>NC_091456.1:85440240-86884249 GCF_027789765.1 Dendropsophus ebraccatus | reverse complement strand
TTGGGCCAGGCTGGACTCTCTTGGGTATGATGCGGGGCATCCCTCTCTGTGTATATCAATGTGAGGATCCGTGCCCAAACCCAATTAGAACCCTTTTGAAACGCTGTTTCTTATTCAATTAGGAAAAATGACATCTGCCCACTTTGCATGCCATATTCCCTATACCCAGAACCACTTTGGCCAGGCTGGACTCTCTTGGGTAAATGATTCGGGGGATATTTCTCTGTGTATTCTCTGTGGAGAATCAGTGGCCCAACTCATTTATCCCTTGCACAACAGCTGTTACTTATTCAAATTGGTAAAAATGCCAATCTTGCCCACTTTGATGCCAGTTTTTATACCCAGAACCACTTTGGCCAGGCTGGACTCTCTGGATGTGATGTGGGGCATCCCTCTCTGTGTATTATCAGTGGTGATATCAGTGGCCCACAACTCATTTACAACCCTTTGAAAATACCTGTTACTTATTCAAATCATGAAAAATGGCTAGGTGCCCACTTTGATGCCAGTTTTTATACCCAGAACCACTTTGGCCAGGCTGGACTCTCTTGGATCTGATGCGGGGGATCCCTCGCTGTGTATTATCAGTGTGAGATCAGTGGCCCAAACTCATTTAACCCTTTGAAAATACCTGTTACTTATTCAAATTGGGAAAAATGCCAATCTGCCCACTTTGATGCCAGTTTTTATACCCAGAACCACTTTGGGCCAGGCTGGACTCTCTTGGATGTGATGGCGGGGCATCCCTCTCTGTGTATTATCAGTAGCTGAGATCAGTGGCCCAAACTCATTTAACCCTTTGGAAAATACCTGTTACTTATTCAAATTGGGAAAAATGGCTCTGTGCCCACTTTGATGCCAGTTTTTATACCCAGAACCACTTTGGGCCAGGCTGGACTCTGTTGGATGTGATGCGGGGCATGCCTATCTGTGTGTACGTAGTGTGAGATCAGTGGCCCAAACTCATTTAACCCTTTGAAAATAGCTGTTACTTATTCAAATCATGAAAATGGCTATGTGCCCACTTTGATGCCAGTTTTTATACCAAGAACCACTTTGGCCAGGCTGGACTCTCTTGGATGTGATGCGGGGGCATCCTCTCTGTATATTATTCAATGTGAGATCAGTGGCCCAAACTCATTTAACCCTTTGAAAATAGCTGTTACTTATTCAAATCATGAAAAATGGCTATGTGCCCACTTTGATGCCAGTTTTTATACCAAGAACCACTTTGGGCCAGGCTGGACTCTCTGTAAGTATGATGCGGGGCATCCCTCTCTGTGTACTATCAGTGTGAGATCAGTGGCCCAAACTCATTTAACCCTTTGAAAATACCTGTTACTTATTCAAATTGGGAAAATGGTTCTGTGCCCACTTTGATGCCAGTTTTTATACCCAGAAACCACTTTGGGCCAGGCTGGACTCTCTTGGGTATGATGCGGGGCATGCCTATCTGTGTATTATCAGTGTGAGATCAGTGGCCCAAACTCATTTAAACCCTTTGAAAATAGCTGTTACTTATTCAAATCATGAAAAATGGCTATGTGCCCACTTTGATGCCAGTTTTTATACCCAGAACCACTTTGGGCCAGGCTGGACTCTCTTGGGTATGATGCGGGGGCATCCCTCTCTGTGTAATATCAATGTGAGATCCGTGGCCCAAACCCATTTAACCCTTTGAAAACAGCTGTTTCTTATTCAAATTAGGAAAAAAATGCCAATCTGCCCACTTTGATGCCATATTCTATACCCAGAACCACTTTGGGGCCAGGCTGGACTCTCTTGGGTATGATGCGGGGGATATTTCTCTGTGTATTATCAGTGTGAGATCAGTGGCCCAAACTCATTTAACCCTTTGAAAACAGCTGTTACTTATTCAAATTGGGGAAAAATGCCAATCTGCCCACTTTGATGCCAGTTTTATACCCAGAACCACTTTGGGCCAGGCTGGACTCTCTGGATGTGATGTGGTGGCATCCCTCTCTGTGTATTATCAGTGTGAGATCAGTGGCCCAACTCATTAACCCTTTGAAAATACCTGTTACTTATTCAAATCATGAAAAATGGCTATGTGCCCACTTTGATGCCAGTTTTTATACCCAGAACCACTTTGGGCCAGGCTGGACTCTCTTGGATCTGATGCGGGGGATCCCTCGCTGTGTATTATCAGTGTGAGATCAGTGGCCCAAACTCATTTAACCCTTTGAAAATACCTGTTACTTATTCAAATTGGGAAAAATGCCAATCTGCCCACTTTGATGCCAGTTTTTATACCCAGAACCACTTTGGGCCAGGCTGGACTCTCTTGGATGTGATGCGGGGCATCCCTCTCTGTGTATTATCAGTGTGAGATCAGTGCCCAAACTCATTTAACCCTTTGAAAATACCTGTTACTTATTCAAATTGGGAAAAATGGCTCTGTGCCCACTTTGATGCAGTTTTTATACCCAGAACCACTTTGGGCCAGGCTGGACTCTCTTGGATCTGATGCGGGCATGCCTATCTGTGTGTATGTAGTGTGAGATCAGTGGCCCAAAACTCATTTAACCCTTTGAAAACAGCTGTTACTTATTCAAATCATGAAAAATGGCTATGTGCCCACTTTGATGCCAGTTTTTATACCCAGAACCACTTTGGGCCAGGCTGGACTCTCTTGGGTGTGATGCGGGCATCCCTCTCTGTGTATTATCAGGTGAGATCAGTGGCCCAAACTCATTTAAACCCTTTGAAAACAGCTGTTACTTATTCAAATTAGGAAAAAATGCCAATCTGCCCACTTTGATGCCAGTTTTTATACCAGAACCACTTTGGGCCAGGCTGGACTCTCTTGGATGTGATGCGGGGCATCCCTCTCTGTGTAATATCAATGTGAGATCCGTGGCCCAAACTCATTTAAACCCTTTGAAAACAGCTGTTACTTATTCAAATTAGGAAAAAAATGCCAATCTGCCCACTTTGATGCCAGTTTTTATACCAGAACCACTTTGGGCCAGGCTGGACTCTCTTGGATCTGATGCGGGGGATCCCTCTCTGTGTAATATCAATGTGAGATCCGTGCCCAAACTCATTTAACCCTTTGAAAATAGCTGTTACTTATTCAAATTGGGAAAAATGCCAATCTGCCCACTTTGATGCCAGTTTTTATACCAGAACCACTTTGGGCCAGGCTGGACTCTCTTGGATGTGATGCGGGGCATCCCTCTCTGTGTGTACGTAGTGTGAGATCAGTGGCCCAAACTCATTTAACCCTTTGAAAATAGCTGTTACTTATTCAAATCATGAAAAATGGCTATGTGCCCACTTTGATGCCAGTTTTTATACCCAGAACCACTTTGGGCCAGGCTGGACTCTCTTGGGTGTGATGCGGGGGATCCCTCGCTGTGTATTATCAGTGTGAGATCAGTGGCCCAAAGTCATTTTTATTTTTAAATAATAATTTTGTGGTTTTACTTTCATGCCCATTTTTATGCCAACCGTGGGGTCTTTTTTGCCATTTTTATCACCAGTCCTCTCAGGGCCCCTCACTTACGGTAGGGTATGAATATTATACATTTTCTGTAAGCATAATAGCTAAAACAGGAAAAAGAAAAATCCTCTGAATAAGAAACTGCCGAATAAGAAACCAACTTCAGCCCCGAATAAGAAACTGGCCGAATAAGAAACCAACTTCAGCCTCGTAGACATACTTGTATACATTACATACAGTCACACCTTACACAGATATAAACACTTATGCAGGTTACATACTAACATCCATGTTATCACACACACACACACACACACACACACACACACACACACACACTTACTCTGTGTGCAGGGAAGCACAGGGGGCCATGTTCTGGTGTCCTCAGCTTCCTGTCTTCTCCTCACAGGCGGCTCTGGCCCCTCCCCCTCCTCTTTCTGTAATGTCGGGACATTAGAAGAAAGGAGGAAGCAGCCAGTGAAGGTTGTGGAGAGTGGGGGAGGGGCTCGGGATAGCGAGGACGGGGCCCTGTCTGTGTGTACAGAGACAGGACAGGCAGGAGGGAGCTGTGTGGTACAGCTGTCAGGATATTCTCTGGGTGGAGACCGGGCCCCTCTGAGCTTAGTCTGAGCCCGGGCCCCTGACAACTGTACTGCCAATACTGCCCTGATGGCGGCCCTGAGGTAGTATATACAACCTCTGCACCACCAGATGTTCAACCCATAAAAAATCTCTGACTTTTTTTTATCAATGATTTTATCCATGCAAAGCTGTGTCAATAACAGATTTAAGAGTTTGATGGAAGATGTAGGGTCATGTGACAGCAATGTATATGTATCAGGTCTTGTAATTGGCGCTAAACTTCTGCAACATACAGGGTGGCATCCATAACAACTATGGCTCCACCCTTGTCTGCTCACTTTATAGTGAGCTCTATAGTGTACATTAACTCATGCAAGGCTAAATTCTCCTCTATAGTTATCTCAGTTGTCTCAAAAAGCCCTCAGTACAGTTATGTAATTTCTAAATATCGTTTTTAACCAAATGCACATATGTCTCTTAAGGGGTGAGATTAAATTGTAGGACAAAAATCACTCTTTAGAAACAAATCTAGATCTTTGAGTGACAATTCAGTTTTAACCACAAATATAACATTAGCATCATTATTAGCCACTTTTCACTCCATACTCTTTTTTTCGACCTTAATATAAGTTTACACCAGTAAATTCCTGGTGTAGCTGCTGGCACCAGTGCACATTGACAAGTGCTGCGAGTATTTTGCATATACAGTAATACATCGGTTCCCGAACACCTCTCATAATGGGAGTCTATGGGAGGTGCACACTGCTCTTCTCACAGCGTCTCTCCGTGCTGAAGAATGAACATGTTCATTCTTCAGCGTGGACAGAGCAGGAGTGCGCGCCTCCCATAGACTTACATTAGGAGAGGGAGGCTAACGGCATTCCGCGGTGGAATTGGAATTCCGCTAGTTTGGCTCAGTGTGAACCCGGCCTTACTGCCACGGTGTGGCTGTGTAATACAGCCATTAGAACCTAGCTCTTTTCACTTCTCTTCCCTGTCTCTCCTTCATAACCACTCTTCTAGTTGCTTGCTCTCTGCTCATCTTTTAAAAAGTCTATACACCCTCATCTCTGTTTCCTGCCAATACATCTCTTTCTTTCTTCCATGCCTCTTCCTCTGTACTTTTCAGCCTTTTTTACTTTTTGCTCATTGTGAACCTACCCTAAGAGAGCACCCATCTGCTAGATCAGTGCTTGCTTGCTAGGCCTCAACACTGTTCAATAATCACACATGAAGGTTTATATCTCTATATAGATATACAGTGGTACCTCGGTTCTCGAACACAATCGGTTCTGGAAGGCTGTTCCAGAACCGAGCACTTTGAGAACCGAGCTGTCAGTTCCCATAGGGAAGAAAGTAAATCTAATTAATTGGTTCTTACACTCCGTGGCACAAGTGCAAAGCACCCAGCCCGCAGAGTGTAAAAACGCTCCATGCTCCCCGCAACAGTGAGAGGCAGGAGGGGGTGGCTATTTAAACTTGCCGCCGTGCTCCTGCTCCTCCCAGCTGCGGGGGACACCCTGTAAAGCAGCGGGGATTCCCCTCATTATGATGGGATTCCCCACTTCTTTACAGGGTGTCCCCCGCAGGTGAGAGGAGCAGGAGCACGGCGGCAAGTTTAAAAAGCCGCCCGCTCCTGTCTCTCACTGGTGGAACGCTCCTGCCTCGCACTGCTCCCTGTCCTCTCTGACCTGCTCTACAAATGCACCTCGCTAGCCCGGATCACCTCCTGTACGCTTCCCCCGCAAGCCTGTGCTATTGCGCCTGTAGCTCCGCTCACAAACTCCGCTACTTCCCGCCGCCTCTGCAGGGTGAAGGAGAGTCTGCAGAGGTGGCAGGGAGTAGCGGGAGCAAGTGGCTAAGGAGTTTGTAAGCAGGGCAACGGGCGCAACAGCACAGGCATGCGGGGAAAGCGTCCAGGTGATCTGGGCTGGCGGGGTGCATGTGGAGAGCAGGTCAGAGAGGACAGGGAGTATTCCGAGGCAGGAGCGTTCCCTCAGTGAGAGGCTGGAGCGGGCGGCTATTTAACAATGCCGTTAGCCTCCCTCTCCTAATGTAAGTCTATGGGAGGCGCGCGCTCCTGCTCTGTCCGCGCTGAAGAATGAACATGTTCATTCTTCAGCGTGGAGAGACGCTGTGAGAACAGCAGCGCGCTCCTCCCATAGACTCACATTATGAGAGGGAGGCTAACGGCATTCCGCGGTGGAATTGGAATTCCGCTAGTTTTGCTCAGTGTGAACCCGGCCTTACTGTCACGGTGTGGCTGTGTAATACAGCCATTAGAACCTAGCTCTTTTCACTTCTCTTCCCTGTCTCTCCCTCATAACCACTCTTCTAGTTGCTTGCTCTCTGCTCATCTTTTAAAAAGTCTATACACCCTCATCTCTCTTTCCACACCCCAAAAATAATGATTTTTTTTAATCCTGAATTACAGATAAAAGAAATGAAACAAACATTTAGATAGCTGGATATGTCATATTTTAGGTTACTGTACAATATAGCAATCAGCATGTGGTGTATAATGTATAGTAAGTTCATAAGCCTGAAAACACAGCAGAAGTTTGGAGATACAGGATGGAGCTGCAGATGCCCATAATGCAGTAGCGTAGTACAACTGGCTAGAATAGAGAAGCAGGGCTGCTGTCAGAGGTTTGTGTGGTCACATGACAGCAATGGTGATGGGGGGGGGGGGGTGTTCAGCATGGATGAGGAAGTTAGAATCACAGAGCTGAGCTGGAGGACAGAAACTTTTCTATACAGCAGTGTGAATGGCTGAACAGTGTCCATATTACGACATAGTCAGATGTCAAAGTCAAGAATCATTTTTACACCTGACTCTGATACCTGAGTATCGACAACTAACTTCTGAAACATGACTACTAACAACTGGGCTGAGTGTAAGTGCAGGCACATTATAACAGTTTGTATACTGTATGAGCAGGGTATATATGTGGGCACAGTATAGCAGCACTCTCTCCGGGGAGAGAGGGGTTACAGCTATGAAGAGATTACCTCTACAGTCCTGTCCCCTGATACAAGCCCCAGCCTGAAGTGGATCTGCTATGATTTGGAAGGTGATGGAGACTTCCTGGGTCATAGTACAGTGCTGTAGACCACGCTATGCAGACCTTGCCCCTCCCCGACTTTCCCTTCCACCCAGTACAGGGAGCTTTTAAACTAAGTTACAATTTTGAAAAGCTATGAGCTCTTCTTGCAAAATGCTCTTAAACCAAGTTACTGTTAAACCAAGGTACCACTGTATTTTGCTCTCTAGATGTCTCCCTCAAAGGTTTTTTTTTAAGGGTGCGTTCACATATACAGGATCTGCAGCAGACTTGAAGTGGCAGATTTGTTTTGAATCTAATCTGAAACATCAAATCTGCGGATCTGCTGCAGATTTAAATCTGTGCCATCAAATCTGCTGCAGATCCTGTACTTGTAAACGCACCCTTAGGGTATAAACCCACACACCGTATATGCAGCAGATATGCAACAAATACGCAGCAGATTTGTTGGTACAGATTTGATGCTGTGTTCAGTTATTTAGATCTAATCTGCTGCGATTTTGCTGCGAGTTTGCTGCGTATCGCAGCAGTAAATACGCTGCATATACGGTGTGTGGGTTTATACCCTTAATCAATCTTTAAACTAACTTATGCCCTTCTGTAAGTTTGTTCCAGGCATTGCCATTCATAATTAGATTTTGAAGAAATGGTAAGTTTAATTGGACAATTGTGAGGACTAATCTTCAAAAATGTCATTTGCCAATAGTTATTAATTGTGATGAGCGAGTACTAAAATGCTCGGGTGCTCGTTACTTGAGACGAATATCTCCTGATACTCGAGTGATCGTTTTGAGTAACGAACCCCATTGAAGTCAATGGGAAACTTGAGCATTTTTGCAGGGGACCCAAGTTTGGTAGAGGGAAGGTCATGTAAAAACCTGTCAACCTCAGAAAATTATGGAAACTAGGGATGGTCCGAACCTGCCGAGGTTCGGGTTTGTACAAACCCGAACTCTTGGCAATGATTCCCGCTGTCTGCCCGCTCTGTGGAGAGGGTGGATACAGCGGGAGGACCGCCTGGAAAACTGAGATACAGCCGTAGCCTGTATCCCAGTTTTCCAGGCGGACCTCCCGCTGTATCCACCCGCTGCACGGAGCGACCAGACAGCGGAAATCTGATGCCGAGCGTTTGGGTTCATACGAACCCAAACCTCGGCAGGTTCGGACCATCCTTAATGGAAACACAACGTAAATGCACAGGAAACAGCAGGGGCAGCGTGTATGGATGCCTCTGAGGCTGCCTAATTGCACCATTATGCCAAATTCTGGGCAACAGCCTGGTTAAAACAGAGGTAGGCATATGAACCACCCAAAAACTTTGCCTGACAAAGCATGGCGGTGAGGACACAGAGAACCATTAAAAACAGAGGTAGCATATTAACCACCCCAAAATTTAGCCTGACACAGGATAGGGGTGAGGACAGAGTGACCAAGGTAGAAGCGGTAGCCAGTGAGCCTCCCAAAAATTAGGTTAGACACAGCATGGCATTGAGGACACAGAGAACCATTAAAAGTGAGTGAGGAAGTAAGTGAGCCTCCCAAAAAATTAGGCCAGACACAGCATGGCAGTGGGCACACAGAGAACCATTAAAAGTGAGTGAGTGAGGAAGCAAGTGAGCCTCCCAAAAAATTGGAGTGAGGCCAGGGTCAGGGATTTATAGTGGACACGAACCTAGGTGCTAAAAGATAACTGGCTAGGCCAGTTAGGGTCAGTCACCTCGTCCTCATCCACCAGCTCTTCCTCCATTTCCTCACTCTCCTCCTCACTTTGAGTTACATCCATGACAACAACCTCACTGTCTGACAACTGGGTCTCATCATCATCATCAGACATCTCTTTCAACCCCACTTGCAAGTCCCCACTCTCATCACCTACTGACTACGTGAGCTGCATAGTTTGGGCATTGGGACAGATCGACTCCTCCGTTTGCTCAGACTCAGGGAAGGGTCCAGAGAACAGTTCCTGGGAGCATGGTGGTGGTGAATCTGAATCCCTTCTTTCTGTGGAGGGGCCAGGCTGTGGGGAAGGAGGCTGAGCTGCTGGAGAAAGGGTTCCACTCCCTTGGGTAGCGTGGGTGGACTGCGTGAAAGACTGGGTGGTGGATAAATTACTGGACACATTATCCGCTATCCACGTCATCACCTATTCACACTGCAGCGGTTTCAATATTGGTCTACCATGAGACCCCGAAAGTTGTGCGAAAAAGCTAGGGAGTAAATGTCTGCTGTGTGCCACTGCTCCCTCCTCAATGGGTGCTGCTGTGTGACCCTGCCCTGAACTGCATCGCTTGGAACCCCACACCCTCGTCCTTGACCCTTACCCCTGAGGTTCACCATTTTATGGACACTGCACAGTATGGAGCTTAGATATGCTTTGAGTTAATAATACAGAAATAGAATCTGTTGGTGGCTGCACCTACAGTATACTCATTCTGTGACACCCCCTTTACACTCTGCAAGCCAGCAGTAGTGAACTTAGATATGCCTTGTGTGAGAAATACAGAAATCAGAAAATATAGTAGAGGGCCCACTAGTTTTTAGGGATACAATCTTGTGGCTGATTATAATATGGGTGGTTTGGGCTGCCCAAGGCTCCGGGGTGTCCTGTCCTATCCCCGGCAGCGCGCGCATCACAGAGCTCTCTGTGCGCCTGTGGCTGTGACTTCCAGCGCACGGGGAGCTCTCTAATGCGCGCGCTGCTGGGGATAGGACGGGACACCCCCGACAGCCGCGCATCAGCCGGGGACAGACCAGGAGGCGAGAGGCCCGACGGAGGAGCGGACGGCATGTGAGTTGTGTTGTGTTTTTTTGTGTGTTATCTGCACAGGGGGGGGGGGGGGGGGGAAGAGGGGGACCATCTATAAGGGGGGAATAGGGAAGAGGGGGACCATCTATAAGGGGGGAAGAGGGGGACCATCTGTAAGGGGGGAAGAGGGAAGAGGGGGACCATCTATAAGGGGGAAGAGGGGGCCAGCTGACATCCTCTGTGCTGCTGTGACCTCCCCTATAGATCAGAACCCTCCTCTCCTGACATCCTCTGTGCTGCTGGGACCCTGCGACCTTCTCTGTAAGATCAGCACCCTCTTCTCCTGACATCCTCTGTGCTGCTGTGACCTCCCCTATAGATCAGCACCCTCCTCTCCTGACATCCTCTGTGCTGCTGGGACCTCTCCTATAGGATTAGCACCCTTCACTCCTGACATCCTCTGTGCTGCTGTGGCCTCCCCTATAAGATCAGCACCCTCCTCTCCTGACATCCTCTGTGCTGCTGTGACCCTGTGACCTCCCCTATAAGATCAGACCCCTCCTCTCCTGACAACCTCTGTGCAGCTGTGACCTTGGGCGGGGAAGGGGGGGGGGGCAACAGCAGGAAACCAGGTGGCAATATGTTTATTGGGGGCAGTGGAGGTGGGGTGGACAATGCTTACTGGGGGAAGCAGCAAGGGACCAAACATTATGTTTATTGGGGCCAGCAGTGAGGGGAGGCAGGCAGTGTTTATTGGAGACAGCGTGGGGGGGAGGAGCAGTAGCGGATTATAATGTGGGCGGTTTGGGAGGATTGACCAGGGGGGGGGGAGGGGGCCCAGGTTGGGTGGACAGCCTGGGGCCCAGGGTACATTTAATCTGCCACTGGCTGCACCAATACACTCTGTGACACCCACTTTACACTCTGCAAACAGTAGTGAACTTGCATATGGCTTGAGTAAGAAAGACAGAAATCTGGAAATATATTAGTGGTCCCACTAGTTTTTGGGGGGCTGTGAGATACAATCTGTTGATGGCTGCACCTATATACACTCTTTAACACCCCCTTTACACTGTGGAAGCAGTAGTGAATTTAAATATGCCTTGTGTAAGAAATACAGAAATCAGAAAATATAGTAGAGGGCCCAATAAAATAGTACTGAGCACTTCTTAGGGGTCTGTGTGCAACACCTAATGTCCAGCAGCCGATCACCACAGTGTGCTGCTAAAATCGTGGTAGCTGCACTGCAAGTCCCAACCAGCAGTCTATAGTAATACAATTTTAGGGTATAAACCCACACACCGTATACACAGCGTATTTACTGCTGTGATACGCAGCAAATACGCAGCAAACACGCAGCAAATACGCAGCAGATTAGATCTAAATAACTGAACACAGCATCAAATCTGTACCAACAAATCTGCTGCGTATTTGCTGCGTATTTGTTGCGTATCTGCTGTGTATACGGTGTGTGGGTTTGTACCCTTAAAACAATTTAAAGCCCTAACAAGGGCTGTTTGGTTGTTTCGCTAGTATTCCCTGCCTACTGGAACGCTAATTCCCTCCCTAAGGCTCTGCCTGAACAGCAGCAGCTCTGTCCCTAATCTCTTCCAGCATAGGTCTGAAGCGAGCACTACCAGCCGTGATTTTTATATGGCAGGGTCATCTGATCTGGCCAACCAATCGCTGCTATCGACACGTGATCGCAGGATGTACCAAAGAGTCTCCTGCATGTTTATTGGCTGAGAAATCGCGCCCAAACTTACAGGAAACGAATGATGAGATTTTCTTGAGTATCACGAGATGCTTATCCGAGTAACGAGTACCATCGAGTACCCTAATACTCGAACGAGTACCAAGCTCGGACGAGCATGTTCACTCATCACTAGTTATTAACCCTTGCCAGATGTTTGACTCCCTCTACAAATCTAACCTTTAGGGTAGTTTAACAAGTACAGGATCCGCAGCAGATT
Organism: Dendropsophus ebraccatus; assembly: GCF_027789765.1. Taxonomy (NCBI): domain Eukaryota; kingdom Metazoa; phylum Chordata; class Amphibia; order Anura; family Hylidae; genus Dendropsophus; species Dendropsophus ebraccatus. The sequence goes on along the minus strand of NC_091456.1, from coordinate 86,872,417 downwards.
TGACTAAATAACTGAACACAGCATCAAATCTGCTGCGGATCCTTTATGTGTGAACGCACCTGTTCACGCTGAGTAAAACAGGAGGAGGCTGGAGGGGATGTGCTGGCCCACAACCAGCACACATGTAAGTATACACTGCTGCTTGGAATCATTAAAGTATTATATACATAATCTAACGCACCAGGCTTGCAGGATTACAATTTTCGGGGGTAAAAGGCAGGAAACAGTCCTCCAGTCCACTTGGCACACCAAAACGGAATACTCAGGGCACAGCAGTATGTTTAACCCTCAATTTCAATTTTTGCGTTTGACCCTCGGGTCAAACTGACTTGTTATATATGTTCCTCAAGTAGTTATGATTACAACGATATGTAACATGTATAACTTTCATTGTATCTGATGGCCTGTAAAAAATTCAAACCATTGTTAACAAATATATGTTCCTTAAAATCGCTCCATTCCCAGGCTTATAGCGCTTTTATCCTTTGGTCTATGGGGCTGTGTGAGGTGTCATTTTTGCACCATGATGTGTTCTTTCTATCGATACCTTGATTGCACATATACGACTTTTTGATCACTTTTTATTACAATTTTTCTGGATTTAATGTGACCAAAAATGCGCAATTTTGCACTTTGGGATTTTTTTGCGCTTATACCATTTACCGTGCGAGATCAGGAATGTGATTAATTATTAGTTTGGGCAATTATGCATGCGTCGATACCAAACATCTTTATTTATTTATTTTTATTTATAACATGGGAAAAGGGGGGGTGATTCACACTTTTATTAGGGGAGGGGATTTTCATTGATATAGCACTTTTTTTTTCTTTTACACTTATACTAGAAGCCCCCCTGGGGGACTTCTAGTATAAGCACTCTGATCGCTCATACAGATCTATGCTGCATAGATATGCAGCATAGATCGATGAGATAGGCACATTGATTGCTTCCGGCTGCTGCAGCTGGAAGCAATCGAGTGCCGAGCCGGGATCAGCGCCATTACAGCGCTGACCCCAGAACGAGTAAGATGTGTGGATCGCTCTCCCGGAGGAGCGATCCACCCCACTAGACACCAGGGAATAGCTGCATCAAGTAATCAGATGCAGCTGTCAACTTGACAGCTGCATCCGATTACTTTATTAGCCACGGCCCCGGGCTACTACCGGCCCCGCTCTGAACACATGGAGGCGGCCATGGACATACAGGTACGTCCAGGCTCGTCTAGGGGTTAAACTGGCTTACTTGCCAGTTTTATTGTGCAGGTTGCTTATATAAAAACACAAATCATAAACAGAAATTCCTAGCCTTGTCCAGGCGCTAACTAAACAGAAATACAGTCTCTGACTACAGGACCAAACTGAGCTAGCCTCAGGCCAGCCAAACACAATAAAGCAACTAGGGATAGTCCGAACCTGCCGAGGTTTGGGTTCGTACACACCTGAACTCTCGGCAATGATTCCCGCTGTCTTCCACCTCTGTGGAGCGGGTGGATACAGCCGGAGGACCGCCTGGAAAACTGGGATACAGCCTATGGCTATGGCTGTATCCCAGTTTTCCAGGCGGTCCTCCGGCTGTATCCACCCGCTGCACGGAGCAGGCAGACAGCGGGAATCATTGCCGAGAGTTCAGGTGCGTACGAACCCAAACCTTGGCAGGTTCGGACCATCCCTAAAAGCAACCTGTGTACATTTTTCAGCAGCGCCCGATCGTACGATTAATGATTTCGAAGTAACAATTTTTTTCAGCAGCGCCCGATCGTACGATTAATGATTTCGAAGTAACAATTTTTTTTTTTTTTTAATAACGATCAGCGTTTAGACGGAACGATATATCTTACAGAATAATCGTTTTGCGATCGCTTAAGCCTACAGTATCTCGCACATGAGTAAAATCTGTGAACAACTGTATACACAGAACGATATCGTGCGAATTTGCCTGATAATGATTGAATTCGAACGATAATTGTACGTGTAAACGCAGCAAACGATCAAATGACGAACGAGAAATCGTTAATTTTGATCTTTGAACATGTTCTTAAATCGTCGTTCGTAAAAAATTCACAGATCGTTCAGTGTATACAGTTGTTCACAGATTTTACTCATGTGCGAGATACTGTAGGCTTAAGCGATCGCAAAACGATTATTCTGTACGATATATCGTCCCGTCTAAACGCTGATCGTTATTAAAAAAAAAAAAAATTGTTACTTCGAAATCATTAATCGTACGATCGGGCGAATTATAGTTCCGTGTAAACGCAGCATAAGAGACCCAGTGAACAGCCCAGCCTGGCTCTAAAACATACCTAGTCAGGTGCACCTCATCAAGAGCTCTAGAAATTAACCCTTCCGAGATAGCTATCCTCTGCATATGCTAGGAATCTAGGAGACACATAGGGGGAGATTTATCAAACATGGTGTAATGTAGAACTGGCTCAGTTGCCCCTAGCAACCAATCAGATTCCACCTTTCATTCCTCACAGACTCTCTGGAATGAAAGGAGGAATCTGGTTGGTTGCTAGGGGCAACTGAGCCCGTTTCACTTTACACCATGTTTGATAAATCTCCCCCATATACTCTATTAATAACTTGACCCTGTAATATACCACAATATATACATATAGAAATGATATATGATATATACATATCCCATGTGTACAGTATATCCTCAATTACCAATATATCCTCATGTAGCCCAAGACTTGATTGATGGACTAGATCTACAGCAAGGCCAAACCTGGTCATATTTTGAAAAATGACAGCTAGGTCATGGAACAATTTTTGGTTGCTTAAAGCCAATTTAAAGTCAAATTTCATGAAGATTTAATTCACATAATACTGTTTTTGCCCAAGGAACCTCTGTTTTCAGAAGCCAAGCTGATAAACTTGAACCCTTAAAACATAGTACCAGACTCTGACTGTGAAGATGTAAGACAACCTGAACAAGAAAGATAACATGAGGAGTTAAAGGAGTATTCCCCCCAAAAATTTTTTGCATTAATACGTTGCCCACCCGTAGCTTTCCATCTTTCCTATATCAATTTACTGCACAGTTTTGCTGTTATCTAGATGCATTTACCCCGACGGATTGCATAGAATCATCAGCTCTCAGTCCAACCCGACACGCTCCCTGCTCCTGGCCCGCACCCTCCGAGACGGCATCACGTGTCCTCCATCTCTTCGATGGGCCGGCTTCTAACCCTGCCCATTGAAGTGAGGGAGGACACTGACAGCTACTTCTGATCAGTGTCTCCGGACTCCCTCCCACCAGGTCACTTGAAGGGCCCCCCTCCTGATGTTGCCCCCCCCCTGCAGCTCAACCGGACCCCCAGCCAGTGGCGTAGCTACCGCAGTCACGGTGGTCGCCACCGTGACCGGGCCCGCCACGAAGGGGCCCCCAGGGCCCCGCGAGGCCCTCCCGATCAATCACTCTTGTGACCGCAAGCATTGTTTTGCTTGCGGTCACAAGAGTCTGGCTCCGTCTTTCCTCGGCTGCCGGGGGTGTCGCGTCTTATCCCCGGCAGCGCGCGCATCCCAGAGCTCCCTGGGCGCCTTGGGCCCTCACTTCTGGTTCCGGCGCGCAGGGAGCTCTGGGATGTGCACGCTGCCGGGGATGAGACGCGACACCCCCGGCAGCCGCGCAGCAGCCGGGGACAGACCAGGAGGAGTGAGGATCAACGTGGGAGCGCGTTGTCAGGTGAGTTAAGTTTTGTTTTGTTTTTTATCAGCCTGCAGGGTGAGGGGGAAAGAGGGGGGCATCTATGAGGGTGGGGGGGAAAGAGGGGGGCATCTATGAGGGTGGGGGAAAAAAGGGGGGCATCTATGAGGGGTGGGGGGAAAGAGGGGGGGCATCTATGAGGGTGGGGGGAAAAAGGGGGGCATCTATGAGGGTGGGGGGGAAAGAGGGGGGCATCTATGAGGGTGGGGGGAAAGAGGAGCCATCTATGAGGGTGGAGGGGGAAGAGGGGCCATCTATGAGGGTGGGGGGAAAGATGGGGCCATCTATGAGGGTGGGGGGGGGGAGAGGGGGACCATCTATGAGGGGTGGGGGGGGGAAGGGGACCATCTATAAGGGTGGGGGGGGAAGGGGACCATCTATAAGGGTGGGGGGGAAGGGGCACCATCTATAAGGGAGGGGGGGGGGAAAGGGGACCATCTATAAGGGAGGGGGGAAAGGGGGACCATCTATAAGGGAGGGTGGGGGGAGAGGGGCCATCTATAAGGAAGGGTGGGGGGAGAGGGGGCCATCTATAAGGGAGGGTGGGGGGAAAGGGGCCATCTATAAGGGAAGGTGGGGGAGAGGGGGCCATCTATAAGGGAGGGTGGGGGGAGAGGGGGCCATCCATAAGGGAGGATGAGGAGAGAGGGGGCCATCGATAAGGTAGGGGGTAGAGGGGGCCATCTATAAGGAGGGGGAGAGGAGGCCATCTATAAGGGAGGGGGTAGAGGGGGCCATCTATGAGGGTGGGGAGAGGAGGCCATCTATAAGGGAGGGGGTAGAGGGGGGCCATCTATAAGGGAGGGTGGGGGGGGAGAGGGGGCCATCTATAAGGAGGGCAACATGGAGGGAAAGGGGCCATCCATAAGGGAGAGGGTAGAGGGGGCCATCTATATGGAGGGGGGAGAGGAGGCCATCTATAAGGGAGGGTGGGGGGAGAGGGGGCCATCTATAAGGAGGGCAACATGGGGGGGAGAGGGGCCATCTATTTGGGGGCAACATAGGGGGAGAGGGAATACACAGAGGGGGGCATATATTATTAGGGGGTCACATAGAGTCAGGGCTACCCACTAAATGAGGGTGTAAAGGGGCCAATACAGATGTGCAGTGTGTATAGAGATGAGGATGGTGCCAGTGTGAGGAGCCTAATATGTCTGTCTGGTAGATTCTGTGGATTCGTGGCTCGGAGAAGTTCTCATAATGGCCCAGGCAGATGGAGAAGAAGAAAAGGAAAGAACTCTGATCAGAAAAGACGTCTCCTGTGAGTCACCTGATACAACTGCACTGTAATGTATATGGTGTATAGAACCTGTGTAGAGCTGGGGCCACCTCTATATGACTGGATGAGGTGATTTAGTATACTGGATTCGGTCAGTAACAATATGGTGGTGATGGTAGTGGTTGTGGTGTGGCAGTAATGTTTCCTTCCTATATACTGGTATTACTGGTAATATTGGTCTCAGTATACAGTAACAGTATGGCGGTAATATGTACGGTGATAATACTTTCTCTTCCAATATGCTGGTGTCATTGGTAATATCTGTCTGCGCCACCGGTGCCGGCACCACCGGTGAGTTAGCAGCGGTAGTGGTGGCGGCGCCCTCCAGCACGCAGATGACAGACCGGATCACCCCGTGCAAGCGTACATCACTAAAATACTCAGGGGGACTTGGTAAGTAAGACCAGATATGTATGGGAGAATTTAATTTTTTTAGCTCTTGGGGGGAATACCCCTTTAAAACCAAAGATGTAGTCATTTGGAGAAACCTCACTTTCAAACAACAAACAAATTACTTTATTTTTCTCAAGATGCTGAGCTATGGCAAAAATTTAGAGAAATGCCAATTTTTTAGGCTAACAATGTTTTTAGAGTAATCCTCTGCGTGATGAAAACAGTCAATGGGGGAAAATTATCTATGAAAAAAAGCGTATTTTTTGTCGGAAAATGGCCAGATGCAAATAAATTTATTTGCAAATGGCTGGTTTGCGAATAAATATTAGCATCTGGCCGTTTTCCGCCCGGTACACCAGGGGGGTATGGAGGGGGTGGAACGGGGGGCGCGAACTCAGAGTCCGCTTAATTCATCAGGACAGGAAACCTACTCCAGCCCTGAGCTGGTGTAGGTTTCCTGGCCCGCTCACTGATTTGCACGGGATTTATGAAGAGGCAGTGCGCCTCTACATAAATCTCCAAACTGTCGGAGCTGTGGGGACATTTTTAAGTTCGGCGCAGAAAACACCGGACTTAATAAATGTCCCCGAATATGTTGTTTTTAAACAACCAACCAAAGAGTCTCAAATTGCATTCCAATGTCCACAAATATTGAGTCTATCTGTTGCCATGAGGTCCAAAGTGCTCTAAAAAAACACGGGGAACTTGCAATGTATAACTTAACATAATTTGTTTTAAATTTTCTGTGTCCATGTGGAAACCATAATTATAGTGCTCCGAATACGTGCGTCCACCTGCAACCTAGGATTTGAATCGGTAAGTTTGTATATTTGAGGAGGAGAGACAAAAATCTAATTTATGTAAATGTGTGGACAAATCTAAGTTTCTAAGTCAAGTTTTTTAAGGGAAGTTATTGCTCTACAGAAAAATATAGTCACAATGAGATTAGATTTCAAACAACAACATTTTTAAAAACATATATTCCATGCATCTTGGTGAGGTGTTTAGCAAGCATTCATCAGTCTGAATCAGTCATGCTGCCGGGCTAGAAACTAGGTGTATCTAGTTTGTGTTGACATTTACACATCACTTACAACATGTGGAGATGTGCCAACAACAGACCATGATGTTTATGCAAGTGACCCTCACCTGCTAAGGGCCTTTACAAAGTAGTTATTGTTGGCTTATTGATATGCAGATTGGCCTGAGTGGCCATTAAAGCTCCTGTGTACTAGGGATGTATTAGCCAGTCTGATCATTTATTTAAGTGCGGCGCTCACTTATTGAGCCCATTACCCAGCTTGACTGGACAGAAAGGGCTGCATATATATCTTTAGCTACAGTATGTCCATGAAGTCCTTAACAGTGTAGACTAAGCCTTAGACATACCTCTCTGCTCTCCCTGGTATAATCCTGGCTTCAAAAAAAGGTTAGAAAAAAGGACTGTGGTTTAGTGAGGGATTTATTAATAAAAAATCCCCTCCCCTAATAAAAGTTTGAATCACCCACCTTTTCCCATTTTATAAATATAAATAAATAAATATGTTTGGTATCGCCGCGTTCGTAATCACCCTAACTATAAATTCATTTCATTCCCGATCTTGCAAACAGCAACGGCGTTAGCGCAAAAAAATTCAAAGTGCAAAAGTGCGCATTTTTTGTCACATCAAATCTAGAAAAATTTGTAATAAAAAGCAATCAAAAAGTCGGATATACGCAAACAAGGTGCCGATAGAAAGAACCCATCAAGGCAAAAAAAATGACTCCTCACACAGTCCCATAGACCAAAGTATAACAGTGTTATAAGCATGGTAATAGAGCAATTTTAAGGAACATTTATATATATTTTTTAAAGGTTTCCAATTTCACCACACTTAATTTTTTTCATATAATTTTCTCGTTTCACAGCATATTTAAGGCAAAAATTACATCTGCCATTGCAAAGTACAATTACAGTGTCGCAAATAATAAGGGCTCATCTAGGTCTCAAAGTGGAAAAATACACGCGCTATGGCCTTATATGCATAAGGAGGGGAAAAAGGAAAGCGCAAAAATGAAAACTGGCTGTGTCCCCTTAGAGTTTTTCCAGCAGAACTTTTTTCTTTCAAATCAACTGGTGTCAGAAAGTTATATAGATTTGTAATTTACTTCTATTTAAAAATCTCAAGTCTTCCTATGCCATATATGAGCTACTAAATATCCTGCAGGAAGTGTTGTTTTATTTACATTCAGAAACAGTGCTCTCTGCTGCCACTCTGTGTCAGGAACTGTCCAGAGCAGTAGCAAATCCCCATAGAAAACCTCTCCTGCTCAGGACAGTTCATGTCTGGACCAGACATGTCAGCAGTGCACCATGTCTGAATGTAAATAAAACAACACTTCCTGCAGGACATACAGCAGCTGATAAGTATGGGGAAACTTAAGATTTTTAAACAGAAGTAAACTACAAATCTATATATCTTTCTGACCCAGTTGATTTTTTTTTTGCTGGACAACCCCTTTAAAATGAATGTACCTGATGGTACATTCGCTTTAAAGAGCACATTCTTTAAAGTGGGAGAAAAGAGAAGCACATTCCTGAATATGAGTCACTAATGTTATCAATATTGGGAACATAGTTTGGATCTTGGAGAAAAAAAAACTATTTTCCAGGAAACATCCTGCCAAAATCCAGACTTGTGTTGCTGGCTTGCAAATGGCCTGCCACTGTCACAGCCCAGATTAGTCAGATGAGGGGTTTTTCTAATGGGTGAAGACCAGTCTATATCTGCTGTACGGGACATCTATTGGCTACATGTTTGATTATTGTTTGGTTTATTGTATGCAATTGTAGAATTTGAGAGTCTAAAGTTTGTTTGAGTTCCTATTGTGAGGTATTCTTCTCCGACTGGGGCAGAGAATTCTCACCAGTTTGACTTGGTTCAATAGTTTCTCTCCTTGGAAATGCTGGCAAAAAGGACCCTTTTCAGCTTGGGACTCTATCTTTTCTAAGTTTTTCAGAAATAAATATTTCTCCATCAGAGATTTGAGGGAAAACTGAGGGGAAAGCATCAGGTCGCAATGTTCGAGCCTGACTGGCAAATATGAAGCAATCTGCTGTGAAATGCGCAGAGCACATTATTTAGGCAATGATTTACAAAGCAGTTTGACATTGTGCTAATTCAGATTAAGCAACCTAAGTGGCAATTCAGAAAAAAAAAATAGCAGAAATTGCAAATAGGGCATGTCACCAATCATGCACCAATAGATAAGCCTGGGATTTTGGAATCCAAATCCAAGATACTGTGGACTCCCTGGGATGCAAACAGCAACTGCTAGAAAAATGACATAAGGTCACCTCTTGGTGCTCTATTGACAGATTGTAATTAGATTTACGTGTCCTGATTGAGGGCTAGAATCCTTACTGTAACCAACAAAAAGATGCTGCCACATCCAAATTAAAGGGTAAACTTATCCCAAACCAAAATTGGGTGCAGGCAGAGGTGAACAGAAATCAAAAGCTAGACTTACCCGTCCCCATTCTCCTGCAGCGCAGCATCAAGGGCCCACTGACTGCAGCCAAAAAAAACATTTACCCCTGTGGGCCAGTGGTGACATGACCCAGGGGCCAAAACCAGACCTGGTTTATGAATTGCCTGGACTCACAGTAACTGACTAGCACCAAATGGGGTGCGATGTTGCTGAAACCTCTTGCGGCTGTGATGTTGCTGAAGCCTCCTGAGGCCTCTTGTGGCTGGAGGTGCCATACTGGTTTCAGCCACAAGAGAGGCAGCACCATAGAGGCAGAGCATGTTGGGCCAGGGGGTTGGACGGCCCCCTGCCACATGGGCCACATGGGCCCAGTAGAAGTTACATGGTCTGCCTCTATGGTAGCTACTCCACTAACACCAGAGATAGCAAAAAGAACCTTGGGAATATTCCAGACTGATCCCAGTTTGTTTGGGGACCCAGCAGATTTTACAGACCGATGAAGAAGGTCATGACAAAGTACAATTGTTGCTGTGCCATAAAAATATGTGGGCGACCTGGAACCTGGCAGCAGAGCAGGACAGGTAAGTAAATATCACTGACTTGTCCCCTGCAACCCCAGCAGCATACTTAAATTTCATATTATCCCAGACAACTCCTTTAAGTAAAAAAATAATTAAGCAATGCAAATCACCAATAGCTAATGGCACAAGTACCCTAGTCAGTACCTCTGTTGCTAAACAATCCCCTCTTCACTATGTACACCACGGCTCAGCATGGCACTAAAAATAGAAAGTACATTGAAAGTGAAAGGATAGGGCAAAGAAAGGCTTTAAGCCCTCCTCCTGATGACACTCCTTTGGAGTGAAACTAGTTGAGGGGCTATGTGGTTCATGCTTTAGAGTGAATGTACCACTTTCCAGGCTAAGTCTAATATACCCCCAGATCCGCACCGCCGCGCTGAATCAGGTGACGCGGATCTTTTTCTAATTTAACAAATTACAGTAGGGGGAAACCACAGTTGGACTATGGAATATTAAAAATGAACTTATTATTTCAGTTAAAAAAGATATCAATAATCATAAACATACAAGTTTACCAATTAATATCATAGACAATGATGCTGTACAAACTGGTAGAGACAGGGCCGGTTTTAGACTAAATATGGCCCTGGGCAAAGTTGAAGATGGGGCCCCAAGTGCTGAAATATTGTAGCAACAATTTAAGGTCCCCATAAATTTTACACTTTTGTTGGTGGTACCTGCTGCTCGTGGTGGGTTTGGCCATTAGCGTAAGGTGTATAGGGCTCTCTGGACAGTCCTCTGACAGACGATATCAGTGGACATAGGGGGTCGGGGGTGATGGAAAATCAATGCCCAACCTCTTTGTTACCCCTCATCTGTGCCCAACATTCCTGTGTATGGGGAGGATGGGGCCGGATGGGAGAGATAATTATCAGCTGAAGGATTGTTCAGCCAGCAGTTATTGAAAGTGTATGGCCAGTTTAAGGGCCGTATTACACGGCCTCATATTCCGCAGAAGTGAGCGCCAATCTGGTAGAATGGAGTTCGCTTAGAGGGCCTACTACATGGCTCTATTAACTTTCAGCAAAGGCTGTATTTGTATGTGTATTGTGACAGGACCAGGGGCAAAGTGGTGGATGGAATGTATGTTTCACCAAGGTTCCTGCCATATGTGTGTTAGCATAGGGAGTTAGCATAACAAGGAGAATCTGGTTCCTTCCTACAGGTTTTGGCAAATACTGGAAAAGAGAGGCTGGCTGCTTTGGAGTAGGGGAGAGATGTGTGGGCTCCTACTCCACTTGGCCACTCCAGGTATTGGGAGTGACTCTGGTTACTCAGGTGCAAGCCTCAGTGTGCTATAACAGGGCAGGCAGCTCACAAGATGGGGGCTCTCTCTGCTCCTGGGTAAATCTCATTGTGAGTACACAGTGCTGCATGTTTTTGTTTGAGAGCTGTGCAGTAGGCTCAGCTCTGGTCAGTTAGTTGATAACTGTTTAGTTGCCAGATGGTGTCGTATTTCTTTTGTATTATTGTTTCTTTTATCTGCTGCAAAGAAAAATAAAACTGGTTGCGGTCAGTTGCACCTTACTTGCTGGTGTGGACTGTGTTTTGTGCTAAAAAGTGCCCATCTAACCCAGGAGATGGTGATCCCATGAGCTAATCCCCTCACAGTATATATCTCATTAGTGATGTCTGTGAAGCCCTTGTGTATATAGTAAACAATAAAGATATATACTGTACTACCTGATCACGTTCCCCGGTGTCCTAAGGCCCTGTCTGTGATATATACTAGCTGATCATGTTCTGTGGTGTCATCAAGCCTTGTCTGTGATATATACTAGCTAATCACAAACCTTGGTGTCCTCAGGCCTTGTTTGTGATATATACTAGCTGATCATGTTCCCTGGTGTCCTCAGGCCTTGTTTGTGATATACATACCTCCCAACCGTCCCGGATTTTGCGGGACAGTCCCGTTTTCGGGGTTCTGTCCCGCGGTCCCGGAACGGCCCCCAGTGTCCCGCAATATATGTGGCCCCAGCGAAAATAACAATAAACCAGTAACTCACCTGTCCTCCGGTCCCAGCAGCTCCTCTCCCGGCAGAGCGCGCACTCCCGTCATCCTCCGGGGCGGGCAGCGGAGTACAGAGTCACTGACAGTACCGGAAGTAATTCATATAGAGGCTGCAGGTCACTTCCGGCACAGTCAGTGACTCTATACCCCGCTGCCCGCCCCGGAGGATGACGGGAGTGCGCGCTCTGCCGGGAGAGGAGCTGCTGGGACCGGAGGACAGGTGAGTTACTGGTTTATTGTTTTTTCCGCTGGGGCCACATATAATGGGGGGTATTGGCTACTATGTGGGGCACTATATGGGGGGATTGGCTACTCTGTGGGGCACTATATGGGGGCATTGGCTACTATGTGGGGCACTATATGGGGGCATTGGCTACTATGTGGGGCACTATATGGGGGCATTGGCTACTATGTGGGGCACTATATGGGGGATTGGCTATGTGGGGCACTATATGGGGGATTGGCTACTATGTGGGGCATATATGGGGGCATTGGCTACTATGTGGGCACTCTATGGGGCTTTGGCTACTATGTGGGGCACTATATGGGGGATTGGCTACTATGGGGCATATATGGGGGATGGGCTACTATGTGGGGCATATATGGGGGATTGGCTACTATGTGGGGCATATATGGGGGATTGGCTACTATGTGGGGAACTATATGGGGGCATTGGCTACTATGTGGGCACTCTATGGGGGATTGGCTACTATGTGGGGCACTATATGGGGGGATTGGCTACTATGTGGGGCTCTATATGGGGGATTGGATAATATGTGGGGCACTATATGGGGCATTAGCTACTATGTGGGGCACTATGTGGGGATTGGCTACTATGTGGGGCACTATATGGGGATTGGCTACTATGTGGGGCACTATGTGGGGATTGGCTACTATGTGGGCACTATATGGGGGGATTGGCTACTATGTGGGGAACTATATGGGGGGATTGGCTACTATGTGGGGCACTATATGGGGGCATTGGCTACTATGTGGGGCACTATATGGGGGCATAGGCTACTATGTGGGGCTCTATATGGGGGCATTGGCTACTATGTGGGGCACTATATGGGGGCATTGGCTACTATGTGGGGCACTATATGGGGGCATTGGCTACTATGTGGGGCACTATATGGGGGATTGGCTATGTGGGGCACTATATGGGGGATTGGCTACTATGTGGGGCATATATGGGGGCATTGGCTACTATGTGGGCACTCTATGGGGCTTTGGCTACTATGTGGGGCACTATATGGGGGATTGGCTACTATGGGGCATATATGGGGGATGGGCTACTATGTGGGGCATATATGGGGGATTGGCTACTATGTGGGGCATATATGGGGGATTGGCTACTATGTGGGGCACTATATGGGGGCATTGGCTACTATGTGGGCACTCTATGGGGGATTGGCTACTATGTGGGGCACTATATGGGGGGATTGGCTACTATGTGGGGCTCTATATGGGGGATTGGATAATATGTGGGGCACTATATGGGGCATTAGCTACTATGTGGGGCACTATGTGGGGATTGGCTACTATGTGGGGCACTATATGGGGATTGGCTACTATGTGGGGCACTATGTGGGGATTGGCTACTATGTGGGCACTATATGGGGGGATTGGCTACTATGTGGGGAACTATATGGGGGGATTGGCTACTATGTGGGGCACTATATGGGGGCATTGGCTACTATGTGGGGCACTATATGGGGGCATAGGCTACTATGTGGGGCTCTATATGGGGGCATTGGCTACTATGTGGGGCACTATATGGGGGCATTGGATACTATGTGGGGCACTATATGGGGGATTGGATTCTATGTGGGGGATTGGACACTATGTGGGGGATTGGACACTATGTGGGGCACTATGTGCGGGATTGGATACTATGTCGGGCATATATGGGGGCATTGGATACTATGTGGGGCATATATGGGGGCATTGGATACTATGTGGGGCACTATAATGGGGGATTGGATACTATATAGGGCATTTTTGGGGGGATTGGATACTATATAAGGCACTATTCAGTCACCAGCATGTGGTGACTGTAGGGGAGTGGCTATGGAGGGTTGCTATGGGGGCGTGGCTATGGAGGGTTGCTATGGGGGCGTGGCTATGGGGACCGCGGCGCACATGTCCCTCTTTGCTCTTTGCAAAAGTTGGGAGGTATGGATATATACTAGCTGATCACGTTCCCTGGTGTCCTCAGGCCTTGTTTGTGATATATACTAGCTGATCACGTTCCCTATTGTCCTCAGGCCATGCCTGTGGGATTCCCCAGTCACCGCAGCTGCAGCTCTCACTTCTGGTCCCCTCTCTGAGGTGACAGGCCGCTCAGCTAATCACTGGCTGTAACAAACAAAGCCTGAGGACACCGGAGAACGTGATCAGGTAAGTAACAGCTTAAGGGTATAAACCCACACACCGTATATGCAGCAGATATGCAACAAATACGCAGCAGATTTGTTGGTACAGATTTGATGCTGTGTTCATTTATTTAGATCTAATCTGCTGCGAGTTTGCTGCGTATCGCAGCAGTAAATACGCTGCATATACGGTGTGTGGGTTTATACCCTTAGGGTACAAACACACACGGCTTATACGCTGTGTATTTACTGCTGCGATACGCAGCAGATACGCAGCAGATTAGATCTAAATAACTGAACACAGCATCAAATCTGCACCATCAAATCTGCTGCGTATTTGCTGCGTATACGGTGTGTGTGTTTGTACCCTAAATATTTTATACGCACAATCATCAGCCAATGCTTATTAAACTTGCCGAAAGACAATGATCAGTTGATGACTGTTGTCTTTATTACACAGAGCGATATCAGCCTGATGTGGACAATTTTCACTGCTTGTATTAGGGCCCTTAGGGTGCCTTTACACAGAGAGATTTATCTGACAGATTTTTAAAGCCAAAACCAGGAACAGACTATAAACAGAGAACAGGTAATAAAGGAAACACTGAGATTTCTTCTCTTCTCAGATCCATTCCTGGCTTTGGCTTCCAAAATCTGTCAGATAAATCTGTGTAAACGCACCATTAAGGCCCTATTCCACCAACAGATCTGATGACAGATTATCTGCCAAAGATTCGAAGCCAAACCCAGGAGTGGATTTGAAAAGAGAAGAAATCCAGTCTTTCCTTTATGACCTGTTCTCTGATTATAGTCTGTTCCTGGGTTTGGCTTCAAATCTTTGGCAGATAATCTGTCGTCAGATCTGCTGGTGGAATAGGGCCTTTAGTCATATTGAGTCAGTTCAGAAGGTTTCATGTCAGGACTGCCGCTACATGCCGGGACTGCCGCTAGTGTTGTTAACACACAAACTATTTATATGCATTGTTTAAAAAAAAAAAAAAAAAATAAAAAAAAAAAATATATATATATATATATATATATATATATATATCACTATATCGGAACCAAATATTACCTTCTACTTCTACTGAAGAAAACACACTATGTATAGGCCAATATTACCACTATAGAGTGACCACCGCATATTACACCATATACAGACCAATATTAGCACCACACCAATATTAGCACCACACCATGACCGCCACAGAATGACTATATATACACCATATACAGACCAATATTACTGCCATAGATTGACCACCACAAAATGCATAATGACTCTATACACTATATACAGACCAATATTACCGCCATAGACTGACCACTGCATAATGACACTATATACAGACCAATATTACCACTATAGACTGACCACTGCATAATGACTCTATATACAGACCAATATTTCTGCTATACAGTGACCGCCACATAATGACTCTATATATACTGTATATAGACCAATATTACCACCATACAGTGACCGCCACATGATGACTCTATATACACACTATATACAGACCAATAGTATAGCCATAGAGTGACCACCACATAATGACTCTATATACCCAGGGCCGGATTAAAGGGAGGGCACCCAGGGCACGTGCCCCGGGGCCCCCCACCATCCTGAACCCGGAAGCAGGGTTCTGGGTTCAGGCTGGTGCATCTATAGCTACTGAAGCGCCGCAGCTAACCACCACCCGTCCAATGCACTCTGCAGCGCTGTCACACTGGACGAGGTCTCTCGATCCAGCAGGCACGGTTATGCGATCGCGCCTGCTGGAGAATCAGTCCCTGCGGTTCAGGCTGAGGGGGTGGTGGTGCGGGGGGTTGATGGGTCTGCCAGGGTAAGCTTCCGGCACAGACAGCCTGTGTCAGACAAGCCGGAAGTTCACAGCTGCAGCCCCGAACCTCTCTCCTCCTCGATAACGTAATTTGTGCACAGGGCTGCAGCTGTGAGTTTACGGCTTGTCTGACACAGGCTGTCTGTGCCGGAAGCTCACCCCGGCCTCATAACGCCATGAGAGGGGCAATCCCCCCACTCCTCCGCTCCCTCTTCTCCTCCTGCCCCCACCGACTGCTCCTCCTGCCCCCCGATTGCGCCTCCTTCCTAGCCTGCCCCTCGCTCTTCCTGCCCCCACACTGCCCCCACCTGCTCCCTCTACTCCCCCTGCCCCCCCAGCTACTCCCCCTGTCACCTTAGCTGCCCCACAGCTGCTCCCCTGCCTGTCACCCCAGCTGCCCCTGCCTGCCCCATCTTCCCCCCTGCCTCCCCAGCTGCCCCCCTGCCAACTTAGTTGCCCCCCAAATTGCTCCCCCCGCCTGCTCCCTCCCCCCTGCCCCCCAGCTGCTCGCCCTGCCCCCCCCAGCTTCTCCCCCTGTCACCATAGCTGCTCCCCCTGCCACCCCAGCTTCCCCCTGCCCCTGTCACCCCAGCTTCTCACCCTGTCCCTGTCACACCAGTTTCCACCTGCTCCAGATCTAATGAGGACCAGCACTACTGGTTGCTGCACACACGGTGAGCTGATCTGTCCATCTACATTTCCACCAGCTTCTCACCCAGTCCCTGTCACCCCAGCTGCGCACCCCATCCCTGTCACCCCAGCTGCGCGCCCTGTCCCTTTCACCCCAGATGCTCCCCCCTAGCTGCTCCCCTTGTCCTTGCCCCCCTAGCTGCTCCCCCTGTCCCTGTCCCCCTAGCTGCTCCCCCTGTCCCTGCACCCCTAGCTTCTCCCCCTCACGCTGTGACCCCATCTGCTCCCCTTGTCACCCCACCTGCTCCCCCTGTCAATGCCCTCCTAGCTGCTCCCCTCCCCCTGTCACTCCAGCTGCTCCCCCTGTCACCCCCAGTGGCCTCCCTTCCCCAGTCACCCCCAGATGCTCCCCCTGTCCCTGTCACCCCAGCTGCTCCCTCTGCCACTTCCAGCTGTTCCCCCGGTCCCTGTCACCCCCAGCTGCCTCCCTTCCCCAGTCACCCCCAGCTGCCTGCTTGCAGATGAGTTGTGAATGAATCCAGGAAAGGAGCGGGTCAGCATGCAAAGTGCCTAGGGCAGCATTAACTCTAAATACAGGCCTGACTGTGGGGGCACATAATCAGGGGGCATTACTGTGGGGGCACATAATATCATCTATGTAGAGGCCCCAATACAGGACCCCTTCATGATATTTCTGGTACGTCTCCCGAAACACAATAGTCTTCTCCCACCAGCCCAGGAACAGGTTGGCGTAGCTGGGTGCCACTGGGGCGCCCATCGCCGTGCCCCTGAGCTGGTGGAAGATTTAAGATATAAATGTGAAATAGTTCTTGGTCAGGAAAAAAATCAAGTAGTTTCAAAACAAATTGGTTATGTGAATTATGAAAAGTGCTTCTATCTTTAAGAAAGTGCTCCACAGCTCTCACTCCCAATGAGTGAGGTATGGAGCTATAGAGTAAAGTAAAGTAAAAAATGCCTTTATAAATACCCCAAAGCCCCTTCCCCAATAAAAGTTTAAATCACCCCCCTTTCCCATTATAAAAATAAAACATATAAAAATAAATAAATAAACATATAATATACCGCAGAGTGCGTAATTGTAATCCATTAAAATATAATAAGCGTCATCACTAACGACAAATGGCATACAAGAAAAGAGCGAAAAAAGTGCCAGGATTACCGACTTTTTGTTACATTATATATATATATATATATATATATATATATATATATATATAAAAAATAATAAAAAGTGATCAAAACGTCCGATCTTCAAAAATATGGTATTAATAAAAACTATAGATCATGGCGGAAAAAATGACACCCCATACAGCCCCGTAGGTAAAAAAAATAAAACCGTTATAAGCATCAAAATAGGCCCATTTTATTAATAATTAATTGCAAAAAAATAGGATTTCATAAAAAAAATATATATAACATTAGAAAATCTGTGTAAACCTGCATATGGTTGTGTTCGGACTGACCGACCGAGTAATAGTATCATGTCGCTTTTACCATATACTGCAAACGTTACCATATTGCATTCTTTTTTACGATTTCACCTATTTATATTTTCATAAGTAATATTTTTGGGGTTCCATTATTTATACATGTTATGATAGAATGAAAAACGCCATTACAATGTACAACTACTCCTGTTAAAAACAAGCCCCTACATGGCCCTGTAGATAGAAAACTGAAAGTGCTAGAGCTCTTAGAAGGGGAGGAGGAAAAAACGAAAACACAAAAATGAAAATTTGCAAGGTCCACTGAGTCATTTTGGACTTGGTCCTCAAAGGGTTAAAGGAACGTATAATAGAGCCTGTCAAAGAAAAAGAGAGAGTCTTCTTATTCCTAAGAAAGACAATTACTTCAGAGCACCTATTAGGGTAATAGCCACCTTTGATAGTGCCTCTAAACAAGTTTGTCAAGTCCTGTCACATTTTTGGCCTATTCTAATGTCGGATCCCATAGTGGCACAGCTGGTTGAGGATTGACTGATGATTACCTTTCGCCGAAGCAAAAGTCTGGGCGATAGGTTGGTCCAGGGGCGTAACTAGAATTGGCTGGGCCCCATAGAAAACTTTTGATTGCCCCCCCCCCCACACACACACAAACACAACTGACCACTAAGCCGTTAAGAGAGAGCAGCAATATGTATATATAGCATTAGGAGAAGCATTATAGCCCTATGACTACTGCCATTACCACTATATTGTTACCAACCAAATCCAGTATGTTAAGATGAATAATGCAAACAGTACCAGTTTACATGGGACAAATATCACGACCTCTCACTGACTAAAATCCCCACATACTGAATAATGATACCACTGCTATGGAATAAAATCCACAGTCCATTATCATCAGTGGCCATATAGTGGCATGCATAGGCTCCACAAAGGCTTTACACACTATCAGTGATTACAGTGCAGTTATAGCCATTAACTCACAGGGGGCATCTTCTTTGAGTGCATCACAGGAGGCGTCTTCTCCAATTGGAGTTGCTCACTTTTTCCCTTCTTCTCCATCCAGCCTGGGCCACCATGAGGACTTCTCTCACAAGGATCTGCCAGACAAACAGTTTAGGTTCCTCACTCATGCCCCATCAACCTACACATCTATTTGTTCCATCTGTTCCCTCATATAGTAGTCCCCTCTGTATCCATATAGTAGTTAGACCGCTGTGTCCCTCATTAAGTAGTTAGACCCTTCTCTATCCCCCTTGTAGCTATTTTTCCCATAGGTAGTGTCCCTGGTAAGTAGGCATCCCCCTGTAATTTACCCCCCTGGAAGTTAACCCCCCCTATGTAGTAATTTCCTTGAGTAGTTAGCCCCCTTCTGTAGGCATCTCCCAGTGTAGTTAGCTTACTTTCTCCATATATATATCTTTCCTGGTAGTCAGCCCTTTTCCCCATATAGTTATCTCCGCTGGTAGTTATCCTCCATCCTTCTAATGTAGTCATCTCCCTTGGTTAACCCATTCCTTCATACAGGCTTCCACCTGCAAATTACCCCGCCCCCCCCCCCCCTCCATGTAGGCAATCTCATGTAAGTAACCCCCCTTTCCCTATGTGGGCAATCCCATGCATGCTAATCTCCCCACCTCCCATGTAGACTATCCCATGTAAATTAACCCCCTCACTTTCATGTAGGCTATCCTGTTAGTTAACCCCCAGTGTAGGTAATCCCATGCAAATTAACCCCCTCTCCTCCCATTTAGGCAATACTGTTAATTAACCCCCAGTGTAGGCAATCTCTTGTAAATTAACCCCCCCCATGTAGGCAATCCCATGTAAATTAAACCCCCCCATGTAAGCAATCCCATGTTAGTTAGCCCCCCTCTCATCCTGTTAGTTAACCGGCCCATGTAAAAAAAAAACCAGTGTAGGCAATCCCATGTAAATTACCCCCCCCCCCATGTAGGAAATTACATGTAAATTACCCCCCTCCCATGTAGGCAATCCCATGTAAATTACCTCCCCCCACCCATGTAGGCAATCCCATGTAAGTTACGCAGCCCTCCCCTCTTGTAGTCAATCCCATGTAAATTACCCCTCCCTCCCATGTAGGCAATCCCATGTAAATTACACCTCCCCTCATGTAGGAAATCCCATGTAAATTACCCCCCCCATGTAAGTTAGCCCCCTTCTCATCCTGTTAGTTAACCGCCCCATGTATACAATCCCATGTATGTAACCCCCCCCCCCCCCAGTGTAGGCAATCCTATGTAAATTACCCCTCCCATGTAGGCAATCCCATGTAAATCCCCCCCATGTAGGCAATCCCATGTGGATTACCAAATTACCCTTCAATGTAGGCAATCCCATGTAAATTACCCCCGCGTGTAGGCAATCCCATGTAAATTACCTTCCTCCCATGTAGGCAATCCCATGTAAATTACGCCCCTCCCATGTAGGCAATCCCATGTAAATTACCCCCTCCCATGTAGGCAATCCCATATAAATTACCCCCTCCCATGTAGGCAACCCTATGCAAATTACCCCCTCCCATGTAGGCAATCCCATGTAAATTACCCCCCCATGTAGGCAATCCCGTGTAAGTTACCAAGTTACTCCCCCCCCCCCAATGTAGGCAATCCCATGTAAATTACAGAACCCCCCCCCCAAATGAAGGTATCCTCCCCTTCCCCATGTCGGCATCCTCATGTTAAAATGTTAAAAAAAATGTTTTTAACTTTTACTCACCTAACTGCAGCTGCAGCGTCTCATTCATACTGCTCTCGGAGCATGAGTGACATGCTTCGGAGCGCTGGGGAGGGAGAGCAGCTACGGCTGCTACGGAGGTAGTTCCGCCTTTGGGTTGGTCCATAGCAACTATGTACCCCCTATATCGCCAAACATGTGGCTTCACAGCAACAGAATAGTGGGCACCTATCGCTGCGGATCATGCAAAGCATGTCTATACGTGAAAGTAACCAAGACCTTTCAAACCTGTAATTCCGATAAAACCTACACCAACCGGGAATTCGCCAACTGTAAAACCTCATCGGTTATTTATATGGCAACATGCGGCTGCAGTTTGTCCTATGTAGGCAAAACCAAACGATAGTTCAGACACAGGGTCCTGGAACATATTGGGGATATTGAGAATAACAGAGAAAAAAAAGGGATTTTAAGACAGGAGCTTTGTTAGATAAAAAAAATAAATATATATATATATATATTACACTTTAAGGCTGGGTTCACACTACGTATATTTCAATCAGTATTGTGGTCCTCATATTGCAACCAAAACCAGGAGTGGATTAAAACACATAAAGGATCTGTTCACACAATGTTGAAATTGAGTGGATGGCCGCCATATAACAGTAAATAACGGCCATTATTTCAATATAACAGCCGTTGTTTTAAAATAACAGCAAATATTTGCCATTAAATGGCGGCCATCCACTCTATTTCAACATTGTGTGAACAGATCCTTTCTGTGTTTTTAATCCACTCCTGGTTTTGGTTGCAATATGAGGACCACAATACTGACTGAAATATACGTAGTGTGAATCCAGCCTTACCCTAGGAATCATCAGATTATACTAGTCAATGTTATGCTATTGCACTACATTGATCAGTGAGACAGACTCTAGGAGCCGATCGGACAGCACAGAGGTAAGCAGGAAGTCTTTAGCTGCCTAGGAAACCAGTCACCATGAACACTATACATCGCAGCATTACCAGCTGGTGCCCTCTATAGTCTAAACAATTACCATATTTTTCAGACTAAGCAACCTACAAAAAAAAACCTCCAAAAATACCAACTCAGACACAAAAAAAACAAAAATCCCATAAAAAACATATACGCATCAGACAAATTAAAGGGGTATTGCGGTGCTAAACAATTATTCACTAAATAGCACACATTACAAAGTTATACAACTTTGTAATGTATGTTATGTTAGTGAATGGCTCCCTTCACCGTGTTTCCCCCCACCCACGCTGGACCCGGAAGTGTAGTGCTCTATACTCACCTGATCCGTGTCGACCCCCGTCCGCCATCTCATGTGCCCAGCCCCCCTGTCCGCTATCTCATGTGCCCAGCCAATCGTGGCTGAGCACAGTAATACTCAGCCAATCGCGGCTGAGCAGCTGATGACGCGGCAGAGGGCGGCCGGCACGAGGGACGGTCGGAGAACCTCGGCCGGCCGTCTGAAGATTACATCATTGTCACACGATGCCGGACGGGGGTCGACACGGATCAGGTGAGTATAGAGCACTACACTTCCGGGCAGACGGGGGTCGACACGCATCAGGTGAGTATAGAGCACTACACTTCCGGGTCTAGCGTGGGTGGGGGGGAACACGGGGAAGGGGGCCATTCACTAACATAACATACATTACAAAGTTGTATAACTTTGTAATGTGTGTTATTTAGTGAATAATTGTTTAGCACCGCACTACCCCTTTAAAGACTACTGGAAGGAGTCAGGGACATGTACAATGATATGATGTGTATAATAACATTAAATCACCATGGACAACAGATTGCACAAACATAATGAGACAAACGGACATGTGATCTAATATAGGAACATGGCAATGCGTGTCCTGGTCCCACCACGGAGATCTGGCTGTGCACTCAATATGCAGATGAGCTAAGATGAATCCGATGGCCATAGGAAATCACATACTGTGTCTGCTGCATTAATTACTGCATTAATTAGTACTGCATTAATCAGCAATTAGCGTATTGCACATAGGTGTCCTTTAGATTAGTGTTTCTCAACCTGCGGTACGCTTACCACAGGATGTACGCGCCACAGGTTGAGGGGATATGCGGCCAGGGTGTAAAAAACAAACAAACAAAACTTTGGCTTTGAGAGCCGGTACACTGCTATCATTCAGCACCCCATGTCCCAGCACCAGTCACTGAGGCCGCTCTCTCCTTCATTCCCCCAGCAGCAGCGTTCTGTGGGGGGAAAGATGGAGAAAGTCAGGGTGATCACAGGGGGAGCAGAGCACCAGCAGTGTCTGCTGCATGCTGTCCCTCTGCGGTTGCTGATCCGGGATCCGGCATCATTATCCCGGTCGGCAGCAAGATAATGATGGGGGCAGAGAGGAGGTGGGGATTTAGCATCAGGAGTACAATCAGGACGGGAGGGTCCTATTCCGACCAGAGAGGAGTCCGGCCATTTCCCAGAGAATCGGGCCAGCGAGGAGTCGTGGTGCGCGGGACTACCCTGCCAGAGCCTTGACAGGAGTGGAATGTGGACCGGAAGATGGGGCAGCCCCGGCGTCCAGGACCACCAGGTAGAAGCAGCGGCAGTGGACGCCGGGACTGCCCCATCTCCCGGTCCACATTCCACTCCTGTCAGAGCTCGGGTGGGGTAGTCCAGCGCACCATGACTCCTCGCTGGCCCGGTTCTCTGGGAGCTGGCTGGACCCCTCCCGCCCCGATTGTACTCCTGATGCTAAATCCACCCCCTCCTCACCTTCTCTCTGACCCCATCACCTCCTCCCCTCACCCCTATCACCTCCTCCTCTCACCCCCATCACCTCCTCCTCTCACCCCCATCACCTCCTCCCCTCACCCCCATCACCTCCTCCCCTCACCCCCATCACCTCCTCCCCTCACCCCCATCACCTCCTCCTCTCACCCCCATCACCTCCTCCTTTCACCCCAATCACCTCCTCCTCTCACTCCCATCACCTCCTCCTCTTACCCCCATCATCACCTCCTCTCCCCCCCGATTACCTCCTAACCTTCTCTCGGACTCCATCACATTATCTCGACCCCATCATCTCCTCCTCTCACCCCCATCATCTCCTCTCAACCTCATCACCTCCTCCTCTCACCCCCATCACCTCCCCCCATCACCTCCTCTCACCTCCATCACCTCCTCCTCTCACCCCCATCACCTCCTCCTCTTATCCCATCATCTCCTCTCTGCCCCATCATCATCTCCTCTCTGCCCCCATCATTTCCTCCTCTCACCCCATCATCTCCTCCTCTCACCCCATCATCTCCTCTTCTCACCCCATCATCTCCTCCTCTCCATCCCTTTACCTCCTCTTTCTTACTCTCCCCTATTTACCTCCTTTCTCCCCTTCCCCCCTCTCCTCCTCTTCCCCTTCACCTCCTCTCTCCCCTGTCCTCCTCTCCCCCTTCACCCCCCTCTCTTTCTCTCCCCCCTTCACCTCCTCTTTCTTCCTCTCCCCCTTCACCCCCCCTCTCCTCCTCTCCCCCTTCACCTCCTCTCTCTCTTTCTCTCCCCCTTCACCTCCGCTATTCCACTCTTTTCTTCTTTTCCCCCTCAGACCTTACTCTCCCTTTGATCTCCTTGTGGCTCAGAGGTCGGAGAAGAGAACAAGACCCACCCCATGCTGTCATACATGAGTATGATTTTTTGTTTGTCTGTTGGGGCAGGAGGGGGATGGAGTAGAATGGTGGGCATTATTAATATATGGGGGGTCATAGAAGGGGATATTATTTTTAAATGAGGGATCCTAAATACAGGGACAACCCACACACCTACTCACTTTACAGCGCATGACACAAAACTGCAGAATTATTACTGTATGGGAGCCCATAGGTAGGAAAAAAGAGAGGGAAGTTAAAGGAAAACTGTGGTGCCTAAGATGTCTGGCAGGTTCTCTGGCAAGAGATAAATTGTAGCTGCAAGAAATCATCATGGTGGTCTGGGCCAGATGGAGAAGAAAAGGAAAAGTGATATCTGGCTACATGGGGAGGTATCTGGCTATAGAAGGAGGTATCTTAACTACATGGGAAGATGTCTGGCTGCAAGGGGGTAGGTATCTGGCTACATGGGGTAGGTATCTGGCTTCATAGGGGGATGTATCTGGCTACATAAGGGGAGGTATCTGGCTTCATAGGGGAGGTATCTGGCTTCATAGGGGGAGGTGTCTGGCTTCATAGGGGGAGGTGTCTGGCTTCATAGGGGGAGGTGTCTGGCTACATTGGGGAAGGTATCTGGCTACATAGGGGAAGGTATCTGGCTACATAGGGGGAGGAATCTTGGCTACATAGGGGGAGGAATCTTGGCTACATAGGGGGAGGAATCTTGGCTACATATAAGGAGGAATCTTGGCTACATATAAGGAGGAATCTTGACTACATAGGGGAGATATCTGACTACATAGAAGGAGGCCTGTTGACTACATGGGGGAAGGTATTGGGCTTCAGAGGGACATATCTAGCTCTGTGGGATATATCCCACCTGCTTCTCTGGCACCCGGTCTTGGCCTGCTCATACAATCAGTGCACTGCCCCACCGTAACCACTGACTGGATGAGCGGGATGTCAGTGAGCCGGGAGCCAGAGAAGCAGGTGGAAGTACAGGCAGGTAAGTATGATCTGTTAAGGGCTGACAGCTAATTAAGTAAATAGGCAGTGGCTACATTCTCGCAGCAGGATGAAAATCCTCTGTGAGAATGCAGAGCCATAGGCCATAACAGTACACACTATTGCAGTGGATTTTCCCATCCCATAATAAATAATTAAAAAATGTTTTTTTGTTTTTTAATTTAATTTGTTATATTACATTCAGAAATTAAAAAAATACAATACCATCACATAAAGGTTGGTGGCATTGCAAGAGTTACCCCTTCCAGGGGAGACACCCCCCCCCATCCCGTCTAGCATGTGGTATTAAGGTTTAGAGTTCCGCTAGCATTGCATATCAGTGACATAAGAGCATAAGAGCAAAAAAAGCATGTATGGGAAGCGTATGCTTGGTCTGTTGTCTTTTCACTTCATAGGACGGTGATAAAAGCAACTTTAAGCATATAGGTATCCCTTATGGCCCTATTCCACGGAACGTTTGTCGTTCATAAATTCGCTAAAACGACCGCTCGTTAACGATAATCGTTCCATGGAATAGATGTAAACGATCGAACGACTACAGCAAAAATCGTCGTTCAGTCGTTATAAAATGTTTTTCAACATGTCGAAAAAAATCGTTAGTCTTTCAACGATAATTCGCTAATCGTGTTGTTGAATTAGAAATCGTGAAATCGTTCACCCAATGTGTTGAAAAACTAGGTGTGTTGTATTCAAATTATCACCCCGGCGAACGTTTTAAACGAGCACGTAACGACCGCAAAGTAATCGTTATCGTTCACGTGTTATATGTTGTCGTTCGCAAAATATAGTCGTGAATTAATCGTTAGCGAGCGGTCGTTTTAGCGAATTTATGAACGACAAACGTTCCGTGGAATAGGGCCATTAGAGGTACCCTTTCACCTACTAATATAGTGCTTGATAACTGGATTAAGATCAAGTGATATAGGTAGTACTCAGCTATTTCACATAGTCCATCTATGTATTATGTAAACGTTTACATAACCCGGCATAATAAGTGAAAGTTCTGAAGTGGCCATCTCAGTCTCTTCTGACTACAATATTAATAAGTCACTCTGGGGAGATCTCAAGCGCGCAGTTCAAGCAAGACAGCCCAGGAATTTACAGGAACTGGAAGCTTTTTGCCAATAAGACTGGGCAGCTTTACCACCTGAGAAAATAAAGAGCCCCATCCACAGCTGCCACAAAAGACTTAAGCTTTCATTGATGTCAAAGTTACATGGTATTAAGAACTGGGGGATGAACTTTTGATCAAGTTCATTTTGATGTTTTTAGTTGTCATTAAGATTTTGAAAGAGAAAACACAGTACTCTGACAATAAATGGCTTCACCCAACCACTAACCATGAGTAGAAAAAAAGTTTTTGTGTTATTAATATTCTCTGAAAAAAGGACAAGAAAGCAAAATTTCGGCCGTCGCATGTAAACTTTTTAGCACAACTGTAAAATGAAGAAAAGTGTCGCACAAGACGCTACCTCCCGGGCCACATCTGTTATGCACAAACACCCCCCGGCACTTTCTCAAGGCAACTGCTTTCTCAAGTACCGCTAGAGACTTTTCTTAAGGAAACAAAAGGAAAAATTACATATCTAAATACCCCAGCAGGTAATGGGTGAAGGGGCCACTATATTGGATCAAAGGCAAGTTTTTCCAATGGGAAGGTGGTCATGTACCATATCAGTGAGGACCAGAATTGTCTCAGAAATTGACTGCTTCAATCATATTTGCAATATGAGTTAAGGGTATATTCACACGGGCGGGCCCGGCAGGTCCTGGCAGTTCCCATAAACTACATACTTGCTGCGGTCTAAACGACCGCAGCGAGTATGTAATTATACCGCCCTTAACCCCTTCTGCTCCCGACGGCTCCCCCGCTGTAGGCAGCATACATTACCTGTCCTTGCTGCACGGGTCCGGCGTCCTGCTCTCCCGTCCGGCCAATTAGTGTGTTGCCCAGCCGCAGCCACTGATTGGCCGGGTGGGAGAGCAGGACGCCGGACCCGTGCAGCAAGGACAGGTAATGTATGCTGCTTACAGCGGGGGAGCCGGCGGGAGCAGAAGGGGTTAAGCGCGGTATAATTACATACTCGCTGCGGTCGTTTAGACCGCACCAAGTATGTAGTGTATGGGAACTGACAGGACCTGCTGGGCTCGCAGCGAGAATCTCGCTGCGAGCCCGCCCGTGTGAATATACCCTCAATGTGTAAAATGTGCTGTCCTGGTGTTGAACACAGAGCTGAAGGCGTAGGATCCAATCAGTATGAACTCTTGACAATGTGATATACGATATATTGCAAATCTGATTGCAGCAATCAATTTTTGGCAGCAATTTTGGCCCTCTTTGATATGTTGCATGACCACTTTACCATTGGAAAAACTTGACCTTGATTACGGCCATGTTTCAAACATAGCTTCACCATCCATTACTCCCTTAGGTATTCAGATGCGTTTTATATTTTCCTGATGAATTTCAGCTAAACGCTGGCCCGGGTGTTTTCTGCAGAAAAAAAGCTTACTGGAATATTATCAGCAAAAATGCAACCAAAACATGCAAGTTTTCCCCAAAATGAAAAACTCACCAAAACACCTAAAACTGGGTGTCATTTTTACATGTTACATACACAGATAATATTGAGTGTGATTGAGCCCTTATGGTTAGTTTCTGAAACTAACATATTGTACATGGATTTTTGCAAGACAAATTCAGAGTCATAGAACAGTTGCAAAAATTACTGTAACTATACTCTTAAACATACCATACTTTTTGTGTCTCGGTACAGACTTCGCCAAAACTCTTAGTTACCTGCAGATTCATGGATAATTGTACTTTAATATTTGTGTCAAAAATAAGGTCTGAACTCACTGAACTGCCACACTAGGTGTGTCCGGCAAAGGTTGCTTCATTGGTAACCAAACTACAATTAAACTCATCATAAACATTCAATTAAAAAAAGGACTTGGCACGTTTTGTCCTGTATCACACCCTGCAAAATATTTAAGATATATTAAAACTAATATGTATATAGAGATAAATAGATTTTCTCTTCTGATTGTCTCAACATCTCTCAGCAAGGGCTCCATGGTGTTTTAATGTACACAATAAAATGTGTGATATTGTTTACAATGCTACTCTGTAGGATCACAGCATTAATTCATGACATTATAGAGCATGCTGCCTATTTAAAATGTGCAGTATACTGTGAAATCTGCATAGATTTCTGTTTTCTGTGTAAAATTTGGGTTTTCTGGAACTGGAACAAATCTGCTTGTAAATGTGAACTGTGAGAATCACCTTCACAACAGTTGGTAAGGTTTGTTATGTAATACTGCCAGATCACAGCCAGAAGAAGAGGTTAGCAAGTATAAACTCAATGATCTTCCCAATAAAGCAAGCTTCTACTATACTGTACATAGGCCACTCCCTAAGCTGTATGTAATTACATTAGGATAATCATTACAATAAGGTGCCCTGATAGCTTTATAGTAAAGTTATTTAAGAAATATATGTTTGTTTAAAATATAATGAACTCATTTCATTGTAATTGGGTAGTGAACCAAAGATACCATAAAAGATATTGATTGCTTGGAGGATTTCCCAGCCACAGTATGTGAACTGAAGCCAAATAATAAAGGTTCACAGATAAACTGAGGCGATTTTTCCGAATCACATGTATTAGGATCGATCAACACTAGAGATGAGTGAATACGATTCGATCGAGTAGGTATTTGATCGAATATTGCGGTATTCGAAAGATTCGAGTTCAATCGAGTAGTGAGGCGAATACGCGGGAAACATTTGAAAGCCCTCCCATCGTAGTTGGCGCTTTTTTTAATCCAATGACCATGCAGGGAGGCCTTGAGGGACCCTGGGAGTACGCACGCAGCGTGAAAATGGCGTCTACCCTCATTGGATAGCTGAACCACATGACCTCGAATCTTAAATACTTGGCTCCAGCCTCTCGACCGCAGATGAGCTTTCAACCTAGCCATGGAAAGATCTTGCAGCAGGGAGAGAGAGGTTTTAGTAGCGTTTTGATTAGGCAGGGTTACTACAGAACCCAAGTCCTTTTCAGGGCTAAGATACAGCGAAAAAGTCATCTCTGAATCAAAAGCACTTCTCAGTGCTAAGAAATAGATGATATAACATCAGCATCAGCAGGTGTATTCATTCCAGTACCCTGTGTGTACAAGTGACTTATAGTGTCCCTATTTAACACCACTAAGGGCCCGTTATACATATTGTTCCAGTAGCCCACTAAGGGCACCTGATATATACTGTTTCAGTAGCCCAGTAAAAGGCACGTGATACATATTGTTCCAATAGCCCAGAAAAAGGCACGTCATACATACTGTTCCAGTAACGTTCGTACAGCATTACGCGTGATACGCGCAAATAACATGACGCTCTGCGGACGCACATTGGAATTATGTATGTAACACTGCGCAAGAAATACGAACAAAATGTGTGAACATTGCCATAAATATTCGTAAAGCGTTCGCAAATATTTTTCCTTCGCAGCTGCGGAGAGTGGCATTATACTGCGATTTTGGGGTGTTGGGTGCACCCAGGCATGCCCCACCCTAATGTCCTAGTGTCATTCCGGAGGTGTTTGCATAATTTAGGGAGGTTTCATGGGGGACTTGGTGATCTCCAAGTGGTCGAGTTTTGATATCCAAGTGCCGCAAATTTTTTTCCCATAGACTTTAATAGAATCGAATACTCGTTCGAATAGTCGAATATCGGTGCCTCTGCACCTATGCACTAGTACAGAATAGTGCACACGATAGACATGCTGTTTTCACTACTGCTGGAATACCTTCTAAAAGGATTGATATGTATCGCAATATATAAACTGCATTTAGAGGAGTTTACATGTATTACAATATAATGTACATTTTATATTATATTCTAATATATAGCAATAGAATGTAAGCTTCCCATGGCTTAACAGATAAATTTAAAGCACAGACAAGACCATAAAATAATTGAGACCTCACATTGGACTTAAGAAAAATCAAATCTGCCACCAAGATTTATATGCTACCTGCTGTCCTTTGCTCCTGGGTACTCAACACCAAAGTTTAAAGGGGTAGTGCGGCGCTAAACAATTATTCACTAAATAACACACATTACAAAGTTATACAACTTTGTAATTTATGTTATGTTAGTGAATGGCCCCCTTCCCCGTGTTCCCACCCACCCACGCTAGACCCTGAAGTGTAGTGCTCTATATTAACCTGCTTCTTGCCGACCCCCGTCCGCCATCTTGTGACAATGATGTCATCTTCGGGAGGCCGGCCGAACCACTCCGACCGTCCCTTGTGCCGGCCCCCGTCTGCCGCGTCATCAGCTGCTCAGCAGTGATTGGCTAAGCACAGTTATGCTCAGCCAATCACGGCTGAGCAGCTGATGACGCAGCAGAGGGGGGGCGGTCGGAGCGGTTCGGCCGGCCTCCCGAAGATGACATCATTGCCACAAGATGGCGGCCGGGGGGTCGACACGAATTAGGTGAGTATAGAGCACTACACTTCCGGGTCTAGCGTGGGTGGGTGGGAACACGGGGAAGGAGGCCATTCACTAACATAACATACATTACAAAGTTGTATAACTTTGTAATGTGTGTTATTTAGTGAATAATTGTTTAGCGCCGCACAATCCCCCCTCCTGGAGACTAACAATCTGTTCCATACTTGATATTACTTTATTAGTCTCCCCTAGTTTTTAAAGCTGTTGCCTTCTCAATATACAGTAACCCCTTTTAAAAAGGAAGCCAGACTGGCCAACGGATAATATTTTTCGGTTTAGCTTCTGACAGCCTCAACATACATCTGATACTGATGCGGGAAGTTGCAGCTGGCAATACATTTCTCTTTAAGTATTAGAATCCAGAAAGCAAAGCTGATTTGTATAACTGTAGAGCTTCAAAGACCAATTTGACATAAAACAAATGCAAATGAGATAGAATAAGGAATTCAAAAGTGATTTCATGAGAATTAAGTATAATTATATAGAGGAGAATTAATATTTTGTGTGTGTGTTTTTTTTTTATTATGGAGTTATTTATTTTTCCCTTAAAAAAATAACCATGTTTACATCACATTTTTTATCTACATTAGCCTGTCAGAGGCCAAAATGTCAGTATGCTGAAAAATAAAATAATGTAAAAAAGAAATAGCGTAGTAGGCCCTGTTAATCAGAATCCTGTAAAAAAAAAAAAAAAAAAAGAGGACTAATTAAGTGGATGCCATAATAGACAAGGGTGACTTCTCTGCACACACAACAATAGCCAATGGATGTCTGTAATGGATACCATATAGAATTATACATTTAAAGGATTTATCCGGTTGGGTAAAATACATGTTTATTAAAAAAAAAAACTGTATCTGAGCTGTTCTCTCCGTCCTGGCTCTGAAGTCCTTCCTTTGGAGACACTCATGTAAACAAAGTCCCTGGCTGGCTGCATTTTCCCACCCATTGACTTATTGCTGTCACTTTTCCACAGGCAATTTATCAACCGAAGGAGTGTTTCTAGCCACGCTTAGTTATAGTTATAGTTCTGAAAGGCCCCGTTCTTTCTGTATTTTCTGTATATAGTCATTGCAGCAGAATATGCTTGCTTCATGGAATCTGCAATGAATGGTAGATGTAGTCTATAGACATTTCTCTGACAATAGTCCAGGATGTGATGGAGTACAGTCCTCTTCAAATACAATGGAGTAATAGGGTGGATAAATACAGTGGTCCCTCAACTTAAAATGGCCTCAGCTTACATTATTTTTACCATACAATGGTTCTTTCTGGACCATTGTAACTTGAGACTAGACTCAACATACAATGCTATAGACAGTAAGGATCTGCAAAACATGTAAATAACTAGATGATCGACCAATAAAAGTGGCCACTTTACTGGTAAACCCCCAGTATTAGTGACGTGCATGCAGTGATTGGCTGTCTAGTAGTGATTCTCTACAGTATAATATGATACTACATGTCCTGTACTGCTCTTTACCTGTGCCAGGATGAGTTGCTCCTTTGGACACCAGGTAAGAACGGCTTCATTTTTTTTTTCTGGGACCCTCTGTGATTTGTACAGGACTCTAAAAACAGTCTGGTTCTTTACATAGAAAGTAGTTTACAGCTTCTAGTAGCTATTTCTCATTGTTGCATGTAATGACTTATTTTGTCCATATTAGTTATCTGCTTTAAATCTTCATTTTTTTCTAATTTTGGAATGACATTTTGGGGGCTTCGGAACCAATTACAATTTTCCCATAGAGTTTTGGTCTCAAGATACAACATACAATGGTCTTCCTGAAACCAATTAATATTGTAACTCACTTACACATATAATGGTGTAAGCACAGATTGAACAGTTTCTGCGTGTGAAGGCACCTACCGAATTTAGAAACATAATGGTAAAATAAGTTATTCATAATAACAGAGTTAAGAATTAAGAATAACAGAGAAGCAGAACAACACAAAGCTTTATGGTAAAAAACGCTTCCTATTAGTTATTTCATATGAACACAAAAAGTTACTAAAACTAAGATGTGTCAAAAGAGGTGACAGGTCACCAATAAATGGAATGTACAGTATCAGCTAGAATTAATTATTTAAATTAGGTTTTTATATTATATATAAATTAATGGTCTAGCTATATAAAAAGGCTTGAAATATTCCAGTCTCCACACTGGTCATTACAGCAGACACTACAAAGCTGACTACCTTTCTGCAGGTGGTTCTAGGCTTTTGTAAAAAAAAATAAAATAATAATAATAATAATATACTGCTGGGCAGGGGGGGAAATAGAATAAAAACAAGCAAAAAAAAAAAAAAAAACGTACCTAGAACCGGGCTTCCACGGCTCACCAAGGGGCTATGTTTGGCCCTTTGATTTTGTCTTCTTCTTGTTTCCGAGATCAGGGTTCAGAGTAGGATCTGCTGACCCAGCTAACTGGTTGAGACGGAAGGTATATTGCTGTCGTCAGGTATTGGTAGTGAGTAGGTAGTGGTGAGCACTTATTTCAGAGGTAGGAATACAGGAAATCATAGGACTGGGGCTAGGTAAGTATGACTTTTTTCTATTTATGTTTGTGCCTTAGCAGCATATTATTATAATATATATTTTTTTTTTTTTACAAATGTCTGGAACACCCCCTTAAGAACTGAACTCAGTGCACCGATGTGCCTTGGCCAGCCAGCCCACCCCTCCTAACAAGTATTTATTAGAAGGGGCGGGACAACTGTTGCGGACCGGTGCACTGAGGGCAATAGCCATTTCCCCAGTGCACCTAAACTGCTAATATCCTGAAAATGGATGAAAGTAAGAAAATTTTGCCTTTAATCCAACAGATTAGTAGTTTGGAAGATAAGGGGGAGCAGTACATCTACTTTTTCTGCTAAATCCACCCCTACATTTATTGTGCACTGAGAAGGACTATAGGAAGATTATAGTGAGATAAATTTTTTCGCCCATAGCAACCAGAGTTCTGCTTAACCCCATAAGTTTAATTTGTTCCTCCATGGTTTTAAAAGACTATAGCGCTTGCATTTTTTCACCTACAGACCCACATGAGCCTTTACTTTTTGCAACACCAGATGTACATTGCAATGACAGAATACATTTTTCCATTAAATATGCTGCAAAACTAGAAAAAATTAGGTGCATGGAGAAATTGAATTACAAAAAGCTTTTTTTTTTCATTTTGGGAAGTTTTATGTTTTCACTGCCCTGTGGTGAAACTGACAAGATATTTATGTTCCTCAAATCAGTGCAATTACAAAGATCATCAACTTAAATAACTTTTATTTCATTTGACAGCATTTAAAAAATTAAAACCTTTATTTAAAAAAAGTTCTTTTTGCGCCATAATCTGTACCTTGCTGGCGTATATGCCACTTTTTGATCACTTTATATTAAAATTTTCTGGATTTAATGTTACCAAAAATCATAATTTAATAGTTTGGGCAATTTTGCATGTGGTAATATCAAATATGTTTTTTTTGCCTTTTTTAAAAAAAATTTTATTTTTTTTTAATTTAACATAGTAACTTGAAGCCCCCCTGGGATCTTCTGGGAATGAGATCTTTCATAGAGATCAATGCAGTACATAATATGTACTGCATAGATCTATGAGATCAGTGATCGGTTACTATGGGCTGCTGGAGCCCACAGTAATCGGGTGTCTTGCCGGGATCAGCGTCATCGATGCGCTGAATGACAGCTCAGTCAGAAGCATGGATCTCCCCTACACGATCGCATCGCGGGGGGGGGTCCACTAGACCCTCGCAAAATATCTTTTACCACTGTGTTCGAGGCAAGGAGTGAGCCGGGAACTAGTCATCTGGGCTGTGACTAGTCACGGCTCTCTATCCTGTCAGTGTGCTCTGCGGTTGATTGACAGGCAAGGAGGCCTGTTGCCTGTCATTCTCCCCTGCAGAGATGACTAGTTCCCGGCTTACTCCCTGTCTGACGTGGCAGTAAAAGATGTTTTGCCAGGGGAAGAAGGTACCGAGGAAGCAACCCTACTGCTGCTGGGAACCTAATCGGCACAATTGTGCTGATCGGTTCCATTGAATATCAAGCAATGGCTATGTGATTTTGTTGGCAAAATAGGACAATCAATAGATACCACATTTCACTAATTTATCAATGGCAACATATATTAGCAGATCCAAATTTCTAAGCATTTCTGTCAGAAAGGGACAACACAACCAGACAGTGGGCCCTGATCTGAACCCACCCACTGTCCCTGCCTAATTGCCTCAGTCGACCCTAGGCAGTCGCGGACAACCACAAAGACGTTCCCTGCACTAAGTACGTGGAACACAAAACACTACAGACAGACAAACACAATAGAGAGTAGTGAACAAAGCCAGGTCAAACCACACGGGCAACGAAGTACAAAATCGGCACACAAAGAATAGTCACAGGTCAGGCAGGAGGTCAGGAACACGAATCAGCAGGCAGAAGGGAACTAGGATGGGGAACGCAGGAATAGACTAGGGAGAGCTGGGACCAGGGGTTAACCTAATAGCCAGCGATCAGTAAATGACCGCTGGCTCTTTAAGTACTAGACCAGGAGCCCGGACCAGAACATCATTGGTCCGGACTCCTGAGTCTTCATCTAGTACAGCTGTAACGCTGCAGAGCGAGTGGCATCGGCGTCTTACACTCACTCTGAGTGCTAAACACCGCTCAGCTGAGCAGCCGAGTGAGCGGAGCCCTCGGCGTTCCTGGTTACCAGGGATGCTGTCCGGTATCCGTGACGTCACTCGGGAGGACGTCGGGAGGTGGCGCTGCGGCCCGGAAGCTGAGGACGGCGCTGGATCCCGGTCAGGTAAGTTCCTGACAATTTCATTTTATAGTAATGTCCCCAAAATCAGTTTGGGGGTCTTGTTTTCACAATGTAATGGCTGTAGGTCAAACCTTGTAGGCAAGTAGTACCAACAGGACACAAAATAGAATAGTGCTCATTTAGCACCAATACCAATTTGTACTTGCTATTAGTGGGGATCCCTCCCCATAATACTAGCTCAGTGATGGCGAACCTATAACACGAGTAGCCATAGTCACTTACTATGCGGCCGCATGAAAGTTTCAAGACAGCCCTGTGACCTTACAGTGCGTCCTGACCCCACCACGTATTCCACGTACCGCCCGGACACAGCTACTGTGACATCACCCGATACAGTATCTGCAAACATCCGGCCACAGCAGTGCCATGCTCCAGCCCTATCTTGCTCCTGCCTCCAGTGTTGTCTCCTGGTGCCACAGCCCGCATTCTGGACCACAGCAGTATTGTAAGTGTGTATGGGGAGGGATGGGGGTCGGGTTATACCTAATTCAACATTGTACACTGTATTTCTATACAGTACACTGAATTGTAACTTGTGTATGACTTAGGATAGTCTATTTCTCAACTTTATTTCATTTTATAATGTTCACTTTTTAATTGGTAAAATAATTGCATTACTTGAATGATAATAGGATTTGCATTTATCCTTTTATTAATCTCCGTACTGCCTTATATGAAAATTCCCATGGGGAACTTTTTTTTTTTTAATGAATAATTTTCCTCAGCTCCAATTGTTTCTCACTAATTAAATTGGCCCTTACACATTAAAGCTGAGAATAGATTGTTTCTCTATATAAAATCTATTTAATTGCTGAACAAAGGGCCACTATGATGGATTTCTCTTCAGTTCAATCAACACAAAGTATATGTTTATGTCTATAGGCATCAGACAACTGTGACAGTCAACAACAATATGTCTAGAAATATTTGAGACAAAAGACAGCATAAGAATAAGGTATATTTGTAATGCCAACTTTTTGGTTACTCTCTTATTGGGTTCAATGAATTTAAAAGTTAGCTATTTTTTGCATACTACAATGGAAATATCCTGCCGCCTACAGGCTGCTTGAGATAGTACACTAGAATACAAATAGGATGTACAGTGGTACAGCAAAGCCTACCTTAAAATGTCCCTGTCGTTACAACTTTCAAAATCTAAAGCAACAGAGGATGTGAAATAAAGCAAGTTTGTAATTTATGTGAATTATTATTTTTTTAAAATTTAATTTATCATGCTTAACCCCTTCAAGATCGAGCCTATTTGCACCTAAAAGACCAGGCTCATTTTTCAAAATCTGACCTGTCTCACTTTATGCGCTTATAGCTCAGTGATGCTTTAACGTATGCTAGCGATTCTGAGATTGTTTTTTCGTCACATATGGCACTTTATATTAGTGGCAAAATTTGGTCACTACTTTGTGTGTTTTTTGTGAAAAACATCAAAATATCATGAAAAATTGAAAAAATTAGCATTTTATGAACTTTGAAATTCTCTGCTTCTAAAAAAAGAAAGTTGTATTACATAAATTAGTTACTAACTCACATTACCAATATGTCCTCTTTATTCTGGCTTCATTTCATAAACATATTTTACTTTTTTAGGGTGTTTCGGGGCTTAGAAATGTATCAGCAAATTACCACATTTTCGTGAAAGTTTCCAAAACTGATTTTTTTAGGGACCAGTTCTTATTTTAAGTTGATTTAGGAGGTTTGTATACTGGAAACCCCCATAAGTGACCCCATTTTGGAAACTAGACACCTTAAAGAATTAATCTAGGGGTATAATGAGCATTTTAACCCTACAGGGGCTGGAGGAAAGTATTCACCATTAGGCTGTAAAAAAATGAAAAATTAAAATTTTCCAATAATATATACATTTAGATTAAAGTTTCTCATTTTCAAAAGGAACATGAGAGAAAAAGCACCCCAAAATTTGTAACACATGTTCTCTTGAGTACTACGGTACCCCATATGTGGGCGTAAACCACTGCATGGGCACACAGCGGGGCTCAGAAGGGAAGGAGCGCCAATTAGCTTTTCCATTGCAGATTTTGCTGAAGAAGTTTCCGAGCGCCAGGTGCATTTGCAGTGCCCCTGTAGTGTCAGCAGAGAGAAAAAAAACCCATAAGTCACCCCATTTTGGAAAGTACACCCCTCAAAGAATTCATCTTGGGGTAGGATGAGCAATTTGACCCCACAGGTGTTAGAGGAAAGTATTCAAAATTAGACAGTAAAAATGAAAAACTCAAATTTTTTCCAATAATATGTTCCTTTAGTTTGAAATTTTTCAATTTCACGAGGAACAAGAGAAAAAAAGTACCCCAAAATTTGTAACGCAGGTTCTCATGAGTACAACGGTACCTCATATGTGAGCATAAACCACTGCATGGGCACACAGCAGGGCTCAGAAGGGAAGGAGCGCCAATTAGCTTTTTCAATGCAGATTTTGCTGAAGAAGTTTCTGAGCGCCAGGTGTGTTTGCAGAGCCCCTGTAGTGCCAGCGGAGTAAAATCTCGCCATAAGTCACCCCATTTTGGAAAGTGCACCCCTCAAAGAATTCATTTTGGGGTGTGGTGAGCATTTTGACCCCACAGGTATTAGAGGAAAGTATTCAAAAGTAGACAGTAAAAATGAAAAACTCAAATTTTCCCAATAATATGTTCGTTTAGTTTGAAATTTCTCAATTTCACGAGGAACAAGAGAAAAAAAGTACCCCAAAATTTGTAACGCAGGTTCTGCTGAGTAAAAAGGTACCTCATATGTCGGTATAAACCACTGTATGGGCACACATCAGGGCTCAGAAGGGAAGGAGCGCCAATTAGCTTTTTCAATGCAGATTTTGCTGAAGAAGTTTCTGAGCGCCAGGTGCGTTTGCAGTGCCCCTGTAGTGCCAGCGGAGTAAAATCTCGCCATAAGTCACCCCATTTTGGAAAGTGCACCCCTCAAAGAATTCATCTTGGTGTGTGGTGAGCATTTTGACCCCACAGGTATTAGAGGAAAGTATTCAAAAGTAGACAGTAAAAATGAAAAACTCGAATTTTTCCAATAATATGTTCCTTTAGTTGGAAATTTCTCAATTTCACGAGGAACAGGAGAGAAAATTCACCCCAAAATCTGTAATGCAGGGTCTCCTGAGTAGAACGGTACCCCATATGTGGGCATAAACCACTGTATGGGCACACAGCAGGGCTCAGAAGGGAAGGAGCGCCAATTTGCTGGAGCAAAACCGCAGCTAGTAATGGTTATTAGAATAGCGCAGTTACTAAAATACAATAAAAAAAATTAGATTACAGGTAATGTGGGGTGGTTACGGGTAATCTGGGGTGGTTCAGGGTAATCTAGAGGTGGTTTCGGGCAGTCTGAGGTGGTTACGGGCAGTCTGGGGTGGTTACGGGCAGTCTGGGGTGGTTACGGGCAGTCTGGGGTGGTTACGGGTAATCTGGGGTGGATACGGTCAACATGGGGTGGTCACAGGCAACCTGCTGTGGTTACGGCAACCTGGGGTGGTTACAGGCAACCTGGAGTGGTTATGGGCAACGTGGGGTGAATACGGACAACCTGCTGTGGTTACAGACAATCTGGTATGGTTACAGGCAACCTGCTGTGGTTACGGACAATCTAGGGTGGTTGCGGACAATCTGGGGTGGTTACAGGCAACCTGCTGTGGTTACGGATAAACTGAAGTGCTAATAGGTAATCTGAGGTGGGTACCTGTAATCTGGCGTGGTTACGGGCAATCTGGAGGGGGTCACTGGCAATTTGGGGTGGTTAGAGGCAAGGTGCAGTGTTCAGAGGCAAGGTGCGGTGGTCAGATGCAAGGTGCGGTGGTCATAGGCGATGTGCGGTGGTCATAGGCGATGTGCGGTGGTCATAGGCGACGTGCGGTGGTCAGAGGCGACGTGTGGTGGTCAGAGGCGACGTGCGGTGGTCAGAGGCAAGGTGCGGTGGTCAGAGGCAACCTGCGGTGGTTGCGTGCAATCTGGGGGGTTACATGTAATCTGGCATGATTACGGGCAATCTGGGGTGGTTATGCCCAACCTGCGGTGGTTATGCCCAACCTGCGGTGGTTAGGGGCAACCTGGAGGGGTTACAGACAATCTAGAATTGTTACGGATAGAGTGAAGTGCTTATAGCTAATCTGGGGTGGTTACATGTAATTTGGGGTGGTTACAGGCAATCTGGGGTGATTACGGACAATCTGGAGGGGGTCACTGGCAACGTGCGGTGGTTACGGGCAACGTGCGGTGGTTATGGGCAACGTGCGGTGGTTACGGGTAATCTGGGGGGTTACGTGCAATCTGACGTGATTACGGACAACCTGGGGTGGTTACGGGCAACGTGCGGTGGTTACGGGCAACCTGCGGTGGTTACGGGTAATCTGGGGGGGGGTTAGGGGTAATTTGGGAGTAAACTGTAATTATTACTATAATAAAAAGTGTTTGTTTTATTTTTTTGTATGTTTGTCACTTTTTGTACTTTATACATTCATTTTCACTGTATTACTATGATTACTGTGATATTTTCTATCACAGTAATCATAGTTCAGTGACAGAGACCAAATTGGTCTCTGTCACTTTAAATTTTCAGAGCTTGGCTGGTTGTGGAGCGCATGCGCACTTCATATACAGCCAGGACGTCGAGGAGGAAGGAGCTCCGTGGATCCGGTGAGTATATGGGGAAGGGGGGGGTGACTGGTGGACGGGGGTGACAGGGGGGGTGGGGGGCGACAGGGGGGGTGGGGGGACATCACTTTTTATCCCCTGTCACCAATCATTCATGGTGACAGGGGATAAAAAGTGCCGGCGGCACGTGGCACAAGCGATCAGCGGTATATACTATATACCGCTGATCGCTTGTACCGGGACCCCACAGGGGGGGTCCCGATGACTGCCCCATGCTCTCCGCTACCTCCGGTGGCGGAGAGCATGGGGCTTTCATTCATTTTTCTTTTTTGATCACTGTGAACAGACATTAGTCTGTTCACAGTGATCGCGGCGGCCATCTTGGGTTAGATACCGGGGCACTAGGGGGCTGATCTGGGGTCTGATTTTTACTTATTTCATCTCCCCCCACCGTGGATTCACGGTGGGGGGAGATGAAATACAGCGGCGGCACCGGCCCATTAGTGACCGCCGTTTCGGCGGTCACTAAGGGGTTAATGGGGGTCAGCTGCGGGATCGCAGCTGATCCTCATTATCTCCGTTGCTGTACACAGATGAGAACGGGATCGCTGTCCCTGCAGCGATCCTATTCTCATCACAAAGCCCCTGTCAGTCAGAAACGTATATGTACATTCCTACTGCACGGGGCATGTGCAATAGGAACGTATATATACAGATGGCTGACGTGAAGGGGTTAAAACAAACAAAAAAAAAACTTAATTAAAATCCAGGTCAAGTCTCCTAATGACAGCTTTTTGGTCTTGTGCTGGTTGAAAAAAAGAGACCAATCACAGGAAGCAGTCAGATTACTGCTCTAGAGATGTGGACCCTGTGGGTACTTTGCAACAGTCAGCTCAGTGTTGGTAAAGTGTCAGATCAAGTTCTCCTTACAAGACCCAGAAATGTTACGCATTGCCAGTACAACTGGCATCATACAGACTTTTACTTACTCTGAAGCACATAATGCCTTCATTGGACACACTGGACACAAATGGTAAATCGAAGAAAGATTAAGAAGTCAAGACATGATGTGAGGGACAGGATTCTCCAGAGGCCATTCTGGACTGAGCAACCACAACTATATCTCTATTCTCCAGGGGGCTGCAGTTTGGAGACTCCATTAGTCTGTCTCCCCATATAGGAGACTGTCCAATATACTGTCCTACCTGGTATGGGGGCACACCAGCTTTTATTTTTAGGAAGGCTGGCTATACCCTTTCCCCTGTGGTCGGTGACCTGCCGGGCTGTAAGGGGGTCCCTTGGGTACTTATTACGGTGGTCCGGAGTAGAACTGTGACCCACCCAGACTATCGGTACCGCCACCCACAGAAAGGGGACATGACCCAAGGATTGTGTAACAACTGTGCAGGTGCTAAAACAATAATCACTGAGTCCTGTTACCATAAATAAGATTTTGTTTACTTCAGGAATACTTAGTACAGTAGCTGATAATAGACTTCTGACTTGACTAAACACAATCTTTTGGAGCAGAAGAGCTGTGCTGAATTGGTTGTGTGCTGAGAAGTAGAGTGAGTTTAGAGCAGCAGAGAGGAGTTTGTGCTGAGAGTTCAGAGTAGTAAAGAGAAGTGCTTCGACTTTTGTTGTCGCTGTACCACCTGTTGCCCTACAGTGTCGGGTGTCCTGTCCTTCTAGGGTGACACAAGCCTCAGACCTTGTTACCTGAGTTGAGCAAGGTGGCCAAATTATCTGGTTACACCTGCGCTGCGAGTATGTAGGCTTGTAGCAACTTTGCTCTATCCAGATCAGTTCCTCTTGTTTCAGGATACTGTCTTGCACTGTTAGAGATGTTCACGGCGTGGGTTGGCGTGATCTGTGACTTGTCTCCTTAGGGATTTAGCACTGCATAATAAGAGTAAGCGTTGCTTTGGAGAAGAAAAGTTTCTGTACTTCCCATATGTCTGTATACTACTACACTCCAGACTAGACTACTCTGGACAGACTAAGTGTGGGTGTGTATTTCCTCTCCCCACGTGGCAACTTCCTACAGGGTGTGTAATACCTCCTGTATGTGGTGGAGAGGGGAGTGTAAGAAAAGAAAGGAGAATAGAGATAGCAACACGCGAAACGCGCATCTGATGAGTGGTGCGGTGGACAAATATACTAAGGACATGCTGTATGGGTAATGTGCAATAATCTTTGATGGTATTTATTTTTGTTTCTCAACTGTGAGTTATACCTCTGTCTGTAATATGCCCAGCATATATGTATGTAGGTTACTCATTGATATCTAGTATTTATTTAATATATGGTTTACTATATTATGTAATGTAATCTACCTGTATCCACCCTACTTCTGGGTATTTGTATTAGCTCCAGCTCCTATTATATGCATTTTAATAAAGTTTGCTGTTTGAAATATACTTAATAAAAGATAATATTTTTTCTATATTTTGTTCTTGCATTTATTTGGTCAGGGGGATCCCTTGTTTTGGTTCTCCCCTCAGGCCTATTCTTTCTTTTTTTAGTTTACATTTCTGCTTATACAGAAAATGGTTTTTCCACATATATTATATATTAAACAGTATTATCAATGTGTCTGCTTTATGTTGGCAGAGGTGTGAGCTATTTTACATTTCCTTTCTGCCCAAACCTATTACCAGAGAAATTTACCCCAATATTTATTGCCCCGTTTCTGCAGTTTATAGAAATATCCCATATGTGACCATATTGCGCTATTTGACGCAACCACAAGCCTCAGATATAAGGGAGCGCCTAGTGAATTTCAACGCCTCCGTTATATTTGGTCATTTTTGACTGTACTACTTCAGGTTGGCAGAGGCTCTAGGGTGCCAAAACATTAAAAACACCCCTAAAGGGACACCATTTAGAAAACTAGCACCCCCTCGAGGAATGTAACAAGGGGTGCGGTGAGCATTTGGACCCCACAGGTGTTTCACAGATTTTCAGAACAATGTGGCGTGAGAAAGGAAAAGTTTAAATTTTTACACTAAAACGTTGTTCTAGCCTTCAAGTTTTAAATTATTACAAGGGGATAAAAGAAAAAACAAAACAAATGTGTAGAGCAGTTTCTCCCAAGTACAGAAATACCCCACATGTGGACATAAAGTGGTAAGCGGGCGCAGGATGAGCCTCCAAAGGATTTGAGCGCCAATTGGCTTTTGGAAGCTGGATTTCACTGGAATGGATTTCAAGGGCCATGTCGCATTTACGAAGCCCCAAAACAGCCAAAACAGTAGAAACCCCCCACAAGTGACCCCATTCTGGAAACTACACCCCTCAAGGAATCTAACAAGGGGTGCAGTGAGCATATAGACCCCTCTGGTGACGGGCAAAAATGTGGAACAATGTGACGTGATTCCTTGAGGGGTGTAGTTTCCAGAATGGGGTCACGTGTGGGGGGTTTCCACTGTTTTGGCAGCATGGGGGCTTTGTAAATGCGACATGGCATTCATCATCCATTCTAGCCAAATCCAGCCTCCAAAATCCAAATGGCGCTCCTTCGCTCTGGAGGCTTGCCCTGCGCCCACATGGCGCGTTATGTCCACATGTGGGGTATTTACTGAGGGAAATTGCTCT
Organism: Dendropsophus ebraccatus; assembly: GCF_027789765.1. Classification (NCBI taxonomy): domain Eukaryota; kingdom Metazoa; phylum Chordata; class Amphibia; order Anura; family Hylidae; genus Dendropsophus; species Dendropsophus ebraccatus. Next base: position 86,828,705 of record NC_091456.1, on the reverse strand, counting down.
ACACACTGTGTGTTTTTTTCTCTTTTTACTCCTTGTGATAATGAAAAATTTAAGGCTAAACCAACATTATAGTGTAAAAAATTTCATTTTCACGCCACATTGTTCCACATTTATGCCAGTCACCAGTGGGGTCCATATGCTCACTACACCCCTTACATTCCTTAAGGGGTGTAGTTTCCATAATGGGGTCACTTGTGAGGGGTTTCAACTGTCTTGGCAACACAGGGGCCTTTTAAATGCAACATGGCCCTTGAAATCCATTCCAGCCTCCAAAAGCCAAATGGCACTTCTTCCCTTTGGAGGCTCATCTTGCGGCCGCATGGCGCATTAAGTCCACATGTGGGGTATTTCCGTACACTTTGTGTGTTTTTTAAATCTTTTAACCCCTTGTGAAAATGAGAAATCAAGACAAGATCAATGATTTTGTGTAAAAATAAAAAAAAAATACACTAAATGTTGGTCTAGCCTTGATTTTTTCCATTTCCACAAGGGGTTAAAAGAGAAAACGAAACGTGTAGGGTAATTTCCCCTGAGTGCGAAATTACCCTACATGTGGACATAATGTGCCATATGTGCCTCTAAATATGCCATTTAGAGGCTGGAATGGAGGATGGAGGCCATGCCGCATTTACAAAGCCCCTGTGCTGCCAGGACAGGGGAAACCTCCCACAAGTGACCCCATTCTGGAAACTACACCCTTCAAGGAATCTAACAAGGGGTGCAGTGAGCATATGAACCCCACTGGTAACGGGCACATATGTAGAACACCTTGTTAGATTCCTTACGGGGGGTAGTTTTCAGAATGGGGTCACTTGTGGGGGGTTTCTTCTGTCCTGGCAGCACAGGGGCTTTGTAAATGCAACATGGCAAGCCTTTAATGGGAATGGGGGCCATGCCTATTTAGTTTTTTTTTATTTATTTGTGGGTATTATGCCAATTATTAGTTTATAAGGTTGAAAAGGACAGGAGTCCATCAAATTCAACAGGTGTAGATCCAGAGGAAGGCAAAAAACCGTCGTGAGGCAGACGACAGTAGCCTCATCACAGGGAAAAAATTCCTTCCCGACTCCAAAATGGCAATCAGAATAATCCCTGGATTAACATGACCCCTGAAATAGAAATAAGGGAAAAGATTTGGAAAATTTAGAACTCCAATGACGTGTGGTACGCCTTGAAGCAATCCTGTATGCAGAGGCCGGGTGCCACACTTGAAAATGGTGTCCTTCCTGATCTCCCTGTTATGGCACACACTGCACTTCTTCTGGGATCTCCCGTTTTCTAGTGTGGGGGACGTCACCTAGAAAATGTTGTCCTAGTACGATACAGGGTCATTCATATCCATAAGTGCTGGGGCCCGCTCCATGACTTTATTACTGCTTCTGATATTTTCGGATCGTGCCACAAGCTACAGTAGCTTGGGCAGCGAGGAACCGGAAGAGGGGGATACTGGTATAAAAGTTATCCACGTACAGCTGGTAACCTTTATCCAGCAGTGGGAAGATCAGTCCCAAACGATTTCCCCCTATCTCCGCGGATGGGGGGGCATTCTGGGGGTTGAATTTCGGTGTGTCTCCTTCCAGTCTAAATCTGCCTAAGTGTACCATGAGGCCCATGTGCAGTAGGAGCCCCCAAATTTTTTCCATTTTTCACGCATGGCGTGGACCCCTGTTGATGCAGCGGAAATGAATAAAGAAGAGGAGGGGTTGTTGGCTATAAATTGGTGCGTGTGCAAGTTTGTTTGCGCCACCATCAAATTTATAAGGTCATCAGAGAAATAGAGTCTGAAAAAGTCTATTTCTCTGACACCTGTGGGGTTCATTTGGATTCCTGCTCGTGCTACAAAGCCAGGAATCTGGGGATTATTATTTTGGGGGGCTGGGGTCCAGATGGGGTCACCTGTCTGGGGGGCAGGGGGCGAGTTGGGATGACGTGTCTGGGGGGTGAGATGGGATGACATGTCTGGGGGGCAGCCCGAGGCGTCCTCCTTGGACGCCTACGTAGATATTCATCATCACTGGATGATGATGATGATGATGATGAATTGAGGAAAGAAGGATCCCCCTATTTATCCTCCCTGGCTGTTTTGGTGTTAGAGGCAATAAGAGCGTATGCCTCCTCCACCGAAAACACTCTGTGCGCCATCTTTATACGGGGATTAGTATATGGGGTATGTAAATGTGTAGTGTAGCGTAGCGTAAAACTTTATTTCATGTAGTGTTGTGTTTTTTACGTTTTCGTTTTTTTAACATTAAGAAAAGAAAAACCAATGCCAACAAAGGAGTTGCTGATAAATGCCTCACTTATGTACATCACTTATCAGCAGACAGTGGCGGTAGGATATAGGGTGGGGGGGGGGGGGGGGCTAACCCTACGCCAAAAAGGAGTAGTTGCTGATCAGCACTAGCTAGCGGTAAAAGTTAAGAAATAAGGAGGAAAAAAAGTGGAACCCCCCCCCCCTATCTTCCTACCCCAAAGCTACAGATCAGTGTATAATATACACTGATCAGCCACTAGGGGACAGAACTATACTCGACGGAAATAGCCGAAGATAGAAGACGGGGAAGCCCGAACAGCCAAAGATAGACGACGTGGCAGCCAAAGAGCCGAAGATAGGCGACGGGGAGAAGAGGACATTGTGGGACCGCCGAATCTTCACTGCGGACGCCTGGATCAGGTGCACCTACACCATACTTGAATAACAAATTGATTCGTACTCAGTCTTATATAAGCAATACATCCACACTACCCGATTCCACTAAGATCCGGTATCAGTCACTATTTATACAAAAAAGTGCAGATAAGAAACAATTTCTTTACCATCCTATATTGACATCAGGCGAATAATGACTCTTTTAGGATTCATCCACCATATGTTCATTTAGTTCATTAATCCATAAATGTTTTGGAGGGACGCAGCTCCTCCTTCCTCATGCGCATGAGGAAGGAGGAGCTACGACCACCCCAAACGTTCACGAGAGCGTGGCGTGTCTGGACGGCCGAGAGTTATACCATCAGCTGTGAGCCTTTTTGTACGCTGCATCTTATGGATTAATGAAATAAACGAACATATGGTGGATGAATCCCTAGGAGTCATTATTTGCCTGATGTCAATATCGGACGGTAAAGAAATTCATTCATTAGAGATGACAGCAAAATGGTGAGATACCTATTTCTTATCCACACTTTTTTGTATAAATAGCACCTACACCATACACACCTGTTCTGCACCCCTCAGCTACCTAGCTGGGGGTGCAGACCCAGGTAAAAAAAACTTTTATTTTACAGTTATCGCCATGATCAGCCGGCCAATCACGGCGATCGTGGGGGTGGCACCGTGGCCACCCCCATACAGTACATTAATGGTGACTGGTGCTGTCTCAGACAGCACCAATTGCCATTTGATTTCCGGGTCACCGATGACCCGGAAAGCTGAATTTAGCTGTATTTGGCTGGCCGGAATTGACCAGCCAATTACAGCGATCGTCGGCACGAGGGGTGTAAATCACCCCCCCATGCCAACGAGCTTAGATGGCCTGCTATCTATTATAGTAGCCATCATTACCCAATCGCTGTGTGTGTACACACAGCAATAATTTAAACCGCGGGCATAAATGAACGCCCATGCTTCCCTAGAACAAACAGATGGACACAGTGCCAGAGAGCTGTACCCATCAGCTACAAGGTACTAAGGGTGATTTACAGAGCAACAAGCATGGTTCCATTTACGTTAAAGGCATTCTTATGCATGAGGAATACCTTTCAATATTGTCCAATCCCAACATAACATCCTAGGTGGACTTGGGTTCTTTGGGATCTTTTAACTCATTGTTGACAAATAAATCTATCGTCTCGGGAATAAAAGGGCTTCCCAGGGTGTTCATCATTTGATACTGAAGATTCCACACAGCCAGAGTCATCCACCCAAATTACAACATCTGCAGAGATTAGAGAGGCAGAAGGCACTGTGGTCAGGTCAGAAATAGTTATCAATTTTCCCCTTAAAGGGGTTATCCAGTGCTACAAAAACATGGCCACTTTCTTTCAGAGACAACACGACTCTTGTCTCCAGTTCAGGTGCAGTTTGCAATTAAGCTCCATTCACTTCAATGGAACTGTGCAGCAAAACCACGCCCCAGCTGGAGAAAACAGTGGCGCTGTCTCTGAAAGAAAGTGGCCATGTTTTTGTAGCACTGGATAACCCCTTTAAGGAAATTCTGGATCTCTTCCCTAAGAAAGACCTTAAAGGGTCTTGCCTCCGCAGACTGTTTTGCCTTAAAGGAGAAGTCCGGCGAAAATTTTTATTAAGGTATTGTATTGCCCCCCAAAAGTTATACAAATCAGCAATATACACTTATTACGGGAAATACTTATAAAGTGCTTTTTTCCCTGCATTTAGTACAGCATCAAGGCACAGGGATGCTCAGTGTCCCTCCAGTGCCCTGTGTCCCTCAGTGCCCCTCTGCCATCATCCTCTCCAGCAGCCACAGCCCACACAGCTCTGGGAGTCAGGTCGTGACATCACCATTTTATCCAGGAAGTGAAGCCTTGATGCAGTAGTAAGTGCAGGGAAAAAAGCACTTCATGAGCATTTCCCGTAATAAGTGTATATTGGGGATTTGTATAACTTTTGGGGGGCAATAAAATACTTTAATAAAAAATTTCACCGGACTTCTCCTTCTCCTCCTAATTAGCTAATCGGAGGCAGCTGTCAAAGTTGACAGCTGCCTCCGATCACCAGAGGCAACCTTTCCCTGGTGTCTAGTGGGGGATATCGCTCCTCCGGGACGTTGTCCCGGAGGAGCGATCTCCGTTACTGATGCCGGCCGGGGACTCGTCCAAGATGGCGCCGTCCCCGGCTCGGCACTCGTTTACTTCCGGCTGCAGCAGACGAGTGCCTATCTCATTGATCTCTGCAGCATATCTATTCTAGTATAAGTGTAAAAAAAAAAAAAAAAAAAAAGTGTTGTTTATAGTAAAAAGCCCCCTCCCCCAATAAAAGTCTGAATCACCCCCCTTTTCCCAGGTTTTAAATAAAGTAAACAAATAAATAAATAAACATGTTTGGTATCGCCGCTTGCGCAATCGCCCGAACTATTAATTAATCACATTCCTGATCTCGCACGGTAAACGGCGTCAGCCCCAAAAAATCCCAAAGTGCAAAATTGCGCATTTTTGGTCGCATCAAATCCAGAAAAAAAATGTAATAAAAAGCGATCAAAAGGTCGTATATGCGCAATCAAGGTACCGATAGAAAGAACACATCATGACACCTGACACAGCCCCATAGACCAAAGGATAAAAGCGTTATAAGCATGGGAATGGAGCGATTTTAAGGAACGTATATTTGTTAACAATGGTTTGAATTTTTTATAGGCCATCAGATACAATATAAGTTATACATGTTATATATCGTTTTAATTGTAACGACTTGAGGAACATGGATAACAAGTCAGTTTTACCCCAGGGCGAATGGCGTAAAAACACAGTTCCCCCAAATAAAAGAAATGCATTTTTTTTTTTAAAATTTCACCACACTTTGAATTTTTTTCTGGTTTCGCAGTGTACTTAATGCAAAAATTCAGCCTGTCATTGCAAAGTACAATTAGTGACGCAAAAAATAAGGGCTCATATGGGTTTCTAGGTGGAAAAATGCAAGTGCTATGGCCTTTTAAACACAAGGAGGAAAAACCGAAAACGCAAAAACGAAAATGGGCCCCGTCCTTAAGGCCCAGGGCCTTTTTTGCAGAACTGACCTGCCTCTCTTTATGTAGTGATAACTCTGCAATGCTTTTAACTATCGCGGTTATTCTGAGACTGTTTTTTCGTGACATATTCCTCTTTATGTTAGTGGTATACTTTGGTTGATACACTCAATAGTTTTTTGTAAAAAACACAAAAATTTGAGAAATGTACAACCCTTTATATTCAAAATTTTTTAGGGACCAGTTTAGTTCTGAAGTGGATTTGTGGGGCCTGTATGTTAGTTACCCCTATAAATCCCTCCACTGTAAAAACTGCACTCCTCAAAGTTTTCAAAGTAACATTTCATAAATGTATTAACCCTTAAGGTGTTTTGCAGAAATTTTAGCAAATTGTTGAAATTTAAAATTTTCATTTTTTGGAAGATATTACACTTAATCATTTTTTTCCCCTCTAAGGGAGGGCTCACACTACGGAATTCTCGCAGACAATGTCCGCGGAATTCCGTCAGCTGTCCGCCCGCACATCTGGGCGCATTTCCGCAGGCCCCATAGACACCATTCTATGGGCCGGCGTATTCCGCTATACGCTGAAAGAAGTGTCATGTCACTTCTTTCAGCGGATTGCGGAATACGCCGGCCCATAGAATGGTGTCTATGGAGCCGGCGGAAAAGCGCGTGCCCGTGCGGGCGGACAGCTGACGGAATTCCGCAGACATTATCCGCTAGAATTCCGTAGTGTGAACCCGCCCTAACACAGCAAATACTAACTGAGAAATACCACTCACTATTTATTCCCCTTATTCCAATGTTTCTAGAAATCCCCCATATGTGGTCGCAGTGCGTCACCTGACTCAACAGACCTCAGACATAACCGAGACTTCAGGAAATTTGGGGTCTTTTTTTAATTCAGTTTTTTTAGCAATTATACCAGGTCGCAGTGGCCTTGCGGTGCCAAAATATTTGTGTAAGACAAGTTGACGTTTCCATGTTACCATTCTGGGGGACATGTGACACCCTGATCATTATTTATTAAATTTTTTTATGAAGTGGTACGAATAAAATGAGGGACAAGGGGAGGGAGAGCAGAGGACAGGGAGAAGGAAGTGGGTTCTGGGGGGAGGATTACGACAGTGATGGTGGAAGGAGGTAACGTGCTGCAGCCTCCTCCCGCCACCTGATCAACATGCTGCAGAGAATCTCCCCATAGATGCTGCGGTCACAATGATCGATGCGTCTACGGGGTTAACTTCTGGGGGGGGAGCAAGGCTCCCCTCCAGGCAGTGGCAGGAGGCTGTGTAACAGATAGGGACAGTGGGGGAGGCAGGGAAAGCATGATGTCCAGGGACGTCATGATGCAGTCTGGACGTCATATTGGGGGAAGGGGTTAAAAATTACTTCCAACCCATCCTCCTCAAAACCCTAAACTTAAGTCATCTGTAAATAGGATAAAGGATGCTGATGACTAGGCATGCATAGAGAAGACTACTTAGCTCAAGAATTAAATGGAGAGAACTACTTATGGTGCGTTTACACAGAGAGATTTATCTGACAGATTATTGAAGCCAAAGCCAGGAATGGATTTGAAAAGAGAAATCTCAGGCTTTCCTTTATGACCTGCTCTCTGTTTATAGTCTGTTCCTGGCTTTGGCTTTAAAGATCTGTCAGATAAATCTCTCTGTGTAAACGCACCATTAGACTCCTTCATTTGTGGACTCATAGCAAAGGAATGCAAGAACATAGAAACATACAAATTGCAGTTATAGAATCAGTTGTATGTTCTGTGATTGTATAATCTACTGATAAGTTTAGCGGGTGTTTTGGAGGTGACAGAGTCCCTTTAACCAAAAGTTAGCATGGTAGATATAGAGGAGGCTTTGATTGCAACAATCTTTTGAATGCAGGCTTCAAAGGATGGTTTATCATGTTACATCGATTCTATCTTGAATCTCCTGTACCAAATCCATTGATTCAGCAGCTTCAAGTTGATTGTCTTGCAATGTGAGCAGTTGTTTTTTTGAGTAATGTCCTTTTTCCTGCTGGTCTGGAGGAACGGGAATTACAGCATCCAGAGATAGAAGGTCTCGTCCTCCCTGTTGGATAATGAACACACATGTTAAAGAGGAGGGATTTGTAATCAGAAATTTGTTGGGTGGAAGACTCTCAAATTCTTGTACCCTGAAGATATTATCTGGAGTACCCAGGGGTTTATTTTTATGGAATCCCAGGTGGCTTCAGCAAAGTTCATGAGTCTTCCCCCGAGTCACTTTTTGTCTAAAAATGCGGGGACATTGTAGTTGGGATTAAGGATAAAGTTCCTACCCTTTCCCCCTTTTGGGTAGCTCCAGCATCCAGCCTTCCATTTTCCCTTAAAGTCCTTATTGGTATTGTTGGAGTTTTTACAAAAGGCCTGGGATCTTTTAGGGAATCTATCAGTGGGGAAAACCCTTTTTCTTGTCGGCAGCATATTCCAAAATTTTCTCTAATTCTGGGCCAAAGAATGTTCCTTTTTAAATTTTATTGAACAGAATTTGTTTTAAGAAAGAGTGTCTCCTGACCAAAGCTTTCTCCACAAAGCCCTTCTTACTGAATTAGATAGCACTTAACCTTGAGCTGCAAATTGGAGAGATATTTCCACCACCCCCTGCCCCCATTGATTTTTCACTGTTGCCCAGGGTACCCCTTTCATTTTTGCCTATCTCACACACAGCCTGCTACAGCCATAGCACACTGAAGAAAAACACACCATATCCTCCCAAAGAGAAAACACCAAATTGAGGACAGAGTTTGCCTATTACTACTACACTACTTTTGGCTTCTTCTCCTCATTCTCTGTATTACACATGTTCATATTACATTGCTGGTCCTGGAAGAGAACACAAACCTCCCCCCACACTATGTACTTTTCCAGCTCAGAAACAAACTACTAAACAGTGAGCTCTGACTTCTCCCCCACCACCCTTATCTAATAGGGCCAGGGCTGTGTTACTGGTATAGGGAGGAAATGCTTCAACCTTTCTAACTAAATGTATTTGGGAAAATGTTTATATTTTCGAGTAACATAATACAATTCATATTAACCCCTTCAAGACGGAGCCCATTGATATACGGATGTCCTGGTCAAATTAATACAATGTTCTTCCCCGCCTTTTAAGAGCCATAGCGCTTTTATTTTTCCGCCTACAGGGCTGGTTGAGGTGTCATTTTTTGCACCATGATCTTTAGCTTTTATTAGTATCATATTGGTGTAACAGAAAAATTTTGACTGCTTTTAATTAATTTTTTTTAAAATATATAAAAAAATCTGCAATCTTGGCGGTTTTTTTTTCCTGTTCTGTTTTTCCGTTCCTGTGCGGGAAAAATAATGTTATATTTTAAAAGATCGGACAATTCCGCACTCAATATACAATGGGGGAGAATTATCAAATAAATCAAGCATTTTTTTTCCTGACACTGGGGAGGAAGTGGCTGAGGGAAACGACGTCCACTCATCTCCTCGGTTCTATCGGTTCCGCTCCGGTCCCCGGCTGCTTCCTGGTGTCTGACGCGGGCCCGAGACAATACGTCTCAGGTCCACTCAGCCAGTCAGTGACAGAGGCGGGATCTGAACGGACTTCAAACGGATCCCGCCACTGTCACTGACTGGCTGAGTGGACCAGCGACGTCACGTCTCGGCCCCGTGCCAGACACCAGGAAGCTGCCAGGGTATGCCCCCCCCGCCGGAGTACTCCTTTAAACGCCCCGATCGCTATAGATCATGTTTAAGGGGTTAATGAGAGGCAGCTGCAGGATCGCAGCTGCCTCTCATTATCCTCAGCCCCATACACACTGATGTGTGTGGGACCGCTCTCACTGCAGCAGTCCCACACACATCAGTCAGACCCTGAAGTCAGGAACGTATATGTACAGCATGAGGTATGTGCAGTAGGAGCGTATATATACAGATTACTGACGTGAAGGGGTTAAAGTTCAATAATGACATTTTGAAAGATTTTTTTTTTTAAGCTGGAGTCGAAAAAGTTTTTTCCAACTCTGACCAAAACTAGCTCCACAGCCCTGTTATAAACATCTGTGATGTAATAATTTGTCCACAACAAACACGCACCATTCACTCTGCAAGCAGTACACCTACTATTGATATATACTGTATGGAGGATAGCCTGTGTAATAGAATCAGATGTCCAGATTTAGTATTTAATGGTTACAGAAAGTTATATTCCAATACTTTGCCAATTACCTTTATAGTATTATCAATTAGGCTAGAGAGTCAAAAATGTGTTCACTACTCATACCCTCATTTAAACCTATTTGGTACAAAAAAAGGTGATGTAAAAATATCAATTTTGGTTAATTTCATGTCAGGTAAGCATAGTGCTCTCTGCCTTTCCCTTTATACAGCTTATGGTCTGGTAATTTTTTCCTTTTCATGACGTTTTTATTTACAGCTGCAAAGTAAAATCACAACTTTGAGTTCATGCGGCCCATGAGTGCTTCCAGTTTCATTGCCAGGCCCATATTTCCTTTAATCTTGAGCTTTCCAGACATGAATGCCATCGTAGGCTTCATTTTCCCTGTGTATTGAAGAAACACCAAAATATATTTACTATAATATTATACACAAGTACATGTTATTACAATTGATAAATACTGGATGCTAAATACAGTGCTCAAAAGGGAACAATCAAATAACACATCCTAGATCTGAATGAATGAAATATTTTCATTGATTACTTTGTTCTTTAAGCAGGTCATTCCATTGGTAGCTGCTATTGTCTTTATCTACTGGTGTCACATGTCGATGTAATGCTGTAAAGATCACTTTATAGCAGCCTCCTCTTATCACCACATACACAACAGGAAGTTAAGCTTGGTTTAGCTCCAGTAGTAATAATTAAAACTACCGAATTTTAGGATTATTTTATAATATAGATAGTAAATTAGAAAAAAAGAAAACAAGTCTCTAAAAAATCTTTAAAAATATTTTTAATATAAAAAAACAATATTAAAAGGGGAACTCTGGATAAAACTAGATTTCTATTAAAAGTACATTAAAAGTTAAATATATGTGTCTATACAATGTATTACCGTATCTGTACGGTTCTGCCACACTGGTAGCTGATCCAGGAAGTTAAAAAAATGGAATGTGTGCAAATCCACATTGTCTCCTGCTCCTTCTGCTATCCCCCCTTAGGAGACAAATCTTCCATGCCTCTGTCTCACATTGTGTGTGTTTGCTGAGATCAGGCTGATGACGCAGACAGGGGGCAGGGCGGGATGTCCCAGGAGGTTTGGCTGGATCCCCCAATCCCCTGAGTGATTCACCATCTCTGACCGGCCAGAAGCAGGTGTTGCACTGATTTCTCTAATTGTGCAGAAGTGTGCAGTGAAACTAGGGCTGTGTTCACACACGTTGGGGTATCATTGCAGCGTATTCACAAAAATGATGCAGGAACACAAGTAAATGATGCTAAACGGCAGAGAGGATCAGAGCCCTATTGTGGGGCTCAACTTTAAAGATAACAGATGCTTGATCATAATATGTGCGTGGAAATGAAAAGAAAAAAAAATCAAAAAGTTCTTTACTTTATTCCAATATCAGCGTTACAGGTACAGAATACAGTGTGCTGTGTGGTGTTACAGGTAGAGAATACAGGTACAGAATACAGCGTGCTGTGTGGTGTTACAGGTAGAGAATACAGCGTGCTGTGTGGTGTTACAGGTAGAGAATACAGTGTGGTGTTACAGGTAGAGAATACAGTGTGTTGTGTGGTGTTACAGGTAGAGAATACAGCGCGCTGTGTGGTGTTACAGGTAGAGAATACAGCGTGCTGTGTGGTGGTACAGGTAGAGAATACAGCGCGCTGTGTGGTGTTACAGGTAGAGAATACAGCCTGCTGTGTGGTGTTACAGGTAGAGAATACAGCGTGCTGTGTGGGTGGGCGGGACCACAATGAAATCAAATTACTGCAAATAATTCAGTAACACAATGAAATTGCAATGTGTGAACACAGCCTAGATGTTCTGCAACAGCTTTGGGCGAGGAATAGGCAGGGTGGAGGACTGTGATGCACAGCTGAGGGAAAGCATTGCATTCTGGAACCTGTAGTACTGTGTACAACTGATAAACCAGGAAGTGCAGAAACACAAAACAGAACAAAGCCCAAAAAACAAATGGATTTTTGGTAGTTTCAAAACTGGAATAGACAGGTAAGTAATGCTTTATGCTTCTGCAGAAGTTTAATTTTTTTTAACCTCTACCTGGAGTTCCCCTTTAATCCCTTCCATCATATGAGATTTTTGGCAAATTTGTAACTCCTCACAATTAAAGAGTCAGAACACTTATATAATTTTTTTTAAACTCAGTTTTATCAAGGATATACACAATTTACATAGCATGGTGGAAAACAGGTGCAAAAAGGAGCATTGTATCACAGTACAAATATAGCTATGCAAGATTAGCAGACTATATTACAATCAAAGAGAAAAACGGGGTTAAGGTCCTCAAATTAGATATTTATTATAGACAGAGTAAAAGTTTATAAGGGTATATAGCTTAATATAGCTTATTAAAAAAGTAACACACAGTGCTTATTGTAGATGCAACAAAAGAAATAAAAAATGAAAAATGAAAAAATTGGGGAAAAAAAAATTAAAAATGAAGATAAAAAGTAAAAAATAAAATAAAAATAATATAAAAATATAAATTTATTATAAATTGGATAAAAATGATAACACACTATGTTTAAGGATTATGGTGTATAAGTTCTAGTATCATTGTCCCATAGAGTTCGTTTGTACAAATAGCAACAGTTGCGCGGACTGAATGATAGGGATTGGAAAAAAATGCAAGTACAACGTCTATTTAGGCTTTAGGCTACAGTTGCAACTATTAGCCATATAAAGTTGTTAAGAGGTTAAAGAGGATATACCACCAGGTATATCGTCTTTAACCTGAACCCACTGATTGAACGGCGCCGGCACGGGGAAGCCGGTGTCACGGTTCGTTTTTGGGACAGAGGCATTGCACGGCGCCGTGCACGGCGCCGTTCTATGCACCGGAACCGGCCGGTGCTCAAGCACTGGAGGCCGGCCGGGCCACCCCCAGTGGGAGGGAGTTCCCTCCCCTGTATGACGCGGCTCCATTCATTCTAAGAAGGCAAGTCGCCGAAACGTACGTCGGGGTTTGGGTAGCAGGCGGACATCCTTTTCCATCTACCACTTCGGTAATATACCTTGTTCACCATCCTGACCTTTGGGTGTTGATTTACCTGTCTTTGGAGATTCATTGGTGTGTATTTAAACCTTTATTCATGTCCTGTGCTGGGCTGTATCCTGTTTGATGTCCATCTGTACTACCCCCCCGTTTGTATGTTCGTTGTCATTGTTTTTTTTAATCTTTTTCTTTCAGTCATGATTCATTGTTTTCCCTGCATTTTTCTATTGTATGTGTTTCATCAATAAAGATTATGCTTTGATTAATTAGAGGTTCAGTTGTCCTTCATATGTTTGCAAGTTTCAATTTAGCATTTTCGTTTTTTTTCCTCCTTGCCTCCTAAAAGTGCTTTTATTTTTACATTTATAGGTTTTTGTTTTTTTTGATTGGGGGAAAAAAAAAACTTGCAATTTCCCACATTCTGGGGGTTTCCTTGTTTACAAAATGCACTTTACAGTAAAACTCACATGTTATATATATATTCTTTGTGACAGTCTGAATACAACAATGGCTATGTTTACATAGCTTTTTCAATGTTTTACTATTTTAACAGTAAAACTTTTTTTGCCAAAAATAATTATTAAAATGGTCCTACTGTGTCTTGTAACGGTTTTATTTTTTCACTTACGGCAATGTTTGGGGCATCATTCTTCGCGCCATGATCTCTAGTGTTTATTGGTATCAAATTTGTGTAGATTGGACATTTTGATCACTTTTATTTTTTTTAAATATATAATGTAACAAAAAAAACAACAACAACAATATTGTTATATTTAACCCCTTAACGACATCGGGCGTAAATTTATGCCCTGATGCCGGTAAGGGAGTTCAGAGCAAGGCCGCGCGGCGGCCCCGCTCTGAACCGCGCCGGTCCCGGGTGCCGCGTGTAGCCCGGGACCGTAGGTATTAGCGGGCACGGTCCGATCGCCGTGCCCGCTAATACAGTAATCGGATGCAGCTGTCAAAGTTGACAGCTGCATCCGATTACCGGATGCAGCGTCATCCCTGGTGTCTAGTGGGGAGATCGCTCCTCCGGGATGTTATCCCGGAGGAGCGATCTCCGTAAATGAAGCCGGCCGGGGACCGCTCCAAGATGGCGCCGTCCCCGGCTCGGCACTCGTTTACTTCCGGCTGCAGCAGCCGGAAGTAAACGAGTGCCTATCTCATGGATCTCTGCAGCATATCTATGCTGCAGAGATCTCAATGAGAGATCAAAGCACTTATACTAGAAGTCCTCCAGGGGGGCTTCTAGTATAAGTGTAAAAGTAAAAAAAAAAATGTCATTATTAGTAAAAATCCCCCTCCCCTAATAAAAGTCTGAATCACCCCCCTTTTCGCAGGTTATAAATAAAAGTAAATAAATAAATAAATAAACATGTTTGCTATCGCCGCGTGCGTAATCGCCCGAACTATTAATCACATTCCTGATCTCGCACGGTAAATGGCGTCAGCGCAAAAAAATCCCAAAGTGCAAAATTGCGCATTTTTGGTCGCATCAAATCCAGAAAAATTGTAATAAAAAGCGATCAAAAAGTCGTATATGCGCAATCAAGGTACTGATAGAAAGAACATGTCATGGCGCAAAAAATGACACCTGACACAGCCCCATAGACCAAAGGATAAAAGCGCTATAAGCCTAGGAATGGAGCGGTTTTAAGTGACGTATATTTGTTGACAATGGTTTAAATTTTTTACAGGCCATCCGATACAATATAAGTTATACATGTTACATATCGTTTTAATCGTAACGACTTGAGGAACATATATAACAAGTCAGTTTTACCCCAGGGCGAATGGCGTAAAAACACATTTCCCCCAAATAAACAAAATGCGTTTTTTTTTTTTCAATTTCACCACACTTTGAATTTTTTTCTGGTTTCGCAGTGTACTTTATGCAAAAATTCAGCCTGTCATTGCAAAGTACAATTAGTGACGCAAAAAATAAGGGCTCATGTGGGTCTCTAGGTGGAAAAATGCAAGTGCTATGGTCTTTTATGCACAAGGAGGAAAAACCGAAAACGCAAAAATCGAAATTTGCTCTGTCCTTAAAGGGTTAAATAGATCAGACTATTGCGAAACCTACAATATGTTTAGTCAATCATTTTTACATGTTTTATTTGTAAAATGGGAAGGGAGGGGGGGTGATCAAAACTTTTTGGGGGGGAGAATTTTACTATAAGAGTTTGCCAGAGGCAAACTCTATGAGAAGATCGCCGATTGGACCGCACAGAGGTAAGTACTTTTCCTCCGGCAGTCAGAAAAAACTATTTTGACCCCCACAGTCACACTGCTTTGATTGGTAAGTGAAAACCGCTCCTGACAAAAGCTGAAAAAGGCTGATAGCATCTGCTCCTTACCCACTATAAAGTGAGCTCCGCTCTGGAGCTATAGCACCATAGCATCTAATGGCATATGAAGACATCAGGGGTTAACAAGGCACAGGCGCGCAAGCGGGGGAACCACTGATGGACAGGCCTCTTCAAGCACCGCCCACATGTCCTTTCCTTTTAAAGCGACTCTGTACCCACAATCTGTCCTCCCCAAACCACTCGTACCTTCAGATAGCTGCTTTTAATCCAAGACCTGTCCTGATGTCCGTTCGGCAGGTAATGCAGTTATTCTCTTAAAAACAACTTTTAATCCTGCAGCGCTGTGTCTAACGGCCGGGGCTTACACGTGTATATGCATTAGGCTGGCACCACCTCTCCGTCCTTCCTTCCCACCCTCATTAGGAATGATCCAGGAACATTTACTGCTGTTTGAGCTTAGCACAGGTGTCTTAACGATCCAGCCCATGTTCATTATGCACACAGGTGGGTAATAGGAAGCAATCTGCCTGGAGCATTCCTAATGATGAGGGCGGGGAGGAGGGACAGAGAGGTTGTGCCAGCCTAATGCATATACAAATGTAAGCCCCGGCCGTTAGACACAGCGCTGCAGGATTAAAAGTTGTTTTTAGGACAATAACTGCATCACCTGCCGAACAGACCCCAGGCCAGATCTTGGATTAAAAGCAGCTATCTGAAGGTACAAGGGGTTTGGGGGGGGGGGGGGGGTGTCAGATTGTGGGTACAGAGTCGCTTTAAATAATGCTCCAGGAATAATAGCTCCTGACTCACAAAAGCGCATGCCACTTTACTGTTATTCATTTTATTTCCATGTCCACATCCTAAAATGAACACCATGAACTAACCTGTAAACATCTTCACAAAGTCTTCACTATCCATACTCATTACCACATCAGCTTTGATAGGTGGTTCACCCTTTCCAACTCCACCCTTGTCATTTTTCAGGTCCATATACCATGTACCTTCCTGTGATCCTAAGTAAAGAAGCAAAACAACTATTATTCTTAAATTATCCTTGGCAGGTCCTACTCCCGTTAAAATGCCTGGAGGTCCAGGGGTGGGGCTTAAATGTCCATACTTGGGCAATTTTAAATATTAAAAATAAAATTCTGACCTCTATAATGTTGAAAAATGTTCCCCCTCCCTTATGACACAGAACACACACACACTTTTCATTCACCTCCCCATGTGAGTGCTGCACTTAAAACTATGGTAATAAGCTTTAAGACGGTAATAAGATCTAAGCTCTATGTATCTTTTGGAACACAAGATCGTATTTGTATGTAACTACATTAGGTAACAAAAAATGAACAATTCCTACCAGAAAGCACAAATTGGTAAACTCCTTGAACAGACTTAACCGCCTCTTCATTGATAGATTTTCCGATAACATTAAAAGTCTCCTCTACACGACCCGTGTTACCTGAGACCACTGATTTACCCTCCTTAAAAGCTGCAGACCCACCTTGAACATTTGGAGAAAGAATAAAAAGTCAATAACTTTATTTTCAAAAAAAAACAAAAACCATACAGTTAATAGATTATGCAAAAATGTAATAAAACTAATTCATTACAATATAAACTTAGACTAGACAGTATAAAAATCCACCAGACAGTTTTTTAGGCAAGTTGATAAATCATTTGCATCTTTAGGGCCTGTTTACACTGAGCAAAACAGGCAGAATTTCACAGCGGATCTCCCCACCGCAGAATCCTGCCTGCCACAGTGTCGCACAGTGTCTCTATGTGATGGCTCGCATGCCTCTGCTTCTGTCACCCTCCGCTTACAGAATTGAGTGGAGGAGACAGGCAGGATTCTGCGGTGCGTTTGGCAATGCATTTTGAGCCATGCCCCTCATTGAGGTAGGCAGTGTGGGCACATTTTACTATTCTTTTTGGCTCACTAGATATAATGATTGCTGTAAGCCACAATTCTTACACCTTTGGAGCCAAAATTCTGGTACATGAGCTATAGTAAATATGGGTTATTGGTTCAAATTTGGAAAGTATGGTAATGGTCATAAGTAAAAGGGAAGTTAAACAAATCAGTAACAAAAGGTATTATCCATAAGAGAATATTAATGCAGCACATAATTTACAAGGAACTCTTTCAAACGTTTAGGGGATGTAAGCACATACCATGCTTCTCCATTTTGCTGGTGACATCATCTGGAGTTTCATCTAAAAAGAAATCTGGAAGCAACGGATGTCCTAAAGAAAAAACAAATAACTCTTAGCCCACATGCGAATATAGTCTTAAAGAAGTTCTACTACAACAGGGGTCCCATGTTTCCTGTTTGAAAGATGGTGAAGCATGACAATACAACTCTATAAGCCTGAAGCAGAGTACAGTTCCAATTCTAAACCTACTGTATATGAAATGTGGCTTCTCATCCTTCTGTTTGGGCCCAGTGGAAGCAATAAGTCAATATGCCATGTGAAAGGTTTAACGGTAAACTGTCCTTTGGGAAGGTGCGGGGTCGAGTTTAGGTTGAGTCTCTACCATCTTATTTCGATCATTGGGAGATCCTTATCCTGATCTTATTTGCTTTGAACTAATGTTTAGATTAACCGTACGGCAAAATATCAGTAAACAACGCGCAATGATTTTAGGACATGTTGAAAGACCATGATTAATAATTTGATCGCTAGCTGTATTTACAGAGGCAGATAATCTCAAGGTTTAGGTCACTTTTGTGAGTTTTTGCCCGATAATTGCTCCTTGTAAAAGCACCATTAGGGAACCATGCTGCCAATCTAAGATGTGTCTGAAAAGGCAGGCTATATTGTACCCTCAGAGGTTTGGAAAGTTAACGCCTTCCATCTCCTTGGATAAAATGAGATTGGATATTGCTCTTCTCAGTTTATTACCAGATCAAATACATCTCGGGAGGGAGGATATATTTGAGTGTTTGAGGAGTAGCGGTGTTTGAGAATTTGCGGTATAATCTGTAAAAGGTAC
This sequence comes from Dendropsophus ebraccatus, assembly GCF_027789765.1. NCBI lineage: Eukaryota > Metazoa > Chordata > Amphibia > Anura > Hylidae > Dendropsophus > Dendropsophus ebraccatus. The sequence goes on along the minus strand of NC_091456.1, from coordinate 86,810,483 downwards.
AGTAGTTTAGTAAAGCAACCATATTAATTAGGTGGCATCTGCCCACAAACAATATTGTTATATTTTGATCGGATAATTCTGCACACTGCACATATGTAATATGTTTATTTATTTAAAAAAAATGTATTTGTTTAATGGGAAAGGGGGTAATATAAATCTTTATTGGGGCATTTTTTTTATAAATATGTTTTAAAACTTTTTTTTTTACACATTTTGTATTGCATATATAAGTCCCTTAGGGCTGCCTGTTATATGCCCGGATTTGGAGACAGTAATGTATGCAGCGCCGATCGCATTGAAATGGCCCTGCACACATTAAAACCCCTTTACTGTCAGGAACGTTTATAGATGTTCCTGCTGCATGGAATGGGTGCAGAAGAAACTTATATAGCTGTATAACTGACATGAAGGGGTTAAAGACCAGAGATGCATTTGCAGCTCTACTGGCTTCAGGAGGTAAAATCTCAAAGCATACAATTTACTTTGGTAATCTGAATTTTGAAAGTCGTAATCTTAAACCCACTGTTGTATTCTGTCCCACTGCTTTATAACACTGAAACTTTTGGACATAATACAGGCTAAAGAAGATATTAATAAAATTTAAAATGATGCTCAAAAGGTTAAGTCTGCAATTGTTAAAAAAGGGTTCAAATAAGCTGGATATTTATTAAAAATCTTACCATACATCCACAGTTTTTTACATCACTTACCGCGCTGGTGCTTATACTTCACTGGACTCCCGGGCATTTGCTTGCTCAATTGAGATCCCGACATGTGAGGACAGTAGTAAAATACCAGTTACAGTAATGACAATCTTGCACCACTGTAACCAGCGATTGGCTTCCAAGCTTTGTTTATACCAACGCAGCAGTGTAAAGACCAGTGCAGAGTTGTATGTGTGGATGATTGTAGAAGAGTATAAGAGTATAAAAGTCAGTACCTGGAGATACAGCATAGACATCAAAATCCTTGATCCCCTCAGATTTCAGTAACTCCTCATCAATGACAAAGTTTCCTGTATAACTCTTTGGCTTGGTCAAAATGGAGTATGCGGCATCAGCCAAGATGTCAGTAGTCCTACACTGCTTATCCACCTCAGATCCTCCCAGCATATCCATAGCAGCTGTATGAATGGCTGTAAATAGTAGGGAAAAAAAACAATACTCATATCAGTGTTGTAAATGAAAAGCCACTAATTAAAATTTGCACTCCAAAACTATAAAGGCAAAAGAAAACAAAAAAAAAACTATTTATAGTTCTGCATGTAATTGCATTTTGCACTTATTCCTATTTATAGCGTAGCCTAAGAGATTTAAATTGTTGAAATAGTTCTGATAACTTACTTTAATGTTAAATAAGTTTTAGCATATTAATATAAACGTTATTTACTAGGTAAACTTCAAATGCCTCTTAGTTGGGAAAAGCATGTTAGCCATTGAAAGTATTTAGAAACTGTTAAAAACTGGGGCAAAAAATTTAATCTGCATGGAAAGTGGTTTTTTATTTGTTATTTTATACTCTGTAAAGTAACTTAAAAGGTAAACATATGCCTAAATCCTCTGTAGTGCGGTAATGGTGTTCAGTTATAACTGATTTAAAGGGGTACTCCAGCCTATTAAATTTTTTATATATTGCTGCCCTTGCCTAGAACATAATAAAGATCCTATGCTTGCCTAACCACACTCCCCTGCGATCTTCCTGTGGCACCTTCGAGCCCCCTGCTGAAAGCTGTCACTTCCAAGACAAATTCAGCTTAGCAGTGACAGCCTGCTTAGCCAATGACTTGCTAAGGCGCTGTAGTGCTTCAGTCAGTAAGTGACTAAGGAGATAGTCACTGCTGAGTCCATCTTAGAAGTGCAGAAGGAGCTTTCAGCAGAGGGTCCGAAGAAGCTGCAGGAGTACCCTAAGGGAATGTAGTTAGGTAAGCCTTGGATCTTTATTATGTACTATGCAAGGGCAGAAATACAGTGTAAATATAAAAAAATTAAATGGCGCAAGTATTCCTTTAAGGGTATGTCCACAAGTAGCATATACGCTGTGGATTTCACATGTAAAAAAAGGTGTGTAATCAGTAAGTTTCTTGGCATAAAATGTTACCCCCAAAGCTGTCATTGAGGATTCAATGCTGTGTCAAGTGACTGAAAGAAAAATAAAGTGAATATTAAAGGGGTTGGCCACTTTATAGTAAAATAGTTTAGTGTACAGTATTAGTAGGTGTACTCACACCACTTACTGACAGCAGCTCCCTGTGTACCTCATAGAGCTAAAATCAGACTCTCCTTCTCCAGGCTGGGCTGCCCTGCTCTGTGGTGATTTTGTCCATAAAATGGCCGAGATGGAGGAGCATGTGACCACGCCCCGCCCCCCAGTGTCCTCCATAGGCATATACAGGCTCAGTGGTGGACACTGCTCCTCCATGTCGGCCATCTTATGGACAGACACCACAGAGCAGGACAGCACACCCTGGAGTAGGAGAGTCTGATTTTAACTCTATGAGGTACACAGGGAGCTGCTGTCAAAATATACAGTGAGCACACTTACTAATACTGTACACTGAACTATTTTACTATAAAGTGGCCAACCCCTTTAAGGTTCGCTGATCAAATGCTGGCAAATTTGCCTGTGGGTTTCCTTGTGTGAGATCTGCAGCCTATATGTGTGAACATACCCTAAAGCTCCGTTCACACGTATTAAAACTGGCGGAATCCGGTCAGCCTCCGTGTCATACTGGGAGTCTATGGGAGGCTTGCGCGCCTCCTCTCTCCACGCTGAAGAATTGACATGTGCAGTCGCTGAAATATGTCAGTTTTACTCCGTGTGAACGGAGCCTAGCAATGAAGAGACACTTTTAACAGTTAAAGCATATGTACATTAAAGTACATAATGTACCGACAACAGCAAAGGTGAAAATTGTTAATTTTAATCAATAAATAAAACATAAGATCATATATAAATCTATATAATGTGATTTAATATACTGTATACATGCCCTCTAGTTTCTAAATGTATTGGAGCATAATCACTGGTTGAGGAAAAAAAATCCCATAATAACCTTAGGCTTTGGAAATATTAAGCAATGTATTTATATATAAAACATAACTTGTGACTCATGTTGGCTGACCATTATGAAAGGCTTGTATTATGCCCAACCAAAGCATTCTAACAGGAAAATAGATATGTTAGATTTTAGTATTTATAGAACAATTAAATGGCTATATTTAATCTTGAAAGACTCAATGTGTCTTAATAGCTTCCCTTCTAAAACTGTATTGTGCTTCAATTTTTACATGACAGAAAGAAGTGTTACATAACTGTTCTCTTATAAATGTGGAATTTGATGGGCAAACTGGGATGCTGCCTTTATATTATGACAGCCAAATCTGGGTAATAATAGAAAAATTGACTGACTCTTGATTATACAGAGCAGTGCTGCAGATTTTAAAGGCAGATACTAAACAGAATTATTGCAAAAACCAAGAATAATGAAAAGAGCAGAGGTTATTATGTAGTAAAAACAAGACTGTAACAGGTCACCTGTTTTTGGCCACAGAGCATTGACGGCAATTTCTCCTTTAAATTCCTCAGCCATCCCAAGAACGCACATGGACATTCCATACTTTGCTATAGTATATGCTGAAACACAAACACAGAGCTCGGAACTAAGAGACTGTTATATGAGTACACAGAAACTGGTGTAAACTGTCCACAGCAACCAAACACAGCTCAGCTTTCAGCTCTAGTAAACTGAAAGATAAGCTGTGACTGGTTACTATGGGCAGTTTACACCAGTTTTTACTTTACACAGTTTGATAAATCTGGTCCATAATATTGTTCATAGCATATATAGCCAACATATTGTTTTAGGTACTGTACTTTTTGGATTAAAGGATGCACTTTTCAGCATAAAAAAACTACAAAAAAATCCACCCTAAGGCTGGGTTCACACTACATTTTTGCAATCCATTTTTTGCAAAAAAACTGTTGCATGTGTCTTCATCCGTTTTGATCCACTTTTTCATTTAATTCCATTATAAAAAACGAATGTTTTTTTTTTAACATACACAAAAGCATAGTCAACCTCATTTTTGTGTCCGTTAAAAAAAACACGGATCAGTTTGGATCCATTTTTTTTATAATGGAATTCAATATAAAAACGGATCAAAATGGATGCACACACATGCATCCGGTTTTTCAGGGTACAAACCCACTTGACATATTTGCTGTGTGAATCAGTCTTAAAAATAAGCAGGCAAAACGCAGGTTGGCTTTATACAATTGTTCTGCGTTAAAATACACAATTGCGTATTTTTGAAGCGTGAAGCTTGTTGTTAGCAAAGCATCAGTTGTTAACAACCTGTGCGAAAAACGCATGTAGCTTCACGCTTCAAAAATATGCAATTGCGTATTTTAACGCAGAACAATTGTATAAAGCCAACCTGCGTTTTGCCTGCTTATTTTTAAGACTGATTCACGCAGCAAATAAGTCAAGTGGGTTTGTACCCTTAATCCGTTTTTTGGAAAAAACGGATTGCAAAAAGGTAGTGTGAACCCAGCCTAATCGTCTTACTAGTTAGAGAGTGCCGTGCCGATTACCATGAGAACTGTGCAGCTGGGAACAACGCATCCAGCTTCCTACTATGCAGAGACCTTCCACAGAGCTCACCCTGCATGGAGATTTGGTGATGTCATGAACATCTACCAATTTCTTGCCTGAGCAGAGTCACACAGAGAGCAGGACTACAAGAGATACATGTGTGTAATAGAGCTGTTTGTGTATAGCAGAGCAGTGTGTGTTTGTAGCAGTGTTGTGTGTGTGGGTGTGTAGTAAAGTTCTCCTAACCGGTGAATCTGACGCTGTTACAAAATTACAACTCCTTTCAGGTGCCAGGGCATGATGAGAGTTGTGATTATAAAAATACTAAAAAATAATTAGGCATTGCAAGGCAGAGTATTATGAGGAGATCACAACCCATTATGAGGTTATCACAAGCATAATACGGGCACATTAATAGGTCTATATGACAGCTGCAAGTCTGTCTCAACCTAATGAGCCAAACTGGCTGCATCATAGATATAAATCATATTATTTATAATGATCTATGGTGCTATCAGCCATTACACCTGCAGTCAGATATGTCAGGACCTTCAGTCATAATACTCAGAAAGGCCCTCCAATTATTCTTGCAGAAACCAGCTAAACTTACCCATATACAGTACAAAAGAATGACACACAAAGCCAACAAGATCTGACTTCAATCCCAGACCACCAAATTATTAACATTAACCCCTCCTCTGCCTTAGCCCACCAAGGAGGTTTTTAATTAGTACCAAATATTTGTTCCTGTTTTCATTGGCGAAACCATGGGGGTGGGTACTATAGTCAGGTACATTTTATAGTCTGAAAATATGGTATATCCATTAGGGTACACCAATAACAAATTCTGTGGCTTCTCCAAGACTAGGTAAATTGCATATACATTTCACAGTTTTATCAAACCAGTAATAGGCTATCCCAGATGCACGCAATTGTTTCAAATAGAGAGGAGAGAATTTTGTGAGGATTCACTCGATATGGCAGTTGAATTAAATTTGGGTTTGACAGCCAATTCAGATTTGCAAAGAAGCAAGGACTCCTGTCAAAAGACATAAGTAGCAAGCTTACATTCTCTGGTCTGAGTGCAGAATGTCCAACCCAGCAAGTGTAGATAGTGTTAATTGCTCCTTACTACCTGGGGCTCCATAGAGCGTCTACTTGGCTAAATAACTACTGTGACTAAATAACTAAGTGACAATGCATATTCAGTCAACACTTATCTAGGAGCAGCCGACAAACACACTCAATGGGAGAAACGGAGTGCCCAGCCCAGCGTATGTACTCAGGATGCACTGCTGCTTACTGTACAGAACTCTCTGTACATAGTTTTTATGGTACCCTATGCTGTTAGAGTAGGGTTTTCTTAAAACTACATACAGGTCAAGAGAGGGGGCCCTGTTCCTGTGGGTACTAAGCACCAATGTATATATATTGTTGTAAGTGTAAGCACTGTTGCATTTAGCATCACCCCTTATATCCAGGCAGCCAAGTGGATATGACTTTGTATGCCGCTGCTCAGTCTACAGAAGCAAGGACTCTTGTCTTCTGCTCCTGTATATGGTGATTTGCCTGAAACTATTCTAAAAAATTCAGATGATTTTTTAATGAGGAAATTCTATCTGCAACCATAGAAGAACCATAAGATTACCATACATTAAATTAATTAAGTTGACAAACATACCACAGTGATTTTTGAACCAGACAGGGTTTAGATTCAGTGGTGGACTGAGATTAAGGATATGTGCTACTTTGCTTCTTTTTAAGTAAGGGATGCAGATCTTTGATCTGAAAAACAAATGAAATTACACATGAAGATGGGACCACCATATACAATAGATAAAATGCATTCAATCTTTTTGTTTGTTGCAGTGGTGCAACTACAGTTGCTGCAGAGGCTGCCGTAGCACCAGATCTCTGGTGCCCTGTAAAAGAACAATAGCGATGAGCACTAGAGGTGTGCATAAGGTATTTTACCCAATAGATATAAGGCAGAGAAATGTAAGACGGCACTTACCAAAACGTTTGAGGACCATTGTGACCTGTTTCTGAAGAAGCACAGAGGTTTGTGTGAAACAGCTGGTGTCTTCACTGTCTGCATGGCATGATTTTATGAAGATTTGAAAAAATAAAAGGTTCACAAAAGTTTTGGTGAGTGCAGTCTTACATTTCTCTGCCTTATATATTTTACCTTTGTTAGCACTTGCACACTATAATAAAATATTAACGTCTACTGGCGGGAAATCTTAAAGGGAACCAATTAGCCCAATAGGGCTGATATGGTTCCCTAAACCGCTGTATTCAGCTCCTGCAGCAGCCGCGGAGCTGTATACCCGGAAAAAAGGATTTTAATCTCCCGGGCGCGTGACAGGCAGCGGCAGGGAAATAGTCATCTGGGCGGCTCCCCACCCGTCTCTAGTCACCTCACTCTGCATGTCAGCGCGCTTGGAGGGATGATTGACAGGCAGAGAGGCCAGTAAAGGACCTCTCTGCCTGTCATTCATCCTCTCCGTACGTGCCACGGCTGCTGCAGGAGCTGTATACGGCTGTTCAGGGAACCTTATCAGCCCATTGGGGCTGATTGGTTCCCTTTAACCCCTAGACGACCCTGGACGTAGGGTTACGTCATGGAAGTCTGTCCCCAGACGACCCTGGACGTAACCCTACGTCCTGGGTGTTTCTCCGGCTATGAAGCGCGCTCCGGAGCGGAGCGTGCTTCATAGCAGGTGGGGGCCGACTGCAGTGAGCAGCCGGGACCTCACCGGTAATGACACGCTGCATCTGTCTGGCGTCTGCCCTGGTCATGTCCATGCATTTTTAAATTAAGGAATCTGCACAAATATCCACACTGAAGAGTACCACTGGTTTCTCTTTATAACTTTATCATTACCTATATGGAAATACAGACTTAGTGAGCACCACAGGATACTCCCTAACTCTATGGACAATACCATTCTGACCTCCCTGCCACCTGTAGTGCTGATCACTCTACTTTGGTTACACTATATTAGAGCTGAGAAACAGCCTGTGGAATCTGCAGACTTTCTGTAAGCTCTGGTTTCATAGAAACATAAAAGACATAATCTTCCTTTCAGTAATTCCCTTCTTATTATCTTAGGATAGATATATGGGCATCCCAGGCATGTTTAAATTCAGTTTTTGTAGATTTACCAACCACATCTACTGGAAGTTTGTTCCAACCATTTATTACTTTAAAAGTAATAAATGCACTAATATACTGATACAGTGATCAAGCTGCCAGTGATCAAACTGCCACGCGAAACGTGCGTTGGGGAGAGGGAGCCACTATAGACCACCAGACAATAGGTATACGGAGCACTTTGCTATTTTGCACCTTTGGAAGCTGGGCATCCTATATGTTTACATACCCTGACTAAACCTTAGTGATTGTACTTAGTATATATCGTTGGCACATGCACTTTATATATATCTAGTGTAGTTGTTTACCCAGGTTTTCTGATATTATCTTGTCCAGGTGTGATCTGTGGTTTACCTGTATCATTTTCTGCATATCTCACTATTTTTTAACATTGTGTGTCCTATTATATGCTTTAAATAAAGGAAATTAATATTTATTATCTTTGGACTTAGAGTATATTTATTGGTGTATACAGTTTTTGTAGGATTTATGTGGTTGGCTAGAGTCACACCATACACATAGAATTGGTCATATAAGATTTAAAAGAAACATAAGTATTGACAAGGATGAAATGCTTCCCAGCACCCACACAGTCTGGCTGCTTCTCAAAGGGGGGACACTTACAGGTAAATGAGTTTCACTAGTCCTATCCTGTAATCAGTCTGATTCACACTGGGCTAAATTCTCTCCCCTCCTGTGCGGTGATCTCTAGCTGCTGTTTCCACATATATTTGGCTTTCTCTGTCATTGTTTCTACCTCACACACACACAGGTGAGCTTCATTTTACCTCACAGAACACTTACTAGACTCCCTTCCTAATTGCTGTTAACACTCTTACTGCTAGACAACTAACAATTGTGTGTGCTGCCATGTTCTTTAACTGCCAGACAGAGGGGATTAAGTAACCCTTAACAGTGACAGATAAACCTACCCTGGGCCACATATATATATATAAACATAGATAGGTGAGAGAGAGAGATAAGACAGTTTCTATTACCCTATACTGCTCTGGAGGCTGTCACTGTTCTCATTTCCCTGCCCCTTGGCCAGGTGCTCACTGATTGGTGTGATGTCAGTGGTGGGCGGGGTAAGAAATGAGGTGTTACAGCTTGCCTGGCAACAGAGAAGACCAAGTTTATGTGACTTTGGTCTCAGAAGGGAGGGGGGAACAGAGGTGTGGAGACCATGTGGACCAGGAAGTGAGGATTTTCAGCAGCTTCATGGTGTAAATCCGAATGTGCTGCAGACAAACGGTCCAACTCATGTAATAAAAACCTGTTTCAAAAAAGCTTAGAATATGGGTGGGGATTGAACAGGGTTAAAGTTTATTAAGTGGAGTACCCCTTTAAAATGTTACTTGCACAATGTATGAGATGGCATCATAGGAACTCGGGGGAAACTGGAGAGACATCAAATTTAGGGTTCATCTTTGTGTTTTTTTTTAACTTTTTTCACCCTTGTTCCTGCCTATATAACTTTAATGCTATCCACTTAGGTTAGGCAGCAGAAAAATGTTAACAGTTCTATGTTTATAAGACCATCTGTATAGACTGTAGACTCTCCCATACACCATGGAAGTAGACATAAGTGCAAGTCTACTACAGGTGTACACAAACTGCACAGTAGGGAGGGAAAATCTGTATGATCAAATTCCCATCCAACCACTTTTACATGCAGCGTTTCATTGTCTCTAGTGTTGTGCATATATGAAAGGGAAAACATGCTCTTTGTTTAAAGCGTACAGGGTCAATGAGCCTCTGAAAACTGTTTATTCCAATCTGACATCTTTAAGTAGTAATTGAAACTCAGATGTGTACAAGTATTATTAGATCTCAATCATGGCATTATTGTACAAATGGAGATAATTGTATATAGCAGCATGCTCTATTATGCAGATCTTGAGTAATTGTTCTTATCCGTTGAAAGCTGGAGTGTTCTGCATTAAATAAATTCACAACAAAGCGACCATAAAGGGCAAACAAAACATCAAATGACAAATGCTAATCAACTCCATAAATGCAAGTCCAGACCCAGCTTATCTGGTGGATGCACACAATGTGGGCTAAAACAGGATTAGCTGCACCCAATTTACTAACCTTTGGCCTGAGTTTAAATGCATTTCCTCTGTACACACTATATAGCTACCTCTAATTAGTTTAATACACCTAATAACAAATCCACCTTTATCTTATTAGGCACAAACTATATATATTAAAAATAAAGCTTATTTAAACATCACAGAAAGCCTCACCTATTCTTGCACATTTTTTTATTTAAAAAATAAATATTTCTCCCCTCTATTTTCTCTCCTCTAATCCCAAAGACAGAGGATTTCAATATAATTTAAAGAGAAACAATTGTGCCGAGAAAGCTGGTTCTGGTGTGTGGAGTATGCAGAGCGATGCGAAAGCATCAGGGCGAAGACCAGCCTAAATCTAGTCAGGATTCTGTCTGTCAGCGTTCTCTCTGGGGATGATTGACAGGCAAAGTGGCCAGTTAGGATGAAAGCTAGTTTTCCAGTACACAAAGCTAAGCCCCTATTACATGGGGTGACTGGAGGAGCAAACAAGCGCGGTCAGCGTTTGTTTGCTCCTCGTTTCCCGCTCCCGGCAGCAGCTAGATTGTCCGTGCAGCCCATAGCAGTGGTCTGCTGCCGCCAATCCTGTTCCACAGAGCGACGGCAGCAGATTGCTGCTATACGAGTCGCCTGTATTTCAACATGTTGAAAGACAAACGACTGCAATGATCAGCTGACATTGTTCATGTTTGTTGGCTGATCAATGTCTTCTATTACACGGGAAGATTTTCGGACGAGTATGCTAGACAATCGTTCTGCGAAATAAGGCCTTTACAGATGAAAACACAGAAGATATGGGAGGAGAGCAAATTAGCAATGCTACTAGTCACTGTGGGCAGCTTTATCAGCACAATGCTTTAAATTGGTCCATCTTTCATTTCGATCTTGCAAAATGGCAAATTTTCAGTCTACAAAATAAACTATTTACATTTCTTAGCATTTTCTACGTTCTGAAAGCATGAATGGATACATGAAAGGGATCATGTGTCTCCCTGATCTGACAGCTATCTAACAGTGCCAGCAGATAGGTACCTGAATTGCAACTGACAGAGTCCCTTTAATCAATGCAATTCTAAAATCTGCATTATTTTTTTTTTTGTGTGTGCACTTGTTCAATAAAATAAATGGATTGCAGGGCAGAACCTCCTATTTAGGGTGAAATCCGATGTGATTCCCGTGCTGTCAGTTTGAATAGGATTACATACTCGCAGAGGAATTTTCATCCCTCCTTAAAGTTACTCTGTACCCACAATCTGACCCCCCAAAACCGCTTGTACCTTCAGATAGCTGCTTTTAGACCAAGACCTGTCCTGGAGTCTATTTGGCAGGTGATGCAGTTATTGTCCTAAAAAAACAACTCTTAAACTTGCAGCCCTGTGTCAACTGGCATGGTCTAGAGTGTGTGTGTGTGCCCAAGCCTTGCACCATCTTTCCGTCCCTCCTCCCCGCCCACCTCATCATTAGGAATGCCCTGGGCAGTAATTTTCCCATTCATCACTTGTGTGAACACTGCCCAGGTGCCTTAATGGTCAAGCATATGTGCAGTGTTCACAGAGTTGATTAATAGGAGAATTCCTGCCTGGAGCATTCCTAATGGTGAAGAGGGCAGGGAGGAGGGACGGAGAGGCGTCACAGGCCTAATGCACAGACACTCTAGGCCACACCAATTTGACATAGGGCTGCAAGTTAAAAAGTTGTTTTTTAGGACAATAACTGCATCACCTGTTGAACGGACTTCAGGACAAGGACAGATGTTGAATTAAAAGCAGCTATCCAAAGGTACATGCATTTTTTGTTGTTTTTTTTTAGGGGGGGGGGGTAGATTGGGGGTTCAGTCGCTTTAACTCGCTCCCGGCATCCTGACATCCCCCTCAGCCAATCAGTGTGTAGTCCCGCAGCTGCAACTGATTGGCTGAGCAGGACTTCAGGATGCCAGGAGCAAGCCAGAGCGTGGACTGCTAATTTATTCAACAGGTTGCTGCTGGTTAAGGCAGATGTCGTTTACATACTTTCATCCCACTGCGAGTATGTAGTCCTATTCAAACTGACAGTAAAGGATTTGCAGCGGATTTTGCTGCAATTCCGTTATGTGGTGACCCACCCTTAATTTGTCAACATGCTGTTGATAACATAGGTCAGCTTTCTTGAGGTTTTCTTTGGTTTTTTTTTGGTTTGGTACTGCCAGCTTGGTGGGCAGCCAGGGGTTGACAGATTCACTTTTAATTAGTTCTTTTTTTTTGTACTAATAGATGCAGCGTAAGAAAGTTTGAGATTTGTTGCAGTGATCGGCAGCTGACACAATTTAATGTCAAACTTCATGCAACAAATAGAGGCAACCACACAGACTTGACTGGTATAACATACACCTCAGGGAATGTACATATAGCTAATAAGCCCTGATGGAAAACAGTGTTGTAAGGAGAGATGATGTGCAAACAGGCTTACAACACATTCCCACACTGAATCAATTACAGATCTAGAGGAAAATACCAGAGGGCACACAGCAAAATACATACATATTCATTGCCAGGTTTGCCCTAACAGGCATGTTATTCTGTGTCAACATATTAAAGTGTGCATGGTTACATGCATAAATCTAGAAACGTGTAACTTGTGGTTTATACAGTATTTATACAGTATATAGTATTTCTGGTTTATACAGTATTTATACAGTATATAGTATTTCTGACTACTGTGATCCAATAACTAAATCTAGACAGCTAAACAGAATACCACCTAGAAGGGATATTACTAGGCTATAAAGTGTCCATAGGCTGTATCTATGTTGTACCAGACTCCCTCAGGGCTGCATCCAAATTCTTTACCTACCATTATTCATTATTCAAAATTGGACTCGAGTATGCTAGATTACTTAGTTATTTAGGAGGGTCATTCGCTTATTTCTGCTGAATGACCCTCCTAAGTAACGAGTTCAGATGTTTTAGCTACACCTATTGTGAAAGTAGGTGCATAAAATCAAATCAATGACCCAGATTTATCAATCAGACCCAGCAACCAATCACAGCTCAGCTTGGACTATGACTGAATGTAGAGAAACTACAGTAAGCTCCATTTTGCAAAACAGTATTCGACTCCTGGTTGATGGAGAAAATAAATTCAGTCATAGGGCTGCCTGAAAAACATGGATACTGACACATATACCCACACAAAAAGACACACACCAGACTGCTGCTTTTACAGCAGAGTGGTGGCTGGTAACCTAGACAACATGCTGTCAACAAGGTGATGAAAAAAGCGACATATCAGGAGGAAACAAATTAACTACGTTAAAGTGTTACTGTTATGATTTTCAAAATCTAAAATCAACAGTAGATGTGATTTAAAGAAAGTTCGCAATTTACATTCATTAATTTGTTTTCATGGAAAACATGGCACTTTCTATGTTCTGAATTTTTTTTTCCTCCCCAAAGAGTTTAAACGCAGGAAGTCCCGTGTTTCCCAGGCCATCTGAGCGCTCACAGAGAGAAGGCGGTCATGTGATTGACGGACACATTAAGTCGTAACTCTCTGTACTGGCCGGAATTCCTGTGTTTAGTCCCTTTTTACTAACCAGCACAAGACTGGAGACTGGACCTGGATATCTGGTAAGTTCAGCTTTGTTGTAAAGTATGATTACTTAAAGTGTCACTGTCGTGAATTTTTTTTTTGCAGAAATCAATAGTCCAGGCGATTTTAAGAAACTTTGTAATTGGGTTTATTATCCGAAAAATGCATTTTTATCATGAAAAAGCAGTTTGAAGCTCTCCCCCCTGTCTTCATTGTTCTCCTATGGAGAGAGCTAAAGAAAAGACCAAAACAGGACAACAAAGAGTTAATCTACAAATACCTCACCCGTTATCTGTTCTGACCATCACAGCTCTTACAGCTGTCACCCAGCTCCCTGCCTGTAATCCTCTGTTATCTGCTTTCTGCTGCCGGCTAACTCCCTCCTTCCTCCTCCCCCCTCCCCTCTCCCTAGAGCAGACAGGGGACGACTCCTGCAACAAGTCACAATTTTCAGATTTTTCAGAGTGGATGAAAAAGAGGAAGGAGGGGGGGACCTGGGAAAAGGCTTTTTACATGCAGATAATGGCAGATTTGGCTAATAAACCCAATTACAAAGTTTCTTAAAATCGCCTGGACTATTGATTTCTGCAAAATAAAAAAATACGACAGTGACTCTTTAACAATAAAATAATGAATGTAAATTGCACGCTTATTTCACATCTACTGTTGATTTATATTTTAAAAGTTATGAAGACAGTGACAATTTAATGTGTTTAACTTGATAAGCCCTACATGTTTAAAGGGGTATTCCTCCCAAAATTATCTTTGCATTAATACGTGGCCCCCCCATAGCTTTCCATCTTTCCAATATCAATGTATTATGGATTCTGCACAGTTTTGCTGTTATCTAGGTACATCCACCCCCACCAAATGCATAGAATCATCAGCTCTCAGTCCAACCCGACACCGCTCCCTGCTCCTGGCCCTCACCCTCCGAGACGGCATCACGTGTCCTCCTACTCTTCAATGGGCCGGGTTAGGCTTCTAACCCAGCCAAACTGAAGTGAAGGAGGACACCGACGGCGGTGGCTGCTGTAAGAGAGGGAGACAGTGAGCAGTGCAGCTGTCACTGTCTTCCTCTCTAACAGCAGCCACCACAGTCACCCATACAAGGTGCCCCCCAGCCCCAGCGCTCACCCCCTGGCTGTGACCCCTCACTCGCGGCATTCCCCCCGCCCCCGGTGACTCTGTCACTCGGTCACAGCTGTCAGACCACTCAGCCTGGCCGCGGCTGTCCCGGACAGTGATTGGCTGAGCGGTCTGACAGCTCAGGCAGGCCGCACCGAAGCTGATGCTGCGACGCGGGACACGGGGAGGAAGACGGAGCGGTGGAGAAGCCCTGATAGGTAATGTATGCTGCTTCTCAAATCGTCACTCGCCGGCCACGCATCGCTGTTCCACGAAACAAAACACTTCTTTAAGGCAACTCTAACACATTCCCTGATCAGTTTCCCTTTCTCTTGAAGGGGTTGCTTCAAACACAAAACTGCTCCTAATATAGTAGAGTATGCTTACCAAACACCCAAATGTGTGTTTCAGCTGGATAAGGTCTTTTACTGCTGCTCCAGTGATTCTACCTAACAGTCCCGCTGTCACACGCTGCTGAGAAAACTACATTTCCCAGCATTCTTCCTACACTAGGGTAGTATCAGTACAGAGCGCTCTGCCTTCTCGTTTTTTGCCTGTCACATGACAAATCAGTAATGTCAGCGCGGGGGGTGGGCGGCCTGGTTTGCCATCGGACACTACAGCAAATCAGGCCAGAGATTTGCAGTGGCGGCGTTCAACCAGCTGATGGACTTTCCCTGTGAAATGTATTTAAAAATGAAATTTGCAATTAAAAGAAAATAAAAATTGTGAGGACCCCTAAGGACTAATTCATCAACTTAATTCAATTAATCGTCCAGCCCTCCTGGATGGTGGATGGCTCATGCAGCTTGTGTACCCATTTCTATAAAATCATGGAACCCAAGACTACACGCAATAGATTTCCTCTTTTGTACTGTCCTTTTTAAGACAAAGTTCATTATAAAAGCAGTCATAAAATCTCTACATCCATCCCCCAAGCTTTTAGTATGGAATTCTTTGGAGAAACTGCCTGTTAGTAGGACAAGTGTAAAGTAGATAAATCAGAGCTATGCTACGCTGCAGTCAGCACATGACTAGGATTGGAACCTTCATACATATCCAACTAAAAACAAAAAATCCTTTATGTGAAGAGGGCAAATGATCAAGTATACCCCCATGCTTCTAGCTAATGGATTCATGTACGTCCCATGACAGTACTTGTTTTATAACCACAATCTGCTTGGTCGTGGAATTCTACTATGCACCAAGACAGTCCACATGAATAATCTTCATACTCTGAATGTGTAATATGCTTCAAGGCTATTATTTTATTATTTGTCATTGCCTGGTGTGAACAGGCCATAATCTTTATTTATGTTCCTAAAGCATTACTATTCAAACCTGTATAATGTATTATGTCATTTGCTACCATAAATAATACAAGGAGCATGACCTGGTGGCTCCTAGCCATTTTCACGGCATTGTATTTGCAGAGATTTGTAATGGAAAGCAGCCTTTAAGATGAAGGGATGCGATCACTACGGTTTCATAGGAATATATTAAATTGCACCTCTAACAAGAAATTCTTCTTTTTAATTTTTTTTTTTGTTCGCATTATCTAAAGGGCGTTTTATGTACATTTGCTTTTTGTTCTGATATTGGTGGTGATACTAAATAATGCTAAGTACATTTAGCGTTGAAGAGTTGTTCACATCCATTTCATTAAATAGCAGCACTCCAGCACATTTGATCTAGGCCAATTTTAAAATTCCGCACACAACAAGCGCTATAGTTATTATGATTATTTATATTGCCTTGTTCCTCCAGCTGGCAAAAGCAGCCACGTATGAAACAGTGTAAAGACACTTCAGTGCATTATCATTTTAATAAATGTGTCAAAGCGCTCCGCATTGTGTTTTCTAATGACGCTCCTCGCACAAAGACACCAAATTGAGATGGTAAAATGCATATAAAAAGGTTTTTTTTTTCTTAAGAAGAACACGGCTTGTTTGTGAACTGTATTTAACACCTTCAAAAGATGTATTATTTGGCAGACGTAAAAGGTTATGTTAGGGTTAATTAGCTATCTTTTTTTTCCTGCATAGTTTAAAGTGAATGGTGAAAAAGCCCCATTTCCGTTTAAGCCTGAAAAAATGATACAGATATCTCGACACATGCCATACGGCTACTGAATTTTGGTAGAATAAAAATACAGCATCTTTGTCCTGATTAACAGATATGCCCCCTACCTGTGTCATGAACACTTTGTTACTAGTCACTTGAACTGGAGTATATCTATATGTAACACGTAACATGTCTGCACCGCATACCTTATAAAGTGTACTATGAAAAGAATACAATATTTTATCAGCAGATATCATGAAACATATAACCATTCCCAACATCCTTGGCAAAATACTTTTAGGCTGCGTGCACACTACGGAATGCCCGGTGGAAAACCCGTTGCACATTCTGCAGATCGGACCCGCCGGCGGACTGATGCGAGCGCACACGTCTCCGTCCGTGTCATACTCAATTCTATGCACGGGCGGGTCACAGAACGGCCGGTGTTGGTAAAGATCATCCCGGCCGGTACTGCAGTGCTGAATTGAGATGCGGGCGCATCAGTGTGTGCCCGCATCCCAATTCACCATTGAAAGCACTCCCCATTGTGTGTACTGTCAGTTTACATGTCAGTTTTTTGTGCAGCCGCTAGCGATCCCAGTTGGGGTGTAAACTATGTGTATACACTCCGGCCGTGATTCCATAGATGGCAGCACAATATAAGTTTTCTATTAATCACGGCCGTGATTATTAGGAAACTTATGTTGTGTAAACATAGCCTTATGGTGCATTCAGAGTTGCTTTAACTTTTCTTATAACGTTGCATTGTGCTTTTCCTGTTCCTCCTGATTTTTCTGAATAAACTGACAAGGAGAAATTGTAACTCCCAGGTGTCAATGGGTCACACTGGCACTGTAAGCACTGACTGGACAGTGTTGAAGTGTGTAGGAACACATCCCCAACAGGTAACTCCCAATTGTGAATGTACCCATAATTTTCTTGGAGTAAAGACAGAAATGGCAAAGTGTTCTAAGTAAAGATAGAAAATTGTCAGCAAAAAAAGACCACTTGGTCCATCTAGTCTGCCCTTTTTGTATTTCTTCATCATCATCTGCTGGAAGCTTGTTCCAAGCATCTATTACTCTATTACTTCGGATAGCTGCTTTCAATAAAAGATCTGTCCTGTGGTCCGTTCAGCAGGTTATGCAGTTTTTGTCCTAAAAAACAACTTTTAAACTTGCAGCCCTATGACAAATTGGCATGGCCTAGAGTACCCATGCCCTAGGATTGCAACGCCCCTCCGTATCACTAGGAATGCCCCCTAGGCAGAATTTTTCCTATTCATCACTTGTCTGAACATTGCACAGGTGCCTTAACGATCCAGCACATGTGCAGTGTTCAGCAGGTGATGAAAAGGGGTAATTGTTCTAGGGGCATTCCTAATGATGAGGAGGGCGGGGAGGAGGAACAGAGGGGTGTCGAAATCCTAGGACATGGGTACTCTAGGCCACGTCAATTTGACACAGGGTCGCAAGTTTAAAAGTAGTTTTTTAGGACAACAACTGCATCACCTGCCGAACGGACACCAGGACAGATCTTTGATTAAAAGCAGCTATCTGAAGGTACAAGCGGTTTGGGGGTGTCAGATTGTGGGTACAGAGTCACTTTAAGTCTTTCTGGATATGTTTTATGCTTCACTCCCTCCGCCATTTTTGTACCTGTTCTACTTTATCTTTTTTGTCCACTTTTAGTGGACAGACACATTTACTAAAGGCACGTGACACAATCTGTCCACAAACCTGACAAACCAGTCATTTTTGTCCAAAAACCCGCCAAGAGGGTGTGCCGTGGGTGTGTCATGGGTGTGTCCTTTTAAATCCACCCACAACTGACAGATTTACTAAGCAAACTTATTTTTTTGACGGATTTTCTATTCTAAAAAACAGCCACTTGTAGTGTGGTGAGATGGTCGGGTTCTAGTTCTGTCCTGTGAAAAAAGTTCCAGATTTACATAGGGTGTGCGCCACATTAATTAATTTGGCACAAAAAAACTGACATAAAAGACAGCATAACAGCTTAAAATTGACACATTGGTAGCAAATGAGGCCCAGTATTCCAGACGTGTGTCACTAGAGCTCTATACAGCGGGATCACAATCTCCCTCTTCCTACTGGTATACCTCTAGCTATACAGCCCAGCATACGATTGGCTTTCCCTACCACCTGGTATCCAGATGGGTGATCATTACTGGCTGAATCTTTTGTGCTCCTGTGTCTTTAACATTACAATTATTTTCACTGTGAATCTGCAGATGTACAGATAGACTATGTTTTCCAAAACTTAAATTTTCTCTTTTTATTAGTCCCACAAAGGGACTTTGAAATGCAGTCTTCTGATGGCTGATATCATACACTGGTCTTATCCTGTCAAAATAACACTCACAGGTGACCTAAGCAGCCTTGCCAGAAGAAAAAAAAATTGTGGGCACAAATATATGGCATACCTGAGGGCTTTCATTAGGCCCCCTGCTGCTATAGAAATTTATCTGCACCCCAGCGCTAATGGGGTGACAAAAGCCCAGAAACCACTTAAATGTCACAATCACAATCTGACCATAGCATCAAAGGCATGGGTCCCCAAACTGCAGCCCTCCAGCTGTTGCAACACTACATTTCCCATCATGCCTGGACAGCCAAATCCAAAGCTTTAGCTGTCCGGGCATGATGGGAATTGAGGTTTTGCAACAGCTGGAAGGACGTAGTTTGGAGACGCATGATCTAAGGGGTTAAACGAAAAGAAAAAAAAAAAAAAGGTTCCTCTGCTATTTTACAGTTTAGTGAATCTAGACCATGGTATTTAACATATAAGCCTAAAACTACAACATATAGCTTATATTTCAACGTAAAAATTTACCAAGTGCTACATACGTGAGATATGTTCCTCTTGTATTAATACCCATCATGAGATCAACTTTTTTCATTGGTGTATCCAGAGTGTTGGTCAGACTGATGGCACTAGCGTTATTCACCAAAATGTCTATACCTATACAATATATATAAAAAATATTTTAGTATAAGCACACATTTTATTCTTGACTGAAACAAATATCAGTTAAATACAACTGTTCATTTTAGGTGTATGTTTACATGAAGGTAGTTAAGCTGCTGAGGATTTTACACAGCAGAATTGCTTTCCATTTGCAGAAAACCTGCAGATTTTACGCTACATCAATCTGGTTACAGTACAGAAGCCCAGACTCCAGTCATAATGAAGGAAGTCCCTACTCTGCAACAGCAACCTACAGGTGCAAGTGCTTACAGTACATACTCCCCCGTCTTACACACAAAAATCTGCTCTATAGATATTAAAAAATGAGAATCTTAGAAAACCATTTAATCAAAGTGTACCATGTCACCACAGTAAGGTGTCCTCAGAGGTGCTGCCAATTTTTGCTTTTCTCCGTTATAGGTGGGAGTGTGTACCTACCTCCTGTTGAATTGCACTCCACCCATGTCCTACGGGGGCTATAAAAAGAGATTATTTGGATCCTATCTGCCCAGTTTTAGGCTTATTGTTAGCCCAGGAGAGTGTTAGAATGCTAGGGTAGGACCATGTCTCTGAGGGCACCTTAACATGGTGACATGGTACACTCTGTTTGATCAAATGGTTTGCTAAGATCATCATTTTTTAATATCTATAGTGCAGGTTTTTATCGTGAGTACGCTGGGGGGAGTATGTACGGTAAGCACTTGCAGCTGTAGGTCGCTGTTGCACTTTGTTTTTTGTTTGTACTTTAGCCACATGCAGCGTGCAACCTACAGTGTGAACAGAGGCATTGGGGTGTTGCCATTTTTTGCTTTTTGTCTCTATGACATGTCAAAGGTTTTATTAACGGCCATTGTTTAATGCTAAAATACAGTGTGTTAACATGGCCTAAGGTGGATTGAAAACACAGAAAGGCTATGTTGAGTGGATTTTGTTTACAGTGTAAGGGCTTGTTCACACAGAGCAAAAGCAGTTGAATTTCTGCGCTGAATCAGCGCTGAAATTTCAGCCGTTAAAATAGGTGCAGAGCTAATTTCCATTGTGTTGAATGGAAATTCTGCTCTGCAGTTCACACGGTGGAATTTCCGCACTGAACTAATCCGCTTTCCGCCAGAAGAATGAACATGTTCATTCTTCCGCTAGCGGAAGCCTATACAAATCAATGGGGCTCTCATTTTCTGTTTCAGCGCGGAATACAAGCGTAATACAAGCGGAAATTACGCGCTGAATCAGCGCGGAAATGGGGAAAAAAGGGGGGGGGGGGGGGGGAGGAGGATTCTAGTATATATTCTGGTATAGTCTAGTTTACTCGCCAAATACTCGCTGAATTTCAGCGCTGAATGCATGCGGATTCAGCGCGGATTCCTCGCTGAATTTGTCAAGAGCTGATTACGAGCTGAACACTTTCCTAGCGGAATACACAGGGATTCTGCTTACATTCTGCTCGGAATTCCGCGTCAGTTGATTTCAGGCGGAAATATTTCCTCGCGTAATCCGCCCCTTTTGCTCTGTGTGAACGTAGCCTAAAGCAGAATTCATCAAAAATGGATACACAGGATAGAGATTATATATATATATATATATATATATATATATATATATATATATATATATATATAAGCTCAAAGTAGAGCTTGTATAATGTTAGTAACAAACACAATCTCAAAATAATATGTAATCCTATGAACAAAAAAAAAAAAAGATCTTTTGTGTGATGATTCACTAGAGTAAACATGAACTACGTTAAAATCCATAACTTTATTGATTAAAAAATATAACAGAATGGCAGTAAAAAATTCAGAAAACAGCACCACAGGTATAAGCAGGTCAGGGTAACCTAATCATAAAGGCTGCACCACGCTGTAAAATACTGAAAGATAGTCACACCATATACTACTGGTGTATGTAACAAGTTATATAGCTCTTAAGTCCAGGTAGTAACCTTAATTGGCCATCTATGGTAAGGCGACTACATGCTGTAATACATCAAGCAAGGTGCATCAAGTATGTAGGTTACCCTGACCTGCTCATACCTGTGGTGCCATTTTCCATGTATGGTTTTCTGAATTTTTTACTGCCATTCTGTTGTTATATTTTTTAATCAATAAAGTTATGGATTTTAATGTTTAGTTCATGTTTACTCTAGTGAATCATTACACAAAAGGTCTCTTTTTTTGTTCATAGGATTACAAGTGTAAAGCAGAAGCAGACTGAGCAGATGGGCAGATACTTGGCTCTGAGGTGCAGTGCATGCTGGGAAATGCAGTTTCCTGGCAGGCACCATCTTGAATATAGACCAGTTTATAGAAAAACTCGGGAACGGCGGCAACTAGAAAGACGTGAACAGGCTCAAAATACTCAGAAGGACTTTGTGAGTAAGAACAGCTTTGGGATCATTTCATTTTATATCTCTTGGGTGGAAAACCCTTTTAAAAAGTGGAAAAAATATTTTTTTTTAAATATGCCAAAGCACGTCTACAATATAACACATTATAATAATAAAACAGACATAAATAATAATAAAACAGAATATTACATTTTGAGCAAAGTTTTCCGGTCTATTAAAATATTATTCCCGTATGGTGAAAGGTGTAAATCAAAAGCCCTTACATGGTCCTGTAGATGGAAAAATAAAAGCTCTATAGCTCTTGGGGTATATGCACACCGAGTCGCTCATCCGTCGCTCATCCTCTCGTGCTCCCACATGAAGTTCCACCCCTCATATAGGCTCCAGTCTATGCTCAGGCGGATTCCGTCGTCTGAATCATTATCCGTCTGACCATACAATGGAGCCTATAGGACGAATGGAGAGCCAAGCTGAAACCTGTGGGGACGAGTGCCGGAATCCATGCGGAGGTATACGCGACATTTACTCAGTGTGCATATATCCTTAGAAGGCGAGGAGGAAAAAAAACAATAACTATAAATGAAAAAGTCATCAGGCAGGTCAAAAGTTATTGATTGCAGCGTGTTTTACTGCCAAGACCCACTGTGATCAGGAGATATAGCCGGGAAGAGAGCGTTGCGGCCATGCGTTTCACTCCTCGGCAGTATCTTCGTAATTGGCAATTTCGACAATGTAAGTCTATGAGGCTACATTGTTGGAATTAGTGGCCAGCCAGGGAGTGGATCTCGTTGATACCTACTGTGATTAGTAACTCTTCGCATGCCTTAAGACATGTCAAAAGTTAGTTTTTATGACAGGTACTTTTTAAGGGTGGGGGGGGTTATTGTAGCACAAGGTGGCAACATAAAATAAAGTGAAAGAGTCTGAAGACTTTTCAAATGCATTGTATGTATATAGTTAAACAAGAATTTTCATTTTGCTCAGTAAATAGATGTACTGCACAGCGTGACCAGAAGTAGCCAAAAATATCTGCAAACAAAATCTGCATTATTCCTAGGATGTTTGCCAAAGTAAATAGGCAAAACTACTACCAGAAGAGATGCATTACCTCCAAATGTTTTTACCGCCTTTTCCACTGCCTCACTGATCTGATTTTCATCTCTCACATCAACAATGCATGGTAGAGCCTTTCCACCAGCAGCTTCAACTATGAAGAGAACACAGAACAAACAGTTTATAACAAGTCTTTTTACCATTCCTAATTGCAAAGTGAGCTTTGACCATTTTGCAGTAAAACAGTAAAGAAGCTGTTCACAGCTTTAGAGCAGGCATGGGAAACCTTCAGCCCTCCAGCTGTAGCAAAACTACAATTCCCATCATGCTTGGACAGCCAAAGCGAAGCTTTGCCTGCTTTAGAGGATGGATGTAGTATGTTTCTGTTGCTTGATAAATTGAAGAGTTCAACCCAAAAGTAAAATCTGCCATATATATTAGTAAGAAGTTAAATTAGTATCCAGTGTTTGAAGGGTCAAAATCAAATTTTTTGCCAAAATTAAAAAATTGGACAAAGTTGTGGGCCAACCTTGATATCTATTGAAGCATGTGTGCAGCATTCCTGGCACTGTCAGAGAAGTATCTACGTCACTGCTGCATGTACCGCCCCTGATGCACGTACTGGTATCCTATGGGGATGGCTGTGCGGGCTAGTATGGTGGGTCCTCTATGGCAGGAAGCATCCACTGTCATGGACAGTACATATGACAGTGACGTTGATGCCAGTGGTGGATTAACTGTATCATGGGCCCCCATGCTGTCCACAGAACTTGCCCCCATGTCATATCAATAGTTTACCTTAGGAGCAGCACTTTTATAAAATCTCTTACCTACCTATATACAATATGCCCATGCATATTAGCTCCCTTAATAGTAACCCCTAGTACTGCCCCATAAAGTACTTGCCCCCACTGCTGCTGTCAAGACTAACAGCAGTATTTAACAACCTATTCTTAACTTCTGAGCGCACTTCATATGCAAGGAGGGTTGGCTACCATGTGCTGCAGACCCCCGCTGCTAAAGACTGATCTCTGCATAGCATTGCATAGATCATAATTGGCAGTCTATTGCTGATTATAAAAGGTCCCTAGTGGGGTCTTAAAAAGTGTTTAAAAAAAAACAAAAAAAAAACGACTTCCAATATTAAAGGTTCTTGTTAGAGATGAGCGAACCTCGAGCATGCTTGAGTCGATCCGAACCTGAACTTTCGGCATTTGATTAGCTGGGGCTGCTAAACTTGGATAAAGCCCTAAGGCTATGTAGAAAACATGGATATAGTCATTGGCTGTATCCATGTTTTACAGACAACCTTAGGGCTTTATCCAAGTTCAGCAGCCACCACTAATCAAATGCCGAACGATCGGGTTCGGATGGACTCGAGCATGCTCATGGTTTGCTCATCTCTAGTTTCTAATAACCCCCCTACTCCTATTTAAAAAAAAGAAACATAATTGGCATAATTGCTCACACTATTAAAAGATCACATTCCTGATCTCGAATGGTAAACACTGTAAGCACAAAAAAAAAAAAAAAAACAGCAAATCTGCAGATTTTTGGGCACATCGAATTCCAGATAGTCACCTATATAGACACATGGTACAAAAAAAAAACTAGATTATGGTGCAAAAACTTATCCCACAGCCCTACTGGCTGGAAGATAAAGTGAGAATTAGGCAATTAAGCACATTTATTTAAAAAAAATTTAACTTTTTTTTAAGTAGTAAAATAAAAAGTCCATAAACTGAGTATCACTGTAATGGTACAAACCTGAGGATATTGATAACATGTCAGATTTATTATACGGTGAATGGCAAAAATATTGTGCGGCGGGGGCATGATATTTTTGTGGGTTTTATACTGTATTGAATTGGCATGGAGTGTCAAGGTACTAACGCTGGTATCAACCTCAAGTTTCTAGTATTGTGACATCACTGGTCAGTGGTGCCTTTGATATACATAATTTGTCTATTTGTAATGCAAACCAAATAAATGAAAAAGATGTTACTTTATGTAAATAAATAACAATTACCCGTAAAATTTAGAACACAATGCTAGCATTTGTTTAACACATACTTTCCTGAGCTGCGGTATAGATGGTTCCCGGTAGCTTAGGATGCGGGTCTGCAGTTTTTGCCGCTATGACCACATTAGCACCATCTCTGGCAGCTTTTAAAGCTATGGCTTTTCCAATACCACGACTGGCGCCTGTGATAAACAGGGTACATCCTGCAAGTCTCCTGCAATATATTATATGGTCAACAAGTCAGTTCAACACAACCACTCAGGGTTACCTTTGGCACATATATAGGACTACAATATGTTGTATTAGCTTATCACAGGATCTGTTGCTGATACTAAAGCATACACAGCATGGAGACTGGTAAGCAATGTTTATTTTTTTTGTTTTTAAGAAAGGAGCTCTAAATTTATATATTTCTGGATTAGACAAGAAAATAACATCTTGATTAAAGTAATTTTTCAAACATATTTTCTCTAGTTTTTGGTGGTCCTTTTGTCTAGAGATCTGTAGAGATAACTTCATCATCCATTGTCATCACAGACAGGATTGCAAAGAAAGGTAATACCTCTATTAAAAAGGCTGGAAGCAGAAAAACTAGGATCCATCAATCACAGAAAGATATTTCTTCAAGTGTCAGGGAGGGGGAGGATGGAAAAAAAAAAATAACATGCACTAACCTCCCTGGGTCCAGCGCTGGTGGACACAATGTTTATTTTTTTCATCCACCCCCTCCCTTGCACTTCAGAAAAAAAATAGGTATAGTTTTTTTTTTCCTTTGGCAGTCACCTATTTGTAATCTTTTATTTAGATAATGTATAAGACAACATTATTTTACTATATTTATAAAATTTTTATTATTATTAATTTAAATAACATTTAAAGGAGAAGTCGAGGCTGGGGCTTGCATCAGGGGACAGGACTGCAGAAGTAATCTCTCCATAGCTGTAACCAACCCCTCTCTCCCCGGACAGAGAGTGCTGCATGTATGTGCCCCCATATGTCTTGCTCATTGCTTTATACTTCCTGCAGTCTGTCAGTCCTGATTGGTCCATGCTGAACACACCCCTTCCCCATTGCTGTCATGTGACCACACAGACCTCTGACAGCAGCCCTGCTTCTCTATTCTAGCCTGTTGTACTACGCCACTGCATTATTGGGATCTGAATCAGGCTTATGCACTTACTATACATTATACTCCACAAGCTGATTGCTATACTCTACAGTGACATATCACATATTCAGCTCATTTCTCATTCAATGATTTCTTATAGGAAAATTTGCTTTGGCTTAAGAGTGGATTTGGATTACAAGCGCCGTCGCGGAACGAATTATGCTCATAATATAAGACACCACTGTACTTTAAAGGGGTATTCCAATCTAAACTTGTTACCCCCTATCCTTCCAAGTACTGAACCCAAAAGCATGTAATGAAATTTATGCAAGCTATGAGATGTAATAGAATTTAACTATATTCCCGTCAGGTAAACGCTGAAGCAGAAGTGAATTTAGGCAAGGTTCCTTTGTGAGGGAGAGCTGGGGGACACACATGTGCAGTCTCCTTCCCCACAGCCTGCACTCTGCATTGTGATCAATATTCATGGTACAGCAAATGACAGATGGCACCGCTGGGGCACGTACGGAGACAGATGGCACCGCCCGGGCACGTATGGAGACAGATGGTACCGACCCAGGCACGTACGGAGACAGATGGCACCGCCCGGGCACGTACGGAGACAGATAGCACCGCCCGGGCACGTATGGAGACAGATGGCACCGCCCAGGCACGTATGGAGACACTGAAATGGCACTGCCTTGGCACGTATGGAGACACTGAAATGGCACTGCCTTGGCACGTATGGAGACACTGAAATGGCACTGCCTTGGCACGTATGGAGACACTGAAATGGCACTGCCCTGGCACGTATGGAGACACTGCAATGGCACTGCCCTGGCACGTATGGAGACACTGAAATGGCACTGCCTTGTCACGTATGGAGACACTGAAATGGCACTGCCCTGGCACGTATGGAGACACTGCAATGGCACTGCCCTGGCACGTATGGAGACACTGCAATGGCACTGCCCTGGCACGTATGGAGACACTGCAATGGCACTGCCCTGGCACGTATGGAGACACTGCAATGGCACTGCACACTGGCCCCTTATACATCCACAATAGTGCTATAGTCCACAGAGAGAGAGAACTCCCAAGGTGAGAAAGGTGACAGCTACTATCAGCAGCATTGCTGGACCTTTAGTATCCAGTACAGTGATTCATGGACATCCCCTTTAAGCTCCATGTAAGTCGCCAGTAAGTGCTGACCACCATCTGCTCTTACCCAGTGTTTTGCAGCATGCTGTGCGGCACACGATGCTTCCCGCTGTCAGACCTCTGTGGGGCTCGTTACCTGAATGAATAGACAGGGAGACAGCAGTTAGACTCTCACCTTTACCCTACATATCAAAGTTCACGTGTAACGTCACTTGGTAAAGGTCAGCGCCGCTGTACACATGGAGCAGCCGCCACCCTAGTGTTATAGAAGCCGCCATGACTGAGCATAGCTGTCCGGCACATTCAACCCCAGTCACTGACCTCACTGCTGCACCCAGTCCCGGATCCCCAGACCTTTACCGTGACCGCTCGGCTAGTTCCTGCGGCCAGTCCCAAGCGTAGCCAATAGGAGCGCTCCAGAGGCGGGAGCCAATCAGCTCTCAGATCCATGTACCCACTCGCACGTGCAGCAATCACAAGCTTCTGAGCTGAGAGCGAGGCGTGGAGCGCTGGAAGCTGCTGCTTAGGGCTGGGAGTCCGTCTTCCTTGTTATGCTATGGAAAGTGGCCGGCGGTGCGGAGTGTGGGGCAGACACCCAGAGACAGAGCAGCACTCAGGTATTTCATGGGAACGACAGGTCTGTCTGCTTGCTGCTTGAGAAGGAACTTTTTCTTCAGCTGGTTTCCATACTCTATGGTTGTACCTGGTGTCCTCTGCCTTACTGCAGTCACGCTATCAGCACTAGGAATTACAGTGCTCCTATATACCATGTGTTACGGTAATAGCCAGGACTAGTTAGTTCCAGGCTTCAGAATGTGCCAGGAAGATCATAGGGTGACACCTACATGTGAGACTAACTAAAGAATGTCAACTTTTAACCCCTTCAGGTCCATTCACCTACTGTTAACCCTTCAGATCCACAACTGTTCAATTCCCCCACTGTTAACCCCTTCACATCCACTACAATCTAATTCATCCACTGTTAACCCCTTTAGATCCACAACACTTCAATTCATCCACTTTTAACCCCTTCACATCCACCACAGTTTAATTCATATACTGTTAACCCCTTCAGCTCCAGGAATATTTTATTTTTTTCTAACTATATGTAATTTTTAACACCTGAAAACCAGGCTCATTTTAATTTATTTCTCTTATTTGTCTTAGATATAGAAGAATCTTTTTTACTGTAGGGATTTGGATTAATGTGATGGTAAAGTGTGTATTTGGGGTTATATGTCGCACTATTTGAAGTCCAATAAAATCATGCAATCAAATTGTTATCCAATCACGTTACCATATCCTAGAAGAGCGCTTACTCTCATACAGGTTGTGTGATTTTCAGACATTTTTACTGTACGGATTCGGAGTAATGTGATGGTAAAGTGTCTATTTGGGGCTATATGTCGCACATTTTGAAGTCCAATAAAATCACGAAATCAAATTGTTATCCAGTCTCGTTACCATATCCTAGAAGAGCGCTTAAGGGCCTATTACACTGGTCGTTAAGAGGAGCAAACGAGCGCTCTCAGTGAGTGCAGGAGGGGGTCGGGGAGCTGCGGGGGGGGTTGCCCGGGTGATCGCTGATCGTCCGGGCAGCCCATAGGATACAGCAGCGTCTGCTGCCGATGCTCCTATTCAACGGAGCGACGGCAGCAGATCGCTGCTATATCAGTCGCTTGTTTTTCAACATGTTGAAAAACAAGCGACTGCAACGATCAGCCGACATAAACAATGTCGGCTGATCGTTGCACTCTATTCCACGGGACGATTATTGTCCGTAGCGGCCGAATACGGACGATAATCGTTCCGTGGAATAGGGCCTTTACTCTCGTACAGGTTCTGTGATTTTCAGACATTTTTACTGTAGGGATTTGGAGTAATGTGATGGTAAAGTGTCTATTTGGGGCTATACACCTGATAATTTGAAGTCCAATAAAATCACGAAATCAAATAGTTCTCCATATTGTTGTTGGACGCTCTTGGTAGACTACTTCCAATCCCAGGAGGGACCAGTTTCATGGCTGCTGGAGGATAACCATTAAGAGACTTTTTTCAGGACTGTTCTTCTATTCTACTTTAATAAGTCTATGTTCTTTTAAGTTTAGGTTAGGGACTCGCAAGAGAATGAGGACCCCTGACGTGGGTTGCGAGCTTACGATATTTCTTGCCTATTTTTTTTTCTTCTAGTTTTCAACGGTAAAAGATATCTACTAATACCTAAGTCAACCTGAAGTTTCAAATCTGCTGTAGAAAATCTGCAGTGTGTGAAAGCACCCATACTATTCTGCAAGTCTTCCCCAGTGCATTATAGGGCCATGCAGCTGCCACTGACTGACAGCTACTTACCGCCCTAGCGGTCTTGTCTCTGCCACCTAATAAAGAGTGCTGAGGGGCCTGTGTGAGCTGCTGGCGCCTGCTGATGCCCCTCCCCCGTGCCGACTTCTATGCTTTTATAGAAGAAGTCTGGCTAAGACATTTTTGTATTGTTATTGTATTGTCACCCAAAAGTTATACAAAGCCCCAATATACACCTATTATGGGAAATGCTTATAAAGCGCTTTTTTCTCTGCACTTACTACTGCATCAAGGCTTCACTTCCTGAACAACAAGGTGAGGTCACATCCTGGATAACATGGTGATGTCAGTTCCTGGATAAAATGGTAATGTCACGACCCGACTCCCAGAGCTGTGCGGGCTGTGGCTGCTGGAGAGGATGATGGCAGGGGGACACTGAGGGACACAGGGCGCTGGAGGAACACTGAGCATCCCTCTGCCATCATCCTCTCCAGCAGCCACAGCCCGCACAGCTTTGGGAGTCGGGTCGTGACATAACCATTTTATCCAGGAAGTGACCTCGCCTTGTTATCCAGGAAGTGACCTCGCCTTGTTATCCAGGAAGTGACCTCACCTTGTTATCCAGGAAGTGACCTCACCTTGTTATCCAGGAAGCGACATCACCATGTTATCCAGGAAGCGACATCACCATGTTATCCAGGAAGTGACCTCACCTTGTTGTTCAGGAAGTGAAGCCTTGATGCAGTAGTAAGTGCAGAGAAAAAAGCGCTTTATAAGCATTTCCCGTAATAAGTGTATATTGGGGATTTGTATAACTTTTGGGTGACAATACAATAACAATACAAAAATGTTTTAGCCAGACTTCTTCTATAAAAGCATAGAAGTCGGCACGGGGGAGGGGCATCAGCAGGTGCCAGCAGCTCACACAGGCCCCTCAGCACTCTCTATTAGGTGGCAGAGACAAGACCGCTAGGGCGGTAAGGAACTGTCCGTCAGTGGCAGCTGCATGGCCCTATAATGCACTGGGGAAGACTTGCAGAATAGTAAGGGTGCTTTCACACACTGCGGATTTGATGCAGATTTTCTACAGCAGATTTGAAACTTCAGGTTGACTTTGGTTTGGCAACAGACAATCTGCTGCAGAAAATCTGCAGCATGTGAAAGCAGCTTTAGTCTAGTGGGGCTCCTTGATGGCTCGATGTCCAATCTTCAATGAGGTATTAGTAGATATCTTTTACCGTTTAAAACTAGAAGAAAAAAATAGGCAAGAAATATCGTAAGCTCGCAACCCACGTCAGGGGTCCTCATTCTCTTGCGAGTCCCTAACCTAAACTTAAAAGGAACATAGACTTATTAAAGTAGAATAGAAGAACAGTCCTGAAAAAAGTCTCTTAATGGTTATCCTCCATCAGCCATGAAACTGGTCCCTCCGGGGATTTGAAGTAGTCTACCAAGAGCGTCCAACAACAATAACAATATGGAGAACTATTTGATTTCGTGATTTTATTGGACTTCAAATTATCAGGTGTATAGCCCCAAATAGACATTTTCCCATCACATTACTCCGAATCCATACAGTAAAAATGTCTGAAAATCACAGAACCAGTACGAGAGTAAGCGCTCTTCTAGGATATGGTAACGATATTGGATAACAATTTGATTTCGTGATTTTATTGGACTTCAAATAGTGGGACATATAGCCCCAAATACACACTTTACCATCACATTACTCCAAATCCCTACAGTAAAAATGATTCTTCTATATCTTAAGACAAATAAGAGAAAAAAATTTAAATGAGCCTGGTTTTCAGGTGTTAAAAATTACATATAGATAGGAAAAAAAATATTCCTGGAGCTGAAGGGGTTAACAGTATATGAATTAAACTGTGGTGGATGTGAAGGGGTTAAAAGTGGATGAATTGAAGTGTTGTGGATCTAAAGGGGTTAACAGTGGATTAATTAGATTGTAGTGGATGTGAAGTGGTTAACAGAGGGGGAATTGAACAGTTGTGGATCTAAAGGGGTTTAGTGGGTGAATGGATCTGAAGGGGTTAAAAGTTGACATTCTTTAGTTTTACAACTCTATGTAGGGATTGTATGACTATCAGTTCTATCAGGATATCAGAATGTACTTAGTATTAGTTACCCAGTAATACCTCAGAGACCTGCACACAGCAGTCACCTCTCCCCCTGGTGGCAGGTTATACAAGGTGTGTGCACACAGCAGTCACCTCTCTCCCTGGTGGCAGGTTATACAAGGTTTATGCACACAGCAGTCACCTCTCCCCCTGGTGGCAGGTTATACAACGTGCGTGCACACAGCAGTCACCTCTCCCCCTGGTGGCAGGTTATACAAGGTGTGTGCACACAGCAGTCACCTCTCTCCCTGGTGGCAGGTTATACAAGGTTTATGCACACAGCAGTCACCTCTCCCCCTGGTGGCAGGTTATACAACGTGCGTGCACACAGCAGTCACCTCTCCCCCTGGTGGCAGGTTATACAAGGTGTGTGCACACAGCAGTCACCTCTCCCCCTGGTGGCAGGTTATACAAGGTGTATGCACACAGCAGTCACCTCTCCCCCTGGTGGCAGGTTATACAAGGTGCGTGCACACAGCAGTCACCTCTCCCCCTGGTGGCAGGTTATACAAGGTGTGTGCACACAGCAGTCACCTCTCCCCCTGGTGGCAGGTTATACAAGGTGTATGCACACAGCAGTCACCTCTCCCCCTGGTGGCAGGTTATACAAGGTGTGTGCACACAGCAGTCACCTCTCCCCCTGGTGGCAGATTATACAAGGTGCATGCACACAGCAGTCACCTCTCCTCCCCTGCCCCTGGTGGCAGGTTATACAAGGTGCATGCACACAGCAGTTACCTCTCCTCCCCCGACCCTGGTGGCAGGTTATACAAGGTGCATGCACACAGCAGTCACCTCTCCTCCCCTGCTGGCAGGTTATACAAGGTGCATGCACACAGCAGTCACCCCTCCTCCTCCTCCTCCCCTGGTGGCGGGTTATACAAGGTGCATGCACACAGCAGTCACCTCTCCCGCTGGTGGCAGGTTATACAAGGTGTGTGCACACAGCAGTCACCTCTCCCCTTGGTGGCAGGTTATACAAGGTGTGTGCACACAGCAGTCACCTCTCCTCCCCTGCCCCTGCTGGCAGGTTATACAAGGTGCATGCACACAGCAGTCACCTCTCCTCCCCTGCCCCTGGTGGCAGGTTATACAAGGTGCATGCACACAGCAGTCACCTCTCCTCCTTCTCCTCCCCTGGTGGCAGGTTATACAAGGTGTATGCACACAGCAGTCACCTCTCCTCCCCTGCCCCTGCTGGCAGGTTATACAAGGTGCATGCACACAGCAGTCACCCCTCCTCCTCCTCCCCTGGTGGCGGGTTATACAAGGTGCAAGCACACAGCAGTCACCTCTCCCCCTGGTGGCAGGTTATGTTAGGTGCATGCCAGGGCAGTTTCTAGATCATTTTGGAAACAGGGCGAATCTTGATAAAAGCGCCCCCCCCCCCCCCCCCCTCACTCAATTCAGCCCTGGAGAAGGAAGGGGGGCTTTTATCAGGATTCGGGTTATTAGAAAGAAGCAGTGTGTGTATTATGGCATAGAGCAGTGTTGCACCCCTAAGAGATAATGTTCAACCGAATACAAAATCATCATACAGTGACTCACAGGTGACGTCTTCTTTGATCTTCGGCACCATTTTCCTTCTCCTCTCCAACCGGGTCACCATGATGATTTCTTGCAGCTACAATTCGTCTCCTCAGAACCTGCCAGACAGACATCACAGGCTTCGCACTTATCCAGCAACTTCCTTCCCTTTTCCCTCCTATAGGCTCCTAAACTGTAGTAATTCTGCTGCTTGGTGCAGTAAAGTCTGCAAGGTGTGACCTCCATCACACTGACATACAGGATACTGGGAGAGCTGGATGACCCCCATCCCACTGACATACAGGATACTGGGAGAGCTGGATGACCTCCATCACACTGACATACAGGATACTGGGAAAGCTGTGTGACCTCCATTACACTGACATACAGGATACTGGGAAAGCTGTGTGACCTCCATTACACACTGACATACAGGATACTGGGAAAGCTGGGTGACCTCCATCACACTGACATACAGGATACTGGGAAAGCTGTGTGACCTCCATTACACTGACATACAGGATACTGGGAAAGCTGTGTGACCTCCATTACACACTGACATACAGGATACTGGGAAAGCTGGGTGATCTCCATCACACTGACATACAGGATACTGGGAAAGCTGGGTGACCACCCCCTGTAATCCCCATTGTAATAATCCCCCCTCTGCTGTCCCCATTGTCATACCCCTCCCCTCCCTATGCTGCCCCCCCCCCCCAAATAGTAATAATCCCCTCTGCTCCCCCTGCATTGTTAAACACACACACACACACACACACACACACACACACACACACACACAAAAAACCAAACATTATACTCACCTTATTCTGGCATAGGGGTCCCTCTCTCCTCTTCTTCTCTTCTCCAGCCTGGGAGGAGCAGGCCGCTGCCGCCCATGCACACATCTCTCTCCAGCAAACGCAGTGAAATGACGTCATTGCGCTGCTGGAGGGAGATGTCTGCAGGTGCAGAGTCCGGGGGCACACAGCAGTCACCTCTCCTCCTCCCCCAGCCCTGGTGGCAGGTTATACAAGGTGCATGCACACAGCAGTCACCTCTCCTCCTCCCCCAGCCCTGGTGGCAGGTTATACAAGGTGCATGCACACAGCAGTCACCTCTCCTCCCCCGCCCATGGTGGCAGGTTATACAAGGTGCGTGCACACATTAGTCTCCTCTCCTTCTCCGCCCCTTCTCCTCCCCCAGCCCTGGTGGCAGGTTATACAAGGTGCATGCACACAGCAGTCACCTCTCCTCCCCCGCCCCTGGTGGCAGGTTATACAAGGTTCATGCACACAGCAGTCACCTCTCCTCCCCCGCCCATGGTGGCAGGTTATACAAGGTGCGTGCACACATTAGTCTCCTCTCCTTCTCCTCCCCTGGTGGCAGGTTATACAAGGTGCATGCACACAGTAGTTGTTACCTCTCCTCCCCCACCCCTGCTGGCAGGTTATACAAGTACATGGTGCATGCACACAGTAGTTGCCACCTCTCCTCCCCCAGCCCTGGTGGCAGGTTATACAAGGTGCATGCACACAGTAGTTGCCACCTCTCCTCCCCCCACACCTGGTGTCAGGTTATACAAGATGCATGACCCAGGAGGGGGCGATAATGCGTAAAATCATCTTCTAAAGTCAAAGCATTGTGTAAGAAAGAAGTACTTTTATTTAAAGGGAATGTACCATCAGGCCTAGGCTGAAGCACTGGAGGCGGGCCGACCCACCCCCAGTTGGGGGAATCCCCCGCCTCTGTATGACACTGTTCAATGGAGCTGCATCATAGAGGGGCAGGAGTTTCCTCCCACTGGGGGTGGGTCAGCCCGCCTCCAGTGCTTCAACCCAGGCCTGGTGGTACATTCCCCCTTTAACTTGGTGTATTGAATGAAAATCCCACAAAATTGAAAATATGACCTTTAAGGTGTGATAGTTTATTCCAGTATCCCTGCTACTCCCCATTTTATTTTCATAGTCATCTAATAAGCAAAGCTATAGGGAAAAATGCTTGTCCTTGTGCCAAACAGAAGGGAACAGGTATTCTGGAGACGGAATTTAAAGTGTGCTTGTCATCATAGAAAACTTTTGACGTGTGATAGAGGCATGCCAAAAGTTTTAATCGGTCCGGATCTGTGTGTTCAGACCCATGTTGTTCTTCAGAACGAGCAGGGAGAGGACCACGCTGCAGCACGTTCGCTTCCTGCTCTGTGTCAGCATAATCAATTTGGCGCCATTATGAGCCCGACTGATCACGTGACTCAGAGCTGGGAGAGGACCACGCTTAGCACAGTCTTCTCCTGGCTCATTCTCCCAGTTGGTACAGGTCTGAACACTCAGACTCAGACCGATCAAAACGTTTGACAGGTCTCTTTGAGATTTCAAAAGTTTTTTTATGATGACAGCCACAATTTAACAATGAAAGGGGTTGTCCAGCGAAAATTAGGAACAGGAACTCTTTCTCGGTTTTCTATGAAACCCCATAGAAAACCTCTCCTGCTCTGGACAGTTCCTGTCTTGGCCAGAGATGTCAGACTGAAAATAAAACACTTCCTGCATGACATACAGCAGCTAATAAATATGGGAAGACTTGAGATTTTTAAATAGAAGTAAATTAAAAATCTATATAACTTTCTGACACCAGTTGATTTAAAAAAAAAAAAGAAAAAAAAAAAAGTTTTGCTGGACAACCCCTTTAAAATTTCTGATGCACGTGAATGAGGTTGCAGATTTCTGCCTTCTTCCTTCCTTTCTCTTTATCTGTTCACCCAGAAATCACTGATACAACAGAGACGAGATATGTATCGTCAACTTAACCAAGAGATTATGTGACAGCTGCCTGTAAAACTTTATGAAGCATAAACACACAGAGAACCGAGTACTGTGTTCATATCTTACACTGCTCTATAATGTCTTCCATGCTTCTGAAGTTGTACTGTAGAGATATTGGGGAGCAGGATTCCCTCCTCTGTATGTATGCAGTTTATGGGAAACAACATAGCAACTAGTCTTCTGCGTTCCTCTTCATAGACTTCAGTGGCAACTGAACCTGATCATGTAAGCTATCTGCACACAGCTCAGAGTTGAACCAGATTCCGAAGCCAAAATCCACATTGAATCCATATCTGCCTTTAGAGATAATTAAAAGGAAACAATCAGCATGATTGTGCTGATATGATTTCCTGCAAGACATTATAAATCTACTGTTCAGCTCGCAAGCGCAAAAAAAAGCAAAAGTGCAAAATTGCTGATTTTTGTTTACATCAAATCCAGAAAAACTAATAGTGATAAAAAAGTTACATATACACAAGCAAGGTACCGATAGAAAGTACAAATCATGGCACATAATAGGGTATCTTTATAACTAATATTTGCACAACTAAACAACTTGATCACCTCCTTTCATATCATCATATCCTATTGATGCAGCTTCTCATTTATTAAAAGCTACACACTTCCAGGCAACAGAAGTCTTTTAGCAGCTACACTCAGGTATTGTTCATCTAAGCACCACCCAGGCTACACAAAAAAGGTGTATATTTTTTCCAACTAAAGTGTTTTTTGCCATGTCAGTATGTGACTGTAAATGGGACTTCTGTGATATCCAATGACCCTGTGATAAGAACAAGCTGGTTTAATTCTGGCTGATGGCAGTCGGCATACCGAACTCTCCATTAAAATTAAACTGGGGCTACTGGTGGTTTATTTTGAGCATGCAGACCCCACTAATCAGTGTTTAATTCATTTTTAGGGTATATTAACACGAACGGACTCGCAGCGAGATTCTCGCTGCGAGTCCCGCAGGTCCTGGCAGTTCCCACACACTATATACGCAGCGAGTATGTTTTTCTACCGCCCTTAACCCCTTCTGCTCCCTCCCGGCTCCCCCGCTGTAAGCATACATTACCTGTCCTCGCTGCACGGGTCCGGCGTCCTGCTCTCCCGTCCGGCCAATCAGTGTGTTGCCCAGCCGCAGCCACTGATTGGCCGAACGGGAGAGCAGGACACTGGACCCGTGCAGCGAGGAGAGGTAATGTATGCTTTCAGCGGGGGAGCAGAAGGGGTTAAGGGCGGTAGAATCACATACTCGCTGCGGTCGTTCAGACCGCAGCGAGTATATAGTGTGTGGGAACTGCCAGGACCTGCCGGACTCGCAGCGAGAATCTCGCTGCGAGTCCGTTCATGTGAATATACCCTTAAGGGTTAATTCACATGGAACAGTTTAGAATTAAAATTAAAACTCATATTTGAAAACAGCATGTGGTTTCCTAATGCAGTTATTGACCATGCCTGTTTTAGTTGTTTCACCTGTAATATCTGCACATGCATCAAAGGGCACCTGTGACCATTCCTGCAATCATTAAATAGCTTAAGGTTACAAACACACACACCGTATATGCAGCAGATACGCAGCAGATTTGCAGCAGATTTGATGCTGTGTTCAGTTATTTAGATCGCGTATCGCAGCAGTAAATACGCTGCGTATACGGTGTGTGTGTGTTTGTACCCTAAAGCAGGGGTTGGGAACCTTTTCCATGTCGAGGGCCGCATGGTTTGCAGCACCCGGGGCAAGGCAAAGTATTGTTCCCCTAGTGTCCCTGCTATTGTAGTTAACCCCCAGTCATGTCCCTGGTAGCCTAGTTAACCCCCCCCCCAGTCATGTCCCTGGTAGCCCAGTTAACCCTCAGGGCCTGTCCCAAATAAAAAAAAATCCCATCCCACTCACCTTTCCTCTCATTAGGGCTGGGCGGTATACCGTGAAAATACCGATACCGTCACTGGCGTTGGTTAACCGACCTCAACTTTGCCAGGACGGTATCTGCGGTATTTCCCCCCCCCCCCCCCCCCCCCCTCAGAGACAGAGGAGCTCACTCACACACAGAGCTCCTCTGTCTCTGAAGGAGCAGGTGGCATAGACAGCACAAACCGCAGGATCCATATCAGGGCTCCAGATGGCGACCAAAATGGTCGCCAATGCGACCGACATTTTGCAAATGGCGCCCAGATTTATTAATCTGGGCGCCATTTGCGACTGGCCCCGGCGGCGGCGCGCTGTCTCTTTAAGATGCGCGGCTGATGCGCTGATGCCGGGGGTGTCCTGTCCTATCCCCGGCAGCGCGGCGCATCAGTGAGCCGCCTGGGGCCCTGACTTCCGGCACAGGAAGCGCACGTCAGAGACGCTTCCTGTGTCAGAAGTCACAGCCCCGGCGTACAGGGAGCTCACTGACGCGCCGCGCTGCCGGGGATAGGACGGGACACCCCCGGCAGCCACGCATCAGCCGGGGACAGCACCTAAAGAAGAAGAGGATCGCCGGGGGAGCGGGTTGTCAGGTGAGTTTGTGTGTTTGTTTTTTTAAAATATTGCTTAGCATAGAGGAAAGGGGGGGGCTTTATAATGGGGGGAAGAGAAGGGGGGCATCTATAATGGGGGGAGAAGAGGGGCCATCTATAATGGGGGGGAAAGGGGGCATCTATAATGGGGGGGGAGAAGAGGGGGCATCTATAATGGGGGGGGGAGAGGGGGCATCTATAATGGGGGGGAGAAGAGGGGCATCTATAATGGGGGGGGAGAGGGGGCATCTATAATGGGGGGGAGGAGGGGGCATCTATAAGGGGGGGGAGGAGGGGGCATCTATAATGGGGGGGAGAAGAGGGGGTATCTATAATGGGGGGGAGGAGGGGGCATCTATAATGGGGGTAGAGGGGGTCATCTATAAGGGGAGGGGGCCATCTATAAGTGTAGGGCAAACTGGCTGCAGACACTGGGAGATAGATATATGCACAATTATTATTATCAGGGCCCCTCAGGTGTCTGTATTGTAGGGGGTCACTTGCATTAGTCACTAGGTGAGAGATATATCTATCTATATACACATCTTGTGGGGGGTCACTATGGCTGCAGTCATAAGTCTAGCTCAGTATGTATAGACTGTTGCAAGCTTTTAAAGGGAACCTGTCACCCCCGGTGCCGGGGTGACAGGCTCCCAACCCCCCGTTAGAACCCCCTATACTCACCTGATCCCGCCGGGTCCCGCTTCTGAAGATGGTCGGGTCACGGAGATCTCAGCCGCTGCAGCCCAGCGTGCGCTGAGAGATGAGTCCAACGCTCATAGAGAATGACGGGAGAGTCCAGCGCTCCGTCATTCTCTATGAGGGTTGGACTCATCTCTCAGTGTGCGCGTCAGGCTGCAGCGGCTGAGATCTCCGTGACCCGACCATCTTCAGAAGCGGGACCCGGCGCGATGAGGTGAGTATAGGGGGCTCTAACGGGGGGTTGGGAGCCTGTCACCCCGGCACGGGGGTCGACAGGTTCCCTTTAAGTTCAAGTTCAGAAGAGTAAGCCTCATTAATAGGCTAGCCAAGTGAAGCTGAAGTACTGAGTCAGACTGGATATGGTTGTCAGACTGGATATGGTTGTCAGACTGGATATGGTTGTCAAGTTGCAAGTTTCCATGTTGAACGTTTTCAAACTAAGAAAAGAGAGAATCTAAAGGAGGAGGAGGAGGAGGCTGCTGCGGCCTCTGCACACAGTAAAGGAGGAGGAGGCTGCCGCGGCCTCTGCACACAGTAAGTCCCATTTACCATAACATTAATTTTACATGGTTTCAAATGTTGGCGACCAAATATTCTATTTGGCGCCTAAATTTTTCAGGTTAGGAGCCAATGGCTCCTAGGTAAATTTTTTAGTCTGGAGCCCTGCATATCGTGCAGGAATCTCTCTCACCCTCTCCCGCGGCCTCTGCTTCTTCAGCAACCGAAATGCTCCACGTGCAAGCCGCGGGGAGGGGAGCGTGTCTGCCCGATTTGAGTGTGGTAGGAGCATATACCCTGCCCAAGTCATCCCCAGCTGCCCCCCCGTAACATGATAGAGGAAAGGGAGCGCAGCCCAGGACCCCCAGCACTGCATGCTGTCCCACAGATGATGCTGTGAGTTAGAGATTCCTGCACGATATGGATCCCGCGGTCTGTGCAAGAGCTCCACAAGAAAGCGGCCCGGAGGTGTCAGGTGGGGGAATGCTCTGCAGAGAGGTGTCATAGGGGAAATCTTCTGCAGAGAGCTGGCATAGGGGTAATCTTCTGTAGAGGGGTGTCCTGGGGGGAGGGGGTTTATTATTCTGCAAAGGGGGAGAATGAGCGGAGTCATCTAGAAGCAGTGGCGTAGCTACCGCGGTCCAGCGGTCGCCGCCGTGAGCGGGCCGCTACCAGGGGGTCACAAGAGGCTGGCTGGGACGGGCCCCCGGCTGACTTGCGGGGCTGGGAGCATCACGTAGGCAAAAACAGGTCCCGCGAAGCTCCGCCCCCTCTAGAAGACTAGAGAAACCATTCAGGTGAGTATAAATTTTTTTTGTTTTAAAGGGCATGATGGGGGGGGGGGGGTGTAGTGGTATGATGATGAAACAAGAGGATGATGAGGGGTGTAGTGGTATGATGATGAAGGAACAAGAGGATGATGAGGGGTGTAGTGGTATGATGATGAAGGAACAAGAGGATGATGAGGGTGTAGTGGTATGATGATGGAACAAGAGGATGATGGGGGTGTAGTGGTATGATGATGAAGGAACAAGAGGATGATGAGGGGTGTAGTGGTATGATGATGGAACAAGAGGATGATGAGGGGTGTAGTGGTATGAGGATGATGGAACAAGAGGATGATGAGGGGTGTAGTGGTATGATGATGATGAGGGAACAAGATGATGATGATGATGAGGGGTGTAGTGGTATGATGATGAAGGAACAAGAGGATGATGAGGGGTGGTGTAGTGGTATGATGATGAAGGAACAAGAGGATGGTGAGGGGCGTAGTGGTATGATGATGGAACAAGAGGATGATGGGGGTGTAGTGGTATGATGATGGAACAAGAGGATGATGAGGGGTGGTGTAGTGGTATGATGATGGAACAAGAGGATGATGGGGGGTGTAGTGGTATGAGGATGATGAGGGGTGTATTGGTATGATGATGGAACAAGAGGATGATGGGGGGTGTAGTGGTATGAGGATGAAGGAACAAGAGGATGATGATGGAACAAGAGGATGATGGGGGGTGTAGTGGTATGATGATGGAACAAGAGGATGATGGGGGGTGTAGTGGTATGATGATGGAACAAGAGGATGATGAGGGGTGTAGTGGTATGATGATGAAGGAACAAGAGGATGATGAGGGGTGTAGTGGTATGATGATGAAGGAACAAGAGGATGATGAGGGTGTAGTGGTATGATGATGGAACAAGAGGATGATGGGGGTGTAGTGGTATGATGATGAAGGAACAAGAGGATGATGAGGGGTGTAGTGGTATGATGATGATGGAACAAGAGGATGATGAGGGGTGTAGTGGTATGAGGATGATGGAACAAGAGGATGATGAGGGGTGTAGTGGTATGATGATGATGAGGGAACAAGATGATGATGATGATGAGGGGTGTAGTGGTATGATGATGAAGGAACAAGAGGATGATGAGGGGTGGTGTAGTGGTATGATGATGAAGGAACAAGAGGATGGTGAGGGGCGTAGTGGTATGATGATGGAACAAGAGGATGATGGGGGTGTAGTGGTATGATGATGGAACAAGAGGATGATGAGGGGTGGTGTAGTGGTATGATGATGGAACAAGAGGATGATGGGGGGTGTAGTGGTATGAGGATGATGAGGGGTGTATTGGTATGATGATGGAACAAGAGGATGATGGGGGGTGTAGTGGTATGAGGATGAAGGAACAAGAGGATGATGATGGAACAAGAGGATGATGGGGGGTGTAGTGGTATGATGATGGAACAAGAGGATGATGGGGGGTGTAGTGGTATGATGATGGAACAAGAGGATGATGAGGGGTGTAGTGGTATGATGATGAAGGAACAAGAAGATGATGAGGGGTGTAGATGTAATGATAATGAAGGAACAACAGGATGATGGGGGTGTAGTGGTATGATGATTAAGGAACAAGAGGATGATAAGGGGGGAATGGTATGATGATGAAAGGGCAGGAGGATGAAGGGGGTGGTAGTATTATGATGGAGGTGTTTGTAGTATGATTATGAAAGGGCAGGAGGATGAAAGGGGTAGTAGTATGGTGATGAAGGGGCAGGAGGAGGGGACAACATGGGGGGCATCTGTAAGGGGGATAAAATGGGGGTTATCTGGTACTGTGTTTTATTGGATTTAGTATACTGGATTTGGTCAGTAGCAATATGGTGGTGATGATTGTGGTGTGGCAGTAATATTTCCCCTTGTACTGGTAATATTGGCAATATTGGTCTCAGTAAACAGGATTTGTTTAGTAACAGTATGGCGGTAATATGTATGGTGGTAATATTTCCTGTATACTGGTATGATTGCCCGAGACATTAGCTATGCCCCTGTCTAGAAGGAATATTCTGCAGAAAGGTGTCATATGGGGAAATGTTATGCCAGGAGGTGCCTTGAAGGGTGGAATGCTCTGCAGAGAGGTGTTGGGGAATTCTCCAAAGAAGTAAAATTTGTAAATAATCTGCAGGGAGTTGGGGGGGGGGGGGGGGGATACTCTGCAGAGATGTGCTGCATAGGTGTGCTCTGCAGGGTGCTCTTGTAGGGGGGAAATGTTCTGCAAAGACCTGTCATATGGGACAGTGTTGTAAGTCAAGGGTTTGCAATGAATGAATGAGAGTAGCGAAAAGTTCTGTAAACTATTATCATTTGTGAGAATGCTCTGCCAGGAGGCGTCACATGTGGGAATAGGATTATGGTATCCATGTGTAAACAGAGTACAGAGGTGACATCCTGTACAGTTATAGGATTACTATCGGTGTAGAGAGGTGATGTCCTGTACGGTAAAAGAGTTTATTACTTTCCTAGTCTACACTGCTCCTACAGCTGTAGTATGTACGTAGCTGTATAGCTGTGTACCTGTGTATACACGCGCTGTAGTATGTACGTAGCTGCATACCTGTGTATACACGCACTGTAGTATGTACGTAGCTGCGTACCTGTGTATACACGCGCTGTAGTATGTACGTAGCTGCGTACCTGTGTATACACGCGCTGTAGTATGTACGTAGCTGCGTACCTGTGTATACACGCGCTGTAGTATGTACGTAGCTGCGTACCTGTGTATACACGCGCTGTAGTATGTACGTAGCTGCGTACCTGTGTATACACGCGCTGTAGTATGTACGTAGCTGCGTACCTGTGTATACACGCGCTGTAGTATGTACGTAGCTGCGTACCTGTGTATACACGCGCTGTAGTATGTACGTAGCTGCGTACCTGTGTATACACGCGCTGTAGTATGTACGTAGCTGCGTACCTGTGTATACACACGCTGTAGTATGTACGTAGCTGTGTACACGTCCAGGTCTCTGCTGAGATAATAATGACTATAGACTTAGGCTGCATTCACACGTTCCGGGAAGTTGTTTGTGCTCACGGATCCGTGCGCACGGACAATTTTACAGCCCATTGCTTTCTATGGGGCTATTCAGATGTTCCGTGATTTCACGGATCCGTGATCCGTTCCGTTAAAAAATAGGACATGTCATTACTCGGAACGGATGCACGGAAAGGATTCCCCATAGAAATCAATGAGATCCGTGTTTTTCACGGATGTACACGGATGTGACATTCGTGTTCATCCGTGAAAAACACGGATGTGATGTAATCAATGTAATTTAAAATGCTGTGACAGATCCGTGAAAAAAACGGACACGGATACAAAACGGATGCAAAACGGACTGTTTTGCACGGATCACGGAGGTAGCTGCCGGACCACAATCACGGACCGGGAAAATCAATGAACGTGTGAATGCAGCCTAAATGGCACAGTCTTGTGTTAATGTTCAAAGAGTTCCTTATTTATTTTTTGATTTATTGAAACAAAATATCGCCAGTTTGGCACGGCCAAGTGGGTGTGGCTTGCAAAAAGGGGAGTGTCATATTTATCGCTCAATTATCGTTACCTCGGATACATGTACGATTAACCGCGATATTGATTTAGGCCAATATCGCCCAGCCCTACGCCTCATAGAGTAGTACCTCTGGATCAAAATAATGATCTAATACCTGGTAAAACTGCTCACCTTTTGGGGTTGTGGAAACAGAGCCACAACACCCAGCAGCACATGTAATGGTGTGTCCAACACACCTCCCAGGGATTGGGTTAGCAGCAGTCTTCGCAACAGGTCCAAACCGTGCTCCTTATGCAAGGACCCGTGGAATCAGATAAAACCAAATGTTGCCAAAAATGACAAAAAAAATGACCTGGAGATTGCGCTCACCACCGAACAACAAAGTAGAAACCGATGTTCACATAAAACACGATCTATTCAGTCCAACAATAACGTGTTTCAGGGCTATGGCGCCCCTTTGTCAGATTCAGGACAAAACATCTGCAGGAAATGTTGTTTTCTTTCCAGTCTGACACAGTGCTCTCTGCTAACATCTCTGTACGAGACAGGAAGTGCAGTAGCAAATACCCATAGAAAACCTCTACTCCTGTGGACAGTTCATGTCTCGGACACAGATGTCAGCATAGAGGACTGTGTCAGGCTGGAAAGAGTACAGCACTTCCTGCAGGGCATACAGCAGCTGATAATTATGGGAAAACGTAAGATTTTTAAACAGAAATAAATTAAAATCTCTAACTTACTGAAACCAGTTGATTTGAAAGAAAAAGATTTTCGGCTTAGTACCACTTTA
Organism: Dendropsophus ebraccatus; assembly: GCF_027789765.1. Lineage (NCBI taxonomy): Eukaryota > Metazoa > Chordata > Amphibia > Anura > Hylidae > Dendropsophus > Dendropsophus ebraccatus. The sequence goes on along the minus strand of NC_091456.1, from coordinate 86,765,598 downwards.
AAGTACCTTTTTATTGTTTCCAATAAATCCTCTTGTTACTGAAAATTGGATTTATAGTTTTATGACAGTTCAAGAACTCGTCTGCCTTAGGTTTTATCCTTGCTTTCCAGGACTCTCTACGGTTGCATCCAAATACTTGGGTGTCCACTGAGATCAGTGATTGGGTAGGTGGGGCAGTTCTTGTGCAGACAGTATATCATAGGGACCAAAAAGTGATGGGCAGGGACTATTGGCAGGAAATTAAGGCAGGTATCGGTTATTTTTGCACTACCCCTAGCCATAGTTACCTGTATATACCTTTCAAGGGGGAACTCCAGCATTGGAAAACTTGTTATATATTGCCTCAGTTATATGGAAAATAATAAAGAGCCTCACCATGCTACCAGAGGCAATGCTACTGTGTCTTGTGGGTCCCCCGCTGAATGATCCTGCTACCGAGACGGACAGTCTGCTCAGCCACTCAGTGGCCATGACGTGTCCTGCCTCTGTCAGTAAAGGGCTGACCACCCTATCCTTGCTGAAATAAGTCTGTCTTGCAAGTGTCCGTGAGGAGATAAGAATAGCATGTTTATTATTCTCTATAAATCTCTAGTAGTATATAAAAAGTTTTCCAATGCTGGAGTACCCCTTTATTGCTGTGTGAAATATGTGTACATCATGGATTAGCTTGACAATATACATAGTGGGATCACTTGGTCCAGGAGCTGTGCCTGTGTTATCATCAGTGAGTGCTTGGTGGTAATATACAGCTGGACTCCTGATGTAACAATCGGGATTAGAAAAACTTTTGATGACTGCTTTTTAACCCCTTAGGGCATTCGCATACAGGGCTTATGGGCAGCACTGCGTCACAGCTCTGGGGGGCCAAGGCAAGGCGCTTCAGCACGTAACTGTCTAAAGAACATGTGACATGTTGCTTCCTTTATGCATGGTTCCCTGTCTGCTATTGAAGTGAACGCGAGCAGGTTTTTCAAAGATAAAACAAGGTGTTTTTTTTTTTTTTTAAATCTGTTTATTGGGAGTTTTAATTGGAATAAAGAAAACAGACAAAGAACAAAGAGTGAGTCTACCTCACACCATAAATAAAATACGCAAAGACATAATCAAGTAATAACAATATGTGCAAAAAGGAAGATTAGGGTTGCTTCCTTCCTCAAATTAAGCAGCCTGCTTATTCAGAAGTACAGTGGTGCCTTGGATTACGAGCATAATTAATTCTGGGACTGTGCTTGTAATCCAAATCACTCTTAAAGCAAAGCAAATTTTACCATAATTGAAATGCAGACAATTGGTTCCACACCCCAAAAATAATGATTTTTTTTTTTATTATGAATAACATGTATAACAAATGAAACAAACATTTAGAAATTATAAGTTACTGTACAGTAATGGAGAGGATGCAAAACACAAGGACTGACAGAGACTGCGGGATAGCAGCACTCTCTGTCCGGGGAGAGAGAGGTTACAGCAATTAAGAGATTACCTCCACAGTCCTGTCCTTTTATGTAAGCCCCAGCCTGAAGGGGATCTGCTATGATTTGAAAGGTGGAGACTTCCTGTTTCTAACTAAATATTCACCATACACAAAGGTGAACTGCTAACAATGCCAGATACCTGTGTTATAGAGGTCGGACATCGGCTCAGATTTATCAGCTATCTGTCAGCGTCCGGGCTCCTGAATCATCGCGGCACCACAGGAACTACCTGCTCAGCCAGTTAGTGACTGCAGCTGTGTCCCGCCTCACTCACTGATTGGCTGAGTCTGCATTTCTGAGTGGTACTGTGACATCACAGGATTGGGAGCCTGGCGGGGGACCATGAGCACTGATCCTGCACTGTGGGGGCACAGAGACAGGTAAATAGGACTTAATTATTATGATCCCATCACTATCTGCGCCCCCCCCCCCCCTTCTAAATTTTTTTACTGTTGCCCAGAATACTCCTTTAATTTCTTCCTCTCTAACACACACACACGGCCTGCTGCATGCTGCAGCCATAGAACATGCGCTCACACACCTTCTCCCAGAGTGAAAACAACACCTACACCTACAAAAGGGACAAGGGAGGCCCATTTAGCACTGGGAGCCAGAAATGGCAATTAGTAGGAATGCGTGCTATTGGGTAGCTACAGTCCTTTGTCTCTACATGCCAGCAGAAGTATATTGCAAGGGTTACGATGCAGATATCAGTGTGGTTTCTGCGCCAAAAATGGTTATGAGTGGTGTGAACATGCCCTTAGATATTGTGGTAAATAACGACATTCAAGGAAATTGACAGAGGTTGGGGGCTCCTGTCAGCTCATTGGTTTCCAGCAATATTATTACAGTGTGTACATGGCTTTGGCTATTCTAGGTTTCATGAGTTGCACCCAAGTATACAATTCACCAAGGAAATAACTATCTCTATTTAAAATCTGTAGTCTTCCAGTACTTATCAGCTGCTTTATGTACTGCAGGAAGTGGTTTATTCTTTCCAGTCTGACACAGTTCTGTCTGCCGCTATCTCTGTCCTTGACAGGAGCCCGAGCAGTTGTAACTCCCTTGCTCTTGACCGTTCCTGTCACAGACAGAGGTGGCAGCAGAGAGCACCATGTCAGACTGGAAAGAATATGAAAGGAAGTAGTGTATTCTTTCCAGTTTGACGGAGTACCCAATTAAGGATTCTATTCTAGGAATTACCTGTGGATTAGTTCTATTTAGATAGATTTTACATATCTTTATTTCCTTTGAATTTCTCAACTATTTTTTGCAAAGCATTTGTGGAATAATCTACTCCTTGAAATCCATTAACTCCTTGAAATCCATTAACCCATGCAGACACATACAAAAATCAATTTCAGTTAAATATTTTATGAATACGAACATCCATTACTAGAAGGTCTGCACACAGGCTATAAATATAGATTTCATAGTGAGAAATGTGTTTTAATTTCCTTTGGGAAGCTCTTGGCCATGACAAACATTTATCTGATGCGTTCCAAGGTTTGCCACATGTGTATTTTATTCCTGGTCCCTCTCAGTGAGGCAAGTCTATGAAGCCTTGAGTGAATTCCTGCACTGTGCCATTGATTGGTCTAGATTAAGAGATATTTAAAGTGAGACTTTATTTTTGAGCAGCTTTTGCATGCATGGCAAATGCATTATGCAATATAAAGATGTATATTCTTTTCCTTTTTAATTAGAGTCCATTTTGTTGCTTTTGAACATAGTGGTTGAATGTGAAAACCTCTTTTCTGCATAGAGGTAACTGTAAAGAGAGCAGGGAACATCATTGCATAACTCCTTTGATTGATAGCTCTCACACTGTTGGTGGATTCTGCACAGTCATATTGTTCACTGTGACTGTGCACCAGTCAGAGAACACCTCAGTATATGAGAATTCACAAAATGGGGTGCAACATATTTAAAACTTAGATTAACTGTCTTTAAAAACAACTAATGTATTCTGACATCAATATCTAACATTTATAATTCACTTGATAAAAAAAAAATTCTGTGTGTAATTCAAATTTATAACATTGGCCACTAGATATCACTATCTTGTGTTTTCCCCCCCACCCACCCACAGTAGACCCAGAAGTGTGGTGCATTATACTTACGGAATCGCTGTTGACCCCAGCTCCAGCCCTCCCTCATGCTAGCCCCCCTCCAGCGCATCATCAGCTGCTCAGCTGCAATTGGCTGATAAACCTCTGTGTAAAAGCTCCCTTATGGTGCATTTACACAAAGAGATTTATCTGACAGATTTTTGAAGCCAAAACCCTAAATGAATTTGAAGAAAGGATAGAGTAAAATAATAAAATATATACACACCTCTCTATACTCCCTGGTTTCTGCCTGCAGCCACCTGTGGAGCTTCAGGGTCTGTCTCTGAAATGACAGGCCACTCGGCTAATCACTGGTGGGGACGGGACAGTAGCCAGTGATTGGTTGAGCGGCCAGTCACTTCACAGACTCTGAAGCTCCACAGGCGGCTGCAGGGAGCGGGTGGAAGCCAGAAAGACACCGGGGAGCGTGAACTGGTATGTATATGCTTTATTATTTTCTTAACACATTCATCAGCCGTCAGCTGTGCATCACTATTGCAAGTAGCTATTACACAAGCGGTTGGCAACCGATGATTTTAGGTCAGGTTAATCAATTCTTTATTTAGATAATTTATTTAAATAATATTTTTTTGTGAACTGCTTCTTTAAGGTTCGTTCATTACAGTGATACAATTTATGGACCTTTTATTTTATTTTGACATGTCAATTCTTTGGGCAGACTGCGTAACCTGCCCGAGCATAGAATAGAGCCTATGGGACGGGCAAAACTTAGTGGGGATGCGTAGCAGAATGCTCTTGAAGTTCTACGCGTGGATTCCATAGTGTGCACATACCCTTACTGTATACTGAATTATAAAAGAAACAGATCACTGATCTCAGGGAGACTAGCCAAAACGATAACGCTGCCGGTTAAAGCGCTCATGCAGTGAAATCCTACGTGCATTATTCCCTGGGAAACATGAATATGCAAAAGAAAAACTGGTGGAGCGTCATTTAAGAGTCTCGAAACACAGGACTAGCTAGATATCCCTCTGGGAAGGACCCAGCCAAGGGGTGGCTCCGTAGGGAACCCACCATATTAAGGGAAAAGTCGGGTGAAAATTTTATTAAGGTATTGTATTGTCACCCAAAAGGTATACAAATACCAATATACACTTATTACGGGAAGTGCTTTTTTGCCTGCAGTTACTACTGCATCAAGGCTTCACTTCCTGGATAACATGGTGATTTCACGACCCGACTCCCAGAGCTGTGCGGGCTGTGGCTGCTGGAGAGGATGATGGCAGGGGGACACTGAGCATCTCTCTGCCATTATCCTCTCCAGCAGCCACAGCCTGCACAGCTCTGGGAGTCGGGTCGTGACATCACCATTTTATCCAGGAAGTGAAGCCTTGATGCAGTAGTAAGTGCAGGGAAAAAAACACTTTATAAGCATTTCCTGTAATAAGTGTATATTGGTAATTTGTATAACTTTTGGGGGGCAATACAATACTTTAATAAAAACTTTCAACGGACTTCTATAAATGGCCCTATAAGTCAATATAATGACAAGGGAAAAACAAAGGCCAGGTATCCATCCACAGACAGCTGTTTCGGGGTGTTTTCCCATATCATTGTGGAGCAGGATTCTGGCTAGGAGGGAGCAATACCTAGTAAAGCCAGAATCCTGCTCCACACTGATGAGGGGCAACACCCCGAAACAGCTGTCTGTAGATGGATAACCAGCCTTGGTTTTTCCCTTGTCATTACATTGACTTATAGGGCCAGTTAATATGGTGGTTTTAGTGGTTTCCCTACAGGAGCCACCCCAAGGCTGGGTCCTTCCCGGAGGGATATCTGGCTAGTCCTGTGTTTTGATACTCTTAAATGAGGCTCCACAGGCTCATCTTTTGCTTATACTGAATTGTTTATACTGAATTGTTGATAAAGAGATATATCAATCTGCTCAGTTCTTCCTGCTCTTTAACATGATGGTGATAGATTAGATAGCATTGTCTTGGTGACAGGTTCCTTTTAATGGCAAATGTTTTTCAGCTCAACTAGAGAATAATCTATAGAACAACTAAAAAATCTCAGTAGGTAGTTTATTGAACCTCCTCTGGTTTTTATGGTGGCCTAAATATTTTAATTTAGTGATCCCTCAAGATATAATACTTTCAGCATACAATGGTCTTTCCTGGACCATTGTAACTTGAGACAATTCCCAACATACAACGCTATACGTAGTCCAGATATGCAGCCTGTGAGAAAATCAGAAAAGTCAGTGGGCATTTCGCTTCTAAAACCCTTGCATTACTGAATTGCATGCCGTCTTCAGCTGTCTTGTATTGTCTCTCTACGGTAGTCTAGTACTACATGTCCCGTGATTGTTTGTTTTCTTAAGGTGTCATCTTTATCCTTGGTAACTCCTCACTAGGGCTGGGCTATTAATCAAATTAATTCTAATTGTTAATTAGGGTGTTTGAATCGATTTGATTTTTTGTGAAAATCGTAAATTCGATTTTCACAAAAAATCATTGCGGGCGGGCCGGATGGTGCAGTGGGCGGGCGGGCGGACAGTCCGGAGAGGGGCAGTATGGGGCTGTTGAGCGCTGCTGTGAGGTGCAGGGCGGGCTGGCAGTCCGGAGAGGGGCGGTGCGGGGTCGAGAGGGGCGGATTGGGCCGGCGAGCGCTGGAGTGAGGTGAGGGGCGGGCAGTCCGGAGTGATGCGGCACGGGCGGCTTCCAGCACAGCGCCCCGCTCCCTGTCAGCCACAATTACAGCTCCCCGGTCTCTGGAGGAGACAGCAGGGACTGCAGGGTGATAGTGTCGCTGCGGGTCCTGGAGCTGTACAGCGGGGTCAGATCCCGCTGTACAGCTCCAGAAATCACACTATGCTGCAGTCCCTGCTGCCTCCTCCAGTGACCGGGGAGCTCTAACTGTGGTTGACAGGGGAGCGGGGCGCTGTGTGCCGGGGTGAGAGAAGGAGGGCTATGTGCACACCTGCTCCAGTCACCTCCAGCCCCCCCCTCGGTCCCCTTCCAGTCACCCCCAGTTGCACCAGTCCCCCCCAGTCATCTCCAGTCCCCCCAGTCACCCCCAGCTGCCCCAGTCATCTGCAGTCCACCCTCTGTCACCCCCAGCTCTTCCTCAGTCATTTCCAGTACCCCAAAGTCACCCCCAGCTGCCCCAGTCCCCATCAGTCATCCCCAGTCCCCGTCAGTCATCCCCAGTCCCCGTCAGTCCCCCTCAGTCACAGGGGAGCACTGTTACACTGGGAAGCAATACAGTTGTTGTCTCAAACATCATTAAAATAGTATCTGAAGCTGTGAGAAAAATTTTGTTTATTTAGCAAAAAAAAGGGTTAGTGCAGCCCTAAAACTAACCCTCCTGCTGTTTTAGCCTAATTTGACGACTGCCCTAAAATCACAAAACAGAGGCAAAGTCAGATACCAAGCCAAGATTAGAAAAAAACAGTAGTAGCACATCAACCAAATCATAGGGACAAAGGGAAATCTGGGCCACAGGCAGAGGTCAGTAGGACAATAGCGTTCAGTAGGCAGATAAGTTCAGTATGTAGGGAGCTAGAAAAACCAAACACAGGCACTTATTATTAGCAGATGAAATTCTTTATAGGCCAGCTAAGGAAGACAAATTAAGGGAGATCAAGAATGGCAAGATTGGGTCTGACTAATGGTCCTTTTACACAGGACGATTGATCGTTCATTTTGGAAGATAACGGTCGAATTCGAACGATAATAGTACGTGTAAACGCAGCGAACGATCAAGCGACCAGCAAAAAATCGTTCATTTCGATCTTTCAACATATTCTCAAATCATCGTTGATCGTTCGCAAAAAATTCGCAGATCGTTCCGTGTAAACATTCTTTCAGCGATTTCACCTATGTGTGAGATAGGCTTAAACGATCACATAGCGAATTTTCCGTACAATGTATCGTTGCGTCTAAACGCTGATCGTTATAATAAAAAACATTGTTCATTCAAAATCGTTAATCGTGCGATCGGGCGAATTATCGCTCCATGTAAAAGTACCATTACTCAAAACTCTGATATCCTGACAGTACTCCTGCCCTGCACAGCATGTCAGTGAAACTGCATCTCCTTATCTCATGCCTGTTTCCCTGGCAAACTGGAGAAGCTGCCCAAGAATGGTGGTGCTGGTACAGAAGGAGGAAAACCTGCTGCACTGACCATCATTCATGTCCTCCAATCATCCATGCTCCATGATTTCTTCTCTATTCCACTGTAACCTTCTCTTTAGTGATTCGGCTAGGTTTCCTTTTGGCTGTCTCATATGAAAATCACATTTAATTCAACTAAATATACAGTTTTATTTTGTTTTATTTCTTTCTTTCTTATACTTGCACCAAATGTTACACACAGTTGACTGGGAACAACCAACATCTTATGTCACAGAACTAGTCAGATCACTTTATGAAAGGAGCTTTATAATCCGTTAAATTGCTTGAGTATTTATTATAGAAATGCAGATTACAATGTGATTCCATAATTGTTTCCTTGATCTGAAAAACATGCAATTGCAGGAAATTTTCTTAAATTTTTTTGAGGCATGTGTCTTAACCTCTTCCCCGGTATGGGATTTTTTACATTTTTATAACTAGCATTCTTAGAGCCATAGGTTTCCATATAATAAGCCATATGAGGGCTTATTTATTTTTTTGCGGGCCCAGTAGTCCTTTTTAAACACACTGCAAAACAAAGAAAAAAAGAATATTTCTGGGCTGAAAATGGGGAAAAAACCCTATAGTTCTGCACTTTTTAGGGAATTTTGTTTCTACATTGTTCTCTTTGCAATAAAATTGATATGTTATCTTTATTCCCAGGTCTCCAATTAAAGTGATACCTAATTTATATTATTCTGTCACCCCCTTTGTGCATTCTGACATCTCTTCACAGGTGTAAAGGGTAAATTTAGCAGTTTTCATACCTTATTTCACATCATACGTCATGGTGCTTGTTCAAGTAAAAAGTGTCCTTTTATCAACTGCAGATTGTATTAAGTGGGCGGGGCCTCGCGGCATTGGCGCCACTTAGCGGATTTCACGCTGTCATTCCTGTATGTTTGAACCTAAAAAATAAAAACTTTTAGAAAAAAGAAACATTTTGAACCACCATAACCTCTATAACCTTGTCATTTTTTTCCCATTTTTGCACTATGAACTGTAGTTTTATTGGTACCAGATTGTTGTAAATTGGACATCTTTGCCTTTTTATTATATTTTGTCTGGTATATGATATGACCAAGAATCAGCAATTCTGGTATTTGGTATTGTTTTTGTTTATGCTGATCACCATGTTGGATTAGTAATGTATTTTATTTACTTCAGTGTGATGTATTTTAATACTTCAGACAATTCTGCACACAGCAGTGTTTTTGGCTTCTTTTTTTGTTTGGGGGGAGGGGAAGGGGGGAGGTTTTAAAAATATATATATATATATTTAATGTAATAAAATAATTGCCAAAAGTTTCAATTTTACTTTTTATTAGTCGCTTAAAGAGTTTTTGAAATGCAATCTTCTTATCACTGATATAATGCACTGTATTACTAGTATACTCCTAGTATTATCCTATCAGCACAATTTTGGTAGGTAACCTAACCAGCCTTGCTGGAGACAAAACCAAGTAGGCACACATTTATTGCTGCTATAGAAAATAATCTGCATCCCATCGATTGCGCCACACCAGAGCCCACCTAAATGCCACAATCGCCATTTGACTACAGCATGACAAGGGTTAAACTACAAGGATTGAAGGTTTGTCTGCTCTTAACAGTTAGAGCTGGGGCCCTGCTGTCATGCAGCATCCAAGTTCTATGGCTGCCACAGAGGTCTAGTTAAAACCTCTAGCAGCCATAGTAACTGATTGGCACCCCTTTTTGTGCTGTGTGGGTGTCGATTGGGCCCCTGACAGGTCTGGTACCTGTCAGGTCACTCATTGCATATTGCAATCAGTATTGTACGCAGCATGTAGAGGGTTAACCTACCTGGATTGGAGTGTAGTCTGTGCCTGGTACTTGCAGGCAGGTGTCAGCTGTAACATACAGCTGGCACCTGCCACATTTTAGTGCAGCCTTAGCTCCTAAGCCTGTTGTATTTTGCAGTGACAGCTGGGCCACTGTAAAAAGGGGTATTGGCGGTTGTTGATAGAAGTTGGAATGTTCAGCCACTAAACAGACATTGTTTTGTGTCATATCTGTGATTTGTGTATTTGCCATAAAGTGATAAATCTGGTTGAACATCTTCTAAGTGTGTGAATTTCATTATTTTTATCAGGGGTTGTATACTTTGCTGACTGAACTAAAGAGTGCCCTGATAAAATAGGAACTGTTAGTTATTTTGAATAAATCTCCTGGAAATAAAAATGTGCTAGTCTCTTTACCGTTTCTTAGGGTCCTTTTACACGCAGACAGTGTTTTTTTTTTTTTTCTGAACCGTCGCGGTCCCGAGTGACGATTGTAGCCCAGGACCGCGGCTAATAGCGGGCACAGTCCGATTGCCGTGCTCGCTAATTAAGTTTTCAGATGCAGCTGTTAAAGTTGACAGCTGCATCTGAAAACTTACTGCAGCCGTTCCCTGGTGCCTAGTGGGCCGGATCCTTGCTTCTGACCTGGGCCTGGACCTGCGCCGTAATCGCCCAAAATATGAATTTATTTAATTCCTGATCTTGCACGGTAAACGGCGTAAGTGCAAAAAAATCCCAAAGTGCAAAATTGCAAGGTATCTATAGAAAGAACACATCATGGCTCAAAAAATTACACCTCACACAACCCCATAGACCAAAGGATAAAAGTGTTTTTCTCCATTTTCACCACACATTTAATTTTTTTCTGCTTTTGCAGTGTACTTTATGAAAAAATTCAGCCTGTCATTGCAAAGTACAATTAGTGTTGCAAAAAATAAGGGCTCATGTGGGTTTCTAGGTGAAAAAATTTTGCTAGGTGAACAAAAGTGATTGAATAAGGTGGTGCCATGGATATCGCCATAAAGAATTGAGAAGTTAGAGAAAATTGGACTTGATAGTTTAGTGGATTTGTGGTTGGCTGAAGGATAGATATCAGAGGGTTGTCATTAATGGTGTATATTCCGAGCAGAGACTGGTTACAAGTGGTGTGCCACACGGGTCTGTTCTGGGTCATTTTCTTTTTATATGTTTGTAAGTGACATAGGAGAAGGTTTGGTAGGTAAAGTTTGTCTGTTTGCTGAAGACACAAAAGTGTGTAATAGGGTTGATAATCCCGGAGGTGTCAGTAATATGGAAAATGATTTAGCTTTGCTAGAGAAGTGGTCAAAACAATGGAAACTGCAGTTCAATGTTTCCAAATTACAGAAGGAGGAGAAATCCTGTGAGTGCAAACCCCACCCAATCTGGAGGCAAGAGTGGTGCAAAAGTGGCCCTGTTTTTGTAGCACTAAATAACCCCATTAAAATGAGTCACCGCTGCAGGCGGTGGGGAAAGCAAATCGTATGGTGGGCTGTATAGCTAGAGGTATAACCAGTAGGAAGAGGGAGATTGTGATCCCGCTGTATAGAGCTTTGGTGAGACCACGTCTGGAATACTGTGTCCAGTTCTAGAGACCTCACCTGAAAAAGGACATTAAAAGGATAAAATAGAACGGGTCCAAAGACGGGCTACAAAAATGGTGGAGAGTGTCAGACATAAAACATATCAGGAAAGACTTAAAGGTTTTCGATCATGTCCCTTCTTTCCACCAGACAATACAGATTAAAATCCTTAAAGTGACTGTACCACCAGGCCCAGGCTGAAGCACTGGAGGCGGCCGACTCACCCCCAGTGAGAAGAAACCCCAGCCCCTCCATGACGTGACTCCATTAGAATCAATGGAACCCTATCATAGAGGGGAGGGGGTTTCCTCCCACTAAGGGTGGATCAGCCTGCCTCCAGTGCTTCAGCCTGGGCCTGGTGGTACAGTCACTTTAAGTATGTTAAAGGACTAAATAAGGTTCTGGAGGGAAGTCTTGTTTTTTCTAAAAAAAAAAACCAAAAAAAAAAAAAAAAACCTCAAGAACACAATCAGGAAAAGATCACAAGCAATGTAAGAAAATATTACTTTACTGAAAGGGTAGTAAATGCTTGGAACAAACTTCCAGCAGATGTGGTTGGTAAATCTACAATAACAGAATTTAAACATGCCTGGGATAAAGATGTATTTATCCTAAGAGAATAAGAAAGGAAATACTAAAAGGGCAGATTAGATGGACCAGGTGGTCTTTTTCTGCCGACAATATTCTGTTTCATAGTCTGTATTTGACTTTAGTCTTTGATATTAAACGTCCTATAGAAGCCCATGGATGATCTTGGGCAAATCTTAAATGAACTGCATAGGCAACAATAAAACAAAATTGAATTACATGCATACTTTATTTTTCTTTTCTATGACAACAGTCTTATAATAGGTAGTAGAGCGAGCAGGCAGAGGAAATGACATGCATAATTTGATAGAAGGATGAAAGAGAAGTACTCTAACTCTTATTGAGATATCCTGTTTTAATAAATGAATGTTAATATTAGCCTGAGAGCGTACAAGAATACAGTCCTCACTCTGTACAGCTGTATGATTAGGATTGCCTGGTGAGATAGGCAGGCTGATCAGACGGAATACTAAGTTGCACATTTAGGGTACATTTGAATGTATGGCTTATTTTGTACTACAAGTTCACCCCTACTACACCGCTAATAACACAGAATGGAATTATGTTCACCGTGGCAAAATGTCCCAGGTATTTCATAGCTAAGGGTCCTTTTACATGACCCTTGGCAGGTTACATGACTGACCTTTGGCAGATGTGACCACAAATGTGTACTGATCAGCGAGATCGGCACTCATTTGCAGTGCCTTTTAGAAGGCATGATTAATCGTACGGCCAGGCTGCATGAATGATCGCTGCATCATTTGTGCGGCTATTTACATATATAGCCAATAAAAATAAATAAAGCGACAACATGCATGCTAAATCGCCACTCCATTTATTGTCTATGAGACTAAAGGCCCTATTACACAAAACGATTATCGGGCGATAATAGTCTTCTGTAATAGAAGACAACAATATATTGAAAGACAAACGACTTGGATAGCAATGATCTGCTGTCGTCACTCTGTGGAACAGTAGCAGCAGCAGCTGACTGCTGGTATCTTCCATGTGCTGCCTGGATGATCTAGCAATCACCTGGCCAGCTCCCCATGTCCCCCCCCCCCCCCCCCGCTTGCTGTCGATGTGTATAATAGCGCCAACAGCGGGGAACAAGGAGCAAACGGGCGCTGACAGTGCTTGTTTGCTCCTCTCCATCGCCCAGTGTAATAGGAGCTTTAGAAACATTAAAGGGGTAGTGTGGCGCTAAACAATTATTCACTAAATAACACACATTACAAAGTTATACAACTTTGTAATGTATGTTATGTTAGTGAATGGCCCCCTTCCCCGTGTTCCCCCCCCCCCCCCCCCCACGCTAGACCCAGAAGTGTAGTGCTCTATACTCACCTGATCTGTGTCTACCCCCGTCCGCCATCTTCCGACAATGATGTCCTCTTCGGGCGGGCGGCCGAACCGCTCCGACCGTCCCTCGTGCCGGCCACCCTCAGCCGCGTCATTAGCTGCTCAGCCGCCATTGGCTGAGCATAACTGTGTATAACTTTCTAATATGTGTTATTTAGTGAATAATTGTTTAGCGCCGCACTACCCCTTTAAGTTTAACCCTAGGCAATTTTCAGACATCCAATAGGGTTTCTTTTATGGTGTGTTTACACAGAGATTTATCTGAGTCAAAGCCAGGAACAGACTAGATGTAGTATACATCTCTTAGTAACTGCTCATGCTAATAAATAAGACCCTAAATTAATTCAGTGTCTCTTATCATATCTTACCAAGATACACTAAAAAAATGATACAACCTACACAAAATGTATCAAACTGTGTAAAACACATACTGGTGTACATTGCTCACAGCAACCTATTACAGCTCTGCTTTTATTTTACCAGAGCTGAAAACTGAGCTGATGACTTTAAGGGTAGCTGCACACACACCGTATCACAGCGGAATGTCTGCTGCGGATCCGCAGCAGATTTGATCTAAATAACTGAACACAGCGTCAAATCTGCAGATCTGCTGCGGATCCTTTACATGTGAATGAACCCTGAGATACATTCTTCTAAGAAAATGTTTAGCACAGTTGCAACTTTAATCAAGAATTTTCCCTGTGATACACAGCTACAGTATTTGCCATGTTCAATGTGTTGTCCATTGTGCTAAACAGAGATGAGGGAATTTACAAAGATAACAAAACAAATCGCTTCTTTATTTCTGCAATCTGCTCATCATCCGGCTGCCTTTGAACTCAGTGATGCTCCTTCCTGGGTGCTGGGAAAAGCTGGATCCAATCCTGGGAAACTGGGAGAAGTTTCCCAGGACTCTGGATCCAGCTTTTCCAGGCACCCGGAGAGGAGCGGCAAGGAGTTCAGAGGCAGCCGGATGATGAGCAGATTGCAGAAGAAATGAAGCAATTTGCTTTGTTATTACTGTGCATTCGATCATCTCTGGTGCTAAACACAAAGCAACTTTTGAGCCACAGCAGATATCTGATAGCAGCAAACAATTTCTGAGACAATTGTGGACCTCTTTCATAAGCCACATGACCATCTTAGTGGAAAAACTTGCGCTTTAAAAACAAAAAACAAACATTTTATTGAAAGTTTTTGATATGAAAAGACAGTACACTTGCAAACTACACTAAAATACGCAAGCTTACAGTACTGGCATGATATACACTTCGGTAAGTAGTCCATCCTAGAGCTTCGACAGACAGAGTACTGTATGGTCTTAATTAAGTATGGTGGCTTTCAAGATAGCAGCCATGTTCCTGACATAGCCAAAAATATAGGCCTCTTCACTAGAGATGAGCGAACCTTGAGCATGCTCGAGTCCATCCGAACCCAATCGTTCGGCATTTGATTAGCGGTGGCTGCTGAAGTTGGATAAAGCTCTAAGGTTGTCTGGAAAATATGGATACAGCCAATGACTATATCCATGTTTTCCAGATAGCCGAAGGGCTTTATCCAACTTCAGCAGCCACCGCTAATCAAATGCCGAATGATCGGATTCGGATGGACTCGAGCATGCTCAAGGTTCGCTAATCTCTACTTTTCACCCATTACTTGCTGGGTATTTGGATATGTAATTTTGCCTTTTTATGAGATTTTTGACTCTCCTTGTATCTATAATATCTATGATAAGTTAAAATCTACCTGTCAGGAGCTCTTTAGGGTGCCTTCACACAGTTAGGGTGCCTTCACACAGGATGACTCGCAGTGGAATTCTCGCTGCGAGTTTTGCCGCAAGATCCACTACGAGGTAAGGTGCTGGCAGGTCCCTGTGCATACATACTCGCAGCTGTCTGAAAGACCACTGCAAGTATGTAATTCACCCACCCCCTTAACCCCTTAATCAGCTCCTGTGCTGTCTGTATACATTACCTGTCTCCTTGCTGCATGGGGTCCCAGCTTCCTGCTCTGCCGCCCAGCCAATCAGTGTGTTGCCCAGCCGCAACCACTGATTGGCTGGGCGGGAGGGCAGGAAGACTGGACCCCGTGCAGCAAGGAGACAGGTAATGTATACAGACAGCTGCTAGTATGTATTCACAGGGACCTGCCAGGACCCTACCTCGTAGCGGATCTCGCTGCAAGTCCTGCCAGCACGTCCTTATGCGGGAAGGGGTCCAATTATAACTACTGCCAGTGGCTGAGAGTTTAGTTAGGGCCCTATTCCACGGGATGATTATCGTTTGGATAATTGTTAACAATAAACTATCTCAAACGAGTGCTATTGCGAACGACCTGAAATCGTTCACCCAATTACACAAAACGATGATTGTTACTTATGATCGTTCTTGCGGTCGTCTTGTTGTCGCTACTGCGAATGTTCGAACGACTTCCTATTCCATGCGAACGATTTACTAACGTGCAACGATAAAAATAGGTCCAGGTCTCATTAAGCAATCAACGATTTCTCGTTCGTCGTTTAATTGTTAACTGCTATTCAACCAAACGATTATTGCTTTGTTCCAATGATTTAACGGTTATTCGTACGATAATTGTCCTGTGGAATAGGGCCCTTACTTTCATTAAATAGCCTCACTCAACTCGCCTATTAATTTTTGGCCCTGGCCCACCTCTCAAGATGACATCCTGGACCCACTGCAGCAAATCACTGTGGCTGCAATGTGTTTAGAACACCATCAGAAGAGGAAAAATAATGCATTGTCAGGGTAAACAAATTGCTACACCAGATTGGTGCATCAGCGCTGGAGCAGGTAGGTTGAGCAGTGTAGGGTTTTTGATCCGTACATAAAGATTTCTGACAGATTTTTGAAGACAAAGCTAGGAACAGACTATAAACAGAACAGGTCATAATGGAAAAACTGATTTTTCTTTTCAAATCCATTGCTGGCTTTCGGTTAAAAAAATCTGTCAGATAAATCTTTCCATGTCAACTCATCATTGCAGGCAGCAACTATTTTTCTAATTAAATTACAAACTATTCATATAGAAAGTAATGTTTAAATGCAGATATGCAATACAGAAGTGGAAATTAATCCTTATACAGTAGTACCTTGGTTTAAAAGTAACTTGGTTTAAGAGCTCGCAGTTTTTCAAAATTGTGACTTGGTTTAAGAGCATTGCTTTGATTTAAAGAGGATGTACCACCTGGTACATCCTCTTTAACCTAAACCCACTGATCGAACGGCGCCGGCACGGGGAAGCCGGTGCTGCGGTCCGTCTTTCGGACCGAGGCCCGGTTCCCGTTGCACGGCGCCGTTCTATGCATCGGAACCGGCTGGTGCTCAAGCACTGGAGGCGGGCCGGGCCGCCCCCAGTGGGAGGGAATTCCCTCCCCAGTATGACGCGGCTCCCTTAGAATGAATGGAGCCGCGTCATACAGGGGAGGAAATTCCCTTCCACTGGGGGCGGCCCGGCCCTCCTCCAGTGCTTGAGCACCGTCCGGTTCCGGTGCATAGAAAGGCGCAGTGCACGGGAACCGGGACTCGGTCCGAAAAACGGACCGCGGCATCGGCTTCCCCGTGCCGGCGCCGTTAGATCAGTGGGTTTAGGTTAAAGAGGATGTACCAGGTGGTACATCCTCTTTAAGAGCTCCCTGTACTTGGTGGGAGCACGAGTGGAGGAGGGGCATGGTCTGCATAGCAGGGTCTACAGCACTGTACTCTGACCCAGGAAGTCTCCCTCACCTTCCAAATCATGGAAGATCCACTTTAGGCTGGGGCTTACATCAGGGGACAGGACTGTGGAGGTAATCTCTTCATAGTTGTAACCCCTCTCTCCCCGGACAGAGAGCGCTGCATGTATGTGCCCACATCTGTCCTGCTCATTGCTTTATGCTCCCTGCAGTCTCTGTCCGCCCTTGTGTTTCCCATCCTCTCCATTACTGTACAGTTACTTATAATATTACATATTCTGTTGTTTCTGAATGTTTGTTTTCATCTGTTTTACATGTTGTTCAGAATAATAAATCACTATTTTTGGGGTGTGGAACCAATTATCTGCATTTCAGTGATTTCTTATGGGAAAATTTGCTTTGGTTTAAGAGTGGATTTGGATTAAAAGCACGGTCCCGGAACGAATTATGCTCATAATCCAAGGCACCACTGTATTTGGAACCTGTAAGTACTTATACATTTCTGTGTGCCATCTAGCTGGCCATTGTCCAGCTAAAATGTTTTTTTCTTTTAAATCAACTGGTGTCAGAAAGTAATATAGCTTTGTAATTTACTTCTATTAAAAATCTTAGGTATTCCCATACTTATTAGCTACAATATGCTCTGCATGTAATGTTTTTTTTTTTTTTTTTCTTCATTTTGATACAGTGCTCTCTTCTATGGGAATCTCCAGTTCCTGTCTTGGCCAGAGATGTCAGCAGAGAGCACTGTGTCAGACTGAAAAGAAAACATTTCCTGCAGGACATATAGTAGCTAATAAGTATGGGAATACCTGAGATTTTTTAATAGGAGTAAATTACAAATCTATATAACTTTCTAACACCAGTTGATTTGAAAGAAAAAGATTCACTGGACAACCCCTTTAAGGCTCTTTTTCACCAAGCGATTATCGCCCGTAACTGCCAATAATCGGCCACATATGGCCGCTAATCGTTTGGTGTAATAGCTCCTGTGAAAATGATCAGCCGACTTGCACAATGTCTGCTGACCCTTGGCTTTCAACATATTGAAAAAAAGTAGAACGATAGCGACTGTCTGCTGGCCGTCACTCCGTGTAATAGGAGTGGTGTCAGCAGACCAACGCTATCTCCTATGGGCTCTTTAGATTGGCCAAGGAGCCCCTCCTGCAGCTGCTGTTACAGTATCACTTTAAGGGGTCAATACATCCTGCACACCCTAATCCATGTGCTTCTGTTGCATTTTTATACTTTAGTTTTTCTAAAATCAAAGCTGGTTCTTGAATTGCAGTTGACCAGAAGCATAGATATGCATACAAAGTCTGGTTGTTGTGCTTGTAACAGAGAGGTAACAGCATTTAAAGCAAAAAAGTGCTTTGTTACCTCATGGCACATACACTGCTATGTAGGTGCCATGAGGTAATGAAGCACTCTTCTGCTTTTGCACTTTAAGCTGCCTGGATGCTGTTACCCTTGCATTTGTATGGACTCTAGTTCTGGTGGACTATGGGACTGGTAACTGTGCTTCATCCATTTCTTTTCCTGTTAACAATTTTTTGAGTCCATTTAGGACTGAACGAGCGCTGTGGTATTTTTTAGATTCTTCTTGTATTCTTCTGTTCTTATTTCTTTTACAGCAGCATTGCAGAACATTGTGCTTGTGTGTACAGCTAATGCAGTGGCATGTTTGAAGCCATCCTGGCTCTAGGAATAAACTAGAGAATGACTGATAATGCAGTTACCTGTTAGTCAAGCAGTACACTTCTCACTTGGGATTTTTTAATGTTAGCCAAGTGGCCTGTATAAAATCAATTTACTGGAGAATAGAGATAAGCGAACCTTGAGCATGCTCGAGTCCATCCGAACCCGAACTTTCGGCATTTGATTAGCGTTGGCTGCTGAACTTGGATAAAGCCCTAAGGCTATGTGGAAATCATGGATATAGTCATTAGCTGTATCTATGTTTTCCAGACAACCTTAGAGCTTTATCCAAGTTCAGCAGCCCCAGCTAATCAAATACTCAACGTTCGGGTTCGCATTGACTCGAACCCGAACCCGGTTCGCTCATCTCTACAGGAGAATCAAATTACAGAAGTTAATATAATTAATTTTTATTATGTTATTATTTATTAAGTGCCATCAAGCCAGTTTAAACTCCTGGAGACCATATGAACAGTGTTTCTTTAGGTTGGTTCTTCAGGTTCCTGATGCTTTTTGTGATTTCCCTGGTACTATAGAGCCTCTAACAAGTGTAACACATGCTGTCAGTGTTTGGCTTTTCTGGCACTGAAACTGTTAAAGTGGTAACTCCCCACCTCCTCTTCTCTAGTGGCACCTCTTTTCCTGCCCTCCTCCTTCCCTCCTCCTCCTCCTCTTCAATCATCTCCCTTCCTTCTTCCCTCCGCCTCTTCCCTCTTCTCTGCACTGGTCTCTTCTGCTCTCTGTCTGTCTCCCTTCTCCCTTCTTTTCCTTGTCCTCCGGGCCATGGATGGGTAAGTAACTAGATTGTCTTTATGCCTCATCTGTGAAGGTGCTAAGTGTGCAGAGAGTGTTTTCGTCACCAATGAATGTAGCACAGCAGGAGAACAGCACTTGATAATATCTTGTGCTCACTGCTTCACCCTGAAATTAGAATCTCCTTTGAACATCCCTCTAGGGGTTGGTGGGTGTGTATGTGTTTGTAAACCTCAGTTCAGAGGGGAGGTAGATTCCTACTAAAGACCTTGTTAAATGCGTTTCCTTTTTGATATTCAATATGTTGAACTAGTTATCGTATCACTTTGTTTCGATGAACATTTATCGAGGCTGCATATGCATTGTAAGGTATAAGAAACTTAATAACTGAGTCTGTTTTAAAGGAGACAGCCATACTTTTTAGCCTGTGTGTTTACAGACACGCATATACAGTATTATGTAAGATGTGCCTTGCTAGTTGTTCTGTGGTAAGACTTGCCTGGCCTGTCATTATACTGTGGACTTGGTTATTTCATGTGAAGCGGAGGTGTGTGAAGTATGTAAGCGGCCCCTCCCTGAGTATGTATGGTCACACCTGTGTAGTTGGAAGCCACTCGCCTTCCATAGTCAGTGCGTTTTATTGGTTCTAAGAGTCTGATACCCATTTGATATTGTAAATTTATACATAATTTCTTTAGTTATAAGAAGAATAAGTGTAAAGATATTGGTATATCATTCCTGTATTTATACAAGGGTGAGAAAAAAAACACATGTAGGGGGATTTATTTTAGACCAGCATTTTACATGCTACTCTCAAGGGACAATGTTCCAGTGCAGGACGCAATAAATCTGACACAACTGTAACAGTCAAAGTGATGGACTCTTAAAGATTTTATATGTTTAGCTATAATTTGTGCCAACTTCTGGCTTAAATTAAAGTAAATATGCTGAGCCACTGTTATGCTAACCCCCATTTCCTTACTAAAAAGACTCGAGCTTGGTCCACCATAATGTCCCACATGTTTAAACAAATAAGTCCTGTCCCTTGTGACTTTTACACTAGTTTCTGGCTTACATACTTTAATAATAAATTCCCCTCTTAGAGGGAGATTTATTAAACATGGTGGAACTGGCTCAGTTGCCCCTAGCAACCAATCAGATTCCACCTTTTATTTTCCATATACTCTGTGAGAAATGAAAGGTGGAATCTGGTTGCTAGGGGCAACTAAGCCAGTATGACCTTACACCATGTTTAATAAATCTCCCCCTTAGTGTCTAGACTATAATAATATGCTAGGAAGAGGACGACATATAAGTTATGATTTGTTGATCTCTATTTTTTTCTGCATTACAATGTGGTTACAAGTTTAATCTCACATGTACTTTTAATAATTCTGCTTATTGGGCAATATACTGTCAAGCTGTTCCATCACCATCATAAGAAATCAGCTTATAGGCAACAGTATTGTTAAGATAAAGATATGCATGGGTGCCTTGACCCTCTACTCCCTCCCCTTCCGGAAGAAAGAAGATATAGCACCCAGGCATTAGGCATAGATTATAGCTATGCTGATAAATTATAATAAATCAGATAGGTAAATGTGGATGCTAGTACTTGTACATCTGTAATATCTGTTGATATCACCTCCCTAGTAGCCCTGTGTTTTTTTTTGTTGTTGTTTTTTTTTACTGGTGAGCATAGACAATAGATGTAAATTATGGTCATAGATAGCCCGAAGTTTATGTGGGTACCCAGTGACCCATGTATGCTTCTAGACAGGCTGAGAACATTGGGGGTTAATAGGGAGGGTTTTGACAAGGGATTCCTACCATTATGATGAATTATTATTGAAGGCTTTAAAGCGACTATACCATCAGTACATTCACTTTAAGATTCGTACATGGATAGAACAGCGCCGCCGTGGGGAAGCCAGTGCTGTGTTTTGTTTTGTTTTTTTTGTTTGGTTTTTAACTGCAGCCCGATTCCCACATGCAGCGCCCCCGGCTGGGGCTGGTGAAGCACTGGAAGCAGGCTGGCCCGCCCTCATGGGAGGAAACCCTGCCCCTCTATGATGTGGCTCCATTTATTCTAATGGAGCTGCGCATAGAGGGGTGGGGGTTTCTTCCCACTCTTCATAAGCTCCACCCTCTTCGGGCAACCATAAATCTGTAAAGAAAATACTCTTCTCAGAAAGTATGATTTGCCTCTAATCCTGATAGATAATATCAGCTATGTTTATAACTAGAAATAAGATACTTCCATAGATTTAGTAACCTATTTTTTATTTTTTGTCTGGTAAACAAAAATTGTGTTCTTTTTAATGTTTGCTACTCAAGGTCTGGTAGCACTGTATCTTATATAATTGGAGGTTGCCTACGTTCATGTGATTTTTATTTATTTATTTTTAATATGTTGTGTGATTGAAACTTGCATGTGGAGTCTAAGATTTTTTTTTTTTTTGGTGCGTTTACACGGAGAGATTTATCTGACAGATTTTTTTTAAGCCAAAGCCAGGAACAGACTATAAACATGGAACAGGTCATAAAGGAAAGACTGGGATTTCTCCTTTTCTTAAATCCATTCCTGGCTTTGGCTTCCAAAATCTGTCAGATAAATCTGTCTGTGTAAATGCACCCTTATGGTGCGTTCACACCTACAGGATCTGCAGCTGATTTTCTGCAGAAGATTTCAGTTAAATAACTGAACACAGCATCAGATTTGATGCTGTGTTCAGTTATTTAACTGAAATCTGCTGCAGAAAATCAGCTGCAGATCCTGTAGGTGTGAACGCACCCTTAGTATCTGATTACTAACAAAAAAAAAAAAACCTCCCTTCTGGATTGGCTGATGAGCCTTTATAGTGAAAGAAGCAATAAAAAATATTAATTTAGTCTCAATGACCTGTCGAGGATCTGGGGTCCGGAATACCTTACTTCCAGACCAGTAATCCTCATGAGATCACTTCTGTTTTCTTTCTGTAGCCCATAATAGGGATTTGTGCTTCCTTTTTTTTTTTTTTTTTTTTTTTTTTTTCCCCCTGCATACTATATATATACCATCAATACATGATTTGGTGCATGTTTGACTTAGTGCCAATGTTAGGCCTCTGGCACCTTTACTTATCTGCATGTCTGTCATGAGCCAGAGCTGGCCAAAGCGCAGTATCTAGGTAGTTATTGCATGTAGAGATTTTGGCGCTTTTTGCCGTTTGTGTAAGGATTTATTGTATATCTATTAAAGTTACATTTTATTGTGTAAATACAATATGAGAAATCAAAATATGCCTACAAAACGTATCCTCAATGTGTAGGTGTAACTATGGGGGTAATAGGCAAAGTAGTCTTTTTCCAGGTTGCAAAGTGCCTCTTAATGAGCAGGTAGAGATAGTGATCACTGTGGATAATGAAAAGGGAGAGGGGCAGTGGAAGACTTAAAGAAGCAGTTCACTTTTTTTTTTTTTTGCCCCCCCGGGTAGCCGCTGTCATGTATACTTACATAAGATGATCGGTGTCCCGTTCCCGTCGGTCAGTTCCGTCCCGCGGTGCCGTTCACATCGGGCGCGCGCTCACTTCCGCCGGCGCTGTGACTCCTCTTCTCTCCCTTGTCATTTGAACGCCGGAAGTCACGCGCTTCCATAGAGAATGCATGGAAGCGAGTGACTTCCGGCGTATAATCACTGGGCAGAGAAGAGGACTCGCAGCAGCCGGCCCGATGTGAACGGCACCGCGGGACGGAACTGACCGACGGGAACGGGACACCGATCATCTTATGTAAGTATACATGACAGCGGCTACCCGGGGGGGCGAAAAAAAAAAAAAGTGAACTGCTTCTTTAATAAAGATGGCTGGAAGAAAGAAAAATCATGTGTTATTTATGCTCTAAACTTTCTTGAAAAAGGGGTCATGTCAGAGTTGAGGGTCCATTTACACATAAAGATTATCTGACAGATTATCTACCAAAGATTTGAAGCCAAAACCAGGAATGGATTTGAAAATAGGAGAAATCTCAGGCTTTCCTTTATGACCTGATCTGTTTATAGTCTTTTTCTTGCTTTGGCTTCAAATCTTTGGCAGATAATGTCAGATAATCTTTCTGTGTAAATGGACCCTTAGTGCAAACAATATACAGTGGTGCCTTGGATTACGAGCATAATTTGTTCCGGGACCGTGCTTATAATCCTAATCCACTCTTAAACCAAAGCAAGTTTTCCCATAAGAAATCATAGAAATGCAGACAATTGGTTCCACACCCCAAAAATAATGATTTATTATTCAGAATAACATGTAAAACAAATGAAACAAACATTCAGAAACAGCTTAATATGTGATATTATAAGTTACTGTACAGTAATTGGGAGGATGGTAAACACAAGGGCTGACAGAGACTGCAGGGAGTATGAAGGAATGAGCAGGACATATGTGGACACATACATGCAGCGCTCTCTGTCTGAGGAGAGAGGGTTTACAGCTATGGAGAGATTGCCTCCACAGTCCTGTCCCCTGATGTAAGCCCCAGCCTGAAGTGGATCTGCTATGATTTGGGAGGTGAGGGAGACTTCATGGGTCAGAGTACAGTGCTGTAGACCACGCTATGCAGACAATGCCCCTCCTCCACTCGCGCTCCCACCCAGTACAGGGAGCTCTTAAACCAAAGCAATGCTCTTAAACCAAGTCACAATTGTGAAAAACTGTGAGCTCTTAAACCAAGTTACTCTTAAACCAAGGTACCACTGTACCTTGTTCGACTAAATGAATGCCACCTTGCACAAGCCAGAAGAGATCCACAAGTAAACTGCATTTTTCACTTTGGTGAACTCAAGATAAGTTGCAGTCAGAGGTGTGTGGAAGCAGCTTATTTGCCTCTTCCCATATAAAGCATGCGCACACTTGGCTAGGCTGAGCATGCATATGTATGCGGTGGTTGAGAGAAGTAGAAATCAGCTGGCACACAGCTTTCCAAGATATATGACCTTCTTAAAGGGGTTATCCAGTGCTACAGAAACATGGCCACCTTTTCCCTCTCTCTTGTCTCCAGTGTAGGTGTGGTTTGCAATTAAGCTCCATTTACTTAAATGGAACAGAGTATCAAACCCCACCCAATCTGCAGACAAGAGTGGTGCAAAAGAGGCCATGTTTTTGTAGCACTGGATAACCCCTTTAAATCCCCTTAGAGAAATGAAAACCTTTTTGGCAGTCGGCAGCCACCATTTTTGGTACTTGAGTAGCACCAGTGAAATATAAAAATCTCTTGTTTTAAGGTTATCAAATGCTTTGAAAACTTACAACTACTTTTACTTAGAAGAGTGATCAGTTCTTTTACTTCTACTTTTGCCAATGAGCACAGGTAAAAAGGATAAAAGGAGAATGTCAGCTCACCCTTGATAGCCACAATTAGCGCAGGTGTGTGTGGACCTCCTGGAAGTGAAGCACGTTCTGGCTGTATTGCGGGCCGCAACCCGGAAAGTCCATGAAACGAAAAATTTCATCCACGGCTTTAATAAAATTATGGTAGCTTTATTGGGTCATCAGAAAAAAGAAAACAAAAAAAATATAATAAAAGATAAAAACATGCTGACGCGTTGCAGGGTTAGAACCCCTTAACCGTGGCAGATTATGCCATGATTAAGGGGTTCTAACCCTGCAACGCGTCGGTGTGTTTTTATCTTTTATTATTATTATATTTTTTTTGTTTTCTTTTTTGTGATGACCCAATAAAGCTACCATAATTTTATTGA
This sequence comes from Dendropsophus ebraccatus, assembly GCF_027789765.1. NCBI lineage: Eukaryota > Metazoa > Chordata > Amphibia > Anura > Hylidae > Dendropsophus > Dendropsophus ebraccatus. Next base: position 86,740,640 of record NC_091456.1, on the reverse strand, counting down.
AGCCGTGGATGGAATTTTTCGTTTCACAGGTAAAAAGGACCTCATCATGAAAGGTTATCAATAGCTCATGCAGAGACCTGGTCCTCCCTGCATATCTGTGGTCCTGAAAGCCTTGGAGGCATGCACACATCCGTGATATACTCCAAATGCCACAACGGTTAAAGCTCCATGCATTGTGTAGTGGTTGCGCTGGGTTAATGCAGCACAGCTCCCAGTGAAGTGTGTTAGAGCTGTGCGGCAGTAACCTGATGCCACCACTACAGTGTATGGAGCTGATGATCCAATCCTATACTGTTTACTTCCGGCATTGCAGCTGTGCAGAACATCTGACTACCCGCTGATCAGCTGTTGATGGGCTATCCTGTTTACAGGATATCTTCTGGTTTTTCCTTGAAAACTTCTTTAAGGAAATTAAATCCAGTAGATTATCCTAAGATGTGGAAAAAAACATTGAGCAGACCATCCTGAGATGTGACAGATATTCAAAATAGAGTAGTATTGATGTTAACTGTAACAAGATCTGCTGGTTTATGACCATCTGAAGAAAAAAATCAATCTTTGCAAATGTCAGAGGTCAAAGGTAATAATTTAGTTTAGGAGACCAGGTGATGGGAATCTTAGGAATTCAGGGTAAGTATACACTCTGTGGAAGGTATAGCAAGATAAGACACTGTTTGCATAGAATACAACTCACCAGACCAGGATGTGTTCAGATACTAGAAGATGGGAGAGCATAAGATTAGTGATATGCAATTGGTATTGTTAGTGTGGGCGTTGGGATAATGGTGCCATTCCTAGACAACAGAAAAGTAAATTCAGGTATGTTAAATTGACCAAAAATGTGTGTGACCTGTCACTTTCACTATAAAGCCCAGTTCCCAGATCACGCAGCTGCCTGTCATTAACCCCTTAAACGCTGCGATATATTGTGATTGCAGCATTTAAGGTAGTCAGTGACAGTCAAGCTCCTGTCACTGACTGATCGGGGCCCCCGCAGCCGATCAGGATCCCCGCAGCGATTACTTGTACCAACGGGGGGGTTGGGGGTGTAATCCACTTACCTCTTTCCTGTCGGATGGGCGATCTATGTATAGAGTCTGCTCTCAGGCAGGCTCTATGCATAGATTGCTGATAACACTGACCTATGCTATCAGTACATGCAATCTAATGATTGCATGTTATAGTGTCAAATATTATCAAACTTATTGTATATTGTAGCATGTCCTATCTATACAAATATAACATTATTGTTCCCGCACGGTGACTGGTGTAAACGGAAAGAAAAAAAAAAAACAGTATTGCTGATTTTTAAAATTATATATCAGAAAAAAAATTCTAAAGCGTTCAAAATTTTTCTTTTACACCAATATGATATTAATAAAAACTAGAGATCATGGTTTAAAAATGACACCCAACCAGCTCTGTAGGTGGAAAAATAAAAGCGCTATGGCTCTTAATTTGACTTGGACATCCGTGCATCAATGGGCTCGGTCTTAAAGGGATTAAGAATGTCCGTTGAAGAGGTGGGTAAAAAAAAAAAACACTTACCTCCCTGGCTCCCACAGTGCCGCCCACATTCCGCTGCTCTGGTCCACGTTGCATGGCCGATTTCCACCTGGCTAAGTGCCATATCTCGTCTCAAGTCCCATCTCCACACCAGGAAGCAGCTGCTCATCAGGGACCAGAGTGGTGCAGTGCAGGCAGCAGCATGAAAGCCAGGGAGATAAGTGGATATTTTTTCACCCACCCTTTCCCAGGACATTGTTAAAAAAGAGATCCTGGTCAGACTACAAGTATTTTGTATAATCCCCTACTTTTGTCAGTAACTTCGGAATTAATTTTTGTGGTTAGGAAAATGTGTTGCTCTCTCTTGAGTATGTTTTAACATATATGAACATGAGTTCAAAAGATATTGTGCAACTCCTAGTTAAAACATGTTAGACGAACACGCAGGCCCGCTTCTGCCATGAGGCGGAATGAGCCTTCCGCCTCAGGTGGCAGATTTTGTGGTCCGGCAGGGGGCGGCATTATGTCCCCCCTGCTGTCATTTTTGTTTAGTATCACTTAACAAAAATGACAGCGGCCGCTCACCTGTCCCGTCGCCCGCGCTCTCCACATCCCGTCAGGTCCCGCGATGTCACCCTGCAGCTGTCACGGACCTCCAGGCTGTGGTGAGTGCCCGGGGTCGGTGGGGTGATCGGGTCGTGCGGGACCGCCCTGCGCGACCCGATCACCCCACTCACTCACCACAGCCTGGAGGTCCGTGGCATTGCAGGACCTGACGGGATGTGGAGACAGCAGAGAGCGCGGGCCGGCTGCGGCGTGGGACAGGTGAGTGGATGGCTGCGGCGACGGGGGGGAGGAGGGGAGTGCCGGCCATCACTCGAGGTTTGCCTCAGGCGGCAGAAACCCCAGAATCGGCCCTGCGAACACTGTAATGCCATTGCCTGAAAATGTACTAGTAGGTTTGAGAATAACACATTCCGTGACCAGTAAAGTGAGCACAGCATATCGCTTACAGACAATATATTAACTAGTACCCACCAAAAGCGTTGCTGATATATTTGTTTCTTAATTGTCTGCACTGTGCAATTACTCCTCCTGGAAATATATGAACACCCAGTAGGTTCAGGTTCCAAGCTGCTGACTTAGATGGCTATCCCATCATATAATGTCCCTAGAGACTAAGCATGTAATGAGGCTCATACTCGAAGCTTATCACTCACATGCTCACTGTATAGGACATATACTACACTGAGCATTCTGTAGACTTTCCCTACTGCACAAATGTCACTGTTTGGATTACGTTTTCTTCCTCCCTATGGTCTAAGACTCATTGCAGTTTTTTGTTTCCACTGATAGAGCCTTATGGTGCGTTTACACAAAGAGATTTATCTGACAGATTTCTGAAGCCAAAGCCAGGAACAGACTATAAACAGGGTGCAGGTCATAAAGGAAAGACAGATTCCGTGTCTTATCAAGTCCATTCCTGACTTTGGCTTCCAAAATTGGTCAGATAAATCTGCCTGTGTAAACGCACCATTAGAGTGCCTTCACACACACCGCCTCCGCAGTGGATTTCATGCTGCGAATTCGCAGCAAAATCCGCTGCAGATCCAGTGCCTGTTTATTCCAATAAGAATATATACTCACAGCCGGCGTCTGGACGTCCCGCTCAGCCAATTAGTGGCTGTGGCGGGGCAGTGCACTGATTGGCGGGACAAGCAGACGCCGAGAAACCCTAGAAGCAAACTGGATCACGGAGCAGGTAATGTTTCGGCTGGTGGTGGTGGGGGGTCTCTTACATACACGCAGCGGTCCCGCTGCAAGTATATATTCTCATTGGGATGAATGGCACTGTATCCGCTGCGAATTTGCTGCATGAAATCCGCAGCGGATGCGGTGTGTGAAGGCACCCTTATGAGGGTTTTTCTGTGGGACAAGTTTTACTTCTATTACAAACACTGATAAAATATATTTGTAGGGCAACATTTTAAAACTTTTTCTTAAAGGTTTTCATTTGACAGGTCCATAAACTATCAAGCCCTGTGGAGTTTCATTAATTAAAAAAACAAAAACATAATACAATATTAACTTGTATTTTAATTCATATAATTAATTCCATATTCATAATTATAGATCTATGTCTTTTTGAAAAGCAGGTATAACAAAGAGGAAGGAATGTTGCCTAAAAGCAGGGATGAAAACGTTAAATGCTATAATTATGTGTTTGGTCACTTATGTGGCTACCAGCACTACTTTTACAGAAACCTGCTCCACGTTGTGCTTTGTTTGATTCTCTTATTACCAATAGAAAACAATAGTTTGAGTAGTGAATAGTTCTTTATGAAATTGAGCTGTTTTTGTATCATTGTATACAATGCTTTCATATGATGATGTATCTTTCAAAAGAACCAGTAACAACGGACCCCTTTTTTTTTTTTTTTTTTTAAATAGTTTCTGAATTTAAACAGGCACCATGAAGAAGGCTGGTGGGCCACCAATCAGACATTTGTTGCGTAGACTAGCCATATATCCTCACTGTCTGTGGTGGGAAATTCCATAACATTGTTGGATTTCTCAGCAAGAAACAATTAATCTAGTCTATAATAATGACAAACAAAAACTAAACTGGATCCGTACCTTATTAATTATGCACTCATGTGGCACCTGTCCCCTTGTTCCCCCCTCCCGTGGCCCCCTTGCGACAACACATGTAGCCTGTGATTGACTGGAGCTGTTGCATGTTGCTCTGACATGTTTTTCCTGAAGGCCAGGTTAACTATGACCAGCAAGGAACCAGTAAAGCATTGCCTTTAGATTTCTTGCTACCATTGCAATTATTTGAGCTTTAATCTGCATTGCAACAGAGTTATTACAGTGCTGGATGGCTTGCTTTTGCTGCCTCTATGCCTACAAAATAACTGGCATTTTGCAGAATAAGCGAGTGCTGATCGCCTAGATCCACGCTCACTTACAGAGCCTATTACACAGCTTGACTGTCAGGCAGCAAGGGCTGCATGGACATTGTTAACAATGTCCGTGCAGCCCTTTAATTATACAGCAAATAATAAACCTATATCCTTGTCTGCCCATGCTCCCTGATGTCCTTGTGTTTTTTCCCAGCTGACCGGCACCACCGGTGAAGTGGCTGAGCGTCCTGTTATTTCAGAGACAGGTGTAGAAGCTTCAGTGGCTGCTCCGGTCAGCTGGGAGGAGGCAAAAGGACTCGATCGGGTGCAGGTAAGTATATATGTAAGAAAGTCCAGAAATGGGTCAGCACACCTTTGTAGGTATTTATGTGTCCATCTTCTTAGGCTGATTGCCAAAATTGGAGCACGGAAAACCAAAAAGATACCCCAGACCTTGAGGCGGTATACTGTATGTATTGCAGAAAAAGAGGAAGTCTCCAGCTCTCATAAAATCTCATAAAATTGCTTTATTAGAAATTAATTTAAAATGCCAACACGTTTCGGGCAAGATTGCCCTTAATCCTGGCTCTGCGGGTATAAATCACATAATGTAGCGAACATGCTCATGAAATCAATCCCCGACCTGTGTCTAAAGCTATCATCCCACACAACAAGTGTGGCTTCTTCTTTTTCTGCAATACATAAGTATATATGTATGTTATTTACTATATACTTTCATTAGCCGCTGATCGTGCACCTCTTATTACACGAAGTGACGCGCAGTTGACAGACGATTTTTCAATGGGCTGATAGGCAATAAACAACTGATGATTGGCTCCTCTGCTGATCGTCAGGTTTATTACATGTGGCGATATCTTCCTGATTCTGCTTGATTGGGCAAATAATAGTGACCTTAGAGGGCTTAAATACATTCAAACCACACCAAACTTTGTATTTAACAGTAGTTGTGCAATATTACTTGGCCATTTGTGAACAAGCAATATTGCACATTGCTTGTCTACTGGTGCACGCATGGGGGCATGTTTTCCTAGGTATGTATAAAGCAGTGGGGGGAATCCGCCGTAGATCACCCTGTCAACTTGTGGTTCAGGCTGTATGAAAGTGGCGACAATTAACCTTTATATCAGTAGTTGCCTATGGCCAATGAGTGCTAAAATTTAGCACTAACCACAAAAAGATGCTTGCAGTGCTTCTGCTTGTAAAGTAAAATATTGCACAACAATACTGTCCAATTTAATACATATTAAGTAGAAAAAGTGTGATTACAATTCTTTTCTTGTGTTTTTTCCTTGCCAACAATGCCATAAGGATTTTTTTTCAGTGGTAGGAAACTTACATAAACAATATTTTACTCTTGTTAATGTTTTAGTTTAGTAAAATCACTCAGACAATCCCATGAACCATAATGAATTTCTTATAAAATTACATAGACTATATGGAACATAAGGTTGATATGTCGTGACTTGAGACCATGACATCAGGTAAAAAAAACATGCTGCAGAAGCATACAGAATTGCTTACCTTGGAGTATCAGGGCAGTATGTTAAAAATATCTGCTAAAAATTATATCTCTCTGGGATGTGGGTAGAGCTTAAAGGGGTTGTCCGGCGATAAAAAATTATTCACAGAATAACATACATTACAAAGTTATACAACTTTGTAATGTATGTTATGTCTGTGAATGGCCCCCTTTCCCGTGTTTCCCCCCACCCACGCTAGACCCGGAAGTGTGGTGCATTATACTCACCGCATCTCGTGTTGTCCACGGTCTCCGATCGTCAGCAGTGACGTCTTCTTCGGGAGGCCGGCGGATCTTCCCGAGTGCCGGCCGCCCTCTGCAGCGTCATCCGAAGCTCAGCCGCGATTGGCTGAGCACAGTTATGCTCAGCCAATCGCGGCTGAGCTTCGGATGACGCTGCAGAGGGCGGCCGGCACTCGGGAAGATCCGCTGGCCTCCCGAAGAAGACGTCACTGCTGAGGATCAGAGACCGTGGTCGGCACGTGACAGGTAATGTATAGCGCACCACACTTCCGGGTACACGGGTGGGGGTGGTGGGACATGGGGAAGGGGGCCATTCACAGACATAACATACATTACAAAGTTGTATAACTTTGTAATGTGTGTTATTCTGTGAATAATTTTTTATCGCCGGACAACCCCTTTAAAGTGAATCTGTCAGCCCTCTGATGCGACCCGAGGTGCCGACCATGTTAGACGGATGAGTGCCCTAGTAGGCGTCAGAGCTGTGGAGTTTGTAAGCCACAGCTACAACTCAGACTCCTGAATTTTATCAGGGTCTGACTCCTTCATAAATGGCCAGTCAGAAACCAGGGGAGTTATTTATCACACTGGTGTAAAGTAAATCTGGCTCAGCAGCTTTAGTGTAATGGCCTACAAGATCCTGGGGCGACTGGTAATGCCAGATACCTGCAATATAGAGATTAGACATAGGCCCAGATTTATCAGCTCTCTGTCAGCATCCTGAATCATCACAGCCCCACAAGAATTACCCGCCCAGCAAGTCAGTGATTGCAGCTCTGTCCTGCCTCCATCTCTGATTGGCTGAGCGGGCACTTTAAAGTTTGGGCTGTAGCATCACACGATCGGCACCCTGGCAGGGGACCATGAGCTGGGATGCTGCACTGTGGGGGCACGCAGATGGGTAAATAGGACTTCTTTATTATGATCCCATCACCCCCTGCCCCCCTGGATTTTTCACTGTTGCCCAGAATACCCCTTGCGGGGCTGTACTGAACTGCATGTAGCCCGGGGCCGCGGCTATTAGCGGGCACGGTCCGATCGCCATGCCCGCTAATTAGGTAATCGGATTCAGCTGTCAAAGATGACAGCTGCATCCGATTACCTTATGCAGCCGTTCCCTGGTGTCTAGTGAGGTGGAACACTCCACCGAGACATTGTCCGTTGATTTTCACATCCGGCACGGGCCGGGGTCTGCGCCGTTATGGGTCATTAATAATAATAAAAAAAAAACTCCCCTAATTAAAGTGTGAATCACCACCCTTTTCCCATGTTATACATAAATAAAAATAAATAAAAACCATCATGGTGCAAAAAATTACCTCACACAACCCCATAGACCAAAAGATAAAAGCGCTATAAGTATGGGAATGGAGCGATTTTATGGAACATATATTTGTTAACAATGGTTTGAATTTTTTACAGGCCATCACATAATATAAAAGTTATGCACGTTACATATCGTTGTAATCATAACGACTTGAGGAACATATATAACAAGTTCGTTTTACCCCAGGGCAAACAGCCTAAAAAATACCCTCCAAATAAAAGAAATGCATTTTTTTTTTTCAATTTCACCACACAATGAATTTTTTCCTGATTTTTGCAGTGTAATTTATGAAAAAATTCAGCCTGTCATTGCAAAGTACAATTAGTGGTGAAAAAAAGGGCTCGTGGGTGAAAAAATCCAAGTGCTATGGCCTTTTAAGGACAAGGAGGATAAAACGAAAACGCAAAAATTTAAATTGGCCCGGTCCTAAGGACAGAGGTTACTGCTACACTACTTATTTTTTCTTCTACTCCTCCTCCTTTATATTACCCAGGATATCTTTATATTTTACACTGCTGCTTATATATAGTTATCCAGGAAGAGAACAGCACAGATCTCCCCCCACACAATGGAGACTTCCACTTCAGAAACAAGCTGAGAGATAGTGACCACCCACTTTCCCCAACCACCCTTATCTATTAGGTCCAGTGCTTTATTACTGATATACGGTAGAAATGCTTTACCCTGTGTAACTCAATGTATGTGAGAGTGTTTTTCTGTTTTTTTTTTATAAATAAGGTCCTTAGATTGATTCCCCGCAGCGGCGCCGTTCTATACATGTGAAACACTTAAAGCAAATGTACTGATGGTACATTTGCTTTAACCTGCACAGGTTCTGTAGACAGGAAGAGTGGTGTACTTCAGCTAAGGAAATAGGCTCCAGCTGCTCAGCGCATGCGCCAAGTCTCCCATGATATCTGAGGATGATTGTTGTTTGAGAGGAGCAGGAGCCATATTACTGATTAAAATATTGTAACATCTTAAACTTAGGCTGGATTTAGACTGTAAAATGTATACGTTTTATAAAGAAAAAATTATGCAATTGTGTGCAATTTGTTTGGATCAGTTTTTGACTTCCATTGTAAAAAAAAAAAATCAAAACTTTTTTTTTAGTGTACACAATTTTTTTTTATTTATATTGAAAGTAACCCTTTAAAAAACGGAAAAAATGTCATTTGAACCCAGCCTTAGGGTCCTATTTCACGGGCCGAGGAGGGCCCGATCAACGATGTAAACGAGTGGCCATCTGCTAGATCGCCGCTCGTTTACTGGGGCTATTCCACGGCTCGATGATCGTTGACCGATGTCCTTGCAGCCCTGCAGCCAGGTAATGTGTGATGCTGCAAGGACATCGGTCAACGATCATCGGTCCGTCTCCTCTCCGGGTCCCCCGCGCTCTATCTTCTGAATGGCCGATCAGCTGACAGGCCACACTCAGCCAATCACAGGCCGCGGCGGTCCCAGCCTGTGATTGGCTGAGCGCTCCGTCAGCTGACCGGCCATTCAGAAGATAGAGCGCGCGGGACCCGGGGATGAAGACAGCGCAGAGAAGAAGCCCTGCAGCCAGGTAATGTATGATGATGATGATGCTGCTGCTGTTTCTTCTTAAATCGTCGGTCGCCCGCCGCGCACCGATATTTAACCGTAGCGTTGCGCGGTGGGGGAACGATGATTTTAGGTCTGGCCCTAAATGAACGATCAGCCGATGACACGATAATCGGCTGATCCTTCTCTCTATTTCACCGAACGATAATCGGCCAAATCGGGCCAAATGGGGCCGATTCGGCCGATTATCATTACTGTGGAATTGGGCCCTTACTGTATGCCAAAACAATTTGTTCCTATACGTGTATGAATGATCATCAAAAGCCATAAAACATACCCTAAACTGTTCCAGAGATGCATCTAATTGAAATGTGATTTAAAATATAAAAGTAAAAAGAAAAGGCTACAGTACAGGCAATCTTAGCTGTCAAAGTGTGCCCATTTTCTTATCCTTCGTTGCTGGGCTGTACTCGAGCAGAGGCACAGCCAAGTGCTTACAGCTGCATATTGAGTAAGCCACACAAATGGTGTCCTGGCTTCTTGACAGGAGATCTGCTTTTCAGGTTTGTCTGCTTTCTAGAAATGTAAAGCTTTTACTGCAAGTCATGGAATAACAGCCATTATAGTTAGTCAGTCATGCAATTATGGACCTTGATAATGGGACTAACTATGAAAATGGATGATGGCAATGTAATCGAATTGTGGAGAGGACAGCTGCCAGCTATATATGTTTCTCCAGATTAACTGGGATCATATGGCCCTACACAGTTTAGGAGATATATTTATGGCTTATGTCTGTAGCCAGGAACTGTGAATAGTTGGTAGTTTATTACAAAAATAGAGTATTCCGATTAGAGCTTTTCCCTGTGCACGCTGCACTCATTAGGGGAGATTTATCAAACATGGTGTAAAGTGAAACTGTCTCAGTTGCCCCTAGCAACCAATCAGATTCCACCTTTAATTCCTCACAGACTCTTTGGAAAATGAAAGGTGGAATCTGATTGGTTGCTAGGGGCAACTGAGCCAGTCTCACTTTACACCATGTTTGATAAATCTCCCCCTATATGTATAAAATGCTGACTTCATCTCTGTATGTATAGTGTAGTGGGACTCTGGAGCTGAACTAGATCAGAATGAATCCTCACTAAAAAAATAAAAATAAAAATAAATCCAAAACAATTTATTGTTAATTTCACAAATAGTTGGCAGCCTTTACAACAGCCACTCACAGACTAAGGATGTCTATAGTGTGCAGACACCAGAAGAGCTGTCATGGGAAATTTTAATCTGGAGCAGTTTAAAGAAGTCCAGCAATTTTTTTTATTTAGGTATTGTATTGTCCTCCAAAAGTTATACAAATCACCAATAGACACTTATTACAGGAAATGCTTACAAGGTGCTTTTTTTCCCTGCAATTACTACTGCATCAAGTCTTCACTTCCTGGACAACATGGTGATTTCACGACCTGACTCCCAGAGCTGTGCGGGCTGTGGCTGCTGGAGAGGATGATGGCAGGGGGACACTGAGGGACACAGGGCACTGAGCATCCCCCTGCCATCATCCTCTCCAGCAGCCACAGCCCGCACAGCTCTGGGAGTCAGGTTGTGACATCACCATGTTATCCAGGAAGTGAAGCCTTGATGCAGTAGTAAGTGCAGGGAAAAAAGCACTGTGTAAGCATTTCCAGTAATAAGTGTATATTGGGGATTTGTATAACTTTTGAGGGACAGTACCTTTAAAAATTTTTTGCCTGACTCCTCCTTTAAGTGCTGCCATAATACTCTTGGCATACTTCTATCTACTTAGTACAGACATGTTAGACACACAGGTCATAGAACATTAGAGCATACCTCTAGAGCTAGGTGCAGTAAAGGTTTGCTGAGAAATTCACAGAATAATCACTGCGTTTTTGCATCCGTTTAACAATGTTTAATTTGTACATACAGAAAAACCGTGGTTAATGGTAAAGTCAATGGAAAACAGATGCAATGGTACACCATTTGTCAGGATCTGTTTTTACCATCCGTTTTCCCCTTAAAATGGATATGTTAAATGGACAGCAAAAACACAGATTGCAACTAACAATGCAGTTTGCCTAACAATGTTAACAGTTTGTAAAAGCCAGGCCCCTGCTTTCGAATCACCCACTTCAGATGCACAGCCCAACAATGAGATTTGGATCCCAGACTGTCAATGATGCAGTGACAGGGATGGGAGGAGCTTGGAGACACCTCTTTGACTCTTTACATCAGAAACAAGAGCATTCCTCTATGTTATGAAAGTACAGATGAATTGTAAAAGGCACTATGTGTCTCCTTGTTTTAAATGCTGTGCAACTGTGTAATCAGTTTGGAATAGCAGACAGATTTTTTTATTTTTTTTTAGGGAAACTATCAGCAGTTTCGACGAATCTGTTCCGTACCCCGGGCGCTGAAAATTAATGTAAGTTTCTTATTTTCATCTTCTGCACCGTTCCCGTGTAGTTAAAGGGGTTGTCTGGGATTTTTCAATAAACTAGCATTGCATTGACCTGCATTGCATATTCTACATACACTTTTATATTTTATTTAGAGCGCTTACTGTGTTCTCAGGCTCAGTCACATGACCACTCTGCCTGTGTTTTCTTTACTTCCTGTGAAATTCTGTTCCCTTTCTGTTCCCTGTTCCTGCCAGTGAGGGAACAGTGAGTCATCAGGTGGGTGGGGTTATGTATGCACATTTCTTTAGCCCCACCCCTGTAGGAGGAGCTAACATCCAAGCCCAGAAGAAACTGCAGCACTAAGGACAGCATGGCAGACTACAATCTCTGTACAGCACTGCAGCATAGGTTGGAGCTATAAACCGTAAATAAAGGAACAATGGGGTGATTTATCAAAACTTGTGCAGAGGAACAGGGAAGCAGTCGCCCATAGCAACCAGTCAGATTCTAGGTCTCTTTCCAAGGCCTTTTTTTAAAAATGAAAGAAGCAATCTGATTGGTTGCTATGGGTAACTGCTCCTCTGCACATACTTTGCTATATCTTCCCCTATATTGTTACTATTGTAGTGTAAAGATGTACAGTGTTAGGGCAGTGCTGCTGCTGTGTGTAATAGGGAGAGGAGAGAGGAGACTTCACCTCATGGCAGTCACCATGTCATCTATCAATCTATTGCTGAGGTAAACTTGTAACAGAATGCTGCCTCATTGAGACCCCGCCCACCAGTAAGATGGCTACTGTAGTATATATGTAATCCAGGACTACAACTCCTATCATGTACATGTGTGCTGGGGTGTGTAGTTCTACAACAGATAAGTGTGAAAAAACTAGTTGATTTGATAACATAACTAATTGGCAGACACTGAGCCACCATGCTGCTCAAAAGGACACTTGTAGTAATACAGACATTTCCTGCCTATGGGTAGAGTGGGTGGAGCTACAGGCTTGCAGAGCTGTGATGTCACTGCTGACCCCTGTGACCTGGAAGTTCGTTATGTAAACAAACACAAATCCAAAAAGCAGCAATAGAGGAGGCGGCCCGGGGACACAGAGGCGAAAAAAGGTTAGAAAAAAAACACTCAGGGAAAAGGGACAAATTACAAATTATTCACAAAAAAATGTTGGACAACCTCCTTAAATCCCTAGGCAGTGGTGCACTGGGACGGGACTGCCGCCCCCAGTGCACTGATCCATCCTGTCTGCAGTGCACCAAACCACCTTACTAGCCTAGGGAGTTGTGCAATAAGGACATATACTGTATTCGTCTGCTGATTGTTTTCCTTTAAGGTTTATGGCCTTTAGGGAGCAGAAATATTCTCTCCAGCAAAATACAAAGGCCAGGTTAAACTTATTGCAATGGCTTCAAGGTTGGCCTCCCCAACCCTATCACTCAACCTTGATGATGTATCAATACCTTGACGTTAGGTCACTTTGCAACCTTGCCCTAAAAGTTTGGGCAGTGTTTTATTGTGAAAGGGCCAGCATCGGGGAGTTCTTTTTGTTTTTTCTCTTTGTATCTAGTCAGTAATAAAGCCAGTAGATGTGTTCTGGTGTACAGTACATGCAGTGCTTATCCTAAAAAGAAATAAAAATATGTGAGATTTTATCATTATGAAATTAATGATGCAAGTCCTCCCATGCTACACAACTGAGACACTGCTATAAACCATATAGCTGGCTGTGATGCACAGATTTTCCCTGGGAATCCCCAAAGAATAAGAAAAAAAATAACAAGAAATACATTATGTATTATTAATGCTTTTTACAATGTCCTTTTTTTTTTTTTTTTTCTTTTTTGAGTCTTCGTTTCATTTAAAGTTTCATTAAAGGGCTTGTTTTGACCAAAACATCCTTTTTTTTTTTTTTTTTTTTTTTTTTTAAAGGGATTCACTTCACTTACTTCAGCAGTCGGCTGTTAAATTTCTGGCATTATGCATCTTCTGGCAATAACAGGCAATTTCTGAGCTTAAAGAAGCAAAAGGGTTGCATAATATTGTAGCCTTGCAGAGTGTCTCTAGTCCTGTACAAGCAGCCTCTAAATCCGTATGCCCTATAGCAGTGTTTGGCTATGCCCACGATTTTGTCAAAGATCTTTTGGCATAATTTCCAATCTAATGTGTTTTAGTCAAATTTATGTAAATTGTCTAATAGCATAGTAAATGTGTCTTAAAAAAAATGGTCTTTTTAATTAGTCTAATAAATTCACCTGGTTTGGAGCAAACGTAGCGATGCTCCAAAATATGCGACTTTTTAAAAAATTTAACAGTTAACAAATTTAGCTAAAAAAGAATTCTGGCGCACTTTTGATCGAATTAACATAAAAAAATCTGATTAAAAAAGTCGCATCTAATTTGGATAGTCTTGTGTAAAAAAGCTTCATAAATTCATATTAGATTTATTTTGAGCGCAAACTAGATATATTAGACTAAAAACAGGCACAATTAGTTTGATAAATGTCCCCCTGTGTGTCTTTCAAACAGACCCTATGCTTTTTATCACAAAGATGTAGAAAGACACGGACGTGCAACCACTTGTTATACGTTCTATTGCTTTTTAGAAAATTTTACAAGGTTTAGTAGTTTAGGTACAGTGATCATTTGTGCGTCCCGCCTATCCATTCATCTTGCCTGCTATACGTACTGCAAACAAGTGCCAGTCTCACTGATCTACACAACCGAGGATGGCCAAAGATTAAGACCCAGGAGTTTGACAACCCCACTGCTTCTATGCTAAGCCCCCCTGGGGCATCACAGCACCACAGCAACATTGTCTGCTACATAGCTCCACAACCAAGCATTGTAATGTAAGGCAGTTATTTGTGGTGCAGCATATGTGTTTAAAGGAGAACATTAAGCAAGTTAGACCAATACAACCTACTGATAGCCCCCTCTAGCGCCTGGGACCCTGAAGAGAAAGGTATGTGTAATGACACAGCCGCACAAACATTTAAACAGTTTCCCTATTCCTGGCATGGTATTAATACATTATACCGTGCCAAGAAACACCCCAACAGGGTAGTATCACCGGGCTTACCAGGGCAAGTGCCGGGGCCCGGTGATCTTATGTTTAGCCCGCTCACTGTAGTGCAGGGTGAGCGGGCTGAACCTCAGAAAAGAAAGGAGCAGGACCTGCCAGTGTCCTGCACAGACAGAGAAGGACCTGATCACACGACTCGCTGGTCCTCAACCTTGCAGTGGGGAGATCAGCTCGACAGAGGGAGAGGATTGAGCTATTAGTGCTGTGTGTGTGTGTCAGTAAGTAAGTGTCTTTGTCAGTAATGTGTGTTTGGGTATGTCAGCGGTGTCTCAAGTGATTGTGCATAGTAGATGGATGGATGATGAGCCCTTTGAGGCTTTGTCACCCAAGGGCCTGCAAAAACCTGGAACCAGCCCCACTCCAGCACAGGGATGTGCCATCCGTGCTTCACGGAGTGAACACGAAACGTGTGAGTTGATACATGCAAGTGATACTAAACTGTTAATCTCATGACATTGCTGGTTTGCATATAGCTGACAGTTCTGATAGCTAAAAGATAAGAGATTAAAACCCATGTCCTGTTTCCTAGCGTATTCTGTTGTGTTATTTGCAGAGGCTTAATGGTAGCACTTGTTTAGTTGTAGTATTCCATAACATTACCCAGTCTATAAAACACACATAGCTGAGGCTTGGATAACCAAGAAAGCAATGCTTAGTATTAAGGCTATAAACAGATATGATATTGGTATGCCAGCACAGGCAAAATGTCCACATTCCCCCAATTCCCCAACTAATATACAAAACAAGCTTTAGGGGTATAACTGTCCTAAGCAATAATTCAATGTATGAAAGATAAATAAATGCCATTCTTTCAGTAAATGTGAGTGTATGTAGCAGCATGCAGGTAGTGGTCTGGCTTTCTAATACACTAGAAATCACAATGGCAATATTACTTAAATGCAATGTATCGCCTAGAGTTTCTTTTACTGATTATAGTCAGATACTAAAAGTTGGTCCTTTTATTATAATCTGTTTCTGACTGTAATTTTTATATTTCAGTTTTTGTACATTGTTATGGGGGCTACCATCTTGCCTGAGCTGTTTCTAACAGCATTTAGTGACCTTCTTTACGGCAAGCCTCAAGGACATAGACAACAATAGGCAGAGTCTGTCCTATTGAGATGAATGAGTAACATTACTGAGCGTATTCTGTGACCTAAGGGCCCTATTCCACCGGACGATTATCGTTCGCATTATCGTTAACGATTAACGATCTCAAACGGCCGCTATTACGAAAGACCTGAAAACGTTCACTCATTTCCATGGAACGATTATCGTTACTTATGATCGTAATTGCGATCGTTTGTTCTTCGCTATTTATTCGCTATTGCGTTCGTATCTATTGCGAACGACTGAACGATGTCTTATTCAATGCGAACGATTTGCGAACGTTTTGCGAACGAGCAACGATAAAAATAGGTCCAGGTCTTATAAAGCGATCAACGATTTCTCGATCGGTCGTTAATCGTTAGCTGCATTTCAACCGAACGATTATCGTTTAGATTCGAACGATTTAACGATAATCTGAGCGATAATCGTCCGGTGGAATAGGGCCCTAAGAAGTAATTCCACAGGGAGCTGCTATTGCTTTCGATCTACTGGTGTAATATGTTGCTGTAATGCTGCACAGGTCACTTTACAGCAGCTACAGACATAACAGGAAGTCTCAGCTTATTTTTTGCCCCGGTGGTGAGAATTAAAACTGCAAGCTGTCAGGATTACTTTATAATATAGATAGAAACATGGAGAATTAGAAAAATTCTTTAAAAAATATGTTTAACATAAAAACTGTTATTTAAATAGGTAATTTTTTTGATGACACATTCCCTTTA
This sequence comes from Dendropsophus ebraccatus, assembly GCF_027789765.1. NCBI lineage: Eukaryota > Metazoa > Chordata > Amphibia > Anura > Hylidae > Dendropsophus > Dendropsophus ebraccatus. The sequence goes on along the minus strand of NC_091456.1, from coordinate 86,724,227 downwards.
ACAGCATTTAGTGACCTTCTTTACGGTAAGCCTCATGGACATAAACGACAATAGACAGAGTCTGTCCCCTTGAAATGAATGTTAAACATCTGAGCATATTCTGTGACCTAAGAAGTCATTCCACAGGGAGCTGCTATTGCTATCTATCAACTGGTATCACATATCGCTGTGATGCTGTACAGATTACTTTACCGCGCCTCCTCTTATTATAACAGAACAGGAAATCTCAGCTTAAGGCCCTATTACATGGGCCGATCTGGAGGAGTAAGCAAGTGCCCACCTGTCAGGTCAGTGCTCGCATACTCCTCACGGGGGACTGAGGGAGGGGCTCCCTGGACGAGCTTTAGAGGGCAGCCCATAGGAGATATTTAGTGGTGGTCTGCTGCCACTGCTCCTATTACACGGAGTGACAGCCAGCAGACCACCGTTATAATTTTTTTTTTTGTTTTGTTTTTTCAACATGTTGAAAGACCAAGGTCATCATGCGTGTCAGATCATTGCCTTTTAATAAGAGCTACTACACCAAGTGATTATTGACCGTAACGGCCGATTATCACTTGGTGTAATAGGGCCTTTTAGTTTTATCCCCAATGGTGATAATGAACACTAAGTTTTAGGATTATTTTATAATATTGATAGAAAAATTTAAAATTTGAAAAAATGTCAACGCAAATTCTTACAAAATGTTTAGCAGAAATACATTATTTAAACAGTAGGTAGTTTTCTGATGACACATTCCTTTTTAATTTTTGTTTTAAAACTCGAACTCTAGTTGCTGAGGCTACTCGAAGTGTCCATTTACACGTACAGGATCTGCTGCAGATATCAATGTAACTAAATGATTGAATACCGCATCAAATGTGCAGCAGATTGTGTACATGTATACTAATGGAGTATAAAGTTCCTTATGGTTTCCAAGATCTCTGCACGATGCCGTCATTCAGGTGTTTACTTCCTGGGGAGATATATGTCGTGATCATGTGATGGACGCACAGGTGCTCAGAGCTCTTATAGCTGTGCTGTAATCAGTTCTGCACCTGTGTGTCCATCACATGACCCGAACAAATTTATATCCCCGGGATGTAAAACAATTAAATGACGGCAAGCAAAAATCTTGGAGACTGTGCTTTTCTTGAGATGAGTAGCTGAACAGGTTTGTTATATATTGTGCTGTTTGATTAGATTCAGTGTAACTTCTTGATTACAAACCATGCTCATGCTGGGCGTAGGCTGTATTTTCACATCCAGTAGTCGCACAATGTTGCTGATTTATCCCAGCAAGACTGCACTGCTATTGGAGAAATGTGGAAATGACCACGACCATGTTCAAAATGCATGAAATGTGGAAACATAGCCTTAGGAGTCTAGTGGATAGTCCTAATCAATGACCGTTCTCTGTACATACTCTTATACAGTGAAGGCACTGCCAGTACTCTGTCCTTTCTCTACGGGGCCGCTTAAGGCCTCTTAGTTTAGCGCTTAAAAGCAGTCGGTGGTCATATAGAAAATGAATGAAGCTCAGAGGGGAAATCCCTTTAAGAGGTTAAAGCCATGTACTTCATATTGTACAGGTCCCCCTTATGTCGCCAAAATTCTGACCAGTTGAGGCATAAACTCTGTAAGATCTCTAAAGATATCCTGCGCTATCTAGCAACAAAATGCAGCAAATCTATATAGTTGTGAGATAGGGCCTCCTTTGTTTTTTTTTTAGCACTTCCCACAGATGCTTGATAAGGTAAGATCTGGGGAATTTGAAAGGCCCATTTTGGAGTCAACACTTTGTCAAATGCCTCAAACAATCCTGCTTTAAGTTGCCACTGACATAAGGGATGTAACTGATGTCATCAAGAAGTATACTTGTTCTGCAACAATGTAGATGTAGGTGGTATGTGTCAAAATAACACCCAAATACTAGAACTCAAGGTTCCTCAGCAGGTGATTGCCAAGAATCACACTGCCTTCATTAGCTTCCCTTCTTACTATAGTCCATGCTTGCTCTGATCTGTTTGCAGCTAAGCTTCACTGTGCACAGCAAGTTGCAGTGTCCTGTGTTTTCCTTTCTATTATAGTCAGCATTAACTTTTCCACCAATTTTCACTGACTTTTGTGTGAGATCACACCAAGCAGACTCTCCTACTTTTCTCATTATGCTTTCACCAGTTCATCAGTTGTCCTTCCTTGTTCACTAGGTAGTAACCACTAGATACCTCAAACCAGAGCAGTGAAGTTGGTAAGCCGCAGTTCCAACTGCGACTCCTGAATTTTATCAGGTCGACTCCTGCTCCCTCATAAATGGCTGGTCAGATACCAGGGGAGTTATTTATCACATTGGCTCAGCAGCTCCTCCCTTATATCCTACAAGATCCTGGGGCAACTTTTGAGTGAATAAGAAAAGATATAAAGCAGATTCTCCTGTGTGCAGTGGAGGCAGCTAGTCTTCACTCTCCATGTCCTCTATAGTGATATAGAGGGGTCACACATAGTGATATAGAGGGGTCACTGTGGGGGCATGCCATAGCATACACACACAGCCTGCTGCAGCTATAGCACGCACATACACTCAGCTTGTTGCAGCCATAGCACACACATACACACAGCTTGTTGCAGCCATAGCGCGCACACACACAGCTTGCTGCAGCCATAGCACACATACACACACAGCTACAGCCATAGAACACTGAAGACACAGCTTGTTGCAGCCATAGCGCGCACACACACAGCTTGCTGCAGCCATAGCACACATACACACACAGCTACAGCCATAGAACACTGAAGAAACACACAATCTTCTCCCAGAGAGAATCCACCACATTGAGGACAGAGGTTTCTGCTGCACTACTTATGTCTTCTCCTCCTCCATATTACATAGGATATCTTCATATTACACTGCTTCTCATATACAATCATCCAGCTTCCAGGAAGAGAACAGCACAGATCTCCCCCCACACAATGGACTTTTCCAGCTCAGAAACAAACTGCCAAATAGTGACCGACAGCTTTTAACCAACCACCCTTATGTAATAGGGCCAGTGTCCTATTAGAATGTTGCTCATAAAATATATTGATATAATTATATATTATAAAATTCCTATCAAAACTAAATTCTTATATATATATATATAAATATATATATATATATATATATATATATATATATATATATATATATACACATACACTTTATTAGGGATACCTGTCCAACTGCACATTACCACTTAATTTCTAATCAGCCAATCACATGGCGGCAACTCAGTGCATTTAGGCATGTAGACATGGTCAAGACAATCTCCTGCAGTTCAAACCGAGCATCAGTATGGGGAAGAAAGGTGATTTGAGTGCCTTTGAACATGGTATGGTTGTTGGTGCCAGGAGGGCTGGTCTGAGTATTTCAGAAACTGCTGATCTACTGGGATTTTCACACACAACCATCTCTAGGGTTTACAGAGAATGGTCCGAAAAAGAAAAAACATCCAGTGAGCGGCAGTTCTGTGGGCGGAAATGCCTTGTTGATGCCAGAGGTCAGAGGAGAATGGGCAGACTGGTTCGAGCTGATAGAAAGGCAACAGTGACTCAAATAGCCAACCGTTACAACCAAGGTAGGCAGAAGAGCATCTCTGAACGCACAGTACGTTGAACTTTGAGGCAGATGGGCTACAGCAGCAGAAGACCACACCGGGTGCCACTCCTTTCAGCTAAGAACCGGAAACGGAGGCTACAATTTGCACAAGCTCATCGAAATTGGACAGTAGAAGATTGGAAAAACGTTGCCTGGTCTGATGAGTCTCGATTTCTGCTGCGACATTCGGATGGTAGGGTCAGAATTTGGCGTCAACAACATGAAAGCATGGATCCATCCTGCCTTGTATCAACGGTTCAGGCTGGTGGTGGTGGTGTCATGGGGTGGGGAATATTTTCTTGGCACTCTTTGGGCCCCTTGGTACCAATTGAGCATTGCTGCAACGCCACAGCCTACCTGAGTATTGTTGCTGGCCATGTCCATCCCTTTATGATCACAATGTACCCAACATCTGATGGCTACTTTCAGCAGGATAATGCGCCATGTCATAAAGCTAGAATCATCTCAGACTGGTTTCTTGAACATGACAATGAGTTCACTGTACTCAAATGGCCTCCACAGTCACCAGATCTCAATCCAATAGAGCATCTTTGGGATGTGGTGGAACGGGAGATTCGCATCATGGATGTGCAGCCGACAAATCTGCGGCAACTGTGTGATGCCATCATGTCAATATGGACCAAAATCTCTGAGGAATGCTTCCAGCACCTTGTTGAATCTATGCCACGAAGAATTCAGGCAGTTCTGAAGGCAAAAGGGGGTCCAACCCGTTACTAGCATGGTGTACCTAATAAAGTGGCCAGTGAGTGTATATAGAACATACATAATGATATTCATCAAAAGAAAAATTACAAAAAAATTGCGCGCAGGCGACATAAGCAGTATGTTTGTATTTCATAACAATAATCGGAGCCATTTAACAATATGTAAAGTTATATAATTACATGGAATACAATAAAGAATCATTAGAAAACCTTAGAAAAACTGTTCTAACAGTATCACCTCAAACATAGTATATGTGGCAGATATATACTAATACTATCAATAAAGCATAACAAATTATCTTGTGTATATATATTCTTATATCTATTTTTTTTTTTTTATATTTTTTTTTAAGCTGGAGTTGGAGTCGTTCCATTCTTTCTAACTCCGACTCCACAGCCCTGTCTCAAACACCCTACAACACCTTCCTTTTTGGAAATGCTCTGACCCAGTTATCTAGAAATCACAATTTGGCCCTTGTCAATCTTTTTTCCTAACTGTTTACTTGCTCTCTAGTATAGTGTTTATTGGTCAGGTGGTGAGTGTTCAGACTGCAACCAGGAGAGAGCAATAGAAACTTCAAATATTTCTGAGATATATCAAGAGTTTTTTTGTTTTGGTTTTACGTGGCCTATTTAAAGGGAAATTGTCATCTTAAAATTGTTAAAATTTTTTGTTAAACATGTTTAAAAAGAAATTATATATAGAATACTTTTGGTGGCATTTTTTTCTAATCTTTCATTTTACTAATCTTTCTCAAGGAGAGTGACTGTCTATTGTTGTCTATGTCCATGAGTCTATCTGTAAAGCATGTCACTAAATGCTGTTAACAGCAGCTCAGGCAAGATGGTGGCCCCCGTAACGACGTACGAAAGGTGAAATAAAAAATTACAATAAAAGAACAATTTTTAGTATCTCAATCTAATCAGTAAAGGAGAATTTAAATGACACATTCCCTTTAAACTGTCAGTGGTTTAAATGTTATGGCTGACTGAAATGTATTTCACATAGTTGGCATTACATTCCATAAATGCTGAAAGACACTTTAATGAAGAGGATTAATATCTTACGTTATAATAAAGTTGTGTCTTGATGAATTCCATGATACATGATGAGTGAATTTACAATATTAATGAAGTGAAGCAGTCGGTTTATCAGCAGTCAGTTTATCAGCATGCTGCCTTTTAACTCTCTAGCTGCTCCAGCTCCCGGGAAAAGCTGGATGCAATCCTGGGAAACTGGGAGAAGTTTCCCAGGGTTGAATCCAGCTTTTCCAGGCACTAAGGGAGCAGTGGCACTGAGTTAAAGGGCAACCAGCTAATAAGCTGACTGCTGAACTAAAAAGCGATTCACTTCGTTATTACTTTAAGTTCATTCATCTGTGCACAAAACCGTGTCTTAATTCTGGATTTTTTTAAAAAAAATTTTTTATTGTGAAGCTCCAATAGATTTTTACAACCCTGGACAAGTATATGTGGGGTGCATTACAAACTTTAAGGTCAAAGGGTTAGCATTTTAAAAAAGCCTAAATAGGCACTTGTATTGAAAAGTGAAAAAAAAAAGCTGTTTCCAGGAATCCACAGTTTTCCTGTCAGATGTGCTATTGATGATGATGATGATGATTTAAAGGTTCATTATGAAGAAAATGGCTTTAGGAAGTATTCTCGCAAGAAAGTCATTAAGTAACAGCGACATCAAAGCAATGCCCCATTGTGCCAATGTTATGTTTAAATTGAATTGTTTGCTGGCAAAGTAGTTTTCTCTTACAACTTATTCTATCATACTAGTGTGGTATAGACAGAACCCTCCATCTTTAGGCATATCATGGACAGTGTACAAAATGCACTTCATAAAGAAAGCTTTAAAGAAATTACAAAAGTCACACTGAAGGTATAATGAAAGCCTAAAAAGTTAATTTACAAGATTACATAGAAAGTTCCAGCAAACTATTCAGTATTGTTACTATATTAGTTTTGCTATTTATGATTGTTGTTAATAGCAGGCTAAATTACATCTCCAGTGATGTAGCATCACCCACCAGAACATTAAAGCGTCACTGTCACTTCAGAAAACCTTTGACGTGTCATAGAGACCGTTTTGATCGGCCAAGGCAACCGGACCACTTACTCTCCTAATTGTGTCTTTGCAAGAAATGGTTTTGGCAGTAACCTTCCTCAACCTACTCCTAAAGAAGCACATTTTGCTTTGACAAGGAGGGTAGAGGAAGATAGAATGAAGCTTGGGGTATGTTGAAAACCAACATGCCTGATCTTAATTTCTCCTTGACATTTTCTATCTGGGCTTCCGAACATGGTACATTTTAAGCAAATGGAAATTAAATAAGTTTTGCTTGTATGGGCAGTTTAGTTGCTTTACCATTTTGGAGTCATCGGGGTGGTCCATCAGTGTTTTAATGATGCCCGTGGTTCACACAGCATAAAACCCAGTCTAGTATTTCAGTGGCTTTGGAAGTGTACTATAGAACAATGTGGTGGACCTTAGCAGTAATGCTAACTGTGTTAATGTAGAGATAAAGTATATATTTGTGTGGTCTCGCTGCATTTTTTACACTTTTATTCTGACATACTGTATTCTCAGGCAGTACTAGCAAACCTGAAAAACAGACATTCTTGCCTGTTTGTGTCTCATGTTTTCGGCCTCAGGAAAATTCTTTTCAGCTACCAGTTTAGGCAAGAACAGCTTGCTGATGTTATACAGTACTTTATCTAATACGGAACTTGTAATGGCAGTGTATATGAAATTGCATTGAGGTTTTAGACTACTTTTTCCTTTAAAATGTAATGCTCATAGTTCAGGAGTGTATAGGTAAGTGGATAAGACATATATCCATTGCACTTCAGCAAATCTTAAGTACAATATACTTTACTGTTGAACATTATTACTGAAGAAAAATCAGTAGTGATGCCTTGCCACATATTACAATATATTTATATTTGGTAAGTGAATACTGTACCACATGGTGGCCATATCACAGACTTTGTCCAGTAAGATAGCCCTTTTGCAGTGCTTTCCCACCTCTCATAGCAGTCATAAAGTCCTATTATCTGTCCGATCAGGCAGAATCGGGTAGATATCGTCCCGATTTCTTAAGCCTAAAGCGACTCTGTACCCACAATCTGACCCCCCGCCAAACCACTTGTACCATCGGATAATTGCTTTGAATCCAAGATCTGTCCTGCTGTCCGTTCGGTAGGTGATGCAGTTATTGTCCAAAAAACAACTTTTAAACTTACAACCACGTGCCCTACGGGAATATCTGTGCCCTAACTTTGCACCACCCCTCCGTCCCTCCTCCCCACCCTCTTCATCATTAGGAATACCACTGGAACATTTTCTCCATGCTGAAAATTGCATAGGTCCTTAACGATCCAGCCCATGTGCCGGGCTAAACAGGTGTGGAATAGTAGGCAATCTGCCTGGAGCATTCCTAATGATGAGGAGGGCGGAAGGAGGGACAGAGAGGTTGTGCCAGCCTAATGCATGCACAATCTAGACTACTCCCGTAGGGCACGGTGCTGCTAGTTTAATTTAGCACAATAACTGCATCACCTGCCAAACGGACCGCAGGACAGATCTTGGATTAAAAGCAGCTATCTGAAGGTACAAGCGGTTTGGGGGGGGTCAGATTGTGGGTACAGTGGCGTCTGACTGCGCATTACTCCGAGTAGTCAGAGGTGGGTGGTCGGCGGCTGGTGAAAGTAAATAAAGTTATTGCTTACCAGGTTCCCCCAATGTCATCCTGGGTCTTTTCCCTGCTCACTGCAGCGGCTGCTGACACTTCCTAACCTGTCTGTGCAAAAGGACAGACGGACACAGTCGCGTCTCAGCCAGTAATTGGCCGAGCAGCCTTCCATTGCTGAGAAGGCTTCAGAAGTGCCATATCGCCTCAATCATTGAGCCGCAATTGGCGCTTGCTTACATAAAAAATCGAGCCGTGTGATAACACTCATAAGGTTTTTGGAATGGGAGCCCACACACTTGGTCACACACTCGACTGCTATCTTGCCAGATTATTTTTTAAATGTTGTTATAACCTCTGGTTAGCTGAACATTTACATTTAATGCCATCGGGAACAGGGAGTAAACCGATATGTTAAAGTACAAGTCAGTCAGGCTTCCCTTGTGTGTATATATATATATATATATATATATATATATTATCAATATCAGCTGACAGTTGTTTATGGCCAACATAATGTGTATGGTATACCAGAGATTTTAGAATGTCAACAGTTCCTATCAGAAGTGTCTTGACCTGTCAACAAGTATCTAAGGTCTATTGCCACATTTACCTACACTATACTAGCTATACCCTGTCTGTCACTAAGGGAGATAGAATACGTGTTCTCAGTTCATCACAAACTACTGCATCTAACTTCCTTCTTTAAGGACTTTTTGGAAATGGCAAAAAAATAAAGCGAAGAAAAGAGCTTTTTTTTTTTTTCTTTTTCTTTTCTTTTTCTTTTCTTTGTATATTTCAAAGAAAAAGGCTTTTTATTGGCCTTTAGATAGGGTTTAGTGTAGAAGCTTCCTAGGCTACTAGGTCTCTTTGTCAGACTTGGTGCAAGCACCTATCTGCAAGTACATGGTTTTTATACACCAACACAAGAGTTACCCTGTAAATTACATTTTATGTTCCAGGCAAGGAAAAGAATCAGGAGTCATAAAAGGTGGAATGTTGGTTTCCCTTTTCCCAGCAGTCTGCTTCTCTTATATTCTATGGTGGTGCAGCCTTTGTAAATGTGCTATAATTATAACGCTTGATTGTGAGAGGTCCAGGTGTCCACTAGAAGAGCGTCAAATGACAATCTTAACTAGAACATGCCATGTCTTTTACTTTACTACTGAAAACATGTCACATTCTCCTAATTCCCCCCACAGTTGTTTGTTTGCATTCCTGACTCTCATAACCAAGTGTACAGTCTTGTGCTAGGCAGTGGAGATTATGAAGTAACTGATACCTTTTGTTCAGGGAAAAAAATAACAGAAAAGATAATACTGATAAAAGATAATCATTTTGTCCCTATAATTAAACTTTTTGTATTTTTCTCTTAAAGTGAACCTGTCACCAAGACAGTGCTATCTAACCTACCACCATCATTCTATTATATAAAATCTTTCTAGGAAAATATTCAGCATAACTTGTAACTTGTGGAGTGAGGCGGTGTCACTCAATGGACTGGACTCTTAAGCATGGAAACACCAGAGATTTCAAATTAGTAAATTACAAGTTATACTGAATCTTTCCCCTTAAATTATATACCAATCTGCTTACCTTCTTCTGCTCTATAACAATATGCTGATTTTCATGGTGACTGGTTCCCTTTAACCATAAATAGTTACATATTTACATAGTTAATTCGGTTGAAAAAAGATACATATCAATCAGTTCAACCAAGAAGGGGATGGCTACAGGGAAGGAGGATATATAAGGAGGGGATGGATACAGGGAAGGGGACAGATGGATACAAAGGGGTTAGAGAAAGCTCTGCCTCTAGTCAAGACTTGTAAATGGTAAGAAGTCTTTTTTTTTTTTTTTTTTTTTTTGTTCTGCATTGTACAGTGCAGTGGCATTATATATGGCAATTTCAATGATCTTTTCAATTTTTTTTCATTTGTTTTTACATTCTGTAGGGTGTGTACACATTTGTTCTCCAGATCAAATAGAGGCGCCACTTTCATAGAAGAATAAGTTACTTTCTTAGTGTCACAAAATAAGTTATGGCTATGTTTACAAACATTGGGTTTGACCCGGATCTTCATGCCAGATCCAATGACAGTCTGCCTTCAATGTAAATAGTGTTTCTGCAACCTTGTTTACATGCATTGGAAATTTTCTGTACAGATTTCAATCTGCAGCAAATTTGTAACATGGGAAACCTAAGAATTCGTTCCATTTATGATAACTGGGCTAATCCTCATGCAGATCCACAGAACATCTTGTACCAGAAACCCTTTAGATTATTCAACTTGGAACATACCCTATGTACCCTACACCACTCTCGGCAGATTTGGCCGTCAATCTAAGGTATATGTCAGTGGAGATAGGGGGCATGCGTGTTGGAAAATCAGGGTCAACCCTTTTTGTTTAATTAGAGATAAGCGATAACATTTAGCAAGGGCTGCATGGACATCGCTAACTATGTCCATGGAGCCTTGCCCTAAACTGTTATACATTACCTGTCTACTCTCCCGATCTTCTCCTGCCCTCTGCTTGCTTTCCCGCTGCCGCATGCTGCAGCTTCTTTGAGCTGACAGGCTGATGAGCCAATCACTGGCCGCAGTGGTCCCGGCCTGTCAGCTCGGAGAAGGGAGCAGAGAACAGGAGAAGACCAGGAGCGTGAACAGGTAATGTATAGCAGTTTATTCAATCGTCAGCCGTCAGCCGTCAGTCGTGTATTGCTATTACTAGAATGATGCACGGTCGGCAGCCGATAATTTTAGGTCTGAACCTAAAGAAATCATCAGATGATCGTTGTCATTGGCTCATCGTTGTCTCTATTACACAGAGCGATAATTAGCTGTATCAGCCTGAATAGGCGATAATCGGCCAAAGAAGGACATAAGTCCATTATGCTACAGAATAGTCGGGATTTTCAGGACAGAAGTTTTGCCTCCTTGATTGTCCAACATTGCATAAAAGTGCTTTTTACTGCAAAATAAATGAAAAGATGCAGGATATAAAGATATTATCTCTATTATTGCTGTACAAAGTTTATATCTTGGTCAGTTTTGCTCAGTATTTTTTCAATATTTTTCAACCAAAACCAGTAGTGGATTGGAAATACAGGAAGGCTATGTGCACACACTGTTGAAATTTTGTAGATAGCTGCCGTTTAATGCAAAATAATTGCTTTTATTTTGAAACAATGGATATTGTTTTGAAATAGTTGGTTTTTGCCATTAAATGGTGGCCATCTACTGGGTTTGCTTTGTCCATCATACCCTATAGAGGGGGAGGGGCAGAGGGGGATAAGTGAGCAAACAAGCAGCACGTGCAGTTTAGAGACTGTTTGGCTGGATTCACCGGTCAAACTGCTCAGTGCTTGTCTGGGAACTTGGTGAAGTAAGATTGCAGGATGTTGTGCTCTGCTGGCTCTTCTCTGATTCTCTCCTCTTCTTCGACTCCTCCCACCTACAAAGACTAAAAGGGACACAGAAAACTTGCTTCTTCTGAAGTGGGTGGATGGGGGTGGAGGCTGGAAAACAGCTTTTTGAGTACAGAAGGAACCCCCTTTGCTTAATAAAACCTATTACAGAGTTTCTTAAATGCGCTTGTACTATTTTCTGCAAAGTGACAAATGACGGTTACACTTAAACAAAAAAAAAGAAATTACTAACTGATCCCCATGAAAGCAGTAATGAGCAATCTGTGTCTTACTTGTGCCACTAAAAGCCAAGCATAACCCTCCATTGTGCATTTATTATATTTAGGTAATAAACTTTAATATTTATAGAAACATTTTGAATTGTTATGGGTTAAATCCTAGGCTGCTTAATAACATATTTAACAAGTCTTAACTGTTACAATCTTGAAATAAAAGATACTACAAAAAATCTGATTGAATAGTATGAAACAGTGGAATAGCACAAAGACATTTAAGGGTATGTTCACACTGAGCAAATGTGGTGGAATTCGGCAGTTGATCACTCTGATGCATAATCCGGCCTGCCTCAGCCGAGCAGGGCCCGATAATACCTGTAAACGAGCTCTGATCTGCTAGATCGCCGCTCGTTTACTGGGCCTATTAAACACCCCGATAATCGTTTAACAAGAGCTGCAAGGGCATCGTAACGATGTCCTTGCAGCCCTTGCTAAACTGGCATGCATTACCCATCCACGTTACAGGGCTGCTCCTGCCGTCCACTTCTCCCCGGGTCCCGTGCACGCTCTAGCTTCACAGCGGCCTGTCAGCTGATAGGCCACTCAGCCAATCACAGGCCGGGACCACCGCGGCCTGTGATTGGCTGAGAGGCCTATCAGCTGACAGGCCGCTGTGAAGCTAGAGCGTGCGCGGGACCCCGGGAGAAGCGGACGGCAGGAGCAGCCCTGTAACGTGGATGGGTAATGTATATCGTTAGTCGCCGCCCGTGCACCTCTATTACACGCAGCGGTGCGCGGTCGGACAAAAATAGGTTCTAACCTATATCAACAACCAGTCGATGATCGTTGCATTTATTACATGGAGCGATAATCGGCCGAATCGGGCCAATTCGGCCGATTATCGCTCTGTGTAATAGTACCCTTACACTGCTTCTCTATGGAAGGGCTTGCATTCCTCCGCTCCTGCCGTTCTCTGCCCAAAGAATTGACATATCAATTGTTTGAGCAGAGAGCAATGCACACTGAGACGTATGAGCTCTTCCATAGAGAAACAGTGTCACACTGAGGCAGGCGGGATTCCGCCACATTTGCTCAGTGTGAATATAGCCTTATAAGTCTAACGTTCCATGTGGCTTATCAAAGTGTCTCAGAAAAACAGAAAACCTCCCTTTTTTATAGGCTTTTACTGCCCCCATCTGACAATGCCATGCTCTTTAGCTCTATAACATCTGGGGGACAGCTTCCTGGGAAGTGTCCTTTCTTTGTCCAGCTACTGCATTATCTTTGTGGTGGCACGTAACTCCCAGCAAACATGCAAAATAGCATATATAAACTCCATTATCAGTAAAGTTTAGTAGTGCTTCAGTCAATATGTATCCATTTATAGAAACATACAAAAGGGGTTATCCTGGATTAGCAAAAAGCACAGCTGCTTTCTTGCAAAAACACTTCACTACACTGCAACAAAACCACACACAAAATGAAGACGAGTCAGGTCACTTTTATACATCCGTAGTTCCAACCTAAAGGCCATATTACACAAAGCGATTATCGGCCGCATTTGGCCAATACCGACCGTTACAGACGATAATCGATTTGTGTAATAGAAGACAACAATCAGCCAACATGCACAATATCAGGTGATCGTTGTCTTTCAACAGGCTAAAAAACCAACGATCAGCCTGTTAATGATCTGCTGCCGCCAATCCGTGTAACAGGAGCGACGGCAGCAGAACACTGCTGTCTTCTATAGACAGCCCCCGGGCTCTTACCTGCTTCTCTTTGCCTGCTCTTTGCCTGCTGCGCCGGTAGCGGGCGAGCGAGGAGCAAGCAAGCGCTAACCTGACCGGTCGGCACTCGCTTGCTCTCAACATCGCCCTTTGTTGGGGCTTTAGTTGCCAACCCACAGCTAGGGACAGGACTACAGATATGCACCCCCAGCAGTCCGCAACCTGTCCTCTGTTGCACAGACTCCTTTATCAACAATAGGTGATGTAAACCCATTTCTATGGCCCCATACACACCACTGGGATCCTTACCACATGCCTATTACACATCCGTGATGTGGGCAAAATTAACGGGTTTGTTAAAGGGGCACATGTTTTTTAAGCTATTTTTTTGAAGCCTGAATAACCCCTTTAAACAGTAGTTCATTATCTGCAAAAGCAGTTATCTGATTTCAGCCTGTAATGGTTATTTTACATGGAGCGATAAATTGCTTAATTAATTGTTTGACGATTTTGAAAGGACAATTTTTAAGACCTCTTAAGGCCATCTCACACAAATCTGTGAAAGACTGTTTAGACGAAGCGATCTGCGAATTATCTGTGAGCGACCAGTGACAATGTGACAACATGTTGAAAAATCGCGATGAACGATTTCTTGAACGTTGGCTGTATTTACACGAGCAGATAAGTGCTCAAATGCAATCGTTATCCTGCAGAATTGAACGATAATCGTTCTATGTAAAAGGACCATTAGGTTGGCTTCACATGGATGTATTATGGCCACAAGTCCCAGTCGACAGCGAGTCTGATGATTCAGACTGGTAGATGTCAGTTCAGGTCATCTGAAACAGTCTGACTGGGACTTGCAGCGGTGTTATACATGTGAATATGCAGCCTGTAAATATTGTGAATTTCTTTTATTTTTTACTATTTTTTTTTTTTTAAATATGGTTTTGCACTGTATTTTTTCTATGATTAGATGACTATTTGCTAAATCTGAATGCTAGCATAAATAAAATACTAGCATATATTGATTGATTACTGAACTGAAAAATCTCAAATGCTGAGATTTAAATGAACTTGCTCTGCAACCTTAATTATTTTGAAGAATATTTTTCAGGCATTTGCAGAGGACATATGACAGCATTTAGGGAGAAAAAATGATGAAAACCTAGTTTAATATTTGGCGTAATGAGGTTATTACCTAATTGGATTTTTCAAAGCTAGGATGTATGCCAAGGCAATGTTTAGAGAAAAGAAAAGACTGCAGCTTGAGGAACTGAAAAGTAAATGCGTACAGAAAACATATAGACTAAAAGGGTAATTCACTAGCATGGCTGGATTGTATTTTTATACTCCCTTTTTATGCATCCTAGCTATTTACAGGACTTTAATAAAAATAGAAATAATGCACTGTATATTATATGTAGAATCTACTATTTTACAAACGAATAAATTGTCTTTGCTTGGTAACTAGAGTGACTATTGATGTCTCCAATGGAACTTTGCAGGAAAAACTAATTCACACCTGTAACACTCTCTACTTTTTGTCTGTGTTGCCTTTTAAAGATAAATTTGTTTCTTAAAGGGGTTGGCATCCTTTAAACTAAAGTTATTTACTGTATAGAGGAGCATGTTGCATACTGTTGCTCACTGTCTACCCGTAAAAAGGCCAGCAAGTAATATCCTCAGGATTTTTTAATTAGTGATCCCAAGTATCACCGCAATAAAATATTATTTTTCAACTTACATGTTGTAATTTCAAAGAAGAAACAGAATAAACCGCATGTGCAGCAATAAAGGCATCCCCCCCAGTTAATGCTTTGCTGCACAATAAAGACACCCCCTAGTTAATACCTGGTTGTACACCCTTTTGGCATTTCTTGTAGCCATCTATAAGCTTCTTGCACTTCTCATCTGGTATTTTTCCCACTCTTCCTTTGCAGTTTGTTCAAGCTCTTAGATCTTGAAATAAAAGATACTGCTAAATGTAAAAATTTGATAAGTAAACCTGTTTCTATAAAGGTCTTTCTGGTACATGTTTGCAAAACAACAATATTCTGGCATAAATTAACATGGTTATGTATGTAAAAATCTGTTGCACAAAAATACTCTATCTTCTTGTGTAATAGGCTCCTTAAGCCCCTATTCCACGGGGCGACTGAGGAGCAAATGAGCGTTGTCGAAGCAAGTGCTTCGTTTTTCGTTTTCTCCTCGTTCCCCGCTTGCTGCTGCCGTGAGTGGGTGAGTCTGGGGGGGGGGGGTGTGCCTGGATGATCGCTAATCGTCCAGGCAGCCTGTAGCATACAGCAGCGTCTGCTGGCGACGCTTCTATTCTTCGGAGTGACGGCGCAGATCGTTGCTGTATGAGTCGTTTGTTTTTCAACATGTTGAAAAACAAACGACTGCAACAATCAGCCAACATGAACGAGCACGGGACGTTTATCGGCTGTAATGGCCAAATACGGCTGATAATCTTTTCGTGGAATAAGGCCTTTAGAATGGCATCCAGTAGGCAATCCTCCTATGGGCCACTCTCCATGCCTCTTGGATAACCTGTCTCTCACTTTAGCCGCCCCACTTTACAGTCCTGAATGTCCCTGTAATGTGCCATGGGCAAGTGAGTGTTATCAGTTGGTGGTGGCTGTGTACTTTTAAATGTTTGCGTTGAGTCATTGCCTTGCTTCCTTGGCCTTTGACCATAAAGCTCTGCTTGGTTTATTGTGTGGAATATGGTACTTGTTGAAACCATTACCCCAGACTGTTCCAGGTTGACTTTAGATCTTTGGATGTTTGACATGGCCTTTTGTCCACCATTCTCACCAACCTTCGAAGACATCCCTTGTCAGTTTTCCTCTTTCCCTCACATCCAGGGAGGTTCTTGACTGTTCCATGCTTGGCAAACTTCTTAATAACATTGCACAATG
Source organism: Dendropsophus ebraccatus (assembly GCF_027789765.1). Classification (NCBI taxonomy): domain Eukaryota; kingdom Metazoa; phylum Chordata; class Amphibia; order Anura; family Hylidae; genus Dendropsophus; species Dendropsophus ebraccatus. Next base: position 86,707,889 of record NC_091456.1, on the reverse strand, counting down.
TTGAAACTGGGATACGAAGGTCTTTGGAGATACTAATTATGTGTAAAGAGTGCCATCAGGTTTCATCACTTTCTATTTTTTACTCCTATTGTTTTTGGTTTTATTTTTATTTTTTTTAATCATTTCACCTTTTTGTATTTATCGCGAGTGCTCGAAACAGAAACTGTTTTACGCGATTCTTTTTTTTTTCAGGACATATTCCACATTAATATATATATATATATATATATATATAATATATATATATATATATTATTGCTGTAGAGCTTCTACAGAAGTGGATAAAGCTACTGGGATATATGCAGCTGACTATAAAAATTGTCCCTAAATGGCCAGAATGGTAAATAGTACAATGTTACAAAGATTTATCATCTGCATGAATAATATAAATTTTTTATTAGTAGCTTATATGAGAAAGTCAGGGGAAATGTGAGTTTTAAGTGCTTTTTGTTGATTCGGTACCAGTGTAATTGGCCTTAAATGAACAGTCTCATTACATTATACCATGTATTGTTCCTTGCTTCTTATTTAACCTAATGTAAATTAGATTATTACTTACAATCCACAAATGTTTTTTATGACATTTTTCTGACACAAGAAAGAATCAAAATAAAAAAAAAAAATCTGCATGTTTCAGTTAAATGTTTATGTATAGAAAGGCTGGCTTTATGTTTAGAAATGGATTTGTAAATTTTTTTTTTAAATAAAGGCATTATTGACACAGCAGATATCTGCTGTGGTATCTACGACAAAAGTGTGAGGCCGATACTGACCATTCAGGATGATAATCGTTTCGTGTAATAGTGCATTTTGAAAGGCAACTATCAGCTGACATGCACGATGGCAGACCACCACTGACTTCAATGGGCAGCCCCTTCCGCTCCTCCTCACTCACTGTCTGTGCGTGTAATAGTGCAGACAGCAAGTGTGGAATGAGTTGGAATCAAACGTTGAACTGACATGATGGTGCTTGCTTCCGATGGAAAATAATGCCATGTAACATGGCCTTTATACTTTACTCTGTGGGTTAGTATGATTACAGTCATAACATTGTACAGTTTGTACAAACCTGTAAGTCATGGTGTCATTAAAGTGTACCTGCATTTTTGCAAAATTTTTCTTGCTCTGTATATGTGAGAAAGATGGCCCATATACTTGCATAATGTGACTGTCTGTCTGTGACTTTTTCATTTGAATTGTTTTGTTGTTTCCTGTGCAGGATGAATTATATGATATTTAAATAGCTTGGACATTTCCTGATGCATGTGTGAACACAGCCTAAGCCAGCACAATATTGTCGCAATTTTAACTTCTAAGTAGCCTAACAGGTTTTTTTTTAGGCTTTTCTAATCAGATCTGGACAAAACTTGTAGTTATGTGTATGTGCTATGTACTATACAGGTTCTTAACACCAAACTAAACTTTACAACCATAGTGTTTACTAATTGTGTGTAATAATTGTGTATGTACTTAACCCTTTGGCACTGGCGTGCTCTGTTAACCAACTAATCTGAACAAACAGCTCGTATAGGCTTTGTCTTGCTCGGCAGTATTGATTGACATGATCATGGAAAACTCCTGCTTTGTATCTTTGTGTGGAGTGGAAGTAAGACAGACACGCTGTGTTAGATAAAGAGTCTTCCTTCTCTTTGTTAAGAGTGGCAGGAGTCTACAGAAGCAATTGGGCAAACGCTTGGGAAACAAGAGCGCAAGTTGAGGCGTCCATGTTGCTTTTGTGTGAAAAATAAAAAACAAGCAGTCCACTTCAGAATTGTATAGCTCTTGATGATTTGGTTGCCTGTGTTACTTAAGGAACAGTGTGATAAACAATGTGGTTCTGTGCAGGATAGTTAACATCTGAGTTGGGGGTGTAAGTACCTCTGGGAAAAGCTTTTTAACTCCTTTTGAGCCTTTAAAACGGAAAGGATTCATCCTTTTTGTCTACTCAAATATATATATATAAAAATGTTTTATACTGGCTTGGGGCCAAAGTGATTTTTGCAATGTAGATTGTCTAGCTAATTGTAGACCCTCCCATGTTAAATGGCACACACCTATATATTTAGGGTGCTCGCATGTTCTTGAATTCTTGAATGCAGCTGGCGATTGAGGGTCACACTTGAGGCTAAGCAAAGAGACAAATGCTGCGTTTACATGGAACAATTATCGTTCGAATTTTCACAATCACAATCCCATTTGAGCGATCATCGTTCCATGTAAATACAGCAAACGATCAAGTGACGAGCGAAAAATCGTTTATTTTGATCTTTCAGCATGGTCTCAAATGGTTGGTCGCTAAAAATTCGCTGATCGCTTCGTGTAAACAGTTCTTCAAAGATTCACCCTATGTAAGAGATGGGTTTAAGCGATCTTAAAAATGATCGCAATAACAATTTTTCTTACAAATTTTCTAACGTTTTTTCTAACTATTCGTCTAAACTGATAGTTATAAAAACCAAATTGTTGCTTCAAAATTGTTAAACGATCTATTGGGCGAATTATCGCTTCGTGTAAACAGACCAAAACAAGTGCCAATCAGCGAGATTGACACTTGTTTGCAGTGCCTTTATACGGCACAATTAGTTCAATACCGGACCACACAAATTATCCTTGTAGCATTCGTGTGGCCATGGAAGTGGACAGTACAGATATGTATTTACATGCTGTAATTTTCCAGATCACAAGCAGTGCATACATACCTTTTGCATTGCTTGTGATTGGGCATCCCGCTTTCCGGCTCCCCCAATCCGCCACTGTGTCTTTAGGCCGCCCCATCGCCACTGTTTGTCAATCACTCTGGAGGTGGTCACAGCCTAGAGATCCCACTGTTGGCTGGAGCAGGACAGGAAAGCAATATGCACAAGAAACGCACTGTACTGCTTGTGATACTGCCAGCACGGATATATGAATACCAGTCACAAAATTTGCAGTTTTTTTTTTTTTTTTTTTTAAAGAAATAAATACAAAAAAACCCACCTGTATCCCCACCCCCAAAAAGCTTTATTAACATGGTATTGACCAAAAAAGGTGAAAAACAAAGTAAATCAGTACAAGGACATGAAGTAGCTCATTTCCAGAAGAAAAATACATTCCCCCAAGTGTTTGGGGTTTCATTTTAATAAAAAAAAAAAAAGCCAGAGCTACTATACCATGTTGCATTTTTAGAACAGAGAAGTGTTTGGTTTCTCAACTGCTATCTCTCCTTAACCACTTCCGTCTCTTAGCAATCTCTTGCAGGTAAGGTAAGGCTAGGGCTACAAGGCGATTCCTGGTCACATGATAAGGAACCACTGTGTTGCACAACTTGGCCTCTTATTCAAGTGAATGGGGTCATGTTGCGATCCACAAATGACCATGTCTGTGAGCACGCAGTCACTTAATGTTTTGTAGGACTGTATGGTTGTGGGTGCATAGGGAGAATAGTCACACAGCATGGTTGTACAACCCAGGAATCGCTGTGTAGCCCTAGCCTTAGATATAACTTTATGCAGGCAACTGCTGGAGTTGTCAGTCAAGTGGGGAGGGGTAAAGCCCCTATTCCACGGACCACCAGTAAGGAGCAAACGAGCGCTATCGGCGCTTGTTTGCACCTTGTTCCGCGCTCGCTGCCGCTGCTATTCCACGCGGTGGCAGCAAGTTGGTGAGTGCGGGAGGGGCTGCGGGGAGCTGCAGGGGGGACTGCCCGGGTGATCGCTGATCGTCTGGGCAGCCCATAGAGAATAGCGGCGGTCTGCTGCCACTTCTTCTATTCCACGGAGGGCCGGCAGCAGATTGCTGCTATCACAGTCGTTTGTTTTTCAACATGTTTGAAAGACAAACGACACAAGGATCTGTCGATATGAATGATGTCTGCTGATTGTTGCCTTCTATTCCACGGGACAATTATTGACCAAGAAGTCAGGTCACTTCTCAGGTTCAGCACTGCCCAGAGGACGCTTGTCTGCTCATTAGCATAAAACTCATGATGAAAATTTTTCTGTTATCCTAGCAGTATGAACGCTAATATAGGTATGACCAAGGCTGATTCCTCAGAACCTATTCAGTGGTGGTTGGTGAGGTCAAAACCTTTTGACAGTAATGTTGACACAATTTTTGATATTCCTACCAGATGATTAGGTTGTAAATTAGACGATGTCTACTATTATGGGATTTTCATTCCACTCAGAATACAATAAGGATGGTTATGTGAAACATTGGAAGGATTATATATTTTCCAACATCCTCCAACTGGCTTGCTAAGTAAACAGAAACCATCTGCTTAGCTTAAGTCTGAGTGAAAAGGCAATGTTATCCTTCCCTCTAAAAGACAGTAATATATAATTTGCAGCACTTCATTAACTGTTACATTGCACATGCTGTAGTTGCCCTTAAATTAGACTGCATGACGTTGATTTAAATCTGCGTGTAAAAAGGTTTTATTACCTGTTAGTTTAGATTGCCACTGCAACCCCCTGTAAACAGCTCCCTTCCCCAGTAAATAATATCCCTTATGTAGGCAATTCCCCAGTAAGCATTACCCTATGTAACATATCGCATACTTGCCATGCTCTGGCGCAGCCCCTTGCGTCTCTACTTCCTCCAACATGGAATTTTTACAGTGACTGACATGAAAAAGAAACTAATGGCAGAATTAGCTATTTTTTCTAAGCCACAAATTATTTTTTAAAAGTGTATTAGCATATGGTGCTGTTAATGCCCCACAGAAAAAAACAAGCCTTCATAAAGCTATAAAGACCAAAAAAATAAAGAAATTATGGCCACCTTTACCTAAATTTGTTTCTCCGACATATACCACAGATGCTTGATCAGATTGAGATCTGGGGAGACCTAGAGCCAATACCATGACCTTGTTGTGTTCAGATCCTGAACTTTTTGGTGCATTGCCCTGATGGAATAGAAGGGGATACCATTGTTATGAAGAAATGTACTTTGCCTGCAACAATGTTTATATAGATGATACACTACCAACAAAAAGATTCCCAGAAAAAAAAAAATTGTCCAGAGCATCACACTTCGGCCTATGCTATTTCTACAGAGTACCCTGGTTCAATCTCTGCCGTAGGTAAGTGATGCATACGGCCAGCCACATGATGTAAAATAAATTGTGATTTATGACAACAGGTCGCCTTCCTCCATTGCTCCATGGTCAAGGACAAACACTCATGATCCCTTGTCATTCATTTTGAATGCTAAGACTCACAGCGGGATGTAAATGCTGCTGCTGGCCGGAGCATACTTTACCTGCTCCACACTCCGGCTTGCTTTGGCGTCTGGACGTCCCGCAGCCAAACAGTGAACTGCGGTGGGGCAGCGCACTGATTGGCTGAGTAGGACATCCAGCCGTGAACCCCCAAAGCAAGCCATAGCGTGGAGCAGGTAAAGTATGCTCAGGGCAGCGGGGGGTCACAGTGGGGCTGATCCCGCTGTGAGTATGTCATCTGATTCAAAATATGACAAGGGACCCACAGCGGATTTCCCCTTCGGATCCGTTGTGTGTTAAGTTACCCTAAAGTTCATTCTCCTGCATATCAGGAGAACGGCTATACAGACTGATCAGCATTTCTGTCACTTCTTTAGGCCGCCCTAATTTGAGGCAGCATAAATCTAGTGACAAATTCTGTTTAAACACATAAGTACTGTGTCAGTACCCTCTAGGGACATGGACATGATTTTTATCCGCTGGATATAAATATGAATCCATCATATGGCTGCTTATGGCCAGCTTTATACGTCTGTTGTAGGCAAAAAGGTAAGCCCCTATTACATGGGGCGACATAGAGTAGCAAACGAGTGTTGTCAGCGCTTGTTTGCTCATCGTTCCCATGCTTGCTGCCGCTGCCATAGCATGATCGCTAGATCATTCGCACAGCCCGTAGAGGATAGTGGCAGTCTGCTGCCGCCGCTCCTGTTCCGCGGAGAGACTGTAGCAGATCGCTGCTATATTAGTCATTTGTCTTTCAACATGTTGAAAGACAAACGACAGCAACAATCAGCCGACATTGTTACTGTCGGCTGATCGTTGCCTTCTATTACACGGGACGGTTATCGGCCGTGATGGCCGATAATCGATCTGTGTAATAGGGCCTTAAGTGCATTCAAGCAATGATAAAACAGAAGCATTTGTGCATAAGTAGGCATGCTAATGCACCTTCCTTAAACATGATCATTTAGTAGACAAGAAAGATAGTGCTACACCTTGCTAATTTACATTCCTGATAAAACCAGTTATATAGCTAGATCTTAGAATCTCTAAAAAAAAAAAAAAATGTCCCTCCCTGGCTTAAGGGAAAAGATAAATTAGCCACAATAATGAGTCTTCTGGAGCAATCTCTAGTAGTACCAGATATGGTAAAACTGGTACAAAATGGCAAGCCAAATGTTGTGTAAATTTATTCCCTAAGTACGTACTGTATATGTATCTATGTATATCGTTGCAGTGGAGGTGCAGGTTTCTATCAAATCCATACTTTTTTTGTATTACTTTGGTCAACATTACCTTTATTGGCACTTAAATTAAAAGGGTATTCCGCTCCAACATAACTTTTCAAATGTTGCTCCCCATGGTGAGACTAACAGATTATTCCATACTTACAAATTACATATTTATTCAGTCTCCTTCTCCCAGCTCTGAGCTGCTGCTGCTGCTTTACTGTGTGTGTGCTTTTCTCCCTGTCTCCCCCTCCTCCCTGCTCCCTTCCTGAGACTGCTCATGTAAACAAGTCCCTATCTGCAACTTTGCAGCTAATTTGTAATGCTGGAGTGAGTTTATCAGCTACTTGGCCTCAGATGAACCCTCCTAGCATTAAAAGGAAGCTACAAAGCTGCTGATTAAGCCTACCAGGGACTTGTTTACATCAGCCATCTTGGAAGGGAGGTGGAGGAAGGGGAGACGGAGAAAAAAGTTCATACACAGTTTTTTGTATTTTCAGCAGAAATCAGCAGCTCAAAACTGAGGGAAGGAGACTGAATACGTAATAACTATGGAATGAGTTGTTAGGGGGAATTCACACGTCTGCAAATTTGAAGACCTTACAAACAGGGAAAGAATGTAATGGATTCATTCCCTGCCTGGCATGATGTGTCACTATAGTGCTGAGGTGATTCAAAGAGACTCCCAGCTGCCGGCATGATATTGATGCATCATGCCAGGCAGGGAATGAATCCATTTCATTCCTTTCCCGTCTGTAAGGTCCGCAAATTTGCGGACGTGTGAATGCCCCATTATAGTCTCTCCATGGGCAGCAACATATAAAAAGTTATGTTTGAAGGGAATACCCCTATTACACAGAGTGATTATCTGCTGAATCTGGCAGATGTGAGGGTGCCTTTACACAGACAGATTATCTGACAGATTTCTGAAGCCAAAGCCAGGAATGGATTTGAGAAAAGGAGAAATTTCAGTTTTTCCTTTATGACCTGTTCTCTGTTTATAGTCTTCCTGGCTTTGGCTTTGAAAATGTCAGATAAATCTCAGTGTAAATGCACCATTAGCCTGTGAAATAAAGACAATAATCAACTGAGGAGTGAGCAGTCGTTTGCTCATCAACTGATTGTTGTCTTTCAACATGTTTAAAAATCAGCAGAGGCCAGCCAAGCATTGCTCCGTGGATTAGTTTATGCACAGCTAAAGGGGTACTCCGGCATTGGTATATAAAAAATAATAAAGATGTTATTCCTACCACTCCACGCTTCCCCTGGTGTCCTCCCACCGGGTCCCCTGATGACTTTACTTGCCGCCAACATTTCCACAGACAGACCTATGTCTGCAATGACAGCCTGCTTAGCCAGTCACTGGCCAAGACAGACATCGCTAACAATGTCTGTGCAGCCCTGCCCAAATGATTATCAAGCCATGTAATGAACTCAGTAACTCGCTTACCCTGTGGGTAAGGGTCTGTTTACACAGAAAGATAATCTGACAGATTATTTGCCAAAGATTTAAAGCCAAAGCCAGAAACAGACTATAAACAGAGATCAGGTCATAAAAGAATGCCTGAGATTTCTCCTCTTTTCACATCCATTCCTGGCTTTGGCTTCGAACCTTTGGCAGATAATCTGTCAGATAATCTTACTGTGTAAATGGACCCTTAGCCTGTAATATTGGCCTCTGATAAGATACTTATGTAAATTATCATAAAAGCTGATTGCATGGTTATTGCTTTTTAGGGCCTTGAAATGTTTGGGTCATTGTGCACAAACATAATTGATTTATGAATTTTATGAAGCTTGGAGCACATTGTACTTCTGAGGTGTGACCCAGAATTATTGATGGTATCATAGCATCACTGACTCATTTTATATTATGCATCACTCCCCCAGAACTTGATCCTATCTGTCTTAAAAAGCTCCCATATATTCCAGCAATGGATGCAGCATTTGTGAACTATACTTCTATTACAGATAAAAAGTACTGCTGTTCTCTTTTTTTTATTATTGGAATACCAGACATTCACAACTGACCATTAATGGGGTACGCCAAAAAAATTGTCAAATTTATACAGATTTGTCAATTACTTCTGTGTAAAAATCTCAAGTATTCCAGTACCTATCACCTGCTGTAAGTCCTGCAGGAAGTGGTGTAATCTTTCCAATCTGACACAGTGCTCTCCTCTGCCCCCTGTCTGTGACAGGAACTGTTCAGAGCAGTACTAAATCCCCATAGAAAACCTCTACCTCTCTCTAGCCTGGAAGGAATACCACTTCCTGCAGGACATACAGCAGCTGACTTGAGATTTTATAAAAGTAAATTAAACATTTTTAGCACTTTCTGCCACCAGTTGATTTGAAAGAAAACTTTTTTTTATTTTTTTTTATTTTTTAGAACTACCCTTACTTATCATTTGGAGCTGGCAGCAGGATACGCCTCAAAAATCCTTCCAGCAAGCTGTTTGTTTGGGCGCATGCAGGACACTTGGCTCAACATTTGTCTGCATTGTAAGTGTATGCAGCCAAAGGCTTAGTTGGAAGAACGGTCTCCAGTGCAAGGCCGATCAGACAGCCCGCCTGCAAGGTTTTGGTGGTGTATCCTGCTGCCAGCTGCAGATAAGTACTCATGGACTTGGACATTTAGGGGAGGGGCTATACAGTATGCTAAAGAAGAGGCCTTGCTAAAAGTGTGTGGCCCTTTCGGGTCTTGTCATATAAAAACATGTGGCTTATATTAAAAAAAAAAAAAAAAAATTCTAAAACAATTCTCCAAAACTGTCAAGTAGGTTCTTGCCAATCATCAGCCACATCTTTGCATATAATTGTTAGGAATGTTTGTGTATGGATAAATATAAATATCAAACTGCACATCTGAATGTATAAAGTGATAGAACAAACATTTACATTCTTTTATGACCTTGTTATAACCTGTGATCTAATGTGTGGCTTGTGTATTTCTGTTTATACACACACACGGTCAAAGGTCTGTGTATACAAGTTTGTAGTAAGAAGCAGCAATAATGTATTCTTCAGGGTGAGGGCCATTGTTGCACCTGTGTGTGTGTTCTTTTATACTGTATATTGAATTTTTTGCCACGCAAATGAAAATTGGGAAGTAAAGCTCAGTAACTTGAGTCGGTTTGTATAGAATTGTTTTTTAAAAATGGTTTTACAACAGGGTACCATTTTTTCATTTTTTTTGTCTTTTACCTGCTAACTTGTTAATTTATCTCTTTGTGTTTGCCTCAGTGTTCCCCTTGTGAAGCCTGTGGCTTTCGGCCTGTCTAATGACAAGGTGGCGTAGGCTTTTGTTAGAACGTCAGGTATCTTATTACAAGATGAAGAGGTTCTCTTCAATAATTGATCCATTAGACAATAGGCTGCACGCTAGCTGGGCAGCAGGAGGAGGAGAATAGGCAGGCACAGCCAGCAGCTGCTCTTTCCACAGCCAAGCAGGATGGGGCTGATGTGAGCTTCTTATTCATCCAGCCTTCCATATTCTTTATATTCCTCTGCCAGCTTTTATTAAACATGACAAATTTTATATCCCAGTTATTAAATGACGATTTATCAGTGATTTAGTAGTGATTTACAAACTCTTAGTTATTATTTTACACCTGATAAGTTATGATCTGAAATAAAATGCAGTAAAGTAAATACAAGTATATGTATGATTTGTCAGTAAATAGAAATTCCAAATTCCCCATAGACCAAACACCTTTACCCTGACAGATCAGTGCGTGTAACCTCCAGACACAGCAAGGTAAAGAAGTTGTCATTTGCCAACATGAGAGGATTTTTATTGCGATTTCATCAGACATTAATTAAAGAACATTGACCCACTTTTTCTTATCAGGACTGAGGAGGGCAGCCTGTTAATGTAAAGTGATAGGCCCCTTTAAGCCTAAGCAATCTACATATACTTATTTCAGATTGGTAAACACAGTATATATACACTTTCTAAAATAGAAGCTGAATGGAGATTAGGTGTAGTAACTAAATAAGAGGCAAAGTTGAGGCTCCTAGCAGCAGCCGTGCCAGTATAGGAGATCACCTGTTGAGGAGAGCTGGGTGGTTTTGTCCCCTCCCTCCTAGCTCTCTGCTCTCATTCATCTATGCTGTTTGCCTGCAATGACAGCCCTCTTTTGTGTCAGGGTAATTTGTTTATCAACTGCGTGCAGCTCCTACTGCTTCCTCTTTTCTGTCCTGTTTCCCTGTGTGTCTCTCTGCCTGTCTCTCTCCTCTGCCTCTCTTTCTGAAATCTGCTTCTCATGCTAGAGGCCTACATGGCAGCTTGTCTCCGCCACCCTCAGCCACGGCTGGACTCTGTTGCCACCTCGTCTGACGTTATGCCAGGGACACACAACTTGTGAAAGGTAGTATTGCACGGAGTTTCATGAGATCCACCCTACTGCTTTCCTTGAGACACAGGGCAGCCTGCTGTCTCTGTACTTTTCACTAGAAGCCTCTGAATATGTAGAACTCTGTTTTACTTCACTCACATAATCTACTTTTTACTGCTGCGTAATCTTGTATATTGAATCATAAAAGGTAATCCGCTCCTTCTCAAATGAAATAAATATGTGCTTCCTGTTAGTAAGTGTGACATGATGGCCCTATTTGCTGCGTTCCAAGTCATTGGTTGCTTTGTGTTCTGGTAATTGTAGTAGCAAGGAAAGAGACACGTTACAGGAAACTGTCCAACTCATTAGGCCTCCCAGTAGAATTGTGATGAAGGGGTTAACGGCATGATGGTGGAAGGCAGTATATGTGCATACAGTATGTATCTTATACGCGAAAGATCAGATTCCTTATTTTCTTTACTTTACTTATGTGCCCATAAAAAAGAGAAAAATGAATACCGTACGTAAATAAAGGCAATGCTGAGCTTTAACTATTTGCATGCCAAAGCAAAACAATACATTGTCCTAGTTGTATACATTGTCGACATGGAAACTGTTCCTATAATAGCCCCTTATATAAAAGCAGCCACATTTCCTTCATTGAAATATTGTATGAATTATAAATGAAATGTTTTGTTTTTTGTCTCCTGTCCATTTTGCTTACTATTAAGCTGGTTTAGATGTCACGTTCTATCAAGCCATAAGAGTGTGTTTAAGTGTGTAGGAATTTCAGTCTGGCATTTTTATGGCTACTACTACTAATTTACTAGGTTACCCCCCTACCTACTCCTCCCCAGTGACAAAATTGACAAGCTGGACATCTGTTTTTGGAAATGTGATCAGTTTTCCTAAATGGCTAAATTTCTGCCATTCTTGGGAACATTGCATTTCAGTTTTGGTAAATAATTTTGCTACCTTAAATTTTTATTCTGTATATATATATATATATATATATATATATATATATATATAATCTCTATATATATCTTCCACCTTATCCCTTTTACACTTAGGAGAGGCAAAAATGATATTGTTTTCTGTTGTCTCCTCTCTTCTCCCATAGCGGAACTTCCTTCTGGTAGACACTCACTGAGGCTTCGTACATGACCCTGTCTTTTAAGAAAACCTGAGGTAAATATTTAAAAAGAATGTTAAGATTCTTTTTTTTTTTTTAAGTACGCAATTGATGGCTATTTTATCTTGTCACTGCTGCCCCCTTGAGATGATACCATGTTGCTTCTCATCGACTTTTGATTTTTACTATAGACACATGCCCAGTGTTGTGTTTATTTTTTCTTTTTTTCATTACTTTGTCTAGTTTTTTTCTATTAGCTACTGTATTGTCACTGAATGTGCTGCTAACTGAGGAGCATTCACACACCCCTAAGACCCTGTACCATAAATGTCACGTAAGCCGTTACATGCATAGCTGGGGTACAGTACCCTGCATGGCCTGGATATACAGCGGGCCCCAGGCGACTCCTTTTTCATGGCTAACCCACATTTATATTAATCCAGTTGCAGGTGCACAACTTCCCTATCATAAGTGACAAAAAGATACCAAAAGATATGTTTGTGGCATACTGACTTTCCATGTAAACGGGGAAGAAACACAACTGGCTCATAAAAAGCACACATGGCTTTTACCAAACTACTACATTGTGTTTTTTCATAGAAGCAGCCATAGGAAGATTGAACTGAATGTTTTTATTTAAATGAAACCTCCCTTAGAGTAAGGCGGGTGACAATATAACTTTATGTGCTCTCTGCACCATCCACAAGCTTAAATACATCCCATGTGATATATACCTGTTTCGTCTTTCTGCTGTAAAATCGCTTCATTTCATCAGTGAATAGTGTCGAGCAGCAACAACTGCAATGATCCCCGTTAAGTTACTCCTGTTAACCAATGAAATGAAGCGAGGGTAAAGGAGGGTTAGAGTATCACTTTAAAGAAAAATTATTTGCAGTTGCAGCTGTAGCTGCTATCCCCTTTATAGGGAAGTAACAGTCAGGTATACATGTCATCAATGAGTTTTCTACTGCATGCATTCATAGCTGTATACAATTGCATGGACCCATTCCTATGTATAGATGATCTGTTTTATGAATAGCTTAAAATGGCTGTATAATGGCTTGCCATTATGTTTTGCGGCACATATTATGATCCTTTTGAAGACCCGTACCGACTACGGATGTGTAAAATGCTTGAAATCAATGGCTACTATACTGTCTGCAATTACTGATTTGTAATTCCGAACAGTAGAATGCTGATTTGTTAAACGGGACTAATACTAGTTTTATATGGCCAGATAAAAAATAAGATGCTTTTGAATTTCATTGCCTTATAGAAAGTTTTAGGTGTAAATGACTAGTCACTTGCTGGAGCTTATTATCTTCATATAAATGTAGTAGAAGCAGTGCATTGTATGTTACCATTATGGAGAAAGTGACCCAAAGTTTTGTTCTGCAGAATAAATGTGAAAATTATGCATCAGAAGAGCATGGCAATGACACTTAGTGTCGGCACTGTATTACCATTGGGACAGAGCAAGTATTGATATTAACCAAAAATGTACTGTTGACTCTGTGATACACCTTGCAATTTGCAATTATATGCTAATGATCACATTTACATTACCCCTAATTAGTCCAAGGTCACATACTAATGGTACATGTGGATACGAAAGTCTCCCACATGTCCCCACTAGCACTGTTCAAGTGTTTTATAGGCTATGCTCAGAGTCCAGTCTAGCAGCTTAGTTAGAATAACAGCTCTAGCACCTGGTCAGGAGATCCCGCAAAAGTGATCAGGGCAATTAACATAAAAGGACCACCCCCTGGACACTTGCGATAGTGGTGCAGAGAAAGCTATAAGGCGATCATGTAACTTAGTCTATATTTTAATTGCAATCCCCGTCCTCTTTCAAATTCTGTCAGAAGTTGCCATTAATTTACCAACAGACAGAGAAACCTGGCATCCTATACAATGTCTGGTTGCTGGCTGGAATCAGAATGTTTTGTGCAGAAGTGTCCTGTTGCCGGCTTACATGAGGAAGTGTGTGCATATCTCATCTGGAGTTCTGAGGATCTCTTGTCTGACTAAACCTACTGTAATAAAATTATTGTGATCTTTGTAGAAACACCTTTTACATAAAAGAACTTACAGACAGAAGTGTAACAGGAAGGGCCACAGTGTGAAGTCAGGCAAGCTAAACATAATAGCATTGGCCTCCTCATATGGGGAAGAAAGACTTCACAGGTCTCCTCAGGCTCCTGCGCCAAGGTACAGTCACACTCTCTGCACCCCCTATAGCAATGCCCCTGCTTACATCAATTAGAATGTCTGACCACTACAAAGTATAGAAATGAGAGGCCTCACCTGATAATCCAGAACAGAGGAAGACTGAGTGAGGTGCTTGAGCAGTGCCCTTGATCTACATCAGCCTAGATCTGGAGTTATGGGTACTAAGTATGCCATTACTGCAGTGTTTTCCTTCCACTGTCTTTGGCGTCTAAATTTAGCTATAGATCTGATATGAGGCCTGGTCTAAATTATTTAGGGGTCTGCTATTATGTTGAAAAGAAAACAGGTTACTGAAGAAGAGGACAGTAAAAATGAAGCAGGGCCAAGTTCAGGAAGGGATGAGTGTGTTGAAAAAAATTGGTGCTAATAGCAAGCTTTTTTTTGTTTATTGTTTACCTGTTTCCTCGTTTTTTTTTTTTTTTTTTTAGTACTTTCATTTTCATTGTTCATACAGTTTCATTGTCTATTATTCTGCTTAGAAATATGATTCCTTTATTCTGGTAATTAAGTTCTTAAATATTTATTTATTTATTTATTTATTTAAAATTTTTGGGAAAAAATAATAATTTGCAAGTATTCCCTAAGATTTTTTTCATGAAGGGTTCCCAAATGTTAAAATAGGAAACCCTGAAATCATTATTTTTCCTCAGACCTAGGTTCAATGGTATGCATAATGTCTTAATGGCCTATTACCAAGAGCATTTATTTGCCCTGTGATTAGGCTTGTCCATCAGCTGATTGCTGGAACCTTATTGCCCTAAAAATCATTGCTAGTTGGCCACTCATCTTTCTGTGTAAACAGAAGTTGGTTGGCTGACAATAATGTAAGTGAAGGGCCTCACAAATGATCCAGTGATTGTTTGGGTGGTGCTTCACTGACAATAATTGGGCAGTTTAATGGCCCCTCTTAATTGGTGTCGATCTACAGGGTTGATGTGTGATATTACATATTGGTTCCATTCACTTTATTTATAACTATTTTTATGAGGCTGGGTTCACACTATGTATATTTGAGGCTGTATTTGGTCCTCATGTCAGGTCCTCATAGCAACCAAAACCAGGAGTGGATTGAAAACACAGAAAGGATCTGTTCACACAATGTTGAAATTGAGTGGATGGCCGCCATATAACAGTAAATAACGGCCATTATTTCAATACCACAGCTGTTGTTTTAAAATAACAGCAAATATTTGCCATTAAATGATGGCCATCCACTCAATTACAACATTATGTGAACAGAGCCTTTCTGTGTTTTCAATCCACTCCTGGTTTTGGTTGCTATACAGCCTCACAAATACAGCCTCAAATATACATAGTGTGAACCCAGCCTTAAAGTGTAAAGACAAGAAGAAAATACAAACAATTAAATTATGATAAGCAATAATAAAAATATTTTTTTTATATTGTGCCAACAGATTATGCAGCACTTTACAATTCTGGGGGTACATACAAAGACAAAAAGCAGACATTACAGGGATACACGTGTGATTATCAAGCCAAACATGAGTAGTGAAAGCCCTGCTTGCCAGAGCTTACAGAATAGAATCAGAGATTCCCCAATGTCAGAGCAAAGACTCTTACATTATAACAAGGAAAGGATGGCATTTATACAATCTCATTGCATGCAGATAATTTTTGAGCAAAAACAATGAACAGTAGGAAAGGGAAGACATGGGGAACAGGGTGAAGTCTGATAGAGATCCTTTGGCTAATAAAGTACAGGGGGTGATTAAGGGCATGTAGGCCAAAACAAGTCATCCATATTCTCCTGTAATTCAATACTTGTCCCATGGGGACAGTTCCATTCACTTGAGTGGAAAAGTAATATCACACATAACCTGAGGACAGGTGTTTTTCTAAACCTTGATATCCCCTTTACGGTTCCCATGCACTTTAGAAGAAAGTTGGCCGAACAATTGTTGGGCCCGAAAAATTCTATTGTGTACATACAGCATCCTGACTCTTCACAATGATGTAAGGAACGAACCCCTTTTTTTCTGGGGAACAAGCTGCTGCTAGAGCTGCCCCAGCAGTCGCTTACCTCCTTCTTATTTGACAGCGTTAAATATTCATGTGTGTGGGGTTAACGGTAGAGATGGTAGTATGAACAGATGACAGAAACTAGGGGTGTATGGACGGGCACCTTCAGGTTACGTTTACATATGATACGATGGATCTGTTATAATCATATATAGATTTTTTGGTTGTGTGGGTGTTAAGCATTGATACCATAGTACCTTTTGGGCGACAAGTTGAAGCTTTTTTCATTTATTTACTCCCATATAATTCATTTCTTATCTCAAGTGATAAGCAGATTCTAGGACATTTAGAATTGTAATGTGCCTACGCATGTTGTTACAGCATAAATAATGGCACTTAAAGGGGTTAGCCCAAGATTTTATCACCCATCTACAAGTTAGGTTAAAACTAGCTGGCTGGTGGGGTTCAGACCACTGGGGTTACTGTCCTGCAACTAGAGGTACAGCACACATACCTGGCCGCTGCTCCTTTCACACTCTGCTGTACTCTTTGTTTCTCCATAGAGAATGAATGAAGTGTTGGCATATGTAAGCCATACCTTTTTATAGATTTGGTGAGCTATGGAAACCAGCAGTATCTGTTTGCCAGGTAGGAGGAAGAAGGACTAACTCTGTAAGGTTGGGTTCACACATACCGTATCAGAGTGTCAATTGAGGGTCCATAATAGGACCTGTGTGTTTTTGCGGCTTCATAACATGTACAGACATATGAATGGATCTGTAGGACTGTCCTCAATTGCAGACAGACTACAGAACGTGTAAAAGAGGCATAAGACTGTTTTGAGGTATGAGTTTGGAACCCAGTCTGAATGCTGTGGAAACTTAGCCCCCAGTTCTCTGCCAATTGCTATGTGATATAGCTAGGATTATTGGCAATATTGTTGTGCTATTGGGGAAGAACTTGGGGCATGGTTTCCGCAGTATTCGACTCATTCTAAATGGTAATGTGGAAACCTGGCCTAAACCTGGATGCTGCCTACACAATTATAGATTGCTGCTTACCATTTTTCACACATCTGTTGCAATACCTTAAATTCTTAAAGACTTGTATACTTTTGTGTATATGTGCTTGTGTATTAACCCCTTAAGGTCCAAGCCAATTTTCGTTTTTGCGCTTTTGCTTTTTCCATTTTATGTTTAAAAGTCCATAGCGCTTGCATTTTTTCACCTAGAGACTTATATGAGTGCTTATTTTTTGCGAAACCAATTGTACTTTGCAATTACAGGCATAATTTTTCCATAAAATATGTTGTGAAACCGGATTTGCGCTGTCAAATTGAAAAAAAAAAACGAATTTGTTTTGATTTCGGGGAGTTTTGCATTTATGCCGTTCGCCCTATGGTAAAACTGACTTGTTATGCATGTTCCTCAAGTCGTTACGATTACAATGATATATAACATGTATAACTTATATTGTATCGGATGGCCTGTAAAAAATTCAAACCGTTGTTAACAAATATATGTCACTTAAAATCGCTCCATTCCCAGGCTTATAGCGCTTTTATCCTTTGGTCTATGGGGCTGTGTGAGGTGTCAGTTTTTGCGCCATGATGCGTTCTTTCTACCGGTACCTTGATTGCGCATATACGACTTTTTGATCGCTTTTTATTACATTTTTTCTGGATTTGATGCGACCAAAAATGCGCAATTTTGCACTTTGGGATTTTTTTGCGCTTACGCCGTTTACCGTGCGAGATCAGGAATGTGATTAATTAATAGTTCGGGCGATTACGCGCGCGGCGATACTAAATATGTTTATTTATTAATTTATATTTATAAAATGGGAAAAGGGGGGTGATTTGGACTTTTATTAGGGGAGGGGATTTTTTATTAATAAAAACACTTTTTTACTTTTTTTTTTTTACATGGACTAGAAGCCCCCCTGGGGGGCTTGTATATACATAGCACTGATCTCTCATAGAGATCAATGCTGTGTATATACACAGCAAAGATCCATGAGATCGGTCATAGATTGCTATGGCCTGCTGCAGGCCACAGCAATCTACTGCCGAGCCGGGATCAGCGTCATTCCGACGCTGAGGCCTGGCACGGCCAGAAGAACGGATCTCCCCCCCGCGATCGCATCGCGGGGGGTAGATCCGACCCACTAGACACCAGGGATGTTGTGCATAAAGCACTTCAATGCAGCTGTCAGGTTTGACAGCTGCATTGAAGTGCTTAATTAGCCGGCGCGGCAACGGGACCCGCGCCGGCTAACAGAGGCACTGCCCGGCTGCACGTGTCAGCCGGGATCAGCGCCGTTCAGAGCGGGGTCCCGGCGGGACCCCGCTCTGAACACCCCCCGCGGCGCCATGACGTATCAGATACGTCATGGGTCGCTAAGGGGTTAAAGCAACTCTGTATCCACCAACCCACCCCACCTTACCGATTGTGTCCTTTAAAATGTGAGTGGTGTCTTGGTTAGAGCAAAAAATGATCTTTTAATCTGCAGCGCTGTCATACTGGCCTGGCCTAGAGTGTCTGTGCCTCAGGTCTGTGATGCCTCTCCTTTCTTACTCCCCACCATCCTCATCATGAGGAATGCCTTTGGCTGGATTGCTGTTCACCACTTGTTTAAACAGTGCACTTGGGCTATAGCGACACAGGTGCACTGTTTAGACAAGCGATGAATAGAAACCCTGCCTGGGAGTATTTCTTATAATGAGGGGAAGAAAGGAGAGGCGGCACAGACACTCTAGGCCACACCAGTATGACACAGCGCTGCAGATTAAAAGATCATTTTTTGTTCTAAGGCATAGAGCACATTTTAAGACATGACCCGGAAGGACTTACACTCATCAAACAGATGGTACTAGCGGTTTGGTGGGGTGGGTTGGTGAATACAGAGTCGCTTTATAGATGATAAATCGTTGAGCAATTGAGTTTCTGATCCATGTGTACCACAGTGCCATGATGATTTGTATAAGAGTTGTTGTGTTGACCATAGTGTTTTGCATTTCTGTGACCCAAGGATTGATATAAACTCTGTACTTGTGCCTATTTACTATGGAATTTAAAACATTTTAATAGTCAAGTAATTTTCCATATGCTTTTGTTGGAGAACAATGTTGACATTTCTGACCTAGGAAAACTGGTTTCTTTCCTGAATAATAACATGGCACAGAGATTAGCAAAAAAAATAAGAAAACCAAAACCTTAACCTGATTCTCTGCTTCCCTGTAGTTACAAAGATGATTCCTTACCTGTTTGTTTCACTGTGCATATTGTCCAATAGAAGTGGGGGATTATGTTTGCTGCATTGTTGTAACTGTAGTATAGGATTTGCGCTATTTTTTATATCCTTTATTGTAAAATACTATTTACTTATAAATATGATGTTTAAATAAAAAAATCATCTTAACATTCAGTTGTGGTTTCACTAATGCCCACTTCCCAGTGTTAGATGAGCATTGGCGAGTGGGCACAGCTTTTGGTATGGACCTCTTGCTAAGACAAATTGTACCCACCAAAGACATTCATTGCCGGACTAAACTTCCCCATACACCTTAAACTTTTGTTGGTCGTACCCGCATAGGCTGCCAGCATAAGGTGTGTGGTGCTCTCCAAAATGACAACCGACAGATGATGTTGGTGGAGATAGCAGTTGGGCGTGATGGAAAATCCCCACCCGACTCCTTTGTTCTGGGAGATAGAAACCTCGGTCAGCGCACCTTGGCTGCAGCTTAACCCTCCCCTCTCCATAAAGTTAAACATTCCTCTGTATGGGAAGAGGTAACTGACAGCCAAATGATTGTTCGACCCTCAATGGTATGGCCACCTTAGCAAAATAGGGATTTTCCCAGTGAGTGTGACATAAACCGTGTCTATGATGATGCAATCAGATGGTAGTCATGTCACCACTACTGATTCCCTGATGGGTCATAGGCGATGCAGTAGTATAAAACCACCTCTCCAGTATTGTGATGGTGCCTAGTTCTGGAAGTCAAGCAATGTGCAAATAGCAGGTAAACAAGGGGGGTTACTTTTGTCATATCTATAGAGTGGAAATGGACTGATGTTGAGTTAGTTGTTTTTTTTTGTGATCCACTTTGTAATAACCATCAGTTAAATATTGTTGCAAATGCATTTATCTAGCCATCCATCTGATGTATATAATGCACTGCATATGACGTGTTTGTGTGTGTGTGTGTGTGTGTGTTTTCAATTAAAACAACGTCCATTCATAATGCAATAATTTGCATTGAAGTCAATGAATACAACTGCTGTTGCTTCACACAATATATTGAACAATGGCCATTGTTTGGCTACCACCATTCAAATAATGTCATTTATTTTCAACCATTGTTTATAGACTTCATTGCAATTTTTTATTTAAAGAAAGGTCCATTGTTTGATGCTCAAAGAAAGCTTTATTATTTTTGCCAGCCTAGCATACAATGCATTCAGAAGCCCTGTGCGGTCTGGTATGTAGTGGTGCGGCAGGTCAATGCAGCTCAGTTCCTATTGAATTGAACGGGAGCTGAGCTGCAGTAACCCACAGCACCACTGCACAGTAGACACTGCAGGGCTTCCGGGACCATTTGCAGTGTGTAGATGCCGGTGCAGCAGCTCAATTAAACAGCTGATCACTGAGGATGTTCGGTGTCTGCACCGGATAGGCCATTAATGTCTGATTGTTGGAGTGCATAGCCCTTGTTTTTTTACTAAAAGCTAATTTACACTTGGCAGCATCTTTCTCACCTAACCTTCTACTTAGGGTACAAACACACGCAGCAGATACGCAGCATATTTGATGCTGTGTCCAGTTATTTAGATCTAATCTTCTGCGTATTTGCTGCGTATCGCAGCAGTAAATACGCAGCGTATATGCCGTGTGTGTTTGTACCCTTATTGTCATTTAAAAATTCAAGAAGGAAGTGTTATTATTTCCTGTTGCATATATGGTTTTATTGTTCACGTTGTGAACAAGACTAAACAGGAGATAAAGGGTGTAAAATTTAGACTGGTGTAAACTGCCCACCGCGACCAATCACAGCTCTTTCCCTTTACCAGAGCTGAAAGCTGAGCTGTGATTGGTTGCTGTGGGCAGTTTGCACCAGTATAAATTTTACACCCTTAAAATCTCCCTCTAAGTTTCTGTCACACTTGTTAAGTAGCCTAAAGTATGTGCGGGCTATGCATCAGAATACTGGCATAAACATATAGCACTCTGGACCTAATCTACTCATGATCCTGCTCAGTTTGCAGGAGGTTGTGCTTTTAAGACCCCAAAATAACATTCCTATATTACATTTGGTCTTTTGAATTTTAATAGGCTCCCACTATGGAATTTTATAGGGAAAAGGTGTCCATCTGTTGTTAATGACAGTCGCAGATAATGATCATGATCATTATTTGCAGCTGTAATTATCAATTCATAGCCGCTTTTCACCACTAAGTGTCGGTCTGTTCCAGTAATGGGAACAAAGCCTAAATATGCAGAAGTATAAGTATAAGGGTAAGTGTGAAAGGAGACTAAGATTAGTTTTCACATAGATCACAATAGGGATGTAATATGAAGTGTGATTTTGTCGAACAACAAGAATCTCCAGGTATTATAAAATTAATACTCACTAAAATGTGGCCATATTATGGCCTTTTGAAAATTACATTGATCTTACCAAAGGTGAGAACTAGGCAATTTTTTTTTGGATGACTCTAAATGTATACTGTGCTATACATTTTCATCCACGTGTTCATTGACATAGGTGTTTTATTTTTTTCTAGGTCTTGGAAGGTGCAGCATAAATATGTGAGCCTGTCCTAGAAATGCCATAAGGACACTCTTATAACATCTGGCCCATCATAACCCACTGGAATATTGCTTTGCTAAAAATGTGTAATATGAACAGGGTCCATCATGTGTTCAAGCTTTTTATTAATGTACTGTCCTCGATACCTGCAGACCATTTATAAGTGTTACCTTTTCTGTGTAACATTGCAGGATTTTCTTGTGCCTGTCTGCGCAGTTGGAACTGTATATGTAGTTATAGAAATTACTGCATGTAACTGCGCTGGATATAGCACTTCTGTGCTTCTCATACCAGTCATACTTCTCAAGAAAATACGTATGTCATTTGAATGAGGAGAAAAAAAGATTGCAAAGGTTTTTAACTTTGCCCAGCCCTTTCACTCCCTTCCGGAGGTTACAGGAATTGTGGGAGTAGCATACCAGCGCTTGTGTTGTAACAGTGAGGTAAGCAGCTTTGCTGCAGGCTCTGCTGCGTCCTGCTCTATTATCTCTCCTGTCTTGTTCCACCCTGGTTTGACTGTGTTAGTGTTTCATGCCTAAGTAATGCGCTTTGATTTTTAATTTTGATAGATAAATGTGTTTGCAAATGAAACAGACTTTTTAAAGTTCCTAAAGTTTTCTATGACAACTTAGCTGATCAGTCACTGAGCATTAAGGTGCCAGCACCTGTGCCAATCAGCTGTTTGGCATCCACACTACACAGTGAATGGAGTTTGTCTCCGTCAACTCTGTATCGGTGGCGACCTGTAACTGCAGCTTAGGTCCCGTACAATTGAACAGGAGTTGAGCTGCAGTTACACATCGCCACCGCTACACAGTGAATGGAGATAAACTCTGTTCACTGTAGTGTGGGTTTCTGCACCCTGACACTTAGTAAGTGATGAGCTATCTACGGGATATTTTTCCAGGAAAACCCCTTTAACCGTGAGAGTTCAGGGTAAGGCTGTTTGTGGTAGCTTCGAGGTTGTCTTGTTGAGTAAGAGGCCTCACCGGCGGCATGTCGGTGTACAAATATGGACCTTTATTTGGATTGAAGATAACTTAACAGGTTCTGGAACATCTTGGAATGTTTTGTAAGAATACCATTGATTGTAACTCCTCAAACGTTGGCAGTGTTTTGGAACGCTGGGTCCAAAGGAGATTGAACATATCTTGATTATTGGACAATGAGCTCTTTGTGAAAGTGTGATATTGTACTGTAATCTATCGAACATCATGGCATTGAAACAGGTTGCAATAAAATGTATTTTTTATCGTCATTTTGAAATTGTGTTTGTATGAAACAGGCATTGTGTGGCAATCAGAGCGTGCGATATAGCCATGGAGGCCTGTTATGTGTGCAGGTCTGTGAGAAGGTTGTGATCCACCCAAGGCATAAGAGAACAGACTGGGTGGGATGTGAAAAATGTATGTAAATTGGACACTGCTCTATATGCATAGTACTTACTGTATATGAGAGAGGTCTCCAAAAGACTTAATGCTTCTGGTGCATAGCTGTGCTTTATCTAGCCTGCAGCCTGCCTCAAGAACCTAGATAAACTAATTGGTAAATAGTTCAGTGGACCTTTCCATTTTCTCTAGTGAAGACTCTACCTTCCCTACAAACTAACAAATTATTTAAGGAGATTAAAATGCGTTTATAAGAAAGGCACTTCTATTTGCAATGAAAAATTTGTTTGTAAACCTAATATCCATAAAATCCTCCCATATTCTTAACTACACCTAATTCTAGCATTATTCCATTTGGTATGGTTTTTTTTCTGTTGTGTCCCCCCCCCAGCTTCATTTATACTGATATACGTTGTTTTATTTTTTTAGATTCTCCCCTCTGGTATCGCTAACGGGCCTTTTACCATGAGCCATTCCACTCCAGCTACAGGTACAGTGAGAGTATGAGAGCCAGCGTGCTGTGCTTTGCTGGCGTCTCATGAAATAATATTTTCTTAATGCAGCTTGTACATTTTCCATTAGTTTTAAAATTTTCCAGATCTATTTAAGTTCTGTTACTGGATAATGGAAAGACTTTCTAGTGCATAAAAAGACAATGTAACTATATACTGTTAGGAAAGGTGGCAAAAATGTATTAAAACCTACGTCATATGGACAGAAATATTGTGACATGCCTGACTGAGGTCATTGGTGCCCTCATATTTAAGCAATGTTACTCCTAGTCTTCATAGCACCATAACACTTTTTTATTTTTCCACTTAGTGTAATTTTGTGTGTAATTTTTGCGCCATGATCTCTCGCATTTTATTGATATCATTGTATTGTACGTATTGTGGACATGAAAGGGTTAATCATTAAATTCAGTGGTTCATTCTGTCCCATTGCCAGAGGTATATAAATCCATCACCTACCAATTTACAAACATTTGGGAAAGACCGGGTTGTTCTAAAGAACTCACTGAATTTGTAATGTGGTACTATAAAAGGTGGCCACCACTGCAATAAGTCAGTTTGGAGAGAACCTGCATGGCAAGAAATTTCATAATTAACTGAGTGGTGGAAGTGTTTAGAAACCACAGCAACTTGGTCACAATGGGAAGACCACATAAAGTAACAGAGAGGGGTTGCCAAGGGATGAAGGGTGTATCAAATTCATGAACGCTGTGTTCAAAACTCCAGGAGAGTTTCCATGGCCAAGACACCACATGCAAGCCAAACGGCAATGCCAAGCATCATGTTCTGTGGAATTATGGATCACACTTCTCTATCTGGCTTTCTGATAGATAAGTCTGGCTTGGTGAATGCCAGGAGAATGTTACCTGCCGACTGCATAGTGCCAAGTGAAGTTTATTGTAAGAGAGAGAATAGGGTTGTCTTGCAGGGTTTGGCCTAGTTTCCTCAGTTCCAGTGAAAGGAGATCTAAATGCATTAGTGTAGTAAGACATTTTGCACTCTTGCATACTTCCAACTTTGTGGGAACAGTTTGGGGAAACACCTTTTCCTTTCTCAGTGTAACTGTGGCCCAGTGCACAAAGCAATGTCCATAAAGGCATGGTTTGATACGCTGTTGCATTTCCATGTTAAAGTAACAAGGCAAAAATCAGAGTATACACTGTGGGTGTTGCTGACCACTCATACACAATTGCCATTGTATTTAAAGTTTTTTTTTTTTTTTTTTTTTTAGAAATAACTATCGTTCAGCACTGCACGATATGAATCTCTTTAATGTAAATCAGTTTGACATTTGGAGCTGGAATAGGCTTCTAATCGCTTGTGCTCCCCGCCGTATATCTAACTATAACTAATGAGACAAGCTTTCCACTGCCTCTCCATAGCTCCCATATCCAGCGCAATTTAAGTCTATAGTGCTGGGTCTCATGCTGGAGAGGCAGTGGGAAGCTCCTCTTATAAAGTATATTCAGAATGGACGATCGAAAGCCTGTTCCCGTGCTTCGTTCAGAATAGATTTACCTTAGAGAAATGTCACAGTCCTACGGAGTCTGCCAGACGTAATAATATAATAGATGGTGCAAAAAAAACAAAACAACCATGTAGGGGGATAACATTTAACAATTTTTGGTGGTCTAGAGTGGTTAAGGGACACAAACATATATATATATATATATATATATATATATATATATATATATATATATATAATATGTGTGCGTGTGTAGAGACAAGCGAACCTGGAGCATGCTCGAGTCCATCCGAACCCGAACTTTCGGCATTTGATTAGCGGTGGCTGCTGAAGTTGGATAAAGCCCTAAGGCTATGTGGAAATCATGGATATAGTCATTGGTTGTATCTGTGTTTTCCAGACAACCTTAGAGCTTTATCCAACTTCAGCAGCCCCAGCTAATCAAATACCGAACGTTCGGGTTCGGATGGACTCTAACCCGAACCCGGTTCGCTCATCTCTAATATATATGTGTGTGTTTTGGGTCTACCATGGTTCCAGGGATAATATGCAATGGCTTTGTAGCAGAAAGTGATCAGTGCCTTCAGTTTGTCACTTCATCAAATATTTTGAGCATCAAAAATGTGACTAATCTTTTCCAAATCTTGTCTTAGGGCCCAATTCCCCCGGATGATTATCGTTAAATCGTTCGAATCTAAACGATAGTCATTCGTTTGAATAGCAGTTAACGTTTTCAATAAGACCTGGACCTATTTTTATCGTTGCTCGTTCGCAAATCGTTTGCATTGAATAAGATGTCGATCGGTTGTTCCCAGTAGCTACGAACGCAATAGTGATGACAAGACGACCGTAAGAACAATCATAAGTAACAATTATCGTTCCATGTAAATGGGTGAACGATTTCAGGTCTTTCGCAATAGCGGTCGTTTGGATCGTTTATCACTAACGATTATGCGAACGATAATCGTCCCGTGGAATAGGACCCTTTATATTGATAAATCGGGTCCTTTTGTTGTGGATGCGTTATTGGATATATCAATATACTCTTCTTACTGATAATTTCCTTTGGAATATGTACCTCTATAAGTGCTCTGTTTACTGTTTTAGTTTTTGTATATAATCACCGCAGTGTAACCAAGACTACGTTTACACTACTTTTTCCCATCTGTTACACTATGCTGTACAGTGTACAATGCGTTACATTTTAATGCACAGAAAAACATGACCACACATTTTTGTGTATGTGTAAAAAAAAAATAAATCACACTTTTTTTTTTTTAACAATAAAAATCATTGGGAAATGGATTCTACGGATTGGCATACAGCAGTATCAATGTTTCTTTGATCAAAATTCACATTGATAAAATCTACCTTGTGTATAGCAGACTAAAGCAGTTGTCTGGCTTGGAAGACTCTTGAGAACTGTGTGCTGGGAGGGGAGTAGCAATGGTGCTATGGAGTGGAGACAATTGTTCCTGAAACACTACTGGTGGGATAGTGATAAATAACACAACATTAATATGGGTGTGATTCTCAGCTGCAGCTTAAAGATGGAGGCTCGATGTTGGGAACGTGATGGTATGAAAATAAATGTGAATACCCTTTTTTTTTTATTGCTCGTTTGTGTATATGTCAGACTTCTAATATGACGCTTTGGTTCAGAGCCTCTTGTAAAGATTTTATTGCCTATTAAAATGTAGCAATCAGAGAAGCCTCAAATGCTAAGCAAGGGACTTCACATTAATGACAATATGACAGATGCCTGCATTGATGTCATTTTTTTTCTTCACTTTTCAGCTAATGGAAACGATAGCAAAAAGTTTAAAGGCGATCGCTCTCCCTGCTCCCCTTCACGTGTTATCCATATTCGCAAGGTTCCAAATGATGTTACAGAAGCCGACATCATCTCATTAGGTGTACCTTTTGGAAAAGTTACCAATCTTTTGATGTTGAAAAGTAAAAGCCAGGTATTGTATACTCATGTTTTAATTTATATTGTTTTATAATTTAATGTGTATACATAAATTTTTTGCCTTGTTTTAATTATTTATTTTTTTGATAGACTGATAGATGTCTAACAAAAAGGCCATCTGATGACGAGATGCAACAATTTTCCAAGCCATTTTGTGAACTGAATTCCATTAATTTAGGGCTTATGCATGCGTCTATATTACGCTTCTGTTTTGGACAGAGACCTAATAGGATTGCTGTAGTCGTCCAGTAGATCTATTTTTTTTTCTTTTAAAATTACCAAATTAGCACAGACAGTACTTTTAGTGTTCAGGCAATAGCCATTTTCTAAAAGGAAAGAGATATAGCACACGCCATCAGAATCATATGCATGGAAGTATTATCCTATAGAAATAATGATTGTAGAGGATTATCTACACACGTATAGAGATCAATGGAGCCTGTATTGCAGTGCAGGAGGCTTTATGGATTGGTATAGTCTCTGTGCACAGATGCACTAAGCAAAAAAAAAAAGCACAAACAAATCTGGAATTTTTTTGATTGACTACTTTTCCTGATGGTATATTGTTACCAATATTGCCAATGGTCTCATTTTTTTAGGCTAGTGAAGAAAAAAAATCTCTGACAAGTTAAAAGTTTACTTTGTGTAAGATATTCTTTGAGGCTGGGTTCACACTACGTATATTTCAGTCAGTATTGTGGTCCTCATATTGCAACCAAAACCAGGAGTGGCTCTGTCCACACAATGTTGAAATTGAGTGGATGGCCGCCATATAACAGTAAATAACAGCCATTATTTTAATATAACAGCCGTTGTTTTAAAATAACAGCAAATATTTGCCATTATATGGCGGCCATCCACTCAATTTCAACATTGTGTGAACAGAGCCTTTCTGTGTTTTCAATCCACTCCTGGTTTTGGTTGCAATATGAGGACCACAATACTGACTGAAATATACGTAGTGTGAACCAAGCCTAAAGCTGTTATCACAAAAGATAGGGAATGACTAACTGATCAGTGGGGGTATGATCACTGGCACTCAGCCCAGTCACAAGAAGGAGGCCCCTTGTCCCTACAGAGAATGCAACAGCAGTGTACATAAAGGACCTCCAACCAATTCACACTATTGGACTTTTTAATGGTGCCCTTACAGAGAGACTTATCTGACAAATTTCTGAAGCCAAAGCCAGGAACAGACTATAAACAGACAACAGGTCATAAAGCAAAGACTGAGATTTCTCCTCTTTTCAAATCCATTCCTGGCTTTGGCATCAAAAATCAGTCAGATAAATTGTATGCGCACACTACGGAATTGCGGACTCTGGTGGCTGCCACGGGTGGAGACGGGCCCGTCTGTCAGATTCTGCGAGCAAGTGCTAGCTGCGGAATCCAAACTAAAGGCAACATAACATAGCCAAGTGCTGTGCATAGCCACATTCAGCAGTCTTAGAGAGCGTAAGTGGACCATTGGCCGAGCATACACATTAGGGCTGGGTTCACACTACGTATATTTCAGTCAGTATTGTGGTCCTCATATTGCAACCAAAACCAGGAGTGGATTAAAAACACAGAAAGGTTCTGTCCACACGATGTTGAAATTGAGTGGATGGCCGCCATATAACAGTAAATAACTGCCATTATTTCAATATAACAGCCATTTTTTTAAAATAACAGCAAATATTTGCCATTAAATGGCGGCAATCCACTCAATTACAACATTGTGTGGACAGAGCCTTTCTGTGTTTTCAATCCACTCCTGTTTTTGGTTGCAATATGAGGACCACAATACTGACTGAAATATACGTAGTGTGAACCCAGCCTAAAGCTCCATTCAATTCAAGCAAAAGGAGGCCCCTTTCTCCAGTGGCGTAACTACAAATGGCTAGGCCCCATAGCAAACTTTTGATTGGGCGCCCTTTCTGACTGACTGACCACTAAGCTATTTGTCTAGTTATAACTGCAAGCGCTCGTCAGGAGTGCTTGCAGTTAAAGGGACATTTGCAGAACCTCTTAGGCCTGCTTGGCCACCTGGTTCTCCAAATGATGACCGCTCAGGCTGCTCAGCGTATTGCAAGAGCAGGCAATGGGGCCCCCTGAGGTAGTGGGCCCCATAGCAGCCGCTATGGCTGCTACAATGGTAGTTACGCCCCTGCCTTTCTCGTGATTGGTAGCAGTCCCATCAGTCATTTAGTCATTCTTTATGCTGAGGATAGGTGATAACTTTTAATCTTGATATAACACTTTTAAAGGTGTTTTCCATCTACAAAAATGTGCACAGTGTCACAGGTGTGTGACACTGTCAGTTCCCGCCCTGTTTTCCAGTAGTGAGCTGTGGTGAGTGGGGTGGGCACAGAGGGTCATACACCTGCCTCTGTGACACTGTGAGCCTGGGATGAAGAAAGTTTAACAACAGATCACAGAGCAGTGGTGAAGATGTGTACAGTATGCATTGCTCATGTGATCGGCAAGGAAAACTGTCAGGTTGGATATATGCATCCTATGCATATATGTGTGTGTGTGTATATATATTATTTTTTTTTATTTTTTTTTTAAGAATAGTTATCTGACAGTATTGCTTGTACAGATCCAAGATCTGTCCTGGGGTTTGTTCGGCAGGTGATTTTTTTTGTTTTTGTTTTTTAATTCTTTATTTTATTTCGAAAAAAATAAAAAAACTTAAGTAAAAAATATGGCATCTACAATTCTCTAATACATCATCACTGGATCTTTTTGAAATCAGCCTGCCACCCACCCCTCCCCTGGTCAACCAGGAGGGGGAGACAGGAGGAATCCTTACCATACACTCCACTTTCCCCTGAGATTCCCCCCTCTACGACTTCCAGTCTCTTAATTCTATAAACCTGGTTTATCCATTCTTAGGTCAAATTGGCGTGGCCTAGTGTTTATGCCCTAGGACTGCCTCTCCATCCCTCCTCCCCGCCCTCTTCATCATGAGGAATGCCTCTGGGCAAGATTTCTCCTATTCATCACTTGTCTGCACATAGGCCTTAACAATCTAGCACATGTGCAGTGTTCAGGCAAATTATGAATAGGAGAAATTCTGCCTAGGGCATTTCTAACCATGAAGAGGGTGGGGAGGAGGGACGGAGAGGCGGTTCAGGCCTAGGCCTCAGACTCTGTAGGCCACTCCTATCTGATAGTACAGGTGGTTTGGTGCGCGGGGGGCAAATTGTGGCTACAGAGTCACTTTCATTTTATTTATAGTAGTGGAGGATCAACAAGGACCTGGTGAGTGTTGAAACAGCAGTGACTCGAGTAAAGTTTCTTTCAACAAGACAATCGTCATTGATGGCACCCCCTTGCATATTGGTGCAATTGTATGCAATCAAAGCCAACAAATAGTATTGGTGCCTCCAACAGAGGTCTGCGTGTCCCTTTCAGCTAGGGCTGGATCAAACAAAACAAATGTCTTTTTACACAACTGTATTTGAAGCCAGTGTCTTTGTAATATTTTATTTATATGCAAGATGGTAAGAAGAAAATTGAATGGATTAGGGCTTTGCTACCGGATAAGCACAAACACATGATTGGTGTTTAGTAAAACCTAGAGGTGGATGTGATGCTAGTTTAGTCAATAAGAAAAGGAAGCCTCACAGAATACATTGCTAGTCATTTGGATCTGTTACAAGCCAGATCCGTTATGGAACCTTCAAAAGGGTAGTTCAGCAAAATAAGGAAAATCTTTCAAATCAACTCGTGTCAAGTGCCAGATATTTGTAATTTACTTCTATTGAAAAATCTGAAGTCTTCCATTACCTAAAGGGGAACTCCGGATAAAACTTGTTTTCTTTTAAAATTACATTAGAAGTTAAATATGTGTCTATACAATGTATTAGCGTATCTGTACGGTTCTGCCACACTGGTAGCTGATAGAAATCCAGGAAGTGAAAAAAAATGGTCCCTGTACAAATCCACATTGTTTCCTGCTATCCCCTATCCCCTGCTTCTTCTGCTATCCCCTATCCCCTTAGGAGACAAATCTTGCATGACTCTGTCTCACATTGTGTGTGTTTGCTGATGATGCAGACAGGGGGGGCGTGATGTCCCAGGAGGCTTGGCTGCATCCCCCAATCCCCTGAGTGATTCACCATCTCTGACCAGCCAGAAGCAGGTGTTGCACTAATTTCTCTAATTGTGCAGAAGTGTGCAGTGAAATTAGCGCTGTGTTCACACATGGAATGTCATTGCAGTACTGCAGCGTATTAGCAAAAATGATGCAGTAAATAATGCTAAACGGCAGAGAGGATCAGAGCCTTATTGTGGGGCTCAACTTCAAAGATAATAGATGCTTGATCATAATATGTGTGTGGAAATGAAAAGAAAAGAAAATTCAAGTAAATTCTTTACTTTATTCCAATATCGGCGTTACAGGTAGTAACTGTGTGCTGTGTGATGTTACAGATAGAGAATACAGCGTGCTGTGTGGTGTTACAGGTAGAGAATACAGCGTGCTGTGTGGTGTTACAGGTAGAGAATACAGCGTGCTGTGTGGTGTTACAGGTAGAGAATACAGCATGCTGTGTGGTGTTACAGGTAGAGAATACAGCGTGCTGTGTGGTGTTACAGGTAGAGAATACAGTGCTGTGTGGTGTTACAGGTAGAGAATACAGTGTGCTGTTACAGGTAGAGAATACAGTGTGCTGTGTGGTGTTACAGGTAGAGAATACAGCGTGGTGTTACAGGTAGAGAATACAGCGTGGTGTTACAGGTAGAGAATACAGTGTGCTGTGTGGTGTTACAGGTAGAGAATACAGTGTGCTGTGTGGTGTTACAGGTAGAGAATACAGCGTGCTGTGTGGTGTTACAGGTAGAGAATACAGCATGCTGTGTGGTGTTACAGGTAGAGAATACAGTGTGCTGTGTGGTGTTACAGGTAGAAAATACAGTGTGCTGTGTGGTGTTACAGGTAGAGAATACAGTGTGCTGTGTGGTGTTACGGATAGAGAATACAGCGTGCTGTGTGGTTGGGACCACAATGAAATCATAAATTACTGCAAATAATTCAGTAACACAATGAAACTGCAATGTGTGAACACAGCCTAGATGTTCTGCAACAGCTTTGGGCAGGGAATAGGCAAGGTGGAGGACTGTGATGAACAGCTGAGGGAAAGCATTGCATTCTGGAACCTGTAGTACTGTGTACAACTGATAAACCAGGAAGTGCAGAAACAGAAAAAAGAACAAAACCCCCCAAAACAAATGGATTTTTGGTAGTTTCAAAAATGGAATAGATAAGTAAGTAATGCTTTCTGCTTCTGCAGAAGTTTCATTTTTTTTTAACCTCTATCTGGAGTTCCCCTTTAACAGCTGCTTTATGTCCTGCAGGAAGTAGTGTATTCAGTATGACACAGTGCTGCCACCTCTGTCTGTGACACAAAAGGGGAGATTTATCAAACTGGTGTAAAGTAGAATTGTCGCAACCAGATTCCACCTTTCATTTTCTAAAAAATTTGTGAGGTATGAAAGGTGGAATCTGATTGGTTGCTAGGGGCAACTAAGACAGTTCTACTTTATACCAGTTTAATAAATCTCCCCCAAACTGTTTAGAGATGTAGCAAATCCCCATAGAAAACCTCTCCTGCTTTCAGAAGGAAAAAAAACTACTATAAAGAAACAGAACGATACAGCTAAGGATGGTACAACATATTCTTCTGGGCCAGAAAAGTTCATGAAGATTATTTAGGGTCAGTGAAGATGTTAATATTGAGCCTCCTAGAGTTAACTTATTTAGAACTATATCCATTGACATACATTCTGGAAAATTCTTCCATCCTGATGTTTATGGGCTATGTTAGACAAAATAAACAAATGACAGCAAAAGGAGAAGTCATAAACCTCAGCAAATTAGTAAAAATGCAGAGGATATGTGTGTGTGTGTGAAACAGTAACTGAATGATAGAATGACCATTTGAGAGTTAAAAGTATGATTACATAGTAGGAACTGTATCGAAGTTACATGTATATTTTATATGTACATGTATATGCTACTACATATACATAATTTTAACTCTTTCGTCAACTGATAAGATTTTTTGTGTGGCCAGTAAAATCCTTGTTATCAGCAACACATCTGTGTCTAAACAGGGGATGTATGACCAATAAGGGTGCAGTTACATGGCAGCATGCATGGTACAGCAATCGTTTCTGCAGTGCTTGATTAATCATGCCATGTAAGGGCCAGTTCACACTGAGCAAGTTCGACATGTCATTTATTTGAGCGGAGAGGAGCGGGAGTGGAGGAGCGCGAGCCCTCACATACAGACACTATGGGACAGTGAGGCAGGTGGGATTGTGTGGCGGAGCTCTCCACTGAATTTGCTTAGTGTAAGCTGACCCTAAAGGCAAGACAACTGGGCTCACAGCAAGCCATGTAGAAGGGCCCTTCAGTCTCTAATTTGTGACCTTATCAGATTTCCAGTTACCATTTTTGGGGGAGTTGGGGGGGTGTAATTGAAATCTTTTTACTGTATTCATGAAAGTTATGTTTTAAAGGTCAGTCCTTTCTGGCAGTGATACTTTTAGTGGTGACCTAATTGCTTATTGGCTTTGCTGTGAATTTGACCGTTTTTTGTAGATTTGCAGTTTATACTTTATGCATTTCAGTCCACTGAATGTATTTAAATACTTGCTATTGACTTGTCATTAAGTCTGGTGCTTTAAAAATTATGTAGTACCCACCATAAATTACTTAGACCAATTGGAATCTATGTATTGCAACACGGTTTATGGTAAAATTTTCCTTTGTTCCTGTCAATCACAGGCCTTCTTGGAAATGGCTTCTGAAGAAGCAGCTATGACCCTGATGAATTACTACACCCCTGTCACTCCTCATCTTCGCAGTCAGCCTGTCTATATTCAGTATTCTAACCACCGAGAACTGAAGACCGACAACTTGCCTAATCAATCGGTATGTACTGCCTACAGGAATTATAACTGATCAACTACTATTAGAACAATAACTGTTACGCTGGCTACATGTATGTCAAATCCCATCAATGAACTTATTGAGTTCTGCTTAGAGACAGTGAAAATGGCAAGGCAGAAGCATTCACTGGCTTTATGGAGCTTAAAGCGTAACTGTCATGTTTTTTTTTTTTTTATTGCAGAAATCAGTAGTCTTAGCGATTTTATGAAACTCTGTAATAGGTTTTATCAGCCAAAAAAGCCTCCTTCTGTACTCAAGAAGCAATCTCCAAGCCTCCCCCCCTGACTTCTTATCTGTGCATTATCAGGCAAACACGTCTTCATTACAGAGAAGCCAGTGAAGACGGGTTCTGCTCTCTCTATTGTATCCTTATGGAGGGGGGGGGGGCTGAGGGAGATGAGGGAGCAGGAAGAGGTGACATGAAGGTCAGCTGTTTGTAGACTCTCTGGGCACCTAAAACGCTAAATTCAGGTGTCAGAAAGGTCAGTGCTTATCTATGAACTTACTGAGAGAAGATTGCAGGGTTTTGTGCTGTGCAGAAATCCTCCGTGCTAAGTCACTCCTAACAGCCCCTCCCCTCTCCATAGCCACATAATGGAGACAGAAATCCTGCTTCATTTGATGTGAGGGGGGAGGCTGGGAGATTGCTTTTTCAGTCCAGAAGGAAACTCTTTTAGTACATAAAACCTATTACAGAGTTTCTTAAAATCGCTTGTACTGTTGATATTTAATGTTTTCAGAAAAATGACCCTGAAATGACAGTTACGCTTTAAATGATAGATACATGATTCATTAAAATCAATTTTGTGAGAAATACTTTTTATTACTACACAAAATTCATTACGCACAAATGATAAATATAAATTCCACGATGCTACAATAATTTTTAATAATTTATCTTTATTTTTTAAATCCACTAAGAGAGTAGTTTTTAAAACACCATACATCATATTTTTTTTTTCATTGCAGAAATGACAGCATGCTACATAATTTCATCACACCAAGTATATTGCAGGTTATCATCATAGGAATAGCCAGTGAAATAGAGATAAATTTATAGTGTTACATATACAGACTAAGTTTATGGTAAACTCTCAAGCCAAGTGCATGTTTTCAGAATGCATGGAGAACTCCCAACACTCACTTCAAATCACCATAGGCCACATATTCATATGGGATGTAGAAACAAATTTTTTTGT
Organism: Dendropsophus ebraccatus; assembly: GCF_027789765.1. Classification (NCBI taxonomy): domain Eukaryota; kingdom Metazoa; phylum Chordata; class Amphibia; order Anura; family Hylidae; genus Dendropsophus; species Dendropsophus ebraccatus. The sequence continues at coordinate 86,672,476 of NC_091456.1, read as the reverse complement.
TTTGTTATAACATCGGTTATAATTACCTATATTACGTTGTGTACATAGGAAGAATTGTATATAGCTATTTTCAAATATGCCTTGTAGTGCAGTCTTTATACTGGGGGCTTAACATTTATTTGTTTTAGAAAAAAACAAAAAAAACAACAAATGTACTGTATGCCCCGTTTGTTTTCTGAATCCAGCTCTGGACTCTTATAAGGCCTTATTCACACGTTCAGTAAAATTGTCCGTGATCGCTGATCAGCGACCACAGACAATTTTGGAGGAAATTGAATACTATGAGTTTATTGAGAATGATCCATGCCGTGAAAAAATAGGACAGGTCATAGTGCGGAGCGGAATCACTGCACAAGTGCCACAGTAGAAAACATAAATTGTTTTTCACTGATTCTATGGATGCCACGTCTGTGGAATCTGTGAAAAAACAGATCCCATGTCACCCACCCCCTTCCTGCCAGCACATCCCCACCAAGCCCACCCTCATAGCACGTCCCTGACAAAGCATCCCCAACCTCCCCAGGGCTGGCATACTCTTATTCACCATTACCGGCATATTCCTTCTTCGCTTCTTTCTGCTGGCTCCCTGGTGCAAGAGTGACGTTTGGGGAATACGCCGGTTCTGTATGCCAACCCTGAAGGGGTTGGGAATGCAGCTACAGGGATTCAAGGGTGGTGGGGCTTTGTGGGGATGCGCTCTGAGGGTGTGTGTGTGTGTGTTTGGGGGGGTGGCGGTGGGCTTAATAGGAATGTGTTGCCAGATCTCCCTGTGCAGGGGAGGGGGGTAATTGTGGTGCTGGGCTGTGGGGATCAGCTCTGCTGCATCTAACATATGGGGATCAGCACTGCTAAATCTGTGGTGATGCGCTGCCATCAGCTGTCCAGGGGGAACCCTAGACATGGAACACATAGTGGAATACATACTCGGGTGGTGTGATGCAATGCAATCACTGATCTAGCAAGTGGACTAAAATCATGGTCCTTAAAAATCACTGGACGTGTCAATGAGGCCTAAGGCTAGGTTCACACTGTGTAGAAATGACGTCCGCCTTTTATAAGAATGTCTGTCTGTTATTTGTGCAAATAACATTGAGAGTATTTCGAACATAATGGCTGTTATTTAATAATAATTGTAATAATGCTTTTATTTTTATAGTGGCAGCTGATTCCTCAGCACTTGACGTAGTTTGCGTAGGTTCTTATGAAAGACTGACATCATTTTTACATAATGTGACCCCAGCCTAAGGCTAAATTCACACATGGTGGAAATGCGGCAAATGTTTTAAATATCATTCACATGCTGTGGTTAATTTGTGCACGGAATATTAGACATACTGAGGATATTTAGATCTGCAGAATGTTAACTCTGCAGGTGTAACATTTTGCAGCAGACCCGCCATGGACTTGCACAAGCTGTGGGGGTCTTTGTTCACACAGTGTTTTGTTGTTGTTGTTTTAATTAATGTTTTGAGTGCTATTAATATTATAAATGCTTTCTGCACCCAGTTATACATGTAAAATGCGAAAAGCCACGACCTATTAATTTCAGTGAGAAATAGTGATTTTTTTTTTCACTGCTTATTTCAAATACATGCATTAAAGGAAACAATGTTACTCAGTCTATTTATTGGGCTGTATTGTTAGAAAAAATAAAGTACTATAAAAGGTGTAAAAATATCTGGAAGCTACATGTGTATTGTGAAGCAGATTTTAGAGGGGTATTCCAGAGACTAAGTGAATTTTTTTTCCCCGCTAATACTTAAAGTTATTACTTTGTAATATAACTTTATTTAACTTTTCCCTTTTTACATACATACTTTGGTTAGTGGCAGCAGTAAGGGGCGACATCTGCTGCCACCAACAATTGTCGGGAACTGCAGGTCTCTAAGTCCGGATCTGCTGCCCTGTTTAGTGTTCACCAGGCTTGACCCAAAGCCCTCAGCCCCAGCCTGCACTAACAGGAAGAACCAAGTGGCTTTGGGTCCTGCACTGAACAGCTTCACCCTGGCTGCGTAGGTGGCTGCTGTACACTTTTAAGTAGAGAGACAATTCATGTTTATTGCAAAAATGTAATTACTGGTTACTATACAGACAAAGAAACAACAACCAGGGGATTACACAGGGTACTGGTACAAAAAAAAAAAAAGCCAGGCCAGCCGTAATAGTTACATTGCAGTATGCAGTGTGATAACGTAAAAAAGTGTTAGATCACATATAACTCTGGCTCCATCTGTTGGCTACACACAATAATGCTTATACAGTAATTAAGGCGCTTCATGCATATCTGGCATATCTGTGACTACCTATAGCCTTTACACCGCTTTCACATCACAGAAAGGATAAAAAAGCTAAAGTAGCACTAAAAAAAACAGGAAAACAACCCAAAAGGTAAAGAGAGACCAGAATTTATGTTTCTTAGCAAAAAAGAAAATATTTAAGGAAAGCACATTATCACTGTTGCTTTACTCCACCAGTATCCCTGGGACCGCCCCACACGTGTTTTGCACTTCCGTGCTTAGTCACCCCATACTGTATACAGAACTATACAGGATACTTCTTTTTAAATAGTTATATTACAAATCATTTTTCTTTTCCAGAGTACCCCTATAAGAAAAAATCAAAACAAAATACACATGTATTTAGCATTTTATTTCCATGTAGCTAATTTTGGTGTCGATTTGGACCAAACAGCTTCCAATTCGGCATCAGTGCAGCCAGTATATGTTATCAGATGGTAAAAACGGATGCTGTTGCAGATCCCATTTTTCATTGAATTACATTATAAAAAAAAAAAAAGGATTAATACTGTTTTGTGCAAGTCAAAATTAAATGTAGTGTAATAGAAACCGTGAAACAGAGATGAGAATGCAGTGTGAACCCAGCCTTACTAGTTAAGTACACTATATTGATAGTTTTGTACTAGTTGTAAGTTATGCAACCTGTGATGTGTATTCTACAGAAATATACACCTCATACAGTATATAGTTTTAAACATGAACATTCACTGCATGTAGTTATGATTCAGTAGTTTTATAGTTGTTGTTTCTTTTGCAGTTTATTTTTGCCTGATGTACAAAAATGTATACTAATATGGAGCATGCCATCTGGTTATTTCCTTTTTTTTCCCCCCCTCTTCCCCTTAAGCGAGCCCAGGCTGCTTTGCAAGCTGTGAACACTGTCCCGTCTGGTGGTCTGACTCTCACTGGTGGTCCTGGGGGTGAAAGCTTATTATTACCAGGCCAAAGTCCTGTGCTCAGAATAATCGTGGAAAACCTGTTCTACCCTGTTACGCTGGAAGTTCTCCACCAGGTATTCATCTTACTACCCCCACCCTCTGTGAAGACCTATTATAGATACACTTATAAGTGGTAAGGCAAGGTTCACACGACGTTTTTGCAATCCGTTTTCTTCATCCGTTTTTTGAAAAAAACGGATGCATTTGTGTGCATCCGTTTTGATCGGTTTTTCCATTAACTTCCATTGTAAAAAAAACTGATCAAAACTGTTTCTTTTTTTGTGATGGACACAAAAGTAGTGTCAGCTCCCGGATCCGTTTTTTATACAATGGAAGTCAATGGAAAAACGGATCAAAACGGATGCACACAAATGCTTCCAATTTTTTCATCCGTTTTTTGCAAAAAACGGATGAAAAAAAAAACTGATTGCAAAAACGCAGTGTGAACCTAGCCTAAGACTGTATTCATTTAAGTAGTGTATATTCGGGTTTGCCAGTGACCACATTTCCTATTCTAAACAGTTGCTGCAAAGTACAGACAACACTGTTTGGAGTCCCTCCTAAAAACTGTATATGCCTGAAAATGGACTGAGCATAGTTACTAGTAGAGGTGAGCGAACCTGAGCATTATCATGCAATAGAGGTAAAGATGATGCGGCACACGTCCAGTACTTGCTTGTTGGTGCTTATTGTTCACATGCTCGTGGATACAAACAAGAAAATAGGCTACGATCGCTCGCGCTCTCACCGCGCTTCCTCCTGGCCCATACGTCATCCACTACACCCACCCCCTCTATATATGTGAGTGCAGTTAAAGGGACAGTATAGTTATTTACAACAACTATATACAAACACCATAAATAGTGATAATATAAAAACAATGATAATACAAACATTAGGATATAGTAGAAAAAGCAATTACACTAAACATTACATCATAAAGTGCCGTCATAGAGTCCATTCATGATATTGCTTGTAAATCTGTACGGTCATTAAGACCCAGCGGGCCCAAGGCTCCTGTGCGTAGGATGAATTCCATCTCTTTTTTCAATAATAGAACATGTTTATCTCCACCTGTTTTAGGATTATTAACCCGCAATAAACCCATAAATTTCATATGTGATACATCACCCTGATGTTTTTCTCGAAAGTGTTGAATCAATTTGGGACATCCCTTCCCCGTTCTGATTGAACGCAGATGTTCTGAAAAACGTTTAAATAAAGGTCTAATCTTTTTACCTATGTAAAAAAATTTACAGTTACAGGTGATAGTATACACAACATAGGGTGTTCTTCATGTTATAAAATCATTTATAAAGATATCATGACCACCCAAACGGACCCATTGGGTATTATTCATGTAGCTACAATAACTGCAGCTACCACATTTGTGGTTACCTTTTGGGAGGTCACGATTAAGCCAAGTACTGGGATTACTGTCTACTGTTACACGTCCGTGAACCAATTCATCCCTAAGGTTAGTACATCTTTTAAAAGCCACTATAGGACGTTCACCTGTAACACCTTCCAAGAGTTCATCATCACACAAAACATGCCAGTTCTTATTAATAGCTTTTTAATGATGTTGTTCATAGGACTATGTCTAAAACTAAACACCGTCCTATTTGGTAGATCCTTTTTATTCTTTCTCGAGTAAATCAATTTCCTACGTGTTAGACCTCTTGCTCGCTCTAAGGCCCTATTCACATTTTCCTGTGGATAACCGCGACTGGTCAGACGCATACACAATTCATTGGCTTGTGATTCAAAACCCTCATCTGAATTGTTTATGCGGCGCAACCGGACAAACTGACCGTAAGGTATGGCCTCCTTCACATGCTGCGGATGAAAACTCTCATACCGCAGCAGTGAATTGGTGGCCGTAGGCTTACGAAAACCTGATAGACATAGGGTACCATTGCGTACTTTCAAATTCACGTCTAAAAAGTCTAAATTCTGACCTCCAAAGCAAGATGTAAAGTGCATATTCACATTATTGTTGTTCATGTAACCTAGAAATTCATTAAATTGGGATTTACTGCCTAACCACACAATCAATATGTCGTCTATAAATCTCAAAAAAAGTTTTATGTGCAAAGCAAACGGATTATTCGGAGAAAAAATAATATCCTTTTCTAAATCAGCCAAAAATAAATTAGCGAAAGTAGATGCGACCGGCGTCCCCATCGCCGTCCCAGCCCGCTGACAGTACCACCGGTCAGCGAACTGGAACGAATTATGGGAGAGCATCAATCGCAACATGTCACACAAAAAATCAATGTAAACTGTGTCATACTGATCGAGGGATTGCAAGTGTCGACGGATAGCCTGCACACCCGCATCCTGTGGGATGCGGGTGTACAGGCTCTCAACGTCGACAATGACCAGAGAAAAATCATCCTGCCAAAAAAAATTATCCAGAATTTCCAACAATTCACTCGTATCTCGTAGGTACGATGGAACTTTTGCTAATAGGGGGCGGAGTACCCAATCCAGGTACTTGGATAATGGTTCCAATACCGATTCCCTTCCAGCTACAATCGGCCGACCCAGAGGTCGGTCGACAGATTTGTGGATTTTGGGTATCCAGTACCAATATGGTTTTTTGGGATACTCAATCATAAGTTTCTCCGCAAACTGTTGCTTAAAAATCCCCCGTTCCACACCCTCTCTTAATAGCGTTCTAACTTTATTCTGGTAGGTGGCGGTGGGGTCCCCTTTGAGTTGTATATAGGTATTGGTGTCCCCTAACTGACGGTAAGCTTCCTCTAAGTAGTATTCTTTAGGAATTAACACTACATTTCCTCCCTTGTCCGCCGGCTTCACCACGATGTCCTTGCTCAGTTTCAACCATTTCAATGCGTGCAATTCCTCACCTGACAGATTCATCTTATCAGTGGGATAGATAAGTGCTTTAACATCTCTAATTACATTTTGAGCAAAGACATCGAGGCTACAACCGGCCGGCAAGGGAGGGTTAAATTTAGATGGAACACCCCCTCTAAACCCACCAGTGACTATAGTCTCATTACTCCTGTCCATCCCCTGCAAATCCATCAAGACATCTACCATCTCTCTATCAGTGTCCGTAAAACCCGGATTTAACATGAAACCCAGTTTACCCACTTCCACAGGTGTTTCCCCTATCAATGGGCCAGTATTGCACATACCCTCCTTTCCCGAGAAAAAACGCTTCAAATTGAGTTTCCTTATGCCTTTGTACAAATCAGATAGAAATTCACTATGATCATAATCAGTATATATACAAAAATTAAGACCTTTTCTCAACAATGATACACATGCAGGTGTTAATTCATATTGTGTCAAGTTAATAATCTCCCCATCCCCCTCCGTAACCCGACAATCATCATTACCTGTGGTGCTTTTTCGGGCATGTTCTCCTATGGATGCCAGGAGACATGTTTCCGTTTGGCACCTCTTTTTGTGCCTCTTCCTGCCCCTCCGTATTCTCTTTCTAAAGGGACGGCACCCTCCTTAGCCACAGGTATGACCGGGGCCGGATTAGTCCTGGTATGGGTTGCGGGGTCACTCGAGTCTGATCCCGAGTCTGTAGTCCAGTAATCAGCTGATCTTTTTTGGTTCCTCTGTCGTCTCGTGCGTCTAATACGTCTAGGATTCCAGGTGAATATTCTGTTGTTATCGAAGTCCTGTTTATCACGCAAGTATTTTTTCCTCTTTCTCTCCTTTATCTCAGTCTGTATCGGTGTAAGTTTCTTTTCCACTTTTTTAAGAATAGTTGTGAATTGGTTATCTGTTTGTCGTGTTCTTAATTCCGTCTTGACTTTTTTAAAAACAATATCATCATGAAATTGGGAAATCTCCTTGTAAACTCTTAGACCGCGTGGAGTACGCTGGCTTGTTACATAGGACTGCAAAGAGCTTACTGTCCAGAATAACTTTACTTCTTTCTCAGCCAAAGTCATTAGGCGATACTCCAGCGTCTTAGCACTTAGTAATTGCAATTCATCCTTAGTGTTGCATAAATCAAAAAACTCGTTTGCATCCTCCCGGCCTTGGGTAATAGATAAAGTGTCCAAGTGCAAGTCTCCATTGAGACCGGTATCACAGCCTTCCTCCATAGCGCTCACCCCTTCAGCCATCGGTGTGCTTAGAGGTTGAACAAAGACATCTGCGTTCAATCAGAACGGGGAAGGGATGTCCCAAATTGATTCAACACTTTCGAGAAAAACATCAGGGTGATGTATCACATATGAAATTTATGGGTTTATTGCGGGTTAATAATCCTAAAACAGGTGGAGATAAACATGCTCTATTATTAAAAAAAGAGATGGAATTCATCCTACGCACAGGAGCCTTGGGCCCGCTGGGTCTTAATGACCGTACAGATTTACAAGCAATATCATGAATGGACTCTATGACGGCACTTTATGATGTAATGTTTAGTGTAATTGCTTTTTCTACTATATCCTAATGTTTGTATTATCATTGTTTTTATATTATCACTATTTATGGTGTTTGTATATAGTTGTTGTAAATAACTATACTGTCCCTTTAACTGCACTCACATATATAGAGGGGGGTGGGTGTAGTGGATGACGTATGGGCCAGGAGGAAGCGCGGTGAGAGCGCGAGCGATCGTAGCCTATTTTCTTGTTTGTATCCACGAGCATGTGAACAATAAACACCAACAAGCAAGTACTGGACGTGTGCCGCATCATCTTTACCTCTATTGCATGATATTCAGAGACTTTTTCTGAGCTTGCTGAGCACCGTCTATATGTGTCCGGTGGCAGGATTAAGCCAACCAGCTAACCCCTAAGTTGATTAAGCCGTGTTCGGGCAGGTGCGGAGGTACGTCTCATTGGAGTTATGAACCTGAGCATTATGTTGTCTGATTACTTGTGGCTGAAGAAGTTTGATTCGGCCCTAAGGCTGCCTAGAAAACCATAGGCTGTGTCCATGTTTTCCAGGGCTCCCTTTTCAGCCGCAGGGAGTCAAATGCCGCACTCTGGTTCACTCACCTCTAGTCACTAGTAAAACCTCATTTGGCCCATTAAAATCACTGCATATCACTCTGTGGTATACTTCAGCATACCATCGGGCCAATATGCTAACATAGTATAATACCTATCTGATGTGAACACTGTGAACGTGTTTGATAGAAAGTAAAACATGATAACATATGGCAATATTCTATTCTAAAATAGAAGTTTGACAACCATTATGAACTCAAAATAATGAAATAAACTTGCAATATACAGTGGTCCAATTCATTTATGTAAAGTAGTCCTTACATGTCAAAGTAAGGAAAGAGTCAAAAAGGGCTACTGGAAGCTGTAAATTTCTCTCTATGTAGAGGATAGCAGCTTCTACAGTGTCCTGTACAGTTCACAGGGTCCCAGAAAAACAATGGTGCCTCTTACCTGGTGTCAGGAAGAGCAGCTCATCCTGGCACAGGTAAAAAACAGAACATGTAGTGTTGCACTATACCTGGCGCTACCATTCACAGCATGCACCTCAATAATACAGGTGTTTTACTGGTTAAATGTCCACTTCTTCTAGTTGGGCAATCAAGTGATTATCCTCTTGATTAGATAATCAATTAGGAACCATTTATTTTTAAAATATTATAACCCCTGCTCATTATAACTTGTGGGACCACTGTATCTAATTCCCACACCCTTCATACAAGAGAATAGAAAGCTTATCAGTGCTTGTTTATAGTAAGTTGGAAGTAGAAGTTCCCCATAGTGTATAATACAATGTATATATAGTATAGGACAGTATGTATTCCCCATGTGTAATGCACCATGCCTTTTTTTTTTTTTTTTTTTTTTAACTCAATGTTGCTACATCATGCAAGTCCAAATTCTATGTCAGGCAGAAGGGTACGTTTTTAGGACAATACCTTACTCTAATCCTGTCACACTCTTTCCTTCTGTCACATCTATTGGAACTTTTGTAGAAACTTGTTAAGATTGTGTGTTCAAAGCAAAGGAGGAAATGCATCTTTTAGATGGTTAATACTTCTAATTTCTTCCTTGTGTCACAGATCTTTTCCAAGTTTGGAACTGTGCTGAAGATCATCACATTCACCAAGAACAACCAGTTCCAGGCTCTGCTTCAATATGCTGATCCAATAAACGCACATCACGCCAAAGTGGTAAGGAAGGCACATGACGCACACACATTTTACATGAGATGAGGAAATAAAAAGATATTCTTTCTGCATGTTTTTCAGTTATTCCTGAATTTTGGCAGTCTTATGTTGTGTATTATCAGAGTTACAAAGCTGCTTTGTGTAAATGTGCCTGGTAAACAAAGACCTTCAGTAATGAATGAGTCTGAAATGTTCTTGGACCCAGCTCTACAATGACTGACCTATTTGCAACATTGAGATAAGTGGCAGAGCTCGCGCTGACGATCAGGAGAAAATTTATCCACCTTAAAGAGCTTTACAGAAATGGTTGTTTTTTAAGTGAGCAAGTATTCTTCCCAATAGTCTTTTACTTTATGGATGTATATCTGTCATTGTGCAACAAATTGACCAGTGTATATTCATGTGTCTCCCTGCTAAATGCACATAGGTATTTTATGTCATACATTTGCTACGCTTATTGTGTGAAATACAATTTTTTTTCATATCTTGCTGTGAAAAGTATAGTATATTTGTGGGTAGAGATGAGTGAATTTACAGTAGGTACGAAGCAAATCGCTTCGTTTCCACCTGCATTCTTTCATTTTTGCCAGTTTCCCAGGGCTGGATCCATTTTTTTTCCTTGCAGCTTTTATTCATAGCAACATTTAGTGGAACTTGGGTTTGTTCCATATCTGCATTTTATTTTAAAGGGCGCACTAGATGGCTACAAAAAACAATAGGGAGAATAAGAGAGATTCATGGTTGGAAAGTCAAGGATAATTGGAGTAACAGGCATACATGCATAGGCAGAGATAACTTTACCAGAAATGAATGTACATAATTGATGCTCTCAGTTTTACTATTAGCTAATAACATTGAGGCTGTGGTTCTGCAGCGACAGGAGTAAATAGATTATCTTTAGTGAATATTTGAAGATGGCCATTAAGGGTAAAAACACACATGCTCATGGCCGCATATGGCTGAGGGCCAATCTATTATCATCCTAAGACTGCTCCTTTTCTCCCTCTGCTCACAGGTGCTATAAATACTACCTTTCTTCTGTAATATTAAAAACTAATAGTCCTTTGACACGTAGCAATTATCGTTCAAATCTGTATGATGGCAATTGCATTCAAGCGATTATTTTCTCGTGTAAACACAGCTAATGATCAAGCAGTGAACGAGAAATCGTTTATCGTGGTGCGTCGACACGTTTTTCAAATCGTCACTGGTTGCTTGCTGATAATTCGTAGATCGCTTCGTCTAAACCGTTTTTCACAAATTTACCTTAGTGTGTGGGATGGCGTTAAGCGAGCTTAAAACAATCGTAAAAAATTATCTTTTAAAACAATTTATCTCTTCATCTAAACGCTAATCACCATAAAAACCAAATTGTCGATTCAAAATCGTTAAGCGATCAATTGAGAGATTTATCACTCTTTGTAAAAGAACCGTAAGAGTAGGGGTCACCTTAGGTTACTCTAGTAGACAAATTATTTCTCTAATAAAGGGTCTTTTTGGAAAATAATATGTTTAGGCTTCTGTATCCTTTGGTGATAATTAGCAATTCCCGAACTACAAATTTAAGGATTTTTCAGGCTGTAAAGAAAAAATAAAAATTCACAAACAGAAGAAGCATTCAATATTGCAGTCCCCACAGTTAAAGGCCTGCAAAAGCTTGCTGAGATTTAAGAATAGAAATTATGTAAAATCTCTGCTGTGAAATACCTGTGTCAAAAAGGCCCTATGTCCACTCTGGCAAAAAACTATTGAGAGAGGGTCGAAAATGGGAACACATCCATGTGGTGGGATGTAGCTGCTGGCATCTGGCCATCTGGTTTAAATCAGGCCAAAAAAGTTCTATAGTAGTAATGACCACAGTGTATTTAGGTGTCACTCTGCCCCAGCAGTAAAGCATTCTGGAAAACACATGGCTCCATGTGATTGTCATAAAGACTATAATGTGCTGCTTCCTTCACATGAGGATCTGCACTCATTCTTCCTTTGAACCCCCCTAGAAGCCTAAGGGTAAAGGAACCTAAATTCATTAGCTAGAGGTTGAGCAGGCTTCATTAAACCACTGCATCCTGGAAGTTCCTAACACCTTGACACTGTTTGCTTGTGAACTATCTGATAAACTATAAAGAACAAATGGGAATGTAAAAACTATCCATATGTGAAATATAAAGAAAAGTGTATGTAGACATGGTTTAAGTTACTCACCATATGATACACACGTACAGTGGTGTCTAAGTTTTGCCTGAGTAGAGCTGTCACGGCACAAGCAGGCAGCAGAAAAAGGTACATATGAGTAGGTAGTATCTGGATGAATTGTTGGACAGAAGTGCGCAAAATACAGTGAATTATGGTTCACTTGTGCAAAAACAGAAACTGCAACGAACCAGCTCCGCAGCTAACCATGTACAGAACACGTTCTTTTCATACAACTATAGATGTATGTTCATCCATAGATGAAAGAGTAAAGTCTTGAATAAATGTAATATACTGTACAGTACATTGGAACAGGAAAAAACCTGAAAAGTGAAAGAAGGTAAAACAATGCATCAAAGCTTGTAAGGGTTATGTAGCCCTATTACTCGGAGACATCAAGGTGGTCTAACCATTGGAGCTACAAGTTGGATTTACATGTGCTATAAAAGAATATTAGAAACTTTCTTGAATATTTTAAAGTATATATCTGTTTCTTCTTTTAGGCTCTAGATGGGCAGAATATTTACAATGCCTGCTGCACCCTGCGTATTGAATTCTCCAAGATGACAAGCCTTAATGTCAAATACAACAATGATAAGAGCCGAGACTTCACACGCCTTGATCTGCCGACTGGAGATGGACAGCCATCTCTTGATGCCACGATGGCAGCTGCTTTTGGTAGGTACTTCATTGATTTGCGTCAAGGGCTCCTAACTCCCTCTGCCACTCTGATGCAAGCTGTTAAATAACATAGGCTCCCATGCATGTACAATGATACCAGTTCTGGAATTACCACACATCTGCCATTCCAATATATGAAATATTAAATGACTACTTATATGAAAAACCCTGTCCCACATTAAATTTAGACATATCACAGAGCAATTATGTTTTGATTTCCGTAACTTTTTATTTTCTTTGCACCTGCTTGATCTCTCCTAATATGGTACAAATGAACATGTTCAAAATGGAATCTTTTGTCATGTGGCCTTGCTTCTCTAGCTGTCAGGAAAAGAAAGCATGCTGCAAAGTATGGCTTTTGTGGGGTTTTTTAGCCTTTTTTTTTGTTGCATGTTCAGTCAAAACCAAGATGGAGATTGATGCTTTCTTTCCCTATTCCAGCATTCAGACTATGACCAATTTTGGCATAGTGAATGAACCCTTTTATACCTTGTTAGGTTATATGTGCATATTTGAGTCCTTACTGAAGATTTTAATATTCCCTCTTTTTCTCTGTAGTCATACCCTTTCTATATTATACAATTGCAATTTTATGAAAGGTTAATGGGTTGTTGATTTTAAACATTATCCTGTTTCTGTTGCCCATAGCAGTGTATGACAGTTTGATAAATCTTTCCCTAACTTCCTGGCACTATAGTCTGACTTAAGGGTTTTTCACAGAGACTGATTTTCGGCCTGGAGGGTTGCAAGAAATGCTCCTGTGACCGATAATCGGCCTGTGTAAAAGTGACAGTAATCAGCATGCTACAAAATTTATCGTCATCCTCCTGACATTTTCCTGTGTAAACAGGGTTATGTGTGGCTGATAAAGGGAAACTTACAGCACAGCTATGTATATACCTGTTCTGTCAGTTTCCAGATCACAAGCAGTCTATACTTACCATCAGCGCTGCTTGTTATCTGGATCCTCTCCCGTCCTCGGCTGATGGCTGTATCTTCAGGCCCTGCTTCCTCGAGAATGATAGCCAGGGGTGGCAGGGCCTGAAGACATAGGCGGAGCACTGGATACACATGCCAGATCACAAGTAGCATGGATGGTAAGTGTACACTGCTTGTGATCTGAAAACTGGACGCACAGATGTATACATATCTGTACTGTCAGTTTTAAGGGCTGCACAAACGATACAAGGATCGTTTGTGCAGCCAGGTAGCTCAATTTCTTGTGCTTTGTAAAGGCACTGCAGTTTAACTCTGAACAACTCTTGTTTGCTGCCCCTGCAACCGAGAAATCTATTATTCTAAAAGGACCCTTAGATGCTTGGACTGGTTTGACAAGATTCATTGAGCAGATTCAAATCAGTTGGCTATCTCAGCTGGAAAGGGACATTTTTTGTTGTTGTTGGGGCATCTGAGGAGACCATGGTTGGGAGACCATGCAATAAGGAATATAGAGTTAAATTGACTCCTCTGTCTCCCCACAACTAGAGAGGTGCAAAGGCCAGCTCTTGCTTTGGGGACCTGGCATGCTTTTGTACATTACATAAAGGTACAGTTGATTTCAATAGATACCATATAATATGTGAAGGAGAAAGATTGGTCAATGACTGCCATATTTTATTGGTCAGCTAACCGAGACCGCTGTGAATTTTTTTTTTGGAGATCATTCACATAGAATGGGTTGTCCAAAAGGCACAACCCTTTTAAAAAGTAGTGAATAATAACATATGATCTTAAAGATTTATTAGTATACATTTTAGTGGCATCACCATGAAAGTTTAATCAATTCAGATTGTTTTGTTTTCTAGATAGATAGATAGATACAACAGAATACAAATACCTAGAGAAATCATCAAATTTGAGAAGATTGCAGAGACATAGGGAATCTATGGTCATAAAGATACAGCTGCAAAATGATTTGATGCAATATGTTTTTCAGTATCGGATCTTTTTCAGCTGCCAATTGTTCATGGTAATACAGAGAGGAAGGAAAATAAAGTACACAATACAAATATTACAATAAAGCAGAGTTGCCAGGGGGGCCTTTTATTCCATCTTAACAATTATTTTCCCAGTGACATATCATTACTTCCCTGCTGTACAGTACATCGCTTTACAAATTCTCATCACAAACGCATCACAAATGATCAATCATAGCCCTTTTTAAGGGCGAAGGAGTAAAAAGCTGAATTTCTTTCTGTAAATATTCCTTCTGATGGTTTAGGCAGCAGCAACATATCTGTATATCATTGCTTGGCATCACTACTATTCAATTACTCTAAAAATACACCATCCAGCTCGCCTTGAAGATTGTTTCAAATGGTGTTCAGGTACTCAGACTGCATGTTCAATGCTACATTCAAAAAAATAGTAGAATTGTCTGGGATAAAGTTAAATAAGATTTGCCCATCACAACATTATCTTTTATCAGCCTTGTTGTTGGAACTGTTAATGCTGAAGAAATGGAGAAGATGCTTACTTGTATTCTGTTATGCTGGATGATTCTTCTGTCACTGCTATTAAGCCTGGTGGCAAATGATGCAGAGAAGCGTTAAAATTTGCACTGGTTTCCAGTGCTGAAAGTAGGATTTCACAGTAAGTTATTATTGCATCAAGATGCTAAAATGCAGGAATGACTGCCCCATCTTTTCTATTGGAATAAAGCTTTGAAATATGCAACAGATTAATTCTTTTTATTCCCTCAATGTTTGGTATACTAGGTATACCAATGGTGTTCCACTATAGGTTGGGAGATGAAATAGTGTGTTTACAGTTAGGGAATTGTATATAAACAGAACAAGCAGAGTAACTGTAATACACACCTAAGTGAATGAAAGCTTCGTTTTTTTGGTATATTCAGAGAAATGCCACTAAAAGTGGAATAGTATAGCAAAATCAACAAACGAATAACAAATCTCGGGTTGGGGCAGACAGTGGTTAATGCGGATACAAGCGCAGGCGTCCATGTGTCCCACGCCAGCGCTTGTATCCCGGACTGTGAAGACAGCCAGGAATGGGGAATATTTATCAGGACGCCTCCTAACCTACCTATCTATGAACACAACACTCACATTATCTATCTGTCATCCAGCACACAAACCCACATATACTTTATTATACATATACAAGCAAGCGTTGTCACCAGGGGTACAGTCTCTTATCTCAAACCCAATAACCAACCGACCAGCCCCAAAAGGGAGACTATCTAAGAAAGTTTTCAGACTCCATCTTATATTGGGCCGTCGCATAGAGATTTATGCATTATACAACATCGCCCCACCTCTCTGATGAATCTGTTTACCTGAGCGGGAGAAACACGTCGTAAGACGTGGGGCGCAATTTCTGATTACCCACTAGAACCATAAAATACCATGTTTAACTTTTGTAGATTGGTCTATAGATATAACACCATACCATTGACAACTAGACTCTCTTTCTCTGTGACCTACACAATACACCATACTGACAATGCTTACCTAGTGTAGGGTTATATTCCCCTAGTGGGGACGCCCACACTTAGGGGACCTAGTTGCCAGGTAGGGTATAACAGGTCGCCACTTTAGCCACTGTCTGCCCCAACCCGGGATTTGTTATTCGTTTGTTTATTTTGCTATACTATTCCACTTTGTTAGTGGCATTTCTCTGTACATACCAAATAAAACTAAGCTTTCATTTACTTAGTTGTGTATTACAGTTACTCTGCTTGTTCTGTTGGTATTCTAGTCTAATGGTGGAACCTTGAATAAAACATATTTATTGGTATGTATGGATGTCCTAGTGGAAGGTGCATTTATATGAGTTGGCTCTTTGCTATAGTACATCTCCTATGCAACAGCTGCTTTTATTAAAAACCACAGTGTGAACCCATTCTAATTGAGCGTACGCAGATTTTGTTGAATCTCACAAAAAGACTTCACCTGTTGCTAATTTTTAGTATTTTGTTGATTGATCCTTTCCATACTTGTAATGTAAGAGTCCGTAGATTGGTAAAAATACAGCCTAGAGGGGCAGCTGCATGACAAATGGCCCATTCAGCTCCTTACCAGCTAATAGCCAGGCACCCAGCAGAGAATATACATCATAAACTTTTTTTTAAACCTTTCTCCCTTTGTATATATGATGTACACAGTGGTAAAATAATAGTAATGTTCCCAATGGGAAAATAATGGTAAAAATAAGTCCAGCAGAACAGCACACCCACCATTTAATATCCTCTCATTCTACCTGTGTGTATGGTCTTGTATTCATCAGTGAGGTTTTCAGCTTCTTATTTAGTATACTTACAATTTTCTTGTCAGATAAGCATGCCAGTCATCATTGGGGTGACAGGAGTCTCTAGGTCTTTATCGTGTAAATAAGTGAGTTTTGTCAGGAGTCCGCCCTGCGTTTTCATAGTCTGTGTAGCATTGTGAAGATGCCACAATCCTTGTTTATGCATTCTCACTTCTTTCATAAAATACATTCTGCACTTCAGTACTGATGAATCTTGTCAGGTTTAAATTATCCCTTTGTGAGTGGATCATTCTGCCAGTGCCTTATTTACTGACTTTCATGTGTAAATTTTACATGCTTACATTAATTCCTGTTACTTTGTGTACCTCACTTCACATTAATGTGGATTTGGGAATCCTACTTTCTAGGAAAGTGCTTGATTTTACAGCTTCCGTAATTCTTGGAAGTACTCCTCTGTGAAGATTACATAAGTACTCCCTTTCTTGCAGCTTCAGGCCTTCGCTGGTATTCATATTATTTAAAATCCTTATGCATATAATTTCTGGAAGTAGACATATGTGTGCCATGTTATGAAGCCATAGTCACTGGATGTGCCACCCTATGGTGCTTCATACAGCACTAAATCATGATGTTAAAAAAAAAAAAACAACGATCAGTGACATACTGGATTATTTTGAATTGCATTAAGAAGGAAGTCATCCACTGAGAGGTATAAAGAGACTGGTAGTATAACTGAATGGTGTATAAAATTAGACAGAGGGAGGCAAATCAGAATACAAATGCTGCAAAATTTTGAGAAAAGGAAGAAATGGCCGAATCTGTTAAGAATGGGAACATAATTATCGTCAGACATTAGCGACAGGAAAAAGAAAAAAACCTCTGGCTATACAAAACTAAGCAACAGGGATAATACTTTTATTGATAGAGATAAGGTAGTTGCTTACCATTTGAATGAGTTCTTAACCCCTTCAAGACCGAGCTGTTTGATGCACAAAAGTCTGGGTCAAATTAATCTTACTAGATCGGCAATTCCGCACGCTACGATATATAATGTTTATTTTATATTTTTAAAATATTAAACTTTTATTTGGGGGTATAAGGTTTTTTTAATGCTTTTAAAAACTTTTACTACACTTTTTTTTTTACACTTTTTTTCATACTAAAACATGCAATCAATAGATTGCATATACTGATCTATGCTATGTCATAGCATAGCATAGATCAGAGTTATTGGTAATGCTGAACCGACAGGACGGAGATAAGAGGCTTACCCCCGGCCGTCGGTACATGTGGAGGCATGGCTGAAGAGGTCCCGATCACTCAGTGACAGAAGCTTGTTCTTTCACTGAGTACCTTTAAACACTGCAATCGCTATAGATTGCAGCGTTTAAGGGGTTAATGAGAGGCAGCTGCGGGACCACAGCTGCCTCTCATTACCCTCAGCTCACGGGACACTGATGTGTACGGGACCGCTCTCACTGCAGCGGTCCCGCACACATCAAACTCCTTCAGTGTCAGGAGCGTTCATATACTTTCCTGCTGCTCTTGGTATGTGCAGCAGGAACATATATCTACTTATTGCTGACGTGAAGGTGTTATATAACTCCGATCTGTAGAACCAATTCCAACCAAATATGTTTCTGATGATTAGAGAAGAATGGCTGATGGTGTACCCATCCACAAGAAGAGAAAGGGGGGACAAGATCAAAACCATTAAATCAGGATTAAATAAGGTTCAAGAGGGGAGTGTTTTCAGTAAAAAAAAAAAAAAAAAAAAAAAAAAAAAACACAAGAACAAAGGGACACAATTTTAGATTAGTTGGTGGAAATGTCAGAAACAACACCAGAGAATATCGCTTTACTTAAAAAGTAGTAAATGCTTGGAACAAACTTCCAGCAGATGTGGTAGGTAAATCTATAATAACTGAATGTAAACCTACCTGGGATAAACATATATATATCCTAAGATAGTAAGAAAGGAAATACTAAAATTGCAGACTAGATGGACCAGGTGGTCTTTTTTTGCCGACAATCTTCAATGTTTCTATGTAGGAAAGACTTTGGGATCTAAATTGGTATAATCTGGAGGGAAAAAGAGAAAGAGAGGATATGATTAAAACCTTTTAAATATGATAAATGTCTAAATAAGGTTCAGGAGGGAAGTGCTTTAATAAGAGATTGAACACAAGAACCAGGGTAAATAATTTGAGGTTATATGGGGAAAAGATCAAAAGCAACATGAAAAAAATATTACTTTACTGAAAGTGTAGTAGATGCTTGAAACAAACTTCCTGTTAATATGGTTGGGAAATCTACAGTAAGGGTGCGTTCACACCTACAGGATCTGCAGCAGATCTGCAGCAGATTTGATGCTGTGTTCAGTTATTTAAATGAAATCTGCTGCATAAAATCAGCTGCAGATCCTGTAGGTGTGAACGCACCATAACTCAGTTTAAACAGGCCAGGAAAAAACATACATCTATCCTAAGATAATTAGGAAGTATAAAGGTAGACTAGATGGACCAGGTGGTGTTTTTTTTTTCTGGTGTCAATTTTCTATAAAAATGAGGTCCATAGCTTGCATTGATCAAATTGAAATTATGAGACCCAAGAGACGGGAGTATTTTTAAAAGTGGGTTTTCAACTAAATGAAGTCACCTTCCTCTGGAGACAATGCTTTTAGGGTGATACAGCTGTAATACAGCAAGCATGTCACAACTTGTTTTATTTGTCTGATCCATGTGTAATTCTACAAAAGACTCTGTATGCCAATATGAAATCAGGAATACAGAGGTACAGTTCAGTGATGTGTGTGTAAGCCATTAACACTTTAGTGCTTGTTAAATTTCTATTACATTTTAATATGAAGTCAACACTGTATAGAAATACCGTATTTTCCGGCGTAAAAGGCTACTGGGCGTGTAAGACGACCCCTGACTTTTAATCAGATTGTCAGGGATTCGCCATATACGCTGGAAAATGTTAACCCCTGCCTAATTGCAGCTAAACAAATGAAAAAATCAAACAGTTAACTCACCCGGGCCCGTTTCTGGCCTCTGCGCGTCTTCTCCTCCGCTCCTGTTGCCCGCGCAGCCAGTGTGTGACGTACACTGACTGTGCTGGAGATGCCCAAAACTCTCCCCAGCAGCCGAGCGTCTAATCGGAGAGAGCTTCAGAAGAATGACAGAGGCTTCGGGTACTTCCGGAGCCTCCCAAAGCCTCTGTCATTCTTCTGAAACTCTCCAGAGCAGCCGAGGGTCTCCAATCAGACGCTCGGCTCCTCGGGAGAGCTTTGGGCATCCCTGGCACAGTCAGTGCACGTCACACTGGCTGCGCCAGCAGCGGGAACATAGGAGAATACACACGGAGGCTGGGAACGGGCCCAGGTGAGTTAACAGGTTTTTTTTTTTAAATGGTCGCCCCATACGGTGGGGATGTGGGCCATTTTTGAGCCCCCCACCTTATGAGGCGACCATACCCGGTGTATAAGATGACCCCCGACTTCTGACAAGACTTTTCGGGGTTAAAAAGTCATCTTATATGCCGGAAAATACTGTATTCACAAAATATTAGGAGTTTAATCAGTGTGTTTGTGTGTACATGTAAGTGTGTACATACTCTATTTCCTCCTTTTCACTGGGCCTTATATATCAAAACCTTGTAAAAAATAGAGCTTTTCTTTTTGCAGAGCAATCTGCATTATATGGCTATGTTCCCACACAGTATTTCTGCTCAGCATTTTGCAACAAAAACCAGAATTGGATTGAAAACACAGGCTATGTTCACACACTTGAAATTTAGTAGATGGACACCATTAAATGACGGCCATCCACTAAATTTTAACAGTGTGTGAACATAGCCTTTCTGTGTTTTCAATCCAATTCTGGTTTTTGTTGCAAAATGCTGAGCAAAAATACTGTGTGGGAACATAGCCTAAAACTGCCCATGAATTGATGGCTATGGGAAACAAGCCCTCTTTCTGTTACCTAATTGTAATAGAAAAGAAAGCCATAATAGCCCTCACTCACACTAGATGATATTTTTATTTCTTTGTTTAGGTGCTCCAGGTATAATTTCCTCACCTTATGCAGGAGCTGCTGGATTTGCACCTGCTATTGGCTTCCCTCAAGCAGGTAGGTGTACTGAAATGCATCAGATACATAATAATTAAAATAACAATTTACCTTGTGATTGATAGTACTCTTCTAATAGGCCTCTTTGCCTGTCAATCACCCCATTTAGTGTAATACATTTTTTTCATAGGAAGAAACTCTTAAGACATCTGTTGTATGTGTCTGTGGCCCTTCTCCATCAGTAAAACATTTCTTAAGAAATATGTAATCCAGATGACACATATGCAAATACCCAATTGAAATTGTCCATTGTGGATTAGCAAAGTTTTCATTTGTTTATTTAAAGAGGACCTGTCATTATTAAAGATGAGTGTGACTGGAGCATGCTTGAGTAGGATCAGCCAGCATTTGAATACCGGTGGCTAACTAAGTTGGATGCAGCCCTAGGGAGTTCATCCATACAGCCTATCTCTAGTCACTATGTGAAGCCAGCAATTAAATTTTCACATCAGATGCAAGGGGGGCGGGGGGACTGATTTCAAAAACATTGGGGCTAGGAATGTAAGAGGAGCATCGTTTGAATCCAGGAGGAAGCAGCAGTTAGGTGCTACCTTAGGGTCCATTTACACAGAAAGATTATCTGACAGATTACCTGCCAAAGATTTGAAGCCGAAGCCAAAACCAGAAACAGACTATAAACAGAGATCAACTCATAAAGGAAAGCCTGACATTTTTCCTCTTTTGCTTCAAATCTTTGGCAGATAATCTGTCAGATAATCTTTCTGTGTAAATGGACCCTTATGCTACGTTTACACGAAGCGATAATTCGCCCAATCGATCGTTTAACGATTTTGTAGCAACGATTTGGTTTTCATAACGATCAGCGTTTAGACAAATAAATCGTTAGAAAATTCGTAAGAAAAATCATTATTGCTATAGTTTTTAAGATCGTTTAAGCTCATCTTTTATATAGGGTGAATCTTTGATTACACGAAGCGATCTGCGAATTTTTAAGAACATGTTAAAAGATCAAAATGAACGATTTTTCACTCATCGCTTCATCGTTTGCTGTGTTTACATAAAACGATTATCGCTCAATGCGATCGTTTTTGCGAAAATTCGCCCGGTAATCGTTCCGTGTAAACGTAGCATAACTTTTACTTAGCAATGGGCCATTTTTAATGTTAAGAACAATAGCACCTAGAATTAAGGAAAACCTGTGATTGGGGGTGGGGGGGAGGTTAGGAAGTGATCCAGTCCTCAGTTTGTGTGTAGTATTTCAGCTCCATTCCATGGAAGTGAAGGAAGTTGAGTTGTTATACAATGCAAGAACGATAGAGGTGATAGAGCTGTTTTTGAAAGAAAACCGCTATATTCTTCCACTCCTGGATAACCCCCTTTACAGAGGTTGAAGGGGAACATAAAAACGGTCCCTTTGCTTTTTGCACCACTCTTGTCCATAAGTTATGTATGTATTGTGTGTCATTAAAATTTAACTTCAATAATTGGTACAGCCCACAGACAAGAGTTGCACACCTGGACATCCACTTTACATGTCATATTGAATATTAATTCCATTCTTTGTACTATTTCCTATTGAAGGGCTGTCGGTCTCAAGTGTACCAGGAGCTCTTGGACCTCTTGCTCTCACCACTTCAGCTATCACTGGACGTATGGCAATACCTGGCATGACTGCTTTTTCAGGACACTCTGTTTTGTTAGTCAGTAATCTAAATCCTGATGTAAGTCAAATATCTGTTTACTCACTGTACCTTGTTTAGCAATATATGTAAAAATATCCAAAAGAAAGAAGCAGCATTTCTCAGTTAAAAATGGCTGCATTGAGAAGTTAAAATGTTGCTATGGAATGTTGCTTCTTACTTAAAATCGCCTGAACTATTGATTTCTGAAATTTTTTTTTTAATGAGAGTGACTCTTTAACCTCTTAAGGACGCAATAAGGGCTCATGTTGGTCTCTAGGTGGAAAAATGCAAGTACTATGGCCTTTTAAACATAAGGAGGAAAAAACGAAAATTGGCTCCGTCCTTAAGAGGTTAAAGCGAGTGTGTACCTGATGGTACATGTGCTTTAAGACAGAAAGTTGGTACATGTAAAAAACTATTAGCCATAACCCTGACCTGTCAGCAGCAATGTTTGTTGTAGTGGAGTGGCCATTCATAGATAGGCCAGTTCCGCCAGGGATCGTTATGCTCTTTGTGTGTGGCTTTATACTACAGTAATATGTGTTTTTCTTTATTGTTGTTGTTGTTGTTTTGTTTTTTTTTAACTTCTTTTGCTAAACAATATCTGGCTTTTTCAACAGGTTATCTTACCCCATGCTCTATTTATCTTGTTTGGTAAGCAATTTTATTTCATTGTTGGTGAACTAAAGTTACATTCACAAGATGAGAAAATTAACATTGTATACTGAAAACTAATGTCTAAAAGAGAATTACCACATTTGTATTTACTTGAACATTTATTACTACACAATTATTGGAAAAACTGCAGTGTAAATGTATTGTGGGTAACAGTTGTGGTTAGTGACTTCACAAAGGATAAAACCTCATCAGATAGAGAGTAAAAAAATGGGGGGGGGGGGGAGTAGAAAGGTATTAATAGAATTGATGTCATTACTATAGCACTGTAGAAATGGGTTGTCCTAAGGAGCCACCAGTAGTTAAGTTGTATACCTGACAATGTCTGTAACTAATAGGAGTGATTGATTTATGACATTGTTATGACATATGAAAATTCCCCAGTGTCCAGATATATTTAGTAGGTACTATTAAGGGTTTTACACTTTATATAGTTTGTTTGTTATATTCTTATCTAATTAGATTATTTACAGTATAAAGACAATTCCTTTTTTGCAATTCTTTAGGAGTATATGGTGATGTCCATCGTGTAAAGATTCTTTTTAATAAAAAAGAAAATGCATTGGTGCAAATGGCAGATGCAACTCAAGCACAGCTTGGTGAGTACATAAAAATTGGGGTGCCTAAAACTAACTTTTAATAGCAAAGTAAACAAAACAAAAACATGTTTCATGACCCAACAAAAGCTAAAAATAGCCCAATAACATGAGATGGTTTTATCCTGATTATGCAGACCCATTGTTGCTGTTGGTAACTGGTCTTGCTTTCCTTTTACTTTTCTCTGATGTTCTTTCCTTTTTTGCTGTTAATACCTAGATGATCTAAAAAATGATTGCCCTAAAAAGGTGACTCTACACAGAAAGCTCACCATATTTTGTCCTTCTTTTCCTCTCTATGTTTTAGTGGAACAGGATTAATCGGGGAAGATTGTTTTAGTAAAGGGGGCTTATCTGCTACGCAAGTTTGATTGTTCCTCTTAATGGGCCTGTCGATCAGTCGGCAGTTTTTAACATTATGGAAGCACATACAGATACTATATATGAAAGGTACCAGGCATTTCCTTGTGGGTGTCGGGCCCTCATTCCCCCCCCCCCCCCCCATGGATTCTGTTTCTGACAGTTTGAGCAGACACATGGATATTAATGGCCTGCTGGTGGTCATTTTCCACTGCTACCCCTGTTCCTTCTTGCACAAAGGAGGTGGTAGTGGTCCTGCTGCTTGGTTGCTGCCCTCCTATGCTCCCCCCATCTCCTGGTGTACTGGCCTATCCCCTGGTATCTGCTCCATGCTCTGAACACAGTGCTGACACACAGCTAACCTCCTTGCCACAGCTCATATTGATGTGCCATCCTGGATGCCCTGCACTACCACCTCTTGTTTACCTCTAGGGGTGAGAGCAATGAAAAAATGCAAAAGTGACCAAAACAGCCAAACAGGAGGAGAACAGAAAAATGGTCTGTGGTCACCATCTGCAGAATCTCTCCCTTTATAGGTGTTGTCTTCATCTTTGCCTATCATTTCTACCTGTTGTCTGTTTCATTTTCACAACAATAGAAGAAGCCTTTTCACAATTGGTGTTGCTTCATAACTGGACTGGCTGATTTCACATAAGGCTGGCTGCACACTGCCTTAAAATCTTGGAAAAACACCAATAAAAATGCCAGCAGATGTTAGCTGGAGGTCAATGGACGTTTATGAAATGACTTATACACATTGCATTTTCTTGGTGTTTTTCTCTCCTCTCTGGCATTTTTGAGGATTTGTGGCAGTGTGTTGTTTTTTTTTTGGGCAAACTGTGTCGTTTTGTTTACCATAGACTTTAATGTGATTGTTCTGGTTGTCTTAAAAAAGTCATTGCTATGCGTATGGAGTTATTCTTTCTGGCGTTTCGATCACCTTTTGTTTAAGTGTACATTAAATATGCCAAAGAAAAGGTTGTTGAGTTGATAACTTCTGCCCCAATCTCTTTAATGTGTGCTATGCAATAGTTTAAACCACTGCATTGCCTAAACAACACCTGAAATGTAATATGTCTGTTGCATTTTTAGCTATGAGCCATCTAAATGGACAGAGACTTCATGGAAGGGTACTGCGAATTACCCTGTCAAAGCACCAGTCTGTTCAGCTTCCTCGTGAAGGACATGAAGACCAAGGCTTGACTAAGGACTACACCAACAGCCCACTACATCGCTTCAAAAAACCAGGCTCGAAAAACTTCCAGAATATATTTCCCCCTTCAGCGACGCTACATCTGTCCAACATACCGTATGTATAAAATTTGAGTGTTTTTTTTTTAAAGGCAGTTTCAAGCATCTGATAGGCTTTAAAATGTTGCCTACATGTACAAACTTAAAGCAAGGTGTTGTCGAATCCAGGGATATGGCATCTACACTGTGTGCAGTGCTCAGTGTTGTCAGTGTGAAACAATTTCTATATGAAATGATAGGTAAGTGCAAACTGTAGGCTTACCAGTCTCAGTAGTGGGAGGCAGGGATTTTTTTGTGTGATCTGGGCTTATCTGTAGGTTAAAGCGACTTTGTACCCACCATCTGCCTTCCCCAAACCACTTGTACCTTCAGATAGCTGCTTTTAATCCATGATCTGTCTTGGGGTCTGTTCGGCAGCTGATGCAGTTATTGTCCTAAAAACAACTTTTAAACTTGCAGCCCTGTGTCAAATTGGCGTGGCCTAGAGTGTCTATGCCTTAATCTTGCACCGCCTCTCCGTCTTTCCTCCCCGCCCTCTTCACCCTTAGGAATGGCCCTGGCACAATTTCTCCTATTCCTCAGTTGTCTGATCACTGTACAGGTGCCTTAACGATCCAGCACATGTGAATAGGAGAAAACCTGCCTGAAGCATTCCTAATGATGAAGAGGGCGGGAAGGTGGGACGGAAAGGCGATGCAAGCCTAATGCACAGACACTCTAGGCCATGCCAATTGACACAGGGCTGCAAGTTTAAAAGTTGTTTTTTAGGACAATAACTGCATCACCTGCCGAACGGACCCCAGGACAGATCTTTGATTAAAAGCAGCTATCCGAAGGTACAAGAGGTTTGGGGAGGGCAGATTGTGAGTACAGAGTCTCTTTAAAAGAGAATCTGTTGTCGCTCCTGGACTTTCTGAAATAACAATTTTGGACCATCTTTTCTTATAGATCAGTGATGTGGTATTTCTCGGTTTTTACTAAAAAATGTATGACTCTCCAATATGGTGTTACTATTTGGAGGTGTGTCCCAACACTGTCTCACACAATTAAGTCAGAATTGGCTGGGCTAGACTATTTGGTATACTTGGTATTCAGTCATACAATTCTAGGAAGCATACTAGAGCAGCAGCACATTGCAGAGCTATAAGAAAAGATATTTCATCTGCATTGCATTTGCTAAACATGAATGTTTCTCTTTAGGGACTCTTTATAGGAAGTGATTATTGGTTCAATGGACTGTTTAAATGACCCAACAATCAGCTGATGAATGATCAAATGCTCTTTCTTTGGTTGATCCCTGGGATTGTGTGGCCCTGTAAATCTTTGTAAGCGGTACATCTTATGTAAACAGGGGATGTGCTTGTCAACAATGGTGTAGTAGGCACACAAATTAGTGAACAATGGTTCATGTGGCTAACTCCCAGTAATCAGGGCTTGTATGAAGCTTTCATCTGCCTATGTAAAAGTCCTCAGGGTGGATACATTAAAGATTTTCTGAACCAGAAAATCTACAGCGTTTCTACACCAAAACACATATGACCCATGTTCTATAAAAGCTTTGCTCCACATGTGCCAAAATTGTGCCACACATTTAATGTGCTGTGTGTACCAAAGAGAACAGGAAAATGTGCTCAATCAAAGGCATGTGTCATAGACAAAGGGGTATAGCTTATAATTTTGTGCCATAAGCCAAAGTAATTCAGCAGTACAGACTAAAGCCCCTATTACATGGGGTGATGTTGAGGAGCAAACAAGCGCTGTCAGTGCTTGCTTGCTTGCTTGTTCCCTGCTAGCTGCTGCCACTATTACACGCGTGGCAGCAAGCGAGTGAGAGCTGGGAGGGGTGGGCTTGCCGGGTAAATCACTAGATCGTCCAGGCAGCCCATAGAGGATAGAGACTGTCTGCTGCCGCCGCTCCTATTCTGGATCGCTGCTATATTAGTAGTTTATCTTTCAAGATGTTAAGACGAACAACCGCAACGATCAGCCGACATTTCTTGTTGGCTGATCGTTTTCTCCTATTACATTAGATGATTATCGGCCAAATACGGCCGATAATCATTAAGTGTAATAGGGCCTTTACAACTAGATAGTCTGCTTATGCACCAGATTAATGAGTCAACCTGAACCTCTGTAATAAATCTGTCCCTTTTTAAAAAAAAATTACGTTTACACTGTCTTCAATTAGACAGTTGTTATTTCCACCAGTCTATTTAAAATCCACAGTTGCTGATTGTTTTCAGGAAATTCTATGAAATTTTCAGCTGTAAAAATCAAAAGCATATCTGCCCTGAGTTAACAGAACCTTAGGTTTCAACTATTGGTCAAATAAAGATCTCTCTCTCTCTCTATCTATCTATCTATCTATCTATAAATTTTATTTATTTTTTTATATTTGAGATGTTTACTTGATTTTCTTTTTTTTATAAAAAAATTAAATGTTTCAGGCTATTAGTGTTGTGTAATATTTAATTCTCTGTGCCAGACCCCCATGTTCCTGTTTACACTGTCAAAGTGTACCTGTCACTTGTGGCATGTTGTGGAGACATGTCAAAAGTTTTTATTGGTAGGGTTCTGAATGTTCAGAAAGAAAAGCCATGGTTGGACATTTCTCTCCCCTAGATTGTCCCATTGTCTAATTGTGCGTTTACACAGCGAAATTTATCTGACAGATTTTTTAAGCCAGGGATGGATTCGAAAAGAGGAGAAATCTCAGTCTTTTCTTTATAACCTGTTCTTTGTTGTTAGTCTGTTCCTGGCTTTGGCTTCAGAAATCTGTCAGATAAATCTCTCTGTGTAAACGCACCCTTACATTAGGACTCTTGTCACATGACACAAAACTAGGAGATAATGCACTTACTGCACCTCTAGACATAGGAGGATTGAAACCGTAGCTAAGACATGTCAAAATGACCCACAATGAGCAACAGTAATTGTCTTTTTCAACACCCTTGTACTGTTGACTTTCTGAATAATGGGTTTCTGGATAGAAGAGTGACTAATTAGCAAAATATGCCATTAAAGGGATTATCCAGCACTACAAAAACATGGCCACTTTTCCCCCTACTGTTGTCTCCAGTTCAGTTGCGGTTTGCAATTAAGCTACATTTACTTCAATGGAACGGAGTTTCAAAACCCCACCCAATCTGGAGACAACAGTAGGGGGAAAGTGACCATGTTTTTGTAGCGCTGGATAACCCCTTTAAATATTCCTTTAGCAGGTTATTCAGTGCAAACTCTTATTTCATATTTTGAATGCTTCACTCTTTAACTTTCTTTTTTTATTTTTAAAAGGCCTTCAGTTTCAGATGATGACCTTAAAAGATTATTTGCAAGTACTGGATGTTCAGTCAAGGCCTTTAAATTCTTCCAGTAAGTGTATCTGTATAAATATTTGCTGTAAGCAGTTATTTTTTGTCTCCTTTTACACATATCTGTAAAAAAGGTGACCTCAGATAAGTGTAGGAAACACAGTGGTTTTCTTTTTTTTTTTTTTGCAGATCCATGTCAATATCCATAAGTGTGGATTCTTCAACCCCTTTGTCCAGATTTATCAAAGGGTGTAAAATATAGACAGATGTAAACTGCCCACAGCAACCAATCACATCTCACCTTTTATGTTACCAGAGATGTGATTGGTTGCTGTGGGCAGTTTACACCAGTCTATATTTTACACCCTTTGATACATCCCCCCTTATTTATTAAATTGAATTTACATAACCCACACTGAAGTCTACAAGCAAAAACAAAACATTTCCTGCTATTTCATGTGATAGTGTCCCCAGCTGCAGTTAAAGCATTTAAATGTCATTTATCAGAAATCAATAACTATCAATAGTACAAGCATTTTTAAGAAACCCTAATAGCTTTTTCAGTACAGAAGGAAAGTCTTTTGCTTAGTAAAACCTGTTTTCAAACTCCCCCCTCACTTCAGAAGAAGCAAGATTTCAGTGTCCATTATGCTCTATGGAAAGGGGAGGGGTCGAGCACAGCAAGGTGAAAAAAAGGACTTGGGGAAAACCTGTTTGACAATTTGCATAGGAAAATAAAAGCATTTTTTACATTATGGAAGAACAGATGGCTATCTTACCTTCCCGCCCCATCACTTACCAGAACATCCTGTACGACAGGTAGAGCGGTTCAGAGAGGGGTTACCCAGGGACCGCAGCCAGTCGATGCACCCAGCTAGTTAATCATTTAAATGCAGCTGTCAAAATTGACAGATGCATTACATGCTCAAGGAAACCCTCACCTGGTGTTCTAGCGAACAGATTGGGCACCCCCCCCCCCCCATGTTGCGATCGCGGAGGGTTGACCAGTGCTTGTGACCGGACCGGTGGTCAGCGCTGCAATGACACTGATCCCATAGTAATAAACCACTGATTTCATACAGCAATGCAGTATGTATGTACTGCATTGTTCAGTGTAGAGTTATAAGTCCCAGGGGGGACTTAAAGTTATTAAATATTAATAAAAAAATCCCATCACATAATAAAAGTTTAAATCACCCCCCTTCTTCCATTTTATTATTAAAAATAGACATATTTGTTATCGCCGCTTGTGGGATCACCCAAACTATGAAATGACTCTGCTGCTCAGTTACATTAAAGTGATTGGAGCTGAAGCCGCCATTACACGGGGCGACTGAGAGGAGTAAACGAGCGCTGTGAGCGCTGGTTTGCTCCTTGTTCCCCACTCGCTGCTGCTATTGCGTCGGCAGTGAGCGGGTGAGCACAGGGGGGACTGCCCAGGTGATCGCTAAATCGTCCGGGCAGCCCATAGCACATAGCAGCGGTCTGCTGCCGTGCTCTCATTCCACGAAGCAACAGCAGCAGTTCATTGCTGTATTAGTCGTTTGTCTTTCAACATGTTGAAAGACAAACGACTGCAATGATTAGCCAACATCGTTCATGTCTGCTTATTGTTGCCTTCTACTACACAAGACTATTATCCGACGAATACGGCCGATAATCGTTTCGTGTAATAGGGCCTTGAATTGTAATACCACACAGAACCTAGGCAAAGGTGTGTTGCTGTTTTTGTAAAAAAAAAAATAAAAGTATCTGTTTTTCCCATGCATAGAATTTTGGTGTTAAACATTTTATACATTCATCTTCAAGTTATTTTATACAAAATATGTATACCTTATCAAGATTGTTTCCTTTGATATTTTTGTAGGAAAGACCGAAAAATGGCACTTATTCAGCTTGGGTCAGTGGAGGAGGCTATAACCGCTCTAATAGATCTGCACAACCATGATTTGGGAGACAACCACCATCTGAGAGTGTCCTTTTCCAAGTCAATGATCTAAGTTCTGTCTGCTCTGCATTTTCCTCCCGCTTCATTATTTCCTTGTAAAGACTGGACCACAGTTTTGGCCCTCAGACAGAGACTGAATATTAGAAGACCAACTCTGCCTCGTTTGTTATTTTGTATCTCCATGAGAAGAGGGAAAACATATGCCGTCTTAGAAACAGACTGAGAACGTGCAGAATTGATATAAAGCTTTGTGCTTGATAGTGGTAAAATATACAAATTCTGCATTTTAGAGCAAAATCTAAAAATATTATCATTTTGTTGTATATTTGCATATCCCTGGTGTTTATTTTCTTTTTGTTCCAAATGAACGTACATACCATTTTTCAGACAATCATCCAGGTTTTGAGTCATACTACAGAGTCAAATCTCGACTTTTTTTTTTTTTTCTTTTCCCTCATTTTTACCTATGTGGAATTTTACTTTACAAGAATTGAAGGTTTTTGTTTTTTTTTATTGGTAAAGAATGTTGACTTTATCCTTTTCGTGGGCATATCACTGGCAAATATTTTTGTTTATATGCTGGTAATATGGTAATATTTGCTATAACAAATTAGACAATGGACCAAGTTTATTTTATTGACTATAATGCCCACAATTTTTTTCTAAATATATATTTATAATATATACATATATTTGTAAGTAATCTAGCTTATTCCTTGTAAAGCCTCCTCTGTTATGTGATGTTTTTGTTCTTTCAAGTCTAAATATTTTGGAAATGGTTCTAAAATTGAATGTTACTTGAAAATAGAACTGCACATTTTCATAAGCAGTCTGCATTGTGAAGCGAACGGCTGTTTGCCTACCAGGATGTGTCGTGTAATGCGCTTATTTTGGAACAAAATGAAAAGTTCACCATTAATGAAATCAAGAACTATTTCTTTTCTAAAAGAAAA
The DNA here is from genome assembly GCF_027789765.1 of Dendropsophus ebraccatus. Classification (NCBI taxonomy): domain Eukaryota; kingdom Metazoa; phylum Chordata; class Amphibia; order Anura; family Hylidae; genus Dendropsophus; species Dendropsophus ebraccatus. The sequence continues at coordinate 86,641,128 of NC_091456.1, read as the reverse complement.
AAAGTTTACAGTCTTACAAATAATTATTCAGGTCTATCATTTGGTTTTGCAGATTTTTAAGAAATTATTTTTGGTAATATGTTCAAGAAGACTTAAACCTCAAGGGTTTTTTGTACCACTATAATGACTAAAATCCTTACATCAGAATTACTGTGTACTTAATTTACTTATTATGTGCCTTATTATGTGCTTATAATGAAAAATAGGGTAGATTATTTTTGATGTATCTTTTAAAGTGTATTGGTGGGTTTGGTAAGAGTTTTTTCCTTCAGTTTTTATTAGGTTTTCGGTGTTAAGTGTGTGTTTTTGTTTTCTGTTTTTCCACAACCATTATCGCTTAAATTGCATTTAGCCTTAGAAAATAGGTGATAAGAATACAATACATTTACAATTAGGTGGACTGCATGTGTGTTACAAATACTTGCTTGCATAACAGTTTTTTTTTTTTCAGTGTGGTAGATATGCAGTTTACCATGTCATGGAGTACTTTGATTTGGCCACATCTTTACCTTGAGCCATGGGTTGGATAGCAGTATCCTAATTCCATGACATTTTGTGTCATGAGAAATGTCACAGATTTTTAGTGAATGGCTGGCTGTCTACTGCTATATGTGTATATGCTGTGTAAGCTCTGTATTATTTATGAGGATTTTAAAGTCCTTTCTACTCCACTTATAGTTTTACAGTATGAAAGCCAATGTAATGACTGGCTGGAAAACTGCACAAATAATGCAATATTTTGCATCACTGTGTACTCACACTTACAGGAAATAAGGAAATCTCGGTTTTGCTTTTATCTTTTATTCTTTTTCTAAAGGTTTTTGTTCATTTTAATGTGTGAAAGCCAGATATGAAATACGCATGTGAAAGAATTTGCAAGTTTCAACTCTGTTACTAATATATAGTTACCATAACATGTTATTGTTTATCTTGGTTATAAGGTGACGATATGGAAATCACAGTGAAGATATTATGTCTTATCAATACCATCTAAAAGAACCGGTCTTACTACCCATAGCAACCAATACCTGCAACTTTAAAGGCACTGTTCAGACTTAGTAAAACATGGCTGTTTTCCTTCAAAAATACCTTCACCCTTGTCCTCAGGTTGGGTGGGGTTTTGCAGCTCAGTTCCATGGAAGTGCAATACCAAATACAACCTTGGGACAGGGGTGGTGCTAGTTTTGCAAGAAAGTAGCTGTGTTTTTTTCTAATCCTGGATAACCCCTTTAATTTCTTAAGCAACCCTAAGATTGGTTGCAAAAAGGCCGGATTTTCTGCAAGGCCTCATGCAAGAGTCATGTTTAGGAGACTGTACAGCAGCACTGGAGCCCATGTGGTCACCTACAAGCAATGCTCATGTACATACAGCATATAATGAAGCATTCCACAATTTTCGTACAGAATCCAACAGGAAAAAAAAATCCCCTTATGAAATTAGGAGCATAAAATAGTAAGTACACGAAGACCCTATGCACCTTCATAAGTGACCTATTCTGGCTTTGTCCATAATATGATTGTGTGCATTGGAGTTTTGATAAATTAGACTAAATGACGTCACATCTAGTGAATAGCTGGGATTTTTTATTTTAATTCTGGTCATTACCAATCTAACTTTTTTCCCAGGATGAAACAATAGATTCCGAGTCTGCAAACTGTTGCCACATGCATCTCAGGATTTAGATCAGCAGTTTTGCTTGATTTATGCATTTCAAAATGCAAAAACAGAGAAACTAAACCAAGTCAAGCATATCCTCAAGAATCTCTTAACCGGCCCTGAATGTCAGTTGCTGCATTCCAAGAAATTGCAGTGGAAAGATATATATGATAGATATTATGTGAGGTCTTAGCTGGTCTAAGTACATTGTGTGGTGTTCATTGGATTCTTAACCCTTTCCCATGTTTTAAATATATCTATATATCTATAAATGTTATCAGAATCCAACATCATTAACTATTTAAATAGTGTTTGTGGAGAAACCGATGTCCTTCAGAAAGTGCTCTAAGATTTGATTGGAGCAACTAGCAGTGTTTTACTAAATATTCTACATGTCATTTCTAGTACCTCCGAAGTCTGTTTTAACTCGTATATGTTTATACAGAGATGTTTAATCTATTGAGGAGTACTATTTTTTTTAAACCTATACTGGTAACTATGCCTGAGAACCTGTATTAATTGAAACCCTGTCTCAGGTAATTTTCAAGAGCAGAAATAAATGCTTCCTGAGTGGCATCTCAAAATGACCCCTGATGCTGATATACTTGTTAGCACTTTAATAGTTAATTCTTTCCAGATTGTAAGATGACAAGTGATCAATCACACTTTTTAAAACTATCATTTGAACTGTTTCTATTAAGCGTTATGTAGCTTGGTACATCTACCTTAAATTAGAGACAGAACAATACTGCAATAAAATATACTGTACTACTTCTGCTGGAATATTGTTCTTTGCCCCTTTACATCCATAGGCAATAATCTTCTTTTTTTTCTTTTTTTTTTTGCACCACAGAGCAACTTCCAGTACCACTAAGTTAATGTAGGCCTTGTGGTCAGCCTTAGCTATATGATTATTCATTATCAACTATCTATCGTATCTGTTATGAAATGTTTATGGCTTGAGTATCATGACAAGCAGTCATTAGGTTAGGGCCCTATAACACCAACAAATATCTGATCTGATATCTAAGCCATGAATGGACTATAAACAGAGTACAGGTCATAAAGAAATGACTGGATTTCTGTTCTTTTCAAATCCATTCCTGGCTTTGGCTGTAAAAATCTGTCAGAGATCTATTGGTTTTAATAGGGCCCTTAGTCTATGTAAATAGTATTTGCTGCAAAAATTGGAAAATATTGGAATTGAACAATAGGCCTCGTACTATATGGATTTTCTCATAGAATGTTTTTGATTAAAGGGTTACTACAATTGATTGTTGATGTACTCATTTAGTACAGTGATGTATTTTGTGTATATAACAGGTGGTTTAATAGAAAACATCATATATTAAAACATTTTTAGAGAGAGGTTATTGGGAGAGACTTGGTGAATACTTATGTCAATTCTTCTAGCTTAACAGACTAGTGACTTGAGATATAGAGCTTACTCTTTACTGTAGTTACATTAGCAGATATGCTCCATTATTGTTTTACATACTGATAGACTACAGCTATATTTTGCTCTTCTTCTGCCTGGCGCTTAGCACCATGCCTTGGTTTAGAATTGGAAATGTATAGTTTGCTTCCTATGAACCCAGTGAACATATTGTAATGGTGAAGGAGGCAGTCATAATTTGCATTTGTTTGGTGGCAGAGCTAATTTTTTTTGTCATGTAATGGCTTGTAGAAAAGTCAGCAAGCAAAGTGGAACCTTGGGCTTGTGATCATTTACCAGTTTTATTATACCAGTCTGATAAAAATATTAATGCATGCCTTTGTCTAATCCACAGACTGCTTATAATGTAGTGCATGACATTAGGTGGAGTAAAGTAACTTCTGTGGCTTAATGTTTTATATCCAAGCATGCCTTGATCATTTTATGTTTGTGTGGCGTCGATTTTGAGGTCAGTTGTATGAAGGGTTGCTGTGGGGACAAAGCTGTAAATCCCTACCTTTTGTTGGGGTTTGAATATTTATGTGATAGTTTGTGTGTACGTATAAAAATATATATATTTGGTGTTTTTGTTTTGTTTTTTAGCAGTGTGCAGCCAAATGTGTGATTTTTTTTTTTTTTCTGGCTTCAAATGGTTATATATGTTATGGCATGCAGTAAGTTGTTTTTTTTTTTTAAGTTCTTTCATTCTTTTCTTTTGACCTACATAATTGTGGAAGGTGGTTTATTAAAATGTGATGTAAGAGTATATTCTGGCACTCCAGTTTTATTTTTAACCACTATCTTTTACTTTTATCATGTGAGATAGACTATTGAGTATTGGATGTTGTTCTGTGCACATCATTTGGTTACATTCAGCAGAGAAGTGTTTGCTTTAAATTGGTATGATGATCATTTATTGTGTTCGTAAGTTTAACCTTACATAGTAGGTCCAGTATAGCTGTGATACTACTTGGTGTTTTATTACCTAGTGTTAGCAACTGATGGCATACCAAAAGGACCCTGTAACAGATAAAAAAAAAACTGGATCAGAATGTTTTACAATAATTACGAGGACCCCCACCTCCAATAGTTGTTCCCTACCAATGGGGTAGGGGGATAACATGTTGATTAATGGGATCTGGGACCCCCACTGACTAATGGGGTCCTCTGGGAGCCCCACTGATCATGATAACGGAGGAAAATTGTCCCCTTATGCTTAAAGCTTGGCACAGTTTGGGTGTTCCATAGAAAAATGAATGGAGTGCTGGCTGTGCACATGTGGTACAACTTTCCCCTGCTACCATGATTAGTGGGGGCCTCAGTGGTTGTTCCCCCACCAATCCAGTATGTTATTCCCTATCCTGTGGAAAGGGCATAACTGTTGGAGATGGGAATTCCCATGTAAACATTTTGCTTTTGGTTAGGTGACATAATAAATCTAAAACGTTAGTATAGAAACTCTTTCAAAATACTCTATTTTGTAGTTATATTAACCAGAGCACAGAAAAGTTACAAAGCCTTGATGGACAGAAAGCCCATGTATTTCAATGAGTACTGGTACTGCCAAATAAAACTGAAGAACCTGTATATAATCACATACAAGTTTCTGCCATGTATTCCAGTGCCTTCATAGCATTCACATGGCTCCTTATAACATTTTAACACTTTAATGAAGTTGTCCAGAATTAGAAAAATAGTCAACTCTCTTCCATATCGGGCTGTGCCTGGTATTAAAATGGCCATTCACAAGAATGAGTATGATCTGCAGTACAGACACAATCCAAGAAGTGCTGTGTCTTAAAAAGCAGACAGTTCCTTTACTGTCTCCAGACAGCAACAAAGATAAATTCTTGTAATTATTTTCATTCCCCTCCTTGGACTTGAAGTGATAGACACCATAAAAACAGGGATTAGAGGATAAGGACTCTACTGTTTGGCCCCTTTTAATACTATGGTAGAGGAAATGAGGCCTTTTTTATTCCACTTTAGATCTTAATTCACGACAACCGTATCATTCTTTATCAAGAAGCTATAATTCGAAGATAGATATGAATATAGAAAAAAATATTACTTTAAAGATCTTTAATCCTTGGTGAAGGTTATGGGCTGTCTTAGGTGAGAACAATGCTGCTATTGTGGAGTGTGTGAATTATAGTACACCAGACCTCTATTTCTATGTTCTGTTGCATCATTGAGGCAATAAGACAATGTTACTCCTTCCTGTATTCTCAATATCCATGATATAATTGAATGTATAGTGCCCAACACTGGATATCTAGTTCCTAGCTGAAAAGCTGCAGTTTATAGTCTAATAGAGAGCATGTGGAAAATCAGGGATTTTACCATTGCTTCTAAAATAGTTAGCACCCTATTACTACATTTTTATGGATTGCAAATGTCAGTACATCTGATTAATACATAGCATTTACACTTTCAAAACATCGAAGATTAAATGTCACAACTTGGATAAAGTGGAGCCGATGGATCTTTGAGCGGCATATTAAGGTGATGGATATAACATGCATGAAACACCAATGGCATCTGTTAGTATAGTTATCTAAGTGGATGTGTGATACACAGCCCTATACTGTATGACACTGATTCTTCCCTACGTTATTTGCATTTTTATTTCAGAATGCTTTCAGAGTAGACAGAAATATTCCTATGTGAACATTCTGGGAGTATTAAAATCTGTTTGAATTCTAGATAATGTAATAGTTTGTATCTTTTTATATATTATTGGGGCTTGATGCAAGATTGTAAACATTTTAAAGGACCAAAGTTTATGTGCCTTCAATTATAGACATTCATTGTTTGTGCTTGCATAAATCCGCAAAACCATTTCACATTAGTGTCTCGCTAAAGTTTAAAACTACAGAGTTCTTCACCAGGGAAAAATGGAAGACCCCTTTATCACTCAATGATTGACCTCAGCAGGTCTCATTGTGTTGTATTGCAGTAGAGAAAGATAGAGGAGGTTTTTGTGCTACATACAACTAATATGCAGCTACTGTATGTCTTTATTTCACAGCAAAGGTTATTCTATGTTTAATGAAAGGACACAGATGAGATTTCATAGCTTATTTTATGTACATTTGGGTATTATAATGTTGCTTTACACTAGATACCTTTTTGTTTCTCTTGATAAATATGAATGTCTGCTTATGTGTATTGCACATTTTTGTTTAAGCCCACAGTAGCACAAGTTACAAGTGCATTTCTGTACTGTATCTAGAATGTCACCTCATTGCTCTGACCAAAGATGTCTGTCCTGGTATTACTAAGACATTCAGTGGTTGTGTACATTTTTACTATGTTGTTCAGAAACAAAAAGTGGCCTTTTCAACTCCTTTTCTTCTCCTGTTGACCAGATAATTTTCCGTTTTGTGATCAAATTTTCACTTAACCTGGGACACTAGGTGGCTATTTACAGTACTGTATTTATAGAAAGATTATGGGGCCAATGGCATTTTAATCTGTTCTGCCTGTTTTCTTCATCGCACCCTTTCTTCACACCAAGAATGTTCTTCAACATTCAGAAATGCTGTAAATATTTGTAACAACTTTTTTTTTTTATCTAGGCGAAAATGTGGTTTTTGGGAACAATTTAAAGTATAATGTGCTTTTATATGAAAAAGAATCACTTGTCTTGTATATTTTGATAAGCAACAGTACCAGCTTTACTTGTGACAATGCAGAGGGTGGGTGGGCAGCAAGATTTCATGTACATTATAATGACCTGTTATTACATGAAAAGTGAAGATGAATATTAAAGAAACCATTATTTTCTAACTGTGTAGTGCATGGTTAATTCATATCTCTGTATTCTGTATCACATTTCTTTTTTTTTTTACGTTTATGTATTTACCGTAAACTACTCAATTATCTATACTTACTCTTTCTTAACAACTTTAGCTGTTTGAAGCATGCCGTTAATAAATGTCATTACACCTATACTCTTCTAAATTTTCTCCTGCGTTCTTGTCTCCTGCATTGGGGGTTTCCTTGTCTCTGTTTGTGATGCTAATATTGTCTTTTTATTTTTTTATATTAAGTATTTAACCATAATACTAAGGTATGGCATATCCCCAGGATGTACTGTACTAGATTTGTCATGCACAGTGAGATACCTGCCTATCTTCATAAAGAAATTCAACACTTTTTATTAACTAATAACTTAGGAAGGACTAGAAAGCGTCCTAAATGTATTTATGAACTACAAAAAATAACAATGTAATATGACAAGAAACTTTATAACTAGAGATGAGTAAACTTGAAAAATTTTAGGTTCGTACGAATCAGAACTCTTGGTATTTGATTACCGGTGGATGAAGAAGTTGATTGCAGCCCTAAGGCTGCCTGGAAAACATGGATACAGCCATAGGCTGTTGTGCTCAAAATTTGCTCATCTCTGTTTATAACTCCCCTCCAGCCCCCCTCCAACCTCAACACTTGCATGGCTGCCACAGGGTATATACACCTCCAGTTTCAGTGGAAAGAGAAGGACCTGCACAATAGAACAACTACCTATACAGGATAAAGTATGATACAGTTTTACATATCTTACAATAAGTACCTAACATTTGTAGCATTTGAGTATGTGATAAGACCTAAGAAGCAACATCTGGATACTCAAGCTGCCTGCCCCATTGTCATCCCACTGCGAGTATGTAAAGGGCAGCCCCCTTAAAGCGACTCTGTACTCACAATCTGTCCCCGCCCAAACCACTTGTACCTTCGGATAGCTACTGTCCTGGGGTCCGTTTGGCAGGTGATGCAGTTATTGTCCTAAAAAACAACTTTTAAACTGGCAGCCCCGTGCCCAACGGGAGTATCTGTGCCCTAACTTTGCACCACCCCTCCGTCCGAACATTTTCTCCATGCTGAACATTGCACAGGTGCTTAACGATCCAGCCCATGTGCCGGGCTGACACAGGTGGGGAATAGGAGGCAATCTGCCTGGAGCATTCCTAATGATGAAGAGGAGGGACTGAGGGGTGTTGCAAAGTTAGCGCACAGATGCTCCCGTTTGGCACAGGCTGTAGGTTTAAAAGTTGTTTTTTAGGACAATAACTGCATTACCTGCCGAACGGACACCAGGACAGATCTTGGATTAAAAGCAGCTATGGGAAGGTACTAGTGGTTTAGGGAGGGCAGACTGTGGGTACAGAGTTGCTTTAACTAAACCCCCCCCCCCTTTACATACATTACCGGTAGGTGCTCCGGCACCTAGATGTCCCACTCAGCTAATCGGTGGCTGTGGCAGGGTAAACTCTTTAAAAGTGAAGAGATCCACAGAGGATATCCAATATCTTTCATGACAGAAAATCTAACCACATATATTGGCCCATTTTCCACAGTACCACAGGTTGGCAGAGGCTCCGGGGTGTTAAAACATAAACACTCCTAAAGGGATTCCCTTTTGAATACTACACCCCTCACCCTGCAATATAATCCAACACCTCTATGCACACCCAGGGGGTACACAGGAAAAAAAAAAAAAAAATCTGACTGATCGGCAGTCCAGAAGACCGTCTGGCCACACACAGTACAGTTCAGTTGCTGGTGGAACAGACAGGGATCTTCAAAAATGTCCCATGTGCCGGGCAGCACATGGGACACTGCTGGCTGGATCACCCTGCAAAGAAACGCTAGGCCACCAATGATCCCTATGCCGCCAACCGCCTGGGGTACACACACCATGATGGCAAAGGGGGACAGTGGCGGCAGTAAAAGCAGCAGCACTACAGAAGTAGCTTCTGCAGGAGGCTACAGGAGACACTATGCCACCAATGACACTGGAGGATGGCACAGAAGGTATGCTGGCAAGAAAAAGGGCGATCGGGTGGGTGACATGACAGCAATCGCCATCTAATGCTTTCAATTGCTGCAATTGGATATTCACTCTTGACCAGCAATCGTAGTTACAGGGCAAGCCATTTTTAAGTGATCACCATGTGACTACACACAGTGATTGAAGTGCCAACGTAAATGTACGCCATGGGTTCTTAAGGCACAGGCTTCAATGGCATACATACATGGTATCCAATGTCGGAAAGGGGTTAAAGACTATCACACAATTTCTGTTTTTTTTCGATCTTGCCTCCAGATAAATCACCCTAATACATCATAAAAATGGGGGTCCTGAGTGCTCCTTTATGAATAGAGCAGCAGTATGCATACTGGACTGCTGCTACTTCATTCATATACTATGGGACTACTGAATACAGAGTATGAGCAGTGTAATATCAGCAGCTGGACCCTGATGAAAAATGATCAATTATCAAATCGCAATAAAAGAGCTAAACCATTATAGCTACAAAAGTGGGACTATTGCGGAGTATAGGTTTGTACAGCAGCTGTTGCTGTCGCAGTGTCAAAAATGGGAAAATCCGAAAAAAAAAGAAGTAAATCTTCAGCCAGTTAAAGGGGTTATCCAGCGCTACAAAAACATGGCCACTTCCCCCCTACTGTTGTCTCCAGTTTGGGTGGGGTTTTGAAACTCCGTTCCATTGAAGTAAATGGAGCTTAATTGCAAACCGCACCTAAACTGGAGACAACAGTAGGGGGAAAAGTGGCCATGTTTTTGTAGCGCTGGATAACCCCTTTAATCATTACATTTTCTCCCAGGACAGCAGTGGACCTTGGTGGGTCAGCGGTGTAAAATGACGCTTAACCCAAGACAGCAGTGGACATTGGTGGATCAGCGGCGTAAAATCTAAAATCTTTATAATATACCATTTAACACATTCCAATCCTGCTTGAAGTATTCTTTCATCTCCCCTTGTATGGTACTCTTTGTATCCCCTGTTAGTTGTGGCACCAATTTATACAGTATGTCAATTTAATATCGATTTTTATTAAGTTAATTTTGGATCAAATTTATTGTCCTCTGCCAGGATTTCGAGGCCAAGGGCAGTATGTGACATCTGCTGCTCATTGGATAAACATTTTTCTGGGACAGGCAGCAATGCCAAATGGAGGTCACACCACTTTGGCCTACTAGGTATATTTGGGGCCAGTATTCAGACACCTCATCATCACTATTAGAGATGAGCGAACCTCGAGCATGCTCGAGTCTATCCAAACCCGAGCATTCGACATAGCGGGGGCTGCTGAAGTTGGATAAAGCTCTTAAAGCGTAACTGTCATTTCAGGGCCATTTTTCTGAAAACATTAAATATCAACAGTACAAGCGATTTTAAGAAACTCTGTAATAGGTTTTATGTACTAAAAGAGTTTCCTTCTGTACTGAAAAAGCAATCTCCCAGCCTCCCCCCTCACATCAAATGAAGCAGGATTTCTGTGTCCATTATGTGGCTATGGAGAGGGGAGGGGCTGTTAGGAGTGACTGAGCACGGAGGATTTCTGCAAAGCACAACACCCTGCAATCTTCTCTCAGTAAGTTCATAGATAAGCACTGACCTTTCTGACTCCAGAATCCTGCGGTTTAGGTGCCCAGAGAGTCTACAAACAGCTGACCTTCATGTCACCTCTTCCTGCTCCCTCATCTCCATCAGCCCCTCCCCCCTTCATAGGCTTACAATGGAGAGAGCAGAGCCCGTCTTCACTGGCTTCTCTGTAATGAAGACGTGTTTGCCTGATAATGCACAGATAAGAAGTCAGGGGGGGAGGCTGGGAGATTGCTTCTTGAGTACAGAAGGAGGCTTTTTTGGCTGATGAAACCTATTACAGAGTTTCTTAAAATCGCTTATACTACTGATTCACGCTTTAAGCTTTAAACATGACAGTTACGCTTTAAGCTGTCTGGAAAACATTAATACATGGATATGTTTTCCACATAGCCTTAGGGCTTTATCCAAGTTCAGCAGCCCCCACTATGCCGAATGCTCGGGTTCGAATAGACTCGAGCATGCTCGAGGTTCGCTCATCTCTAATCACTACGTAACACACCCAATCCTTGTAGCGTATCAACGCTGCTTAACCCACCACAGTCAGGCTGTCCTGCACTTCCATAGCCTAAGTGAACGCAGCCACTCTGGACAGGAACTGCTTCAGTCCATGGAGGGTGAAATTTTAAAGTGGCTCCCCCCCCTTAACATTTGCAGGCGGGCACTGTAGTGATACTCAATGGGAGGAACTTTGTGTCGGCACTGCAGAAGGGAAGGCTGAGACATTCGGTGCATAGCTCACACGCTGAACCTACTCGTGCAAAGGTTCCTATGCCCTCTGCCAGATCCAATGCCATTGTGGACTTCAGGAACATCAGCTCATCTGCGATGTGACAACACAATAGAATATATGTTGGACCGGCTATACAAACAGAGATCAGCAGTCTACAAATTCCTCTTGACGCATTCTGGCAGCTGCACGCTTGGCAGATGATGCGTGATGTCTGCCGATTTCTGGTACCATTTGAGGTAGCTCGGAGAGGAGTGAAATGGTGGTGGATGCGTAAGAGGAGGAGGAGGTATATGGCCAGGATTTCCAAACACCAATGGGTGGCATCTTTGGCCAAATCACGTGAAATGGCCAGCAGAGGTACCAAATCAGAATCCACAGAAAAGTCAGGTCACAATAGCCAAAGGTCAGGGGAGCCTGATAACTAGGATAGTCGTAGTCCAAAAGCCAGGGTCAGAACAGCCAAAAGATAACATAGGAGGGACGACATTGGGTATCCATGGCGTCACCCGGCTGGGAGCGAGGCACGGAACATGCAACTCTAGCGGCACATTGTGTAGCGGCAGCTGAAATTTTACACAAAGTAGTACTTGGAGATTTATGAGTGTTTCTAGCATGCTAACCTTTCAAATACACTTAATTAATGAAGTGGTCCCTAAAAAAAAATTCATAAAAATTAAAAAATTTGCTGCTAAACTTCTAAGCTCTGTAATGTAAAATAATGAAAAGAAGGAAGAAGGACTTTTACAGAATAATAACAAATGTAAAGTGCACACATTTGTAAATGTGAATTTTTTAAAATTATACTTTTTCAACAAATAAAAACAGAAAACATTAACGGAAATGTGCTACTTCCATAAAGAAGGTTATACAGTTATGTCAGAAAGTTATATAGATTTATAAATGACTTAAAAAAAAAATCTCAAGCCTTTTAGTTACCAGCTGCTGTTTGCCCTGCAGGAAGTGGTGTATTCTTTCCAGTGTGACATGGTGTTTTCTGCTGATACCTCTGTCTATGATTGGTCCAATTCAGTAGAGGTTTTCTTTGGGTATTTGCTACTGTTCTGGACAGTTCATGTCAAGGACAGAGGTGGCAACAGAGAGCACTGTGTCAGAATGTACAGAATATGTCACTTCCTGTAGGACATACAGCAGCTAATAAGTACAAGAAGATGAGATTTTTAAATTTGCAAATTATGCTTTGGTGCTGTCTTGTCTCAGTTAGTGGTTGGCTGAGTGGGCTGCCGGTCTCAAGAAAAGTTTGCCTTGGAAGTGGCAAAGCTACAGTCAGTTGGAAACACTGAAGACGTTGCAGAAGGACACCGGGGGAGTACGGAGAGGTCAGCATTTCGGGGGACATTTATGAATTCTGCGCTTCTTGCGTATGCCAAGTAGAAGGTGCATTTTCGCTCCTTCTCCCTAGCGTATGCCTGCCCTATTCCCTCTTACCTTATGGACGGGCAAAGGGTGTAGCAGGGCAGGGAGGAGGCATGGCCTCCTCCAGATCTTGATTTACCATGATTTGCTCGCAGTTGGAAATCATGAAAGAAATCTACGCCTGCTCAGGTCAGGCCACATTCACTATGCGGTGTGCGCCTGGGAATGTGAATCTGGCGGAGCAATTGGGAGCAGGGCTTTATTAACTCATACACCGGTCATCATAAATGTCCCCCTACATGTTTATTATGTTTTCTAATATGGCAGCACTATATAAAAATTCTTTAACGCTAGATAACCCCTTTAAGGCCAATCTTTCAGGGGTTAATTAAGGAACACTAGAGTAACAGAAATGTTCTTTTTCCTGTTTTATAGGAAACTAGACTTGTTGCCGGAATGACTGATGACTGCATCAGGCTGTAGGAGAATACCAATAAAAGTGATATAAGAAATCCAGAATCAATATAGGCCTTACTGTAATTTGTGCAGTCAAACCTTATTGTTCTGCAATAATAGTTGCAGACAAAGGTCATCTGTTTAACTGTATTTCACAGGACATTTCTGAGGATATTGTGCGGGACATTGAGAATCCCCCACTAAACTGTATTAAATACGCAACAAGAGAAGAGAAGACGATGATGGAGTCGTGGGTCTAGATGAACATAAGTTTTCAGCGGGATAAAACACATGTGATTTGTTATAACTGACTTCTCATATTGTGGTGACCTTTTCATTCCTATTAGAGAATGCTGTTTACATTGCGTTATTTATTTATTGGCTATGGCTATAAATGTCACCATCATGTGTATTTTTGTCACTTCTGTCATAAAGCATCACATTGGCAATACTACATATTCTTAATGTCAGATGGTGTTATTGGTTGGTAAAATGAATTATTCATCAATTTATGAGGATTATAAATCCACTTCCAATGGACAGCAGGGCAGTAACTTATGTAGATTGTTTCTGAGGACGCAGGAGAATTGAGGGTTAATAACGGTGACCTGAACTTCATTTTTCCAGTATATAAATAAGATATTGTCTGCGGGTAGATACTGATGGTGTCAGCTGTTTTGACAAACTGTTGCCACTTTAGCTGATAATTCAGAAAAAATATAATTTAGGCTCCATTTTAAATCTGCACAGTTGATTTTATTAATAAAAAAAGGCCATAGATGCAAGTCAAATCTTTAGTATGACAATCTGAATGTCACCCGATGACTTCAAATGACCTGTATTTTGTCGCGGTTTACATCATTCTGCATTATTCTTGTTATTAAAGTGACAGAACGCCCAAATTACAGGCTGAGCACTTATCATTTCATCATCATAAAAAATAGGAGGCCTCATGTAAATGAAGGGCATTGTCTTTTTCTCTTATTTTAGTTGACTAGAGAACTGCAGTAGTCTATTATACAACATAACGGGTTAGCAGACCGTGATGGCAAGCAACTCATTCATACTATAAAGTACTGTACAAAAAAAGAAAGTTTTCGTCAACAACTTCCTGACTAGGGATGGTACGAAACTGCCGAGGTTCGGGTTCGTATGAACCCTAATGCTCGGCATCAGATTCCCGCTGTCTGCCCGCTCCGTGCAGTGGGTGGATACAGTCGGAGAAGTGCCTGGAAAACTGGGATACAGCCTATGGCTATGGCTGTATCCCAGTTTTCCAGGCGGTCCTCCCGCTGTATCCACCCTCTCCACGGAGCGGGCAGACAGTGGGAATCATTGCCGAGCGTTCGGGTTCATATGAACCCGAACCGAACTCGGTTCGGACCATCCCTATTCCTGACCCACATGGACTAAAAGAAAAAGGAATCAAAATCCAGCATTGTTTATAGGGAACAAACTTGCCTCCTCCCCCCACCGATATGCTGCTCTTTCCATCAGGAAGGAAATAGGGTGGGTCAGCTCAACTCGCGTTTTTGGACAACAGACCCTTGATAGAGATGGGTGGAGAAGGGAGTGCACAGATCCTAACGGTAGTGGGCCGTGAGTCCAGAGTAGAAACGAGGATTTAATGTGTAATCCAGCACATCCAGATGTATAGAAATTCTCGGTTAAAACCTAATTTTGAATACATAAGTGCAGCTAAAATCCTAGGACCAACGCCATGGCGCCTGCACACTAAGCCCGCGCCGGTTGTCAAGGACACCCTTTGCCGACGGCATCCCTGACCACCGGCCTGGCTGGGTGCAGGGAGGGCACCGACAGCACCCTTGGTGACCGGCCTGGCTGGTTGCTAGGGGCGCGGCGGCACTAGGCGCGGTGGCCTCACAGACCCCGGCTGATCAGCACTAGGTGTTAGCCATTTGTTGTCAGCTGGCTGATGGCTGGTACCGCCAGTCAGCTGTCTGATATGATCTGGGCTGGGACTTCTGGTCCCATAAGTATTCTCCAGCCTCTCTCCCTGACTAGCTGCAAGATGGCATCTGACGAGAAGCAGGAAATGCCAAGTTCTTATACTCTGGAGGTCACATGAGTAAGCCAGCCAAAATATGTAAACGCTGTTCTCGCAATGCCAGTGTGCTCCTAGGGCCTGTCATACCCCCCTTCCCCCTGCACAGTTATTGGTCCAAAAAAAGCGCCAGGTAAGATGGAAAGGAAACAAATTTTTACTGCTATTCTGGTCGGTTGTCAATTGAATAGCTACTCGATGGAATACTACTTGCTCTAGCAGAGAGATGTGTGTCTGACAACAATGATTTAAGTGGCCACACAGAAGATCAGATCAGCCAACATGCAGGCTGACCTCTAATACTTTGTTATACCTTTTGTTATAGTATGTTTTTTGTTTACTCATTAGACATTATTTATTACCAGTCTATTAGCAATTCTCTTAGGACGTACCTCTTTAACTGTCTGTTGTTTATTTGTGTGCGCTGGGATTGTATTCACCTTAATATTTTATGGATTACAGCCACAATCGAAACTGTATCTAACTCTGATATGAATATTTACACAATAATTATGTTTAGTACTTCAAGGATATATACATGATATGGATTCTACTTCACTGATACATACATGAGCGTAATTTTAAAGCGCTGTGCATTTTATTTAATTTATCTATATGAGCACTAACACTAGTAACACTATGCTTGAAAAAGTCCTGATAGAAAGGTATAAACATTGCAGGTTTTGTTCCAGTTTTTATATATATATACTATACTATACAGAGTGCTGCTGACCAATGAATTCTGACCAATTTTGGATTCTTCAGAAAGTGGTTTAATCCCTTAGCATGCACCCAGCCACTATATTGTTTGCTATAGTAATGCCCTGTAGTGGATTGTAGTTTAGTTCTCTTAAAAATTTGTCAGAAATTTTATCCTCATCTTGGTGTATTTTTTCTGTGCCGTGCCTTAGGCCATTTTCCCTTTTGAAACATAGACCAATCCCTTTGTGCCCCAGTGTTTGGACAGAATTCTGGCACAGACACATCGGAGCATCAGTGTCACTGTGTCATATTTTAAGCCTAGCCGCCTTTTTTGGAAAAGTGTCTATAAAACGTCTAAAACTCTGCCAACTAGGAAAACTACCTACTGGGGTGGACCAGCTACTTGGGATACTACCTACAAGGGGGAAACAGACTGCTGGGGATACTACCTGCAGGGGGGACCTGGCTAACACAATAGCTGTGTGCACATGTATATTGTAATGAATTTTGGGGGTACGGTGTGTAATATCCTCATTTTCAGATACAGTGTATATTATAAGGAATAACTGGGTGAACTTTTCATGTTTAAATGAATTTCAGGGTGCACAGTGGATATTATAATGCATTTCAGGGGTATACATTTCATGAATTTTAAGTTATGTATTATAATAAATTTTAGAGGATACTGTGTACAGTATAATATACTCAAGGAGTACTGTTTATGTTATAATGAATTTCAAGGGGCATGGTGTATATTATATTGAATTTTAAGGTGTACTGTTAACCTGATTTGGCAATTGGTAATATCATTGATTCTGACCGTAGGTAGCGTTAAACAACGGCCATTCATGCAGAAAGGCCATTGTTTATAGACTTATAAAGTTTTCACAATTATTTTAAAGGTGGTAGGAAGGGCAGATTTACCCTGTTGGCCAAATTACCAAAATGCTGTTCTGATCATGCTGCTCTGATCAGTGTTTTAGTAATAAATAATAAGAAAGAATTCTTATGCATTTCCAATAGTAATTGTGCCCCACTATTCTATTACTGTGGCATTGTGCATTGTGGAGTGGGGCCACACCCAGGTTTTGCCATGTGGTCCCATGGTTGCATGTTACACCCCAGGGATCTATCTATTTTTACTGGCTTGTCTCTTATCATGAGCCTTCGCAGAATAATGTAAGAGGACCTCTGCTAGTTATTTATAAAATGTATGTATTGCAGTGGCTGAAATAGTTCTGAAAATATTATTGGATTTGTGGTTGGCTGAAAGATAGATATCAGAGGGTTGTTGCTATATGGTGTATATTCCGAGCAGAGAATGGTTACAAGTGGTGTGCCACACGGGTCTGTTCTTAGTCCTATTCTTTTAATATGTTTGTAAGTGACATAGGAGAAGGTTTGGTAGGGAACGTTTGTCTGTTTGCTGATTTGAAAATTGTGCAATAGGGTTGATATTCCTGGAGGTGTCAGTAATATGGAAAATGATTTAGCTTTACTGTCAAATGATTCGCTTGGGGAGAAGGAATCATCTGAGGATCATATCATATCGGCTGTTAGAGAAGATTTCAAAAGCAAAGGATTTAGGGGTAGTGATAGAAAGTAATAGTAGTAAAGATAGTAAAGTCTCTGCTATTGAAGTCCAACGTTTCCTGTCGGCCTCTACTGTGCACTCATAAATGACTTTATGCAATCACTGGCTACGTTTAATATTGCTTAGCAAGCGATCTACACACTGACTTCTAATAGAATATTTTTGGGTTACCATCTTAGTTTAGATTTTATCTATTTGATCTGTTTGTGTTTATTTGTATATGTCTTTTATTTTGTGTTATATATATATATATATATATATATATATATATAGTCCACAAGAGCCCGGTGATTTTAGCATTTAGTTATTTGGCTAATATTATTTTCTTACTTTATATACAATAAATATACTGTATATGGGCTGCCATTGTTAGTGTTTAGAGGTCTGCATAGTGTTTCTATCTTCTTTATACATATTTTATGCATACGGTAGTGCACGTCCAAGTAAACTCAACATTACATGCAACTAGTTAAGTGAACTGCGCTATATATCCTGTCCAAGTATAATATACATGGGAAAATACATTTATATATAATATTGCTGTAAAAGAAATGCACAATTAATAATGCAAAAGCAATTTACATCTAACATTAAGACTTGCTGGAAATCTACTATTTAATTTAAATTGCCAAAATGCTTCCCTATCCAAAAGTTTGTGGTAAATATCACCACCTCCTGGGTGCATAAATATCTTCTCTATACCATAAATACGGCAACTATCCAGCTGTCCATTATGTTTCTGTAGAAAGTGCAAAGACGTCCCTGACCTGTTCCTGTCTGAACTGTTACTTCCATCATTCAGATGTTCCAGGATGTGTATTTTCAATCTACAAGTTGTGCACCCTACATATTTTTTGCTACTTTCTATGCACTCTATAATGTACACTAAATTCGTAGAATTGTAATTAATAAAATATTTAATGTTGTATATTTTATTTCCTGTGGTATCTGTAAATTGTTTCTTGCTATAAACTGCATACTTACACGTTCTACAGGGGTATGTTCCACACCTTTGCTGCTGAGCCACGTTTGAAGACATTTGGTTTTATTATTAACCCCCAATGTGGGAGCCTTTTTTGCTATTATAGTACAGCCTTCCTTTAATATTTTCGCAAATGTTTTTTTTACAATATGAATGTGTTTTTCTATGATAGTTTTACGTTTGTGGTATTGGGGAGAGTACATAAGACACCTTTTTCTTTCTCTTGACTATATTTATCATAATACCTATTAGTGTATCCTCTCTGGTTCATTCTGTTGTGAAACAATATGCAGTTAATCATAAAAAAAAAACTGTTTACAGATACCACAGGAAATAAAATATACAACATTAATCATTTTATTAATTGCAATTCTACAAATATATTGTGCATTATAGAGTGCATACAATGTTGCAGAGCTCGTAGATTGAAAACACGCATCCCGGAACATCTGAATGATGTAAGTAACAGTTCCGACAGGAGCAGGTCAGGTGCGTCTTTGCATGTTCTACAGAAACATAATGGACAGCTGGATAGTTACTGTATTTATGGTAAAGAGAAGATATTTATGCACCCAGGAGGCGGTGATATTCACCACAAACTTTTGCATAGGGAAGCATTTTGACAATTTAAATTAAATACTAGATTTCCAGCAGGTCTTAAAGGAGAACTCCGGCGAAAATATTTATTAAAGTATTGAATTGGCCCCCAAAAGTTATACAAGTTACCAATATACAATTATTACAGGAAATCCTTATGAAGTGCTTTTTCCCCTGCACTTACTACTGCATCAAGGCTTCACTTCCTGGATAACATGGTGATGTCACTTCCTGGATAATATGGTGATGCCATGACCCGACTCCCAGAGCTGTGTGGGCTGTGGCTGCTGGAGAAGATGATGCTAGAGGGATGCTCAGTGTCCCTCCAGTGTCCCTCAGTAGGGCTAAAAAAGTGGAAAGGGCGCCATAGGGTGATAACGTAAACAACAGATTGTAGGTCGAACAAGCTGATAATAAAACTGCTCACCTGATGGTGTTGTGCTAAGAACACAACACCTGTATGCACTCAGTGAGGAGAGAGGTAGTAGCCGTAGCAGCGAGGCTCCAAGGGTAGATGCTGAGATCCCAAGCCAGGAGATCAGGGAATGGAGAATGGTAGATGAAGTATCGGATCCTCGGGGTAGGCGGGGACCACAGGAGCCAGAATGACGGCGCTTCATGGCTTCAGGTTTAATGAAGTAAAACAATGAATTTTAATGGTCTCATAAACAATGCGTTTCGAGGCATAAATTGCCCCTTTGTAAAGTAGGAGAGACCATTGTTTTACTTCATTAAACCTGAAGCCGTGAAGCGCCGTCATTCTGGCTCCTGTGGTCCCCGCCTACCCCGAGGATCCAACACTTCATCTACCTGTGTCCCTCAGTGTCCCCCTGCCATTATCCTCTCCAGCAGCCACAGCCCGCACAGCTCTGGGAGTCGGGTCGTGACATCACAATTTTATCCAGGAAGCGAAGCCTTGATACTGTAGTAAGTGCAGGGAAAAACTGTTTATGTGCATTTCCCATAATAAGTGTATATTGGTGATTTGTATAACTTTTGGGGGGCAATACAATACTTTTCGCCGGACTTCTCCTTTAATGTTAGATGTGAATTGCTTTTTCATTATTAATTGTGCATTTATGTTAAAGCAATAGTATATATACATATATAAATAATCTTGTCATGTATATTATACTTGCAACTATGTCCTGTATACAATGGGTTACTGGTGTCATTAACTATCTTAGTACATGACCAGTTTAGCTGGTGAATTCTGAATGGTGTCTTGCTGAATTTTAAACTTCTAGAATTAAGTTCACAAGTTTTATTGAATGCTGGATCCACCTCTTTTCTCCCTCCTCTCCCTCATATCCATAGATCAAAAAATAAAAATTTTATAAGTATGGTAATAGAGCAATTTTAAGAACATTTAGTTGTTTTTTGTTTTTTTTTTAAAGGTTTTCATTTTTAAAAGCTGTTAAATAAAATAAAAGTTGCCATTTGTTGTAATCATACTGACTTGAGGAACATAGATAACGTCAGTTTTACCACAAGGTGAACAGCATAAAAATTAATCATTTCATTGCAGAAATAATTTTTTTTATGGAAAAATTAAGTAAGTCACTGCAAAGTACAATAAGGGCTCATGTGGGTCTGCATGTGAAAAAACACAAGGAGGGAAAAAAGAAAGCACAAAAAAAAAGAAAATTAACTTAGTCTTTAAGTGGTTAATAAAAAACTGAACTCAAGAAAAAGGGGACACAATCTGAGGTTAGTTGGTGGGAAAGGTCAGAAAATATTACTAAAGTATTGGTAACTATTACTGTAAGAGCAGTAGATGCTTGAACATACTTCCAGCAGATGTTATTGGTAAATCTACAACAACTAAATGTAAACATGCCTGGGATAAACCTATATCTATAAGTCTATCTAGATGAAGCAGGTGGTCTTTTTTGCCGACAATCTTTTGTTACTTAAAAGTGACACTGTCACCCCCTTTTTGCATTATGACTTCTCTGCACAGGTGTAAAGGGCAAATTTTGCCGTTTTCATACCTTATTTTATATCATACGTCATGGTGCTTGTTTCAGTAAGAAGGGATCTTTTATCATCTGTGGATTGTGCTACCTGGGCGGGGCTTCACGGGTGCAGTGCAACTTAGCCCCACCCACATTTCCACCATAGGCCCCTCCCCCTCGACAGCCATTGGAACAGGACGGCCTAAAGGTCTAGGTCCCACCCTCTCTAAGTAGGCCCATACCAATGGCTGCTGAGAGGACGGGGCCTATGGTGGCGATGTGGGCAGGGCTAAGTGGTGCTGCGGCCATGAAGCACCGTCCAGGTAGCACAATCCTCAGATGATAAAAGATCACTTACTAGAACAAGCACCATGATGTATGATATAAAATAAGGTATGAAAACTGCAAAAATTACCCTTTACATCTGTGTAAAGAAGTCATAATGCAAAAAGGGGGTGAGTGTCACTTTAAGAACTCAGAATGTAGTGTAAGTCTAAAGGCACTGCCCGCCCATTCATCCTTTTCTAGTTAATCTCCTCTAGGAGGGCAAAATATTGTAAATCCCTTAAAGCCAAGTGCCATGCCCCATGATCCTACGTACTTCCTCAGCAATGCCTCATCGGACATATTTGATATGCTGTGCTGCAATTTAGTAAAGTGCAACTCCCTCTGCTGGATGCATAGATTTCTTAGTGTAGACACTAATGCTGCGTTTACACGGAACGATCATCGTGTGAATTTGCGCGATAACGATCGAATTCGAACGATAATTGTACGTGTAAATGCAACGAACGATCAAACGACGAGCGAGAAATCGTTCATTTTGATCTTTGAACATGTTCTTAAATCGTCGTTCGCAAAAAATACGTAGATCGTTTCGTGTAAACAGTTGTTAACCTATTTTACCTATGTGCGAGATAGGATTAAGCGATCGCAAAACGATCGCAAAATGAATTTTCCGTACGATATATCGTTCCGTCTAAAGGCTGATCGTTATAAAAGAAAAATCGTTACTTCGAAGTCGTTAATCGTACAATCGGGCGAATTATCGTTTCGTGTAAACGTAGCATAAGGATGTCCTCTTTGTAATAGGTTTACTTGTAACTATTGCCCATATTGACATATTGATATATTAACCCCTTCAAGACAAAGCCCTTTGATGCACAAAAGTCCGGGTCAAATTAATGCAATGTTTCTCCTCGCCTTCTAAGAGCCATAGCGCTTTTATTTTTCTACCTACAGGGCTGGTTGGGGTGTCATTTTTTGCACCATGATCTCTAGTTTTTACTAATATCATATTGTTGTAGCAGAAAAATTTTGATTGCTCTTTATGAATTTTTTTGTGATATATATTTTAATAAAATCAGCAATCCTGGTGCGTTTTTTTTTGTTTCCATTTACGCCGTTCACTGTGCGGGAACAATAATGTTATATTTTAATAGATCGAACAATTCCCCACGCTTCGATATGTAATATGTTTATTTATTTATATTTTTAGAATGGGTAAGGGGGTCTTTTAAACTTTTATTGGGAGGGAGTTTATAAAGGGTTTTTTAATACTTAAAAAAAAAATTCTATTACACTTTTTTTTTTATTCTAAATTTTATTTATTTTCATTTTATAAAAGTACAGACAGACATTGTATCACGTAACCATCAAAGCGAACAAACAGCACCAGTGGGTGCAAAACAGATTAAGCATAGGGACATGGAGCCAACAGGGCTCAAGAGTGATACACTCAGCATTCAAGTAATTACCAGAGCAGCGTGCTGAAGCTGTTTGAGTAAGGCACTTACAACTAAGAGAGAAGAGCTAACGCTCTAAAAAGAAAAGATTGGGGGAACTGAGGCAAGGGAGGAGAAGAAAACACAGAGGAGGAATTCCAACAAGAGGGGGGAGGCCAGTAGTGGAGGGACAACGACGACACACACACACATTACACCAAGAGGAGAAAACCCAAAAATCGGGAGGGGGAGTGGGGGGGGGGGGGGAAGCACCTCACTGAGACAAAAGAGTCCTATATTCGTCAGACTCAGCAAACTGCTCCCAGTGATACCAGGCCCTAAAAAAAAAAGACAATTTTGGTCATGTAATTGGGCAGTGAGGTCCCTTCATATACTTAAAGAAGCAGTTCACTTTTTATTTCCCCCCCCGGGTAGCCGCTGTCATATATACTTACAGAAGATGATCGATGTCCCGTTCCCGTCGGTCAGTTCCGTCCCGCGGTGCCGTTCACATCGGGCGCGCGCTCACTTCCGCCGGCTGCTGCGAGTCCTCTTCTCTGCCCAGTGATTATACGCCGGAAGTCACTCGCTTCCATGCATTCTCTATGGAAGCGCGTGACTTCCGGCGTTCAAATGACAAGGGAGAGAAGAGGAGTCACAGCGCCGGCGGAAGTGAGCGCGCGCCCGATGTGAACGGCACCGCGGGAGGAAACTGACTGACGGGAACGGGACACCGATCATCTTCTGTAAGTGCTTCTTTAAGGTCCTCCACCTCTAGTAGCCACATGGAAACAGAGGGGGAGCTGGCTGCTGCCAGAGAGCAGGGATGCAGGCCCTAGCCTCATTGATCAGGTGACGGAGGATTGAGTGGCGATATCCGACAAGTGTCGGAGGAAGAGCGACAGAGAGAAGGGGAGGGGAAAATCTGTGAAGGTCGAGGCGATACGCCAGACCTCCTTCCAGAACGGAACCAGTTTGGGGCAGCTCCAAAATGTATGGAAGAGGGACCCCTCCTCACCCTAATTCCTCCAGCACAGGGGGGATACTTCGGGAAACATCCTATGGAGATGAACAGGGACCCGGAACCATCTTGAGAGAATCTTATAGCCCGCCTCCTGTAAGCGAGAGGCAATAGAAGTGGTGTGAGTACAAGCATATATTCGGTCTGTTTGGGATCCCGAGAAAGAAATGTTCAGATCCAGTTCCCAAGCAGAGAGAAAGGGAGGGGGGGGGGGGAACCCAGCATCAGAGGTGTAGCTAGGGTCTCCTGCACCCGGGGCAAAGATTAAACTTTGCGCCCCCCCCCCCCCCCCCCCCCCTGTGTGCACAGTAAGCACAGGGGGCCCATGTTGTCCTTTCACTGCTGGTATATAACATATACAGTATATATATTTTTTTTATGAAGTTTAGATGAGCGATTTGCTCATCTCTCCTGGCAGCACTAGTGTGGTGTTCACAATATGGGATAAATAATGTCATATTTACTGTGTACCTGGAATGTTTCTATGAAGAATGATTATCAGGCAGCTCTGGGCTCAATCAGCATTTTTTAAAGTACTTCCATTTTTCCCATTTAAAATTTGATCCCTAAGTACCTTAACAGAGGCGCTGTTGTCTCTGCTCCCTGCTGTCTGTACCTGAGGGGGCGCCGTTGTCTCCGCTCCCTGCTGTCTGTACCTGAGGAGGCGCTGTTGTCTCCGCTCCCTGCTGTCTGTACCTGTGAATTAGGAGGCAAAGCTTCCTGATCTATCTCCAGTGTGACACCCAGTGTAATGTGATTCTATGGTGCCATCTCCTAATGCACAGGTACGCTCAGTAGTAGAGTTGATCGAACCTCAGGAAATCCTAGGTTTGATTGAACTCGAACACTCATGAACCTGTCGCATTAGATTGCTGATGTCTTCCCGGTCCTTGGGGAAGGATGAGACTGCCCGGGTACTGACTGGATTTCCGGGAATCAGCCTATTACCTAGGCTATTACCTAGGCTGAATCCCGGAATTCCAGGTGGTACCCGTGTAATGCCAGAAGGTTCTGCTGCAGTATTAGAGCATAGAGGTTGGATGTTATCACCTCCGTCCAGCAGAGGGAGTCAGTTCCCAGCTAGGAGTAACAGAGGTAACTGGGGAAGGAAAAGCCAGAGACTCAGGAAGTGTCACTCACCCAGTTCCTGTAGAGAGAGAAGATTCCAGTGCTGGAGGTCAAGGGCAGTGACCTGTGCCAGAGCTAAGGAGAGGTGTGACAAGGTGATCCACAGAAAGCAGGACAGCTCAGCCAGGTCCATAAGAGCTACAGCAGACAGAGCAGTGTGCAGCAGTGAAGGAAGAGAGCAGCCCAGTGCTAGCAAGTGGAGTGCAGAGCACCTGGGACAAAGAGACACTGACACAGGAGTGTCCAGCCAGCCTCATCACTGCAGCAAGGAGGAAGGTACTGACACAGGAGTGTCCAGCCAGCCTCATCACTGCAGCAAGAAGGAAGGTACTGACACAGGAGTGTCCAGCCAGCCTCATCACTGCAGCAAGAAGGAAGGTACTGACACAGGAGTGTCCAGCCAGCCTAATCACTGCAGCAAGAAGGAAGGTACTGCTTAGGGGAGACAGAGCTGGTGCTGCAGGGGACTCCATTGTTACCAGCAGAATCAGGAAGTGGGGCCCCCTGAGAGACTGTATATAGTTGTGCTACACCACATAGACTGAAGTGATATCCTCCCTGCTACTTACCTAGCTTCATAAAGAGACAGTGTTCCTGTTCAGTAAGAATCTACCTGTTATACAAGTTAAAGAATTGGTTGTACTGCTGAATTATCTACAGTAAAGTTATCCCAACCTTACTCAGCTGTCAGAGTGAGTTTGTCGCCATCCACCTGCACCCCTTACACCCGGGCACTCTCCTCCTTCCCCACGGACCGGGAAGGCATCAGCAATCTAATGCGGCAGGTTTGTGAATGTTCGAGTTCTATAGAACCTAGGATTTCCCGAGGTTCGATCAACTCCACTCAGCAGCAGAGACAACAGCAGCAGCAATACCTGCAGTAAGGTTTTCCATCACCAAATTCAAAATAGAAATAATTTAGAAAAATGACTCTTGTATCATGGTCGCTGTATATACAGATACAGGTGCTTTATAGATTGGCGTAGGAAACCTTGGCTCCCCAGCTGTTGCAAAACTACAACTCCCATCATACATGGACAAATCTAAAACTTTAGCTGTCCTGACATGATAGGAGTTGTAGTTCTGCAACAGCTGGAGAGCCAAGGTTCCCTACCCCTGCAGATAGTATGTAAGGGTTATATAAATGTGATATATATTTGGAGAGGGAGGGCAGTTATTAAGGGGTAAAGTACATAATAATGTACAACCAGACCAGACCCCTAAATAAACACTGGACCCCAACTCTCTTATGTGTCTCCCCCCCATCCCAGACTTGTGTCACCCTGTACCCCCCTCCTCACTCCACACTGGGCAACCTTCACCCCCCTCTCCAGACTGTGCACCCCTGATTGTCCTCTCCACACACCTGTATTTTCTTTCTTCCTCCTCCATAGTGCAGTGTACATACAGGACCTGCGGTGACATCACCGGTCCTTCACCATCTCTTTACTGTACTGTCTCCTGGCTGCTGTTTAGCCCTGATTTGTGCAAAATCGCGGTAAAACGCTGCAATTTTGCGCAAATTATAGCTAAAGAGCAGCCAGGAGACAGGACAGTATGGGAAATACCTCTTTTGATAAAGTAAAAATCGTCCCCTGTCTCCCCACACTGACAGAGAGCAGGAGCTTCCAGGCTGCCTCATCCACTGTCATCCTCTCTCTGCTCCCTGTGATGGCGCCCCCCCCCTGGTCTCAGCCCCCGGGGCAGCTGCCCCCTTTGCCCCCCCCCCCCCCCCCCAGCTACGGCCCTGCCCAGCATGGCGTAAAGAAGGGAGAGGGAGAACCTTTTTTTTTTTTTTTTTTTTTTTTTTAAACACTTTTAACACAGTAAAATATGCAATCATTAGAATGCATATACTGATCTATGCTATGCTATGCCATATTAGAAATCATCGGATGTATTTCTATTAGGTTCTGAAAGTCTCAATATTGATACTAATATTAATACCAGAGAAATTGATAATCTATAAACCTGCTCTCGCTTGCATATAATGAGTGTAAAATTCAACAGATGCTCAGTAATGGCTTGATTAAAGATATGCTTGTTGTCCCGGGGGGGGCTCATTGTCTTCAGGGGGAACAAGACACAAAACAGACAGTTGGTACTAAAGCACCTCTCACCATTCCAGCGTTACAGGAGATGCACGTCCGTCCTTGATGTCACAAGGCTGTCAATCTCTCTCCATATCCTCCCATCAAGTGCCCAGAACGGGACACCAGAGACATCGAGGACGAGCATGCATCTCCTGTAACAATCTGGTAGGGTAGAAAACAATCGGCATACACAGGGATTACGTCTATGCAAATCTAGATTAAAGAAAACTAACTGTATGCAACTGCTTAAACCCCTAAAATAATAATACCATAAAGAGCTATATGGCCAAAATTACCCTCATACAGTGCCGAAAAGGTGATAGGTACCAATACTATATAGGTGCTCTGTATGATATAAATGATTACACTTACCTCCAGTGACTCACAGGTGCCAACTTCTCCAAGCAGAGTTGCTCACTTTCCCTTTTCTTTCTATCTGGCCTAGATTTACAAAGCATCTGATGAAGAGACCAGTCCGGTCTAGAAACGCGTAATGCTGAGCCTTTTATACATGGTTTTATTATTTTAATAAAGTAGTTTTATACTTCATTTGTTGGGAGTAGCTGCACCTGTTATACCTGCTGGAATTTGGAGAGGAGGTCTGCATCTAGATTTACAAAGACTTTTCCCAACTATTGCTCATCTCTGCAGAATTTGCTGTCCCCGTAGTTATAATGCCCCAATGATGGCCCCATTCACAAATAATGCCCCAACTTATTAATAATGGCAATGTGGTAATGCCTCCACTGTGTACTCCATGCAGTAATAATTCCCCCGCTGTAGTAAAAATGCCCACTGTCCCTGTCAGAATCAGCAGAAGTGAGCCCACTGTGTCCCATGCCCATCTATTCCCACGGGTCTTGTCTAAGCATGTCTTCTGTTCACACAGCCAGTGCAAGTGACAGACATAGGTGACGGATGGAGAGGACAAAGACAGAGGTGCAGGTCACACGGTAAAATTCACTCAGCGCTGAGACGAACACGGGTAGGTCAGGTTCACATAACAGGATGGGAACACACAGGACCCAGGAACCCTCCAGGGTTGCAGGACCAGACAGTCGAGCACAGGGAAAAATTTATACTAACCTAGTTGCATTTCCACAATCAATGGTACTACTGTCTCTCTTTTTAGTCCTGCAAAATATGAACCACTAGGATCACTGGACTAGCATGATGTTATGTCATTATGCCAGTCCAGGGATCCTGGCAGTTTATATGCTGTAGAACTTCAGAGAGATACAGTAGTGCCATTCATTGTGGAAATGTTATCATCATGCTGACCAATGTGGGGATCCCATCCCCGTAGTTCATAGGTCGTAGGACTGAAAAGCTTGCAGCTTATTTGAGTGAATGGTAGAGCAAAGCAGGGAATTGACAGCTCCACCATTCCATGTGAATACATCTACGTCCGAAGAACAGCGATGTAGATCAGAGGATGAAGATTCAGGACAGAGGGCCAAAAATAGAGATGACGGATACTAGTGACTCCCCTGCTGTGGTGACTCATACGGTTGGCAGAGTGCTGACTCATAAAAGACTAAGGGCCCTATTCCACCGGACGATTATTGTTCCGTCAATCGTTAACGATTAACAATTTCAAACGGCCGCTATTGCGAAAGAACTGAAAACACTCATTTCCATGGAACGATAATCGTTACTTAAGATCGTATTTGCAATCGTTTTTTCTTCGCTACTTCTTCGCTATTGCGTTCGTATCTACTGCGAACGACCGAACGACGTCTTATTCAATGTGAATGATTTGCGAATGTTTTGCGAACGAGCTACGATAAAAATAGGTCCAGATCTTATAAAGTGATCAACGAATTCTCGTTCGGTCGTTAATCGTTAACTGCTATTCAAACAAATGATTAGCGTTTAAATTCCAACGATTTAATGATAATCTGAACAATAATTGTCCGGTGGAATAGATGATTAAGGGGAAGCCAAATTGATTAAACTGTGCTTAAACTAAACATAAACAGGTTATGGATTCCCAACTAAAAGTTAAGCTACTCTCTAAATAAAAGCAAAGTAAAATAGGTAAAGAAAATGCAGCAGTAGTTGGGATAATAATGTGCTGCATTAAAGGCTGTGCAAAATGAAGTTTTTTTTTACAATTTGTGCACTGACTGACATGCACCCATAGGCTTTAATGTAGCACATTATTAATTTTCAGATATGACTGAGTTTTTTTAACCTATTTTACAGTCATATTTTACTTTTATTTTATTGTGTGTGAAGATAATC
Source organism: Dendropsophus ebraccatus (assembly GCF_027789765.1). NCBI lineage: Eukaryota > Metazoa > Chordata > Amphibia > Anura > Hylidae > Dendropsophus > Dendropsophus ebraccatus. The sequence continues at coordinate 86,611,950 of NC_091456.1, read as the reverse complement.
TTAGAGAGTAACATTTAGTTGGGAGTTCACAATTGCTTGTCCTCCGCATTACCTGTTTTATGTAAGCACAGTTTAATTAATTTGGCTTCCGTTAATGTTAGATCAGTTCTCTGTTACACATTAAAATGTGGCCTTTGACCTTTTGCACTGCCCCACCTTTTGATCCTCTGAACAATATAAATGCTCTCTACAGGAAATTAGAAAGGGCTTTTCAATCTTGTACTGTGGAAGACTGTCAAAACTGTATTTTTTCAGTATTGTCTAATATTTCCTTCCTAGAAACATAGACAAGGCATATAAGGCTGAGATACGATACATGAAAACATCCAATTACAGCTTTAAAAGTTTCTATTAAATTTTTTTTAAAATCAATGGATGTCAAAAAGTTCCATTGATTTGTGAATTACTTCTATTAAGAAATCTCAAGCCTTCCAGTACTTAAAGCGTAACTGTCATGTTTTTTTTATTGCAAAAATCAGTAGTATAAGCGATTTTAAGAAACTCTGTAATAGGGTTTTTTTTTGCCAAAAAACCTTCTTTCTGTACTCAAAAAGCAATCTCCCAGCCTCCCCCCCCCCCCCCCTCACTTCTTGTCTGTGCATTATCAGGCAAACACGTCTTCATTACAGAGAAGCCAGTAAAAACGGGTTCTGCTGTTTCCATTATATTCTATGGAGGAGGGGAGGGGCCTAAGGGAGATGAGCGAGCAGGAAAAAGAGACATAAAGGTCAGCTGTTTGTAGACTGTCTGGGCACCTAAAATGCTGGATTCAGAGGTCAGAAAGGTCAGTGGTTATTTAGGAACTTACTGAGAGAAGATTGCAGGGTGTTGTGCTGTGCAGGACTGCTCCGTGCTCACTCACTCCTCTCAGCCCCTCCCCTCTCCATAGCCACATAATGGACACAGAAATCATGCTTCTTCTGAAGTCAGGGGGGAGCTAGGAAAACTGCTTTTTGGAGTACAGAAGGAAACTCTTATGGTAAATAAAACCTATTACAGAGTTTCCTAAAATCGCTTGTACTATTGATATTTATTGTTTTCAGAAAAATGACCCTGAAATGACAGTTACGCTTTAACAGCTACTGTATGGCCTGAAGTAGTGTTGGATTCTTTCCAGTTTGACGCAGTGCTCTCTGCTGCCTCATCTGTCTCTGAACTGTCCAGAGAAGTAGCAAATTCCCATAAAAAACCTCTCCTGCTTTCCCTGACAAGGCCAGAAGTGGCAGCACAGAGCTCCATGTTAGACCAAAAAGAATACAGTTTTTGTTTTGATTGTTTTTTAAAAATAGAAGTAATTTACAAATCCGTATAACTTTCTGACACCAGTTGATTAACAAACTATCCCCCCCTTCTCCCCGAGTAATCTTTTAACCCCTAGACGACCCAGGGCGTATAGTTACGCCATGGAAGTCTGTCCCCAGACGACCCATGACGTAACCTTACGTCCTGGGTGTTCCTCCCGCTATGAAGCGTGCTCCAGAGCGGAGCGTGATTCATAGCAGGTGGGGGCCGGCTGCAAACAGCAGCCGGGACCTCACCGGTAATGACACGCTGCAGCGATCGCGCTGCCGCGTGTCATTAACCCCTTAAACGCCGCGATCGCGGCGCGACCGCGGCGTTTAAGTGTAAGTGACAGGGGGAGTCCCCTGTCACTTACCGATCGGGACCCCCGCAGTGTGACTGCGGGGGTCCCGATCGTTGAAACGGACTGCCGGAGGTCTCTCACCTGCCTCCGTGCGGTCCGATCGGCGATCTGCTACACTGAGCCTGCACAGGCAGGCTCAATGAGCAGATCGCCGATAACACTGATCAATGCTAAGCCTATGGCATAGCAATCATCAGTGTATAAATCAAAGTAGTGAATGTAAAAGTCCCCCAAAGGGACTTCAAAAGTGTAAAAAAAAAAAAGTTCAAAACACTAACACACTACCCCAAAGCCCCTCCCCCAATAAAAGTCTAAATCACCCCCCTTTCCCATTATATAAATAAAACATATAAAAATAAATAAATAGATAAACATATAATATACCGTAGCATGCGTAATTGTCCGATCTATTAAAATATAACAAGCGTCATTGTGATCGGTGAACGGCGTACACGAAAAGAGGGGAAAAAGTGCGCAGATTACCGATTTTATGTTACATTATATATTAAAAAAAATCAATAAAAAGTGATCAAAACATCCGATCTTCACAAATATGGTATTAATAAAAACTAGAGATCATGGCGGAAAAAATGACACCCCATATAACCCCGTAGGTGAAAAAATAAAACAGTTATAAGCGTCACAATAGGCCCATTTTTTAATATTTAATTGCCAAAAAAAAGGATTTCATAAAAAAATACATATATAACATTAGAGAATCTGTGTAACCTGCATATGGTTGTGTTCGGACTGACCTATAGAATAATAGTGTCATGTCGCTGTTACCATATAGTGCATTACGTAGACACAGGAACCCCCCAAACGTTACCATATTGCATTCTTTCTTACGATTTCACCTATTTATATCTTCATAAATAATATATTTGGAATTCCATCATACATGTTATGGTAAAATGAAAGACGCCATTACACAGTACAACTATTTCTGTAAAAAACAAGCACTTACATGGCTTGTAGATAGAAAACTGAGAGTGCTGGAGCTCTTAGAAGGGGAGGAGGTAAAAACGAAAACACTAAGATCAAAATTTGCGCGGTCCACTGGGTCATTTTGGGCCTGGTCCTCAGAGGGTTAAGTTACCTATTCAAGCTGACATGAGATGTTTTCACAGTACAACAAGAAACACAGTTGAAGCTGACACCTACTGTATATATGTAGGGTCTCTGTGCCCTATATAGTTTTGTTAATCATTTAAGGTGCACCTGTCATGAGAGCCTCTTCCGGATTAGTGGTGAAGTCCACTAACAGAACAGCCGGTCTCTGCCTGGATCATCCTTAAGCACCTGCCGGATGATCTTTCCAGCCGCAGGGTTCTGATGCAGGTGCAGCAGCGCGCACCCGCATCAAAACCTCCCACAGCACACAATAAAGCAAGCGGCCGGAGCCGCTCGCTTCATTGTGTGAACTGACAGGGTTTCCTATGGCCATTGAATTGCAGCTGCAAAAAACTGACAGTTATTTGCAAAATGTCAGTTATTTGCGGTGCCGCACGGGATCCTGGCCGGAGCGCAGGCCCGGATTGACAATCTGGCAGATCTGGCATATGCCCGCTGGGCTGCCAGAGTGCCAGTTCGTGGGGGCCGCCTGGGGTGAATAATTAAATATTCCTTTATTAAAAACTAGCAGGTAGTTACTCGGTCACACCACTAGTCGTCTCTGCTGAGGCCCCCTGCTGGACTGAGGAGGCCCCGGCAGCTGCCAGACACTTCCTGTCAAAGATGTCACTGACAAGCTAACAGGCACCCACAGGGCCACCCACTGCCAATCGTCTGTGCTGAGGGGCCTCCACTGGACTGAGGGCCTCATCTCAGCTTGTGAGTGTGTGTGCTGGTGCCGTTCAGAGCCACCATCAGGTCAGAGCAGTTATCAGGGCCCGGGCCTGCACCCAAACTGCACTTCTGTCCCCCTCTGCACTCTATATGGATGGCCTCCCCTTCTTAGCAGCTCCCAGGCTGGACACACCACAGACCATCCAGTGAGCTGTGTCCCCTCCACAGTTAATAAACGTGCAAGTGACAGGCAGGAAGATCAGCAGTGGCCCCCCTCTTCTCTGTCCTGATCCCCTCCCCCCGGAGTGATGTCTGCCCCCTCCTCTATACAGCTCTGCAGTCGGGTGCAGAGGGGGAAGGGCTGCAGGCTGCATGGCCCTGAGCAGAGGGAGAAAAGATGGAGACAAGTGCACACCTGGAGTTTCTACACCTGTATAAAAAGTAAGTGTGTGTGTGTGTGTGTGTGTGTGTGTGAATATCTGTGTAATGTGCCTGTTTGTGTGTGAATATCTGTGTGATATGTGTGTGTGCACATCTGTCATGTGTCTGTCTGTGTCAGGGTTAGTACTATACATGTATAAATGTAATCTGCATGTGTCTGTATCTGTGTAATTTGTGTATCTGCATGTGCCATGTGTGCACATCTGTTGTGTATCTAGTTGTGTAGTCATGTGTCTAGTTGTGTTTTAGCACTATAGAGGCATATAGATAGCATGTAATTACCATGTGTTTGTATATGTATGACATGTATGTGTGTAGTTGTATATCTATGTCATGTGACTATTTGTGTGTTAGTATGACAAGATGTATGCTTATGTGTGTACATGTATATGTACATGTGGGCTGTCTGGGTGGCACATAAATGCTCCAACCATCCATATTCTGTTGCACCCCCACTCTGTGATTCCTGAGCTTCATGCCCAGATCTGTGGACAGCCGCTGCTTTCCAGTAATAAAGTAGATAGCAGGCAGCACCCCACTATCCTGTGTAGCTGCAGGCTGATTTATGTCTGTGGCCAGCAAGGGATGCAGGCAGTGTGATGATATCATGTACACTGCAACCAATCACAGTGATCACATGACCTGCATGGTATCATGGCTCACAGCCTGTAAACATTATGGTCACCAGAACGTCTGCATTATAAAAGGAGCTGATCCGATTTTTATTTTAGGACATCTTACTTTTTTTTATTTTTTATTTAACATCTGTGTTATGTGTCAAAAGTTAATTTAAATACAGTAATACCTGACATTTTTGTGTATGTGTGTGTCTATGTGTGCTGTGTATGTGTGTGTCTATGTGTGGTGCTGTGTGTCTATGTGTGCTGTGTATGTGTGTGTCTATGTGTGCTGTGTATGTGTGTGTCTATGTGTGGTGCTATGTGTCTACATGTGCTGCGTGTATGAGTGTGTCTATGTGTGGTACTGTTTGTATGTGTGGTACTGTGTTTGTACGTGTGCTGTGTGTACTTGTGTGTCTATGTATGCTGTGTGTATGTGGGTGTCTATGTATGCTGTGTGTATGTGGGTGTCTATGTATGCTGTGTGTATGTGGGTGTCTATGTATGCTGTGTGTTATGTGGGTGTCTATGTATGATGCCTTGTTGTGTGGTCGGCTGACCAGTTACCTTTCTATTCAGGCTGACTGCGGCTGCCTCATTCACCTGTGGTGGTCCTGTGTGGCTGGTGCCCCCTCAGCTCAGTGACTAGAGGTGAAGGCCTGTGTTATATATTGTCAGCAGTGTCAGAGGCAGAAAGTATCATTCCTAAGGATCACTATCAGGACAGCGACATCTGTGACACTTTGCTGCATCAGGGCAGGTGAGTTGTTAACCCCTGCAGCACCCTTATGTATTCTCTAAGTCTAACTTCTACATGTTACTTGCATATTTTTTCAAGCCCATATTGTGGACAGCCTGTCCCAGTCTGGCTTAAATATGCAAATAACACGCTTATGTGAAATCATCCTTATTTTGATACACTACTGTGTGAATATCAGCAAATTTTGTGGGCTGGTAGGTATTGTGTGCCAGGGCTGCTTTTCGGTCCCAGTCCGGCCCTGCCGGAGCGTATAATATGTGTATTCGCTCCGGCCGGGATCCCATAGAGGAATAGGCAATGTTCAACACTGCATAAAGTACGGCCGTTGTTGCCGATGGCAACGACTATACTTTTATGTAGCATGAATATAGCCTCAACTTCCTGGATAAAATGGTGATGCCACAACCTGACTCCCAGAGCTGTGCGGGCTGTGGCTGCTGGAGAAGATGATGGCAGAGGGGCACTGAGGGACACAGGGCACTGGAGGGACACTGAGCATCCCTCTGCCATCATCCTCTCCAGCAGCCACAGCCCGCACAGCTCTGGGAGTCGGGTCGTGACATCACCATTTTATCCAGGAAGTGAAGCCTTGATGCAGTAGTAAGTGCAGGGAAATAAACACATTATGTGCATTTCCCGTAATAAGTGTATATTGGTAATTTGTATAACTTTTGGGGCGCAATACAATACTTTAATAAAAATTTTGCCAGACTTCTCCTTTAATGCACATAACCCCTGTCTGTGTTAAAGAAATAAACATGCTCAAAATCACCCAAGACTATGTTTACACACAGTAAAATGATACCAAAATATGTCCGTAATTTTGAGTGAAAAATACAGCATTTTTAATGTAATAAGGCTCCATTAAAGTCTATGGGGAACTAGCCATCACTGCACACACAATATGCAAAAACCGACCATAATTGAGTATGGACATAAAAATAATGAATGGGGAGGAGGGGTGTCCTTAATTTGGAAGTCCTTGAGCTTGCCATTTGACAAACAATTTTTTAACTGGGCAATCTTTCATGGATAAAAGGCTGTATATAGAGTGGATACAGGTTTCCTGGGGGAGGCAGCCTGGGGGAGGTTAAAGCGACTCTGTACCCACAATCTGACCTCCCCAAACCACTTGTACCTTCAGATAGCTGCTTTTAATCCAAGATCTGTCCTGCGGTCGGTTTGGCAGGTGATGCAGTTATTGTCATAAAAAAGTTATTTTTAAATTGCAGCTCAGTGCCCTACGGGAGTATCTGTGCCCTAACTTTGCACCACCCCCTCCGTCCCTCCTCCCCACCCTCTTCATCATTAGGAATGCTCCAGGCAGATTGCTTCCTATTCCCCACCTGTGTTACCACAGCACATGGGCTGGAACATTAAGACACCTGTACAATGTTTAAACAGAAGTAAATGATCCAGTGGCATTCCTAATGATGAAGAGGGTGGGGAGGAGGGGGTGGTGCAAAGTTAGGGCACATATACGCCTGTAGGGCACGGGGCTGCAATTTTAAAAGAACTTTTTTATGACAATAACTGCATCACCTGCGGAACGGACCGCAGGACAGATCTTGGATTAAAAGCAGCTATCCGAAGGTACAAGTGTTTTGGGGGGGTCAGATTGTGGGTACAGAGTCGCTTTAAACCTCTGTTTCAGATCTGCAAATGTGGACATAGCGCCCTGGGTGTTAGGATTTAATTTAATATAGCTTTCAATAAATATAGTTGTACAAATTTGTAGTATTAAGTAGTAATTCATGACTTGTAAGACCTCTGCTTATAGGCAGTGAATGAGAACCTTTATTGTTTTCTTCCAGAGGCTGAAAAGTTGTTTTGGTCATGGGTAAGTTTCATTGCAGTTATGAAAACTTTCTCTCTTACTTATTCTCTTAAAATAACTCATATATATGTATTAATCTAATTACAAGGATAAACCTCATCCGCTATAATAAATACATGAGGATTCCCATTCATGGACTGCAGAGATCCTGAGAAAACATAAGGACTTGGTACAAGACATATAATTGAAGGAATAAGCCTATTTGCTGAGACATTTATAATTGCAAGGTATTTATACACTACATATAATCGGAGGTTGTATATTGTATAAAAAGAGTGTTATAAAGCAGCTGTTGTACAATTTATTCTTGATATGACCCAAACATAGCCTACACTGGCCTGTGTGAACTAAGCCATATAGAGATAAGGGCAAACCATGATTAGATGACATGGAGATTCCCCTGTAATTGCTATCCATATGTGCTTGTCTGATAAGAGATAACATGGTGTCATATCAATTGAAAGCTTATTTTATATGAGATAGTAAGTATCATCTGTTGGAAGTAGAATGTTTGCAAAAGAGAAAGGAAGTGTACCGTGGGAATTGTTTTCGGTGTGGTTCATTTTAAATGACTGACTAAATATAAGACTGTTGTTGAGCTAACAAAGAAAAACTATTTTCTTCTTCCACGCTATTTAGATAAAGTTCTGTGAGATTCGGGCAGGAATATGTCAGCTGCTATATAAGACCAGCACTCCTAACCTTCTGTAGAACAATGTAATCTTCTTTCTTAATCAATAGAAATATAAAGTGCAACAAATATAACATTACTTCCGTCCAACTCACCAGGAACACCCAGAACAAATTTAATAATGCTATGTTTAAACAAAGCCAAACAGCTTATCTACAAAGCAGTGCCAACCCATCCCATAAGAAAATACCAACCATTGGCAAGAGTAGTTATGCTGGAATTCATGGAAGTAGCACATTGTTTAATTACTATGGCAAAAACAGATGTCCTGCTGCATGCGACATCTAATTTATTCCTTTATTTCTTTTATATTCATAGTGCTAAGATTAACAGGGATTATACAATAAACTATTTAACAGCCAAGTAAATAAACAGATGGTATTTGTATTAGTGTTTAATAAAAATCCTAAATAAATAAAAAGTAATCAAAATATATAAACAGATAAAAATGTATATAATATATATATATATGCCAAATCTGCCAATAGTACTAAAAGCAGGGGCATACCTAGAAATGGCTGGACCTCCCACCCACCGACAACTATGCCATCAAGTATAGTCCTAACCCAGTGGCGGATTAAAAGTACCCTGGGCCCCGGGCTGTCCACCCAACCTGGGCCCCCCCCCCAGTCAATTCGCCCACATTATAATCCACTACTGCCCCCCCCAATGCTGTCCCCAATAAACATTGCCTGCCTCCCCTGCCGGCTGGCCCCAATAAACATAATGTTTGGTCCCTTGCTGCTACCCCCAGTAAGCATTGCCCACCCCACCTCCACTGCCCCCAATAAACATATTGCCACTTGTTCCCCCGCTGTTGCCCCCAATAAACATATTGCCACCTCACCTGGTCCCCTGATGTTGCCCCCCCCCAAGGTCACAGCAGCACAGAGGATGTCAGGGGAGGAGGGTGCTGATCTTATAGGGGAGGTCGCAGGTTCCCACCGCACAGAGGATGTCAGGAGAGGAGGGTGCTGATCTTATAGGAGAGGTCACAGCAGCACAGAGGATGTCAGGAGAGGAGGGTGCTGGTCTATAGGGGAGGTCACAGCAGCACAGAGGATGTCAGGAGAGGAGGGGGCTGATCTATAGGGGAGGTCCGAGCAGCACAGAGGATGTCAGGAAAGGAGGGTGCTGATCTCTAGGGGAGGTCCCAGCAGCACAGAGGATGTCAGGAGAGGAGGGTGCTGATCTATAGGGGAGGTCCCAGCAGCACAGAGGATGTCAGGAGAAGAGGGTGCTGGTCTTATAGGGGAGGTCGCAGCGCCCAGCAGCACAGAGGATGTCAGGAGAGGAGGGTGCTGATCTATAGGGGAGGTCCCAGCAGCACAGAGGATGTCAGGAAAGGAGGCTGCTAATCCTATAGGAGATGGTCCCACTTTATAGATGGTCTCCCTCTTCCCCCCCCTTATAGATGGTCCCCCTCTTTCCCCCCTTATAGATGGTCCCCCTCTTTCGCCCCTTATAGATGGTCCCCCTCTTTCCCCCCTTATAGATGGTCCCTCTTCCCCCCCCTCTATAGATGGTCCCCCTCTTTCCCCCCTTATAGATGGTCCCCCTCTTTCCCCCCTTATAGATGGTCCCCCTCTTTCCCCCCTTATAGATGGTCCCTCTTTCCCCCCTCTATAGATGGTCCCCCTCTTTCCCCCCTTATAGATGGTCCCCCTCTTTCCCCCCTTATAGATGGTCCCCCTCTTTCCCCCCTTATAGGTGATCCCCCTCTGCCCCCCCTTATAGATGGTCCCCTTCTTTCCCCCCTTATAGATGGTCCCCCTCTTTCCCCCCTTATAGGTGATCCCCCTCTGCCCCCCCTTATAGATGGTCCCCCTCTGGCCCAGCTTATAGATGGTCCCCTTCTTTCCCCCCTTATAGATGGTCCCCCTCTTTCCCCCCTTATAGGTGATCCCCCTCTGCCCCCCCTTATAGATGGCCCCCCTCTTTCCCCCCTTATAGATGGTCCCCCTCTTTCCCCCCTTATAGGTGATCCCCCTCTGCCCCCCCTTATAGATGGTCCCGGATGGGCCGTCCGTTCCGCCGTCAATCTTCTCTCCTTCTGCAGTCTCCGGCTGAGCGCGGCTGCCGGGGGTGTCCCGTCCTCTCCCCGGCAGCGGGCGCATCACACAACTCCTAGTGCCGCCTGGGCCCTGACTTCCGGTACAGAGAGTGTCAGTACCGGAAGTCAGGGCCCCAGGCGTACAGGGAGCTGTGTGATGCGCGCGCTGCCGGGGAGAGGACGGGACACCCCCGGCAGACGCGCATCAGCCGGAGACTCTTGTGACCGCAAGCGAAACAATGCTTGCGGTCACAAGAGTGCAGTGGCGGGGGGAAGGGGGCCTCCCGGGCGGCATTATAATGTGGGCGGCGTGGCATGGGCCCCCCCGGAGCCTCAGGCCCCGGGCGGCCGCCCAAACCGCCCACATTATAATCCGCCACTGTCCTAACCTTATATTACATGGTTCCGAGGCCAGTTCTGAGGCCATTTGCAGCACCCGGGAGGCACGTTCGGCCGCCGGGTGATGCAGGTAATGTCAGCTCAGGCCCTGATGTGGTGGGTCCCGTAGCAGCCGCTATGGCGCTTGTTCCGCCCCTGGCTAAAAGAAAAGAAAATGGGGGTGTTAGCATAAGGTATTGATTTCATAATTTTAAGAGGCATTATTTACACTATTTTGGAATACTGAAGTAATAAAGGTGGAGCCTTTGTTCAGAATCCTCATTTCTTGGCATAAGAGGAAAATGGTTGCAAAAAATGTTCCACTTTAGAAATGGTCCTGTATTACACAGACAGCCTATTGCTTTAAATAGTCACTATGACTAGAAATAAACGAGCACGCTCTATTAAGTATAGTATTCGCTTGAGTATTAGGCTGCTCAAAAGTACTCAATACTCAAGCAAGTACTGTGGGCTGCTCGGTTGCTCACAAAAATGCCTGTTGAAAGACTGCTCAGTGCTCAGTCAAAGCTATAGAGACATGAATGTGCAGATCCAAAGAATCACAATCACAAATAAGGGAGGGCGAAACGGGCGCAGTATATTGCAGCCCGTACATGACAGGGTGGGGAGGAAGGGGTTAAGTTAGGGACCTGGCTGCAAGCATGGTGGCTGTGCCTAGGGAGCAGCAGCCATTCAGGGAGTTTGTTGCTCTATGTAAGAGCCAATGGGGGTAATGTTAGGAGCGTGGGGGGGAATGGTTTAGCTGGGGGGTAGAAATAGGCTGGGGGGGAGGGCTTACCTCAGTCTTCTGCGTCCGGACCCGAGACAGCCCGTCCGCCCTATTGCTTTTGCCTGGGCGGTGGAGTGGTGGCTTGTTCCTGCTCAGTGTCGCGGCAGCCCGCGGAGGGGTGGTCACGGATGGCCCTGAGTGAGTTGGTTTGGGGGCCCATTTAAAGTGAACCCCTGTTTTGTTATCTGGAATGCGGTTTTGGATTCGGTGCAGGTGGTTACCGCTTAAGCAGTTATTCTGAGGTTCCATAGGAACCAGGGGGACAGCAGTACATGGCATATTTGCCATCCCCGAACCGGCACGGTGCGACTGGGGATTATAGTTTACACTTGTACTGCTTGGTTGGGCTATCAGTCATCTCCCCATATTGTTGCTATGTTATATGTTTACAAATGCAATCATAAAGTTGTTATGATAACAAAACGTTTACAGATTAATTTTATGTTTTCTATTTAATAAAGAGGCTGCTGTGGCCAGTATTCAGCATGGTGTCCGTTATTGGGGTAAAGGGAATTGTTAAGGTGGGAGGGTAATGTTGGGTGTTAGGTCTAAGCTCCCTCTCCCCATAATCTGCCTTAGCCAGGTCATGACAGCCAGGCCTGTTGGGAGCTCACTAGGAGAGGGGTGGGGGAAAACAGACCAATAAAAATAAATGGTAGAATGTTCTGGACATCAGATTTTACCTGACTGATGTCAGTGTGTGACCACACACCCCTCCACACAGACACAAACAATAATGATAGTTGGGAAGTAATAGGATTACTACTTTCATTTTTAAAGGGTTGGTTGCTAGGGGCAGCTGCCTTATTTTCCTTTTAGGTCCTATAAGATGATGCGTTTATAACTGAATGATTGTTTAAATTTGAATGATATAACGATTTTCTGCACGATAATTGGCCTGTGTAATAGGGCCCTTACAATACTCACACAATACAGTGAAAACATCTCCCGTTCTAGGTTCTGCTCTTTGGGCACTTACTATAGATGTCATTAATAACAGAGAGGGGTGGCAACCTGCAGCTGATCTTACTGACTTCTGTGGCATCTTTTGGACCTGCTAAGTTAAACCAAGGTCTTGAGGAAAACTGCATCACAAGCTGCAGAGACTCCTCACCAAACTCGAAGACTCAGCAGACTCCTCAACAGTCATGAATGCAAGTTGATCAAATGCATCATGCTACTGCTCGTGCTTCTGAAACACCTCAGGAAACTCAGGCCAGGCAGCAAGCTGATCAAATGTGCCATACTGCTGCTAGGGCTGCTGGAACACCTCAGGAACATGAGACACTGAGAAATAAAATACAGCATGCTGCTGCTCTGGCTGCTGAACACACTGACACTTTATACCCAGGCAGCGCTAGGTACATTTTCTAATTATAAAATAATCATGAACTCTTTCATCATAACCAGTGGGGCTAAAACTAAACTGAGACTTCCTGTTCTGTCTGTGCTAATAGGAGGAGGCTGCTGTAAAGTGATCTGTACAGCATTACTGTGCCAGGTGAAAGCAGTAGGTAGATAGCAACAGTATAGGACAAGCCACAGCCGTAAAGTGTACCTGTGATGACTGCCCCTTCCAGGTAACCGCAGAGTGCAGTAACCTGGGGTTGCTAGGTTTTGTGAGCAGCAGGCTAGGTGTTAGGGGTATCAACTAGTCACGGTGGCTAGGAGAGGTATGCCCACCCCGGGTATACTAACACTAAGGTTTGAAAAGTAGAGATGAGCGAAGCAGCCGGAAATTTTGTGTCAAATTTTGTGTCAAATTTGTTAATATTCGTGAATCGAATCTTAACATATTTCAATAAAGCAGCCACATTATAGTAGCTACAATACTGGGAATATTACAGAGAGACATATTTGTTAAAGCATATTGTTGTAAAAGTGTTAAAAATCAATCAGCCAGCCAATCATCCAATCTAATAAAACCCAACTTGTATAACACAGACTTGCTCTGCTTTAATGCCAGCTGCGATCCTGCACTCTCCTCCACACACAGCTGACTGGTCACCTCCGTAAATAAATCGCCTTATATAGATGGAGAGGGGAGGTGCTGACATCACAGAGGGGCCTGCAGCTGATTGGATGGGCGCTAGGGATTATGATTAATCCCTTTCTCCCACCCAGTGACACTCCCACCCAGTGACACTCCAGACAGCATTATGTTTTTTTTTGCAAATTTCTTTAATTTAACAAATTGGCAGGAATTCGCTTTGCAGAACGAAGCAAATATACAACGCTGCCGATTTGCTGATTCGCCGGATTCACTGCTGATTCGCCGGATTTGCTTCACTCATCTCTATTGAAAAGGTAGAACCAGTGTAAATGCAGGTACCGGTGCAGAGTAAGCACAGAGTCCAGTTCTTGCCGCTGATCCAGAAGGGGCGATCAACACAGGTGCACGGAAAGGGGGGGGGATGATAGGTGATTAGTGGGAAAAGTATACTTATCATTCCATTCATCTATCTTTCTTCTCTATTGCCACTCAGCCAATCATGGGCTGAGGTGGGACACTGCGGGAACATGCTCCATGAACCAACTCTGTGAATGTCCTTGAGTTGTCCAGCCAGAATATTGCAAATTATACAATTACCCCCTATTCTGTGGATAGGGGGTAAGTGTCCCTATTAAGGACTGAATGGCTCAAATAATTCTGATGCAAAGATAACATAATGCAAAGAGATAAATAAAACTGCTTGTGCAATAAAAAAGCCCTGACACAATTTGCATCATGATTATAATGGAGGCCACTTTGCTCTAGTCTGAATATTTGTGACTATGCAAAATTGCCATTTTTCCTTTTTTATAAATTTATAAAAAGTCTAAAGTCTTTCTAAATACATTGTAGATTATTGGTATGATTCATTATTGAGGTTTGGTTCATGCGTTTGGTTCTGTACAGAATATGGCTATGTTCAGATGCTGTAAAACAGCAGCCATTGTTTGACACGGCCGTTGTTTGCAATGTCAAACAATGGCCGCTGTTTAACATTTTCTTCCATATGATACTCAATATTGGCTGGACGAACATTATTTAGGGCCCATTGTAAACTGCCGGCTGTATGGGTGTGTCTGAAGGACAACTAACCATTGACTTTCATGCACACTACGGCCGGAATGACAGCCACACAATGTGTAAACTGTTAATTAATTTTGCCAAATAATTGACAGGGCATTTATTTGTACAGCGCCGTAGAACAATGTCTGTTGTGTGCTACATAGTGTGCACAACAACGGCCATTGTTTTATTGAAACCAATGTCAATTAATGCATGCTAAACACTTTGGCCATAGTTTTCCCATTAATTTACATTGTCTGAACATAGCCTATAACATATTTTATGGTTTGTGAACTAAAATGTAGAGAATAAAAATTTTTTTGATTGAAAGACAATCTAGTAGCAGATTTCCCTTTTTGCATTACTCAGCAGTTACATATTTAGTGAAAAGAAATGCTATTATTATCATATAGTCTGTGTTTACATGATGTAAAAATAATTGCAAACAATGGCCGTTGTTGTTGAACATAAACATTAATAATGGCTGTTGTTTTGCAATAACGGCCGCTATTTGCCTTTATTTTTACATTGTGGAAACATAGCCATGCTCAAAGTTTCTCTATTTCCACTTTCTCACAATTGGCTTACCGTCTTCCAACTCATTCTATACACAGCACTTACATAATCATTAACATTGCACATTTCACTTGAAGCTAATCCTGCTTCATCTTTCTTCTTAAAAGAAACTGAAGCTTCCTTACTGATTGGACATTTTAAACATGAGCCTTATCAGACCACTCCACCTGCACACACTGCACAAGCAGCTCATAGGCCCCCTGTACTCCGAAGAACAAGGACACACAAGGGGGCAGACAGGACTCTGCAAGATATATTCATATCTGGAGGAAAAAGATATGTCCAACGGTGACCACATTCTATCTAGAGACGGTCCAAGAAAGCCCTTATTTTTTATAATAATATTCAGTGAATGGGGCTTCCCAAAGAAGAGTACCATGAAATGGTTATCAACAATAAAATAGGACACATCTAAGCAGAAATCTGTGTTATAGTGCTTTGAGAAGAAAGTAAAAAAAACACAATAAAAGGGCAGACTAGATGCACCAAGTGGCCTTTTTCTGCAGTCAATCTTCTATGTTTCTATTATCGATGTATTTATTTTATAGTAACATCACACAATAGTTTTCTTAACATCCCCAGTTTATTTGTCTACTTGAATATTACAGGAATATTACATACTAATAATAAAAATAAATACTACTAGTAATATTGGGACTAATAATATTATAAAAAGGATAGGAATTCTCATGCTTAATATTATTTTAATCTACTGATATGTGTTTTGGTGACCAGCTGTTACATTTTCTTCCTGCACAAATGTGCTACAACTATTATGAAACAGAAATGTGTGCTTCTTCGTGTCACCTGGGGTTTCACCATGTCCAAATAACATGTTGCTTAAGAAGTAAAGTTGAAGTACAGTGACTTGAGCATACAAAAAAATGCTATCTCATTCTGCATGAAGTTAACCCGCCTCTTCCACTTGACAAGCATATAACATAAGGACAAGAGGTAGATTTCAGACTCGGGAACTTATTTCTTTTTTTTTTTCTTTTTTTATATTTAAACTATTTTGCAAGTGGCTTCAATGTGACATCTGAAGAATGAGTCACAGGCTGTTTGCTCCATCCTGCCCAGAAGCTACATGAATGTGCTGCCCACAGGAAAGTGACGCCTTGCATCTGATACAAAAAAGGGGTTTCTGCTCTCAAATTATTTTAGATGTGCAGGGGAAAAGAACTGTAGTTGCCAAGAAGTTAACAGTGGGGGGAGTGCTGAAAGACTTTGTGATATGACAACACTGAGCACTGTGCACTTGGCCCTGGAGACATGTGTACTGCTCCTGCTCTGTGCCCATGCTTTTACTGGTAAGTTTCAGTTCTGTATAACATTTGCTGCTTGTGGATTTATTCATGTTTCTTGGCATAACATTGATTATTATAAAAAGATACATTGTATTCTGTGCTTTTTTGATATTATTGGAGTTAGAACTATATGTTATAATTAGGGCTGAGAAATATTGTCTGAAAAGAATCACACTTTTTCAGTTAAGGGTGGTTCTTTATTTTAGTCTCTTTTTATTCTTAAATACTTAATACAAAAAAAAGTCTCAATTCATTTACATAAGGGAATTGCTTGCTAGTCTGTCTGAATATCTAATGATAATCAGAATTGCCCCTGGTGCTATGTGGGATCACTCACACTTTTGAATGGGCCAATTCTAATGATTAATGTATATTAACAGATTGCTGTGTATACAAGCGCCTTTTGTTAAAAAAACAAAAGTCCCATATTTTATTTACATAAGGGAATTGAATGTGCATTAGTCCTTTAGGTAATATTTCATCTGAAATGACCTATTGTTTTTACTAGGTTAAAGTAATTAGGTGGATTTTTTTTTCATTGTTCTGTATCACTGAAAAAATTCTGTAATCTTAAAGTTTTCACTCAATTAATTCTCAGAATAACTTGACATTTTCTGTTCTGTACAATTTTTAGTAGTCATCTCATTATCATCACAGCCCAGATTTTATGAAAAGTAACACCTATGTGTAGCTACAGGATCCATCATTGACAGTAGGTCATGGTCAAAGCTAACCTCCTCCCATGCTTGGTTAAGGCTGGATAGCACAGCCTATATGTTGCACTTGTGGACGTAAAAACTTACCTAAAAATAATCAAATTGAGGTGCTGCTACAGTGCCTTACATTGTATGCAGTGGCCCTCTCTGCACAGGTCACATCACATGCTTTGAACAATCTTCTAAAGAATTCAATCTTTAGAATACAGGTACTCATCATTCATGTAGTTGCTGGAAAGCTTATCATTGTATGTGTTGCGCAAGATGGCTGCCCCTATAATTATGTACAATAAACAGAATTTTCAAAAATCAGGAAATAAAATTTAGAGTTATAGAAAAAGCACAGTTTGTTATTCAATACTTTTTACACAACTCCTAATACAGTCAATGTATGGTATGCAAGCTGTTTTCAGCCTTTCAACCACCCCCAGCTGCTGCAAGCAGAACAGTAGGGGCCTGGGACCCTCGATCTCAAAATAGATGTACGACCAAGAATTGGGACTAGAATCTAATAGACATTTATTGCTTATCCTGTGATCATGTCGTAAATGTCCCAGATGGGAATATCCCTTTAATTTCCCCCAACACTAATCAGGAACACTGTACAGAGAGTGGAAAGATTGATAACAGTCAGAGACTCTGACATAGTATAACACCATCAAAATCGCTATGCTGTCTCAGCAAATCTCTCGATGGGCCCCAGTCACAGACCAGTATAGCTGCTCTCTACATGCAGTTTTGGGATCCTGGAAGAAGGATACTTCATATGGATGGAATCGGGTCTCTCAGTCTGCTAAGCCAGCTGTTTTATCAAAATGGATGCTCAGACTTCCCTCATCTGCTGCTGCTTCCCTCAGGTCACATCTTCCAAATGCCAGGTTCATCTCCTTTGGCAACAGCACAGCCTTAAAGGACAACTCTGGCGTCAGCAAGAAAAAATCCCGTCAACCCCGTCCGCATCTTCATCTTCTTCTTTACTTCCGGGGTCCCATGGCAGGAATGAGAGCAAAAAGGAGCCGTTTCGCCTATCCCCCGATAACCGCTACATGCAGCCCCATGACCGTGACTAGTTTAGACTCCAGGAACACTCAGATGACTAGTTGAATTACTGGACAGTGCGGAAATCAATAAAAGTCATTTTTCGGGGGTTTGTGGGCTGGGACTCAGGAAACACACCTTTGCTTGGGCTCTGTGTTAGAACTTTTATTAACAATGATAGGCTAATAGCAAGTTTGGTGGTGATTGGTTCCTTTTAACAACATGTTCCCCCTGAATCCACATCTCACATAGGAAATAAATAAAAATGTATAAAAACAAGTAATTTTAGAGAAAGAGTAAGAAAGGTTTAGGTTGAACTGCCCTGTATGTCCCTTATTGTTTGGAAAAGTCTTTTCAGGTAGATGTTTTGTCCAGAAGACCTTTTGCTTGTGGATATTTGACATATGGTTAAGTAACAATGTCCATATTTCCAGCTCTGTGGTATCTCACAAAAGTAAGTCATCACATTTTGATATCCTCATTTTTCGATGGTGTCTTTCTGAGATGAATACCATAATGCGGAAGCTTTGAACTATGATACCCACATGTCATGCCTTACCATCCTGTTTTTCTCCCTTTCAAGTTCCTTCTGCTATAAACAATGGTGCTTTAATGTCACAAGAAAGCTCTGTAATATTTCCTGCCTTTAACACTTGACAGTATGTCATTGTACTAGTGACTGCTGTTATCTCCTGCACAGAATTCCCTGTTTATTCATTGCTTGGCAAACTAGCAGACGTACCTTGTATGACCAAAAGCTATTTAAAAGGTGAAGATTTGCAGAGAGAATGGCTGATCAAATATGATGGGTGGATGCAGACCCCCCCCCCCCTGAATCACCTATCCTGTTTGTTATGGCACCTAAAGGTCAGCTGACAGGTGTGCTATAAATTTCTTAGAAACAAATGACAAACTGACACACTTTTAATAACAGTAAATACCTGGCACCTAGTGGTCCAATATTAAGTAACATCTGACTGAGTTTTAAATGGCATGTGTCAAATCTCAGTAACATCCAGTCTATCTAAGGAGAACTATCAGTAGGTTTATGCAAACGAAGTTGCTGATATCCCCCTGCTGCTGCGTACCTGATGTTTGTGGCGCCAATCTTCTTTTTGCTTTGAGTCCTGCAATTTTTGAGCAATTTGATTGATTCAGCTTCATAGGAGTCATCTTCATATGAGCACTTGGACATTTCTGTCCCCACAGAGCACCCTCCTTGGCCCACCCGACGCCACTTTTGGCGATGCCAACTATGCATAGCAGCCAATGCCACCTTCCCCAGCATGCCTGCATGACCTCTGCCCTCCCTGCTCAGCCGCTTTCACCTGACAGGACTTCCTCGAGTGTCCTTGATGAATATGTATTAGGCAACAAAAGAGGTTGCAAGCAGGCAAAGGGGGTGCTCTAGGGGCCAGGAACACCCCCAGTGCGTCTAAGAAGCTGAATAACATATCTGATCTTGATCAAATTGCTCAAAGATGGCGGGACCCACCTCAAAAAGAAGACAGGCGCTGCAAACATCAGGTACACAGTACGAGGAGGATAATTCCCCTTTAAACAGGGGCTGGCCATTAACATGACCTAAAGTTTTGGAGTTTGTACACTGTGCTTGGTGTTAACCCAGAGAAGCATACCTGAGGACATTTTATGCTGCCAAGATGGTATTCAAACACCCCTTTCACCATCCCTAAAACTTAGGGGCCTATTTAGAGCTAGCTCCCTTTCCCCACTTTAAACATATATAAACGACATCTATATCCAAGGAAGATTCTATAGCCTTGTGACCAAAATGTTTTAATGACCGGTGAGTAATTCAACCATTTCTGAATTATCAGTATAATGCCGGGAGTGGAGCCCATGGTTTGAAGATGCTTCTATAACCTTTTCAATGAATGCTGAAGAATGTTTTCATCATTTATCAGGATGTTGCAGCTGTGAAGCTCTAATATAAAGCTCTGCTTATCAGACATTCCTTGTTTGGGACATGTAACCGTTTGGGCTGTAAATTATTATTGGTGTAAATAGGGGGTATCACACAATCAGTGCCAGCTTAATTCCTGATAACTTTACCTTTGCTGGCAATGGGACATCATATTAATAGAATGAACAACCTCCCAATAATTTGGTAAAACCATTTGGGAAATACAAGTCCTCCTGTGTCCCCATCCTGGATAATCCTCACATTTTAACTTACTGCTACCTAATCAACTCTGGTAAAGATTGGATGCCTTCCATCTTCGTTTGGTGCCCATCCACATCACCGCTGATCCCCTCTGAACCCTGAATTAGTCACTTCACGTAAAGCTGCTCCAGGCAGCAAGCCCTAGTACCAGCAGGTACCAGCACCAGCAGGTTTGTAGCAACCTGGGGAGTTGTGTGTGGAGGGACAGTTAACTGAATAACCCATTCTTTGCTGATACAGTCTTCTTTTTTGATACAGAACACCTTACCCACCTAATTATTGGGCTTGGATATACAAGTGATTCGGATTACAAGCATGTTCCAGGAAGAAATTATGTTTATAATCCAGGGTTTCACTGTATTAAGAATTAAAGGGGGTTTTCCATTCAAACAAAACTTTTGATATGTTGCTTACTATGGTGACACTAACAATTCATTTCATACTTGTTATTATCTATCCAGTCTCCTTCCCACAGTTCTGAGCTGATGCTTTCTGCTGAAGACACAAAAATCTGTGTGTGAGCCTTTATATCTGTCTCCCCCTCCTCCTCTCTTCTGAGACAGATGATAGCTAAACAAGTCCCTGGCAGGCTTTTTCTGCCACATTGTAGTCTCTTTGTAATGCTGGGAAGGTTAATCACAGTCAGTTCATTAGCAACTTGACCACACAATAACCCTCCCAGCATTACAAAGAAGCTATTAAGTTGCAGATACAGCCTGTCTGGGACTTGTTTACATCAGCTGTCTCAGAAGGGGAGGGTGGAGGGTGGAGAGAAAGGCTCACACATAGATTTTTGTGTCTTCAGCAGAAAGCAGCAGCTGAGAACTGGGGGAAGGAGACTGAATAGTTAAGTATGGAAGGAATTGTTAGTCTCACCATGGGCAGGAAACCATCTTTTTGTAATCAGAGACAAAGATATGTATGATCAGGGAAATGTCCCCACAGTGTCCTTTTCAGACAGAAGGGAAAGAAAGAGAAATGACTACTGTGGTGTAGTGTAGATACAACTTAACTTTTATTCTGGATTAGTCATAAAAAAAAATATATATTTGGTAGGATATTAAATATGATTTACGGGTACAAATATAAAATTTTTTTTACTGGATCGCGTCATGGGGGGGCATCCCCCCAATAGACACCAGGGATGTGGAAAATAACCTTTTTTAATGCAGCTGTCAACTTCGACAGCTGCATTTAAAAGGCTAATTAGCGGACAGGGCAACCGGGATTCCGGCGGATTCCGGCGGTTCAGAAAGGGTTAAAATGCACCTGGTGTTTTGCCTAGAACAAAAAAAAAAGAAGAAGATTTTTTTAATCTGCAGCAGGCAAGTCAAACTGGTGTGGCCTAGAGTGTCTTTGCCCCAGGTCTGTGACGCCTCTCCTTTCTTCCTCCCTGTCATGCAGACAACTTTGCTTTGATAATAAACAGCTAAGAAGTGTGTGTGTGTGTGGACTTTAAAAAACATGGTTTATTAAAGGGCTTTAAAGTGTACCTGTTGTTATAACTTTCAAAATCAACAGGGAATGTGAAATAAAGCATATTTGCCATTCACATCAATTTATTTTTTAGTTATCATGCTAACAAAGCTATACTTCCTTGTATACTGGTCCAGTTTCCTGAAAGCAGCTTTTTGGTCTTGTGCTGGTTGAAAAAAGTCCCAGTCATTTGCACTCTCACAGATAAGGCAGTGATTAGATTGATAGAAGCATTGAGCCGTGACACTCTGTACTGGCCAGGACATCCTGCGTTTAATCTCTTTTTTTCAACCAGCACAAGACTAAAAACTGCTTTCACGAGACTGGACCTGGATACAAGTAAGTATAGCTTTGTTTTAAAGCATGATAACAAAAAAAAAATTAAATGAAATTGCAAACATACTTAATATTACTTCACCTACTGATTTAGATTTTGAAAGTTATAATGATAATGCCCATTTAAATATTTTGTTAGATCATCCACAGCATGCTACATTCTCAATTGAAATATTTATTGTTACAATGTGCCTAGATATTGATGTTACATACTTGTAATGGTGCCCCTGGTGTCTTTCACAAAATGTCCACTTGATGTATCCAGTGTTGGCAAGAAAATGAGTTTTTATTGACTGTCACACACAATAGCACAAATCACTCCATTGTCCTTATACAGGAGTATCAAGGTGGTGGCACTGAACTACTATGCATGTGTGTCAACCTGTATTAGAGACATTAGAAGGACATTTTGATTTGGAATAAAAGAAATCCAGAGACACATTTAAAAAAAAAATCTAATTGATAAATTATCTTTTGCGCAGTCTCATAGATTAATAGATAGTATTAAATCGTAGGGTAACCCCTTTCATTGCGCTATGCATTTTGTATGAATGCATTCTCTTTTTGTCTTAAGGTTTTTAAAACAAAAAATAATCAATGCAAGGAACCAACTAGACATATGAGCTCATCGTTTAGGAAAAGTCCTTCATTCCTGTTAAGCTGAAGGCAAGACGGAAGCTTGTTAGAAGGTGGAAGGAAGTCCAAATCTTACAAGAGATTAGGTTATAACAATGAGCATCATGTTGACACAGTTATGTGAAGGATTCTTGTGATGAGGTCAGGGCAGGAAGTAACAGTGTGGTCATATAGTGATTGAGGCATCATTTTTACACGGCCAGGTGTTGAAGGTCGGAAAATTAAAGTTTCAAGGAACAAACATCTGGATTAAAGCATTTAAGAATAAAAGGCTATGTATATGTTTTATCATCAATACATGACTGGTAGCTATTACTATAGCAATAGTAGTTTATATTTTTGATATTACAATGATATTAATGTCCAATGGTCTAAAACAGTGGTGGTCAATCAAACATATAATAGGGTCATATCATAGGTGGCTCTACTTTAAGGGTTACACATCATATTTAACCAGCCAGAGTCTAGAGGAGGCACACACATCCTTTCACAGTTCACAGGAGTTAACTGTATTACTAACATTTCCATAGTTAAATATTCCCTGCCAGTAAGGTACTAAGGGGGGTCCCTCCTCAAAAGCAGTACCTACTACTACTTTGAACCAGAGACTGTGTCTTTGGGAACTACTGTAAAACTTGAGATATGAAAATTTTTTAATTCTGTTTTTACATTGTCATTTTAGTGTATTGAATGCAGATTGATAGGGGGAAAACTATATATTTTTTTGTTTTGGGGGGTCTGAAGACATTTCAAATGCAGTGCATGCAGACAGCCTCTTGCAGCAAGCCAGGGAGTGAAAGTCTTAGTGGGTAATATATTATCTGCGCTATCTTTATAAGGAGCTGGTACTTTTTTGAGCTGGGCAAAGTTTTACGGTTGTTGTGCAAAAATTATCATTAAGGCTATGTTCACACATAGTATTTCGATCAGTATTCTTTCAACAAAAATCAGGAGTGGGTTAAAAACACAGAACCTGTGTAAATCTTTCCATTATAGTTTTTCTCTGTTGCTTCCACTGCTGATTCCGGCTACAAATACTGACAGAAATACTGACCAAAATACTATTTGTGAACATAGCCTAAAGCAGGGGTCCTCAACTGGCGGACCGCGGTCCGAACCCGGACCGCGGAGGCCAGCTGTCCGGACCCCTGGTCAGACCTCCTAACCGCCCCGGATCCGGTCCGTCCCGCTCCCCACCGCACTGCCTCCCGCCCCATAGGCGTACTGTCCTTAGATGTCAGTACGCCTGTGGGGCTGGGGGCAGTGTCGGTCCGGCCCCCGGCTGATACGCGGTCTCTGGGGATGTCCCGGGGATTCCCCAGCAGAGCGCGCACCACAGACCTCAGTGTACGCTGCCGGCCTGTCCTTCCCGGAAGTGCAGGCCGGCGGCGTACGCTGAGGTCACTGATGCGCGCTCTGCTGGGGAATCCCCAGGACATCCCTACAGAGCGCGTATCAGCCGGGGGCCGGACCGACGGGAAAAGAAGAAGACAGCCGCAGCGGGGAACGAGGTGCTAGGTGAGTTGTTTTTGTTATTTTTTTTTTCTGTCTGGGGGGCATCTACAAGGGGAGAGCGCACAGGTGGACTATATACTACAGGGGGGACCTCACAGGGAGCTATATACTACTGAGGGGGCTATATACTACTGGGGGGAGCGCACAGGGGGCTATATACTACAGGGGGGACCATACAGGGGGCTATATACTACTGAGGGGGCTATATACTACTGGGGGGAGCGCACAGGGGGCTATATACTACAGGGGGGACCTCACAGGGGGCTATATACTACTGAGGGGGCTATATACTACTGGGTGGAGCGCACAGGGGGCTATATACTACAGGGGGGACCTCACAGGGGGCTATATACTACTGAGGGGGCTATATACTACTGGGGGGAGCGCACAGGGGGCTATATACTACAGGGGGACCTCACAGGGGGCTATATACTACTGAGGGGGCTATATACTACTGGGGGGAGCGCACAGGGGGTTATATACTACAGGGGGGACCTCACAGGGGCTATATACTACAGGGGGAAAGCACAAGGGGGGCTATATACTACTGGGGGGGACCTCACAGGGGGCTATATACTACTGGGGGGAGAGCACAGGGGCGCTATATACTACTGGGGGGAGCTCACAGGGGGCTATATACTACAGGGGGGAGCTCACAGGGGGGCTATATACTTCTTGGGGGGAGCTCACGGGGGCTATATACTACTGGGGGGAGCTCACAGGGGGCTATATACTACAGGGGGAGAGCACAGGGGGGCTATATACTACTGGGGGGAGCTCACAGGGGGCTATATACTACTGAGGGACAGCGCACAGGGGGCTATATACTACAGGGGGAGAGCGCACAGGGGGGCTATATACTACTGGGGGGAGCTCACAGGGGGCTATATTCTACAGGGGGAGAGCGCTCGGGGAGGCTATATACTACTGGGGGGAGCTCACAGGGGGCTATATACTACAGGGGGAGAGCGCACAGGGGGGCTATATACTACTGGGGGAGCAACAGGGGGCTATATACTACTGAGGGAGAGCGCACAGGGGGGGCTATACACTACTGGGGGAGCAACAGGGGGGCTATATACTACCAGGGCAGTCACCCCCTTTGTACCTAATATCAAAGGCCTGGTGAGAGAGAAAAAAATGCCAGTTTTCCCGCTAATAAGCAGCAATTCTGTATATAAATAGTTGAACGTTAGTGACAAAGTAACAAAACACGTTTCCTACTGATGTTCAGCTCAGACCTTCACCTGACAATAGACCCCGGTAAGTGGACCTTCACTAAAAGTTGTTGAGTACCCCTGGCCTAAAGTGTACCTGTCATAAAAGAAATCTTTTGACATGTCCTACACTTTGATTAATCGGGTGTCTGAGTGTTCAGATGCCGACTGATCAGTATAACGAGTGGGGAGACTCTCCACATAGTGTTTCTGTCAGGTTTTTTCAGCATAGCCATAGGCTAGGTTATTACTATGTAAAAACGACGTCCGTCTTTCATAATAACAGTCGCAATTGCAAGGCTATGTTCACACTTTGTTTAACAGCATCAGTTGTATAGCATTCAGTGTCTGTTGCCGCATTCAGGACATTCCTGCAGCCGATACCTCTGCAGCCGCCACACATTGTTAGAACAGCTATTATTTCCAGATGCTATTCATTAAACAGTGTCCTGAAATAATAGACAGGTACAATATTTTAACCCACATTCTAAATAACAGTTGTTAACAGAATGATGTGTGAACACAGCGGCATTGTATTGACTTCAATGCAATGCCGCCCCTGCAGTAAAAAACGGAGGCTGACTCCATTGCAATCAGCATCCGTTCTTCACTAAAAATTACATTGTGTGAACATAGCCAAAGTCATTTATTGTGAAATAACAGATGTTAATTGCAAAAGGACAGCTGTTATTATAAAAGAAGGACATTATTTTTACATAGTGTGAACCTAGCCATACACTGAATTGTACCTTGGACCCTAACTAGTTTAAGTTCCCAAGGTATTTAACAGAAATATATACAGGCTTAATCCTCCTTTACTGTATATTTCTATTCATAGATTAGGTTCACAATACGGTATGTAAAAATGGCGGCTGTCTTTCATAATAATGACCGTCATTTGTACAATGATTCCCGTTGTTATGAAAGATGGACGCCATTTTTGTATACTGTGAACCTAGCTCTACACTTATTTGGACCAGTCAGTTCCCTATTTGTGGAACTGACTGGTCCATAGTCAATCGATCTCTAAAAAAACTAGGACGGCAGACAGATTTCATCCATATGCTTTCAGTATTTGTGGATCATCTCCCTGACAACGTAAAAAATGTACATTCCAAGTGTCAAAGAGGCCTAAGGGTCCTATTACATGAGCTGATGATGGCGGCCTGATCAATACTGTAAACGAGCGCCAA
The DNA here is from genome assembly GCF_027789765.1 of Dendropsophus ebraccatus. Taxonomy (NCBI): domain Eukaryota; kingdom Metazoa; phylum Chordata; class Amphibia; order Anura; family Hylidae; genus Dendropsophus; species Dendropsophus ebraccatus. Next base: position 86,585,697 of record NC_091456.1, on the reverse strand, counting down.
CCTGCTACATCGGCGCTCATTTGCTGGGCCTATTACACGGCCTGATAATCGTTTAGCAAGGGCTGCAGGGACATCATTAGCGATGTCCATGCAGCCCTTGCCTTTATGTAAAATAGTAAAGTATTAACTTACCTTACCACGTCCCTCAGAGGCCTTCAATGCTGTTTGCAGCTCTGCCTTCTGTTCTGGTCTCTGCACTGACAGGCCACAGTCGCTCAGCCTTTCACTGGACAAGTCAAGCTGCGGCCAGTGATTGGCTGAGTGACCCTTAGTGTAAAAGAAACTGTAGTGTAAAAGAAACTGTGTGACAGATACAAAAACGCAATGTTAACATTAACCGATTGTCAAGTATGTGTGATAATTTCAATACTATTTATAGATTATCTACTTTGCATTGTGAATAAACAAATCCTGTTACACTGTTCTCTTTATCTTTTTTAAGATATAATATCAAGTGAAGTATGTAAAACATGCCATCCGAATGCCACGTGTATAGAAAAAGATAACAAATATTCCTGTATGTGTAACTATGGATTGATAGGAAATGGGAGGACAGATTGCATTGGTAAGTAAATGTGATCTTATTTATTTTTTCTAAGAATGGAGCACATAGCACAGTACATATATACATAGTGCATTTTTATACAACTCATATTGAACACAATTAGTTATCCGTATGCACTGAGCTCCCCCTGGTGGCAACATAATTGTTTCAATAGGCCTTATTTCTCTTAAAGCAGTGACATTATGTTGGTGACTGCTAATATCCTTATAATTGACAGTAAGGCATTATCCAAAATATTTGGATGATTACTCTAATACACATTATATTATCTTTAACATTTCAACAGATAAAAATGAATGCCAGATAGGAGCACATAAAATTTGCGGAGAGCATACAGCATGCCATAACACACATGGAAGCTACTACTGCATCTGTCTAAAAGGTTACCGACCATCCAATAATCATGAAAACTTTATACCCAATGATGGCACTTTTTGTGTAGGTAAGTAGCACAACATGACAGAGTGGATTGTTTACATTTTATACGTTTTCCCCATTCCAGAAATCCAAAATGTTTGTATGGTTGTGATGTTATTAGGTAAGTAGAATTATTCAATAATGACTATGACTGCATTGATACAATTTGGGTAGGCATCTAGCATCCATGTAACCGTGTGAAGAAGTAACTTCCCCTTTAATTGTAACAACACATTAAGGCTAAAGGGCTTTTACATGGGCCGATTATCATACAATAATTCATTAAATTGTTTGAAATTAAAAGATACTCTTCATGTGTTAACGTGGCAACGACCAAATAACAAACAAAAATGCATTTCTATGTTGTTGATCGCATCTTTTGAGCTGACTTCAAAATCCTTGTTGATCGTTCACAAGTCTTTTAGTGCAAACACTTGTCATTCACAGTATATATTACAAACACAATTACGATCTTATTTACAAACATAAATATGATCATATTGAGGACTTTTCTTATCGATGTATCTTTTTGTGTAAGCAGCTATCATTTGAGAGAAAAAATTATTACTTGTCGTTCACAAAAAAAGTGCTTAACCCCTTAACGACACAGGGCGTATATTTACGCCCTGTGGTCACCTCGTGGACTTCAGAGGGGGGCCGTGCGGCAACCCTGCTCTGAACCCCTGCGGTCCCGGGTGCGGCATGTAGCACAGGACCGCGGCTATTAGCGGGAAGGGTTCGACTGCTGTGCCCGCTAATCAAGCAATCAGATGCAGCTGTCAAAGTTGACAGCTGCCTCTGATTGCTTGCTGTCCCTCATACATGGTGTCTAGTGGGGTGGATCGCCCCACCCCCCGGGACATTGTCCCGGAGGAGCAATCCACACATCCTCTGCCAGCCAGAGTCTGCGCCGTAATAGCGCTGATCCCAGCTCGCCACTCGGTTGTTTTCGGCTGCAGCAGCCGAAAGCAATCGGGTGCCTATCTCATTGATTTATGCTGTATTACTATACAGCATAGATCTCAATGAGAGATCAGTGTGCTCATACTAGAAGTCCCCCAGGGGGGCTTCTAGTATATGAAATAAATAAAGTGTTATTATTGATAAAAAAAACCCTCCCCTAATAAAAGTGTGAATCACCCCCCTTTTCCATGTTATAAATAAAAATAAATAAATATATAAATAAACATGTTTGGTATCGCCACGTGCATAATCGCCCAAATTATTAATTTATTTAATTCCTGATCTCACACGGTAAAATCCCAAAGTGGAAAATTGTGCATTTTTGGTTGCATCAAATCCAGAAAAATTGTAATAAAAAGCGATCAAAAAGTCACATATGCGCAATCAAGGTACCGATAGAAAGAACACATCATTGCGCAAAAAATGACTCCTCACACAGCCCCATAGACCAAAGGATAAAAGCGCTATAAGCATGGGAATGGAGCGATTTTAAGGAACATATTTATGTTAACAATGGTTTGAATTTTTTACAAGCCATCAGATAAAAGAAAAAGTTATACATGTTATATATCATTGTAATCGTAACGACTTGAGGAACATGCATAACAAGTCAGTTTTACCCCAGGGCGAACGGCGTAAAAACAAATACCCCCCAAATAAACAAAATGCGTTGGTTTTTTTTTCAATTTCACCCCACATTTATTTTTTTCTGGTCTTGCAGTGTTTTTTATGGAAAAATTCAGCCTGGCATTGCAAAGTAAAATTAGTGGCACAAAAATAAGGGCTCATGTGGGTCTCTAGGTGAAAAAATGCAAGTGCTATGGCCTTTTAAGCACAAGGAGGAAAAAAAGTGCAAAAATCGAAATTGGCTCTGTCTTTAAGGGGTTTATGTCTAAGTCTAAAACTACATGTATGCTGCCTGGACTGCAGTACAGTGTGTGTGTGTGTGTGTGTTTACCATCAGGTGAACAGATAGCCCATTGAAAGTAATGCCATCAAGTTGTTGATTACAGTTGTCCTGTACAATAGTGATCATACACAGACTGGAGGTCATACAGAACCTATAGAAGAACACTAAACTATCTGGGAGCAGCCCCCATACCACTAGGCTCACCCTCTTCCTCAGCCAATTTCTGTGCCCATTGCTGGGCACAATATGTAGAGGCCACATACAATGCACATCCAGCCGGGTGTAATGTAAAGCTCAGCATCCGTTTATACTGTGTGATTTGCAGGGTACAAAGCAGCCATAGACTATCTCCACCATCAGTCCTTTCACATCACTGCCCAGGGCATGCAGCAACCTGCAGCTGGCACAGTACAGCTCTGGGTGGGACACAGTACACACAGTTCCTGTGGCATCATCACATACATAACAAATCTACAACAGATCATTTCTGAATCACGGCTCCATCTGTCACCACATAGTGTTCCCCCCCAGGGTGAAGGTGGAACAGGTACATAAGACTGGCACTGTCATGTATGAAGCAATGGCAACCACTTCTGCTCTGCACCATAGATGTCAGCAATGTAATGGAATAGATGTCACCAGGGACAGGGAAGAGGAATTGTGCTTTAGCCTTTTACATGCAGTGTACATACAGGTTTCTTTTATATGCTTGGCCATTGTACAGATTTCCCGGGGGATTGGACAAACAAGAATTGACAAGTAATATAGAGGCAGACACAGGGTTGGGGGAAATTCAGCTACGTATATAAAAAAAAAACTGCAAAAATTCTTATCATAGCCTAAACTAACTAAAACTAAATTGACAAAATATTTAATAGTTACGCTTTAAGCATGAGGACATAACAGTTTCTGAGGGTCCCTTTGCCTCTGGTCAGGCAACATGCAGTTTTTTCAAGCCGCTTCAGAGAATTCACTGTAAAGCTTAACTTAAAATAATAGGCTTCCACCTACCACTTGCCAGGACACCATTAGTTATAAAGTGGCCCAGGGGACTAACATCACCTTATCACTACGGTGGCCCCTAAAGAGGTGTCCCAGAGTCAGAGGAACCACTTCAGTCGCTATGACATTTACCTTAAAGGGGTATTCCACTCAACCATAACTTTTGATATGTTGCTTCTTATGGTGAGGCTAACAATTCCTTCCATACTTGTTATTTTCTATTTAGTCTCCTTCTCCCAGTTCTGCACTACTACTGCTACCGTACTACTACTACTACTACTTTTTGCATGAGCTGTTACCTCTGTCCCGTCTCCTCCCTGTTTGCAGGGATGCTTTAGTTCAGACATTGCCAAGGCTAGGTTTTCTGACATAGGTTGCCTGGTCCGAGCTGAGCAGCATTTCCTGATTTCTTTTTGACAGACAGGAAGGGTCCACAACTACTGGCTGAGTGGGTTACTGCTACAACCAATGATAATGTGCTGAGCATTGGTATGATGGGTGATGTAGTCAGGGAAGTTGAGGGAAGACGTTCCTCAGATCAAATCTCTCGAGGGTTTTCGGCTGGTTTATCTTGGAAATACCTTGTGCAGAATCTCAACACATTTTGTAAATAGAGGTGTGCACAGGGTAAAAATCACATTGGTACAGAATGTTTTCCAACTAATGCACACCCTCCCGGTACCCCTCCCAGGCCCCTAAAATGGATCCTCCCAGCAGCCTTTTTAGACCAGGCCCGCCCCAGCCCCCTAACGCGGACCCCCTAGCGCCTTTCCAAGCCCAGGCCCAGCCCCCTAACATGGATCCTCCCACCCCCTTCAAACCCAGGCCCGCCCCAGCCCCCTAACATGGACCCTCCCGGCACCCTTCCCAGGCCCACCCAGCCCCTAATACAGACCTTCCCAGCGCCCCTCTCAATGCCCTTACCAGCCCAGGCCCTTTCCAGCCCTCTAACATGGACCTTCCAGGTGCCCTTACCAGCCCATGTCTGTCCCAGCCCCATAACAAGGACCCTCCCGTTGCCCTTCCCAACCCAGGCCTGTCCCAAACCCCTAATGTGAACCCTCCCGACGCCCTTTCCAACCTAGACCTGCCCCAGCGCTCTAATGTGGACCCTCCCAATGCCCTTCCCAACCCAGGCCTGCCCAAGCCCCCTTACTCAGACTCTGCTGGCACCCGCCCCAACCCCCTAATGCAGACCTGCCCAGCACCCTTCCCAGCCCTGGCCCCCCAGCCCCCTAATGCGGACCCTCCCGTCGCCCTTCCCAACCAAGGCTTCCCCCAGCCCCCTAAGGCGGACCCTCTCGATGCCCTTCCCAGCCCCCTAATGTGGACCTTCCAGGTGCCTGTCCCAGCCCCCCAACATGGACCCTCCTGATGCCCATCCCAATCCAGGCCTGCCCCACCCCCCTAATGTGGACCCTCCCAGCGCCCTTCCCAGCTTAGGCCTGTCTCAATCCCCTAATGCTGACCCTCCCGGTGCCCCTACCAGCCCAGGCCACCCCAATTATGTACATGATCAGTGTATAAATGATACACCACTGCTCATGCCCACAGAATATAATGCAGGAAAATCATAAAACTGCCTTTCTTGTCCATAACAATGAATCAGAGTGAGGCTTTCACTTTTTAAGAGCTTAGTACAAAAGCAGTGCAGTGCTTGTTGTTGGCAACAAAGTGAGTTTACATATTTCACCTACAATAAATAAATTGGGGCAAAGTTGTGATTGGTTGCTGTGTATAACGAAGAGAGTTTTGTTTTTGAACAGTTTGATGAATATAATTTTATTAGTAGAAGACGCAGGAGACATTGTGCTGTGATCATGTGGTGGAGTCTAGTAATGAATGGAGCATGTGTGGACTTCTATATAAACTTAACATCATTAAAATAATTTTACCAAATGTGTGAACTGAAAGCTCAAATAATTTACACATTTTTAAGAAATAAAAAATAAAATGTCACCTAACGTGACAGCTATTATATAACACAGATCCCTGCCAATCCTCTGCTGCTATTTGTGGCACGCAAAGAACATTAGAAAAGGGCCCTCCTATCTGGTACCTATCTCCTATCTTGTTGTTTCTTCGTCAACTTATCTACTTGTTGGAATACTTTTATTGATTATTTTTGTGCTTTGTACCTGAGCACTGTTTGTACTGTTTACACGTTTTCAAGTAAAGTCTACAGGTTGTTAAAAGTGGGACTCATCTCTGTCATCTCTACCATCGCACTTGCACCCTAAGGCTATGTTCACACTACGTATCTTTTCGGCCGTAGTGCGAACCGCGAATATACGCGCGTAGTTTTGAGGTTGATGCGTTCGCTTGAAAGTATACGATATATGGCCGCACAATGCACACTACGTATGAGCTTACGGCCGGATTGTATACGGCGCCGTGAAAAATGAACAAAACCATTGTTTGAGGACGGAAATGTTGAAACTCACGGCCGTGGATCTCCATACAGTCCCGTATGGAGTACTTATTTCTGCCAAATTGAACTTGATTTTTAGATCCAAAAGGTTCTGTGTGTTTTATTGGGCAGGGCGAAGATTTCCAAGTAAATGACCTGTTTCAGATTGCTTTGAAACAAGCTAGGGAAGCATAACTGTACTACGGGCGTATGTTTGCGGTTCGCCCGTATGTTCGCAATCTGGCCGCATGTCTATTTTTCCCACGGACGTACTTTCAGCCACACATGTACGGCTGCGTACGAACTACGGCCGGACGTAGTGTGAACATAGCCTAAATCTGTCCTAACTAAGGTTCGGTTGCCGTGTGTCTGAGGGTGGGTGATACCACTCCTGGCCACCATAAAAAGTAACCTCCAAAACACCAGAACCCACCAGCAGATCCAACATAAGTACCAGCACCCCAGGCCATGGCAGATGTTCTAGGATGATGTATCAGAGAGCTGTGCTGTCCGTCAGGCATCTCTCTAAGAAGAAATGGGCAGAAAATTGCCCCTCAGAAACCACAAGACACCATAAGACTTATTTAAAGCTCCAATTATCATGGCAGTTATGATCAAACCATAACATTCGGTGATTGGGTGTTTCTTTTTAAACTGAAGTAGCTTTATTATTAACTAGATGTTTTTTCAAATACGTACTGTGCAGCAGCTCCAGATAAGAAGCAGCAAACAAATTATTACCCATCCCATAGATAGCCCAACAATATAACACAGGCATCTCTACACTAATCATTATACCACATATTATATACTGTGGGTACCAAGATTACATTTTTTTTCCAGGGAAACTTCGGCTTTGACAATTAGGGGTGTGATTTATTGTGGGTTTGGCTTGTGTATGAAAGAGCTATGTCACTGTGTGCCCCCCCTCTTCTCTATAACCAGCCAGATAAAAAAAAAATCAATAGCAGTGTGTAACATCAGGACAGGAAGGACCATGTGATTTGCTATCACATTTTGAAAGAGTTGCTGGGTCCATGGTGTTTTTTCACAGTGCAGAATGCTGTAGGTAAAGTATATTGTGGGTGTTTATTTACTATTTATAAGCCTATGGACTGATGAGCCGTCCACAGGATAGTTCCATCAGTCTCAGATCGGTAGGGTAGGCCATAGATTGTATCCATGTTTTCCAAGACTCCTGCTTGAGTCATGCTCATCTTTAGTCACTAGTTCACACGTACAAGATCTACAGCAGAACTGCAGCAGATTTGATGGTGCAGATTTTATACTGTGTTCAGTTATTTAGATAAAATCTGCGGATCCGCAACATCAATTCCGCTGTGATACGGTACGTGTAAAGCTATGATTAGGCTATATTCACACAAAATCTTTTTTAGGTGAAGGTAAAAAATGGCAGTTCTTTGATAATGAAGTCCATTAAAAATTATCATGATCTTTACTTATGTCCATCATTATAAAATCCTGGCCGTTATTTTGCCTAAAAAGATGTTGGGGGAACATTACAGAAATAACAGTCAGTGTAAAATAATGGCCATTATTAGTTGTTAAATGGCAGCCCCCCAGGTCATTTTTACATAGGGGGAACATAGCCTAACTGGACAGCCATCATTTAATGGCAAATAATGGCTGGTATTATTCAAACAGCGGCTGTTGTTATAAAATAACACCCTTTATTTGCCGTTAAATGATGGCTGTCATTTTGGCGGTGTGTGAACATAGCCTCAAAGCATAAAATATAAGCATCATACTTTAACCTTAGCCCATATGTCATACTACATATTTACTAGATAAGTATGCTTTTGTTGAAATTCGTACGGCTGCATTTTCCATTAAAGTGGTATATTTTCTAAACAGATGTTGACCAATTTTCCCTTGTGTTTCCAATGTATGGACAGAACAGTAAATACTTTCTGAGTAAAAAGCTTTGAGCAAGTTTTGTTTAATTCCAAGAAGACTCTGAAAAACTGAATGTGATTTTAAGAACGAATTCAATCAACACAAGTGCTTATTAGGAAGAGCTTTATACTTGTCTTTGAGTTCAGGTTATTCGAGATATTTTCCCATCAGCCACATTCACCAGAAGAAAGAAAGCGTTTTTCGATAGACTCACACCTGCCTTGTACACAGCGGTTACCTGTTATTACATTTTCTGCTTTATGACATATATATATATATATATATATATATATATATATGTAAATACTGATTCTTAAATAAACACTAAAACATTACATACAGTAGCATTAGAAGATTTTTTCTAAATGCTTTTTGCTAAATTGGCTATTTACACTAAGTAGATTCTTATTCATTGTGTTCAACAAATTATTCTGTATAGAAGAGTTTGTATTCTGTAGGGAAAAAAATGCAATACAAATATGCTTTTGTCATAGATTTATGTATTATGCAAGGCTAGACAAGTAAGTCAGCCAAGAAAGGGACTAGTCAGACAAGTCCAAGACTAGTGCAAGACTAGTCAGCCAAGCAAGGGAAGGGGCGAGCCTTGAACTTGTCCCTGCCCAATGCCTCTTTCTACTAGCCTCTGACAGCTCTAGTCGACTGTGGGCAACTGGGCGACAGTCCAAGGAAAAAGTCAGCGATACAGCCATCCCGTAAAAAATCACTGGGTGACTGTCCCTAACCTGTGATAATGTGAAACACAAAACAGAGACAACATGAACAAACACAAGAGTAGTCAAGCAGTTCAAGGTCAAAACCAAAAGAGCAACGTGTACAAAAGCAGGATCCAAATAGTGGGGTCAAAGGTACAATGAACTAAAGTCAGGTAACGAGGTATAGCAGACAGAGAACAATTACACAAGGGGTATGCTAAGCATGTTTTACAAGAAATACTAATAGCCAACGAGGACTATGGGAGCTAGGGAACGTTATATAGGAGGTCAGGGGTCTTATCCAGAACGTGATTGGACTGTCCCCTGACTGTCACCACAAACACACTGCTCCAGTCATTTTCTATGGATGTCGGACTCATCTCTAGTGATTAGCATAAAGCGCGCCAACAGCTTTGGGCAATGATTTCTCCGCGCTGAGACTGGGTCCAGGAGCGGGACTTCCAGCAGCTGTTTGCTAGAGAGAGGGGCTCACACTGTATGCCAATGGCTCCCTGACAGTAGGTTGCTGTGGTAGCCAAAGGGTTAAAAATGGCTACCAGATCTCTCATGTATTACCATGTCCTACAATGTTACGGCAAAGGCAGACATAGAGCACTGTACATTATAGAGCAAGAGTAGTACAAGGCTTCTTCCAGTGAGAGTTAATGTCAGCATATCATCCCGTTTACTGGACAGTCTGGTGCTTGGCATTTCTTCTATCTATGAGCTGCTGTAATATGGAGGCCACACCTGATTTTAACCTGCTTTCTTCATTTTTCAATTATGCAAACACATTTATGGTGGTTTTATATGGAACGATTTATCGTTCAAATTTGCCCGATAACGATCGAATTCAAGCGATAATCGTACGTGTAAATGCAGCGAACGATCAAGCCACGAGCGAGAAATCGTTCATTTTGATCTTTCAACATGTTCTCAAATCGTTGTTGATCGTTCCCCAAAAATTCGCAGATCGTTCCGTGTAAACATTCTTTCAACGATTTCACTTATGTGTGAGATTGTTTTGCGATCGCTTAATCCTATCGCATAACGATTTTTCCGTACGATGTATCGTTCCGTCTAAACGCTGATCGTTAGAAAAAAAACATTGTTCATTTAAAATTATTAATTATGCCATCGGGCGAATTATCGCTCCATTTAAAACCACCATTAGGCACACATCGTTTACACAACGTTGAAATAGCGGGCAATTTTATTGGACAGCTGCCATTTAAAGACAAGATTATTGATAAAATAACGTCTGTTATAAAATAACGGCTGCTATTTCTAATTAAAAATGAGCTTCTTTTTGACGGTGTAAACATAGCCTTAGAATGCAGAATGATGGCTGTCTCCAAGCCTGACAAGTTTTTTGTGTGAGGAAAAGTGTGCATGGCTTTCCATTTATTAAACATTCTTCCCTTTTTGTCTGTAAAAAGTGGAAGTGAAGAAAACTGAAACAGATCTGGTGCTGTTTGGTAGGATAAACTTTATTGTACACTTGAGTGCTTTCTTGGGCACAGAGGCATTACTCAATTTTTTTTTTTAAATCCACCATTCTGCTCGAGTCAACATCACTGTTGGGTCCACTTCTTTTTAATATGTTTATTAATGATCTTGTAGAGGGTCTACAGAGTAGAATCTCCATTTTCACAGATGACACTAAATTGGGGAAAGTAATCACCACAGAGGAGGATAATATAATATTACAGAGGGATTTATTGTGGATACATGTAGGGTTATGCTATTGGGCTGTAGGAATAATAAGTACAGTTATGTGCTAAATAATGGTAGAATGACCTCCTAAAAGGACTTTGGGACATTGGTGGACAAAAAACTTAACTTTAGTGATCAGTCCTGCACAGAGCAGGGAGCATGAAGGCATGAGTAGGGCATATGTAGGCACAGTATAGCAGCACTCTCTGTCCAGGGAGAGAGGGGTTACAGCTATGGAGAGATTACCTGCACAGTCCTGTCCCCTGATGCAAGCCCCAGACTGAAGTTGATCTGCTATGATTTGGAAGATGAGGGAGACTTCCTGGGTCAGAGTATTTCTATTAGTTTATTATTATTTTGCCCAATATCATCTCAAATAAAATTTTCTTATATTTAGAAACACAAAAATAATGTTGTTTTTTTAAAAAAAGTAATGGTTGTTATTGTTCTACTTGTATCATGCCAAGCTTATTCAATACCAAGCTCTGTTCAATTTACTATGAAAACTAAAGGTAATGGTAATCCTGGGTTGTTTAGATTCCAATAATGTTACCCTATAAATTATTATATTGCACAAAGTTTAAATATACATTTGCATTGACTTCTCTCTTGTAGATATTGATGAGTGTGACGATTCCAATATATGTGGGGTTAATGGGAAATGTAAAAATATTCCTGGAAGTTATGAATGCTACTGTAAAGAAGGCTTTAGTTTACAAAACGGTACTGGACCATTTCAGGCGGTTGGTGGAAAATCTCTGTGTAAAGGTAAATTAGTAAAAGTCCAAATGTAATCTATTGTGAGATATAGTATGTAACTGTTTACTCTTTTGTTCTATATATTTTTGTTTTGTGGTGATCACATTCAATTACGAAACAATTTTGAAGAAATTCTAAAGAGACAAAATACTTATAGAGGACCTGCAAGTTCCCCTGACATGCCTGTTACAGTAAATACTGTACTTGTATTTCCTGTAAAATAACAATGCTGGAGTCGCTTTTCCAAATTGTGCCATTCTTTTATCATTTCTCCTGGAAATTTGTAAATAAAGTGAAAACTGGCTGTTACTATTCCCCTTGATAACAGTGCTTGCAATGTCATGCTATGTAGGGGCGACATTGGACATAAAAACATTTTGTGGGAACATAGCCATACGTGCAAATCTTTCTTTTATAGTTTCAGGCTATGTTCACACATCATATTTTGGTCAGTATTTGGAGCCAAAATCAGAAAAGAAACTGACAGGGCAAAATTATAATGGAAAGATGTGCACAGTTTGGCTATGTTTCCATCAACATGTTTTAGGCAAAAGACAGCTGTTTTTACAGGCATTAGGATAAAAACAGACGTTGTAGGAACATAGCCTTTTTGTGTGACCATAGACTAAAGCCGCATTCACACGTTCCATGTTCCGCACGGAACACGGACGTGGAAGGCTTATAACTGACTAAACCCCGCACCCCCCCCCACACATCCCCCACCAGCATCTGTGATAACAGTACAGATATGCGCGGCGCTGTGATGACAGCGCCACGAAGTTGCTTCATTACAGCGCTGCACACATCTGTACAGTTCCCCCGCTTCCAGCATCTTATCACAGATGCTGGCCGGGAGATGGGGAGTCTGTTACAGGTCTTCCACATATATGCAGAACACAGAACGTGTAAATGCGGCCTAATAGGCAAAAAAATAATGCACCGTAAAAAAATGTGTTAACTGTGGCATTTTGCTCAATCATACTGCAACTGCATTATAATCGCATTAAATCACAACTGAATTACACATAATAGTCATATATTACTTAGTTATAATTAGAAGAAAATTATATTTTGATGGACGTGTCCCTTAGCAATCTTTATGATAGTTAAAGGAGAAGTCCGGCCAAAATTAATTTTTGATATGTTGTTACTTATGAAAAGTTATACAAATTTCTAATGTACATTAATTATGGGAAATGCACATATACTGCTATTTCCCTTAATTTAGTAGATCAGGAAGTGTTAGAAATATCTCTGAAGAAGTGACGTCACGACCCAGGGTGTAATTCCTATGGAGTGTCCAGCAGGGGGCGCTCTCTATATAGAAGTCTATGGGACTTTATTGTTTCTATGGGTTTCTATGTAATGTAATGTAATGTAATGTAGTGTACAGTGCTTTATTGAATGAATACATCTATGGAATACTTTGGGGAGCAAGTGTCCTTGCTCCCCAAAGTATTGCATAAATGTATTCATTCAATACATTCAATACACAGTAAGCCCACCGATCCGCCGCATTTCCGCCGAATTTCCGCCGCATTCCCGCCGATCCGCCACACGCCGATCCGCCGCATTCCCGCCGATCCGGACCATATACATTGAACTACAGCTCCCATCATCTGCTTCTAGTATGAACAGGTGATGGGAGCTGTAGTTGGGTAAGGGATATCACATGCCGCCGGGCGCAGGGGGGAGCCGCTCAGTACACAGGAGCGCTCCCCCCTCCTCCTCCTCCTTCCGTGATAACTTCCGCCTATACCAATGCTGACTCCCTGCCTGGCCGCCGCTCTCCGCTCTCCCCCCCATACATACCGGCTCCCGATGCATCCTGGTGTCCGCGCTGATGCCGGGAGCCGGTATATGAGAGCGGAGAGCGGCGGCCAGGCAGGGAGTCAGCATTGGTATAGGCGGAAGTTATCACGGAAGGAGGAGGAGGAGGGGGGAGCGCTCCTGTGTACTGAGCGGCTCCCCCCTGCGCCCGGCGGCATGTCATATCCATTACCCAACTACAGCTCCCATCACCTGTTCATACTAGAAGCAGATGATGGGAGCTGTAGTTCAATGTATATGGTCCGGATCGGCGGGAATGCGGCGGATCAGCGTGTGGCGGATCGGCGGGAATTCGGCGGAAATGCGGCGGATCGGCGGGCTTACTGTGTATTGAATGTATTGAATGAATACATTTATGCAATACTTTGGGGAGCAAGGACACTTGCTCCCCAAAGTATTCCATAGATGTATTCATTCAATAAAGCACTGTACACTACATTACATTACATTACATAGAAACCCATAGAAACAATAAAGTCCCATAGACTTCTATATAGAGAGCGCCCCCTGCTGGACACTCCATAGGAATTACACCCTGGGTCGTGACGTCACTTCTTCAGAGATATTTCTAACACTTCCTGATCTACTAAATTAAGGGAAATAGCTCTATATGTGCATTTCCCATAATTAATGTACATTAGAAATTTGTATAACTTTTCATAAGTAACAACATATCAAAAATTAATTTTGGCCGGACTTCTCCTTTAATAATAAGCTGTATACATTACCTCTCCATTCTCTCTGGTGTTTTCTTCGCTTCTCCACACTCCCTGCAGCTACAGGTACAACTTCCGAGCCAGTCTCCGAAGTGATAGGCTGCTTAGCCAATTACTGGTTGTGGTGGTCCTGTCCAGGCTAGTGATTGGCCGAGCAGCCTGTCACTTCAGAGACTGGATCTGAAGTTGTACTGGCGGCTGCGGGGAGCGTGGAAAAGCAAAGAGAACACAGGGGAGCATGGAGAGGTAAGGTATACTGTTTACTGCCTTTTTTTTGCAAAAGCACACTACAAATGTTCATTATTAATGTTCATTATTTTAACGGTCCTTTGACTTCAACGGGCTATGTTCACACATAGTATTTCCGTCAGACATTTGGTCACTATTTTTTGACCAAAATCGGGAGTGGAACTCACAAGGCAAAGTTATAATGGGAAGATTTGCACAGCTTCTGTGTTTTCAGCCCAATCCTGGTTTTGGTTGAAAACAGAATGACCAGATGGAAATATTACGTGTGAACAAAGCCATTGGCTATGTGCACACAAGATTCTTTTTTAGAAAAGAACGGACACTAATTGTAATGAAATCAGCTTCCATTCTTTTCTGCAGCGGCGGCATTGTATTCAATTCAAAGCAATGCTGCTTGCTGTGTGCCAACATCATTATTTTAACGTCCGTTCTTTAGACATTGTAGTGAATGGTTAATTGCGGTGCCTGCAATTCAATTCTAAAACAATAATGTATAATGTTCCTGCAGCCAATACGGCACTATCAGTTGCAGGAACGTCTCAAACGCCGCCTGACGTCTGGCAGTATGAAATCGCCTGTTGCTATGCAACAGACATTGCTATAGGGTAAATTAGGGTACATTATTACAGTATTAAAAATACAGCCGTAGTTTTGCCCGAAAATTATGGACATATTTAGGTAATATTTTACAATATGAGCATAGCCTTAATCTACATAAAACTTTCTATTTCTATCTATAGATATCGATGAATGTAAAGTACCTGAAACATGTGGTGTTAACAGTCTGTGTAAGAATATTCCTGGTAGTTTTGAATGTTCATGTAAAGAAGGCTACAAGCTGCAACATAGTAAAAACACTTCTCAAAACAAAGATTTCAATTTTACTTGCCAGGGTAAGAAAATGCAAACAACGCCATAAATGAATGGTATAATCTATGTAGAAACATTACTATTTGCTCTTATTTTTACATTGTGTTAACATACTGTAGCCCCAAGCTGCTGTCACACACAGGAGTTTATTGGAAACTCCCACTGCAGTTTGTGAGCCAAAACTAAAGTCCGTATTATACGGCATGATAAAAAGGGAGAAGCGAGTGCTGACCTGTCAGCTCTGCGCTCGCTTCTTCCTCATTCTCCGCTTGCTGTCTGTGCTTTTACTCGCACAGACAGCCAGTGAGGAGCAGTTGGAGGGGCTGCCAAAAAGATCCTTAAATCGCTCAGGCTGCCCTTTGAAGTCAATAGAGTTGTTGCACAAATCATACTCTTTCAACAAGTTAAAAGACCATGATTAGCTGCCATCTTGTATGTCGGCTGATTTTGGCCTTTTAACATGTCATGTTGCATGAAACGATTATCGACCTAAACGTCCGGTAATCGGACAAGTAAGGCTGATAATCATGGTGTGTATTAGGTAATACATTATATAGAGACATCTATATAACTTTTAATGTAATTTTAATAGAAAATAATTTTCCCTATCAGGAGTTCCTCAAAGGGAAACTCTGGGTAGGGATAATTATTTAATATTAAAAGTACATTAAAAGTTATATAGATGTGTCTGTATAATGTATTACCATATCTGCACGGTTCTGCCACACTGGTAGCTGATTGACATCCAGGAAGAGAAGAAAAATGGCCTCTGTGCCAATCATGCTCTCTCTGCTCTCCCCCCCTCAGGAGACAGAGATTATTGTACATGCCTCTGTTTCACATTGTGTGTGTTTGCTGAGCACAGGCTGATGATGCAGACAGGGGGCAGGGTGTGATGTCACAGGAGGCTTGCCTGGATCTTCTCTCCCACCCCCCTGAGTGATTCACCATCTCTGACCAGCCTCTCCAGCCTACACCTGAGCAGACAAGGAGTGACAGAAGCAGCTGCTGCAACTTCACTGTTTGTGCAAAAGTCTCCAGTGAAATTACAAGTAAATGATGCTAAACAGCATAGAGGATCAGAGCCGGAACTGCCAATCCGACCTGGATAAAAAACAAGGCATAAACAGTGCATCGCATGTAAGATAATATGGGATTAAGTCCTTATTGTGGGACTCAATCCAAAGATAAAAGATGCTTGAACATAATATGTGCGAGGAGATGGGAAGAAAAAAATGTAATTCAAAAAGTTCTTTACTTTATTCCAATATCAGCGTTACAAGTAGAGGATACAGTGTGCTGTGTGGGTGGGACCACGATGGAATGATAAAGTACTGCAAATAATTCAGTAACACAATGAAACTGCAATGTGTGAACACAGCCCAGATGTTCTGCAAGAGTTTGGGGTGGGGAATGGGCAGGGTGGAGGACTGTGATGAAGAGCTGAGGGAAAGCATTGCATTCTAGAACCTGTAGTACTGTGTACAACTGCTCAACCTGGAAGTAGAGCCACAAAATACAGAACAAAGACCCCCAAACAAATGGATTTTTGGTATTTACAAAGCTTGGTTAGACAGGTAAGCAATGCGATAAGCTTCAGCAGCAGGTTTATGTTTTTTACCTCTACCTGGAGTTCCCCTTAAAGAGAAGATTCAAAAGAAACAGGAACTATGAAGGAAAGACTTACTTAGGCCCAGATTTATCAAACTGCGTAAAACAGAAACTGGTGTAAACTTCCCACAACAACCAATCACAACTCAGCTTTTATTTTACCAGAGTTGAAAGCTGAGCTGTGATTGGTTGTTATGGGCAGTTTACACAGTTTCCAGTAATCTGTCCCGGATAATCTGTGTTTCTGTGGGCGTAAGGAGCAGATGAGTACAAGAATTACAGCCATAGAAAAACATTGAGGTCATGTCATGGTCACAGAATTTAGCTTTTTTGCTAGTCCAGAAGTTGCCATTTAGCTGTATTATTAATCCAACTTTGAAATAAACTACTAATATATTATCAAAGAGAACAATAACAACCCCAAACAAAAAATACAACACAGGTATTTCTTGTGGCTCACCTGTTCTCATAGTATCTACCTAGTAAAATATATTTGTTTTAATGGCTTTCAATATTATTATTTGCTATTCAGCTGTAGACTGTGACCAGCCTCCAATCCTTCCCAACACTAAAATGGACCTGTCTGGAGCCACAACATTCGCCAGCCAAGTGATTTACAAATGTGTTTCTGGTTTCCTTGAACATGGCCACAATATATCTGTTTGCACTGCTAATGGGACATGGGAAGGCGCCACTCTGTTTTGCACAGGTAATGTTTACCATTTTCTATGGACCATTTAAAGGTGAAAATTCTACTGTGCATTTGTTGATACATATATTGTACAAGGCAGGATTAAATTGTATTGTGCTGTACATTGTTCTGCTTGTGTAAACAAAGTCTTTTAGGGCACTTTTATTGGTAAAAAAAACCCTGGCCCTTATTCGAATCTCACAGAAACCCATAAATGCAGCGAAAAAAACACCCAAAAATGCTGTGTATGATTTCTAATAGAGATAAGCAAATCATTGCTATGATTGGTACTATCACTTGGTGGGAGGAAAGGATTACCCATAATCCCTTGTGCCCCGTCCAATCACCTGCAAGCCCCTCTGTAAGCACCTCCCATTCACCCTTTATATAGGGTGATTGGCTTCCTGGAGGCGGGCAGTTGGCTGTATGTGTAATAAAGAGTAGGATGCAGCAGGCAGAGAGAGCAGAGCAGTGAAAGAAATACAGAGAGATAGGGACAGAAAGGAGAGAAGGGTGGATTGTGAGTAGATTTTGGGTAGATAGTGGTCGGTTTCTGTGGCAGCTGGAAAGCCAGTGTCCGGTATATCAAGTAACTAGTTGCTGGTTTTGTTCATTATACCAAGTCACTGGATGCTGGCTGGGCATTATACCAAGTCACTGGATGCTGGCTGGGCATTATACCAAGTCACTGGATGCTGGCTGGGCATTATACCAAGTCACTGGATGCTGGCTGAGCATTATACCAAGTCACTGTATGCTGGCTGGGCATTATACCAAGTCACTGAGTTCTGGCTGGGCATTATACCAAGTCACTGGATGCTGGCTGGGCATTATACCAAGTCACTGGATGCTGGCTGGGCATTATACCAAGTCACTGTATGCTGGCTGGGCATTATACCAAGTCACTGTATGCTGGCTGGGCATTATACCAAGTCACTGTATGCTGGCTGGGCATTATACCAACTCACTGGATGCTGGCTGGGCATTATATCAAGTCACTGGATGCTGGCTGGGCATTATACCAAGTCACTGGGTGCTGGCTGGGAATTATACCAAGTCACTGTATGCTGGCTGGGCATTATACCAAGTCACTGGGTGCTGGCTGGGCATTATACCAAGTCACTGGGTGCTGGCTGGGCATTATACCAAGTCACTGTATGCTGGCTGGGCATTATACCAAGTCACTGGGTGCTGGCTGGGCATTATACCAAGTCACTGGGTGCTGGCTGGGCATTATACCAAGTCACTGGATGCTGGCTGGGCATTATACCAAGTCACTGGATGCTGGCTGGGCATTATACCAACTCACTGGATGCTGGCTGGGCATTATACCAAGTCACTGGGTGCTGGCTGGGCATTATACCAAGTCACTGGGTGCTGGCTGGGAATTATACCAAGTCACTGTATGCTGGCTGGGCATTATACCAAGTCACTGGGTGCTGGCTGGGCATTATACCAAGTCACTGGGTGCTGGCTGGGCATTATACCAAGTCACTGTATGCTGGCTGGGCATTATACCAAGTCACTGGGTGCTGGCTGGGCATTATACCAAGTCACTGGGTGCTGGCTGGGCATTATACCAAGTCACTGGATGCTGGCTGGGCATTATACCAAGTCACTGAGTTCTGGCTGGGCATTATACCAAGTCACTGGGTGCTGGCTGGGCATTATACCAACTCACTGGGTGCTGGCTGGGCATTATACCAACTCACTGGATGCTGGCTGGGCATTATACCAAGTCACTGGATGCTGGCTGAGCATTATACCAAGTCACTGGATGCTGGCTGGGCATTATACCAAGTCACTGGGTTCTGGCTGGGCATTATACCAAGTCACTTGATGCTGGCTGGGCATTATACCATGTCACTGGGTTCTGGCTGGGCATTATACCAAGTCACTGGGTGCTGGCTGGGCATAACAAGTCACTGGGTGCTGGCTGAGCATTATACCAACTCACTGGATGCTGGCTGGGCATCAGGGGAGGATTAACTTTACCATAGGCCCCGGGCTGTTCACCAAGCCTGGGCCCCCCACCCTACTGTACATATGCAAATCATGGCAAAACTGTAGCCAGGGACAATACTCCTCTGTTTGGGCAACCATGGGCCCCCCAGGGGCACAGGGCCCCAGGGTACTGCCTGAAAAGGACCTACTGGGTGCTGGTTCTGTGCATTATACCAAGTCACTGGGTGCTGGTTCTGTGTATTATGCTAAGTCACTGAGTGCTGGTTCTGTGCATTATACCAAGTCACTGGGTGCTGGTTCTGTGTATTATGCTAAGTCACTGAGTGCTGGCTGGGCATTATACAAATCACTGGGTGTGACCTCTATTCGGCATTGCAAAACCAAAAGGGGATGAGGGCTTAGCTAATGCACAGTGGACATTCATAACAATGAACTAAATAGTTAAATTAAACTTTGAATTAAATTAAAAATTATTTTAATAATAAAAAACCCTTCAAATCGAATTGAAATACAATTTAAAAATTAAAATCAGATTGAATAGACATTGAATTTAAAAATGAGAGGGCTTTGAATTACAAATTGTATGGAAATGAGATACTTTATGGGCCCCCTCAGGCTTCTGGGCCCTTGTAAAACCACACCCTCTGTACTCCCTACAGATACAAGCATGGTGCTGAGTACATTCTTTTCTGGCTGTGTACCATGTGACACGTGTAAAACACCATGTACAATGTGACGTGTACATAAGACTTTTTTTTAGTCTCATAGACAGAAAGCAGGGAGGGACTTCAGGCAGTTGGGTGGTTGTAGCAGGATTTTATTCCCCTCTGTACACAAAAAGGCAGGGGACGTTTTAATATATGGCTGGAGAAGGACTGATTGAAAGGAATAAACTGCACCTACCTCCTTGGCTAACGTGCTGCCACCAGTGTCTTACCTCTCCATCCCTCCTGTCTGGACACTTTTGGGTTCTGGGGTCATGGTCTTGCAGGCCTGTCCAGCCAGTCAACAAATGTAGCAGTGTCCCACCTCAGTTGCTGATTGGCTGAGCGGACATGCAATGTCACGACCCCAGAACCCAAAAGGGGTCAGACAGGAGGGATGGAGTGATAAAGATACCGTCGGCAGCATGGGAGCCAGGGAGTTAAGTACAGTTCATTATTTTCAGTCACCCCTTCCCTGGCCATATATCAAAGTTCCTTCCACCAAATATAGATCTGATTCTCTTCTGTTCACAATGTATTTTTCCAAAATATATTATGAACACTTTAATTTTTAAAAGCATTCTTACTGCCAAACATTTTTGCACAGTACTGTATATATAAAATAAAAAGTCCAGGAGAACATTCATACGTATGCTTCTTGCATATTCATGTTGATGTGATTTATTTACATTGTTTTAAAGTTAGCATTCTGAGATTTTTTTTAATGCCCCAGGATTCTTTGATAGATGTGTGCCTTTTAGACATGTTTATAAATGTTATATCTGTATATGTAAATGGATGTTTTATAGCACACTGACTTTATCTTACAAAACTGTAGCCGTAATTTTGATCATGTGATCATGTCTTTTCAGCTATAGACTGTGGACCACCAGTGGCCATGCTAAACACTGTAATCCATACATTTAGCAGCACCACCTTTGGAAGCAATGTGACATTTACATGTGCAAAAGGATTTATTGCAGTGAGTGGTTATAATTCCTCTGTATGCAGTGATACAGGACACTGGGAAGGGGCTAATCTTGACTGTAGAGGTAAGACCGACACATTATCAGATGAAAAATTCTTATGATGTTTTCACAACAATAACCTGGATGTTAATAGCTGTTATAAGGCAAACTGTCCAGTAAAAAAAATGAATGGGGGTTATATTAGACAGCCCCAGCCGCCTGTATATGACCTGCAGTGCTGACCCTGAACCTGTACTGTCTGCCACAACCCTCTTGCATGTACTTTATATGACTCTGCTACTGTGCTGCCTTGCCACAAACCACACCTGCACCAATACTAGCCATCCTCTAATCCCTTGGTGACTTGTGCCAGTAGCTTCTGTTCTGTTGGGACTACCACCACTGCCACCACCAGTGCCACCACACTGGGACCATTCGCAGGACGTGACCCTCTAGCAGGTAAATCCAGCTTTCACATCCCTTAGTCAGATAAAAGAGAGAAAAGACGGACACATTTTCTTTTTAAAATGACATCCATTTTTGCCACATTTTAATTGAAGTCAATGGAATAAGAGACGTCGATTGCACAGTGTATTAAATAACGGACGTTGTTTGCGCAGATGGCAAAATAATGATCACGACAATTATTTTTGGAAGTCTTTTGCAAACAACAGATGTTATTTTTTGTTGTTCGCACACAATTTTTCTTTTACCGTTGCTTCACCGTCTTTACTATTAAATTCAATGGACTTTTCAATTAAAGACACACCCAAAGCTACCTGAACTAGCATAATGTACCAACAGTCGTCATTGTAATGATGGGCGCCTCAAATGTGAACTGATTGAGGTCATTTTAAAAAAGGGAAAGAAAAAGACATATGCCCAGGGGTAAATACTTAGGAGTGAACCTTAAAGGGGTTGTCCAGCGGAAAAAAATTTCTTTAAAATCAAATGGTGTCAGAAAGTTATATAGATTTGTAATTTATTTCTATTTAAAAATCTCAAGTCTTCCCATACTTGTAAGGCTAGGTTCACATTGCGTTTTTAACATCCGTTTAACGGATCCGTTTTTTGCAAAAACGGATTGGAAAAAAACGGATGCATGTGTGTGCATCCGTTTTTCCATTGACTTCCATTATAAAAAAAAAACGGATCCAAAAGGATGCACAATAAAGTACTGTTGGAACTACTTTTTTGACCGTTAAAAAAAACGCATCCGTTGAACGGATTCTGAAAACGCAGTGTGAACAAAGCCTAAGCTACTATATGTCCTGCAGGAAATGTTGTTTATTTACATTCAGAAACAGTGCTCTCTGCTGACATCTCTGGCCGAGTCAGGAACTGTCCTGAGCAGCAGCAAATTCCCATAGAAAGCCTCTCCTGTCTTGGCCAGAGATGTCAGCAGAGAGCACTGTTTCTGAATGTAAATAAACAACACTTCCTGCAGTATATACAGCAGCTTATAAGTATGGGAAGACTTGAGATTTTTAAATAGAAGTAAATTACAAATCTATATAAGTTTCTGAAACCAGTTGTCCTACTTAGTGTTATATAGTCTTTCTTGTAAGAATGCACATACCTGTTTTTGTAGGAATGGTGTCAATAATGGAGTGGGATTTAAAAGGGTTGACCATGATTAGAAATTATCATGATTAGCTGCAATACTGTACATATTCCTGTTTTTGAAAACAAGTTAAGGCTATGTTCCCACAGAGTATTTTTGCACACTATTTTGGTCAGTATTTTGCAACCAAAACCAGAAGTGGCTAAAAAAACTTAGAAAGGCACTGTTCACACACTGTTGAAATTGAGTGGATGGCCATTATTTTAAAACAGCGGCTGTTGCTTTGAAATAACATCCGTTATTTGCCATTAAATCAAGGCCGTCCACTTGTGTGAATATAGCCTTTCTGGGTTTTCAATCCACTCCTGTTTTTGTTCCAAAATACTGAGCAAAAATACAGTTTGGGGACATAGCCTAAATGTGAAATGATCCACCTATCAAATTGTCTCATACTAATGTTCTCTTTGAAGTTGCTGATTGTGGGCCTCCACCCTCCATAAATTACACAAAACCAAATTTACTATGGAATACAACCTATAGAAGCACTGTCAATTATGAATGTTTGCCTGGCTTTGTTGTGGACAGCGGAAATAAAACTGTTACCTGTAATGAAAATGGCAAATGGATAGGAGATAACATTATATGCAGAGGTAAGATCTCACATTATAAACTTAGAATTAAGGATATTTAGCTAGGTTCACACACCGTCTTTTTTTTTTTTTGGGGGGGGGGGGCGTTTGACGGATTTCTTTTTGAGGCCAAATAATTTTTGAGGCCAAATAACGTTCATTATTTTGAAATGACTCACAACATTGCAAAAAAACAATTTGGCCTCAAAATGATGGACATCCAAAAACACGGATGTCAACTGCCAAAAAGAGTGTGTGTACCTAGCCTTTGGAAGTATTTAAAGTGACACTGTCACCCTCTTTGTGCATTCTGACATCTCTACACAGGTGTAAAGGGTAAATTTAGCGTTTTTCATACATAATTTTATATCATACGTTATCATATTTGTTCAAGTAAAAAGTGTCCTTTTATCAACTGCAGATTGTATTAAGTAGGCGTGGCCTTGTGACCTTAGCGCCACTTAGCCCCGCCCACAACTGCACAGTTGGCCCCGCCTAGACCTTTCTGCCAGCCTGTTCCAATGGCCGGTGAGAGGGCAGGGCCAACTGTGGCGTTGTGGGCGGGGCTAAGTGGTGCTAATGCCATGAGGCCCCGCCCACTTAACACAATCTGCAGTTGATAAAAGATGACTTTTTACTTGAACAAGCACCATGACGTATGATATAAAATTATGTATGAAAACCGCTAAATTTACCCTTTACACCTGTGTAGAGATGTCAGAATCCACAAAGGGGGTGACAGTGTCACTTTAAGTGAGTTTATTTAATAGAGAAGACAATCAAAGGATTGATCATAAATGTCCTAATATGTCCACTCTAATCTTTTCCCCCTTTTTCTCACATTGTACTACATACATCAATAACTCTAAGGAGTAATGGGGCTCCAATGCACATAGGAAAAAAGGAAAAGGGTGTTAAAAGAAAAGGGGAGATGTCCTAAAATGACATTCAATTCAATTATTATTCAATTGTTAGCCCTTGGACGCGCATGGAAACATGGTTGGTGGATGATGATTTTGGTGTCAGACAAGGATCATTGTCATCGACTACATGAAGTAATAATTGGTCATATTGACCTAATTTGGCCGATTATTGCTCCATGCAATAGGGCCCATAGAATAACATTGATTAACTAAGCTGTTTGTACCTTTTTTTCTGTCACATTGTGCAGTTTTTTTGTCTATGACTTTTCAGACACTTTAATAAAGCATTTGCACTATTTTTTTGCAACTTTTCATAATGCTTTTTATAGTTTTTATTTATTGAGGTGCATGTTAAATACTGATAAAAACATTTTGTATGTAGGGAAACCTGTCAATTTAATATTAATCCCTTGGGCCACCATCTTAAACCAATACATCATGGGGCTATTAGGGGTGCATGGAGCGGGTCCTTTCTGCTCCATACCCAGCAGCTATCATCAATAATAGCCTGCATGGAGCAATCGCCCCTATACGGGATTTCAGAATTGCGTTTTGGTCACATCACATCCCAGAAAAAAAAATCAATAAAAAGTCCCATCTGCACCACAATATATTTTATGAAAAAAATATTTTCTCATTATTTTCTTGGGTCATTTACATTGGATCCCAGGGTCAGCATGAGCCTGTACATACTTTATCTCTATGCAAAAATAATGTAGCTAGTTTTGTCTGTTAATTCCGTTTTAAGAAAAAAAAAATCCACTACATTTAGCCAATATAATAACATTTTATATTCTATTCAGCAAATTATTTTGTAAATGTCGCTTGGCATTTAAAAAGAACTAAAAACTTAATAAGGTTTGTAGAGAGTATTTGAGAGTGCTTTGTACATTCAGTTTTCCTTACGTGAGTCTGTTGCCCCTGTGTTCTACATTATAGCTATGTCCACACCATGTAAAAATGACAGCCATCTTTCATAACAACAGCCGTCAATGCGCAAATAATGTCTGTTTTTTTTAACTTAGTGTAAACCTAGCCTATATATATATTAACTGTTTATTTTGTATTGGAGAGGTGAACTGTGGAATGCCTTTTATGATTGAAAATGCTGAACCGATGTGGAATAACCAGAGTTCCCTGGGAAGCTATGTCTATTATAAGTGTAAGCCAGGATTCACTGACAATGGCAGAAAGAACTTTTCTGTATGCCTGGAGGACTCTACATGGGAAGGACTGAATATGACCTGCTCAGGTATTTCATCAAATAAATACAAAACTCTATGGTTGGACCTTCACAGGTCAGCTTGTTATGCTCTGTCTTATGAATAGTGGATAACATTGCAAGTTTTGGAATCCCCCTTCAGCCTTGATCATAGTTTTAGAAAATCCATACGACTTACACTAGACTATAAGTAGTCTAATCTAAAATGTTTAGTAACAGAGTTTTTGTTCTGTAAGGTCATGTTCTAGCTAAAGGCAAGATCTAGCTGAGATGAAAAAACACATACATGGGTAAAGGTTGTGCTGAGGAGGAGGTGGCACTCAAATGCATGTGCTTTTCTTTTATCCTGATAGATGGGGTCTCAGGGATTAGTTCTGCTCTGATCAAATATTAATGATATGATCTAGCCATATGCCTTCGATAACTATTAGTTATGGACACCCTTAAAGGGGTATTACACTCAGTATTTAATATTCCACAAAAATTCATTCCATACATTGATGGGGAAATTGTCATCTGCCTCAGAGGTTTTTGCCTTCCCCTGGATTAACACAGTAGGGTTTCCCTAGGTTGAACCTGATGGACTCTTGTCTCCTTTCAACCTTATTAACTATGTTACATTCCATTGCCTTTTCCATCTTATTCCCTCAGTTCTGAGCCTGCTGCTTTCTATTAAAGACACAGAAAACTTTGTGTGACCTGTTCTGTCAGTCTCCCCTCCCTACCCTTTCTCTTCCAAGATGGCTCATGTAAACAGTGTTCCTGGCTGAATGATTCTGCATTGTGCAATGTGGGAAAGCTAATCTAAGGTCAAGTTACTTGTGACTTTACTGTGATTAACCCTTCCGGCTTCAGAGTGCAAAGATCAACAGATCAACTTCCCTCTCTCCTTACACAATGACTTCTGCACAGGTCACAGGCCAAGCCTAGAAAACTGTCTTAAAAAAGGCTCAGATTCAGTCTATTGTTTCCTGTGTCCATTAGGCTTGCTGTAAAGTATCTTTCAAAAAGCTGTGCAGAAAACTCAGACAATATGGCTGCCCCCATAATAATGTACAAAACTGGAAATAAAATTTCAATCAGAAAATAGAAACAGATTAGAAAAAAAAACATTTGTTAGCATCTGTCCCTAGATAACACATTCCCTTTCAGGCTCAATATCCCCTGGCACATTCTCAGGCTCAGTTATTAAAAAAAATGAAATGACCTTTAGGCCTTGGGCTCCCAGCTCCCCGGCATCCCATTCAGCCACTGATTGGCTGAAAGCGATGTCAACGAGCCTGGAGCCTGAGAAGTAAGCAGGAGTGCAACAAGTGCAGCGCTGGGTTAAGTGGGAAGGGGCTTTACATACTCGAAGCAGAATGAAAAATCTGCTGCATGGAAACCCATAGAAAATAACAGTACCAAGAATCACAGCGGAATTCGTTGCAGAACTCTTAGCGTGAAATCCACTATTATCTGGTATGTTTGAACCCACCCTAAATGAAAAATAGTAGTTATATACGATTTATTAATTAATTAGGTAATATTAGATATAATGACATGGCAATGATTTGGACATGGTTATGACTATAATTTGAAGGGTTGTTGACTATCTCTAAATGTTAAAAGGGTAATACATCTGAGAATTCAATCAACAGCAAGTGTTCGGTTACCCTGCAGCGTCACCATAGATAGAAAAACTTGTTACTTAGTTCTCACAGAAATTAATGACCTGATCATGTAATACACAGCCATGCTGGATCCTACAGAACAAGAGATGCTTTTTGTAGCCACTTTCTATTCTAGCTTAGAAATAAGGTGCATTTATTCATTCCCCAATATACTGTAGTGTTTGAATTTTCTAAACCAGACAGGCCAAAAGATTGCTGTATGTAAATGATAGATTTTGTAAACTTCTAAGGAAAATTGTCTGTATTTGGCTGTCTTTTCTGTGTTCTCTACGGGAAGGGGAGAGGTAGTCACAGCCAGACTACCCTGGTTGCAACTTATCTCCAGAGAACAAAGGGATTGGGCAGTAATTTCTTTTTATTCACTCAACCCCTATCTTCACTGATGTCATCTGTCGTTGGATGGTTGGGAGAGCTCCATACATTTGTTCTGAAGGCCAAACCCACGCCGATCGTAGAATAAGTTGTATAAGGACCTTAACATGAGATTTCCTGTTGTATACAGATTATTTCTCAGCAGTGCCTTTGTTATAAATACACACAGGAGTACAGTAAAAGGTGACACCAGTATATATATAACAGAGGTACACACAATGGCTCCCACAACGTCTTTCTGAAAAATGACTATTTATGGTAATGACTACAAATGAGCATAGTCAATTGGGAAAACGAATTTACAGTGATTTAGCAACAAAATATCCATAATCCCTTGAACTTGTCCAATCACCTGCAAGCCCAGGGCCGTCCTTAGGGTAGATGGCAACCTGTGTGGAATTCTCTTTTAGTGCCCCCCCCCCCACACACACACACAAAGATCACTTAACGACACAGCGCAATCAGAATCTCAGAATCCACAGGATATGAGGCCAGAATGTACACAGAGTGCGATCATATACTAGTAGCACTACTAGTCATTTTTACTTCCCACATAAACCCCTTTAAGGGCACATTCTAAGTATTCACAAACAGTATAATGCCCTCAAAGTGCCCCCACACAGTATCAAGTGCCCCAATACATACACAGTTATCTTACAGCATTGTTGACAATAAATATTACCACCATACAGTATTAACATATTGCCTCCATACTGCAACTAAACAAAATAGAAAGTCATTACCAATGATACCACTACATAATACTGCCACACCATGACCACTATCACTACAGACCCTATAAGAGAGTGCAGTTACATCCAGTGACTCACTGGGGGGTGTCTTCTCTGATCAGAGTCGTTCACTTTTTCTTTTTCTCTCCATTCTGCCTGAGCCATCTAGCAGTCTTCTCCTGGCCATGAATCCTTTCTCTAGAATCTGCCAGAGAAACATTTAAGGCTACTTGCTCCAGCACATATAATAGTTAGATTTCCTGTGCTCTTATATAGTAGTCTGGACCCTTTGTGAAGCTCTTATATAGTAGGTGGCCCCCTTCTGTGCCATCTCCTATAGTAATGCCCCCTGGCCCCTATAGTCAGTGGCTCCCTCTGTGCATTCCCTTACCGTAATGGCCCCATGTGCTTTCCTTATAATAATGCCCCCCCCGTGTGCTCCCCTTATAGTAATGACTCCCCCATGTCCTCCCCTTATAATAATGACCCCCGTGTGCTCCCCTTATATTAAAGGGGTAGTGCAGCGTTTTTCTTTTTCTGCCTAACTAACACACATTACAAAGTTATATAACTTAGTAATGTGTGTTAATAAGCTGTCTGCCCCCCATAAGTTAAATAAAGTATACATACCAAATCACTGTCGACCCCGTTCTCTTCTCCTGGGCGCCATCTTGGGTAGATGTCGTCACAGCAGCAGGCAGTCCTGGTCTCCTTCCTCTTTGCTGTCTTCCACAGCAGTGAATGGGAGAGGAAAAGGCTGCTGGTGCACATGCGCGCCAGCAGCCTTTTCATTGGCTGGAGTGCATCACATGGCTTCCAGCTTGCTCAGCCCTGATTGGCTGAGCTTCCTTGAAGCCATGTGATGCGCTCCAGCTAATGAAAAGGCTGTCGGTGCGCATGCACACCAGCCGCCTTTTCTCTCCCATTCACCGCACACCCGGACCCAGAAGTGAGGACGGCGGCTGAAGATGGTGGGGCCGAGTTCACCTGGCGGTGCCCCCTTTTGATTGATGGGTTGATCCGTCCTGTGAAGTTGCAAAGGTCGCACGCCCCTAAGGCCGGCCCTATGCAAGCCCATCTGTGATGTCAGCATCTTCCCCTCTATATAAGGTGATTCACTTCCTGGAGGTGTGAAGTCGCGGAGAGCAGGATTGCAGCAGACAGTTAGTGCAGAGCAGGGAGAGCAATACAGAGAGATAGGGACAGAGAAGAGAGGATAGGATAGGATAGCGGATTGTAGGTGAATTTCTATGGGAGCTGTCAAGCCAATATCCAGTTTATCAAGTAACTGGGTGCTTGTTGTGCATTATACGAAGTCACTGGGACCAGTAAAGACAAATTCCATATTATTGACTTACTGGGCGCAGTAATCTCATAGCGTGTTATACCAATTCCCTGGGATCAGTGAATTGAGCGTCCACCTTCCAAACTTAGTAGGTGCACTCATAGTGTGTTACAGAAATTTACTGGGAGGAGTGAAGACATCATCTGTCTTAAGAACTTACTGGGCTCTGTATACAGATTTAGGCTATGTTCACACAACGTATGAGACCGGCCGTTCCGCATCAGCGCACGCCCGCATCAGAGCTTACCATAGCACACAGTGAAGCGAGCGGCTGGAGCCGCTTGCTTCACTGTGTGAACTCACAGGCCTTTCTGCAGCCGGAATTCACTGAATTCCGGCCGCAGAAAACTGACCTGTCAGTTATTTGCGGGGCAGCACAGATCTTGGCCGGAGCGTATACGATGTGTGTAAGCTCCGGCCGGGATTCCATTGCATAATAGGCTGTGTTCCGCTGCGCAAAAACTACTACTGTAAAAAATTGCGTTTACGCCACTGTTCCACCGACCTCCACTGCTGTCCATGGTGGAAATTGAATGATTGACTGGCTGATTGACATTTTTTTTAAATTGACATTCTCTAACTTTGGACACTGTAATAACAAAATCTGTAGTAGGACGCTGTATAATCCCACTATTGTTGCTACTATAGTTTGCCTGTTTTAATGACTATTGTTTGTATGCGATTGTCATTGTCGGCTGTTATCAATGGTTATGATCATTAATAATGGCCGCCATTATAAAACAAACATCCGTTTTTACCTATAAAAAGACGTTGTGGAAACATAGGCAATAGATGTTGCCCCTCCCACCGAGGTCACCGAGCACACCCAAAAGTCTTTCTCACTAATCCGAATCAGACAAGCCCTATTTATTGTGCTTATGGTCCATGAGGCTTGCTATAAAGCATAGGTCTAAATGCTGTTAAATTAGATAAAGCAAAAGGACAACTTCCATAATAATGTACAAAAAAAAATTATAAAAAATATTTAGAAAATAGAAACAGCAACAAATTAGGAAAAAGAACATATTTCAGTATCTGGCTGTAATCAGTAACAAAATCTAGGTGATATACTACCTCCGCCCTCTAGTGAGCTCGGCTATGGACCCTCTCTAGTTTGCTTATCGGTCAGGCATTGGGGTGGATGATGCCATTATCCACCTTCTACACAGAGCCCTTTCTAACCTGGAGAAACCAGGGAACACTGTGAGAATAATTCTCTTCGATTTCTCTAGTGCTTTTAACACCAGTCGAGGCTACTGAGAGACAAGCTGGCCTTTGTTGGAGTAGACCTCCATCTCTCAAATTGGGTCCTAGACTACCTCTTTAATCGACCTCAGTATGTGTCAGACACTGTCATCTGTAATTCAGGGGCACTGCAGGGTACAGTTCTTGCTCCTTTCCTCTTCACATTGTATACTGCAGACTTCAGGTACAACTCACCTAGCTGCTACCCACAAAAGTATCCAGATCCAGAGGTAAACAGAAATTTTGTTAATTGGTGTTAGTGGAACCACCTGAGGATCAATGCTGGAAAGACCAAGGGGATGGTGGTGGATTTTGCAAGCGCAAATTTCCTCCAAAACCAGTAGCCATCCAGGGGATGGACATTGAGACAGTGAACACCAATAAATATCTGGGTGTGGTCCTCAATAATAAGCTGGACTGGGCTGACCACATGGACACACTGTACAGAAAGGGCCACAGCAGGCTCTACCTGCTTAGGAGGCTGAGGGCCTTTAGAGTCCAGGGGGCACTTCTTAGGACCTTTTTCAACTCTGCAGTGGCATCAGCCATCTTCTTTAGAGTGGCCTGCTGAGGGAACGATACCAGCACCAGCGTTAGGAACACATTGGACAAGCTAGCTCTGTCCTTGGAAGCCCCCTGGAATCGGTGCAGGTGGTGGGGGAGAAATGGATTTTGTCAGTGGTCATCTCCATACTGGAGAATGACTCCCATCCAATGCACAAGACCATGATAGCACTGGACAGTACTGTCAGTGACCGGCTAATTCACCCAAAGTGTGAGCGCTATTGGAAATCTTTCCTTCCTGCTGCGTTTAGGCTATACAACCAACACCGACTCCATAAAGAGAAGTGAAATATTCTAATGTTTTTATTATATCTTTTTACCTATTTTTTTTACTCTTTGTCTTCTTTAACCGTAATGCCTTTACTTTACCTTTAGCTTTTTGTATGTGTAATAGCTATGCTGCTGTAAAACACTGGACTTCCCCATGGTAGGACTATTAAAGGATTATCTTATCTTATCTTTAAGACTAACGGTATAATGTCTTTTCAGTAAAAGAAGATCTAATTGCCCACCTTATCATTGTGAATAAAACATGTCTGCAATGGCAGAAAAGTAGTGATATATCAGGTTGGAAGATTTTGTATGAGGTAGGTCTGTCAAATGACCTTTGTATATACAAGTATAATGATGCCAAGAAATAAATGTTAGTATCACTTTAACAGATTTGTTCCTGTTTTTCCTTACATCAGTTCGATATATATGGCATTAGGTGGGATGACAAAGACTTTGTTGACAAGAAGAGTTTGAACTACACTACAGAGAATGAAAATCCAGTTGTATGCCTGGATCTTCTTCCTGACACTAACTACACAGTCTCTATGGTGGCTATCACTCCCACTTTTCTGGCCATTCGGCTCAACATAACGGTGAACACAACTAGTAGGTAACCAGTTCACACTATTTACACTTAGTTTCTGTAAAGATGTAGCTTTTGAAGTTTAACTGTAGGCAGAAAACTGACTTAGGGTACTATTACACGGAACGATAATCGGCCGAATCGGCCCTATCCACCCAATTATCGATCCGTTTAATAAACACAATGATCAGCCGATGATCTTTGTCAGCTGCTGATCGTTGATATAGGTTTGGATCTATAATTGTTGGCCACCGACCGCGCATTGCTACATGTAATAGCGGTGCGTGGACGGCGGCTGACGATTAGCAAAGTAAATACATTACCTATGCATGGTCCAGGGCTCCTCCTGTGCTTCTCGCCGTCTCCCGCGTGCTGCAGCTTCAGAGCGTCCTGTCTTAGCTGACAGGCCGCTCAGTCAATCACAGGCCAGGACCGCCGTGGCCAGTGATTGGCTGAGCGGCCTGTCAGTTAAGACAGGATGCTCTGAAGCTGCAGCATGAAGGACCCGGGGAGAAGCGGACCACAAGAGCAGCCCTGGACCATGGATAGGTAATGTATGCCAGTTTAGCAAGGGCTGCAAGGGCATGTAATAGGCCCAGTAAACGAGCGCCGATCTAGCAGTTATTATCAGGCCCCCATTGCCCCGTTTAATGCTACCCTTAGGGTACTCCAGGCAAAGGTAAAAACAAAGGGAGGATAGGGGGTGGTGGGAACATATTAATGAAATTATACTTACCTGCAAGCATCATTATCAATAGTTGCCCACCTTTCCCAATTAAGTGATAACATGTTACCGTCGTGGAAACATAGCCATAAAATGTTTCATTAATTTTTTTATTTTTTATTTAAAGAAATAAAAAAAATTAAATAAAAAATCCACATTTGGTATGCTTGTTATTGTAACACCTAAAAACTAAAAGGGTATGTCCACACGTACTTAATCTATACATTGCATTCTATGGAATCCCAGCCGAAGTGTATACACTCTGTATACACTCCGCTGGGATATTAATTGAGTATCGGCTACACAAAAGGGACTGTTTAGACAATGGCCGCACTTTACATTGTGTGCTATAGGTAATTGGAATGGGGCACACCAGAATGCGCCCGCATCCCAATTCAAAAGAAATGAAGTCCATCCAGCCGATACTGCAGTACCGGCCGGGATGAACTTTACTGACATTGGCCATTCTGTGACACGAGCATTGTCTAATGTTGTGTTAATCCGGCCTAAGAGACCATTCACATGTACAGCATCTGCAGCAGATTTGATGTTGGGGATTTGAGGCTGCATATTTTATGCTGTGTATAATAATTCAAGGGCCTTTTACATGGCCAATTATTGGCTAGGAGAGTTGCTAGAAATGCTCCTGCGGCTGATAATCGGCCAGTGTAAAAGTGACAGCAATCAGTTGAGGAGTGGGAAAACGCCCAATCTTGGTGTGCATCTTTGGGACAGGCTTCAAAATGTATCGTTATCGGATGCACATCTTCCTGTGTAAACAGGGGATGCTGACAGCAAAAGGAAACTGACAGCATGGATATGCATGTATCCGTGCTGTGAGTTTCCAGATCACAAGAAGTTCGTGCTTAACTTTTGCGCTGCTTGTGATCCAGCATCCTACTTTTCTGCTCTCCTGTCCTCTGGCCGTGGCTGTATCTTCAGATTCTTGGCCACTACATGAGAAGTATTGGAATCTGTGACCAAACTGATAATAATGTTGTAGGCGATGAGGTCATATAAGTACTTCTCTTTAGTGCAACAGAAGGCGATTGCCAGCTATATAAACAAATTTCAAACACGTTTTTGTTAAAAAAAACAAAAAAACAAAAACCTGTTCTTGTCCCATCCTTGCTGCTTGATGTCCTTTGAATTCAGTTGGCTGCTTATGTAAAGCATGTACATGACAGATCATTACAGGAAGAAGAGCAAAGATGTTCTATACTTTGGCTTATAGAAGACAGACCCTTTATTCATAATCAGGACAACACCTTTAGGCTTCCCAGTGTCAAAAGAACATATTTTCTGAAGGAGGTTTATGGGAATCAGAGATTAGATAAATAATTTGAACTTCTTAAACATGCATAATAATATAAAGTGTCTTGTTTATTTAGCAGTGAAAGAAACAGTTGGTGACATTGAGGTATTAAATAACACATGTTTGAAATGGACAAGGAGTTCTTCAGCAGTAAGATCACCTGAGGTGTATACAGTAAGTAGAGGGTGTGTGAGTATCTGTATAAAAGCCCATATATGTCTTACCTTCTGCCTTCGGGCCTTTGGTAATTCAAATATTGAATTGTTCTTTTCTAGAAAGTGAAATAGTACTCCCTTTCCTATGTAACTCAGATATCTAAACAACATATCTGAAAAAAAATTATGTTTAATGTTGCTGCCATAAAGGGAAATTTGTAACTTAGAAAAAGCAGGGTGAATCTCAAAAAATTAGCCCCAACATTCAAATGCTGGTAATAATAACGATGATGATGATGATGATGATGATAATAATTAGATCAGTTATTTCAAATCAAATCTACAGTTTTCATTGCTGAATCAGGTTAATGCATTGTGTAAAACTACAGCTCCCAGAAGCCCAAACTACACACCGTACACCATTAAAATTAATTAGGATACACATTGAACCCCTAAAATTCGTTAGAATACACAAAGTATCCCACGAATATACACAATATGCTCCCTAAACTTCTTTAGAATACATAATCTGCTCACTGAAATTCATTGTAATATATAGCAGGCCCCTTGATATTTATTAAATTATACACTTGCACACATTTTACTTTTTTCAGCAGAAGTGAGAGTTTTCCATCTATGTCCCAGTAGCAAAATCTTACAATATCTAAGCACAGCTGGTGCGAAAAGTATAGTGTGCGCAAATACTAAATAGGGTAAAACTCTACAAAAACACTGAAGAGGTTGTGGTGTAAGCCGTGTACCGAGGTGGGCTCCCCAGAATACAGCGAAAAGTCAAGAGCGAGAGAGACGACTCCAACACCAAGTTAACCCAAATTGTAATTTTACTGAAATGCACCAATACTAGTACTACAGGTACCAATAACCCCCAAACCATCACAATAATACAATAATAACAATAATACAACAACTAGTGGAGACCCCTGTGCTACATAGCTTGTCGCCACACTTTATCTAATCCAGATGTTCACAACAGCTTTTACCTATTAGCAGTCTCAGATAGATTGGACGCTATTTACCTCTTAATACCCTCACAAGACAGGAACAATTGTGTATGGATGCGTTACTCAGGCGCACTCGCGGTGTAGCACAGCGGTTTACAATCTTAACAATAAATCTAAAACCACAATTTGACAATAAGACAACAATCGGCCGAAAATATTGTCAGACAGGCAATGCTGTGGTATATGAGTCCCACACGTGTGTTCTGTGTGGCTTGTGGCCTAATACGAACAAGAAACCTAACTAACTAACTACTTGTAGGCAGTGACTCAGTCTCTCATACGTTGACGTGCACGCTACTGTCTCACTGTGTCCAGATGAAAAGCTCCTCTGCCAACATCCAGTCCCACGATGGCGACCACTGTTCACAGCAGCACGATCCAACTCACAGAGGATCCAATCGCCAGCAACAACAGCTGATCTCCACCGCAACTAGAAGTCCCAGCAAACCGATTCCCAGCTTGGATGGATCAGGATTTTTACCAACAGCTCTCAGGGAAAAATGGCCGCTCTCTCCTTGACAACCAAAAGACCGTTAGTGATGTCACAGACATGTGACCAGTCACTTATACTTAATGTTAATGCTCAACAGTGGCATCTTGTGGCCAAAATAAAGAATTGTAGGTACAGTTACAATGACATCTCTTACATGCCACCCCACTAGAGGTTGGTGTCCTCGCCAACCCTCCCCATACAAACTCGTCTTGCGCATAGCGCTGTGGGGGCACACCAGCATTACACCTGGGAGTTCTACGTGGGGTTATAGACTCAGGGGTATCAGGAGTGTCAGGCAATCTCTCTGAGGGAGGGGCCGCTGACTGTGTAACCCTCTCCCTGGGTGGCAGACTTGCTACAGTTGGAACCTCTGTGGGGGTTGGGACAGGAGCTGTCCACCATTCCTCATCTATGGGGGGTTCTACCGCAGTCTGAACAG
Organism: Dendropsophus ebraccatus; assembly: GCF_027789765.1. Lineage (NCBI taxonomy): Eukaryota > Metazoa > Chordata > Amphibia > Anura > Hylidae > Dendropsophus > Dendropsophus ebraccatus. Next base: position 86,549,449 of record NC_091456.1, on the reverse strand, counting down.
TGACAGGCAACTCCTCTACTATTACAGGCTCCTCAAAAGTACAGCATCTCAGCATATTACGGTGCAAATTCCTTGAGGGTCCACCGGTCCCCACTGGCTCCACCTCATAGACCGGGATGGCAGGGTCTACCCTCCTCTTCACCACATATGGGACTGCCTCCCACCGCCCATCCAACTTCCCAGATGGTCTTTTGGCCCTAACCATCACTCGATCGCCCGGGACAAATCCACCTCTTTGCACTGGTCTCGGGTTGGGGTGTACTACTTGTCTCAGGCGTTCCCCTACAACCTTGTGCACTGCTCTGAGTCGGCGGCGATGCTCTTGCGCCCATGCAGTAGAACTTCTTGGAGGTGGACCCATCGGATCAGGCATGTGAAGGTCCTCGATCTCCTGACCCGCCCTCCCAAACATAAGCATATGTGGGGAGTAACCGGTGGTGCTGTGTACCCTGTTATTGTAAGCCCACATCAATTCAGGTAAGTACTCTGGCCAGCGGGCCTTCTGAGTATCCTCCAAGGTTCGCAGCATCTGAAGCAGGGTGCGGTTGAATCGCTCACACACTCCATTCCCCTGAGGGTGATATGGGGTGGTGCGTGAACGTTCAATCCCGTACAGCTGATACAGTTCACTGATCAGTGTCCCCTGAAAACATGCCCCCTGATCTGAATGAATCCTTCGTGGACATCCAAACACATGTATAAAATGTTTACAGACTGCCTCGGCAGCAGACTCTGCCGTCTGGTCTCGAGTAGGCACCGCTACTGCATATTTTGTGAAATGATCTGTCATGACCAGGCAGTATGAATGACCTGAGGCGGAATACCCAATATGTACATAATCAATCATAAGGACCTCAAGTGGTGCAGATGTCTGGATGGTCTGAACAGGAGCCCGTTGCTCAACACTCTTATTTAACCCACAGGACCGACACTTAAGGCAGGCCACGGCCACCATATCTCCCAAACCGGGGCAATATACCAATCGCTGGAGCCACTTGTATGTTTTATCACTCCCAAAGTGAGCCCCCCGTTCATGGGCTTCCCGGGCGGCCTCTGGTCCCAATGACATGGGAATGACAATCTGTTGCCGAAACTGCAGTTCAGACTGTAGGTATGTGGTCCGGCACAAGAGCCCCTGGATAATACTCAGCTTATCCCACTGTCTCAACAGCTTCTGACCCTCTGAAGTTAGTTGGGCCCGTTCTTCCGGTCGAGGCCAGACCCTGTCCCGGACCCACTCCTTTACTTTTCGCAGATCTGGGCAGTCACCTTGGACCCTCTCCCAGTCCGCCAACGTCTTTCCCAACACCATTACCATTCCGGACACCACCCCACTTGAATGTGCCACATCCCGGAACATGGGCAATCGACCTAGGTTGGGAGTTTCGGTGTCCTCAAGCTCATCGTCAACACTCACAATGGGCAGTTCCACTGGAACCCGGGAGAGCGCATCAGCGTTGCCATTCTCCCTCCCTGAGCGGAACTTAATGCGATACTGATACTTAGAGAGGCGAGCCATCCATCTCTGTTCGAGGGCTCCAAGCTTGGCGTTCTCCAGGTGTGCCAACGGGTTGTTATCTGTCATCACAGTGACCTCTGCACCTGTCAGATACTCAGCAAACCTTTCAGTCATGGCCCACACCAGCGCCAACAGCTCCAGCTTAAAGGAGCTATAGTTGTCAGGGTTGCGCTCCGTCTCTCTCAAAGACCGACTGGCATAGGCAATTACTCGCTCACGTCCATCCTGGACTTGGGACAGCACGGCCCCTAGACCATGTAGGCTCCCATCAGTATACAGCAGGAATGGGGTATCAAACCGTGCATAAGCCAAAATGGGAGCACTGGTCAGCGCCTCCTTCACCGCTTCAAAGGCCTCCTGCTGCCGTGGTCCCCACTTGATGGGCCGATTCTTCGGGCCTCCCGCTGTGCCCCTTACCAGCTCGTTTAATGGACCTGTCAAATGAGCGAATCGCGGTATGAACCTCCGGTAGTAACCAGCCAGTCCCACGAATGCCTGCACCTCTCGTAGTGTTCGTGGCTGAGGCCACTTCTGAACAGCCTCCACCTTTACGGGGGCTGGCTGTACCCCTTCTGAAGTGATCACATGCCCCAAGTATTCTATCCGCTGCTGGAACAACTGACACTTCTTGGGCTTGATCTTGAGCCCGTGGTCCCGCAGCCGCCCCAGGACCTGCCGCAGTTTTTGGAGATGATCCTCAAAGGAGTTCCCAAACACCACCACATCGTCCAGATATATCAGCACTGATTCAAAGTTGAGGTCCCCCAAACAGTGTTCCATCAGCCGCTGAAAGGTCCCTGGGGCATTGGTTAAACCAAATGGCATCCGATTGAACTCGTAAAGTCCCATAGGTAGGATGAAGGCCGTCTTTGCCTTGTCTTTTTCGGCCACCGGTACCTGCCAATAGCCACTGGCCAGGTCAAGGGTCGAGAAGAACTTTGCATGACTCAGGGCAGACAGCGACTCTTCAATCCGCGGCAGAGGGTAGGCATCTCGTATAGTCTGAGCATTCAGTTTACGGTAATCCACGCAAAACCTAAGGCTTCCATCTTTTTTCCGCACTAATACTACAGGTGCAGCCCAGGGACTCTGGCTCTCTTGAACCACCCGATTGTCCAACATGCTGGCCACCATTTCTTTCACCTCCTGGTACATCTTTGGCGGGATCTGCCGGTACCGTTCCCGGATAGGCGCAGCATCGCCAGTAGGGATTTCGTGCTCAATGCCGGAAGCACAACCAAAGTCTTCGTCATGCCTTGAGAACGCCTCCTGAAATTCCCAAAGGGTATCATCCAACAACTGTTGTTGTCCCGGAGTCAGAGTCTTGCAGTCTACTCCCATAAGGGCCATGATCACTCGGCCGTTCCACTCCGCAGTTGGGGACTCCCTTTGTTGAACCTCCACAGCATAGGTCCAGGCCAACCCCTCATCAGTCTGTAGCGTAAAACTCTTGCGTCGGATGATATCACCCTGGGGTACATAGACATCGGCCAGTAGGGTAGTCCCAGGAACGGTCAACTGACTGTCCATGACATTGAGACATCGTACAGGTACGCATCCATTCTTCACAGTGGCGAGAGCCCGGGCTATCAATGGGCGGGTTGAAGACTCTCCCTGAGTGGCGGGTTCAATCAGGACCTGATGGTTTGGGGGTTATTGGTACCTGTAGTACTAGTATTGGTGCATTTCAGTAAAATTACAATTTGGGTTAACTTGGTGTTGGAGTCGTCTCTCTCGCTCTTGACTTTTCGCTGTATTCTGGGGAGCCCACCTCGGTACACGGCTTGCAACTTGGCGTAGTCGGCAGGATACAGCGACCGTCATGGACAGAGACGCGGCACTTCAGGGTGCCCCAGTAGGATACGTTCCTTTGGGGGCACTATTGCAACATCTGCCTAAGTTTGATGGGAACAACATGATGTTGCAAGATTGGACTGAGAGAGTGCGTAGTGTAGTCAAAATGTGTAACTTGGTCCCAGAGCTGCAGGCAGAGGTGGCGGTGGGGGCCTTAGAGGGTGACGTTAGGCGGGCAGTGATGTTACGGCCCGAATCTGAGAGAGACACATTGAAAAAAATATTTTCCCTCCTGGAGGGGACCCAAGGGGGCCGGGCTAAAGTAGTACAGTTGCGAAGCCGCTTCTTCAACCGACCGCAGCGAGAGAGACGACTCCAACACCAAGTTAACCCAAATTGTAATTTTACTGAAATGCACCAATACTAGTACTACAGGTACCAATAACCCCCAAACCATCACAATAATACAATAATAACAATAATACAACAACTAGTGGAGACCCCTGTGCTACATAGCTTGTCGCCACACTTTATCTAATCCAGATGTTCACAACAGCTTTTACCTATTAGCAGTCTCAGATAGATTGGACGCTATTTACCTCTTAATACCCTCACAAGACAGGAACAATTGTGTATGGATGCGTTACTCAGGCGCACTCGCGGTGTAGCACAGCGGTTTACAATCTTAACAATAAATCTAAAACCACAATTTGACAATAAGACAACAATCGGCCGAAAATATTGTCAGACAGGCAATGCTGTGGTATATGAGTCCCACACGTGTGTTCTGTGTGGCTTGTGGCCTAATACGAACAAGAAACCTAACTAACTAACTACTTGTAGGCAGTGACTCAGTCTCTCATACGTTGACGTGCACGCTACTGTCTCACTGTGTCCAGATGAAAAGCTCCTCTGCCAACATCCAGTCCCACGATGGCGACCACTGTTCACAGCAGCACGATCCAACTCACAGAGGATCCAATCGCCAGCAACAACAGCTGATCTCCACCGCAACTAGAAGTCCCAGCAAACCGATTCCCAGCTTGGATGGATCAGGATTTTTACCAACAGCTCTCAGGGAAAAATGGCCGCTCTCTCCTTGACAACCAAAAGACCGTTAGTGATGTCACAGACATGTGACCAGTCACTTATACTTAATGTTAATGCTCAACAGTGGCATCTTGTGGCCAAAATAAAGAATTGTAGGTACAGTTACAATGACATCTCTTACAGTGGCACTCTTGCCCATTCACAGTGATGAAATATTACCACCATACTGCTACTGAAAAAATGTCCTACAGTATATACAGAAATATCTTACCAACAGTACTACTGTATAATGACTAAAAAGTACTGCCACACAGTAACTGCTATCATTACCACCACAGAACTTAGTGACCCTAAGTGTCCCATAGTGACCCTAAGAGATTACAATGCAGTTGCATCCATTAATTCACAGGAGATATCTTTCCTGTTTGGAATTGTTCACTTTCCCTTATCTTTCCCATCCGGCCCAGCTGATTTCCTTCAGCCATAATTCATCTTTACAGAACCTGTCTGACCAACATCTTAAGCTTCACATTCTTTCAACTCCTTTACTACTTTTGTCCACCTATAGTGCCCCAAATGGTAATACTATGCACTTGGTGTCTCACACAGTAAAGTGGGTAGATAAGTGGGTTGGGGAAGGTTCCCCAAATAAGTAGGTAGGTCGCTCCTGTAGATAAACAGGTGCCCCAGTAGGTAATAACCCCTATTAGGTACATCCCCCAGTATCTAGTCTTTCTCATTAGGAAGGTGAGTCCTGTAGGTAATTTCCCCAGAAGCTAGGTCCCCACATGTGTAATTTCCCCTATTAGTAGCGTCACTCCAATTCTTAAATTCTCCAGTAGCTAGGTCCCCCCAAATGTAATATCCTCCATTATCCAGGTCCCTCTGTAGGTACAGTAATCTCCTCCAGTAGCGAGGTCCTCTGTGTAGTTCAAACATGCAAAAAAGAGCCAGTGGAGCTTCATTTAAGAATCTCAAAACATATGATTAGCCAGATATCCCTCCGGGAAGGGCCAAGCCAAGGGGTGGCTCCTGTAGGGAAACTACTAAAACCACCATATTAAGTGGCTCTATAAGTCAATGTAATGACTAGATAAAGACCAAGGCCAGGTATCCATCCACAGGTGCCCTGTGTAGGTAGCATCCCCAGTTGCCAAGTCCTCCATAGGTAGCATCCCCAGTGGCCAGGACCTGCCCCTATAGGTAATATCCCTGTAACCAGCCCCCCCCCCCCCCCCCCAAAAAAAAAGTAATAATTTCCCCTGTTGCACCTCTCCATATAGTAATAATGACCCCTGGCTTGCTTGGTGTTATAAATGGCCCTGCTGCTGTGAAGATATGAAGCACTCACCTTACCTAAAGGATGTACGCACCTTTGTTGTTGTGAGGAATGCAATTCCAAGTTGTCAAAATCATGTCTGTAGTTTGCAATGTCATCAAAATGAAGAAGGGACCCTAGCACAGTGTTATGTGTTATGTGTTGTAGCAGGCATTTGTTACATTTCTTTTAATAGTTATATATGGCATATCATTATTCTGTAGGTGTTCATCCAAGGACGGATAAAATCTTCAGGTGTTTTACTCCAGAGCATAATGTTTAACTTCAGCACAGACAAAGTATCTCCCATGCTCTGTCTGGATTTGCCTTTTTCCGCAGAATATGTTGTTAATGTTACAGAGCATTCCACAGACCAGTCTACATACGCTTATATAAACATAACAAATGATGGTAAGTATGGATGTTACTGGCACTTTTGTGTACAGTATGTGTACTTTTATTTTGTCCATATTATTTTTCTATAATTCTAGCACAAACTGGTTCATTGTAATTACTATTTTTAAGTTATCAAAATTTGTCATCTGATCAAAGATTAATGTGAAGGGCAGAAGAGCACTTCTTAAATTACAAGACTACTGTGTTGGTGACCAGCGTATCCAAAATGGCAGGTCTCATGGGATATAACTGGTATGGAGTAGCTAGCCCCTACTAAAAGTGGTCCAAGAAAGCACAACCTGTGATCTGGTAACAGGGTCGTGTGCAGCCAAGGCTCTTTGTTGTGAATCAAAAGTGAAGGCTGGCCTGTGTGGTTTGATCCTTGAGAAAGCCTCCAGTTTGGATGACAATAATATGTGTGAATAGCCTACCAGACGAGAGTTGCTTTAGTTGTATCTAGTCTAAACGCCCCTCTGTAAGCTAAAGAGGTACAATGGTGTGAAATGGATAAAATGCTGAAAGCAAACGTAAAAAATACATGAAAAAGTTGGCTTCTAATGAGCATATTTTGTTTTTCAGAACCTGAAAATTCTAGAAAAGAACAAATATTGAATGAAACTTGTCTGTGGTGGAATCGTAGTATAGATGGATTACATGAGATATACAAAGTTAGTAATCATCATTATTCATCATAAAGCATAATTTTGCTTTTATATCCAATGTGTGAATATATGTAATGGTGCTCTAACCTCCAATAAAGATTTTATCAGCATATATTAAAAGCCGTACTAAAGGACATGACTGTAATGGTAATGATCATTCCTTAACCGCTTAGCGTCCCATGACGTACCTGGTACATCATGGTGGTGCAGCCGGGCAGTGCCTCTATTAGCCGGAGCGGGTCCCGTTGCCGCGCCGGCTAATTAAGCACTTCAATGCAGCTGTCAAACCTGACAACTGCATTGAAGTGCTTTGTACTGCACGTCCCTGGTGTCTAGTGGGTCGGATCTCCCCCCCCCCGCTATGCGATCGCGGGGGGGGAAATCCGGTCTTCTGGCCAGACTGGCACTCATCGTCGCAATGATGCTGATCCTGGCTCAGCAATAGATTGCTGTGGCCTGCAGCAGGCCACAGCAATCTATCACCGAGTACAATGATCTTTGCTGTGTATATACACAGCATTGATCTCTATGAGGAGGGACTTCAAGTTACAGTAAAAATAAAAGTAAAAAAGTGTTTTTATTAATAAAAAATCCCCTCCCCCTAATAAAAGTCCAAATCACCCCCCTTTTCCCATTTTATAAATATAAATAAATAAATAAACAAATGAATAAACATGTTTGGTATCGTCGCATGCATGATCGCCTGAACTATTAATTAATCACATTCGTGATCTTGCAAGGTAAACGGCGTAAGTGCCAAAAAATTCCAAAGTGCAAAATTGCGTATTTTTTCATAGCTCTTAGCGTTTGCCCGTATCCTAGGTGAACAGCAAGATAAAGACTAAACTTAAAAAGAAAGCAATTTTGCCAATGCAATGCATGTGCAAAGTAGCTTTCTTTTGCAATTTCAATCACCTAACAAAAGTTTGGGTGCTGGGAGTGTCCCTTTAAGGGATAACATGTAGTGGTTTTAACAAACACAATTTTCCTCATTCTGCAAAAGCAGCCCTGACCCTTTAAAACATAGACTTCACTAAACTTCAGTTTTTAGCTGGACTCAAGGTAGGGACCTGGCTTTTAAAATGGGGATGTCTGTTTGGGACAAACCCTTTAAAAATAACATAAATTATAATATACAGTGCACCAGTGAACTGGGGCTGTAATCAATATAAAATCTCAGGCGGAAAGCCATGTAGTGCTCAAGCCACATACACACTGAACAGTCAATCATGTAGCAAGTAAAAAAACACAGGGGCACTCACCCGTATATGCTTTTTGGAGAGTTTATTTTTTATTTTTGTGAAACTGTAACAGACAACAGACAGACACCAGCCGGGTGCATGGTAACTGCTGTTTTGTGTTTTGTTTTTTATAGTTATACAACTTTGTAATGTAAGTTATGTATGTATGTATACAACTTTGTGTCCCCCCCCCCCACGCTAGACCCGGAAGTGTGGTGCATTATACTCACCGGATCTCGTGTCGACCCCTATCCGCCATCTTGGGACCATGACGTAGTCTTAGGGAGGCCGGCCGAACCGCTCCATCCGTCACTCATGCCAGCCCCCCTCTGCCGATTCATAACTGTGCTCAGCCGCGATTGGCTGAGCACAGTTATCCTCGGCCAATCGCGGCTGAGCTGCTGATGACGCGGCAGAGGGCGGCCAGCATAAGGGACGGATGGAGCGGATCGGCTGGCCTTCTGAAGATTACGTCATTGTCCCAAGATGGCGGGAGGGGGGCCAACATGAGATGCGGTGAGTATAATGCACCACACTTCCAGGTCTAGCGTGGGTGGGGGGAAACACAGGGAAGGGGGCCATTCACATACATAACATACATTACAAAGTTGTATAACTTGTTTAGCGCCGCACTACCCCTTTAAGCACTGTATCTGCTACTAACACTAACACACAAGAGGTTATACATGAAATTTTATTCCGTCTCATTTTATCTCTACTTCCACAGCTGTATGTTCAAGGGAAGAAGTGGTCTTCAAAAGAATTATTTCAAGGTTTACTGTACAAAATTAATACAGACCACAATATCAGTGCAATATGTTTAGATGTACCCATGGATAATGAGTACCCAAGTAATATGACTGGAGCATTTTCCCACCTTGTTGGTATGTTAAACATGTTTTTCTATCTCATCTTAACATATGGTCCTATATGGACCTCTAAGGGTACATTCACACTGAGCAAATTCTGCAGAATTCCGAAGCAGAGCTCTCCACCGCAGAACCCCCCCCCCCCCCCCCCCCAGTGTGAAACAATGTGTCTATGGGAGGGCTTGCGCGCCTCTGTTCTCCTTCGCTCTCCGCTCAAAGAATTGACATGACGGGGTTCCGTGGCAGAGAGCTCCGCTGCGGAGTTCCGCCTAATTTGCTCAGTGTGAACATACCCTGAGAGAAACTACTGTTAAAAACTGAGTTAGGATAAGTTTAGAAATAATTTCATATTACACTTTCCTGTTATATTTTATAGTTGGAGAACCCATTCAAAATCTATCTGTGTTCAATGAAACATGTCTAATTTGGAGAAGACATTTAAGGACAAAAGAGCTCTATGTGGTAAGTTTAAAGATTTATGAATGTAAAATGGATTTCAGATTTGTACATGAGTTTTGGAATTCCTTGTTCTTGTTTGTTTATGGTCTTCTGAAATGGCAGAAAGTGATGTGACACCTATGGAAGTGTGACATTATCATGGCAATCAATCACAGCACACCGCATGACCACATGGCCATAGCATAAGTGGCTGCCAATGTCTTGGCTGCCTGACATCCTATCAATACTTGGTGTTTTGAACAGAGATGTAGACTGGCACAGAACGAAAGATGCCTTACAAGTTACAGGGCAAAGGGAAAACAGAAAGTAAGAGTTGGAGTTGTGTATATAGTTATGCAGTGGAGGCAGGGTTATTGCAGATTGCAGTAAAGTAAAAACCTAGTTGAAATCAAGATTTCCGAGGTTATGAAATAATATAAAAACCTATTTTTTTTAATAAAAGCATACCTGTCAAAGCGCTTAGGTTGAAAATTCTTCATGCAGAAAAAGCTGACACTGGAAGTTCAGGTTGCTATGAAAACTTCCCATGCCCCTGCAATTTCCGTGCATGAGCCCTATTCTAAAACCAGTAGGGCTCATGGATGGAACTTGCCAGGGCATATGATGTTTAAATCTAAGCACTGTGACAGGTATGCTTTTAAGGTCAAGTAAGAACAGCATTACAAGCTGGCAAACCATAGAGTCAATGGACATTTTTGGACAAATGACAAATTGGGTTTCATGTTTTTGTTTTACTCTAATGATTTAATTATTCAATTAAAGTTTTGTCAAGCTGTGTCGACACAATACATACATCTTAGGCTGTATATATATATATATATATATATATATATTTCACAATTCTCATTTAATATTTTATGATTATCATAGTAACTGCATTATGAACTGCAGTTGTATCATTGAATAGTTATAATATGTAAATCAAACCTTGTAGTAGTCGTTCAACACATAAAACAGTGCCTATTAGAAATAAAGGTGTTGAACTGTAGCTTAATATGCAGACACCATAAGCTCCTTAATCCAGTAACATAGAGTTCTACCCATTTTTTCTCATTTTCAGTTTTTTATCCACGGTTATAGAAGAAATGGGAGGAGCATATTTTACAAGCTGGTGTTCAATATTGCCTCAGATGAGAAACAACCCATTGTGTGCTTTGACCTCCAAAAAGGCATTAACTACACAGTGCACGTTGTGTCAGCATTTTACCCTCAATACCCTGTGCAAATCTCTGTCCTTGCCCCAAATTCAGGTATGCATTCAGATGTTATTCACATGGGAAATGATTGAATCAGGGAAACATGATTACTACTTGAGTCATACAAAAGAAAGATGTAGTTTAAATGGTCAGTGTTGTTTTAAACCTCTATTTAATAGCTTATGCGATTTCTAACAAATTCAAAAAGTGTTTTATTTACCAAAATGACTCCTAACCCCAGAAAATAAACCTTAAAAGCAGAGCTGGAAAACAGGGGTGTAAATAGCCTTCTAACTAGATAGTAATGAGGATTCTGGGCATAGCTTTTTTCTTCATAGTCATTTAGAGAGATAAATCTATTTGTTATTACTGTATGTCAATGAGGCTTAAAAGCTCAGGGGACATCCCCCAGCACGGCAAAGCCAAGTCAAGTCCAGCCCATGTTTTCTTTATCAAGTGGCTGTCAGTCAAATGGGGTATGCAGGTGCACACATGTACAGAAGCAGTGAAGAAGAAGACATGGTTTGGACTTACTTGGGCTTTTATTGTGTTGGGGAATGCCCCCTGAGCTTTTGAGCCTCATTTAGGCCCCCTTTACACATCTGGAAAATCAGTGCTAAACCCTTCACTAGAGAGGACAAGTCAGAGATCATCTCAACCCATGCCATGAATAAGGAGAGTCACAGTGCAGGACAGTATCCATAAAGAAAAGTAAAGGAACTGATCCGGATAAAGCAAAGTTACTAGAAGCCTATGAACTCTATCTCGCACTGCGGGTGTGGACAGGGAACCCTTAGCATTTGGCTCATCCCAGGTAACAAGGTCTGGGGCTTGTGTCGCCCACTAGGATGGGTCCCCCCACACTGGTAGGGCAATAGGTGGTGCGAAGACCAAAAGAATCAAAACACGGGCACAAGTATTCTCTCTCTCTCTTCTCAAGTATTCTTCTATTTCTACCTCCGACCTCACGGAAGAGCACAGAACTACTTGGGTTGGGACTCTCAAGACATCCTCCTCTCTGCTCTTCTGATCTTCTACTCTCAGCGCGCAGCTCAGTCGGCACGACTGTACAACCTTCTATATTCTCACTACAGATCTGGATCCTAAACTATCAAGTGTCGTATTAAGTGTAAAGTCTTATGTCAATGCAAAGCTGTATGACCTGCTGCATACAAGTACCTCCAGAGTAAAGCAGATTTTACTTATGATAAAGAGACTCTGTGATTCCTCATTAAGAACCAATACAGTTCACGTTTATTCCTTTGGGTCATCTACCCCCTTTTCCGTGGGTGGCAGTGCCAATAGTCCGGGTGGGTCCCTATTCCACTCCGGACCACCGTGAGAACAGCTCAAGGGACCCCGCAACAACCCGGCAGGTCACTGACCACAGGGGAACAAGGTACAACCGACCCTTTAAACTAAAAGCAGGTGTGCCACCATACATGTGTGCCAAACCGGCACTGGCGTCAGGACTTAACATCTTTGGGCCCGGCTGTATCTCAGCCAACCACCTCCGGAGTGGCATCACACCCTACCATCTGGCAAGTGACCAGCCGTCCTACCTCCATACTACCGGGGGTGGGCACCACATTTGCACAACACAAAACGCTTTGCATAGTTCCCCCCTGTGCCCTATATAGGCAGTTATGCCCTCAAGTAGTATTCAGGCCACTCTGTTCCCCCATATAGTATAGTATAAGAGGCCTTCTGTGCATCCATATAGTAGTTAGGCCCCTGTATGCATTCATATACTGTAGATAGCCCCCACTCAATAAGTAGAATACCCATATACAGTGATCCCTCAACTTACAATGGCCTCAAGATACAATATTTTCAACATAAAATGTTACTTTCTAGACCATCGTTACTTGAGACCAGACTCAACATACAATGCTACAGACAGCCAGGATCTGTGAAAGATGTAAAAAAAAAAAACCTAGCTGATCAACCAATAAAGGTGGCCATTTTTCTTGTAAAACCCCAATGTTAGTGAAGTGCATGCACTGGTTTGCTGTCTGGTATCTCCTCTCTATAGTCCAAGTGATACTACATGTCCTGTACTGCTGTGTGTGTCTAGTTTTTCCTCTCTATAGCAGGGCTGTATTAACAGCTGCTGCTGCCCTAGGCATTAAACAGGGAGACGCCCCATCTACACGCACCTTTTGGCGATACCAGACCTGACCAATACCACCATACCCCCCATCCCCCTGGAAAAGACACCAGATTTACTGGCAAGTCTGAACGGGAGGAGGGAAACTAAAAAAATAAAAGCAAAAAAATTTGTTTTTTCTGTCCCCCTGCTCCCTGGTGCTGCCCCCCTGCAAGGTGCTGCCCTAGGCACCGGACCACGGGTGCCTTGTGGTAAATACGGCCCTGCTCTATAGTACAACGTGTTACTACATGTCCTGTACTGCTCTTTACCTGTGCCAGGATGAGTATCACCTTTGGGCATCAGGTGAGGGCGGTTTCATTTTATTTTTCTGGGACCCTGCATGACCTGTATAGGATATTTTGGGAGATTTAGAACCAATTACCAGTTTTCCATAGAGTTTTGGTCTCAACATGCAATGATTTCAACATATAATGATTGCCCTGGAATCAATAAATATTGTATGTTGAGGGACCACTGTACTTATTCTCCAGATTGATAGTTCCCCTAGTAGGCCCCCCCCCCTATGTATTCTTCATGCATGCTTTTTAGTAATTCTCACTGTAGTGATCCAGCCCCAGCAATAAACATCCTCCCCTGTAGGTAATTCCCTGTAAGCAGCCCTCCCCAAACACCTGTAAGCACTGCCAGTGTCGCTGGGAGCCGGGGCATCTTCTGCTTTACCTTTTATGTACTGCAGTGTGTACGTGACACAAACTTCACTTTCATGCTGCAACACAAAAAAGGTTAAAGAGCAGAAGACAAGGAGTGCTCTGCTTCGCTGCAGTGAAATCGGCTGCAGTACTCAGTACCATTATAGTCTATGGCCCTTCATTCTTGCTGCGGATTTTCATTCCGCTGTGAAAATGTAGTAACAGCCATGTTTAACTATTTAGCTGCTGTGCCTGTAACAATAATAAACAGCTAATGCGCCCCAGGCGCACTTCTGCTTGAGGCTCAGCCAATCAGTACACAGTCCATCTACATCCTCTGACTGGCTGAGCGAGCCGTCAGTGAGCGGAGACCCAAAGACTTTAGCAGGAGTGTGCTGGGGGTAACAAGGGTGGAAAAGCATTGGTTGGTGGAAAAGACGATCTAGACTAGAGACTAGAGGATATAAAAATATGCTTAGCACCTTCCCCTAAAATAACTAAATAAATATTTGAAAGGCAACAGAGGTATAATACATATTTGTACATTTAATTTACCTAGGAATAATAGTCAAACAGTTATCAAATAATACCAGATTAAGAGGACCAAATGTTAACAACATATATTATTACCGCCATACTCTTACTCACTATGTGTACTGACACTTATACTACCAATAATACCTTCACACAAGGGGGAGATATCATCATACATATTACCATATACTGTTACTGACCAAATCCTGTATACTGAGAGTATTATTACCAGAATACCATAAGGCAATATCACCCTATATATTACCACCATGCAGTGACTACAGGTGACGGAAGTGGCTCACTTTAGTTTTCTTTCACCCACAATTTATCTCTACAGAATATTCCAAAAGTCATCTTAGGCTAGGCTAACAAAAATTCTTTTTATTCCGTTTAAGGTATACACTAAAAAAGAAAAAAAACTATAAATGGTAAAAGTGATACAGCTGTATGACTGTTTGCCCACTGTTTGCTGTATACGATACCGCACAATCTGTTTACCCTTTAATCCAATTTATCAATTGGATCAATTTTGCAGTGACGCAGCAGAGTTAAAGATACAGATGTTGGGGTTCACAGGTGGATCCTTCGGTGGGACAGTCTAACACTGATGTTCCCCTTCTAAAAGGTGGTGGCAGCTTGGTGGCATAATTATACTTCATACAATGTTGCAAGGATTCATCTTGAATGACCCTAAGGTGACTGAGTAGGCTTTATCCTACTTAGATGTTATGCTGGCAGAGCCATGACTAGGTAACTTTCAGCTCTGCAGCAGTGCTGGCAGAGTTACCTACTCCATCCCAGGCCAAACCAGGACCTAAAGGGGTTTTCTGATTAAAAAATACTTGTCCCCTATCCCCAGGTCTGTTGTGACACAACAACCATATGAATTATGTTAAGCACCACCACACTGCCATGGGTGAGTCAACATGATTTTATAGATTTGTGTTAATAAGAAGTGGCCAGAATTGTGTTTTATTCCTATTTCGGGAGGCCCTCTGTTATTTCTTAGATACACTAATACCTATGTGACTCAGAACATTGTTTGTTTTAGTCGATAACTATAATATTATAGGCGGTGTGTTTGTAGGACGCCATTTTGTAATCTTTTGAATTATGTGCATATATTGTCTTTTAGATTTCTATTTGAAAATAAATTCATGATTTTTAGCTGAAGCCTTTGTTTTTTTGCTCTTTTTGTGTACTATGAATTCAGTACTAGTAGGACTGGCACAAGGATATCGCAAATGTTTGCAGTCTTTTGGAAAATTGCCACAAAAACTGCAAGAAAAAACTCATGAAGCAGAATATAAAATGTTGCACTTTTTTTTGGCCTGAACCTCCCTTGGATGTAAGTTTGGGCTTACCTTTATGCCTTCATGATACATCTCTTAAAAACCAGGCGTACTGTATTACTGGCCTTATCAGAGCTCATCTTCTACCAGTTGCATTAAGCTGCATGTAGACAGTGAGGTATTTTGTCAGCACTGTGTCTCGTTTTAATTATTACATTAGTACATTCAGTACAGTATATGGTAGGTGAAAAGACAGGGATTAAATAGAAAGTAGCCTGATCAGTAATTAGCTATAATTACCCGGCTAATAACGACCCTAATGATTGTATGATGATCTAATTTTGCTCTTCTGTTTGGGAATAAACTGAGATTATGCAGTGTGCTTCACTGCTTAATTGAGATAAAACAAGAGATGGTAAATAGGTTAACATCAAGTGGAGGGAGAGCCAACTACAAACAGCTGCAATTTACAGATTACAAGGACGATTGTCAGAAAATGTGCACTTAGTGCTATACAACACTCCTTTCTGTGATCAAACATTCATAAATTCCCATTTTCAGACTGGGGACAGATCTACAAATGTAAGATGCAGGGAGCTGATAGAAAAGGCTAATGTTATTTAAAGCAGCCAGAGTACTAATTTGTGTCCCTCCAAGCATATGTTATATATAACACGATAAAGAAATAACACATGCAACTGAAAATATCAGTTACAGTATATACCAAACCTATAACTAAAACAACCTATTACTATTTATACTCTATATATAAAAATTGCAGATCAGGGGTAAACTTAGTTTTTTGGGGGATGACATATTGTGTTTGTGCCAAACGCAAAAGAGTACTGACTACATCAGGGAACCAACGGACATTGATCGTTTTTTCCAATATGGGATGTAAACATATATTGTTAATATTGCACCACAAAGGGGATGTAAATGTATAGTAATCGTATTGCACCACAAATAGATAAAAAAATCACAGAAAGCAGCTATTTTAGTACAATCCTGCAAGATATAGCAGTCAAACATAAACTATCTATGCCCAGAAAAAGCAAAGCACACTCAATATACACAAGGGATAATTGCAGCAGCATAGTATTCTAGGCATAGAATATCTGCAGCAGCATTACCATTCAAAAGATGGTATGTAGCTCCCCAAATCCCATTAGGGTAGATATTAGCACATTATAACCTGGAAGCTGGTCAAATGGCATCTAATGGAATCTAAACATAGGAAGTCCACATAGGAAGTCCTGTGCATCTCAGGCCATCTCAGCACTCACAGAGTGAAGGCAGTCATGTGACTTACGAACGTATTGAGCCGTGACTCTCTGTACTGGCTGAATTTCCTGCATTAGGGTGCCTTCACACCTACCGGATCCACAGCGGATGTCACTTCTGCGGATTCGAAGCGAGAACCGCTGCGGATCCGGTATCATTTCACCCCTATGATAGCACATATTTGGATTGACATCCCACTGTGAATATGTGCTTTAACTCCCTGGTGCCCGCAGCACATTACCCCATCCCGGCCACATCCCCCCATAAGCCCATCTCCGGCCCGCCGCCGCGAGCATACATTACCTGCTCGGTGGCGCGGCTGCAGTGAGGCTCCCGGCTCCGGTCCCGCTCAGCTGATGGGGGGTGGGCTGATGGGGGGATGTGGCCGGGATGGGGGGGGATGCGCCGGGGATGCGACGGCGGGGCTGCGGGCACCAGGGAGTTAAAGCACATATTAACAGCGGGATGTTAATCCCGCTGCGAATATGTGCCATCGTAGGGGTGAATTGATACCGGATCCGCAGCGGTTCTTGCTTTGAATCCGCAGAAGTGAGATCCGCTGTGGATCCGGTAGGTGTGAAGCCACCCTTAAGCTTCTTTTTTCAACCAGCACAAGACTAAAAAGCTGCATTTAGGAGACTGGACCTAGATTTCAGATAAGCATAGATTTGTTTTAAAGCATGATAACTAAAAGAATGATAAATGTAAATTGTAAACTAGCTTTATTTTACATCCCCTGCTGATTTAGATTTTAAAAGTTATAATGACAGGAAACTTTAATGTTGCTAAAATGGAGATTGTTGCAGCCAGGGTAAGGACTGTGCAGGTTATAGTCACTTTTGTGAAAACTGCCTTCCCAGCCTCACTAACAACTCAGGGGCACTTCACTGATGAGGCCCACCTCACAGTTTGAGAAGCATTGCCCTAATGGACTCTCATGGCTGCATGAATAATACATAGATCGTTCATGCAGTCCGACCACTAGCTTTGTCATGCCGTGTAAAAGTACTGCAAACTAGTGCCAATCTCGCTGATCGGCACTCTTTTGCTTCTGCCCATGGCCAACAAATCTTTCCATGTAAAAGGACCCTTATTTTATCTCATCACCACTATAGCTGTCACCAGAAACTGTAATATAGACACTGTCTCAAGTGACTATGAACGTTTAAGGTATACTCTGTACCCTAATGGACGCTGATTACAAGTTCTGTTTACAAGTGCCTTATCAAGGACTTTAGGAGTGTTTACCACTGGGCAGAAGCCAATCCCACTTAATAACTTATGTTATAAAAAAAAACGTGTCTGGCAGCAGTGAACAGCATGTACTGACACATAAAGTGACAGGACAGGAGCCATTTCACAGCGAAACAGCTTACACTACTACTCTCACACTATTCTTTATCTGTCCCTGATACCTAATCAACCTTCTATAACCCTCTCTAACCCTGCCTCTCCCTATCTCTTTCTATTGAATTATAGTATGTGTTCAGATCAGGAGCTGACTGGATGAGGATTGTTCAATCCTTAAAACTCTGTACCCGCTGTGCAACCCCCCAACTACTTATACCTTTTTGTAGCTGATGTGAAGTCCTTTCTGCTGGTATCTTTATAAACGCTGGTTGTGATTTCCTGAGGCAGAAAATGAAACTTTAGTTGAGATGTAGCCGTGTCAAAGAGGCGTGGCCTTAAACGACTGTGCCCTAGGCCGGCGTCATCTGTGTGGTGTTGGTCTCCGTCTCCCCCTGCCTCCCGTTCCACCCCCTGTCCGCCCGCACAGGGTAAGTTGTCAGTGCACATGTGCCATTGTTTTACTCCCCGGAGCCGCTGCAGGGATGTTGCTAGTCCCCGCCCCATGGGAGTGACACTCCTGGCCCTGCACCACCTCTCCTGCCTGTCCCCCCCATCACCCGCTGGCTGGATCAGCTTCTTCTTTGCACATGCGCTGCTGTGCACTGATCCTGTGCAGGCACAATGACGCAATAGGCTAGTCAGAAAAGGCCGGTCACGTCACTGCCACAGGCGTGAAGAGGACACACCACAGAGGCGGCATGGACCTGCCAACACCACTGCTGCGGCGCGCGCGGGGGGGTGTAAAACAATGGTGCCTGTGCACTGACAGCTTACACTGTCCGGGCGGACAGGGGGCAGAACAGGAGGCAAGGGGAGACGGAGACCAAAACCACACAGGCGGCGCTGTCCTAGGGCACGATCACTCTAGGCTACGCCTCTTTGACACCGCTATACCTCAAATAAAGTTTCATTTTCTACCTCAGGAAAGCACAACCAGCGTTTATAAAGATACTAGCAGAAAGGACTTAACATCAGCTACAAAAAGGTATAAGTTGTTGTGGGGGGGGGGGTATGGTTGCACAGTGGGTACAGAGTCGCTTTAATTTTATGTCTGATTGGGAATGTATTTATATGTGTGATTATGATGTGTGGTTACAATTTTGATCACTGATGAATGCACCTATGAAAGCATCTTTTAAATTTTATCCAATTGTGGTAAAATACTAATACAATGCATTAAACAATTTGAGTCATTAAAACCAGTAGTTAAAATATGCAGGGCATTATTAAAGTGTCACTGTCGTGAATTTTTTTTTTGCAGAAATCAATGGTCCAGGCGATTTTAAGAAACTTTGTAATTGGGTTTATTATCCGAAAAATGCATTTTTATCATGAAAAAGCAGTTTGAAGCTCTCCCCCCTGTCTTCATTGTTCTCCTATGGAGAGAGCTAAAGAAAAGACCAAAACAGGACAACAAAGAGTTAATCTACAAATCCCTCACGGGAAATCTCTTCTGACCATCACCAGTGACCTGTCTGAGCTCGGATTACAGCTGTCACCCAGCTCCTTGCCTGTAATCCTCTGTTATCTGCTTTCTGCTGCCGGCTAACTCCCTCCTTCCTCCTCCCCCCTCCCCTCTCCCTAGAGCAGACAGGGTACGTCTCCTGCAACAAGTCACAATTTTCAGATTTTTCAGAGTGGATGAAAAAGAGGAAGGAGGGGGGGACCTGGGAAAAGGCTTTTTACATGCAGATAATGGCAGATTTGGCTAATAAACCCAATTACAAAGTTTCTTAAAATCGCCTGGACTATTGATTTCTGCAAAAAAAAAAAAAAATACGACAGTGACTCTTTAAGTACAGTCATGGCCAAAAGTTTTGAGAATGATACAAATATATAATTTTTACAAAGTCTACTGCTTCAGTTTTTAAAATGGCAATTTGCATATACTCCAGAATGTTATAAAGAGTGATCAGCTTAACAGCAATTACTTGCAAAGTCAATATTTGCCTAGAAAATTTACTTTATCCCCAAAACACATTTCAACATCATTGCAGCCCTGCCTTAAAAGGACCAGCTAAAATCGTTTCAGTGATTGCTCCATTAACACAGGTGTGGGTGTTGATAAGGACAGGGATGGAGATCAATCTGTCATGATTAAGTAATAATGACAGCACTGGACACATTAAAAGGAGGCTGGTGCTTGGCATCGTTGTTTCTCTTCTGTTTTCTTCTCTTCTGATCTCTAAAGAAACCCGTGCAGTCATCATTGCACTGCATAAAAATGGCCTAACAGGGAAGAGTATCGCAGCTAGAAAGATTGCACGTCAGTCAACAATCTATCGCATCTTCAAGAACTTCAGAGAGAGGTTTAATTGTTGCCAAAAAGGCTCCAGGGCCCCAAAGACAGAGCAGCAAGTGCCAGGACCGTCTCTTAAAAGTGTTTCAGCTGCGGGATCAGGCTACCAGCAGTGCAGAGCTTGCTCAGGAATGGCAGCAGGCAGGTGTGAGTGCATCTGCAGGCACTGTGAGGCGTAGACTCTTGGAGCAAGGCCTGTTCTCAAGCAGGGCAGCAAAGAAGCCACTTCTTTCCAGAAAAAGCATCAGGGACAGACTGATATTCTGCAAAAGGTACTGGGAGTGGACTGCTGAGGACTGGGGTAAAGTCATTTTCTCTGATGAATCCCTTTTGCGATTGTTTGGGACATCTGGAAAATTGCTTATTTGGAGAAGACGAGGTTAGCGCTAAAACCAATCTTGTCTAATGCCAACTGTAAAGCATCCTGAAACCATTCATGTGTGGGGTTGCTTCTCAGCCAAGGGAATCAGCTCTCTCACAGTCTTGCCTAAAAACACAGCCATGAATAAAGAATGGTACCAAAATGTATTCCAAGAGCAACTTCTCCCAACCATCCAAGAGCAGTTTGGCGATCAACAATGCCTTTTCCAGCATGATGGAGCATCTTGCCATAAAGCAAAGGTGATAACTAAATGGCTCAGGGAACAAAACATGGAGATTTTGGGTCCATGGCCTGGAAACTCCCCAGATCTTAATCCCATTGAGAACTTGTTATCGATTATCAAGAGATGGATGGACAAACAAAAACCAACAAATTTTGACAAAATGCAAGCATTGATTGTGCAAGAATGGACTGCTATCAGTCAGGATTTGGTCCAGAAGTTGATTGAGAGCATGCCAGGGAGAATTGCAGAGGTCCTGAAGAAGAAGGGTCAACACTGCAAATATTGACTTGCTGCATTAACTCATTCTAACTGTCAATATAAGCTTTTGTTACTCATAATGTGATTGCAATTATATTTCTGTATGTGATAAAAACATCTGACAAACACATAAAAACCAGAGGGCAGCAGATCATGTGAAAATATAATATTTGTGTCATTCTCAAAACTTATGGCCTTGACTGTAGAGCTGCATATTTACTTTCTCAATTTTCATGGATCGCTTAACTTGGGGATAAAAAAGAGATATCATAGAGACCTAATAGAGACCTAATTTTTTATTTTATTTGCCAACCCTATTTCCATGTAATGTAAAGCTAGAACATAATAGCGGGTTTAGATGAAGAAATAACTTAAAGTAATAAACATGCTATCATACAAGTAAAATAATAAAAAGTTACTAGAAGAATTATTGTCTTGTTAAAGGTAGAGCAGATATATCAATGTTCTAGAAACAGATCTATAATAAGCAGATTTGTTTCAATAATCTTGAGGCCCAGTAGAGAGAATATGCTACAGCCAGCTGTACACTAGATGGCACTGTGCATTAATACAATCTGAATGAGCAAGCCCAGTATAATATTTTGAAAACAGTTTTCCAGTAAGGGACAATGAAACTGGAAAAATACAAAAAATACAAAGGGTTTAGTTTCATAGCGTGAAAAGTCTTTTGTATGATGAAGTTTTTGCTGTAACACAGCGGAAGTTGTGACATCAGGAGAACATAACTGTGGTTTATGGCAGTCTCTATTCCAACAGAATTAGAAGGCAGCAGACGGGCAGAAAGTATAGTTTAATAATGCATTCCCTTAAGGTGAATACTGAACACAGAAGCTTTTATAACCTTGTGACATCCACCATTCACTGGAACTACTTGGCAAGCACCTACAGTATCTTGAATTGTTGCTAATATTACAACTGTGGCTACTGTAGCTCATAGAGGACATTTAAAAGCTACAGCCTTGTTTCCTTGAATAAAGTATAAATTCTAGTTTGTGTTATCCATTTTCAGACACTCCACTTCCTAAGCTGAAAATTGTGCCAGCTCACAAACAGTTGCCAAAAATTAGTTTTCAGAGAAATGATCGCCATGGACCAATCAGGTAAGTGTCCTTCTAACCTTATAAAAACCCAATTAATATATTGCTTGTGCAACTGCAGTGTAGATGCCAAGGGCACAAGCTCACACTGATGGTACTGTCTTAAAGGGGTTGTCCGGCTTGAGAAATCTTCTGCTATATAGCTGCAGTTGTATAGAAAATAAAGATCTTAGGCTTACCTCTCCACACTCCTCCGATGTCCTGCTGTGGTGTCTCCGGTGTCCCCCACTGACTGAAGCCCTGCCACTTCTAAGAGGGACTCCTCTCAGGAGTGACAGCCCGCTCAGTGAAACACTGGCTATGGTGCTGTTCCGTCTCAGCTGGGAACACAGAAAACACTGCAGCAGGACACTGGGGGAGCGTGGAGAGGTAAGCATAGGTTCTTTATAATTTCCTATATAGCCACAGTTATACAGCAAAAATTTTCTTACACCTGACAACCCCTTTAGTTGTCAGTTTTTTTTTTTGTCTGAGCATTCAGAGATTCCAGCAAGAGAAAATTATTGCTTTTTGTATTAAAAAAAGGTGTTTTTGCTCTTCCTTTTTTGTTAGTGTTAGAACAAGATAAATATTCCAAACTACTCAACCCCCTTTACAAATTACAGTGGTACCTTGGTTTGAGAGTAACTTGGATTAAGAGCGTTTTGCAAGAAGAGCTCAGTTTTTCAAAACTGTGACTTGGTTTACAAGCATTGCTTTGGTTTAAGAGCTCACTGTACTGGGTGCGAGGGGGAGTGGGTGAGGGGCATGGTCTGAATATCAAGGTCTACAGCACAGTACTCTGACCCAGGAAGTTTTCCTCACCTTCAAAATCATAGAAGATGCACTTCAGACTGGGGCTTGCATCAGGGGACAGGACTGTGGAGTTAATCTCTTTATAGCTGTAACCCCTCTCCACCTGGACCGCATTTATGTGACCACATATTCCCTGCTCATTGCTTCATGCTCCCTGCAGTCCTTGTGTTTCCTATCCTCTCTATTCCTGCTATAATGTGCCTGCACTCACACTTAGCTATATACACTGCTGCTATAATGTGCCTCCACTAACACTCGGCTAAACACACTGCTGCTATAATGTGCCTACACTCACACTTAGCTATACATACTGCTGTGTATAAAGTTTCTGTCGCTGTCCTCCTGCACAGCTCTAGGATTCTCACTTCCTTATTGGTTTATGCTGAACACACCCCTCCTCATTGCTGCCAGGTGACCACACAGACCTCTGACAGCAGCCCTGCTTCTCTATTCTAGCCTGTTGAACTATGCTACTGCATTATGGGGATCTGCAGTTCCATTCTGTATCTCCAAAGTGCTGCTGTGTTTTCAGGTTTATGTATGGTGGTGCACTGCTATGAGGTGCGACCGGTCACTTGCTAGATGGTGCTGTGTGAATCCACTAGTGTAGGGGGTGGTCGATATATAGCTCAGCCAGGTCTTTTACTGTTGTGACCCCAGTGCCAGTTGGGCACACAGGTATAAAGGCACACCTGCTTTTATTTTAGTGAGACTGGCTATACCCTTTCCCCTGTGGTCAGTAACCTGCCGGGTTGTTTGGGGGTCCCTTGGGTGCTTATCACGGTGGAGTTGTGACCCACCCAGACTATTGGTCCCACCACCCACAGAAAGGGGAGATGACTCATAGAAAGTGCAATGGCTGTGTAGGTGCTTAGATAAGAATCACAGAGTCCTGTTAGAATAAAAAAAACTCTTCTTTACTGCAGAAATACTTGATACAGCGATATACAATAGATTTTAGCCTTGATAACACACTTTGGACTTGACTGACAAGACTTGTGCTGAGAGCTCAAGAGGTAGAATAGTCGTGCTGGCTTGTTTGCGTTCTGAAAAGTAGAATAAGTTCAGAGAAGTAGAGAGGAGGATGTCTAGATAGTCCCAACCCAATGTAGTACTGTGCTCTGCTAAAACTTTAGAAGTAGAATAAGTAGATGTCACGGCCGCTGTGGCATCCCGTGCTCCGGGCCGCCGCCGCGACCTCTCTCCGCCCCATGCAGCCGCCGGGGTCCATGTGCAGGGACCTGGTGCTGCTACCTGTTCGGCCCCGGGGGGCGCCTTACCTCGCCCCGCTCCTGTCTCAGTCTGTGCCGGCCGGCGCGCGTCCCCGCCTCCTAGGGCGTGCGCACGCCGGCTGTCTCAGATTTAAAGGGCTAGTCCGCCCCTAATTGGAAGTTGCACCAATCACTCCCTATAAATCCCAGCATGCCCTGTCCCTCGTGTTGGAGCCTCTACATGCTTCCCATAGCGTTTGGCCCAGCTCCTTGTTGTTCCTGACCTCAGTCCTTGTTCCTAGTCCCTGTCCGCTGTCCCGGTCCCTAGTCCCTGTCCGCTGCTTACCCATTGTTCCTGAGCACTGCCTGCAACCTGCGGTTACGCCTAAAGACCTCTGCCTGCACTATCATCTGCCTACTGCTCCTGCCACGCCTCGTCTGCTGTCACTGGCAACCAAGCCAGGGGTAGCGACCTGGGGGTCGCCCGCCGCAGCAAGTCCACCCCGCCTTGCGGCGGGCTCTGGTGAAAACCAGCGACCCCTTAGACTCCGCTCCCTGGTGCGGTTACTACCATCGCTAGTGACGGTTCAGTGGATCCACGACTCCAGGCGTTACAGTAGAACACTTCAGAGTAGAGAGAAAACTTGTGCTCGTGTTTTGACTCCTTGGTCTTTGCACCACCTATTGCCCTCAAGTGTCGGGTGACCTGTCCTAGAGGGTGACACAAGCCCCAGACCTAGTTACCTGCGATGAGCAGAGTGGTCAGAATTTTCTGGTTACACCCACGCTGCGAGATAGAGTATGTAGGCTTCTGCTCTATCCGGATCAGTTCCTCTTTCTTCAGGATACTGTCCTGCACCTTTAGACTTGTTCACGGCGTGGGCTGGGATGATCCCTGACTTGTCCTCTCTAAGAGTACTGAGCACTGCATAGCGTGTGGAAGTGTTGCATGCAAGAAAAAAGTGTTCTTGCATCCCATTTGTGTGCATCCACTACCACAACTCAGACTACACTGGACATGTCCTCTAACAGGGGACCTGGCATAAGCCAGGGCCCAACTTAACTGCTGTAGGGACCGTTCTGGCTTGCGTCCTTCCTCTACAGAAACCAGAGTAAGACTCACGAAGTGTGGCTACACTTCCTCTCCCCATGTGACAACTTCCTACAGCATATGTAATATGAGCTGTGAGTGGGGGAGAAGAAAGTGCAAGAGAAGACAGGAGAAAGGTAGAGAAGAGAAAGAGCTCTCATTGGTACACAAATCACAGAAACAATAACCCTTTAGTTAACTACAGCTGAGCAATACTTAAACATATAATATACATACTAGCAACATCTAGTGGTAAAACTTAGGTACTACTTCACTACCACTACTACTTTGAATTACAGGCTTTTGCGAGGGGTGTAAAGGCAAGAAACACCCATGGTGGGACACCACATATGCACTTACTATACATTACACTCCACATGCTGATACTATACTGCACAGTTACTCATAATATGACATATCCAGCTGTTTCTCATTGTTTGTTTCATCTGTTCTACATGTTATTCAAAATAAAAAATCCAATGTTTTTGGGGTGTGAAACCAATTGTCTGCATTTTAGTTATTTCTTATGGGAAAATTTGCTTTGGTTTAAGAGTGATTTGGATTACAAGCACAGTCCCGGAACGAATTATGCTCATAATCCAAGGCACCACTGTAGGTGGTTTATTTGCAACTTTTACAAAATTGTAGCTGTTCATTAAAAACCAAACACAAAATATAACAAAACAATATGAATAGCATAACTTTACTAATATAATGTGGTTTATACAAATTTCACACAAAATGCCACTTTAAGCTATGTTCACAAACTGTATTAACAATTCGCGCTTTTTGACATTTTACTGCCGCCCATACTTCCATATCAGACACAGGAACATCATTTTATTTTATTTGGATTGCGGGCATATTTTGGTCCATGCAATGTATGTCCGTCAAAAAGGCCATAGACACAGAGGGGAGGGGGTTTCATCACACTGAGGGCCAGTTTATTAAAAAATCCCTGACAACCCTTTTAATATTTGCTAATTTTAGTTCCTACCAGGTGTTCGTGATCCAGTTGGTCCACAGGTGCACCTTTACCTGTGAATTTTTGGAGGCAGTCACATACTTTAATAACATATCAAAGACTCAAGGATATGTCACTGCTGAATTTTTTCCTGGAGATGTTCCTGACCATGTGGAGTTTTCTGTTGGAGACAGAAAATATTATGGAGAATTCTATAATGCTCCTCTAGAGAGAGGGAAGGATTACTGTGTAATATTAAGAACTGTAACAAAGGTAAGTCTGCTGTAATATCTGATTATAATCAAATGCGTAGTTGAGGGTTTATCAAATACTGATCTTCTACTACTTATAAAAGATTTGCGTGATGGCTTATGGTGGGAAAAGCAAGTTAGACTTAACTTACACAAAAGACATTGTTCCACTATAAACATACCTTCAATTGGCTGGGAGAATCAGTTTGAATTATGATAGGATATATTTCTTATTGGAAATAGAGATGGATGGGTTCAATCCATTTTTTTGGTAACATTTCAAAAGAGAAGAGGTCAACAAGTGACATTTTTACAGAATTAAATATTTAAATGAGTAAAACTTTTTTTAAGCCTAAAATGACCCAGTGGACCGCGCCAATTTTCATTTTTGCGCTTTTGTTTTTTCCTCCTCCCCTTCTAAGAGCTCTAGCACTTTCATTTTTCAATCTACAGGTCCATGTGGGGGCTTGTTTTTTTCAGGAATAGGTGTACTTTGTAATGGCCTCCTTTATTATACAATAACATGTATGACAGAACGCCCAAAAATATTATTTATGAAAATATAAACTGGTGAAATTGAAAAAAAGAATGCAATATGGTAACTTTTTTTTTTTTTTTGGGGGGGGGGGGGGGGGGGGGGGGGGGTTCCTGTGTCTACGTAATGTACTATACGGTAAAAGTGACATGATACCATTATTCTATAGGTCAGCCGGAACACAACCACATGCATTTTAATACATTGACATTTTGATAATTTTTTATTAGTTTTATAAATATATATATATATATATATATATATATATATATACATACACTTTTTCCCCTCTTTTCGTTTACGCCGTTCACTATGTGGGATTGTTATATTTTAATAGATTGGACAATTATGCACACTACTGCATATAATATGTTTATTTATTTAGTTATGTTTATATGTTTTATTTATATAATGGGCTAGGGGGGTGATTTTAATCTATTCTGGGGGAGGGGCTTTGGGATATTGTCTTGGGGGACTTTTACTTGCAATCATTAGATTGCTTACACTGATCATTACTATGCCATAGATCACCGATCGGACCACACGGAGGAACAGGGAGAGACCTCCGGCGGTCCCACACAGCGATCGGGACCCCCTCAGTCACATCCGGGTATCCCGATTGGTAAGTGACAGGAGCTGTCCCTGTCATTTACACTTAAACGCTGCGATCGCATTTAAGGGGTTAATGACAGCCTGCAGTGCGATCACTGCAGCCTCCCATTAATTAATGGTGAGGGCCCGGCTACTGATTGCAGCCGGCCCCCACCTGCTTCATAACACAGGACGTACCTGTATGCCCAGGGTCGACTAGGGACAGGCATCCAAGGCGTACAGGTACGTCCTTGGTCGTCTTGGGATTAAAACATACAGAAATTTCCCACGCAGAATATCTATTAATTCCATTTTTAAATTCCAAATTTCCTTTAACGACGCATTGAGGATTCACTCAATTTTAATTTTTTACACATGAGGGCTGATTTTTGCTGAATCAATTGTACTTTGTAGTAACTTCCAATGCACCATTGCAAGTTTTACTATGGCAAAAGTTAAATATTATTGTTGGCCATACCCATTGGATGGTTGTCTGGTCCCATAGAGGCTGACAGATTCAGACAATTTTCACTTTTTTTCACTACCAGTGTCTTATTCATTGTAAACTAGGATCCAATGGAATTGATCTTTTCTGGATTGCTCCCTTCCTAAGATGTTTAGAGTCATCACTTTCCGTCAGCCGTATATGTTTCCTTACATAGTTGGAATAACATGCATGTTTGGCAAGAGTGTATCTTGCCTCTATTACCAACCTAATATAACATTGGTAACTACACTAAACTATGATTTCATATGAATAGCTACCAAGGACAGAGCTGCATCAATTTTCATTTGGAGAATACATGGGTCTATGATTAGCATGCTAACATTCTTAGCCAAGAATGACTGCTTCCTAAATTATTATAATAAAAAAAGTCTCATTAAACAGGGTATTGTAACGCCTGGAGTAGTGGATCCACTGGACCGGCACCAGCGATGGTACTAACCTCACCAGGGAGCGGAGTCTAAGGGGCCGCTGGTTTTCACCAGAGCCCGCCGCAAGGCGGGATGGACTTGCTGCGGCAGGCGACCCCCAGGTCGCTACCCCTGGCTTGGTTGCTGGTGACGGCAGGCGAGGCGTGACAGGAGCAGTAGGCATGTCCGCAGGTGACAGGCTGAACTCAGGAGCCACGGTGACACAGGGGAACAGGAACCAGGAACACAGACTAGGGACCAGGTAACGGATAGGAACCAGGAACAAGGACTAGGGACCAGGTAGCGGGAAGGAATCAGGAACAAGGACTTGGGACCAGGTGGCAGATAGGAAACAGGAACAACAGGGGCTGGGCCAACGCTATGGGAAGCATGTAGAGGCTCCAACACCAGGGACAGGGCATGCTGGGATTTATAGGGGAGTGATTGGGTGCAACTACCAATTAGGAGCGCACTGCCCCTTTAAATCTGAGACAGCCGGCGCGCGCGCGCCCTAGGAGGCGGGGACGGCCGGCACAGCGAGAGACAGGAGCGTGGAGAGGTGAGGCGCCCCCCGGGGCCGAAGTAATAGCAGCGCCCGGTCCCTGACTATGGACACCGGCTGCTGCATGGGGCAGGAGGCGGTCGCGGCGGCGGCCCGGAACGCGGGACGCCGCTGCGGCCGTGACAGTACCCCCCCCTTTGGCCTCCCCCTCTTTCTTGCCTGCAGATGGCACAGGAAGCCACAAAGTCTTTGACATCCTGGAACAGACTGGACCACCAGTAGTGGCGGGAGATCCGTTGGCCGGTCTTACGGACTCCAGAGTGCCCGGCCTCCAATGAGGAATGTCCCCACTTCAAAATACCTCTTCGAAGCGCAGGGTGAACATGGGTCTTTCCGGGGGGTACTCTCCGAAGAGTAGAGGTGACGACTGGTACTAGACGATCAGGAGATATAACGTGGCAAGGGGATGTGGGTTTGTGGAAGAGATCCTTCTGTAAGTTCTCCCGGTGGTAAGAGGACATAGAGTGCTTGGTGAGGTGCTGAGGTGACTTGAGACACTGGCTGGAACAGTCCTGACCCCAACTGAGAATCTCTCCGGTTCTCCAGTCCAGCTTAGGGGCATGTAATTGCAGCCAAGGGAGTCCCAGGAGAACGGTGGGGGAAGAATGGGGCAGGACGTAGAAGGATATCTTTTCCTGATGTAAAGGACCCACCTGGAGGACTAAAGGTGCGGTCTGGTAGTACACACGGTCGGTAAGAATTTCGCCCGTGACAGAGGAGATAGTCAGGGGCCTGGCTAGGCGGGTCACGGGTAGCTGCCATCTTTGGACCAATGTAGCCGCAATAAAACTGCCTGCTGACCCAGAATCGAGAAAGGCAGTAGTCTGGTGATTTTGTCCTGAGGGAGTCCGGATGGAAACTGGCATAGACAGACTTGGAAGGGTGGCATTCACACCTAGGGACACCTGTCCCACCGGACCTAGGTGCGAGCATTTTCCGGACGTTTGAGGACGTAGGGGACATCTCAGCCGAAAGTGATCTGAACCACCACAATAGAGACAGAGATTCAACTCCAGACGACGGATTCTTTCATCAGGCGTCAGGTGAGCCCGTTCCACCTCCATAGGAATATCAGGAGAGGGCTGGGACATCGGAAAGTCAGGATTCCGGAAAACCGGCGCCAGCTGGGGATGGCGACGGGAACGGCTTAGTAGATGTTCATGCCGAACCTCCTCCTCCCTCTCCGAAAAACGAGTATCAACTCTGGCGGCCAGTAGGATGAGTTCGTTCAGGGAGGTAGGTAGGTCTCGGGCGGAAAGCACGTCTTTCACTTGACTGGATAGGCCCTTCTTGAAGGTGGCTATTAGAGCGGCTTCATTCCAGTCCAATTCAGCCGCCAGGGTACGGAACTGGATGGCGTAGTCACCAACAGAGGAGCTCCCTTGAGAGAGGTTGAGGAGAGCAGTCTCGGCTGAAGAAGCACGGGCAGGTTCCTCAAAGAGAGAGCGAAACTCGAATAGGAAGGCCCGGAGATTGGCAGCAACAGGATCATCACGGTCCCACAGTGGCGTGGCCCAGGCCAGGGCTCTACCCTCCAATAGGCTGATGATGAAAGCCACGGTGCACTGAGTCAGGAATCCTCTGCACAACTTGGAATCACCAGAGTATTTGCTTGGGAGAGCAAGTCGGAGTGTAGAAACAGCGTCAGGAGGTGGTGTGCGCTGTAAGGCGGCAGTGAGTTGCTGGATCTGCTGCGACTGTTTCTGGATTTGTTGCGCCTGTTGAGCGACCACTCTGGCGACGTCACGGAGATCAGGCACCTCGCCGGGATCCATGGTTGGAGCCTACTGTAACGCCTGGAGTAGTGGATCCACTGGATCGGCACCAGCGATGGTACTAACCTCACCAGGGAGCGGAGTCTAAGGGGCCGCTGGTTTTCACCAGAGCCCGCCGCAAGGCGGGATGGACTTGCTGCGGCAGGCGACCCCCAGGTCGCTACCCCTGGCTTGGTTGCTGGTGACGGCAGGCGAGGCGTGACAGGAGCAGTAGGCGTGTCCGCAGGTGACAGGCTGAACTCAGGAGCCACGGTGACACAGGGGAACAGGAACCAGGAACACAGACTAGGGACCAGGTAACGGATAGGAACCAGGAACAAGGACTAGGGACCAGGTAGCGGGAAGGAATCAGGAACAAGGACTTGGGACCAGGTGGCAGATAGGAAACAGGAACAACAGGGGCTGGGCCAACGCTATGGGAAGCATGTAGAGGCTCCAACACCAGGGACAGGGCATGCTGGGATTTATAGGGGAGTGATTGGGTGCAACTACCAATTAGGAGCGCACTGCCCCTTTAAATCTGAGACAGCCGGCGCGCGCGCGCCCTAGGAGGCGGGGACGCGCGCGCCGGCCGGCACAGCGAGAGACAGGAGCGTGGAGAGGTGAGGCGCCCCTCGGGGCCGAAGTAATAGCAGCGCCGGGTCCCTGACTATGGACACCGGCTGCTGCATGGGGCAGGAGGCGGTCGCGGCGGCGGCCCGGAACGCGGGACGCCGCTGCGGCCGTGACAGGTATGTATTAGCTATTGACTTTTGCTGATAAATCAACATGTATTCCTCAGAATCAAAAACAACTGTTTTCTCAAATCATTGTTCTTAACGTGGTTATGCAATTGTATTGTATTGTATTATATATTTTTTTCTTTACTTATATAGAGCCAACATATTTCTCAGAGGTGTACACAGTTTAGGGCCATGTTCACACAACGTAAGTTAAGTATTAATCACGGCTGTTGTTGCTGATTTGCAACACGGCCTTGATTAAGTTAAACTTAACTTACATTGTGCTGTAGCTAGAGGGGATCCCAGCCGGGGTGTAGACACATGGGGGGACATTTATTAAGTCTGACGTCTTCTGCGCCGGGGTTAAAAATGTCACAGCAGCGCCGACAGTACGCTGATTTATGTAAAGGTGCACTAGATAAATTCAGCGGACCTAGAGTCTGCGCCCCCCGTTCCACTCCCTCCACACCCCCACCCCGCCCCCCTGGAGAGTTTTACTGCGGCCGCTATTCATTAAATATGGGCCACATAGAACGTGTTGGTTCACAAAATGACGCGTGTGGCTCTGGCCACACGCTCCATTGTGTGCAGTGGGGAATATGGATGTGGGCGTAGAACGGCCGGGACACAGAATGGCTGGTGTTATACTAAATGTGAATATGGCCTAGTAGTGTATAGTCAATAGATGCAGACTTTATATATTTGTATATGAATGTTACACGTATTTAAAAAAAAAATAGATTCATTGTAAATTATCTGCAATGGTGCATACCAAAATGTATGTGTCTTTGTTCTAGGTTAAGCGATGGTTGTAATGAAACAATGGAGAGTATCTTGTATTTCTTTCACTTATCACCAGTCATTATTTTCAATTCAACTTTGATCAGAAACCGATCATAGGCTTTAGAGTTGTTGTTTTTTTCTTTTGCAAATCTAAACAGTTTAATAATAATTCAACAAGTATTTATATTATACTATATATTTTGGAAATCTAAGCAAAACACTTTCCCCAATTTTATGAATAGATCCCAAACTTATTTTTCTATTAGAGCCTCTCTCCCTTTTGTCAATAATATATTTGATGAATAGAAATAATCATTGTGCTCCATGTTAAAAAGGAAGTATTGCATCCAGCTATAATGAGCTCACCTGAGGTGAGAATTTCTCCATTTAAATAAACTAAAATATTTAAAACAATTATCTCAGGGCCACAGTGACCCCTGAGCTTCTCATTATATCCTATCTTCTATCTAACTTTGCTTTCATCCCTTATTACATTGCTTTGCCAAAGCCATCTGCAAAAGATAAACTGTTCATTAGTTTCCTGCAGAGTTGAATTGTAAGGGAACCCCAGCGATTATATGAATGCAGTACGTGACTTACCAGATGCTGTTTGTTAAGGATGAAAGACATGATGGTAGAAAAATATAGACACATTAGAATTAGAACGATTTTATGTGAGTTATGCAGTCCACATCACACAGTGTTTGAATTTTTATCAGGGCAATGATGTCAAAGGCACAAACTTTGGTATCACAATAGATTTAAGCTATATGTCCATAAAAATCAAAGCCTTATTTATTCAAAAAAGGGAATTAAAGGACTTCTAAAGTGCCCTGTGAAAGTACTTTCACCACTGGTGCATTTCCTATTTTGTTTCATCACAACCTTGTTGCATTACAACCTGGAAGTAAAATGGATTTTAAATCTTGTAATCAACCTTACAAAATAGTCAAAACTGTTACAGTGGAATGAAAAACCCTTATTTAAAAAAGAAATACTAAGTACATATTAATTCACCCCCATTTCTATGAATTTCCTTAAAGTGACTCTGTACCCACAATTTGACCCCCCCCCAAACCGCTTGTACCTTCACATAGCTGCTTTTAATCCAAGATCTGTCCTACGGTCCGTTTGGCAGGTGATACAGTTATTGTCCTAAAAAACAACTTTTAAACTTACAGCCCCGTGCCCTACGGGAGTGGCCTAGATTGTGTATGCATTAGGCTGGCACACCCTCTTTGTCCCTTCTCCCCACCCTCTTCATCATTAGGAATGCCACTGGAACATTTTCTCCATGCCGAACATTGCACAGGTGCTATGTATGGTGCAAATCTAACACTTCCTTTCGCTGACTTTCCCATCAAAGCCCAGACTTAAATCCAATTGAGAATCTATGACTTAACTACTGCTGAACACACTCCCAACCCTTCAAATTTGGGGCAGTTGGAGCAGTTTTGCCTTGAAGAATGGGCAAAATCCCAGTTCTAAGCTTATAGAGACATACCTAAGAGACTGCTA
Source organism: Dendropsophus ebraccatus (assembly GCF_027789765.1). Classification (NCBI taxonomy): domain Eukaryota; kingdom Metazoa; phylum Chordata; class Amphibia; order Anura; family Hylidae; genus Dendropsophus; species Dendropsophus ebraccatus. The sequence goes on along the minus strand of NC_091456.1, from coordinate 86,515,691 downwards.
TCTGTAACAGTAGCAAAAAAAAAAAAAAAAAGACTTTACAAAGAATTGACTTTTAAAGTCTTGACTTTTAGAGGATGAAAACCTTCCCGGCTCCAGCACTGTTGACCATTGTCCTCTATTCTAGTCTCTGTTGCCAGGCCTGTGTAGTCAGTCAGCAGCAGAGGTGGGACACCTCTACAGCCGCTGGATGGCTGAGCGGGCTTGGAACGGCACGTCCCAGGTCCCCTCTCTAAACCAGGAAGTGGCCACAGACTAGGGGACTGGAAAAGAGGAAAGTGGATGTCAGTGCTAGAGCTTAGGAGGTAGGTGCACATTTTTTTTCCACCCACCCCCTCCCCAGCAGTTTTGACAAAAATGCCTGTGGCCAGAATTCTCCTTTAACCTTTTAGAGCACCATGCCATAATGGACCCCTCTCCACATTCAACGACTGTTGGCTGCTTTCAGCAGCTGATAGCTGCAATTTGTATAAAGCTCCACTGCTGGCTATTTAACTATCTTGGTATAACTATCAGTGCTGACAGCGTAATTTAGACAGTTACATTAAGTGTTAGAGGTGGTTTAGGGGTCTGTTTTTCGCAGTTTCATATAGTCTTCATTAAAAATATCTATTTTGTGCCTTGAACTCCTACGCATACGAAAGCTAAACAGGCAACGTGAAAATATGTAGCATTTCCACTAAGTACATTAACCCTTAAATAGACCATTTCATTTAATCAAATATACTTACTGATACGTTAATGAAGGCTTGGAATCCAAGTTCACCAGAATTCTGTTTACATCTGTACAAGTTTTGATAAATTTTTAAGCTACTGTTTTATACTCTCTTGTACATCTATCCCCTTTTCATCATGTAACCAAGAAGGGTCAATACAGCTGCATAGTCCCAGCGGATAACATGGGGAACACACTACAAGGTGGGAGAAACAAGACCTTTAAAGGGGTTATCCAGCACTAGAAAAACATGGCCACTTTCTTCCAGAGACAGCACCACTTTTGTTTCCAGTGTGGGTGTAGGTTTTGTAACTCAGTTCTATTGAAGTGAATGAGGCTTAATTGCAAACCACACCTGAACTGGAGACAAGAGTGGTGCTGTCTCTGGAAGAAAGTGGCCATGTTTTTGTAGCACTGGATAACCCTTTTAAGGGGCCACAGTGCTGAATTGCCCTCATTGCCCTTTCTTTCTTAAATTACCCGCAGGAACAGCAGGGTTCCAGAAGTAGGACCCCAGCAATTATAAAATGACGGCCAATTGTAAGGAAATAAAAGTGTTCGCAGCCAATACACAGGAAGATTTAGTTCTATTAAAAAGTCATACCACGCCATGTAACTCCCTCATGATGTAAATGAACTCAAGTGACTTCACATGCCTTCCTCTATATAGTGCCCTCTGCGGCATGGGATCATGATCATAGTACATCACCTGATTTTCTTTCTTCTCATTGCTACTGCACTTTGATTTTATGTTTGAGAAATGATTTATAGAAAGCTAATTTTTCACTTCTGCGCTGATGACTGTATTTATTGACACTGGGAACACAATGTTGATAAACACTACTGTGGAATGTATGTTACATCCACTGTTACTTACCATTGCAAATGCTGTAGATTTTCCCCGGTAAAATTTACAGCAACAACATAACTTGTGACTAGTAATGAGCGGACACGGCTTCAATATTCAGGTTTGCTCAGTTCAATCAAGCTTGAATAAAAAAAAAGTTCCCTGACTGACTTTTATCCAAACTTTTGCACAGACCCGAACTTTGGGCCACTAAAATGGCTGTAAAATGGGGGTAGAAAGGGGTAGAAGGCTACAAATGCAGCCAAAATGGGGGTAGTAACAAGACAATTGCCCTGGCAGTAATGGGGTGGGAAAGTATTTAAAATAGTAAGACAAAAGAAATAAATGACAAAATTAAAAGCAATTCAAATAAATTAACTAGAGATGAGCAAACCTCGAGCATGCTCGAGTCCATCCGAACCCAATCGTTCGGCATTTGATTAGCAGCGGCTGCTGAAGTGGGATAAAGCCCTAAGGCTAATGTAGAAAACATGGATATAGTCATTGGCTGTATCCATGTTTTCCAGACAATCTTAGAGCTTTATCCAACTTCAGCAGCCACCGCTAATCAAATGCTGAACGATTGGGTTCGGATGGACTCTAGCATGCTCCAGGTTCGCTCATCTCTAAAATTAACTAAATGAATAAGGCCGGGTTACAGAACGTTTGGTGTTACTGAAGAGCGGGCGGTGTTAATGATGATCTTCATTTCTTGTTAATTCGGATGTGGGCACATTCTAATCCTAGTGTGTACCCGCATCATAATTCCCCACTTGTCTTCTATATTAACCCTTTTTTTGGTTTGCAGCATGTTAGAGAACACTGGGTCAGTTACACACTGCAGTAAATAAGGGGTTAAGCAAAAGGACACAGGAGGCTCTTATCTTCCCTGGGCTCCCTCCCTCCACGGGCCCCATAGCAACCGCCTTCCCTGCCTCTATGGTAGCTACGCCACTTTGTGTGAACTAACAGGTTCCCTGCAGCCGCTATTGAATGGACAGCGGCCACAGAAAACTGTCATGTCAGTTCTTCATGCGGCCGGATGGAATCACGGCCGGAGCGTATACTGTGTGTATACCCTCTAGCCGGTATTCCATTCATTCTAATACAACGTATGTTTTGTATAAATCACGGCTGTTTTTGCAAATTGCAACAATGGCAGTGATTTACGCAAAACATACTGTGTGTGAACATGGCTTAAATAATATTGAAAAATGACATGGACATTCGGATGGAAAAGAAGGATCAGGAGGGGTAGGTGGAAGTGATGGAAGGTAAAGGTAGAGGTCGAGGAGAAGGCAATAGCTAACACTGCCGATTTGCAAATAGACTTCTTAATCAGGCACCAAAACCAACAAGTCATCTGAGATCCATGACGTTCATTTTTAGGAATATCAGTTTCTCCATGTTGGCTGTGAATAGGTGGATGACACCACCCGTGGTGCTAAATACCCTTTCGGAGAGCACGCTTGCTGTAGGGAAGGCCAGTACCTCCAAGGGATAGAGGGAGAGCTCTGGCCATTTTGGAAATCTAGAAATTGAATGTGGATCAGCGATTATTCAGCACCATGTGACACAAACTAATCCAACACATGCTTATAATTCTGCCTCCTGCTCATGCGTGCCATACCTGCCAATGGTGTTGGTGCATTTTGCGGAGTTCTCAGAAAGGTGTTCCACATAGAGGCCATGCTCACACTCCTTTATGTGACAGTGCTGGTCCCCAAGCTGCAGTCGTGACCACCTCCTCGGTCTGTTGCTCCCCCGAGCCCTTTTTGTCAGATGGGAATTCTGACAGTAGTGCCTCCACCAGCTTTTGTTTGTATTCCCTTATTTTTCTATTAGATCAGTGCTGGCTTATAATAGGCTGCTGGAGCCCAGAGCAATCCATCACTGAGCCAGGATCTTCCTACTCTAACAAGCAGCAAAATAGCAGCAGGACATGTGACAGGCATTTTTATACACCAGGGTAACATGTCCAGCCTGACCAATCCCAGCCATGCCCGGCATAAAAGCTTGCTAATTGGCTGCTGAGCCGTCACCTCAGTGGCCTTATTGAAGAACAAGTAGACACACAGACGCGTGATTGTTCAGGTGTCTGTTCATTACTTGAACACAGGGGCGGTCTTGGCATTTCTGGGGCCCCAAGCAAAGTCATGTCTGGGCCCCCCCCATGCCCCCCCCTCCTCGACATGCGCTGCCCCCCCCCCCCCCCAGTAGTCCTCTTATAACCCTCCTACCACCATACAGAGATTACAAATTACCTCAAAACTGCTCTGAACAAAACAGGAAGATATTACCAATGATGCCATAACATAATACTGCCACACCATGACCCCTATCACTACAGACCCTATAGCAGAGTGCAGTTACATCCAGTGACTTACAGGAGGCGTCTTCTCTGATCAGCGTCTTTTACTTCTTTTTCTTTCTCTCTCCATCCAGCGTGAGCCACCTTGAAGTCTTCTCCCGGCTGGTAATCTTCCCTCCAGAATCTGTCAGAGAAATATTTTAGGCTCCAACACATACAGTAGTTAGGTCCCCTCTACGTCTATATAGTAGTTACGCCCCTCTGTGCCCCCACAGATTAAAGGTGTCCCTGTGCTCCCACTTAATAATTAGGTATGTTCTGTGCCCCAGTATAGTAGTAAGGCATATAGGCACTTCTGTGCAGTCCCAATGTAATTAAGACCGCTGTGTGCTGCCCCCAGTTATATAGACCCCTTGTGCGCTGCCGACAGCAGTAAATACCACTTGTGTGCTGCCCCCAGTAGTAAATACCTCTTGTGTGCTGTCCCCAGTGGTATATAGACCCCCCCTGTGTGCTCCCGCAGTTATATATAGACCTGTGTGATCACCCAGTTATACATAGCCCCCCTGTGTGCTCCCCCAGTATACTATATAGACCCCCTGTGTGCTGCTCCCAGTCGTATATACCCCGTGTGCTCCCCCAAGTTGTATATACCCCCCCTGTGCTGCCCCCAGTTGTACATACCCCGTGTGCTGCCCCCAGTTTTATATATCCCCTGTGTGCTCCCCCACTTGTATATAGCCCCCCTGTGTGTTCCCCCCTTATATAGCCCCCTGTGAGCTCCCCCACTTGTATATAGCCCCCTGTGAGCTCCCCCACTTGTATATAGCCCCCTGTGTGCTCCCGTTTATATAGCCCCCCTGTGCGCTCCCCCCGTTTATATAGCCCCCATGCACTCCCCCACTTATATAGAGCCCCCCTGTGTGCTCCCCTGTTTATATAGCCCCCCTGTGCGCTCCCCCATTTATATAGCCCCCCTGTGCACTCCCCCCGTTAATATAGCCCCCTGTGCGCTCCCCCCGTTTATCATTATGTGACTGTGTTCTGCTCATTTGTGGCCGTCATGTGGCCATCATGTGGCCGTCGGCCGCACGTCGGGCTGCACAGCAGCATCCTTTTTTCACTGATTTCTGCCGTGTAGCCCGACGTGCGGCTAAAAACGAGATATGAACATAACCTTAATGTATTAAAATAAAAAAAAATACAGAAATTAAAAACAATATATATGAAAGTACAGAATGAATTAGCAAGAGAGCAAAGATCACCCTTTAGCAGCATTGGAGTACAACTCCTATCATGGAAGTTGCTGTCAGCAATGATGGGGAAGTAGTCCAGAATTAACAGTCCGATGTGCTTTTTGTTTGTTATAAACTTCACCAAACAAACAGCACATCGGACTGTTTTAATTCTGTGCACTGATACTACTGTGCATAGTCCATCCTGATCCATTAGCTGATTCTGGACTACTTCCCCATCATTTGCTGACAGCAACTTCCATGATAGGAGTTGTACTCCAATGCTGTACTCCTGCCTGCAATTACACCTCCCCACCTGACCCTCATCCCCCCACAAACACACAACCTCACCAGACCCCTCCATACAAGCATACAACACCACCTGACCCCCCCCCCCAAACACACACACACACATACATTACCTCACTTGAGCATGATTGCCCTGAGGTGAAGAAGCGCGGCGGGGCAGGACCTTGCAGGGAGACTTCCAGGAGCGAGGCTGGGCTGGGCAGGAGCACGGTTGACGTCACTGGCGCTGCGCCCTCAGGTACCGCTCACTAAAGGAGGCCAATGTATGTTGTGGGCCAGGCCAGGGGTCAGAGGTTGCGGCTGCTGCCAATCCGGCGCTGGCGGCAGCAGCCGTGGACTCCAGGGACAGCGCGCCACAGCAGCACATCACTCAGGGACCCACTGGGCCCCAAAAGTGATGTGCTGCTGTGTAACCTCATGCACAGTAATAATGTGGGCGGCATGGGCCCCTCCAGAGCCTCGGGCCGCCCATACCGCCCACATTATAATCCGCCACTGAGTGCCGCTGCTGCCGGTAACTATGTGCGCTCGTTACGAGCGCACATAGTTAGCCGCAGCGGTCTTGGGCACCAGAGCGGGGGCCCCCTGGATGTCGGGGGCCCCACGCAATTGCGTGGGATGCGTGGTGCCCAAGACCGCTACTGCTTGAACACATGGATTCAAGCATGAACTCGAACTTCGCAGTTCGAGTTTGCTGATCCTTACTTGTGACTAGTGTTGAGTGAACTTGCAAAGTGAATATACAACCTGTGATGTCTATACAGTAGTGGAAAGAGGAACAGAGAAGCCCATCTGTTCCTCTGTCCACGTCTTTATAGACACCACAAATTGTATATTTACTTATTTATTTACTTATTTTACTGTATTTTGCGATGGCTACAGGACTTGTTGCCTGTGTTTATTTCTATTCTTTATAACACTTCTTGCCACAGTGGCAACCATCTTTTACCAACACTTGTTATACCATCTGTGTATTGCTTTTTGCTATGCTCAGTGTCTAGACAAAGAATTCACCTTATTGGAGGTGTGCCATGTGTATGTCTTTATATGTTTTTAATGGTTTTGTTGCATAAAGGGAGGCTACTTTTCTTCATTTTGGAGTGCACAGTTCCTGTGCTCTTTACATGCTATTTACATGATCTAATAGATTAGCACTTGTAGCATCCAGTGTTTCATTGGGGTGGTGCTCTTCCTACACCATACTAATGGATTTATTTATTTTAATATCCCAGTTTTGTTGAAACAAACAAAAACATACAGTGCCAAATAACACATCACTCAACCATGACAATCCCCCCCCCATAAAAACTGCATTTAAAAACACAAGAAAACCCCAATAATAACTAAAACATATCAGGCATACGGTCTGTACATTTTGCATGTTTCCAAATCATTACATAGAATATCTAGAAGGGGGTTTAATAGTGATGGCCTATACTTAACATAAAAGTATGATATTGTGTATCAGAACGCGGTTGCATAAGTGTTAAATTTTTTTTTATATAAATCCATTTTTTGTCAGCTTTATTTAGATTTCAGCTTTATTACATTTGCATTTTTTTTTTCAGATGAGAACACAATCATGTACGGTTATCGCACAAGTTGAAGGTAAGAACTATGAGAAAATGTCCAATCTACACATTCAAGTTCTATATGTAGGAAAAACAAATGAAAAAACTAAATCTGTGTAAATCACCTCATGGTTATGTTCTCACACATTGTTGTTGTTTTAAATTAACAGCAATTTTTGCAATTAAATGGCGGTCATCCAGTAAATTTCAACAGTGTGTGAACATAGCATTTCTGTATCTTCAATCCACTCCTGGTCTTGGTTGCAAAATACTCACCAAAATACTGGAGAAGTCCGGCAAATTTTTTTTCAAAAGTTCAGCAGAGAACAAAAAGTAATATAACCTGTAAATACAAAGTAATAATCTATTCAGCAGCCTTATCCTACTTTTTTTAGTTCAGTATGGCAGCCAAAAGTATACTCCTTATGTTCTGATTATGTCACAACTCGATGTGTGTACAGGTCCGCCATCTTGGGTCATGACGTTTCCCATGTAATAGGGCCCTTAGGCTATATAACTCTTTTTTCCCCCTTTCTTCTACTTGTTTAATGGTAAATTATTAAGTTTCTGCTGCAGCTGAGTAGATGGATTTCTTCTTGATATCTTGGTTAGAACAGCAGCACATTGGAACACATTTTCCTGATTATCTACATAGCACAATAATGACACACACATCTGGGATCATTTAATAGAAGACAGCGTTTTATAAATTAATATTATTATGGAAGAGAACAGCCAGCACAAAAAGCTGACCTGAAACAAGTGTCATTTTCGGAGATGCATAGGAAAATTCTTCCATGGATATCTATATTTGCATGACGAGTGATGAAAAAGGATGTTAAACCTTGTTAATAATTGAGAAGGTAAACAGAGATACTACTTTATAGTTATCTCTACAGGGTTTAGACTCCAACCAACATGTATTATTCATTCAATGAAGTGGCAATGCTGATGATACATATATAATTACAGCCTTACCCGCATATGTCTCCATTGTGAAGTAAGGTTGATAATGGCACTTGATTCTGTCAAGCTTATCAAACTTTTGGACTGGAGTCTTTAGCTGCATAAATCAATTGTCACATATGATTTTTCTGGCCAAATGCAGCAGGATGTCTGTTCCTTATCATATAAACAATACTGGCACAGTAGACTGAATGATTTATTCTTCAGTCACTCTATAGCCCATCAAGTGGCTGTTTCACAATCTAATTATACAGCAATTTCAGTAAAACAGTCGTTTACTGACACTTTATTCTAATTATCGTGACATTTGGCTATATGATATTTAGGTGATCCATGCTCTTTGCATGGCAGAGAGGCAAGAACACTAACTATGCCTGAGTTTCAGGATACATGTTATGCTTTGTTATATAATTTCCATCCTCCCTAAAGCCAGGACAAGCTAGGCTACATGGTCAACCATGCTGTTTCTCAATGTAATACACACAGAAACAGATCATTTAGCTAATGAGAAAAAGAGTACACCGCTGCTTATGTGTTGTATGACTAAGCAAACTCACAGAGATGCCATACTGTAGAAATAATAAAAACATTGTATGAAGAAAAGGATCCTTTTAATAAATGTTAAAGAAGAAGTGCGGAATTTATATTAAAGTATTGTATTGCCCCCCAAAAGTTATACAAATCACCAATATACACTTATTACGGGAAATGCACATAGAAGGTTTTTCCCTGCACTTACTCCTGCATGAAGCCATCACTTCCTGGATAACATGGTGATATCACGACCCGACTCCTAAAGCTGTGCTGGAGAGGATGATGGCAGAGGGATGCTCAGTGTCCCTCCATTTCTTAGGACGTGGCATTGTAATATTCTTATGTTGTTGCACCATTTCTATTAGTCCACCTGGAAATTAATAAATTGACAACTACATTACAATTTCTCTATTAAAGCGTGACCCTACACAGTTTGATACTGTCAGGACTGATCGACGATAATTGAGTCTAAAGGGTCTTGCCCCTTTGACAGGATAACAGTAACACCGGATTTTTTATTATAAAAATAGAGGACCAGTAATCCTCAGAGTAGCCTATAAACTACTTTGCGAGAGGATGATAACAGTTCTAGATATACCTTCCAGCTGAGGTCAACATTATTAGAATTATTGTTTATTATAAAAAAAAAGCCAATCGCACAAAATTGTTACGCAAGGTAAAATTCATTTGTACATGTTTTTCAATGCACTTTTTTGTTTTGTGGTTTGTAGGAGTAGATTTGCTAAAATTTCACTTAGGCTTCATATTGTTCTTTCTTTCAGAGCCAAGAGGCAGTCATCATTACATGAGTGTTGTGTTGTTGGGATCAGTTGCTTTTGCATGCTTCATAGTATTTATGTCTTACTCACTGGCACGGTAAGTACCTTGGAGTGAATAGATATTTAATTTAAATGCATTTTGCTTTACAGCATTTGTATATTAGACCAAGGCTACTTTACAAAAATGCTGTACAGCCAAAGCCCATAAGTGCATATAATACCAATATGATGCATATAAGGCCACTCCTTGCATACTCTATAAGGCTATGTTCCCACTTCATGAACACATGGGGCAAAGGCGGCTGTCTCGGTATATAGACGACCACTAATAATGATCATATCCCTATTGGGGTCCATCTATATAATGAGATGGCCACCTTTGCCTGATATGTTCCTGAAGTTGGAATATAGCCTGATATTTATCTTCTTCCTCATAAAACTAATTTGGTATAGAAAACATCTGTTTAACCAAGTTTAACCAATACTGCAGGGTAAATGATTGTGAGTCTTAACCCCTTTGTGCTGTAAATCTGACCTGTCTTGTTTTATGCAGTTATAGCTCTAATGATTTATTGTAAACCCTCAATCAGCCCTTTAGGTGATTATTTTAATGTGTGGCCTGGAAAGCATGAAATGTAACAATGCTGTATACTTACCCAGTGTTCTTACCAGCTGCTGCCCGCTGCTACAGAGTTTTCCTTATTCTACTTGTCACATCCGCGGCTGCGGCACATACCTCTTGCCGCGCTGCTGCTGCCCCATCTTCTGCTCTGTGCTGGGGCTCCCCTTCCTCCAGCTTCCTGTCAGCGCGATGGGCGCGTCCCTGCCTCCTAGGGAGCGCGTGCGCCGGCTCTGCTACAATTTAAAGGGTCAGTGTGCCTTTAATTGGCTGCTGCTCTGAGGCTCTCCTATAAATTGCAGCCCTTCCCCACCACAGGTGTTGGAGCCTCTGCATGCTTCCCATTAGTGTGTGGCCCAGCTCTCCATTGTTCCTGTTCATTGTTCCTGCCCTTGTTCCTGCCCGTAATCTCTGTCACCTGCGGTTTCACTCATGCCTGCTATCCGTGTGACCTCCTACCTGCCTGCTTTCCTACTGTTCTAGCTACACCTCGTCCGACGTCACTAGCAAGCCAAGCCAGGGGTAGCGACGTGGGGGTCGCCTGCCGCAGCAAGTCCACCCCGCCTTGCGGTGGGCTCTGGTGCAGACCAGTGGTTCCTTACACTCCGCTCCCTGGTGCGGCTTACGCTATCGCTGGTGACGGCTCAGTGGATCCACGACTCCAGTCGTTACAGCAGGCTCCAACCATGGATCCCGGCGAGGTGCCTGACATCCGAGACATCGCCAGAGTGGTCGCCCAGCAGGCTCAGCAGATCCAGCAGCAGTCTCAGCAAATCCAACAGCTGACTGCTGCCTTACAGCAGCGCACTGCAGTTCAGCGGTCACCCCCAGCATCCCCACCTTCTTCTCCTGTGCCGTCTCCTCTTGGTCCTAATCTACGGCTTGCTCTCTCGTCAAAATATGATGGAGATCCCAAGTTGTGCAGAGGATTCGTCACACAGTGGGCTATGCACATTAAACTGCTCTCTAACCAATTCACCACCAAGCGCTTAAAGGTGGCATTTGTCATCAGCTTCTTGGAGGGGAGGGCCCTGGCCTGGGCTACACCGTTGTGGGACTGTGACGACCCAGTGACAGCTAATCTTCGGGCCTTTCTGGCAAAGTTTCGCTGTGTCTTTGAGGAGCCAGCCCGAGCTTCTTTTTCAGAGACCGCTCTCCTCAACCTGCAACAGGGGAACTCCTTCATGGCCAAGTACGCCATCCAGTTCCGTACCTTGGCTGCTGAACTTGACTGAAATTAAGTTGCCCTGGTCACCACCTTCAAGAAGGGTCTTTCCAGGCGGGTGAAGGATGTGCTATCCGCCCGAGACCTTCCGACCTCTCTGACCGACCTCATCCTCCTCATTCCAGAACCCGGTTACTCCTGCACCCCAGTCTGCATCCGAAGAACCCATGCAGGTTTAACGAGTTCGCCTGACTCCCGAGGAGAGAACTCGTCGTCGGGAGTTAAACCTCTGTCTCTACTGTGGTAGTTCCGGCCATTTCCGTCTGAATTCTCCCCAGCGGCCGCAGCGTCAGGGAAATGCCCACACCTAGGTCCGGTTGGAGAGGCCTCCATAGGTGTAAATGCTTCCTTTCCCAGATTGTCTGCACCAGTTACCATCTTGACGCCTTCGGGACAGAGTTACCAGTCCTCTTCTTTCCTTGACTTGGGTTCTGCTGGCAACTTCATCGTGGCTACCTTGGTTCAAAGATGGCAACTACCAGTACGTTAACTCTCTAAGCCACTTTCCATCTCCTCGGTCACCGGAGAGTCGCTCAACATGGTCATCCGGTACCAGACCGAACCAGTGACGCTTCAAGGGCGCTGCACTCGGAGAAGATTGTCTTCTTTGTCTTGTCCAGCTCCTCATCAGACATCCTGCTGGGGCTCCCCTGGTTGCAGCTCCTGGTTGCAGCTTTATCTGCAAGTCCTCATCTCCAGTGGGTGAAGGCTTCTTCTTCGTCCAGAAAAAGGACGGTTCTCTCCGTCCATGTATCAACTATCGGGGCCTTAATAAGGTGACGGTGAAGAATCGGTACCCTCTTCCACTAATACCAGAATTGTTTGACTGTCTCCGTGGAGCTCGGATCTTCATCAAGCTGGATCTCAGGGGAGCTTATAATATGATCAGGATGCGTGAAGGGGATGAATGGAAAACCGCCTTTAACACCAGGGATGGGCACTTCGAGTATTTAGTCATGCCTTTTGGTCTGTGCAATGCCCCAGCGGTTTTTCAGGAATTTGTTAATGACATATTCCGGGACCTGCTTTATGTCTGTGTCGTCGTATATCTGGACGACATCCTGATCTACTCCCCAGATTCACGGACCCACGTGAGACAATATCGCCAAGTACTGCGACGGTTAAGGGCCAACCACCTATATGTTAAGTTGGAGAAGTGCCTGTTCCACCAAACCAATCTCCCGTTCTTGGGGTACATAGTTTCTGGCCACGGCTTACAAATGGATCCAGCCAAGCAATCAGCGGTACTACTATGGCCACGCCTCGTTGGACTTAAGACTATACAAAGGTTTCTGGGGTTCGCAAATTACCATCGGCAATTTATACCCCATTTCTCCACCCTTGGGGCACCCATTGTGGCCCTTACCAAAAAGGAAGCTGATCCAAGACTATGGTCTGCTCAATCTGAGCAAGCCTTCTCTCATTTGAAGTCAGCATTTACTTCCGCTCCCATTTTGCTGCACCCAGATCCTGTTAAACCATTCTTCTTGGAAGTGGACGCTTCCTCGGTGGGTGCAGGGGCCGTACTCACTCAGAAGGATGCCTTAGGAAAGACGAGGACCTGTGGGTTCTTTTCCAAGACCTTCTCCCCTGCAGAGCGTAATTATACTATCGGGGATCGAGAACTTCTGGCCATTAAGTTGGCTCTAGAGGAATGGCGCCATCTCCTGGAGGGAGCTAATCATCCAGTCACCATCTACATGGACCAAATGAATCTTCTGTACCTTCAGACTGCTCAACGCCTTAACCCTTGTCAGGCCAGGTGGTCGCTCTTTTTCTCCAGATTTGACTTCCTCATTCATTTCCGTCCTACAGACAAGAACAAAAGAGCCAACGCTCTCTCACGAGCATCCGATGTCCTGGGACAAAAAGATGTACCTGGTTCCCGTGGCTACTTCCGTCCTACAGAATCTTCCCCCTGGCAAAATTTTTGTTTGTGCTGCTTCTTGGTTGTAGGCCACCCTGGTATCCACAAAACCAGACAATTAATATCTCTTTTCTATTGGTGGCCCAGTCTTCCTCAAGATGTCAAGGACTTTGTGGCATTGTGTTCTACCTGTGCCCAGAACAAGATCCTTCATCAAAGGCCAGACGGTCTTCTCCAGCCTTTGCCTATCCCTGAGCAGCCATGGACACATATCGCAATGGACTTTGTTACTGATCTCCCTCCTTTCACTGGTAACACAGTTGTCTGGGGGATCACAGACTGGTTCTCCAAGATGTTCCATTTTGTACCACTTCCCAAGCTGCCTTCTGCTCCTTGTCTGGCAAGTCTTTTCTTACAGCATATCTTCAGACTGCATGGTCTTCCTCAAACAATCGTCTCGGACAGAGGACCTCAATTTGTTTCCAGATTCTGGCGAGCCCTCTGTTCCCGACTCCAGGTGAAGTTGGACTTCTCTTCTGCCTACCATCCGAAGTCCAATGGGCAGGTTGAAAGAGTTAACCAGATTTTGGGAAACTATCTCCGGCATTTTGTCTCGGCTTGTCAGGACAACTGGTCAGACCTACTTCCCTGGGCAGAGTTTGCTTATAATCATCATGACTCCAGTTCCACTGGCAACTCACCATTCTTCATTGTCTATGACCGACACCCACGTCCTCCTTTACCTGTACCCGCTTCCTCTGAGGTACCTGCCGTGGACGAACTGGGGACTGACTTTAAGTCCATCTGGGAGCAAACCAGGCAATCTCTACTTCATGCAACAGGTCGAATGAAGGTCCAGGCAGACAAGAGGAGGAGACCTGCCGTGACCTATGCTCCAGGTGACAAGGTTTGGCTTTCCGCCAAATATATACACTACTGTTCAAAAGTTTGGGTCCACATTAAAATGTCCTTATTTTTGAAGGAAAAGAGCTGTACTTTTCAATGAAGATAACTTTAAACTAGTCCGAACTTTAAACAAATACACTCTGTACATTGCTAATGTGGTAAATGACTATTCTAGCTGCAAATGTCTTGTTTTTGGTGCAATATCTACATAGGTGTATAGAGGCCCATTTCCAGCAACTATCACTCCAGTGTTCTAATGGTACTGTACAATGTGTTTGCTCATTGGCTCAGAAGGCTAATTGATGATTAGAAAACCCTTGTGCAATCATGTTTACACATCTGAAAACAGTCTAGCTTGTTACAGAAGCTACAAAACTGACCTTCCTTTGAGCAGATTGTGTTTCTGGAGCATCAAATTTGTAAGGTTAATTAAACGCTCAAAATGGCCAGAAAAAGAGAACTTTCATCTGAAACTCGACAGTCTATTCTTGTTCTTAGAAATGAAGGCTATTCCATGCGAGAAATTGCTAAGAAATTGAAGATTATCCTACAACGGTGTGTACTACTCCCTTCGGAGGACAGCACAAACAGGCTCTAACCAGAGTAGAAAAAGAAGTGGGAGGCCGCGTTGCACAACTAAGTAAGAAGATAAGCACATTAGAGTCTCTAGTTTGAGAAACAGACGCCTCACAGGTCCCCAACTGGCATCTTCATTAAATAGTACCCCCAAAACACCAGTGTCAACATCTACAGTGAAGAGGCGGCTGCGGGATTTTGGGCTTCAGGGCAGAGTGGCAAAGAAAAAGCCATATCTGAGACTGGCCAATAATAGAAAAAGATTAAGATGGGCAAAAGAACACAGACATTGGACAGAGGAAGACTGGAAAAAAGTGTTGTGGACGGATGAATCCAAGTTTGAGGTGTTTGGATCACAAAGAAGAACGTTTGTGAGACGCAGAACAAATGAAAAGATGCTGGAAGAATGCCTGACGCCATCTGTTAAGCATGGTGGAGGTAATGTGATGATCTGGGGTTGCTTTGGTGCTGGAAAGGTGGGAGATTTGTGCAGGGTAAAAGGGATTCTGAATAAGGAAGGCTATCATTCAATTTTGCAACGCCATGCCATACCCAGTGGACAGCGCTTGATTGGAGCCAATTTCATCCTACAACCGGACAATGACCCTAAACACACCTCCAAATTGTGCAAGAACTATTTACAGCAGAAGCAGGCAGCTGGTATTCTATCGGTAATGGAGTGGCCAGCGCATTCACTAGATCTGAACCCCATTGAGCTGTTGTGGGAGCAGCTTGACCGTATGGTACGCCAGAAGTGCCTATCCAACCAATCCAACTTGTGGGAGCTGCTTCTAGAAGCGTGGGGTGCAATTTCTCCAGCTTACCTCAACAGATTAATAGCTAGAATGCCAAAGGTGTGCAATGCTGTAATTGCTGCAAAAGGTGGATTCTTTGACGAAAGCAAAGTTTGATGTAAAAACAATGTTATTTCAAATACAAATCATTATTTCTAACCTTGTCAATGTCTTGACTCTATTTTCTATTCATTTCACAACGTATGGTGGTGAATAAGTGTGACTTTTCATGGAAAACACTAAATTGTTTGGGTGACCCCAAACTTTTGAACGGTAGTGTACGTCTCAAGGTCCCAAGCTACAAGTTGGGCCCACGGTTCCTTGGACCATTCATGGTGCTGAAGCGTGTCAATCCTACCTACCAAACTATCCAAACCTACAAGCTTCGCCTACCGGCCACCATGAGGATTCTCAACTCCTTTCATGTCTTCCTCCTGAAACCAGTGGTCCTCAACCATTTTTCTAGAAAGGCAATCTCTCCACCACAGCAAGCAGCATCCTCCGACATTTATGCTGTCAAGGACATCCTGGATATAAGGATGGTCAGGGGGAGGCGGTTCTTCCTGGTTGACTGGAGGGGTTTTGGTCCAGAAGAAAGGTCTTGGGAGCCTGAAGCCAACATTCTGGATCGGGACCTCATCAAGAAATTCTTGCAGACAAGAAAGAGGGGGGGGGGTACTGCCACGTCCGCGGCACATACCTCTCGCTGCGCTGCTGCAGCCCCATCTTCTGCTCTGTGCCGGGGCTCCTCCTCCTCCAGCTCCCTGTCAGCGCAATGGGCGCGTCCCTGTCGCCTAGGGAGCGCGTGCGCCGGCTCTGCTACAATTTAAAGGGTCAGTGCGTCTTTAATTGGCTGCTGCTCTGAGGCTCTCCTATAAATTGCAGCCCTTCCCCACCACAGGTGTTGGAGCCTCTGCATGCTTCCCATTAGTGTGTGACCCAGCTCTCCATTGTTCCTGTTCATTGTTCCTGCCCTTATTCCTGCCCGTATTCTCTGTCACCTCGTGCATGCTATCCGTGTGACCTCCTGCCTGTCTGCTTGCCTACTGTTCTCGCTACACCTCGTCCGCCATCACTAGCAAGCCAAGCCAGGGGTAGTGAGGTGGGGGTCGCCTGCCACAGCAAGTCCATCCCACCTTGCGTTGGGCTCTGGTGAAGACTAGCGGCCCCTTAGACTCTGCTCCCTCGTGCGGTTTACGCCATCGCTGGTGACAGTCCAGTGGATCCACGACTCCAGTCGTTACACTACTTCACCTCAAACTATTCTTGTTACAAATTATTACCAATTACCAATTATTAATTAAGTACCAAAAGTACAGTTCCTTTTCTGTACCGCACTGAAGATATTTTTAAGTGAATTTAAGCATTGTTTAAGTCATCTCTGCCGTTGCACCCTGCTCCTCACACTAGTTCTACCAAAGGTCGCCTGTGTGTCCAGGGGTGGGTGTTACTCCAGAGCCCACCGGCTGGTTCAACACCAGTATCCAGCGCCCTGGGCCACAGCAAAAAGTTCACATACCCTGGTGATTTGGGCATAGAAGTTGACACAAATTGACAAAAATTGTTCAGGATGCAAAGAAGACCCACACATAACATCAGCTGAATTACAGGACTCTCTGAAAACTAGTGTGTTTTCTTTTTCATTTTCTACTATACTTTTGTAGCATAATTGAGCAGACCGCTGTTGTACGCTGATATCAACACTCCTGATTAAGTGTGGTTGTCTTTCAATGTTCTGTATTTTATTGTTTAACAGTTTAAATGCATAAATAAAAACTCTTAAAACAGTGGCGTCGCTATTTTAAGATGCACAATAAGGAGACACTTGAAGAAAACGGAGCTGCATGGTCAAGTGAATTGACAGGAGAAAGACATTACTGTGCAAATGCCACAATTATCTTGCCTACAATACGCCAAACAGCACAGAGACAAACCTCAAGACATCTGGAACAAGGTAATTTGGAGTGATGAGACGAAAATTTTACTTTTTGGCCATAACCATAAGCGTTACATTTGGAGAGGTGTCAGCAAGGCCTATGATGAAAGGAACACCATTCCTACTGTAAAGCACAGAGGTGGATCGCTGATGTTTTGGGGATGTGTGAGCTACAAAGGCTCAGGAAACTTGGTCAAAGTCGAAGGAAAGATGAATGCAGCACATTATCAGCAAATACTGGGAGCAAATTTGCACTCATCAGCCCGAAAGCTGCCCATGGAATGTACTTGGACGTTCAACATGACATTGATCTAAAACACAAAGCCAAGTCAACCTGTCATTGGCTACAGCAGAACAAACTGAAGGTTCTGGAGTGGCTATCTGAGTCTCCTGACCTCAATAACATTGAGCCACTCTGGGGAGATCTCAAGTTTGCAGTTCATACAAAACAGCCCAGGTATTTACAGGAACTGGAGGCTTTTTGCCAAGAAGAATGGGCAGCTTTACCGTCTGAGAAAATAAAGAGGGGGCAATACACAGAGGGGGCAATACACAGTATTAAGAACCGGGGTATGTAAACGTTTGATCAGGGTGATTTGGATGTTTTTGGTTGTCATTATGATATCAAAAGAAAAACATGGTATGTTGGACAATAAATGTCTTCAACCAAACACTAACCATGAGTGGAAAAAAATGTTTTTTTTTGTGTTATTCATTCGTATTCTCTGAAAAAAGGACAAGAAAGCAAAAATTCTGCTGGGGTGTGTAAACTTTTGAGCACAACTGTAGGTTCAATAGTTTTACTTGCAACTGTATCCTATGGTATCTAACACTACTGCGTAGGAGATTATTATAGCAGAGTGCAGCCCATAAAATGCAGACTTACTCTTACATACTAGGAATTTTATATCCAGTAATTCCCTAATATATAAACTCTGCTGACTTAGATCAAAGGTCAGAAATGCGGATCCAGATCAAAGTTTTTTTTTCTGCTTAACTCAAAGCGTCTTTCAACTATAATTTGAAAAAAATGGAAAAAATGTGTTGAAACATAAATGAAGAGGAATGGCATCCAAGACATGTGACCTTCTAGGAATGACTATCATGTGATTGTTAAAAGGATAAATATGCTTCTTTGGTTTTTTTGTGCAAAGAATTTCTAATTTTCTTTGCATTCTTAATTATTGAAGATTACTCTACACTATATGTTAACCATGGTATATACATATAATGCTGCTACTATTATTAATAGCTATGGTTATCATTATTAATAATAATAATAATAATAATAATAATAATAATAATAAAAATAATAATAGCAACAACAGTAAAATAGAATCGTGTTAAAAGGAATAGGTTACTAAAAACATATAAAGCTTACCCATTATTCATATTCTGTTTGCTTTTTGCAGGTGCCGTAACAGCTAACAGAGACATTTTAGACAGACAGTAAGTTACTGCTTTATACTATTAGGCTATATTCCCACTTTGGGAACATATCGGGGGAATGCTTCTTTCTCGTTAAATAGACAGACGCTACTAAATAACATGATCTTTATTAGTGGTCGTCTATTTAACAAGATAGCCGTGTTCCCCTGATATGTTCCCGAAGAGGGAACATAGTCTTATTCTGCTCTTATATGCTTTTGCTATCAAGGGGAAAGTCAAGGATTAAAAAAAGATTGCAGATTTTTTTGTCACAGATAAAAAAATCATTAATCTACACAAATAATAAACTAATATAAACTAGAGATCTATATATAAACTAGATATAAAGTGATATGACTTTTAGAAGGCGAGGAGGAAAAAAACAAAAAAGCTAAAATGGGAATTAGCCTGGTCCTTATAGCCAAAATCTACTATGTCCCTAAGAGGTAAAAAGAAAAATGCTGGCATTTCAAACTGCTGACACTGTTAAATACTGGTTGACCAAAGAGACACGTGGTATATATCTGTCTGTGTCTCCATAACATAACAAAATCTCTTTAACACTATTCACTGGAGAAAAAAAACACTTTACTATGTTATGGAAGCACAGTTGGATATAGGAAAGTCACCATGCAGGGAATTTGTGTGTGGCATCTTTAGTTGTAGGGTTTTTTTGTGAAATGTATTTATTATGCCTGAAAACCTTTGTAAATTTTACACTTGCAAACAGGTTCCCAAAAATTTAGGTGGTTTCACACATTGCAGTCTGTTTTTTTTAGAAAACAGCCACTTCTAAGCCAAAGCCAAAAGTAAATTCAAATGGGTTTGGCACAAAAACTGCACTAGCAGTTATTCTAAAAATTGCCATGTGAGAAACCAGAATCAATGAATTAAAAAAAGCTGTGCAGGCTGTGGCTGGTGGAGAGTATGATGCCAGGGGGGCACTGAAGGACACAGGGCACTGGAGGGACACTGAGCATCCCTCTGCCATCATCCTCTCCAGCATCCACAGCCCGCACAGCTCTGGGAGTCGGGTCGTGACATCACCATTTTATCTAGGAAGTGAAGCCTTGATGCAGTAGTAAGTGCAGGGAAAAAGCACTTTATAAACATTTCCTGTAATAAGTGTACATTGGTGATTTGTATAACTTTTGGGGGGCAATACAATACTTTAATAAAAATTCTCACCGGACTTCTTCTTTAACTGAACAGCTAACAGTGTCAGCGATTTTTAGATTCCCTTAAAATAGAAGCAAACGTTCTTGGTTTGTATGTTTGTTTTTAATTTTATTTTAGAAGTAACCTTTCATCATACTAAAAATGTCATCTTGTTTATACTAAAAACGTAAGTAGTTTATATGGCTGAAGTATGAACTTTGTTTTATTACTCCTTCAGCCTCATAAAGTTCTAAAGCTGAACCCATGATTGTGATAAAGTGTGTGATTGGCATTAATCCTTGCATTCTTTCCTGATGACTAGGGCCATGCTACGAAAAAATGAAAATGTATGGCTCTGGGACACTTTACTTTTTTAACCCTAACATTACATATCACATGCCTAGACTATATATGAAATATTTCTTGTAACTAAAATTATGTTATATATCTGAGTTCTTTAAAATTAAACTTGCATCAGTAGTCACATTTGACATTAATAAAAACCTAGAGAACATAAGAATGAAGGATCCCCAAATAGCTTGCCCCATTTCCTACAGTCACTTTCTGGTCAAAAGATTCCCTGCAGCGATCAGTTGTGAAGAGACCTGACAGCAAGGGGGATATTTACTCATACGCCAGTCTTAGATAAAGCCCTGCCCCCTTTTTCCTGGCCGGATTTACTAAGAGGCACATGCCAGCCCTGTGCCTGTCCCAGGCATTGCGATAAAATCTACACCTGCTCTATTGTGCAGTATTTTCATAATTAAGAAGAACAGGGATATGTAATACACATACACACACATATAATCCACAACTGAAAGATCTGTGGTACTATGAAGATTACCCAGCCATATCAAGGGGAAAATATTCCTGGAAGGCAACGCTAAGATCTATATAAAAGATCTAGATAGTAGGTGCTAAATTTCTAACATTTCGTTAAGTTGCTGTTTGTAAATTTGTGTAATTTATAGGCATTGACCATTAGGTGGCGATGTGCAATTCAAAAACAACTGAGACAAAAGATATCATTGCAGAAGCTCTTTAAATGTAGCCTGATAATCTATAGCTAATGATGATAAATTAGAACTGAATAAAAAATAAAGTTTCTAAATATTAAATAGCACAATGTGTAAGTATATACACCAAACACTGGTGAAAGAACTTGAGAACTTGCGGGGTCACTGTCCATTAAATATATTTATTTACATGGGACCTCTGCAGAGTGTCCACATAAAGCGAACTACAGTACCCTTTAAGTACTAGCCAAGTCCCTTCAAGCCGAGTCCCTTCAAGTGTCCTTCATAAGGTGCCCCTACAACAATTTCAGTCAGAGCATCCTAAAAACAGTAACAGTGACAGTGCCTTATAACAGTGCCAAAATAGTGTTTCTATAACAATATCTACCACAGTGTCTCTATAATACAGTGGCCTCAGGCCTCAGGCTGCTGTTTGGGGGGCAGTTTACACCAGTGTATATTTAATATTCTTTGATAAATGTCTTTTTTTTTTGTGCCTAATCAGCTATAATTAAAGGTTATCATACATCCTCAATAGCTGTTAGCCAAACATTTGTGTGGTCGACAACTATCTTTTCCAATATCCCCATACACATATTAATGTGTTCACAATGGAATGAGGTGGGGCAAGCTACTTCAGTTAATTTCCCTGAGAACAAAAGGGTTGGGCAGTTAGAATCCAACATGCCTGAACCTCCTTTCCCCCTACATAATCTGTCTGTCTGAGGAGAGACAGGAGGCCCCCATACACTTTAGACAGCTGGTTAATGCCACCAAAGTCAGTAGGTTCAGAAAGCTTCTGCTGATTTTGGATGTGGGTGCACCCTGCATCTGAATTCCCTGCTGCACACAATGCAGCGTGCGGCCTGAGCCGCACGCTTTGTTGTGTGTACTGACAAGTTTTCTGCGGCCACTATTCAATGAATAACAGCAGCAGAAAACTGACATGTCAGTTTTTTGCGTGACCGCTAACAATCCCTGCTGGAGTGTATAGTTAGTGTATACACTTCGGCCGTGATTCCCTCTAGCTGCAGCACAATGTAAGTTAAGTACTGTATTAATCAAGGCCATGTGGCAAATCAGCAATACTTAACTTATGTTGTGTGAACATGGCCTTACACTGTAACATGTTTGCTCCTCAAATACATAATTAAGGTTTCATAGACATGCTTTGCCTGTTTGTAGACTAATATTGCATATATAAAACAATTTTTGTGAGCATTTTGATGGAAAACTGGAAAAAAGTAGAAACTATAGCACTGGTAAAGGGCCCTTAAAATCAGAGAACCACAAAACTTACTTTATTCTATGGAATTTTGTATTTCTACAGTTATGTTAATTTATAACTATATTTTCTATTGTTTTAAGGATTACTGAATGAGCCATTCCAGAACCATCTTTGTGTGACCATTTGAATATGTGAAGTTATTGATAAGCGTTGGAACAAAATCAAATATGGACATATTTGCCAACAGTCTTTAGTTCTTATCCTAGGATGAGGTTTGCAATAAGAATATTGCTTTACATACACTTATATTACTGAAATGATGAGTCTCGGCTAAAGTGGTCTCCAGTTGTGGCACTTTTATTATTGTATAGTGAAGTCAAAGGCCTTAAGTGAGCCGAGGATATATTTGGCTAAAATTCTCCCAGGAAAATATATAGAATTATTAAATTTAGAAAATATTGAAAATATTCACCCAACTTTCTTACCTCATAGTATACTATCACAAAACAGTGATTTTTTTAAGGCTTTAATTAGCGGTGTTTTACCGTGATTGTGCAATTCACTGCAAAATAGCACCAATCAAATGCTATATGTGAACATAATCATGAAGCTGAACAGATCAATTAGAGGAATCACTCAATATTGAGAAAAAGAATATGGAATATAAACAAGTATATTTCAAATAATTACTTTGCTTCCTCTTGGGTATACCAGTACAGCATGGACTTCACTGACTGGTAAAAATATATTTCACATTAATCTGGTTCCAGTTTTTTAAATAGCATTTTATAGATCATCTTTACTAGATGGAAACATGTCATGGACTTATTTTCCTAATTTCCACAATTAGGCTGTTTACACACATAGGCTACTGTATGTCTTTCTTTGTCTGGCCCTTTTTTTCGGGATAGAGGGTATATTTGTTTAGGGGCCCACAAAGAATTTTCTAAGTCCCCTTTGCAGTACCAGGCTATGTTCACAGGTTACGTTCACACAATGTTGAAATTCAGTGGATGGCCGTCATTTAATGGCAAATAATTGCTGTAATTTTAAAACATCGTCCGTTTATGAAATAACGGCCTTTATTTGTCATAAAATGGTGCCATCCTCTTAATTTTAATAGTGTGTGAACATTGCCTTCCTGTGTTTTTAATCCACTCCTGGTTTTGGTTGCAAGATGAGGACCAAAATACTGAGCAAAAATACTGTGTGTGAACCCAGCTCCACTCTGTATGGCGATATGGACATACTATGACAGTCTGTATCTACCCAGCAGTCACTTTCACCTTCTGGAGGATTTAACTGATGGAAGAAAATTTTTGTGGGGTTATAGATAGCTTAAACTGTCACTGTCACTTCACAAAACTTTTGACATGCCATATAAGATTTTGTGACAATGACATATGCTTAGATAAAATAAGGGGAGTCTATAGGCCAAAGGAATCTCCGTCCAAGTCATTGTGGAATTGTGTAGTAACGCTGAGCACTTTACAATGCAGGGAAGTTTAAAAAAAGAGGAGAGGAGTAAGATTACAGCTGTCTTAGGACAGACTGCATTCTAAAGCCAAATAACCGACATTATTGTACAAACAGTGACCTCAAAATGATGTCAAAGATGAATCAGATTGAGACCCAAGGGGTTTGTTTACCAAGTGATTGAGTTTTAGGCCTTTTCTGAAGGAAAACTGTAATACCTTTTACTTTGTTGCACAAAGCATTCTCGTATTACAACTTCATTATCACCAAACCTATTTCCTGTTGAATGACCAGCCCATTTTACTGATCCTTTATCTAACATACAACTTTATATCATAAAGGAATGGGAAAATGTTATTGTTTTCTCCAGGTGTTTACAGATCTCTTTTCCTTACTTTAGGTTGCCTTCACACAGGACAGATCGCAGTGAATCTTTCAGACCACTGCGAGTACCTAAATCACCTGCCCTCTTAACCCCTTAACAGGCTGCCGGCATGTACATTATCTGTCTTCAATTATTGCTGCAAATGGTCCCAGTTTCCTGCTCTCCCGCCCAGCTAATCAGTGTGTTGCCCAGCCGCAGGCAGCTGAGGGGGAGAGCAGGAAGCTGGGACCCTGTGCAGCAAGCCGGATTGAAGACAGGTAATGTATGCAGCCTGTTAATAGGTTTAGGGGGGGAGATGTACATACTTGCAGGGGTCTGAAAGATCCGCTGCGAGTATGTATTCACAAGGGACTGCCTGGACCTTGGATCGTAGCGGATCTCGCTGCAAAACTCTCAGCGAGATTTCCGCTGCGATTCGTCCTGTGTGAAGGCACCCTTAGCCTTAATTTCTTCTGTATTCGTTTTAGCCCTGGGTTTCATTTGGCTTTTCTTGTATGTAAATTCTATTTTATTTTGCGGATTTGTTACTAACATTGACTTCCACCCATGTTTTTGATTTATTGTGCTTTTTCTATTTTTAGGGTACAAACCCACACACCGTATACACAGCAGATACGCAGCAGATACGCAGCAAATACGCAGCAGATTTGTTGGTGCAGATTTGATGCTGTGTTCAGTTATTTAGATCTAATCTGCTGCGTATTTGCTGCGTGTTTGCTGCGTATCGCAGCAGTAAATACGCTGCGTATACGGTGTGTGGGTTTATACCCTTAACACACATAGGTAGAAGTTTTCTATCCTGATGCTTTCCTAGACCTACCCTCATGTTTTCTTTTTATGACCTTCCCATTTTACTTTTCTATTACATCTTACACACAGCTAACTAGGATTCTCTGTATTGAATTTCTATCTCGCAGAGGTTTTATAATCTCTTCAATTTTTTTTTTTATTGGGGCCATGTTTTCTATTAACCAAGTTCACAGAAAGGTACCATTTTATCTACAGACTAATTTGCGTTTTTTAAATTTGTTCTGGTATTAAGAATTAAAAATTACAAAGTGAGCCCATAAATGTTTCTTCAACATTAAATGGTTCCTCTAGTTGATCTGAATAAACACAAACTATTCATCTATTTGAGGGATGTTACATGAATGTTTAGCTGAGAAGCATTGTTTTCTTTCATGTCAGATATTTGTTCATTTGCTTCAAAGTAAAAATGCTGGCAAAGCATAAGTGTGGGGTTTCAAAAAATTTTAACAGGGGTTG
The DNA here is from genome assembly GCF_027789765.1 of Dendropsophus ebraccatus. NCBI lineage: Eukaryota > Metazoa > Chordata > Amphibia > Anura > Hylidae > Dendropsophus > Dendropsophus ebraccatus. The sequence continues at coordinate 86,490,547 of NC_091456.1, read as the reverse complement.
TATGATTAAAAACATGGTCATGTAACGTCCTCTCATCTCTGTGTGTTTTTAATCTCTGCCTTCCATTGCATTAAAAATGTTAATTGGTAAAATTGTACTATAATGAAAATTTATTGATCTGGTGCCATTTTTTCATTCAGACACAAGCTGCACTTTCACCAAAATATATTCTTGGTAAACCTTGTTGGAATAGTCATTAACAATTTTTTTCCTAGGTGATATTATATTTTATTTTATGATACATTCATGTTCCTTTTTTTATTTATTTTAATCCATTATTTTAATAAAAAAAATATATATATAATTTCTATGTTTTGTTATTAATATTTTATAATTCAATAAGGTATTTTACAGTTTGACATGTGGCTATGTTCACACTACGTATATTTGAGGCTGTATGTTTGAGGCTGTATAGCAACCAAAACAAGGAGTGGATGGAAAACACAGAAAGGCTCTGTTCACATAATGTTAGAGGAGAAGACTGAAAGCAAAACTGGGATAGCCTTGGCGCTGGACACGGACCACACTCTCCAGTTCTTTGTAGATTTACTTTATTTTGAGCAACGCGTTTCGGCGGCGTGCTGCCGCCTTTATCAAGCTCCTGCCATGTTAACAACAACAGTCCTTTTTATACCGGTGGTTTCTCCTAAACCACGCCCCAAAGAAAGGGGGAGGGGGAGGAGTCCGGTTTCCCTTGCAACAGGTTGGTCGTTACAAAGGCTTTAAACATATAAAATCCATTGCTTCTCGAACATACAGACAAATACAAATGTCAATACAAATAAATTTAGTCCACTTACAAACTCCAATAGTAGCCCTGGGTAACTGGACGCCAGCGATCAATGTGAGCCGCTGCACGCCGGGACGTCACGTCCGCCGACGTCAGAAGACGCGTCACCGGGCTGTTAACCCATCGTGCGCTGGGCTCGTCAACTCACCATTCTCCGGCCAGAACGCACTCTGAGTCAAACCGTCCCGTGGACTGCGTCGATCGGCGTCGCCCGACGGCGTCCAGAGCGAGCCGCCCACAGTACACTGGATCGAACCCGGCACAACACCCAAGCGGGACAACAACGTGGTAAAAAAGAAGAGGAAAGAGAAAACATATCTACACCTACTACAGTTAAGTCCACAGAAATGAATGATGTGTACATCACACATTAAATACAAAATGTATACATTGAGCCAATAAGCAACATAAATACAATAAATACTATAAAAACTATAAAAAGTTACAACATTACAGCATCATTACAATCCTGATAAAAGATAAATCTCATAAAAGAAATAATCATAAAAATATGATAAAATCATTAACTCAGATACCCAATTCTATTGCTTCATTTAGACCATCTGGTACTAAAGTTTTTAATTTAAAAATCCAGTAAGCTTCTCTCCTATTAAGGGATTTATATCTGTTTTTGTCACTGATTTGAATCTGTTCTATAGGCATTATCGTGACATTACTAAAATCACCATGGTGTGCTTCACACAAATGTCTAGAGACACTATGTTTCAAGAAGCGTGAGTTCGTATTAAAACGGTGACCAGTGAGTCTCTTCCGCAGTGTCTGTGAAGTCCTCCCAACATACTGGAGTCCACACCGACACTCGAGGAGATAGATCACAAAGTCGGACCCACAGGACAGCTCCGAATAGACACTAAAAGTCTCTTCGGTGCTATTGGACTTGAAGTGGCATGTTTGATCTTTGATACTAGCACAACACAAGCACCCTCTATTTTTGCACCTGGACACTTTACCTCGCTTTTCTTGTTTTTCTTCTTTTTTTGTTGTAAAGTGGTAAAGTGTCCAGGTGCAAAAATAGAGGGTGCTTGTGTTGTGCTAGTATCAAAGATCAAACATGCCACTTCAAGTCCAATAGCACCGGAGAGACTTTTAGTGTCTATTCGGAGCTGTCCTGTGGGTCCGACTTTGTGATCTATCTCCTCGAGTGTCGGTGTGGACTCCAGTATGTTGGGAGGACTTCACAGACACTGCGGAAGAGACTCACTGGTCACCGTTTTAATACGAACTCACGCTTCTTGAAACATAGTGTCTCTAGACATTTGTGTGAAGCACACCATGGTGATTTTAGTAATGTCACGATAATGCCTATAGAACAGATTCAAATCAGTGACAAAAACAGATATAAATCCCTTAATAGGAGAGAAGCTTACTGGATTTTTAAATTAAAAACTTTAGTACCAGATGGTCTAAATGAAGCAATAGAATTGGGTATCTGAGTTAATGATTTTATCATATTTTTATGATTATTTCTTTTATGAGATTTATCTTTTATCAGGATTGTAATGATGCTGTAATGTTGTAACTTTTTATAGTTTTTATAGTATTTATTGTATTTATGTTGCTTATTGGCTCAATGTATACATTTTGTATTTAATGTGTGATGTACACATCATTCATTTCTGTGGACTTAACTGTAGTAGGTTTAGATATGTTTTCTCTTTCCTCTTCTTTTTTACCACGTTGTTGTCCCGCTTGGGTGTTGTGCCGGGTTCGATCCAGTGTACTGTGGGCGGCTCGCTCTGGACGCCGTCGGGCGACGCCGATCGACGCAGTCCACGGGACGGTTTGACTCAGAGTGCGTTCTGGCCGGAGAATGGTGAGTTGACGAGCCCAGCGCACGATGGGTTAACAGCCCGGTGACGCGTCTTCTGACGTCGGCGGACGTGACGTCCCGGCGTGCAGCGGCTCACATTGATCGCTGGCGTCCAGTTACCCAGGGCTACTATTGGAGTTTGTAAGTGGACTAAATTTATTTGTATTGACATTTGTATTTGTCTGTATGTTCGAGAAGCAATGGATTTTATATGTTTAAAGCCTTTGTAACGACCAACCTGTTGCAAGGGAAACCGGACTCCTCCCCCTCCCCCTTTCTTTGGGGCGTGGTTTAGGAGAAACCACCGGTATAAAAAGGACTGTTGTTGTTAACATGGCAGGAGCTTGATAAAGGCGGCAGCACGCCGCCGAAACGCGTTGCTCAAAATAAAGTAAATCTACAAAGAACTGGAGAGTGTGGTCCGTGTCCAGCGCCAAGGCTATCCCAGTTTTGCTTTCAGTCTTCTCCTCTATGATTTGGGAGTGATGGTATCGTGACGGATCTGTCCTCCATATGCTGGATGCCAGGCTGCGGACTCTACATCAATTACAAGCTCTGCTAGTGTTGTGCCTATTGCTCGCACAACACCAGAAGGTGAGTTGTCTTGCCTTCTGTTAAATAGATACCAATCAACTTAACTTACTACACCATAAGCGCCCCTCTTTGTTCATTTTTTCATTTGTCTACATTCACATAATGTTGTAATTGAGTGGATGGCCGTCATTTAATGGCAAATATTTGCTGTTATTTTAAAACAATGGCTGTTATATTGAAATAATGGAAGTAATTTACCGTTATATGGCGGCCATCCACTCAATTTCAACATTGTGTGGACAGAGCCTTTCTGTGTTTTCAATCCACTCCTGGTTTTGGTTGCTATGAGGACCTGACATGAGGACCAAATACAGCCTCAAATATACATAGTGTGAACCCAGCCAAATATGTATAGGCAAAGTTGATATTTATTTAACTTTTTTACTAATTTATACTGCTCTGCTTTTAGGTTATCTGTCATTTTCATCACAAATCATATAAATAAAGATTCAAATTTTTTTTTTCTTTTTTACACTTTATCTGCACACAATCAATGCTGGCCATACACATTAGATTTTCTAAAAAGCCAAATGCCAAAGCCAGAAACAGACTATAAACAGAGATCAGGTCATAAAGAAAAGCCTGAGATTTATCTTCTTTTCAAATCCATTCCTGGCTTTGGCTTCAGATCTTTGGCAGATAATCTGTCAGACAATCTTTCTGTGTAAATTGACCCAAACCTGCTGATTTTGCAACCAGCCAGCCATAATGTATATTAGCAACCAAAACACCACAGAGGCCCCAACATGTGTTTGCCAAAGTCAATGAATCTAGGAACATTGCCCCCTGGAAAAACAAATATGCAAAAATACTGCAGAGACACCATCACGTGCCATTTTCCATTTTAGTGGTGGCAAGATAACATAAGACTTCTAGCACAGCAAATCTGAATATTGTCCTTTGAACTAGAAGTGCCTTTTTGTAGATAGAGATCTGCTAGTATATAGCAAGTAGCAGCCATTAGAGTTTCCACATAAAATACATCAAACATCATCCTTGTGATAGCGATTACGGAAGTATTGTGCTTTTAAGACACTAAGGCTGGGTTCACACTACGTACGAGACCGGCTGTTCCGTGACCCGGCCCGGCCGGGTCACAGAACGGCCGGTCTCTGCCCGGATCATCCTTAGCCGGTACTTAAATACCGGCCAGATGATCTTTCCGGCTGCAGGGTTCTGAGGCGGGCGAATCAGCACGCGCCCGCATCAGAACCTCCCACAGCACACTATGTAGCAAGCGGCCGGAGCCGCTCGCTTCATTGTGTGAACTGACAGGGTTTCCTATGGCCGCAATTCATTGAATTGCGGCCGCAGAAAACTGACATGTTAGTTATTTGCGGCACGGCAAGGGATCCCGGCCGGAGCGTATACGATGTATATACGCTCCAGCCAGTATCCCATAGAAATGTAGGCAATGTTCCACACTGCATAAAGTACGGCCGTTGCCAATGGCGATTTTACGTGTGAACATAGCCTAAACCCCAATAAAACTCCCCCCCCCCAAACAATAGGCTATTTTCCTGTCACATGCATGGTTGAATGACCAGGCACTTTTCTTAAACATGCTGCCAGCATGGCACAAATTTAACACTTTACCCAACTGGGTCGACATAACTTAAAGGGGTTGTCCGGGATTTTTCAATAAACTAGCATTGCACTGACCTCTGTGGATGTTGCATATTCCACATACACTTCAATTTTTTTATTTAGAGCGCTTACTGTGTTCTCAGGCTCAGTCACATGACCACTCTGTCTGTGTTTTCTTTACTTCCTGTGAAATTCTGTTCCCTTCTGTTTCCTGTTCCTGCTAGTGAGGGAACAGTGAGTCATCAGGTGGGTGGGGTTATGCATATATTTCTTTAGCCACGCCCCTAACATCTAACTGACATCTCAGCCCAGAAGAAACTGCAGCAGTAAGGACAGCATGATAGAATACAATCTCTGTACAGCACTGCAGCATAGGTTGGAGCTATAAATGGTAAATAATGGGTGATTTATCAAAACTTGTGAAGAGGAACAGGGAGGCAGATGCCCATAGCAACCATTCAGATTCTAGGTTTCATTTTCCAAGGCCTTTTTTAAAAATGAAAGAAGCAATCTGATTGGTCGCTACGGGTAACTGCTCCCCTGCACAGGCTTTGCTAAATCTTCACCTATATTGTTACTATTGTAGTGTAAAGATGTACAGTGTGAGGGCAGAGCTGCTGCTGTGTGTAATATGGCTATGGCTATGAGACTTCACCTCATGGCTGTCACCATGTCATCTATCAATCTATTGCTGAGGTAAACTTGTAACAGAATCCTGCCTCATTGAGACCCCGCCCACCAGTAGGATGGCTACTGTAGTGTATATGTAATCCAGAACTACAACTCCTATCATGTACATGTGTGCTGGGGTTTATAGTCCTACAACAGATAAGTGTGAAATACTAATTTATTTAATAACATAACTAATTGGCAGACACTGAGCCACCATGCTGCTCAAAGGGCTTTTGTACTAATACAGATATTACCTGCCTATGGGTAGAGTAAATCCAAAAAGCAGCAACAGAGGAGGCGGACACAGAGGCGAAAAAAAAAAAAGTGAGAGAAAGTCACTCAGGGAAAGGGACAGATTACAAATTATTTACATTTCCAATAAGAAAAAAATGTTGGACAACCTCTTTAACCCCTTAACGACCGCGGGCGTAAGTGTACGCCCCCAAAACCCATGCCTTAACGCAAACGGGCGTACATTTACGCCCGCGGTTTCCCCGATCGCTGCGTGTACACACGCAGCGATCGGGGAAGATGGCCTGCTATAATGTATAGCAGGCCATCCCTGCTTGTCGGCACGGGGGGTGATTAACCCCTCCCGTGCTGACGATCGCCGCTATTGGCTGATCACGGCGATATAGGTACCCCATGAAAAGGTTAAATACCTGCTTTGGACACCTCAGCTACCTAGCATTTTCCAGTGTGACGCCTGTCCTGATCACCCCGGCCTCTGCATACTGGATCGCTTCAGGGCGTACCACACGTCATCGGAGATCTACATTTTCTAAATTCTGTCCCTTATTCCTATTTCAGGGGTCACGTTGGTCCAGGAATTATTCTGATTGCCATTATGGAGTCGGGAAGGAATTTGACTCATACTCAACTGATTCAGCGTCCCGATAGCGTCTTCCGGGTTCCGATCGCGTCCTCGTCTTCATCGGCGTCTTCGTCTTTTTCCGGCGGTCCCCATCGGCAATCATCGGCTCAAGTGTCGTCAAACTTCGGCTTTTTCCGGAATTTGCGTTCTACTGCCCCCTAGCGGCTGATAAGTGTATATAATACACATATCAGTAGCTATAGGGTTGAAGAAAGTTTTTTTTTTTTTCCAATTTTTTTATTTTTTATTTTCGCACCCTATCACCGCTGAGTGCTGATCAGCATCGCACGTAAGTGCGCCGCTGATCAGCAACTCCTCCTTTTTGGCGTAGGGTGTTTTTTTTCTATATCCTACAGCCACGGTCTGCTGATAAGTGCCACACATAAGTGCGGCATTTATCGGCAACTCCTTTCTTGGCGTAGTTTTATTTTTTATACTTAATGTTAAAAAAACATGTAAAAAACACCATTACACTACACGGAATAAAGTTTTACACTACACCACTACACATTTACATACCCCATATACCAATCCCCTTATAAAGATGGCCCCCAGGGTGTTTTCGGTATCGGACGCATACGCTATTATTGCCTCCGACACTGAAACAGCCAGTGAGGATGAATGGGGGGATCCTTCTTTCTACCATTCATCCTCATCATCCTCATCATCCAGTGACGTGTCTGGGGGTAGCGTAGCGTACGCTGCCCCCCAGACACGTCTTTTCCGCCAGTACCGTCCCAATAAGAGATCACGGTATGGCGTGAAATTCTACAAACTCTGTGAGAATACCTCAGGGTACTCTTACAGATTTAGGGTACGTGCACACTGCGGAATGGCGAAGAATAACCCTTTGTGCATTCCACAGCTGGCACCCACCGGCTGAATGATGCAGGCGTGCGTCTCCGCCCGTGTCATAGACTCCATCCTATGCACGGGCGGATTCCATCGTCCGTCCAAAGAATGAACACATTGGACGGAGAGCGGAATCCACTCGTGCATAGAATGGATTCTATGACACGGACGGAGACGCGCGCCCGCATCAGTCCGCCGGTGGGTGCCAGCTGCGGAATGCACAAAGGGTTATCCTTCCCCATTCCACAGTGTGCACATACCCTTAGAGTGTATGTAGGAAGGGACATCCGAATCCAGCCCTCAGATGTCCCCAGATGCCTCCCCCCCCCCCATCCTCGGAGTTAGTGGGAAGATCGTTCGGGAACTGATCTTTCCACTGCTGGATAAAGGTTACCACCCGTACGGGGATAACTTTTATACCAGCACCCCCTCTTCCGGTCCCTCGCTGCCTGAGCTACTGTAGCTTGCGGCACGATCCAAAAATATCAGAAGCAGTAATAGAGCCCTAATATTTAGCAGCCATGGAGCGGACCCAGCGCTTCTGGATATGAAGGACCCAGTATCGCACCAGGGCAACATTTTCCAGGTGTCGTTCCCCACACTGGAAAACAGGAGACCCCAGAAGAAGTGCAGAGTGTGGTGTAACAGGGGGATCAGAAAGGACACCATTTTCCAGTGTGACGCCTGTCCTGATCACCCCGGCCTCTGCATACTGGATCGCTTCAAGGCGTTCCACACGTCATCGGAGTTCTACTTTTTCTAAATTCTGTCCCTTATTCCTATTTCAGGGGTCACGCTGGTCCAGGGATTATTCTGATCACCATTATGGAGTCGGGAAGGAATTTTTCCCTGTGATGAGGCTACTGTTGTCTGCCTTACAAGGGTTTTTTGCCTTCCTCTGGATCAACACAGGTTGAATTTGATGGACACCTGTCATTTTCAACCTTATAAACTAATAATTGGCCTAATACCCCCAAATAAATTAGAATTGTCCCTTTTCCCCAGCTAAATAGGTATGGCCGCCATTCCCATTAGAGGATGTCATGATGCAATTACAAAGCCTCTGTGCGGCCAGGAGAGTAGAAACCCCCCACAAGTGACCCCATTCTGGAAACTACACCTCATAAGGAATCTAACAAGGGGGGCAGCAGGGATATGGCCCCCTGGTAACGGCCACATTTTGGACGTGAAAATGAAAAAAATGTTATTTTTTATTTTCATGGCACATGTTCTACATATGTGCCTGTTACCAGTGGGGTCCATATGCTCACTGCACCCCTTGTTAGGTTCCTTATGGGGTGTAATTTCCAGAATGGGGTCACTTGTGGGGGGTTTCTACTGTCTTGGCAGAACAGGAGCTTTGTAATTGCGACATGGCTTCCATCCTCCATTCCAGCCTCTAAATGGCGCTCTGTCTCTTTGGTGGCTTGCCCTGTGCCCATATGGCACATTATGTCCACATGTGGGGTATTTTCGTACTCAGGGGAAATTACCCTACACGCTTTGCATTCGTTTTCTTTTTTAACCCCTTGTGGAAATGGAAAAAAATCAAGGCTAGACCAACATTTACTGTAATTTGTTTTAAATTTCTACTCTAAATCATTGATTTTGTCTTGATTTTTTCATTTTCACAAGGGGCTAAAAAAAAAAAAAAAAAAAAAATGTGTAGAGCACTTTCCCCTGAGTACGGAAATACCCCACATGTGGACATAAAGGGCCATGCGGGTGCAGGGTAAGCATCCAAAGGGAAGGAGCGGAATGGATTTCGAGGGGCCATGTTGCATTTAAAAGGCCCCTGTGTTGCCAAGACAGTTGAAACCCCCCACAAGTCACCCCATTATGGAAACTACACCCCTCAGGGAATGTAACAAGGGGTGTAGTGAGCATATGGGCCCCACTGGTGATGGGTGATAAGTATCGACTCCAATTTACAAGAAATGTGAAGTACAATATGTCACGAGAAAACAATCTCAGAATCAGCCGGATAGGTAAAAGCATCCCGAAGTTATTAATGAATAAAGTGACACAGGTCATATTCATAAAATTTGCTCCAGTCCTTCAGGCCATTTCAGGCCCGGTCCTTAAGGGGTTAAACAATAAGTGCCCAAAGGGTGTATAACAGAGCCTCTCTAGCTGTCCCTACATCTCAACCTGCTGATGCTGGAACAAGATATAGGCTCGACCTCTGGCCCCTGAGACATGTGGGCATCCTCTCACCCCTGATGGCACACACAATTGGGAACCTATGGATGTTGAGGTGCGTTATGGCACAAGTACTGCAAATATGGGAGAAGATGAGGTGATGTTAGCTGTTGAGGGACTCCATGGCTTGTAGGAGAAGTTGGTTAGGTAGAACCGACCACTGCACAGATGGTTTTTACTCCTGGAATGTAACTTCCACCTCCTGGTGTGTCAACCAGGGCTTGACCTTGGTGCTAGGGATATTCTTTGTCCCGCTTCTCATTCCGCCGGATTCCGTCGCTCATCCCTGCACGCTACTGTTTCACTCTCTGCCTGTGCCATAGACTCTATTTTATGGCCAGACAGATTCTGCCGTCCTCCTGAAGCATGACCCGTTCACTCTTCTTGCGGACGACGGAATCTGCCTGACCATAGAATGGAGTCTATGGCACAGGCAGAGAGTGAAGTGGGAGCGTGCGGGCACAAGCGTTGGAATTCAACGCAAGTCCTCTGCGTCTTTTCCTCAGTGTGCACATACCCTAAAAATTTTTGCTGTGAAAAACCCCCTATTTGTGTTCTCAGTGCAAATGGGCCACAGTAGTTCCACTAGTGTAGCTGCCATAGTTTAGCTGTTTTAGAGTGGTTTGTTAAAGGCTTGCTTTTTACCCTACAATTCTAGTACTGCTATGCACATATTTTAATACATAAAAAATATTCTTGTATGCCAGGTTATTATTTATATCTTTTAGATAACATCTGTGTATTTCCCAGCTCTCATAGATGATCTCATGCCAAATATAATTCTAGATGTCAGTGTTGCCTATTAATATACAACTCTTGGGATGGGAAATATACTGGGGGTGGATGTTTATAACATTGAAATAGATTACAAATAGAGATGAGCAAACCTCGAGCATGCTCGAGTCCATCCGAACCCGAACTTTTGGCATTTGATTAGCGGTGGCTGCTGAAGTTGGATAAAGCCCTAAGGCTATGTGGAAAACATGGATATAGTCATTGGCTGTATCCATGTTTTCCAGACAACCTTAGAGCTTTATCCAAGTTCAGCAGCCATCACTAATCAAATGCCAATCGTTTTGGTTCGGATGGACTCGAACCCGAACCTGGTTCACTCATCTCCAATTACAAACAATTTTGTACAGGCAGCAATCATTAAAAACAAATATTTTTGTTCTTTTTTAAACAATTTCCTGCATTGTTCATCTAAACTCATATGAATAACCTTGAAATTCAAGCTTTTGACTTGAGCGTGTACTAAAATACTTGAATGCTTGTTACTCAAATCGAGTATTTTTAAATTCTCCTAAAACGCATGCAACACCCAGGTTGCATGGCTGTGGCATAGCCAGATGTGCCAGCCACTTCCCAGCATGTTTATTGGCTAATTAGAGCCACCAAACATGCAGGGAGTAGGCAATCATTTTTATTCAAGCACCATGGAGTAGTCTATCGAGTATCGAGTACTTTCGAGTACCACGATATTCGAGGGAATAGTGAGCTCAAACAAGCATGTTTGCTTATCTCTAAAAATCAACCAAAAAAGGTTTCAATGTTTTCTATTAAATCCTTGCCATCTGATGATACACATATACATTTATGAGTGGGGCAATAGAACACGTAAATATGCTGAAAACAGTAACTACTAATGATTTAAGGGCCCCTTTTATGGATCTGTGCCTCTGTACCTATGTAATAAGGCACACAGGTCAATGGATTATCTTGTTGCTTTTATTTAATAATGGTGTGCTACACAAAAATGCCAGAAATGTAACATAATTTTTGTAGAAAAACCTGAAAAGGGGCTGTGTCCTTTAAAACCTGCCATAACCGACATACATATTTGTCTGGAAAAATACACTGCAGTTTGAGCCAAAACCAGAAATTGATTTAAATGGAATGGGACATATAAAGGGAGGACTTATACTTCTCTTTTCTTTTGAATCCTCTTCTGGTTTTGTAACAAAAACTGCATTGGCAATTTTCCATAAAAATGCAGTGTGTGTTTCCAGCCTTACAGGGACTTTATCACCTCCAAAACACCTGCTAAACGTAAGTAGATTACATATCAGTAGAGTATACAATGCTGATTCTATAACTGCAATTTGTATCTTTTTATATTCTTCCATTCCTTTGCTATGTGGTGTCCCACTAGGGGTGTTACTATTATCCACATCCTTCGTAAAAGTCTGTACTTGTTATGGTCTTATTGCAGCTGAAGTGTTACTAAAGATGACCACTAGATGTCGCTGTATTGTATAACTGAAGTGAGGAAGCTGCACGGCTGAAGTGTCTCAAAGGGTTATTGTATTTGTGTATACCAGATTCTGTGAACCAGTAGGATCCTTTCTTTCTTCTAGCTTATTACCTCTTCCCTTTTGCTCCTCTTTTGCACTCTTTCCACCCAACCACAGCGCTTCTCACACACTGAACAGGAAGGGGAAGAATTGTTAGTCACAAGTTTCAGTCTTAGTGCCCTGTATGGGTAGGACTCACGACAGACACCTCTTACAAACTTCTTTCTTGAAGCACCCACACGCTGTGTGATGCAGTGCTAAGCCCTTCAGTAGAGGACTAGCCAACAGATCATCTCAACCCATGCCATGGACTAGGAGTACTACAGTGCAGGACAGTATCCATAAAAGAGCCAAAGAGCTGATCCGGGTGGAGCAAAGTTACTGGAAAATTTATGAACTCCATCTTGCAGTGCGAGTGTTAGCCAGGAACTCTCAGCACTCTGCTCATCCCAGGTAACAAGGTCTGGGGCCTGTGTCACCCATCAGTACGGTTCAGCCAATGCTAGTGGGCATAAGGTGGTGTGAAAGGAAAGGTCAATACATGGGCACAGGTTGTTTCTTCTTCTTCTACTACAAGTATCCTCCTACATACTGCAACATCCCTGCAGAGCACATTACTACTTGGGTTGAGACTCTCACAACACCCTTCTTTCTACTTCGCTACCTCAGTAAAACTCTACTAACTCTACTACATCCTACTCTGTACTTATTACACAGATCTGGTAGTTCTATGTTTACGTATTTATTGGAACTGTATCAAGTGTAGAAAACCAAAATAGCAAAAAGAATGGCTAAATGGGGAAAACACCAATAAAACATCACTTTTAATAACAATCTTATAAAATAGATAACACCCCACACACATTTAATACCACAACTGTGGTCCTTGCTAAAAATGTAGCCACGCATCAATATTATGTTACTCTTTGGGCTCAATTCACACCGAAACAATTTTCTCTAGTGGATAGGAGAAAAAAATGATACAATCTCACCCACTCCACGATCAGTCTCAGAGTTTCTCTTCCTGGAGTCCAATACGATATGATGCAGGGGTACACAACCTTTCCGGGCAGTCAGGATAACTCACCCTAAAATGCCCCTAGTTGTGTGTATATGTTGTCTACCCCTGTTCGCACAGGGTCTGTCGGGGCACTCGCCCTAACAACTCGCCCCTGCCCCGAACTACCCCTTTGAAATACAATCCCTATATACACCCTATATCCACATCCCGACGTGGCCCGTTTATATTGGTTTTGCCAAATATCATCAGGGGATATATTGGAAACAACAAAGGGTAAATTTATGTATATATTAAACTATGCAATGCAAAGAGAGTACCTACTAGTCATAGATCACAGTGGCGATCATAAAGTGACTCATGCAGAAAAATCGTGCAAACAAAGATTAAAGTGCTGTAAATAGTACCTATACCAGTGGGCAAAGAGTACAATATTGCACTAACTTGCAAAAAAAGTAGCTAAAGTGCTATGTGCTGTATCGATACTAGTAAGATGATACTGAGCTATTGCACTTGCTATAATACAATTCTGCTGAGGCACAGTCTGGTGCAGTGGCTAACTACAGACTATCCTAGTGGTCCCTGGTATCGTCTAGTGTGGGGCTACTTTTATAATTACCTGTTCCTGAACGCCATGCTCCACACTTCCTATATGCCGGCTGGACTTCCGGTCGACAATGACGTCACATCCGGAAAGCAGCGCGCATCTACCAGGTGGCGTCAGGCGTTGCCTAGGGGACGCGTGACCTCATCAACTCCGCCCCTCGCAACCAATATACAATGAATAAACGGGCCATTACCTGGTTCTTTATATATAGCCCCCCCCGCAAAGTAAATTACTGACATGGGTAAACAGAGGCACTTAGAGGTTTGTATGAAAAGTTATTAAACTATGAAAAAATAAAAATTGCGTGTATTACGGAGTAAACACGTGACCTAGGGTAAGCACATGAAACAACAGGTGGAGTTATTAACCCTAAAATTCCCCGGTGCCTGATTACATTATATGAATCAGTAGAATACATTAAACTTATGTAAAGACCTGATTATTTATAAGGACACCTAAAATGAAGGTACAAAAGAAAAAAGACGCTGCAAAGATTGCTTATAAAATAATAAGTAATGAGAAGGGGATGTCTAAGGTATACCCAAGAAAGCGCAGGGGACTAGATCACAAGAAGCATGCAAAGCTCAATTGCTCATTCAGGCCTTTTGGTGCAGTAGTCTGTAGCCTAAATATCCACTGGGCCTCTCTCTGTAAGATCAGCCTGTCCCAATCACCACCTCTTGGATTCGGTTTAACCAATTCAATGCCGACAAACTTTATTTCTTTTGTATCCCCCCCATGCATTCCGTTAACGTGTCTCGCTAGTGGTTTGTCTGCTTGTACCCTAATATCCCTAAGATGTTCGCCCACCCTCCTCCTCAGCTCTCTACGGGTCTTGCCCACATACTCAAGTCCACAGGAGCAGGTCACCTTATACACTACTCCCTTGGAACGGCAATTTATAAAGTCCCTGATCACAAATCGTTTTCCAGTTACTCTACTCTCAAAGTGTTTGCACTTCTCTATGTGGGCACAAGCTATGCAGCCACTACATCTAAAACAACCCTGCACCTGTCTATCCAGCCAGGTACCAGGTCTCCCAGAGCTCTCGAAATGACTCTTGATCAATCAATCCCTGAGGCTTCTCCCCCTCCTGAATGTCACCTGTGGTCTTTGAGACACAGTGTCATGAAGGTCAGGATCAAGGAGGAGAATATCCCAGTGTTTCTCTAGGATTCTCCTCACTTGATCAGTTGCTCCATCAAGAGTGGCAATAAGTCTGGTTGTATTCCCATTATCAGACTTCTGACGTGGTATTAACAGTTGGGTACGATCTCCGGTTTTTGCATCCCGATAGGCCTTACGTAGGACATCATCAGGGAAACCCCTACTGGCAAACTGGTTACGTAGATCATCCACTTCTTTCTTAAACTCTGAGGGGGTAGAGCAATTTCTCTTCATCCTCAGGTATTGCCCCCTTGGTATGCCAGCCTTAAGGGCCCGAGGATGGGCCTGTATCAAGTGTATATCAAGATCCGTTGTATTCCCTGCTGCACTTTTACAAGCAGTAAACCAAGTCAACTTTATCAACTGAGTCTGTGATTATTCATTACCACCTGCACAGTACCTACACCGTAACCTTGGGACATTTCCCCTTTCTGTGAATGGTGGGTCCTACCACTATTCGGGAGGGTCATTACACCGCTCTGCCACCTGTGACAAGACTATCCCAAGGGACCCGGTAGCAACCTGACAGGACACCGACCACAGGGGAAAAGAGTACAACCAGCTTTACACACTAAAAGCAGGCATGCCAACACACCTGTGTGCCCACCAGGCACTGGCGTCACGTGACAATACCCAGGGTTCAATTGTATCTCAGCCATCCACCACAGAAGTGGCGTCACACTTCCATCTAGCAAGTGACCGGCTGTCCCACCGCTACAACATCATCCGGGGGCTCGCCACAGCTATAAGCCATAAATGAAGGAGTAAGTAGTCCTCTCCATTATATTCTTGAGCTAAGTAGTCCTCTCTTTGCATCAACATGCCCAGTTTGTAGGCTTACAACAGTGAAATACAAAGCTAAAAAATTACAGATTTGGAATTTGCATCCTTTATCCTCCTTACAGATTACTTTAGTTTAGTGTTTTGAGGAGGGTGGGTTAGAGGTGACAGAGGTGACACATTTTCCATTCTAAAAATCAGCCACTCCTAGGGTGGCAGGATGATTGGGTTTTAGTTTTGTCATGTGAAAAAACAACCAGATTTACAGTACTAAAGGCAACAGAACAAAATTAATAAATATGGTGATTTGGGAAACTAAAACCCTGAGGTGTTATGGTTTTGAAAAACAGACAGACAATCTTAGAAAATCAGCCTTGTGTATTGCTGCAGTCTTAGCCCTTCAGCAAACAGTGTACAATTTTAGCTGCAATGGAGAAGGAAGACACTGTGCTGCCATGCAGTATTTAAGTGTGGTGCTGGGTATTTGAACCTTAAAAAAATATGTGCTACTCCCATTCAGTCTGGCCTTGGAGAAGAGGAAAGCTGACATTTCATCAGTCCATGCCATGTATGATACCAATGACTGCTTAAAAAAAAAGTTGGGTTCTCAGTAATTATCTCTGCAGAACCTGCTGAGCAGACATCTTAGGGCCTTTATTTTTCTCCTTACCTTTCCCCACCTATACTGTGTCAAACAACAATAATATTGATGTTCTGCAAAGTAAAGTGGGTAGGTATGTTGGATAGAAGAGGACCCCCCCCCCATTAGGTAGGTTGTTGCTTTGGAAAGTATTCAGGTGCTTCTAGTCAGTTCAATTTCTGTGATAAGTTAGGTCCCTCCAGTAGTTAGTCTTCCTGTTAGGTAGTTGCCCCCTGTAAGTAGTCCCTCCCCATAGCCAAGTGCACCAAGTATGTAGTTTCGCCCATTAGCTTGATATTCCCACTATGTAATTTCCCCCATCAGTCAGGTACCCCCAGTAGCCAGGTCCCCTCTAGGTAGTTAACTCATTAGTGAACAGTCCAGTAAACAGAAAGAAGATGAGGGCACTCACCCATACGTTGCAAAATGTCTTTCTTTATTCAAGTGTGCAGTTTAAAATTTCCATGAGACATCTCTCGTGTGTGAAGACGCCAATATGTACTGCTACTGCTACTGTAGTCTCTTTGGATAGCTGTATAGAGAAATAGACAATGCAGGCATGGAGGCCTTCAGAAGGCCTCCATCTGCCATGGATGCTGATCATCAGCCTTGCTGAACTGCTGATGGGGTGAGTAACGGCAGCTCATCTGTTACATGCCGTGATCATAATTTGACCCCTGCATTCAACGGGTTAAACTGCATGAAGCAAAGGTTTCTCCTCTCTGTGTAGAATCATACTGACATCTGAGCCCCCACAATCCCATTGCTGGAGCACCCCATGAGCTTATTTCGATACTGCTATAAAATGGCATATGGGTCGGAACAAGGCCCATTGTTGACCACTGTAAAAAGTTTAATATAGTTGGTCACTAAATGGTTAAGCTAAAAACGTTGCTGTTTTCAAACTAAGAAATTACTGTGTGTGTACATATAAGGACTTTATATAGACTTGTGTAGACTCACATCTGCTCCACCTATTGTGAACTTGTGTCACCTTATCACTTCAAATCATAGTAATGTATAGTGAATGTGACTATGTGATTAAATAGTAATTAACCGTTTTACATAGATATTTATGTTATATGTTAAAGGGTTTGGCCACTTATCAGCAGACCAACATGGGAAAGCACAGAGGTGGGGCTTCTTCTGTAGTGAAAACAGAGCACAGCACAAGCATGTGTATGTGAGCTAATAGCACACCAGTACAGATACAGCTTTTTTTTTTATATATATATATATATAAATTTAGAGATACAGTTACAACATTGTACTACATCACATTCAACATACCAGAAGACTGAAAGCTAATTTCTTAGATAAATAGACCTGAAACATTGAATTAGCTCCATTCCTCCTCATTTAGCAATCCTCAGTACTGATGCATCAAAGGATGATTTCTATGTTTCAGGAGATATAGTCTAAAGTCCCTATTACACGGGCCGATAGGTCAGCGCTCGTTCCTTATTCCCCACTCACCGTAAGTGCTATTACATGCACTGACAATGGGGGGGGGGGGGGGGGGTTGAGGAGATTCCCGGATGATCTTTAGATCTAGATGGCCGACAGGAGATAGCGTTGGTCTGCTGTCACCGCTCCTATTACACAGAGAGACGTCCAGCAGACTGTTGCTATGTTGGCTGATTGTTGCCTTTTAACACTACCTATTACACAAAGTGATTATCAGCTGTAATGGCCAAATAATCGCCCAAATACAGCCAATAATCACTTCTCTTCCTACTGCTCATGCAGTAGTTGAAATTAGAGATGAGTGAATTTACTGTACAAATGAATCGAATGAAGTGAATCACTTCTTTAGCTCAGCAATCTACTTATAAGCCTGCTTTTGAAGTCCATACCTTTCCGTGCCACTCCCCTACAGGTGTAGCCAGGCTCTCCCACACCCGGGCAAAGATTCAATTTGGCGCCCCCCTCTTGTGTGCGCAGTAAGCACAGGGGGCCCATGTTGTCCCTTCACTGCTGGTATATATATATATATATATATATATATATATATATATATATATATATATTTTTTTTTATATATATGAAGTTTAGGTAAGCGATTGTTCAGATGAGTGATTTGCTCATCTCTACTGGCAGCACTAGTGTGGTGTTCACAATATGGGATACACAATGTCATATTTGCTGTGTACCTGGAATGTTTCTATGAAGAATGATTATCAGGCAGCTCTGGGCTCAATCAGCATTCTTTAAAGTACTTCCATTTTTCCCATTTAAAATTTGGTCCCTAAGTACATTAACAGAGGTGCCGTTGTCTCCGCTCCCTGCTGTCTGTGCCTGAGGAGGCGCCATTGCCTCTGCTCCCTGCTGTCTGTACCTGAGGAGGCGCCGTTGTCTCCGCTCCCTGCTGTCTGTACCTGAGGAGGCGCCGTTGTCTCCGCTCCCTGCTGTCTGTACCTGAGAAGGCGCCGTTGTCTCCGCTCCCTGCTGTCTGTACCTGTGAATTAGGAGGCAAAGCTTCCTGATCTATCTCCAGTGTGACACCCAGTGTAATGTGATTCTATGGTGCCGTCTCCTAATGCACAGGTACGCTCAGCAGTAAAGTTGATCTAACCTCGGGAAATTCTAGGTTCGATTGAACTCGAACATTCACAAACCTGCCGCATTTGATTGCTGATCCCTTAACGGTCTGTGGGGAAGGAGGAGACTGCCCGGGCACGGCCTGGAATTCCAGGATACAGCCTATTACCTAGGCTATTACCTAGGCTGAATCCCAGAACTCCAGGCGATACTCGGGCACTCTCCTCCTTCCCCACGGAACGGGAAGGCATCAGCAATCTAATGCGGCAGGTTTGTGAATGTTCGAGTTCTATAGAACCTAGGATTTCCCGAGGTTTGATCAACTTTACTCAGCAGCGGAGACAACAGCAGCAATACCTCCAGTAAGGTTTTCCATCACCAAATTCAAAATAGAAATAATTTAGAAAAATGACTCTTGTATTATGGTCGCTATATATACAGATACAGGTGCTTTATAGATTGGCGTAGGAAACCTTGGCTCCCCAGCTGTTGCAAAACTACAACTCCCATCATACATGGACAAATCTAAAACTTTAGCTGTCCTGACATCATGGGAGTTGTAGTTCTGCAAAAACTGGAGAGCCAAGGTTCCCTTCCCCTGCAGATAGTAGGTAAGGTTTATATAAATGTGATATATTTGGAGAGAGCGGTTATTAAGGGGTTAAGTACATAATAATGTACAACCAGACCAGACCCCTACATAGACACTGGACACTCTTGTGTGTCTCCCCCCATCCCAGACTGGTGTCACCCTGTACCCCCCTGCCCCCCTCCAGACTGGGCACCCTTCACCCCCCTCCCCAGACTCCTCCCGCACACCTGTATTTTCTTTCTTCCTCCTCCATAGTGCACTGTACATACAGGACCTGCGTCGACATCATAGTCACATGTCAAGGTCCTTCATCATCTACATTAACTATACTGTACTGTCTCCTGGCTGCTGTTTAGCCCTGATTTGCGCAAAATCTCGGTAAAAACGTAGCGATTTTGCGCAAAGTATAGCTGAACAGCAGCCAGGGGACAGTACAGTAAATTAGAAATACCTCTTTTGATCAAGTTAAAATCATCTCCTGTCTCCCCACACTGACAGAGTGCAGGATGCTTCCAGGCTGCCTCATCCACTGTGATCTTTCTCTCTCTTCTCCCTGTGATGGCACCCCCCCTGGTCTCTGCCTCCGGGGCTGCTGCCCCCCCTCCCTACGGCCCTGCACTCCCCTCCGGGTTTTACTGTTTTGTTGATAAAAATGGTAAAAAAGTAGAAAAGCTATATAAATATGCATATCGCTGTATTCAGACTGACCTATAGAATAAAGATATCATGTCAGTTTTACAGTAAAGTGCATTATGTAAACACAGAACCCCCCCAAAATAGGCAGGATTGTATTTTTTATCCATTCATTGCAGGGATGATTGTGTCAACCTTCTAGGAGTCAGTGAGGGTCCCAGTGATCAGACCCCTGACAATCTGCCCTATGATAAATGTTTACCTTTTTGAACCATAGGTGCATTGCCAGCAAAAGGAGGACCTTCACTTTAACCCTATGTACGCACACTGTAAACTCAAGGTAAAATAAGGCCATAATTATTATTATTAATTTTTTTTTTCAATATAACAATTAATGCGCTCAATTAAAATCAATGGGAAATTGGCTGGCAGTGCACAAACTATATAGAATAATGTCCTTAATTGGCTACGTTCGGCCAAATACCGTTGACAACTTTTTAAAATCTGTTCACACATTTTTTTTAATTCAAAATCACATTCATATTTAGCTTTTATTTTACTGTGTGTGAACATAGCCTTATACCTAAACCTCAAAGATCAAATTATCTATTTACATATTGAATTGATATTGATGGATTAAAAATTTACAGTCAATGATAGAATGCGCCTATCCTTTGGAACATTTAATAAACATTTGTGTAACAAGCGAACCTTAACGTTAAAAAAGGAAACTTACAGAGACAAAGACCAGTGTTTGACTACAATACCTGGCTTCAATCACAGATTATTAGAGTCTCCTAAAATAGAGACAAACTACAGGATATTAACCCCTTGCCTCTGGAACCACTTTTGACGTTAAGGACCGGAACATAGTTTTCAAATCTGACAGGTCTCGTTTCATGTTGTGATAACTTTGTGACACTTAAACTTATCCAAGTGATTCTAAGATTTACTTCATGTTACTAGTAAATTTTGGCAGGTACATTAACCCTTTTTTGTGCAAAATTCTAAAATGTCATAAAAAAATTAAAAATGTTTATTTCTCTAGGATGGAAATGATCTGTGTGTAGCAAAGATAGCTATGCAACACAAATGAGATAATATTTCCTATTTACAATATGTCTACTCTATGGTCTGCATTTTTTGGTAAAGGTCCTTTTACTTCTTAGGATGCTATAGAGCTTAGACTTGGCAGCATTTTTTTTGTATTTAAAATGAAATTTGGCAACAATCGAGTACAGTAACAGGGGTGAAGATTACGTACAGTAACAAGAGTTTTCTAAATAACAAAGGGGGTGCCTACATGTGGGGGGTAACTGTCAGGGGATAGTTCTAAATAGGGGGAATGGGTCTAAATAACAGAAAAGATGCCTACATTAGGGGGCTTACTTACAGTGGGGATGCCTACATGGGGCTGGTGCGACTAACTGGTACAGGAGATGCCAACAAGGGGGAATTAACTACTGGGGGAGATTCTTAACATGGGTATTCTATATCTGCTGAGGGTGAGGTTAATTTACAGGGGCATTGCCTACAGGGGGATGCCTCCTCCATTGGGAGATACTACATATTGGGGGTACAGTAAGAATTGGAGGATCTACTGGGGGAGGCTAACTATCCGGATACTACAGGGGGGGATGCCTACACAGTCAAGACTACATAATGGAAGGGGGATGCCTAACATGGGAATTCTAACTACCAAGGGGTAGGCTAATTTACAGGAGCATTACCTACAGTGGGGTGCCTCCTACATTGGGGGATATTACATATTGGGGGGTACACTAAAAATTGGGGATCTCCTAGGGGGGATAACTACCAGGAGACTACATGGGGATGCCTACACAGTCAAGACTACGTAATGGCTGGCTTACTATTATGGGGGAAGGGGGAGGGCGATGTGGGCTATCTGCACAGGGAGGCCTAACTACTATACAGATGTAGAAAGGGGGGCTGACTAATATATGGTGGCACAGAGGAGCCTTACTACTATAAAGGGGCACAGAGAGATCTTGTTTATTATATGAGGGGAGCCTTTCTACTATGTGAGGGCAAAGAGTGGGCCTAAATACTGTTAGATGGTCCAAATACAGTATACAGCAATACAGATAGGGACTTTGTATAGACATGAGGATGGTGCTAGAGAAAAGAGCCTAAAATATTTGTTTGGCAGATTCTGCATAGACCAGTTGTGCCTGGGTCTTCACTATGGCCAAGCCAAATGGAGAAGAAAGAAAAAGTGAGCAACTACGATCAGAGAAGATGCCCCCTGTGAGTTACTGGATGAAACTGTACTGTAATCACTTATATTGTGTGCAGAGCCTGTGTACCATTGGTATCTACCTCTATATGGGTCAGTGTATGGGGGGATAATTCTCTTTGTATAGTGCATGTGGTGGTAATGGTGATGGCCACTGTGTGGCAATAAAATGTGTTTGTTATATACTCGTATTATTTGTCATTGTATACTGGATTTGGTCAGTAACAGTGTGGCTCTATGGTATGATTTCACCTATGGCATTTTCCACATTTGTCCTGCAAAAAATCTGCAGTGTATGGCATTACCATATTGTTGTGTGAACAGCTGTGGGACAAGTGTTTTGGTGTAGCTTTGGCAGCCAGGCTATGGGTGTGCTTACGAGGCATGGCTTGGGGAGGGGGGTGGTCATGTTACCTTGAATCTCCCTCTTTGCTCTCAGAAAAGTTAGGTATGGAATCGGAGTCCCACAGTAAATAGGCATATTTCTCTCCAAAAGCTTATCATCAAGCACCACCTGTATCTTGAACATTCTGTTTTAGCCTCAGGCTCTTACATGTAATCTACTAGACAGTAGGAAAGTGATGGCTGTTTTTAACCCCTTGCCTCTAAAGCCTGTTTTGGCCTTAATGACCAGGCTCATTTTTCAAAATCTGACCTGTCTCACTTTATGCGCTTATAGCTCAGTGATGCTTTAACGTATGCTAGCGATTCTGAGATAGTTTTTTCATCACATATGACACTTTATATTAGTAGCAAAATTTGGTCACTACTTTGTGTATTTTTTGGGAAAAACATCAAAATATCATGAAAAATTTTAATATTTTGCATTTTATGAACTTCTGAAATTCTCTGCTTCTAAAAAAGGAAGTCATAGCACATAAATTAGTTGCTAAATCACATTACCAATATGTCCTCTTTATTCTGGCATAATTTGGGAAACATATTTTACTTTTTTAGGGTGTTATGGGGCTTAGAAATTTATTAGCAAATTATCACATTTTGTGAAAATTTCCAAAACTGATTTTTTCTTAGGGACCAGTTCTTTTTTTAAATGGATTTAGAAGGCTTGTATACTGAAAACCCCCATAAGTGACCCCATTTTGGAAACTAGACACCTTAAAGAATTAATCTAGGGGTGTAATGAGCATTTTAACCCTACAGGGGCTGGAGGAAAGTATTCACAATTAGGCCGTAAAAAAATCAAAAATTTAAATTTTCAAATAATATATACGTTTAGATTAAAGTTTCTCATTTTCAAAAGGAACATGAGAAAAAAAGCATGCCAAAATTTGTAACGCAGGTTCTCCTGAATAAAACGGTACCCCATATGTGGGTGTAAACCACTGTATGGGCACACAGCCGGTCTCAGAAGGGAAGGAGCGCCAATTAGCTTTTTTAATGCAGATTTTGCTGAAGAAGTTTCTGAGCGCCAGGTGCGTTTGCAGCGCCCCTGTAGTGTCCGCAGAAGAGAAACCCCCCCAAAAGTCACCCCATTTTGGAAAGTACACCCCTCAAAGAATTCATCTTGGGGTGTAGTGACCATTTTGACCCCACAGGTATTAGAGGAAAGTATTTAAAATTAGACAGTAAAAATGAAAAACTTGAATTTTTCCAATAATATGTTTGTTTAGTTTGAAATTTCTCAATTTCACAAGGAACATGAGAAAATCCGCACCCCAAAATTTGTAACACAGGTTCTCCTGAGTACAACGGTACCCCATATGTGGGCATAAACCACTGTATGGGCACACAGCCGGGCTCAGAAGGAAAGGAGCACCAATTAGCATTTTCAGTTCAGATTTTGCTGAAGTAGTTTCTGAGCGCCAGGTGCGTTTGTAGTGCCCCTGTAGTGTCCTCAGAAGAGAACCCCCCCAAAAGTCACCCCATTTTAGAAAGTACACCCCTCGAAGAATTCATCTTGGGGTGTGGTGACCATTTTGACCCCACAGGTATTAGAGGAAAGTATTCAAAATAAGACAGTAAAATTGAAAAACTAGAATTTTTCCAATAATATGTTCGTTTAGTTTGAAATTTCTCAATTTCACTAGGAACAGGGGAGAAGCTGCATGCCCAAATCTGTAACGCAGGTTCTCCTGAGTCGAACAGTACCCCATATGTGGGCATAAACCACTGTATGGCCACACAGCGGGGCTCAGAAGGGAAGGAGCGCCAATTAGCATTTTCAGTGCAGATTTTTCCGAAGAAGTTTCTGAGCGCCAGGTGCGTTTGCAGCGCCCCTGTAGTGTCAGCAGAATAGAACCCCCCCAAAAGTCAAACCATTTAGGAAAGAACAACCCCTCAAAGAATTCATCTTGGGGTGTGGTGACCATTTTGACCCCACAGGTATTAGAGGAAAGTATTTAAAAGTAGAGAGTAAAAAAGAAAAACTCGAATTTTTCCAATAATATGTTTGTTTAGTTTGAAATTTCTCAATTTTACGAGGAACAGGAGAAAAAATGTACCCAAAAATTTATAACACAGGTTCTCGTGAGTAGAACGGTACCCCATATGTGGGCATAAACCACTGTATGGGCACACAGCAGGGATCAGAAGGAAGGGAGCGCCAATTAGCTTTTTCAGTGCAGATTTTGCTGAAGACGTTTCTGAGCGCCAGGTGCATTTGCAGAGCCCCTGTAGTGCCAGCGGAGTAAAATCCCGCCATAAGTCACCCCATTTTGGAAAGTACACCCCTCAAAGAATTCATCTTGGGGTGTGGTGAGCATTTTGACCCCACAGGTATTAGAGGAAAGTATTCAAAAGTAGACAGTAAAAATGAAAAACTCAAATTTTTCCAATAATATGTTCCTTTAGTTGGAAATTTCTAAATTTCACAAGGAACAGGAGAGAAAATGTACCCCAAAATCTGTAACGCAGGTTCTCCTGAGTAGAACGGTACCCCATATGTGGGCATAAACCCCTGTATGGGCACACAGAGGGGCTCAGAAGGAAGGGAGCGCCAATTTGCTGGAGCAAAACCGCAGCTAGAAACAGTTATTAGAATAGCGCAGTTACTAAAAGACAATAAAAAAATTAGATTACAGGTAACGTGGGGTGGTTACGGTAATCTGTGGTGGTTACGGGTAATCTGCGGTGGTTACAGACAATATGGGGTGGTTACAGGTAACCTGCTGTGGTTACGGCCAACGTGGGGTGGTTACGGACAATCTGGGTTGGTTACGGATAAACTGAAGTGCTTATATGTAATTTGGGTTGGTTACGGCAATCTGGAGGGGGTCTTTGGCAATTTGGGGTGGTTAGAGGCAGTGTGCGGTGGTTAGAGGCAACGTGCGGTGGTCAGTGCCAATGTGTGGCGGTCAGTGGCAATGTGCGGAGGTCAGTGGCAACGTGCGGCGGTCAGTGACAATGCGCGGCGGTCAGTGGCAACGTGCGGTGGTTACGTGTAATCTGGCGTGATTGCGGGCAACCTGGAGCGGTTAGGGGCAACGTGCGGTGGTTACGGGTAATCTGGTGTGATTGCGGGCAACCTGGAGCGGTTAGGGGCAACGTGCGGTGGTTACGGGTAATCTGGTGTGATTACAGGCAACCTGGGGCGGTTAGGGGCAACGTGCGGTGGTTACCTGCAATCTGGCATGATTACGGGCAACGTGCGGTGGTTACGGGCAACGTGCGGTGGTTACGTGTAATCTGGCGTGGTTACGGGTAATCTGGTGTGATTACAGGCAACGTGCGGTGGTTATGGGCAACGTGCGGTGGTTACGGGCAATATGCGGTGGTTACGGGCAATGTTCGGTTGTTACGGGCAACGTGCGGTGGTTACGTGCAATGTACGGTTGTTACGGGCAACGTGCGGTGGTTACGTGCAATCTGGCGTGATTATGGACAACCTGGGGCGGTTATGGGCAACGTGCGGTGGTTACGGGTAATCTGGGTGGGTTAGGGGTAATTTGGGAGTAAACTGCAATTATTACTATAATAAAAAGTGTGTGTTTTATTTTTTTGTATGTTTGTCACTTTTTGTACTTTATACATTCATTTTCACTGTATTACTATGATTACTGTGATATTTTCTATCACAGTAATCATAGTTCAGTGACAGAGACCAAATTGGTCTCTGTCACTTTAAATTTTCAGAGCTGGCTGGTTGTGGAGCGCATGCGCACTTCATAACCAGCCAGGACACCGAAGAGGAAGGAGCTCCGTGGATCCGGTGAGTATATGGGGAAGGGCGGGTGACTGGGGGACGGGGGTGACTGGGGGGGTGGGGGGCGACTTGGGGGGGCGACACTGTAACACTTTTTATCCCCTGTCACCAATGATTTATGGTGTCAGGGGATAAAAAGCCCCCGCAGCACTGGGAACAGGCGATCAGCGGTATATAGTATATACCGCCGATCGCCTGTTCCGGGACCCCACAGGGGGGTCCCCGATCACTGCCCCATGCTCTCCGCTACCTCCGGTGGCGGAGAGCATGAGGCTTTGATCATTTTTTCATTTCCATCCCTGCGAACAAACATCGATGCGACCGCAGTGTTTATGGGGTTAACTGCCCGGGGGGAGCGCGGCTCCCCTCCGGGCAGAGGCAGCGGGAGGATGTGGTGTGATACTGCCTCCTCCCGCTGCTCGATCTCACTTACCGACAGCGGGGGGAGGCAGGAACAACATGACGTTTGGGGAACGTCATGCTGCATTAACTACCTACTTTACATGATGTTCCCCAAACGTCATTTTGGGGCAAGGGGTTAAAGTGACTGGGCCCCTGTGCAGCTGCAAACATTACTGGTATATGTGTTGTTAATGTGTATGATAGTGATGGTAATAATAGTCACAGAACAGTAAATATTTACAGTAAATAGAATGAAATATTTTGTACGATTACTAAATACTGAAAATAACATGAAAGATTTTTCTATTCTTGTATTCTTATTTCTCCACAACTACTGAGTTAAGATTATTATGGTTGAAGGCACAGCATTGCTACATTAAATAATATTTTTTTTTCAATACAAAATTTCAGCAACTTTGCGGAATACGTTTACTCAAGGGTCTGAGCTATTCTTAATGTGCAATGCATAATAACAGTGTGACTAACCCTCGGGACACACACAGTTTTCACTATATAATACAGCTTGGTCAGCAATTCAGGTTTGAGTGCAAATACCTAATCTCGTATAGAAATCCACAGTGACTCTTCATATGCATACAGAAGTAGACAAAATATCATGTATGTGTCAGCACCCATCAAATGTATACATCTGTATAAATATCATACAGCAATAAACCTACAGGCATGCAGAACAATACACTTACATAATTTGCCCAAACAGCAATTTCTATCTACAGAGTAGTGTTTAATTACGCAACTATGGATCTGATCAACCAAGTCATATGTCAACCTTTAGTGAGTAGTTGTGTCAGTCTTCATTTAGTCATACAGGTCTTTTAGGTACCATCTTTGGATAGGTATTCATGCAATACCTGCCTTTCAGGCTACAAATTATGTGGTAAGAAGTCTGGACTTACTATTTATTTTTACAATCTGAAAATCTATCACATGCATAGTGGCTTTGAGGATCATTTTCATGTGACTGATGTTAGATATTGCTTAAAAAGGCACTGTTGTAATTTTTTTTTTATTAATTACATTGTTAATTTCTTTCTCTTTATATTGCAAAAGTTAATAATGTAATAAGTCCAAGGTAATTGCCCTTTGTTGATATAAAACCTGCATGATGAACAGGTGTCTTTCCTTGTGTAAGCGCACTAAGTGTAACAACTGGAGTCGTGGATCCACTGTACCATCACTAGCGATGGCGTAAGCCACACCAGGGAACGGAGTCTAAGGGGCCACTGGTCTTCACCAGGACCCACCGCAAGGCAAAATGGATTTGCTGTGGCAGGCAACCCCCAGGTCGCTACCCCTGGCTTGGCTGCCAGTGGCGGCGGGCAAGGTGCAGTAGAAGACAGGTAGGCTGGGGCTCAGCAGGATTCTTGGCAGGAAGCGGGACAGCAGACAGGTAGCTTGAACCAACGAGCGGGAGACGCGGGCAGAAGACACAGGCAGGAAACACATTGAGCTGGGACCACACACTATGGGAAGCATGCAGAGGCTCCAACACTAGGGTCAGGGAAGAGCTAGAATTTATAGGGAGGTGTGTGGTGCACAGTGCTAATCAGAGGAGTACTGTCCCTTAAAACTTAAGCAGAGCCGGCGCAAGCGCCCTAGAAAATGGGGACGTGCATGCCATCTGAGAGGAGAGGAGGAGCCACCAGGGGGAGCCAGTGCCAGTTGGAACGCCCAAGGGAGGATGCGGATGTGGTGGGGGACAGAGGAGCAGCTGCGGTCATGGCAAAAGGTACAAGCTGCAGAGTTTCAGATAACCCAAATATACAGTATGCCTGGTGTATAGGTGTGGATGCGGCAAGGACAGACCAGAGTCCGATAGCTTAACCAGGATAACCAGGGGCGTAAATACCACCTGCTCCTGCAATACATTGGGCCCCCTGAGCTGTCATCATTGGCAGCACCTGGTGGCCTCCCACTTTCTGCAAATGTCCCTTCACCAGTGCTTGCAGTTATGCAGTTATGACTACACCTGTCACCTTACTGGTCAGGATAGCATGAAGAATATAAAAAAAGAAGATACTTGTATTCATGGATAGCGTTGATCTAACCGCCTTATGCCCCACAGTGTCGAGATACCCGTCCTGGGCCGGTTTTTTTCTATTCATCACTTGTCTGAAAACTGCACAGGTGCCTTAACGATCCAACATGTGCAGTGTTCTTACAGGTGATGAATAGGAAAATGCCTGCCTGGTGCATTCCTAATGATGAAGAGGGTGGGGAGGAGGGACGAAGAAGAGGTGCAAGCCTAATGCACAGACACTCTAGGCCACGCCCATTTGACGCCTGGCTGCAAGTTTAAAAGTTGTTTTTTAGCATAATTACTGCATCACCTGCCGAGCGGACCCCAGGACAGATCTTGGATTAAAAGCAGTTATCAGAAGGTACTAGCGGTTTGGGGTAGGCAGATTGTGGGTACAGAGTCACTTTTAAAGAGAAGCCCCATGAATAGAAAAAAGGCAGGCAGGGGAGTGCGGGAACTTAATAAACAAACTATACTTTTCCTGTGCCTCTGTAGCCTTGCTTCCGGGTCTCGCTGACAGCTGCTGGCTGTCATTTTCGTCTGGAATCTGGGTACGTTATGTACACGGCTCCTTCAGCTGCAATGTCGAGGTTCAAGGCTTTTTTTAAAAAACAAAGCAAGGAGTGGACACACATCTTCTGCTGGCTCGTTCTCCCGCTCGGTACAGGTCTGAACACTCAGACCCTAACTGATCAAAACTTTTGACAGTACTCTATGAAGTCAAAAGTTCAGCAAAGCGATAGTGATACTTTAATCGTACAGAAAAACATGGTCAATGTAAGTCAATGGAAAACAAATAGCATACAACAGCATACGTTTTTACCATCCATTTTTGCATCCTTTTTTTATAGAAAGGATACTTTAAACGGATAGAAAAATTGCTATGTGAACTAGGCCTTAGTTAGTTATGTGAAGATTACAAGTAAAAGACATACATACATATATACATAGCTCTGCAACAGCTGACACAGACAGACATACAAATTTAATACAGATTGTCCTTACCAACAGTATCTATAGGGAGCCTGTGATGCAGGAATCTGGAGGTGATACACATAACCTCCAGATTCCTCTCTTTCTCTGCACTGATCTCATGGATTGGTGCTCGACAAGAGAAGGTGTGGTGTCCAAACACAGGGTGCTGTTCCTTGGCACCTGTGCAAAGTTTTTACTCAAGTTAACAAAGTGGGAGATGTAATACCTTATTTTCCCCCACTAGGTGTCACCACTGTTTTTGTCTTTTATGCACAGCTGTAGAGTCAAAGGCTGTTGTACCATGTGTTTCTAGGCTGACCAGTCACAGGTGCTTTTTCTTTTTATCCTATCCTATCCTTCTTCTCTCTCACCCACACTCAGCCCCACCACTCACAGGAATGTTTAGATTCACCCCTGAAGAAGTAGTTAGATCTATGTAGGAGGAAGTACGGAGAGTTAGCAGTCGGAGGTCCGAGTGGATAGATGTGTGAGAAGCTGGCTCTTAGAGAGACTTTCCTTATGCAAGCAACTACCACAGTTATGCAGTGCTAAGCTCACCTTAGAGGAGAAAAGCCACCTAGGACAACCCTAGCCCACACCAGGAACCCTTCTTAAATGTGCAGGGCAGTCTGATGATATTAGATGAACTGATGCCAGTAGGAAAAAGCTACCAAGAATAGGTCTATGTATCCTACTGCACAGCTCAAGACAACCGGGTAATCTCAGGAACCTGCTACACCCAGATAACTGACAACTGGAGCTTGTGCTACCCACCTAGGACAGGTTCTATGCAACTAGGGGGCAGAGGACGTCAAACTATAGTTTATATGTGAGTACGAGTATCTCTTATCTCTTCTTTTCTACACTCCTGTTCTGGCAGAGCACAAATTCTACATTGGGCAGGGCTCCTCTGGTAACTCCTCTCCTCTTCCTTCTCTGCAAAGCACCTACTTCAAAAAAGCACTACTACAAAGCACCTACTCCTGCAAAGCACTGGTACTACTTTACTGTCAGCAACTATGTTTCAGTGTCAAGATTTGCATTACCTGTATTAAGTGCACTGTTCACCTCAAGTCTTGTTCGGTAAAGTGTTTTATTTTATACTAAATGTCTCTGTCTCATCTGTCTGTACCTGCACCCACACACTGTTTATCTTGGGTTATTTTTCCCCTTTCTGTGGTTGGCGGTACCGACATTCCCGGTGGTTGTACTACCACTCCAGGTTACCGTGAAAGTGCCCAAGGGACCCTCAACTATCCTGGAGGCTACGGAGCATTTGGGGACGACAAACTGGCCAACATCACACCTGTACAATACCACTGAACTGGCTTCACAAGTGACATCACAGCACTGGTCCGAGTACCACAAAGGAAGCAGTTGCTGCACAGGCTAGCAGTTGTTACACAGTTCACTCAGTAGTCAGGCATATCGCTAAATTAGCTCTATGCCCAACCATTAGGGAAGCAGTCAGGCCAGTCTGACACTGTCAGGCCAGCCTGAATTCCGAATATGGGACAAAGGCACTTTTTAACAAGATTTTTTCTTGCTAAAAAGTGCGCCTTATAAAGTGAAAAATATTGTTTTTATATATACAGTGGTGCCTTGGATTACGAGCATAATTCGTTCCGGGACCGCACTTGTAATCCAAATCCACTCTTAAACCAAAGCAAATTTTCCCATAAGAAATCATAGAAATGCAGACAATTGGTTCCACACCCCAAAAATAATGATTTATTATTCTGAATAACATGTAAAACTGAGGAAACAAACATTCAGAAATAGCAGAATATGTGATATTAAAAGTTACTGTACAGTCATGGAGAGGATGGGAAACACAAGGACTGACAGAGACTGCAGGGGGCATTAACGAATGAGCAGGACATATGTGGGCACATATATGCAGCACTCTCTGTCCAGGGAGAAAGGGGTTACAGCTATGGAGAGATTACCTCCACACTCCTGTCCCCTGATGCAAGCCCCAGCCTGAAGTGGATCTGCTATGATTTGTAAGGTGAGTGAGACTTCCTGGGTTAGAGTACAGTGCTGTGGACTATGCTATGCAGACCATGCCCCTCCCTGACTCCCACCCAGTATAGGGAGCTCTTAAACCAAGTCACAATTTTAAAAAACTGTGAGCTCTTAAACCAAAACACTCTTAAACCAAGTTACTCTTAAATCAAGGTACCACTGTATGTATGTATATATATATACACACACACACACACACACACACATATACATAGGGGGACATTTATTTTCTGCGCCAGACTTAAAAATGTCCCCGCAGCTCCGGCGCTACAGAGATTTATTTAGAGGCGGACTGCCTCTTGTCAGGGCTGCGGCGGCGTCCCGCACTCCAGACCGCCGCCGCACCCCCTCACCCTGTCCTGCAGCCGCAGGTGTTGGAGCCTCTACATGCTTCCCATAGCGTTTGGCCCAGCTCCCTGTTGTTCCTGACCTCAGTCCTTGTTCCCAGTTCCTGTCCACTGTCCCGGTCCCTAGCTCCTGTCCGCTGCTTAACCCGTTGTTTCCTGAGTACTGTCTGCCACCTGCGGTTACGCCTACAGACCTCTGCCTGCCTACTGCTCCTACCACACCTCGCCTGCTGTCACTAGCAACCAAGCCAGGGGTAGCGACCCGGGGGTCGCCTGCCGCAGCAAGTCCATCTCGCCTTGCGGCGGGCTCTGGTGAAAACCAGCGGCCCCTTAGACTCCGCTCCCTGGTGAGGTTAGTGCCATCGCTAGTGACGGTTCAGTGGATCCACGACTCCAGGCGTTACACCTCTACATAAATCCCCTGTGCGCCCGTGCGCACGGCAGGAGACCTACGCCAGCTGAGAGCTGGAGTAGGTTTCTTGCGTATTTTTTGGCGAAACTAAAGATGAATCGCGCAGACTTTGAGTCCGCATCCCCCGTTCCGCCCCCTCCACACCTCCTCCCCGCCCCCCTGGCGTACTCGGCGGAAAGTGCCGATTTGCCAATATTTTATTCACAAAACGGCCATTTGCAAATAAAATATTAGCAAATCGTCACTTTCCGCCGAAAAAAATAAAATATGCTGCTTGATACATGTCCCCCATACGCTTAAAGAGAACCAATCACGTCGATTTACTGTGTAATGCTACAAGCAGCTCCCCAAAAACCTGCTAAAATGCTGCCATATTGCTGAAACTAGGACTTTTATTTCGGTGTGCAAGACAGACAGGGAGCTTGAAACTAGTGATGTAGGCTGTTACTAGTTAAGGCTCTCTGCAAGATGATTGACAGGAAGAGAGGATTCTAACTGGCCTCTGTTCCTGTCAATCATCCTGCAGCACGCACTGACAGGCAAATCTGTAAAGCCTCCCTCAATCTAAAATGTGCCATGTATAATAGAGCTTCCAGGTCTCCTCAGACTAGAGGGCCTGAGTGTGACTTCTACTGTATATCTTAACCCTTAAAGCTAGGTCCCTAATAGATGGAATTTAACCCCTTAACCCCTTAACGACATCGGGCGTAAACTTACGCCCTCGCGCCCTGGTACTTGGCGCATCTGGTACTTGGCGGAACCTTTCCGGGTCATCGGCGACCCGATGACCCGGAAAAAAATGGCGGTCGGTGCTGTCCGAGGACGGCACTGACCGCCATTACTGTAAAAAGTAATGGTGATTGCCGTGTCACCGGCCCGATCGCCGTGAACGGCCGGCCGGCCGTTCACGGCGATCGGGCCGGTGGCACGGCAATCAGAGTCCCACAAAATAGTAAATACCTGCCCTGGACCCCTCAGCTAGGTAGCCGAGGGGTCCAGAGCAGGTATTTGTACATTACTCACCTGTCCCGGGCTCCTGATCGGCGTCTTCCGGGTTTGCGGCGTCCTCGTCTTCGTTCGGGTCTTCGGCTTCTTCCGTGACGTCACGTTCGGCTTCTCTCGGCTATTTTCGGCTCCAGCGTCGGCTTTTTCCGTATTTTGCGCCCTGCTGCCCTCTAGCGGCTGATATGTGTAATACACTTATCAGCAGC
Source organism: Dendropsophus ebraccatus (assembly GCF_027789765.1). NCBI lineage: Eukaryota > Metazoa > Chordata > Amphibia > Anura > Hylidae > Dendropsophus > Dendropsophus ebraccatus. The sequence goes on along the minus strand of NC_091456.1, from coordinate 86,457,038 downwards.
TACAGGGATGTTCAGAATGTAGAACATTTTTTTTTTTTTTTTTTCAAATTTTTTTCTTTCTATTTTCCGCACCCTATCGCCGCTGAGTGTTGATCAGCATCGCACGAAAGTGCGCTGCTAATCAGCAACTCCTCCTTTTTGGCGTAGGGTGTTTTTTTTCTATATTCTACTGCCACAGTCTGCTAATAAGTGCCGCACATAAGTGCGGCATTTATCAGCAACTCCTTTGTTGGCGTAGGATTTTTTTTTATACTTACTGTAAAAAAACACGTAAAAAATACTACATTACACCACACTACATTGAATAAAGTTTGACACTACACCACTACATACCCCATATACCAATCCCCGTATAAAGATGGCCCCCAGAGTGTTTTCGGCGTCAGAGGGATACGTTATTATTGCCTCCGACACCAAAACAGCCAGTGAGGATGAATGGGGGGATCCTTCTTTCCTCCATTCATCCTCATCATCCTCATCATCCGGTGACGTGTCTGGGGGTAGCGTAGCGTACGCTGCCCCCCAGACACGTCTTTTCCGCCAGTACCGTCCCAATAAGAGATGACGGTATGGAGTGAAATTCTACAAACTCTGTGAGAGTACCTCAGGGTACACTTACAGATTTAGGGTACGTGCACACTGCGGAATGGCGAAGATAAACCTTTGTGCATTCCGCAGCTGGCACCCACCGGCGGACTGATGCAGGCGCGCGTCTCCACCCGTGTCATAGACTCCATGTTATGCACAGGCGGATTCCATCGTCCGTCCAAAGAATGAATACGTTGGACAGAGAGCAGGATCCGCCCATGCATAGAATGGAGTCTATGACACGGACGGAGACGTGCGCCTGCATCACTCAGCCGGTGGGTGCCAGCTGTGGAATGCACGAAGGGTTATCTGTCGCGATTCCGCAGTGTGCACGTACCCTTAGAGTGTATGTAGGAAGGGACACCCGAATGCAGCCCCCAGATGCCCCCAGATGCCCCCCCCATCCTCGGAGTTAGTGGGAAGATCGTCCAGGAACTGATCTTCCCACTGCTGGATAAAGGTCACCACCTGTACGGGGGTAACTTTTATACCAGCACCCCCTCTTCTGGTCCCTCGCTGCCTGAGCTACTGTAGCTTGCGGCACAATCCGAAAATATCAGAAGTAGTAATAGCGCTCTAATATTTAGCAGCCATGGAGCGGACCCAGCGCTTCTGGATATAAAGGACCCCGTATCGCACCAGGACAACATTTTCCAGGTGACGTCCCCCACACTGGAAAACAGGAGACCCCAGAAGAAGTGCAGAGTGTGGCGTAACAGGGGGATCAGGAAGGACACCATTTTCCAGTGTGACGCCTGTCCTGATCACCCCGGCCTCTGCATACTGGATCGCTCCAAGGCGCACCACACGTCATTGGGGTTCCACATTATCTAAATTCTGTCCCTTATTCCTATTTCAGGGGTCACGCTGATCCAGGGATTATTCTGATCGCCAATATGGAGTCGGGAAGTAATTTTTCCCCTGTGATGAGGCTACTGTCGTCTGCCTCACGAGGGTTTTTTGCCTTCCTCTGGATCAACACAGGTTGAGTTTGATGGACACCTGTCATTTCCAACCTTATAAACTAATAATTGGCCTAATACCCCCAAATAAATTAGAATTGTCCCTTTTCTCCAGCTAAGTAGGTATGGCCACCATTCCCATTAGAGGATGCCATGATGCAATTACAAAGCCTCTGTGCGGCCAGGACAGTAGAAACCCCCCACAAGTGACCCCATTCTGGAAACTACACCCCATAAGGAATCTAACAAGTGGGGCAGCGGGGATATGGCCCTCTGGTGACGGCCACATTCGGGACGTGAAAATGAAAAAAATTGTATTTTTTATTTTCTCGGCACATGTTCTACGTAAGTGCCCGTCACCAGTGGGGTCCATATGCTCACTGCACCCCTTGTTAGATTCCTTATGGGGTGTAGTTTCCAGAATGGGGTCACTTGTCGGGGGTTTCTACTGTCCTGGCAGCACAGGAGCTTTGTAATTGCGACATGGCCTCCATCCTCCATTCCAGCCTCTAAATGGCGCTCTGTCCCTTTGGTGACTTGCCCTGTGCCCATATGGCACATTATGCCCACATGTGGGGTATTTTCGTATTCAGGGGACACTACCCTACACGTTTTGTGTTCATTTTCTTTTTTAACCCCTTGTGGAAATGGAAAAAAATCAAGGCTAGACCAACATTTAGTGTAATTTTTGTAAAATTTTTACTCTAAATCATTAATCTTGTCATGATTTTTTCATTTTCACAAGGGGTTAAAAGATAAAAAAAAACATTTAATGTGTTGAGCAATTTCCCCTGAGTACGGAAATACCCCACATGTGGACATAAAGCGCCATGCGGGTGCAGGGTAAGCCTCCGAAGGGAAGGAGCGCCATTTGGTTTTTGAAGGCTGGATTTGGATGGAATGGATTTCGAGGGGCCATGTTGCATTCAAAAGGCCCCTGTGTTGCCAAGACAGTTGAAACCCCCCACAAGTGACCCTATTATGGAAACTGCACCCCTCAAGGAATGTAACAAGGGGTGTAGTTAGCATATGGACCCCACTGGTGACGGGCACAAATGTGGAACAATGTGGCGTGAAAATGAAATATTACATTTTTTACACTATAATGTTGGTTTAGCCTTGAATTTATCATTTTCACAAGGGGTTAAAAGAGAAAAAAACACACAATAAGTGTAGAGCAATTTCCCCCGAGTCCGTAAATACCCCACATGTGGACATAAAGCGCCATGTGGGCGCAGGGCAAGCCTCCGAAGGGAAGGAGCGCCATTTGGATTTTGGAGGTTGGATTTGGCTAGAATGGATGATGAACGCCATGTCGCATTTACAGAGCCCTCGTGCTGCCAAAACACTGGAAACCCCCCACAAGTGACCCCATTCTGGAAACTGCACCCCTCAAGGAATCTAACAAGGGGTGCAATGAGGATATGGACCCCTTGATGACGGGCACATTTGTGCCATGAAAGTGAAAAAATGAAATTTTTCCCTTTCACGTCACATTGTTCCACATTTGTGCCCGTCACCAGTGGGGTCCATATGCTCACTGAACCCCTTGTTAGATTCCTTGAGGGGTGTAGTTTCCAGAATGGGGTCACTTGTGGGGGGTTTCCAGTGTCTTGGCAGCACGAGGGCTCTGTAAATGCGACATGGCCCTTGAAATCCTTTTCAGTGAAATTCAGCTTCCAAAAGCCAATTGGCGCTCCTTCCCTTTGGAGGCTCGTCCTGCGCCCCCTTGGCACTCTATCGCCACATGTGGGGTATTTCCGTACTCGGGAGAAACTGCGCTACACATTTTTTGTCTTTTTTTGCCTCTTATCCCTTTAAGAAAATGAAAAATTGAAGGCTAGAACAACGTTTTAGTGTAAAAAATAAATTTTTCTTTTTTCACGCCATATTGTTCGGAAAATCTGTGAAGCACCTGTGGGGTCCAGATGCTCACCGCACCCCTTGTTACATTCCTTGAGGGGTGTAGTTTTCTAAATGGTGTCCCTTTAGGGGTGTTTTTTAGGTTTTGGCACCCCAGAGCCTCTGCCAACCTGAAGTGGTACAGTCAGAAATGACCAAATATAACGGAGGCGTTGAAATTCACTAGGCGCTCCTTTATATCTGAGGCTTGTGGTTGCATCAAATAGCGCAATAGGGTCACATATGGGGTATTTCTATAAACTGCAGAAACGGGACAATAATTATTGGGGTGGATTTCTCTGGTAATAGGTTTATAATTATGAAAAATATTGGACTACAATAAAATCTCTGCACAGAAAATTAAAATTTTCAAATTCCTTACACACTTAGCTTTTATTTCTGTGACTCCCCTAAAGGGTTAAAACACTTTCTGGATATGCTTTTGCAGAGTTTGGGGGGTGCAGTTTCTGAAATGGGGTGCTTTGTGGGGCTTTCTAACATACAGGCCCCTCAAATACACTTTAAACCTGAACAGGTCCCTAAAAATATCTGATTTTGAAATTTTACTGAAAATTTGGAAATTTGCTGCTAATGTTTTAAGCTTCCTATTGTCTAAAAAAAATGAAAGATAGTTTAATAAATGCCGCCAACATAAAGTAGACATGTTGCTAATGCTATTTAATATATAATTTATGTGGTATAACCACTTTCTGTATACGCAAAAAAGTTTCAAAGTTGGAAAAATGCATTTTTTCAAATTTTTTCACATTATTTGGGTTTTTTTCATAAAGATTTGTTATGAGTATCGACTCCAATTTACCAGAAATGTAAAGTACAATATGTCACGAGAAAACAATCTCAGAATCAGCCGGATAGGTATAAGCATCCCGAAGTTATTAATGAATAAAGTGACACAGGTCATATTCATAAAATTTGTCTCTGTCATTAAGGCCATTTCAGGCTCTGTCCTTAAGGGGTTAAGGACCGGGCCAATTTCGTTTTTTTGTTTATTTAGGGGGTATTTGTTTTTACGCCATTCACTCTGGGGTAAAACTGACTTGTTATATATGTCCGCTAAATCGTTACAATTAAAACGATATGTAACATGTATTCTTGTATGTGATGGCTTGTAAAAAATTCAAACCATTGTTAACAAAAATATGTACCTTAAAATCACTCCATTCCCATGCTTATAACGCTTTTATCCTTGGGTCTATGGCAGTGTGCCAAATTTTATGAAGTGAACATGTGCGAGGGCAGACCATTTTGCTTCACATTCTTTGGACCATTAAAATGAATGCAAATAAACTTTTTTTTACAAAATTTATTGAAAACGGCATACTTTTTATACTTAAAAAATCCCGGGGCACACCACCAACTAAAATGGCACAAAATGACACTAAAACAGTACATATTATACATATAGTTAATAATATAGATTCTAAATGTATTTATACTCACTCAGTGTGAAACCTGGGCCTGTTTCGATAAACACAAAAGGGATATCCCTGTTTCTCTCCCCCATCCCCATGTTTTTCTCCCCCCTGCTTCTCTCCCGTTTCTCCCCATCCCCATGTTTTTCTCCCCCCTGCTTCTCTCCCCTGTTTCTCCCCCATCCCCATTTTTCTCTCCCCCTGCTTCTCCCCCATCCCCATGTTTCTCTCCCCCCTGCTTCTCCCCCATCCCCATGTTTCTCTCCCCCCTGCTTCTCCCCCATCCCCATGTTTCTCTCCCCCCTGCTTCTCCCCATCCCCATGTTTCTCTCCCCCCTGTTTCTCCCCATCTCCATGTTTCTCTCCCCCGTTTCTCCCCCATCCTCATGTTTCTCTCCCCCCTGCTTCTCCCCCATCCCCATGTTTCTCTCCCCCATGCTTCTCCCCATCCCCATGTTTCTCTCCCCCCTGCTTCTCCCCCATCCCCATGTTTCTCTCCCCCCTGTTTCTCCCCCATCCCCATGTTTCTCTCCCCCCTGTTTCTCCCCCATCCTCATGTTTCTCTCCCCCCTGCTTCTCCCCCATCCTCATGTTTCTCTCCCCCCTGCTTATCCCTCATCCCCATGTTTCTCTCCCCCCCGCTTCTCCCCCATCCCCATGTTTCTCTCCCCCCTGCTTCTCTCCTGTTTCTCCCCCATCCCTGCTCACCTTCCTTGAGATGCTCGCCGCGGGCGCCGCCCCCCTCACCTACTGGCCCGGACATGCTCCTCCAATCAGGGGAGACCGGGAGCGTGGTGTGTGCCGCGGCACACTGGTTGAAAAACACTGCTCTAGTGCACGGGAAAGGAAAGCCGAAATCTCGGACATCGCGAGATTTCGGCTTTCCTTTTCTGTGCACTAGAGTGGTGTGGCGCAAGGTATCTGTTGCTGCCGGATACCTGGGGGCCGTAAAAGTTCGGAACGCGGGCCGCACTTTGGACATGCCTGATCTATGGGGTTGTGTGAGGTGTCATTTTTTCCGCCATGATGTGTTCTTTCTTTAGGTACCTTGCTTGTGCATATGCAACTTTTTGATCGCTTTTTATTACAATTTTTCTGGATTTGATGCAACCGAAAATGCGCAATTTTGCACTTAGGTATTTTTTGCGCTTACGCCGTTTACCGTGCTAGATCAAGAATGTGATCAATTAATAGTTTGGGCAATTACACACGCGGTGATACCAAATATGTTTATTTATTTATTTTCATTTATAACATGGGAAAAGGGGGGTGATTCAAACTTTTATTAGGGGAGGGGGCTTTTTATTAATAACAACACTTTATTTTATTTTTTTACACTTAGACTAGAAGCCCCCTGAGGGACTTCTAGTATAAGTACACTGATCTGTATATATAGGATATGTATATATAGGATATACAGCATAGATCGATGAGATAGGCACTCAATTGCTTCCTGCTGCTGCCATTACGGCGCAGAACCCGTCCGGCAGCAGACACGGGGAATCGCTCCTCCGGAACAACATCCCAGGGGGGCGACCTCTGCCACTAGACACCAGGGAACGGCTGCATCAGGTAATCGGATGCAGCTGTCATCTTTCACAGCTGCATCCGATTACCTTATTAACGGGCATGGCGATCGGACCGTGCCCGCTAATAGCTGCGGTCCCGGGCTACATGCGGCACCCGGGACCGCGGCGGTTCAAAGCGGAGTCGTCGCATGGCCCCGCTCCGAACACCCTTAACGACCACAGGATGTAAATATACGCCCGCGGTCAGTAAGGGGTTAAAAACTAAATACTTCCGTTACTTATCAGCTGCTGTATGTTCCTGCGGAAAGTGGTGTATTTCAAGTGTGACAAGTGACCCTATATTGTGTTTCTCCGTAAATATGACCTTCCCCAAAATAGCTCCTCAGATTCTAGCTCCTCAGAGGTGGTGACATCAGTGAAGGGGTAACAGTTTTAGTTTAAGTGTATCTGTCGTTATAACTTTGAAAATTTAAATCAACAGGGGATGTGATATAAAGCAAGTATGCAATATACATTCATTATTTTTGTTTTTTTAAGTTATCATGGAAAACTCTGTACTTCCTGTGTTCTCACTCTAAACACAGGAAGTCCCGTGTTTCCCAAGTCCTCTGAGCGCTCACAGAGAAGGCAATTATGTGAGTGATGGACATATTGAGCCATGACACACTGTACTGGCCAGACTTCATGTGTTTAGTCTTCTTTTTTTTTTCTTTTCCACCGGCACAAGACTAAAAAGCTGCCTTCAGGAGACTGGACTTGGATTTCTGGTAAGTTCAGCTTTGTTATAAAGCATAATAACAAAAAAAATTATTAGGATACGTTCACACCTACCGAATCCACAGCGAACTTGACGCTGCGAGTTAGCAGCGAAATCCGCTGCGGATCCAGTACTGTGAATTTGAATGGGTCCCATACACGCAGTGGATCTGCTGTGTGTTTGGGAGCCGGGCCCTTTAACCCCTGCCCCGCCGACCGAAAGCCTGCCCGCCCGCAGCCTCGGCCCCCCGTCCGCCCGCCGCCCTGAGCATACATTACCAGCTCGGTGCCACGGCTTGATTCATGCTCCCGGCTCCCCTCGCTCCTCTTCAGCCAATCAGGGCTGCCGTGCACTGATTGGCTGAAGAGGAGTGAAGGGAGCCGGGAGCTTAACACAGCCGTGGCACCGAGCTGGTAATGTATGCTCGGGGTGGCCGGCGGTGCGGGCGGACGGGGGTCCGGGGCTGCGGGCAGGCTTTCTGCCGGCGGCGCAGGGGTTAAAGGGCCGGGTCCCATACACGCAGCGTATGGGACCCATTCAAATTCCCAGTACTGAATCCGCAGCGGATTTCGCTGCTAACTCGCAGCGTGAAATCTGCTGCGGATCCGGTAGGTGTGAACGTACCCTTAAAGGGGTAGTGCAGCGGTAAAGAATTATTCACAGACTAACACACATTACAAAGTTATACAACTTTGTATTGTATGTTATGTCTGTGAATGGCCCCCTTCCCCGTGTCCCACCACCCCCACCCGTGTACCCGGAAGTGTGGTGCGCTATACTCACCTGTCACGTGCCGACACCAGTCTCCAATCTTCAGCGAGTGACGTCTTCTTCGGGCGGACGGCAAACAGCTCCGACTGTCCCGAATGCCGGCCGCCCTCTGCAGCATCTTCCGATGCTCAGCCGCGATTGGCTGAGCATAACTGTGCTCAGCCAATCGCGGCTGAGCACAGTTGTGACGCAGCGGAGGGGGGACGGGCGGCAGTGACTCGGCCGTCCGTCCGAAGATGACGTTTGGCACAAGATGGCGGAGGGCCCTCGACACGGATCAGGTAATGTATAATGCACCAACACTTCCGGGTACACGGGTGGTGGGACACGGGGAACAGGGCGATTCACAGATATAACATACATTACAAAGTTGTATAACTTTGTAATGTGTGTTATTCTGTGAATAATGTCTGAGCGCCGCACTACCCCTTTAATGTAAATTGCAAACTTGCTTTATATCACATATACTGTTGATTTAGACTTAGAAAGTTATAACGACAGTGAATATAAGAGTATATTGCCTAGATTTGATTTTAGTAATTAGAGCCAGATACTGGCTAAGTCTAAGCTGTTTTTACCAGCATTTAGTGTCATGCTTTACAGCAAACCTCATGAACACAGACACAATTAACATCTCAAGAAATTATTCTTTGTATTTGTAAGCATGCTGAACTGGGAGCAACGGCTACTGTGTGTACTTCTTATCTATATACTGGTCTCACCTGTCACTGTACTGTCTGTGTTGATAAGAAGGGCACTGATGGGGAAAAAAAATCTGTGTAGAACAGGTAGTTTCAGTTAAGTTTCAAGCCTAGTGGCCAAAAGCAAAACTGCAAAATGTCTTGATTATTTTATTATATAGATACCAAAAAGTGTTAAATATGTTTAACTTAAAAACTTGTTTTTAACAATAGGTCATTTTCTGACCTATTCCCTTTAAATACATTCTTCTTAAAATGGCAAATCCCTTTAAGGAAAGGTCATCATTGTTAAAGCTTATTGCCATGCATAGTAAGATTTTTTTTCTACAATATTTCCTGGAATAAGGCCCCGTTTACACTGAGCAAAAACAATGGAATCCCGCCGTGCTCAGTGTCCTGCAGTGAGTGAATGGAAGGGTGTGCGCCTCCGCTCCCGCAGCTTTCCGCTCAAAGAATTGACATGTCACTTCTTTGAGCGCAGAGGGGAGGAAGCATACGCGCACACTCCCTCTCATTCACTCACTGCAGGACACTGAGCGTGGCGGAGAGCTCCACCGTGGAATTCCGTTGTTTTTGCTCAGTGTGACCAGGGCCTAAGGCAAATCATTTTTTAAAAACAATTGTGGATTCATTAATAAGGCAAAACAGCAACTGACAAATATGATGGTTTGCTCAGAATTATTTTACTTCAAAATAAAATTCTCCAGAATTTGGAGAAGAAGTAAGGCTACATTCACACGTAGCAAAACTAGCGGAATTCCGCTGCGGAATTGTCAGCCGCGGAATGCCATTAGCCTCCCTCTCATAATGGGAGTCTATGGGAGGCGCGCGCTGCTGCTCTCCCCGCGCTGAAGAATGAACATGTTCATTCTTCAGCGCGGAGAGACGCTGTGAGAACAGCAGTTCACGCCTCCCATAGACTCCCATTATTAGAGGGAGGCTAACGGCGTTATTCCGCTAGTTTTGCTACATGTGAATGGGGCCTAAGGGGGAAGGGCAGTTGAAATGGAATACAATAAGTGGGGTATGATTAGTGAATTGTATTTAGTGGATATCTACAGTATTGTAAGTTAGGTCAATTAGTTAAAGAGGTTGTCCATGGAAATCTTTAAAGTGTAACTGTCATTTTAAATATTTTTGCAGAAATCAATAGTATGAGTGATTTTAAACTCTGTAATAGGTTTTATTGGGTAAAAAAACTAACTTTTTCTGTATTTAGGAAAGCTATTTTAACACCTTCCCCCTCACTTCTTCATTACAGAGAAGCAAAGTGAACATGCGTTCTGCTGTGTCCATTAAGGAGGGGGGAAGGGCCTAAGGGGATGAGTGAGCAGGAAGAGGAGATAAGCAGCTGTTTTGTTTGGGGATGTCCTGGGCACAAATAACAGAGGATTCACAGGCCACAAAGCTCAGGGCAGGTCTGGGAAATTGATGTGATAAAATTGCAGAAGTATATGCTCTGCAGGGCTGCTTTTTCTCCTCTGCATGCTCACTCATCCCCCTAAACCCCTCACTTCTCCATAGAGCATTATGGACACAGAAAAGCTGCTTCTTTTGAAGTGAGAGGGGAGGCTGCAATACAGCATTTTGAGTACTTTTGAGGCTCTTTTGCTTAATAAAACCTATTACAGAACTTTTTTTTAAATAACTTGTACTATTGATACTTATTGACTTCTGAAAAGTGACAATTAAATGACAGTTACGCTTTAACTCTCCCTACTGTCCCTACTGTCTCCCTGTTGCACAAATTCTGTGGAAAGTGGAAAGAGTCTGTAAATCACAGTCACATGAAGAATTTATATATTTGATCACATAAACCTTGACTGGAGGACAGTGCTTAGATATGAGATGTGAGAAATATTTTGTGTTTATTGTGTGATAACAATAAGTACCCAATAAGCATATGACAGGGCTTTTCCTTTCTTTATACATTAGTGCTACATTTTGCATGGTAATGATAAGGTGACTTCAGCTCTCAGATGTTAAATAATTACCAGTCAAAATACAGTAGTCTCTTATTCATTTGTTTTCACTTTTGCTCACCAAAGTTTTAATTGTCAGCCACTCTTATACTATACTACTTACAAAAAAATAATATAATGAGAAGAAGTTGTTGGAAGCAAATGAAACTTGATATGTGTGAATATAATAATGATACATGTTATAATTATATTATTAGTGTGAAAGGATAAGTTTTATAAGGAGAACTGTAGAGTTGAAATGAGACTGTAGTACCTTGTATGGATACAAGATGGAGCATAAGGGTTCTATATGGCTTCCTGCAGTACATTTAAGGCTGGTGTGCCAGCTAGTCCTAAGTGCTTAGTTGGCAATAAATCTTGCAACCAGGCAAGCAAAGGAAGTGTTGCAATCTGGCAGAGATAATGCTGGAAAATTCTTGCTGTGTGTGGCCAAGCCCTGAAAGCCCTGCAATAAGAGGCAACACATGGGATGTCCAACTAAGGGTGACAGATTTGCCTATGCAGGGCTTGCATTATGGTAATACTGTAGGTAGCTTGGCGTTCTTCTACTAAGGCTTGTGTCATTATTTAATTGGCTGAGGTACAAAAAGAGTTACTTGTGTTGCATTGGTGTTTACTTACATAAGTTTTAACCCATTAACGACACAGGGCATGAATTTACACCCCCGCAGCCTGGGCCTTGGCACAAACAGGTGTAAATGTATGCCCTGCCAGGGTACCAGCCTATGGAGCGGGCTCATGAGCTGAGCTCGCCCCATAACCGGTGAGGAGCGGCCGCCCGTCATTAACCCCTTAAATGCAGCGATCGCAGCATTTAAGTGTAAGTGACCGGAGCTCTTTATCATAAATAAGGTCTGCTTTACTTTAGAAAACATTTGTGTACAACAAGTCATACAGCTGTGCCTTGAAATGGTACTTCACACTTAATAAGACACTTGATAAGTTAAGATCCAAATCTGTAGTAAGCGGAGAAGGATTAGTACTCTCATGTGGACTGAGTTGCGTGGTTAGAGCATAGAGTCAGAGGAGTAGAGAGGAGGATTTTGTGAGAGTCCCAACCCAGTTAGTACTTTTGCTCTGCCGGGATGTTGGTGGATGAGATAGAAGAATACTTGAGAAGAAAGAGAGAATACTTGTGCCTGTGTTTTGACCGTTGAGTCTTCGCACCACCTATTGCCTTACCAATGTTGGGGGACCCGTCCTACTGGGTGACACAAGCCCCAGACCTTGTTACCTGGGATGTGTGAAATGCTGAGGGTTCCCTGCTGACACCTGTGCTGCAAGATAGAGTTCATAGGCTTCTAGCAACTTTGCTCTATCCGGATCAGTTCCTAGCCTTCTGCTTAGTGGATACTGCCCTGCACGGTGACTCCTTGTCCACGGCATGGGTTGAGATGATCTCTGACTTGTCATCTCTAAAGAAGGGTTTAACACTGCATAGTGTTGAGTGGAGTTACTTGAGGGGAAAAGGTTGACTGAATCTTGTCTGTACAGAGTCTAGCGACAAGACACCTTTAAGCTGAGACTGGGGACCTGGCAGAGGGCCAGGACCCAACTTGACTGCTGCTGGGACTGTCCTGTCTTGCTTCCTTATTGCACTGCTAAGGGAGTTTCACACAGTGTATAGGTGCAGCCACCAACAGATTGTATACGACAGCCTCCAAAAAACTAGCGTGACCACCAGTATATTTACTTATTTCTGTATTTCTTACTGAAGCCATACCCAAGCTCACTGCTAATTGCCCTGTGTAAGGGGGTGTCACACAGTGTATAGCTGCAGTGTAAGGGCTTCAAATCGTTATTTTTTTGTATTACCCCATACTGCTGGCTAGGACTTGCAGTGCAGCTACCACGATTGCAGCAGCACACTGTGTTGATTGGCTGCTTGCAGAAAGGGGACATTAGGTGTTGCATACAGACCCCTAAGAAGTGCTCAGTACTCTTTTATTATTTTGTGGCTGGTGGTGCTGCTGTCGTACATTGTGTTGCTTTGATTTGTAGTACGCCTGCATAGAACTTCACTGCTCATTATCCTGTGTAACAGGTGCCATAGACCACAGACCACCACTTACACACAGACTCTATACGACAGCCTCCAAATACTAGTGTGACCACCAGTATATTTACTTATTTCTGTATTTCTTACTGAAGCCATATCCAAGCTCACTGCTAATTGCCCTGTGTAAGGGGGTTTCACACAGTGTGTAGGTGCAGCCACCAACAGATTGTATACAACAGCCTCCAAAAACTAGTGGGACCACTAGTTTATTTTCTGATTTCTGTATTTCTTAGTCAAGGAATATCCAAGCTCACTACTAGAGATGAGCAAACCGGGTTCGGGTTCGAGTCGATCCGAACCTGAACGATCGACATTTGATTAGTGGCGGCTGCTGAACTTGGATAAAGCCCTAAGGATGTCTGGAAAACATAAATACAGCCAATGACTATATCCATGTTTTCTACATAGCCTTATGGCTTTATCTAACTTCAGCAGCCACCGCTAATCAAATGGCGAAAGTTCGGGTCCGGATGGGCTCGAGCATGTTCGAGGTTCGCTCATCTCTACTCACTACTGATTGCCCTGTGTAAGGGTGTGTGCCAGGGCCGGATTAAAGGGAGGGCACAAGGGGCATGTGCCCAACGGCCTCCACCACTAGGGGGCCCCCACCAGCCCAAACCCGGAAGTGGTGTCTGGGAGCCAGTCCCACACACAAAAAGCATGTGGAAACCGTCCCTGGACACAGCACTGGCCACACTGCATGCTGTCCAGGGAGGGAGGGAGTTGTAGGGTTAATCCTGTGTAAGCATCTCCCTCCCGGCAGGCTCAGACTCCCCCCTGATGGGTCTTTGAATGGATTCTTCCTGTCAAGCTTTGTGGTGCCTGTCTCCTGCCGAGGTCCTCACTCCCCCTTGCCCCTCCCCCTCACTGAGGAGAGGACTGCATGGGACCTTAGCAAGGAAACCTGATCTCTCCAGCAGGGATGTGACATCATGGAGCATGCTGGAGGATCTGTCACAGTGGCTGACAGGCTGAAGGAACAGAGAAGAGCCAGAAGAGAGAAGACCTGTCATCTGCCCAGATCAGGTGAGTATGAGGTTTTGTTTTGTATTGGCACAACAGAGCAGGGGTATATACTATAGAGGCATATATCAGAGCAGGGAAATATACTATGGGGGCATATATCAGAGCCGAGGGCATATACTATGGGGGCATATATCAGAGCAGGGGTATATACTATAGGGGCATATATCAGAGCAGAGGTATATATATATATATATATATATATATATATATATATATATATATATATAGCCTGTGTGCAGCATATGACATGTAGCCTGTGTTCAGTGTATGATATATAGCCTGTGTGCAGCCTATGATATATAGCCTGTGTGCAGTGTATGGTATATAGTCTGTGTGCAGTGTATGGATACATAGCCTGTGTGCAGTGTATGGTATATAGCCTGTGTGCAGCCTATGATATATTGCCTGTGTGCAGCCTATGATATATAGCCTGTGTGCAGTCTATGATATATAGCCTGTGTGCAGTGTATGGTATATAGCCTGTGTGCAGTGTATGGTATATAGCCTGTGTGCAGTGTATGGTATATAGCCTATGTGCAGTATATGACATGTAACCTGTGTTCAGTGTATGGTATATAGCCTGTGTGCAGTGTATGGTATATAGCCTGTGTGCAGTATATAACATGTAACCTGTGTGCAGTGTATGATATATAGCCTGTGTGCAGCATATGACATATAGCCTGTGTGCAGCATATGACATATAGCCTGTGTGCAGCGTATGACATATAGCCTGTGTGCAGCATATGACATATAGCCTGTGTGCAGTGTATGATATATAGCCTGTGTGCAGCCTATTATATATAGCCTGTGTGCAGCCTATTATATATAGCCTGTGTGCAGCATAAGGTATATATAGCCTGTGTGCAGCATATGACATATAGCCTGTGTGCAGTGTATGATATACAGCCTGTGTACAGTGTATGGTGTATATATAGCCTGTGTGCAGCATATGACATGTAGCCTTTGTGCAGCTATATATTCCATGATCCTTAGGGTATATTCACATGTACCATATCTGCTATAGATTATACACAGCCTTTAAGTACTTTCTGGGTGCTCCTTACTGCTTCAGGTAGTTTATATGGTTGGGAACTGAAGATGGTACTTAGACTTGCAGGTTCTGCCTGCGATTCACAACTGCATATGCTAGCTGTGGTGGCTGACACAGTGGGCAAGAGCGCACAGAAAGTTCTAAAGTGCTGTGTTCTCGCATTGAATTAAGTGGGAACACACCACAATGCTCACCCCTCCCCCATCCTGTCTCTAGGACCTGGCATCTTCCTCTGCACTGCAGCCTCTAGGGACCATCATATGCAGAACAGAGGAGGATACTGAGCCATACAGCCAGGAGTGAGGAGGAGTAGGTACTAAGTCCCCTACAGCAATCAGCCACCTATATAGATTGCTGTATGGTTTATTTGTGAGGGAAGTAAATGGGGGGCCCCAACAAAATTGTTGCCCAGGGCCTCCACCAACCTTAATCTGGCCCTGGGTGTGTCACACAATGTATAGGTGCAGCCACCAACAGATTGTATACCACAGCCTCCAAAAAAACTAGTGGGACCTGACCACCAGTATACTTTCTGATTTCTGTATTTCTTACTCAAGGCAAATCTAAGCTCACTACTGATTGCCCTGTATAAGGGGGTGTCAAACAGTGTATAGCTGCAGACACCAACAGGTTGTATACCAAAGCCTCAAAAAAAAACTAGTGGGACCACTAGTATATTTTCTGATTTCTGTATTTCTTAGTCAATGCATATCCAAGCTCACTGCTATTTGCCCTGTGTAAGGGGGTGTCACACAGTGTATAGGTGCAGCCACCAACAGATTGTATACGACAGCCTCCAAAAAACTAGCGTGACCACCAGTATATTTACTTATTTCTGTGTTTCTTACTGAAGCCATATCCAAGCTCACTGCTAATTGCCCTGTGTAAGGGGGTGTCACACAGTGTATAGGTGCAGCCACCAACAGATTGTATACCGCAGCCTCCAAAAAACTAGTGTGACCTGACCACCAGTATATTTTATGATTTCTGTATTTCTTACTCAAGGCATATCCAAGCTCACTACTGATTGCCCTGCGTAAGGGGGTGTCATACAGTGTATAGCTGCAGTCACCAACAGATTGTATACCACAGCCTCCAAAAAAACTAGTGTGACCTGAACACCAGTATATTTTATGATTTCTGTATTTCTCAGTAAAGGCATAGAGGGTGGCATGGCATACAGTATATAGCAGAACTTACCCACAGATTGTATTTGACAACCTCCAGAAACTAGTCTGACCAGTATATTTTCTTATTTCTTTATTTCTCAGTGCAGTCATATACAAGCTCACTGCTAATTGCCCTGTGTAATTGCCCTGCAACAACATAACTATTATATTATATATGAACCATGTTGTTTCCCTGTATACAGAATACAGGGAAACAACATGGTTCATATATAATATAATAGTCATGTTGTTGCCCCTCTGTATATATGAGACATGTTGTTTTGCCCTTCTCTATATATATGCCAGATAACAAGCAACACATATTACCACCGCATACTGACTAACACCACCGCTGCTACTGACTAATCCACTGTACATAGATCACTATCACCTCATCCAGTCATATAGAGGTACCCAGCTCTACACAGGTTCTGTACACCATATACATTACAGTGCAGATACATCAAGTGACCCACATGGGACGTCTTCTCTGATCAGAGTTCTTCCCTTTTCTTCTTCTTTTCCATTTGCCCTGTGCCGTTATGAGAACTTCTCCGAGCCACGAATCCACAGAATCTGCCAGACAGACATATTAGGCTTCACACTCTGTCACCATCCTCATCTCTCTACACACTGCACATCTGTATTGGACCCTTATAGATAGCTCCCCCTGTATTACCCCCTTATAGATGGCTTCCCCCTGTATCCCCCCCCCCCCCCCTTATAGATGGCTCCCCCCTGTATCCCCCCCCCCCCCCCTTATAGATGGTAAGAGTCAGGAAACAGAGAAGTGAGTGAACTCTTACACAGACAAATATACACAGTTACACTATGTCTGAGAAATACCCCTGACCAAGGCCACAGGACAGTTGGTCTCCATTGCATTGCCTTTCACAGAAAAATATGACAACCATGTGCATGGATTGGCAGAAATCCACAGGCTTGTCAGGAAGCCTTGAACAGCTGTATTGATTCATAGAGCAGGCGACGGTCAGTGTTGCCCAAATGAATCTGCTCCTAGTCATTCACTTACAGGAATGACTTAATCACTGCTGGTCACAGAATCATTGTAAATTCTGATATAGCAATTTCCTATTATTGGACTGCAAATTATCTACAGGAAGCCTGTTTGCATAACACTTTCACAAACTAAATATTACATAGGGGATGTAAGCAACTTTCTTGTGTTGATTAGTAAACTTGATACTCTTAAGGTTCATTTACACAATGATTTAAAGCGTACTTGTCTAAAAAAAAAAATGTTTGGCATTTTCTAGGGACTTGTCAAAAGTTTTAAATGGTCAGGGTGTGAGTGTGCAGCAGCACACTGTTCTTCCAATTCTTTCTGCATTAGAAAACCCAGATACATAGCACAATACTCACCAATAACCTCCTGTTCTGATTGAGTGGACTGCATTCAGTGGTTTGATCAAAAAAGAAAATAAATTCCTAGTGTTGGAAAAGCAGTTAAATGCTTGTAACGATAAGTGGACCCATAAACGTTGGGTTCGATGGGTTTGGCCAAACGAGAAAAAAAAGTTTGATGAAATGGATCTTAACCCATCCCATATTAAAGTCAGGGGGGAACTGAATCTTTGGGCCATAAAAATGGCTGTAGAAAGGGATAGAGGGCTGCAAATTGAAGCAAAATATGGGGTAACAACAGGACAAGCTCTATGGTGTTAACAATAATTCCCTAACAGCCCTATTACACCAACAAATATCTGACAGATTTTTACAGCCAAAGCCAGGTATGGATTTGAAAAGAAAAATTTTCTTTTATGACCTGTCCCCTGTCTGTTTCTGGCTTTGGCTGCAAAAATCTGTCAGATAATCTGTCAGATATCTGTTGGTAAAGAGAGACAAAAAGCGGGGAGCTTCCTAGTGTAATATCATTTTTAGAAAGAGGGTCATAAGTGTATAATGGACACACTCACATAACAGTTGTGCAAGAAAATGCTAGAAAAACTTTATAGAGAGCTTGTTGCAGTAAACACCGCAGCTGGACAGGGAACACCAGGAAAATGGTGTGTAGAGATGTATCTCTACACACTAGATATCTGTTGGTGTAATAGGGCCCTTAGTGTTGCCAGAGTTACCCACACAGTACTGTGGCCAAATATTTTAAGTGGTGGCGGAGTGATGGTGCGTTTACACAAAACGATAATTGGGCCGATCGTACGATTAACTATGTCGGAGTAACGATTTTTTCATAACGATCAGCGTTTATACGGTATGATATATCGTACGGAAAATTTGTTTGCCGATCATTTTGCAATCCTTAAGCCTATCTCACACATTGGTTAAATCGGCGAACGACTGTTCACATGGAACGATCTGCGAATTTTTAGCGAACGACGATTTGATAACATGTTGAAAGATCAAAATGTACGATTTCTCGTTCGTCGTTTGATCGTTCGCTGAGTTTACACGTACGATTATCGTTCGAATTCGATCGTTATCGCGCAAATTCGCACGATAATTGTTACGTGTAAATGCACCATTAGGCTAAGTGCTGTGGCTAATAATGCAAGTGCTGAGACAAGAAGTTGATTGCTGTGGCCAATAATCCTCCTTCTGGTGGGCACCCTCCTCCAAATTGTGGATGAGACACTGGTGGTGACCCTCCAAAACACTATCAAAATAAATTTTAAAAACCACATGAATTTTAACTGTAAAACTGCAGCAAATGACTGATCAAACTTGTAAACGGCTGCGGATTTCTGCAGGGTGGAGAACGGCTAGGAGGGCAGGGTTAAGGAGGCCGACGATATGATGGATTAATGACAACGTCCTAGACCTCACATGGTCTGAAGCCCATTAGAGTTTGGAGGAAGAAGTGGTGGACACGCAGCCCCAGCTACCCAGTGGCCTGTTACAAGATGTTCGGCACCAAAGCCAGCTCACTGGTGTAGCAAATCTTCTGACAAAGTGGTGACATCAAGACATGGGTGGTTTGCAGGTTGTGCCACCAGAAAGGGGTAGAGGGCTGAAAAGTGAAGTAAAACGAAGGTAACAACATGGATGTGGATAAGTAAAAACTGGGTTAAGGATATGTAACAACTGGGGAAGGAATATATATTAAATCAAATCAAATCTCATGCTTGAGAAAGGCTGATGACCAGCCAGGGCCGTATTTGCCACTAGGCACCCGTGGTCCGATGCCTAGGGCGGCGCCCTGCGGGGGGCGGCACCCGCAGGACACATTTTTTTATTTTATTTATTTATTTTTCATAACCCTCTCCGCTGACGTCCGCGCCCGGGCGGTCCGGGGGGTGGGGGGTGGGGTTGATGGGCCGGTCAGGGAGGCAGCCAGGTGACAGGGATGGAGGTAGACTTGGAAGTTCCTCTCTAATGCAGCGCCGGGGTGAGCTTCCGGCACAGGCAGCCTCTGTATCACACACACCGGAAGCTCAAAAGCTGCGGCCCCGCGCTGCCCGAACTCCTGCTCGGCAGCGGCGCGATGACGTCACATCATGTACGCTGCCGAGCAGCAACTGTGAGCTTCCCGGCGCTGCATTAGAGAGGAACTTCCAATACTGCCTCCGTCCCTGTCGCCCAGCTGATCCCCCCTACCCCCCTGCCTGTCACCTCAGCTGCCCCCCATATTCTCCCCCTGCCACCCTCCCATCTTCCCCCCCTCCTGTCCCCCTCATCTTCTCCCTCCTGGCCCCCCAATTTCTCCCCCTGCCACCCCAGCTGCCCTCCCATCTTCTTCCCCTGCCCCCGATGATCTCCCCCTGCCATCTCAGCTGCCCCCATCTCCTCCCCCTGCCCCCCATCTTCTCCCCTGCCATCTCAGCTGCCCCCTATCTCCTCCCCCTGCCCCCCATCTTCTCCCCTGGCATTCCAGCTAACCCCCCTGCCCCCCATCTTCTCCCCCTGCCCCCCAATCTTCTCCCTTGCCATCCCAGCTGCCCACAATCTTCTCCCCCTTCCACCCCAGATGCCCTCCCATCTTCTCCCCCTGCCCCCTGATGATCTCCCCCTGCCATCCCAGCTGCCCCATCTTCTCCCCCAGCTGCTCCCCCTGTTTCCCCAGCTGCTCCCCCTGTACCCCAGCTGCCCTCCCATCTTCTTCCCCTGCCCCCGATGATCTCCCCCTGCCATCTCAGCTGCTCCCATCTCCTCCCCCTGCCCCCCATCTTCTCCCCTGCCATCTCAGCTGCCCCCTATCTTCTCCCCCTGCCCCCCAATCTTCTCCCTTGCCATCCCAGCTGCCCACAATCTTCTCCCCCTTCCACCCCAGATGCCCTCCCATCTTCTCCCCCTGCCCCCTGATGATCTCCCCCTGCCATCCCAGCTGCCCCATCTTCTCCCCCAGCCACCCCTAGCTGCTCCCCCTCCCCCTGTTTCCCCAGCTGCTCCCCCTGTTTCCCCAGCTGCTCCCCCTGTACCCCAGCTGCTCCCCGTCGCCCAGCTTCTCCCAGTCACCCCAGCTGCTCCCCCTGTTCCCCAGCTTATCCCCCTCCCCATCGCCCCAGCTGCTCCTTCTGTTCCCCAGATTCTCCCTGTCGCCCCAGCTTCTCCCCCTGTCACCACAGCTGCTCCCACTCCCCCTGTCACCCCAGCTGCTTCCCAGCTTCTCCCCCTGCCACCCGCAGCTGCCTTCCTTCCCCAGTCACCCCCAGCTGCCTCCCTTCCCAAGTCACCCCCAGCTGCCCTCCTGCCCCAGTCAGCTCCAGCTGCCTCCCTTCCATTGTCATCCCAGCTGCTCCCCTTCCCCAGTCACCCCCAGCTGCCCTCCTGCCCCAGTCACCCCCCGCTGCCTCCCTTCCATTGTCACCCCAGCTGCCTCCCTTCCCCAGTCACCCCCAGCTGCCCACACTGCAGACGAGTTGTGGTTGGAGAAGTCTTCCTAATGCTGCGCCAGATGGAGAAGAAAGCAAAAAGTGAGCGATGGCAATCGAAGAAGAGGTACCTGTGAGTCTTTAGTAACTGCACTGTAATCACTTCTAGAGTGTGCAGAGCCTGTGTATCATTGGGGTCTAAAAGGGTCAGTGTATTGTTTGCGGTAGTGTACTGACACAGCCCTGCGGTCACTACAGTACACTAGCACAAACTTTTAAACTAAGACCCAACTACAACAGCTGCAGGCACTACAACTCCCAGCATATCCTGAATGCTGGGAGTTGTAGTGCCTGTAGCTGTTGTAGTTGAGTCCTAGGTGCATTATACACTGGATGCTTTGTGGAGATCAGAATACATAGATCTGTGGGGGCTCAGTGTAGGGAAGTGACCCCAGAACAGCACTAATAGGGTATAGAACAAAAACATCTACCACTATCCCCTATTAGTGATGTTCTGGGGTCCCTTCCCTACACTGAGCCCCCACAGATCTATGTATTCTGATCTCCACAAAGCATCCAGGATCCAACTACAACAGCTGCAGGCACTACAACTCCCAGCATTCAGGATATGCTGGGAGTTTTAGTGCCTGCAGTTGTAGTGCCGGGCATCAAGCACAGCGGCACCCCAGTACCCAGCACCCAGTACTACTGACAGCTGCTCAGTAGTACTGGGTGCTGGGGTGCCCGCCTGCCAGCTGTGCCAGGGTATACACCTTGACGCATGTAACCTGCCAGTGCCGAGGGGGAGGGTGCACGGGGGGAGGGTGCATGGGGGGAGGGGGGGGGGGGTGTTCTCAGCATGCAAAGTGCCTAGGGCAGCATGAACTCTAAATACAGGCCTGTGAATAGCCAAAATGTTGCAAGGCTTGGTGAATAAAGTAACCACCTTTTTTTACACCATTTTGGATGCTGTCTCCGCATTACTTCATTGAGGACTTCATTCGGATGTTGATCAAGTCTGGTGAGGCGGGCATTTCCTATACACCTGATTCGTTATCATTTATTTTTTGAGTGCTGTTGGAAAACTTGACTTGTAGATGAGTGGTTGCTGTCACTGAGCCTCAATCCAGACAAGATGGTGTGCGAAAATGGAAGAAATTTTATACCAGCAGTGGGCCAAGCCAGTTTGACGTATATCCCTTGCCTGGTCCATTTGCAGAATCTGGTGGTACAGAGCTGGCATGACAAAGCTGCTGCATAAAGTGTCTGCCCTGTGTGTGCATTATACACATCTTTACCCTGCTGCTGCTCACCTGTATGCACTGCAGCGTAACTTGGACCTTCCCACTCACCACTCCCACTCATATGTGACCTAACCACAATGCTGCAGATAGTGTGCAAGCAACAGGCCATAGTGAAATTTCACCTGCAGAACTAATTCAGCTCCCACAGGCACCTTTATCTCCAATTAAATAGTTAGGAGGGTGGGTTGCTGCCCCTTCAGCAGCAGGAAGACAATTATGAAGGATTTGTAGAAGGAGAAGGATTTGTCCTCACAGCAGGGTGGCACCCAAAGCAGCTTACAGGCTTTACTGTGCTGTGGCTGGGGGATGCTACATGCAGAAGACCATCGAGTTGCCCGCATTCTCAGCAGTGTTGATTACTCGGTGCGCCCCCTGCTGTATTGCCCTGATACATGGAAAGCATTGGATCAACTGCTCATTAAAAGCACAAGGTCCAGGAGGAGTAAGTGGCAAATGCAGCTGGGGCAATGGCACAACCCCGTAAGTGAGAGTTAGCATGGGCGCTAATGCTGCTGTTCTATTGTATATGAGGTTACATGCCTTGTATTTGGGAGTCAAATTTGAATCGCTGTTGAACAATAGTATCTATTCTGGCTGACTTCTTCTGAACCTCACCAACACCAAGGGCGTCAGTGTTTGCCAGTGATCCACCGCTGTCCATAGCTCTCCTGGGTAAATTTATCCCAGTGAGTCACCTGTCACGTGGCCTGTTCTAAAACCATGTCTGGCAGCAGCATGAATGTCATTGCCACCTGGCTCACTGAGTAACTTCACCCAGGAGAGCGGTGGTAAGTGTGTAAGTGTGGTATGTGTGTACTGACACACAAATTGACGAGACAGGAGCTATTTCACAGCTGCACACATTACACTACTACTCTCTCAATATCCTTTATCTTTCCTGAATACCTAATCAACCTTCTATAACCATTTCTAACCCTGTCTCTATTTATTTTTCTCTGTCAGGCATTATGGTTAACCCAATGCAACCAGGCTCTTGCTATAATTTAGTGTATTGAACTCTTTGTAATCTCTGCAATGAATCTGGGTTTAGGAAGTTTGGTTCACTTATCTCTATCAGTTACCTATCAGCGCTACCGAAACTCAGCCTTCCCACAAATAGTGTCACCAATAGGCTGACATGTAAGTGTGCCGCGACTCGGGCTTAAGAAGCTCTGCAGTTCTTGACATATCTATTAGTCACAGCAGGGGACTGTGTCACCCCTTATTGATACTACTCAATGTGAAAAAGAGTAATTTACATTTACATTGAGAAAAGGTACTGTATATTACAAAGTTGTTTTTTTAACAATATTTTATTAGTGGCATATGTAATATTTGAACATACATATTGAAAATTCATTACATGTTCAAAAAGAAAGTCAAGTTCAAAAAGCTTGCAGGCAACAAAGGATTGTATGTTTACAATATGATGAGCCTTTATAATAACCTTAAAAGACATATTATCATATACAATACAACATAGTCTTACCAAAAAACATAAGTAGAAAAACAGCAACCTATAATATCACCTCCAGGGTACAAACACACACAGCATATACGCTGCGTATTTACTGCTGCGATACGCAGCAAATATGCAGCAGATTAGATCTAAATAACTGAACACAGCATCAAATCTGCACCATCAAATCTGCTGTGTATCTGCTGCGTATATGCTGTGTGTGTTTGTACCCTAAAACATGGTATAGATGTCAGATATTCAAGTACGCTGTCAGTAGAATAGAAAGAATTGTCTTTAACAGAGAAAGGGAAAAGCTTAAGATATTTGGAGTGCTCCCAGAGTTCCCTTTTGGGCGGCCATGCAATACCAATCAGTTTCCTTAAATTGATTAATGACAGAGTCTCTCTCTTCTATAGTAAAATCATGAATTAGAAATTGTGTCCATTTGGACATAAACATTTTTGTTGATTTTTCTTTGGTGCGCAATACATCCAAAAGTTCCCAATGAAAGATCACTCGCGTGCAGGCCCAGGCACAATGATACAAGTCTGCTTTAGGAAGTGAACATTTCGGGCAACTGTTTATGTGAGAAGTGTGGGAGTTGGGAAAAGGAATATTAAAGGCATATATTGCCTTAAATATAAAGCAGAAATGTATTTCACATAGAACCACATTAGGAGTGGCAGAATGCACTAGTTGAGATCCTCTCAATATTTGTTGGGTCAGATCCTCTGAAAAAATTACGGAGGACCATTTAGAAAAAAAAAATTGTCTACATAAATTCTTTTGAGAGCGTGATCTAAGTTCTCCATATGTATGTGATAAAGAATTATGTGCCGGTGGTGTTGGGAATAGATTATCAAATTCCATATCACTTTCTGCTTCTGCTATGTATATTACAAAGTTTTATATCTTTATTAAAGAAATATTAACCCCTTTAACCTATTAGAGAACTTTTTTCTAATAATACAGTTCCCATTATTTGCAGATGTTCTTTCAATGAAATAGTTTTTATAAATCTCATTTTACCGATTCTATACCTTTTTACTGTCAATTTTGAAGCGCTTAAGCCTTATTTTTCTTCTTTGGGAGACACAGTAAAAGCTGCACGTTTGCATAATACAATGAATTTGTTGTTACAGGAAGGGAAGTTGAATGTCTAATGTTAAGCCTAAGGAAACAGTTCTCCATGTCCCTTGCATATTTTCAGTTATATTAAAAGCAGATTCTTCTAAATATATGACAAGCCCCATTTCCACAGCACAGTGGTCCCTTTGTTTTATGTGCTCTACAGAGCAATTGCCCATTGAGTAGCACTAGAGTTACATATACAGTGCTGTTCATTGTATGCACTAATTAAAGGCATTCATAATAAGAACCTCTGCATGCCATTATTTAGGTGGGGATGGAGGGGGGGGGGGATTTTAGCAGCTCAACATTTGCTCAGCAAAACAAAAACTACATCCTTGCAAATGACAATTATAACAAAGTTGTTACATTTGATATTTAAGCAACTGTTAACTGTTTTCAGTATCTTTATAAAATGTAGTCATAAAGTATTATTCAAATTATTTTCTATTACAGGAATAATAACTAAAATAGTTATCAGAAACTAATGCTGATCTGGTCTTTTTTGTACATTAAAGACTTTTTTTTGCAGAAAGCTAATGTGGGAAATTGAAGGAAAAGTTTGACTGTTTATGGATACATAACAATAGGGAAGCATGATCAGTGAACCTTGTTAACATAGACGACTACATAAGAGAGACTTTATATATCATTATCCTGTAATAGTCATATTTTGGATAATGTACTCAAATTGTAAATTATAAGAATATGAAAAACATTTAAAAGCACAAAGCCAAAGGCTGATACTATGGGCACCAGTCATGGAATTCAAAAATGGCTCTTAAAAATAACCCTGTTGTTTCAACAAACTTGCATAAATCGTTACAGATAATTGTAAAATTGTAAATAGTATAAGGGAAGGATTATAAGAAACTTTGTAATAAATCTTATCAGAAAAAAAACTCTGCTTACCAGATTGCTTAATTTGTGGTATTTATTCAATTTTTCAGAGTGTACGGCAAAAATGCAAGCCAATGTCATCAAACAATAGTAATAAAGTGAGAGGCATTAGAAGCCAGAGTATGGTATCAATAAGTTAGTAACGGTATCAATAAGAACAACAATACAAGGCTAATTATGATAAACGGTAGAACCTGCCCCATTTAGAGCCGTAACAGTCACTGTAAGAACTGTAAATTACAGACATAATAGGTCTCAAACATTAGACAAGGGAGGGAAACACAAGGTTAAGGGGGGGGGGGGGGGTGGATAATAAAGGTAATCACATCAACATGTATAACCAGATCTGGAACAATACTGTATGTATCCCAAGGAGCCCACACTAAGTCAAAGAGCAATAAAAATGGTGGAAGATGTCAGGCCATGCCTGGGATAAACATATATATATATATATATCCTAATATAATAAGAATGGAAATACTAAGCTGGCAGACTAGATGGACCCAGTGGTCTTTTTCTGCCGACAATCATCCATGTTTCTTTGTTTCTAAGAGCGAGTTTGTTGTAAAGCGATGTCGTCAGGTGTTCCATTGACCTCATCTTTACTTTGGAGATAAGACCCATGTCTGAACAGCGGGCTATCAATGTTTTAGCAGCTGTGAGAGTCTATAGATTCATGTCCCCCTCTGCCAAGGATTTGAGTCTAAAATTAAACAAACCAGGGGGTTTAGACCAATATGAGTGCTCTTTACTACAGTGGCAATTGTATGGACTCGCTGCCAATATCCTCGTATACCCAGGCAGGTCCAGAAAATGTGGTCTCTTTATAAGTGGTGTATATCGAAGAGGTGGACGCTCAGTTCCAAATAATTTGCCAGGACTCGGGGGTCACTGATTTAGGTAAGTCAGCTCTAATTTATCCATATACCCATGTCTAATTGGCGAATCCCAAATCCCTGATTTCAGGATCTTATATGATTATTTGATATTAGCAACTGCTCAAAGGCCGTAGGCAAAAAAGTGTGTGTCAGGGGATCCACCACATCCGCAAACTGGAAGAGCTAGTGTTGTTCGACCAGGCACAAACCACTTGAGAGTCCATACTAGTAGAGAATGGAGTGTAAAGGAGAAGGCATAAGCCGATTTTTTTATAGGCATGGTGAGTAGCCCAGCAAGGTATTTGGCGCTGATGCACTGCCCAGTAATAATGTAAAATTTTCAGGGTTGCCAGTCCCCTCTGTGACTTGCTACTCATCATCACCGATATAGAGATCCAGTGCCATAGGGATGCCCAGATAAATTGGAACATAGCCGATTGTATGGATTTAAGCTCCCTTAATGGGACCCTTATAGACAAAGTTTCAAAATATCACAACATTTTTGGTAGAATGGTCATTTTGACAGCTGCTATTCAACCCAGTACAGAAATGTAGTGTATTTTCCATTTGGATAGGAACATTTTCACTTCTTTAAATAGGTGAGTAAAGTTGGCAGCATACAGGGACACATAGGTAGGGGCACCAAAAAAAACCTTTTAAAATTGAGTTTTCAGATGGCTTTTATAAATATAATCATTAATATATGTTATATTCTGTCAATCTAAGGACCTTATTTATTAACACCAGAAAAACACTTTATCACATACCTTTAGTTAGAAAGGGTGAATCATCTTCTCCATATATGAGTAATAAAGCACTGGCCCTATTAGATGAGGGTGGTCGGGGAAAAGTCACTATTTGGCAGCTTATGTCTGAGCTGGAAGGGTCCATTGTGTGTGGCAGGGAGTGATCTGAGCTGTTCTTATCCTGGATGCTGGATGATAGCATGTGAGCGGTAGTGTAATATTAAGATATCCTTTGTAAAATATAGAAGAAGTAGCAGAAGTAGTAAAAACGTAGTATAAGTGTGTAAAACATAGTAAAGTGTGTCTACAATGTAGTGTTTTCTCTTGGGGAGAAGATGTGTGTTTTTCTTCAGTGTGCTATAGCTGCAGCAGGCTGCATGTGTGTGTGTGTGTGTGTGTGCATGGCTACAGCTAGGCTACAGTTCTGTGTGCTATGGCTGCAGTACAGCATGACGGCTCATGGTCCCCCACCGGGCTCTCAATCATGTGATGCCGCAGCCACACTCAGAAATGTTCACTCACCCAAACAGTGACTGAGGTTGGGCACAGCTCCGGTCATTGACTGGCTGAGCAGGTAGTTCCTGTAGGGTCACAGAGGAAAATCTACTTTATATCTTTGCTTTATTCACTCAGAAGTCGCCCCAGGATCACGTAGGACATTATGAAGAAAAGCTGCTGAGCCAGCTCTACTTTACACTTGTTTGATAAATAATTCCCCTGTGTCTGACTGGCCATTTATGAAGTAGTCTGGAAGTTGTGGGGAAAATTCTTTGGAGTATGTTTTGTAATATAGGTAAGTAAAGCTGTCCAGGCCCAGGGACTTTCCAGCTGGCAGAAATTTAAGAACCTCATGAAGTTCCTCTGCTGTAAAAGGGAAGTTTAGGGACTCCAATGTCTCCGAAGACAGAGAATATAGTAGCGCATGCTCAATCTTATGCATTTGCATTAGCTTAAGCCACCACCAATCTGCACAGGACTCCCACAGAGGGGCAGCATGTTAGTTTTTGTTCCAAAGTGATTATTGACTGTTTGATCTTGCTCACCTGTACCATGTTATTGTTTTTATGTCTAGCACTCAGTCATTCTTTTTATGTCTAGCACCCAGGGCTATCCAATGGTCTTGTATCACCGCCTTATGAGCTTCCCAGAGCAAAGCTTGAGACTCAACTGTGCCCTCATTCTCCAAGAAATAGGACAAAATGCGTGTCTTGACAGAGTCTCTTGATTTTTTCTTTTATTTTAAAAGTGACTCCTTCAACCGTGGGTGACATTGTCATGTAGCAAAAATGAGGGATGCTAATGGAACCGTGACTGGGCCATGATCAGACCAGGATATCTGCTCTATAGTAACTTCCCTCGAAGGTGAACCATGGCAGCATTTCCAAAAAAGTAGTCAATTCTTGTGTATGTATTAGGTGGGTGGGAATAGAAGCAAAATGTTTTTTTTCGCAAAGTGGTCAATATGCCATAAATCCCACAATTGGTAGTTTTGTACGAGTTTGTAGAGCCTAAGCCAGTGGTGTCAAACTCAAATACACAGTAGGCCAAAATTTAAAAAATTTGGCAAAATCGCTTGCCAACCTTGATGTTTAATGAAACGTGCAAGCAGCTTTCCTGGCACTGTCAGAGCAGTGTGTTGCATTCCTGGCACTCCTGTCAGAGTACCAAGCATCTCCCTATATCACCTATGGGGTTGGCTGAGCCGCAACATGCTGGTTCCTTAATGGCAGGAAGCACCCAGCGTTATGGATGGTATGTACGGCAGTGACATAGAAGCTAGTTGGGGATTATCTGTACCATGGGTCCGAAGCTATTAAAAAAGCTTGCCCCCCATACCATATCTATAGTTCACCTTTGACACCGCACTTTTATTACACCTCCTACTCACCTACAGTATATTCAAGCTCCTCATCCAAAGTGCCCAAAATGGTAATAATGTCCCCTGTTGCAGCCCATGTGGTATTAGTTCCCTTAAACGAATCCCCTGATACTGCCCCATGCAGAAGTTAATCCATTATTTCCCCCATACACTAGGTAATCACATAAAAGTGCACCATATAGTAGTTAATACCCACAAAAGTACCCCATATAGTAGTTATTTTCCCAATAATACCCCCCAAATAGTTAATTCCTCCAATAGTGCCCCACAAATTCCCCCAATAGTGCCCCATATAGTTGTTATTTTTCCCATAGTGCCCCACAAATACATAATTTCCGACTATCTTTTGGGCCAGCTTAAAGGAGAAGTCTGGCAAATTTTTTATTAAAGTATTGTGAAAAATATTTGTGAACGCTTTACGAATGCTTACGGCAATGTTCACACATTTCGTTCATATTTCTTGTGCAGCGTTACATACATGATTTTTCTACGTTGAAGACAAGGATCAGCCAACATTGTGCATGGCGGCTTATGTTGCCTTTTAACAGTAGCTATTACACCATGATTAACGTCCGAATACAGCCAATAATTGCCTTAAGAGATTATTGGTTTGGTGCTTTACTCAGTGCCATGCATTCATTTAGCATTTTTTTTATCTGTACCGTTGTCCTATCATTCTTTCTTATAATGCACAGTATGTAGAGTTAACCTTTGCCTTCCTTGGAAAATAAGTTTTATTTTGTCTATTTCTTGATATTTTATTGATATTATGTTATCTTATTAAATGTGCTCTTGTCATTATCTGTCTTCCACTTTTCAGGGTTATCTTTCAAGGAAAACATTCCACTGCTGCCGCCATGATTTGGAGCAGAAGTAGAGCACGGCTGGACGTCTGTAGTTAGTGCACATTTTTCTCAGATTTAAAAAAGCCCCTGCTATATGTCTGCCATAAGCCTGTCAGTACAGTGGTCCCTTAAGATTAAATATTTATTGGTTCTGGGCAGACCATTGTATGTTGAAATCAATGTATATTGAGACCATAACTCTGAAAAACTAGTAACTGTTTCCAAAGCCCCTAAAATGGCAATCCAAACATAGAGAATGAAGAGAATTAAGAACGAAAAAATTATACAGTGTTCTGATAAAAGGGTTGGCCGGCCAATGGCCTTTATTACCTATCTATAGGATAGATGATAAATGTTTTTAGTAGGCGAGTAAAGGACAGGGACCCTTATTGTTTATACCTTTCATCTTTTTTGCACAAGACAATAATTCTTTTGAATACAGTTGTAGCAGCTTTTGTTGTACTGTTACTTCTGTATGTAATCTGTATGTGAGTCAGAAAGTTTGTACTGAGTAGCATGACCTAAAAACAAACAGCAAATAGCTGAATGTTCCAGCCAATAGTTGTGCACCTGTGAACATTGGTGTTGACTCTTGCCAGTGCCCACACGACTGTTAACTCCTACCTGTGCCAGTGGGATATCTCACTTCAGTAACCATTGGACTTACTTCATGCTTACTACAGCCACCATGTCCCAGGAACACCAATGCGCATATTTATATATATATATATATATATATATATATATATATATATATATAAAGCTTTACCTTTGTATACACCAGCCAGACTACTGCTTTTAGAGCAGAGTGGTGGTTGGTAACCTAGACAAATGATAGGCTATGTTCACAGACGACGTAAAAAAAAGAGAAAAGGCTGCCTTTTCTATTTAAAAAGACATCCATTATTGCCGCAAGAGACTTCAATGCAATGCATTGAAGTCAATGGGAAGATGGACGTCCAATGCACACAATGTATAAAATAATGGATGTTGTCTGCGCGGACGTTAAAATAATGATCATGTCAATTATTTTCGGACATCTACAGCTGACATTGTTTTTTTTCTGTTCACACAAAGTTTTACTTTTTCTACTGTCCTTCCACTGTTTTAACTTTTACATCCAATGAACTTTTCAATTAAAGACACACCCAAAGGGCAATCAGTCCACCCAAACAAGAATAATGTACCAACAGTCATCTTTGCACATCCATTATTTTAAGCTCAAAATGATGGACATTATTTTAAATGGAGCTAAAAAAAACGTGTGAACAATGTGTGCTATGTATTGACATGCAGCTTATTGGACCCTGTCTATGGTGTTGCGGGGGCACCAAGGGACTCCACTCCCTGTGAAAACCCCCTTACATGCCATGGCTAACACTGGCCGATTGCTCTAAAGTGATTGAATATTACAGGCAATAAATCATTGTGACATATTTGGAGCATTTTATTTTATGTAACTTATGATGAGCTGGCGTGGGATTATATAAGATTTTGGGCAGCCTTAATATCCAAATACTACAATCTGATGTTGATGTACCAGACATTTAGTGAAGCCTTTGGTATGTTGCATGTTCAAGTGATCATATGTAAGCACAGAATATATTTAAAATTTATAAGAACCATTTATCTGTCCTCCTAGGGTGACACAAGATCCAGACCTTGTTTCCTGAGTTGAGCAAGGTGGCCAAATTACCTGGTTACACCTGTGCTGCAAGATAGAGTACGTAGGCTTGTAGCAATATTGCTCTATCCGGATTAGTACCACTTGTTTCAGGATACTGTCCTGCACTGTTAGAAATGTTTACGGCGTGGGTGGGGGTGATTTCTGACTTGTCCTCTTCTTAGTGGTCCACTACCACACTCTAGACTAGACTACACTAGACAGGTGGGGGGACCCGGCAGATCCAGGGCCCAGCTGGACTACAGCAGGGACCATCTTGTTGTGTGTCCTCTCTCTACCAAGACTTGGATAAGACTCACTAAGTGTGGGTGTATACTTCCTCCCCCTCATGTCACCACTTTCTACAGGGTGTGTAATACCTTCTGTGAGTGGTGGAGAAGAAAGTGCAGAGAAAGAAAGGATAATTAGAGATAGGTGGAGAACAGGAAAGAGCTCTTATTGATGTCAGATTGCCAACAAACAATAACCCCTTGTTCATTACAGCTGTGCAATATACAAATTTATATACATATAAAAGCAGCATCTAGTGGCAAAACTTAGGCATAACTTCATTACCACTTTACTTAGAGTACAGGCTTATGCAAGGGGTGTATAGACCAGTAATACCCGTGGTGGGACACCACAGTGTTACCAGTGGCTGGATGAAAGATGTAAGAGTTTCTGTGTGGATGCCAGAAACTCACTCAGCTTTTATGCACACACACAGATTACAAGCAGCCAGGTCACAGATGAGGATGTCACCTTTAGTAGCCATTCAAACCCATTTGAGTCAATTTCTGTGCTTATAATCAGGCCCAAATCATTATGACTTAAAAAGAGAAAACACAGTAGTTTGACAATAAATGGCTTCACCCAACCACTATACTCTGTCTGGTATGCTGTGGTTTCAGGATGTAAAGAAATGCTTTTATTCTCTAGCAAAAAGAGTCAAAGAGGCTTTCCCAAGCTCCTGAATAGCTGGAAGCTGTAAAATTTCTTCTCTCCCCATCCCTGCTTGATTGACACCTGGCAACTGAGTCCCATGCACGATCAGGTATGGGAGTGGGGAGCACGGAGGTGTTACAGCCTGGCGCATGTCAGGAGCTTGAGAAAGCCTCTTTGACTCTTCTTACTATATAATAAAAGCATAATTTTACATCCTGAAATGAGAGACATATATATGAAAGGTACCAGGTGTCTCCTTAAAGGGAACCTGTCACCCCCCGTGCCGGGGTGACAGGCTCCCGACCCCCCGTTAGAGCCCCCTATACTCACCTAATCCCGCCGAGTCCCGCTTCTGGATGCGGTCGGGTGATGAAGATCTCAGCCGCTGCAGCCCGGCGCGCGCTGAGAGATGAGTCCAACACCCATAGAGAATGACGGAGCGCTGGACTCTCCTGTCATTCTCTATGGGTGTTGGACTCATCTCTCAGCACGTGCGCCGGGCTGCAGCGGCTGAGATCTTCATCACCCGACCGCATCCAGAAGTGGGACCCGGCGGGATTAGATGAGTATAGGGGGCTCTAACGGGGGGTCGGGAGCCTGTCATCTAATAGCTATCTAACAGTGTCAGTGGTTTGGAACATGAATTTCCGCTGACAGATTCCCTTACAATGATAATAAAACAGAGTCCGCATAGTGATCATACAAATCCTTAAGATTCAAAGAACATGTAAGTTGAAGGTCAGCCGCAGACTCGAGCTTTGGTTGCAATGGGACCGAAGCATCCTGACTGAGGATTCTAAGATAGCAAGTTTGAGGTTGTTTCCCAGAAGTGAAAAGGGAAGTCTGCCAAAAGCAAAAGCCCAGTTTATTGCCTGTACATTGCACATATTTCCTATAAAAATGCATCATAGACAACTGTATTATTTAAAGGACTCACTGCCTGAATACTTAGTATTCTAATTTTAAGTCTTGTAATGTCCTCACAGTACATTAGTACAGTACTAATAAAAGCCAAGCGTAAACTATGTCCTGTGTAATCAGGCAGAAAGAGAGAACACAAGAGACTTCTAACACTATAGGGTAAATTCCATACATAAGTGCTAAGACAAGACATATTATGGCACCAAGCTGCTATATGAGGGACACATTAACAAAACATATAACACTCAGATTAGAGGGCAGAATATGGGTCTTTCACTACAAATGATTGGAATATTTTAAATACTGTATTTTGTAAAACCAAATAAGATTCCTAACCTATGCTGAGTTGAATATTAATAATGGATGAATAATCGCAGCTTTTAATGACATTTAAACTCATTATGACCAAGTAGGTATGCTAGGAGCATTGGCAAACAGTGTTTAGAGATTAATATACAACCAATTTTCTCCCTCACCATAGCAGACCCATTCATTTAGGTGTCATTTATAAGTGGAAAACCAATTGTATCCCAATGAATAATTAGCCTAGTGCGCCAAAACCCAAATCCATCTCCCTTATGGTGCCTTTACAAAGAGAGATTTATCTGACAGATTTTTGAAGCCAAAGCCAGGAAGAAACTATAAACAGAACAGGTGATAGGGGTCTGATTGGCTGCTAAAATCACATGACCATCCCATATATATATATATATATATATATATATATATATATATATATATATCACTGTGATGCGTTCTGGACGCCATTTTCAGCTCACTGCATGCTGCCATTTCGATTAGACAGATAGGTAGTGAGATTAGTGAGATTACTGAGATAGGTAATGAGATTAGTGAGATTAGTGGAATGTTTAGCAAGGTAAGACTAGCATTTTTGACACAAGCATTTTCCTTTCCATATTCAGCACTGCAGTCACAGCGATACTCAGCTTTGGGATTGCAGGCTGCATATTGGATTTGCCAATTTATACATAGTGCCCAAAAGTGTATTTTGGTCTGCTCACATCTGTCATACCCAGTAATTAATCATACATCTGATTTGTGTACGTGGATTTTTTCAGTGATTACAGCTTTATTCCTATCAGCTGACATAGGTTCTCAGTCCAATTTCAGTCCGATAGTCTGGAATATTATTATTACTATTATTATTATTATTATTTATTTATTTGTTTAAAAAGCGCCCCGAATTCCAGAGCTCTATACAATAGATAGGAGTAACAAGCAGGAACAATACAAGATCAAAACACATTACATGAAGGCAAAAGACAGACCGTTACATGGGGGAAGAGGACCCTGTCCGTGAGGGCTTACAATATCAGTACCGTAGTCTAAAATATAAATCCAGTAGTCTGGAATATCAGTCCTATAGTCTAGAATATAAATCCGATAGCCTGGAATATAAATCCAGTAGTCTGGAATATCAGTTCAGTAGTCTGGAATATCAGTTCAATAGTCTGGAATATCAGTCTGATAGTCTGGAATATCAGTCTGATAGTCTGGAATATCAGTCCTAAAGTCTGGAATATAAATCCGATAGTCTGGAATATAAATCCTGTAGTCTGGAATATCAGTCCGATAGTCTGGAATATCAGTACCATAGTCTGTAATATCAGTCCAGTAGTCTGAAATATCAGTCTGATAGTCTGTAATATCAGTCCTGTAGTCTGTAATATGAGTCCGATAGTCTGAAATATGAGTACTGTAGTCAAAATATCAGTCCGATATTTTAGAATATGAGTCCTGTAGTCTATAATATCAGTCTGATAGTCTGGAATATCAGTCCTGTAGTCTGTAATATGATCTGATAGTCTGGAATTTGAGCCCTGTAGTCTGGAATATCAGTCAGATAGTCTGTAATATCAGTCCTGTAGTCTGGAATATCAGTCTGATCGTCTAGAATATGAGTACTGTAGTCTGTAATATCAGTCCGATAGTTCGTAATGTGAGTCCTGTAGTCTGGAATATCAGTCCAAAAGTCTGGAATATGAGTCCTGTAGTCTGGAATATGAGTCCAAAACTCTGTAATATGAGTCCTATAGTCTGTAATATGAGTCCAATAGTTCGGAATATGAGTCTTGTATTCTGTAATATGAGTACTGTAGTCTGTAATATCAGTCTGATAGTTCGGAATATGAGTCCTGTAGTCTGGAATATCAGTCCAAAACTCTGGAATATGAGTCCTGTAGTCCGTAATATCAGTCCGAAAGTCTGTAATATGAGTCCTGTAGTCTGTAATATCAGTCCGATAGTCTGGAATATGAGTGCTGTAGTCTGTAATATAAATCAGATATTCTGTAATATAAGTCCAATAGTCTGGAAAATCACTCCTGTAGTCTGTAATATCAGTCCAATAGTCTGGAATATCAGTCCTGTTGTCTGTAATATGAGTTAAATAGTCTGGAATATCAGTCCTGTAGTCTGGAACATCAGTCCTGTAGTCTGGAATATCAGTCTGATAGTCCGGAATATCAGTCCTGTAGTCTGGAATGTCAGTCCGAAAGTCTGGAATATGAGTCCTGTAGTCTGGAATATGAGTCTGATAGTCTGAAATATGAGTCTTGTAGTCTAAAATATCAGTCCGATATTTTAGAATATGAGTCCTGTAGTCTGTAATATCAGTCCTGTAGTCTGTAATATCATCTGAAGTCTGGAATATCAATCCAAAAAGTTTGGAATTTGAGTCCTGTAGCCTATAATATCAGTCCGATAGTCTGGAATATGTGTCCTGTAGTCTGTCATATCAGTCCGGTAGTCTGGAATATGAGTCCTGTAGTATGTCATATCAGTCCGATAGTTTGGAATATGAGTCCTGTAGTCTGTAATATCAGTCCGATAGTCTAATATCAGTCCTGTAGTCTGGATTATGAGTCCTGTAGTCTGTAATATCAGTCCAAAAGTCTGTAATATGAGTCCTGTAGTCTGGAATATGAGTCCTGTAGTCTGGAATATCAGTCTGAAAGTCTGTAATACGAGTCCTGTAGTCTGTAACATCAGTCCGATAGCCTGGAATATAAATCCTGTAGTCTGGAATATTAGTCAGATAGTCTGCAATATCAGTACCGTAGTCTGTAATATCAGTCCAGTAGTCTGAAATATCAATCCGATGGTCTGGAATATGAGTGCTGTAGTCTGTAATATAAATCAGATAGTCTGGAATATCATTCCAGTAGTCTGGAATATCAGTCCTATAGTCTGTAATATAAGTCCAATAGTCTGTAATATCAGTCCTGTAGTCTGTAATATCAGTCCGATAGTCTGGAATATCAGTCCTGTCGTCTGGAATATGAGTCAAATAGTCTGGAATATCAGTTCTGTAGTCTGAAATATCAGTTCGAAAGTCTGGAATATGAGTCTGATAGTCTGAAATATGAGTCTTGTAGTCTAAAATATCAGTCCGATATTTTAGAATATGAATCCTGTAGTCTGTAATATCAGTCCTGTAGTCTGTAATATGATCTGATAGTCTGGAATTTGAGTCCTGTAGTCTGTCATATCAGTCCGATAGTCTGGAATGTCAGCCATGTAGTCTGGAAAATGAGTCCTGTAGTCTGTAATATCAGTCCGGTAGTCTGGAATATGAGTCCTTTATTCTGGAATATCTTTCCTGTAGTCTGTAATATCAGTCCTATAGTTTGGAATATGAGTCCTGTAGTCTGTAATATCAGTCCGATAGTCTGTAATATCAGTCCTGTAGTCTGGAATATGAGTCCTGTAGTCTGTAATATCAGTCAGAAAGTCTGTAATATATGTCCAATAGCCTGGAATATGAGTCCTGTAGTCTGCAATATGATCTGATAGTCTGGAATATGAGTCCTGTAGTCTGTCATATCAGTCCGGTAGTCTAGAATATGAGTCCTGTAGTCTGTCATATCAGTCCGATAGTTTGGAATATCTATCCTGTAGTCTGTAATATCAGTCCAATAGTCTGGAATATGTGTCCTAAAGTCTGGAATATCAGTCCAATGGTCTGGAATATGATTCCTGTAGTCTACCATATTAGTCTGATAGTGTGGAATATGAGTCCTGTAGTCTGAAATATCAATCATGTAGTATTTAATATCAGTCTGGAATATGATAGTCTGTAAGATGAATCAATCTTTGGTACAGAGGAGTTGGTGGTCAACTTTTTCCTGAGTGGATAAAAAGCCCATTTTGGTCAGTTTACATTGCTAATTTATTTTTATTTTTTTTTAAATCAATCCCTTCATCTGTTAGATGTATTGATGTTTTGTTCTGAGGAGTTAGTGACTAAATTTATCCTGAGTAGGCACAGAGCCCATATTTGACAGTCTGCATCGCAGACCAAATTTTTTTTACATAATTTCTTCATCTGTTAGATGTATTGATGTTTCGTTTAGAGGAGTTCCCAAGTATTTTTCTCCCATAGACTATAATGGGATTCGACATTCATTCAAATATCGGGAGCTATTCGAATCGAATTTTGAATTATCGAATATTTCACTATTCGCTCATCTCTAGCAGTATTTTATTCCCCCTTTGTTTCCACTTTAATTCTTTTTTTTATTTTTATAAATTCTTTATTTAAACCAAACTAAACCACCTTTTCTGCAGGTACAGACAAAGAGCAGGGACCCACCACCCTCCAAGCACCCCGCAACATGACATAATGCAAACAATGAAATTCCCCGCACTAGGGAAAATACAAGAAAAAAACTAAGACCACAAAAATGAGGTTGTGTGGTAGATAATAACTGACCCGTGCTTATTGCCCAACAGGCGCCATAAGAGCGAAGGCCCCCTCCGTCCTCTCTGCTTTTCCAACAAAAGTGCAGATGCACTAAGAATAGAGAGACCTTAGAAAAAAGGGAAAAAGAAGAGGGAGAACCAAATCGGGTCCCCTCTCAGGTGGAGTTAGAATAGAGAGGGCAAAGGGAAGAGAGAGAGAAAGGACAAGCAAGCAGAGGGTGAGAAAAATGAAGAGAAGGAGAAAAGGGAGGAAAAAAGAAGAGGAGAAAAAAGGGGAGGGGGGGGAAGGATGGAGGTAGGTTTAGAAGAGGGGAGGTAAGGTAGGGTGGGGGGGGTACAAGAGCTATGGCCACTGCCAGTCGACCAGTTTTGACCACCTCAGGGTTCACTCAGGAGGGCGTAACAGTCTCCGGCTCCAGTGTAAGCAAGGAGGCGTAATCAGTCGTGCCCTGAAATTCCAACCAACTGAACCACGTCTTGGTGAAACGAGAATTAGCATTGTGTAGAGAGGAAGTGAGGTCCTCCATTCTCATAAGTTCATTAACCTTGCTTACCCAAAGCGAGATCGGTGGAGCGACAGTGCGTTTCCAGTACAGAGGGACACAGGCCCTGGCGGCAATGACCAAAAAGCGAAGTAAGGAGTGTTTATATTTCTTAAAGGACATCTTGCAGTGATGTAGGAGGAACAGCGCAGGGGTGAGTCCTGTGGAAATTCCCGTCACCCGACGGATAATCCCCTGTACTCCATCCCAAAAGGATTTCAACAGAGGACACGACCAGAAGGTATACAGGAAGGTGCCCTGATCGCCACCACAACGCCAACACATCGGGTCAGTCTCAGGCCAAATTGCATGCAATTTCACTGGTACCCGGTACCAGCGCGACATGAGTTTGTACCCCGCCTCCTGAAGGCGAGAGCTAATCGAGGCCTTGTGGGCAAGGAGGAGTATGTTAGTCCTCTGCTGAGCAGTTAGTTCTAACTGTAGGTCCTCCTCCCACCTTAGGAGAAAAGGCGGTGGATCCTGGTCAGGGGGGGCCATCAAGTCAGCATATATTAATGACAGAGAGTGGCGGAGAGCTTCTGAGCCATCACAGAGGGATTCGAAATATGTTTTGGAGGAAGTAAATTGTGCGACCAGGGGTAGGGAGTGGAGATAATGTTGTAGCTGAGAGCATCTACATACCCCCAGCGGGGGGAGATCCGGGATCGGCCTGACTGCTTCCACAGACAACCAAGAGGAGCCCGTCACAAAGTGCTGGACCCTAAAGAATTTGTGAGCAATCCATCTCCGGAACACCGGGTCAGTGAAGCTCGGTGCAAAATCCGGGTGGCCAAGTATCGGCGTCATAAGGGAGCACTGGGGCAACAACCGCTCACGTACTAACTGATTTTCACAGACCCGCAGAGTCGGGCCTATCGTGGGATGCGAGCAAAGTGCTCGCGTCTGTGAGCTCAGGAGCCAGGGAATGCAGCACAGGGGAATGCTGGAGGCGGCTTGTTCAACAGCCACTGATAGTTTCGTGGAGGCGTGACGCGTCCAATCGATCACCCTAGAGAGCTGAGAGGCTAAGTAATAAGTGTGTAGGTCAGGTAAGGCCACCCCTCCCCGATTCTTGGGTCTGCATAACAATGTTCTTTTCAAACGCGGGGGTTTGGCTCCCCTGATTAACTTTATCTGAATGGATTTAATCGCTTTGAAAAAGGACATAGGGACCCTAACCGGCAGGCACTAGAAGACATACAGTAGTTTAGGCAGGAGGGACATCTTAAAGATGGCGCATCTGCCAAACCACGTAAAAGTCCCCTTGCTCCAAGACGCACAACAAGACTGGATCGTAGCTAAAATGGGAGGGAGGTTAAGGGAAAAAAGATCTTTTAGAGAAGCTGACAGGAGTATGCCTAGATACTTTATAGATTTGGAGGCCCAGCGGAACCTCCACTTTCATTCTTAAAGCCAAATTTCAGGCTATAAGTTGTTCCATGTTTCCAGTTTACTCTTCTGGATGATAATTACAGTTTCTCCTACTACATATAGGTGTCAAAATTAACCCTGTCATTTCAGGGTCATTGTTCTGAAAATAATAAATATCTATAGTACAAGCGATTATAAGAAACGCTGTAATAAGTTTTATTTACCAAAAGAGTTTCCTTCTGTACTAGCTCCCCCCTGACTTCAGAAGAAGCAGGATTTCTGTGTCCATTATGTGTCTATGGAGAGGGGAGGGGCTGAGAAGAGTGAGTGAGCACAGAGCAGTCCTGCAGAGCACAACACCCTGCAATCTTCTCTCAGCAAGTTCCTAGATAAGCACTGACCTTTCTGACCCCTGAATCCAGCGTTTTAGGTGCCCAGACAGTCTGCAAACATCTGACCTTCATGTCTCTTCTTCCTGCTCACTCATCTACCTCGGCCTCTCCCCCCTCCATAGGATATAATGGACACAGCAGAAGCCATCTTTACTTGCTTCTCTATAATGAAGATGGATTTGCTTGATAATGCACAGATAAGAAGTGAGGGGAGATGCTGGGAAATTGCTTTTTGAGTACAGAAAGATGCTTTTTTTTTGCCTAATAAAACCTATTATAGAGTTTCTTAAAATCGCTTATACTACTGATTTCTGCAAAAAAAAAAATGACAGTTACACTTTAAGTCATTTAAAGAGGAAGATTTCTTAATTCATGCACAATAGATAGTATAACAAATACTGAGTAAATAAAATCAGAACTGGACGTACTCAACACCATGTTGCATACAAACCTTCAAGTGGTTGTATTTTGTAATATTATATCGCTTACATAACAGCCAAGTGTTTTGAACATTACAAGTAAGATGACAATATGTTGACATTACTTCCCGCAGGTCAGTATGTTTTTTCCTAGCAATGACAATACTGGTACATTGGTAAATGAAAAGGCTAGCACTTCCAAAAAGCTTATGAAACGTAATCCTCATCAGTGCGATCTTTTGCAGACTAGTATTGTCCCAGTACAATATATAAACCTATTATAAAATAAACATTGAACAGCAGTTAAAGATTTTAAACTTTAGGATGAACATACAAAATGTAGTCAAAATTTAATTGTTTCTATATATTTTTTAATAATGTTAATGTGTACCGCTATAGAATTACATTACACTGGGCCTTGAACTGGAGACAGGTGGTGGCAGAGAGTGGTAAGAATGGATGCTCGGTACAGGTGTTTAAATGCCAAATTCGAAAGTGCCACCTGCAGCTACAGACAGGATTAGATGTGTATCTGTCCCTATCTGTATTTGCACGGCCCATTCATTCTAATAAGTGATCCAGCTTTCTTGTGGCATGGATCACGGCTATAGATGAGTGAAACCAACTTTTCGAACCCAGATTCTTTACAAATTTTGCAAAAAGTTTGGTTCATGACTAAACCAAATTTTTTTTAAAAGTTCATACAAACCCAGTCCAAAATGGCAGCTGCACATTGTACATTACATAACATCAATAGCGTGGGTTAGAGAGGGTTATACAAGGTTAATTAGGTATCAGGGACAGATAGAGAATAGTGGGAGGGCAGTAGTGTAAGCTGCGTAGCTGTGAACTCGCTCTATCACTTTGTGTGTCAGTACACACTGTCCACAGCTCTCCTGGGTGAAGTTAATCCTTTGAAGCACCTGCCAGGTATGTCAGGTGGACTGTTCTAAAATAAAAGCTGGCAGAAAAAAAAAATTTCATTGACAATGAAACTTATTCTGCTGCCAGACAAGTAGCACTTGTTTATTATGTTCCCCCCTGTCCCGTCTATTGGCAAATTTTCACTTTTGTTGGACTTCTTTAAATAAATCCCTGCTCCCATTTACCTGCTTGTAAGGCTAAAACCCTGTGTCTTTTTCTTAATGCATTTGTTTTAGTTACACCCATGAATCCAGAAGATTGATAAGTGGCAATTAATATTACATCATTTTTTGCTCTGTATTTATGCTTATTATTAATAATAATATGAATATTTTTTAGAGTACCAACATATTCCACAACACTTTACAATATAGAAAATACATGTACAGATGGAATCTAATGTTTCAGAGGAAGAAAATACTTAACAATTCAAGCAAGAAGGGTGAAACCTGCTTAAAAGAGCTCACAATCTATGAATGAGAGTGATATAAAATGTACAATGGAGCTAATTCATGTAGAGGTATTGATGGAAAAGCTATTGTTTCCATAACCAGCATGTCAGGAGCGAATGCCTGATATTTATGAATGTCTATGTGTGACTGAGCTGCAATGCATGGTAAAGCCTATGGACATGTCTCTAGAGGAACATGTAAATATAGAGATATTTTAATTACAATTTTATTCAGCCCTTTAAAGGGATTAAAAGAACATAGCTGCTTTTGCTCATAAATAGAGCCACACCTGTCCATAGGATGTGTGTGGTATGGTATGTCTATTGAAGTGAATGGAGGTACACGGCAATACAACATACTGTACATCTTAGGGAGACATATGATGCTTTTTTCCGCAAACATTTAACAGACTTTCTAATATAAAAATGTGGTTTGAATGCATTAGAGGAGGTAATTGGTTTGTGTAGGAGTGGTAAGCTTTGAGACTAGCGATAACAGTGTTATGCAGGCAGGCATCAGAAAGCATTATGTTCTTCTACTAACAATGGCTTCAAAGGAAAAATTTCTACTGAACCAACGCAAATAAGCAGCAGTTGGTGTGTATGTGTAGAGTAAGTTCAATTAGAGGAAGCAAGTGTTGTCTTGGCTGCTATTTATTTTCCAGATAAATCCTTAAACAGAGCCATATTGAATGGTATTGTCATATGCTCTGTTAGGGCATGTATGGCTATCACTTTAGGTTTGCCTATTAACAGATCTGTTGCTCTTACTGTGTATTTGTTTAGCTCTTGATAGTTTATGTACAGTATGTCACTGATCATAGTTGAAAAATCTCGATTATGTCAGTGACGGTCTGCCACACTGCTCCATTCAATAGGAGCAGCAGGAGAAGACCAATAGGCAGTTGCTCCCTACGGCCCCTCTTGCTGCTTCAGGATCGCTGTCTGTGCATGTAGTGGCAAAGGTGGGGAATGAGTTGGAAGCGAGCACTGAATTGACAGGTAGGAACTCGCTTTCCCCTGATGATCGTGTAATACAGCCTTTAGTTATATGAAGGCTTGAGGGCCACAGATTCAGAATTGTGGGGTCAGGTTTCTGTATTTGTCTTCTAATACTTACATTGTGGAAGTTCAGGGAGTTACAAGGCAGAAAAGAGGACACTATATGTTCCTCTCTTTGGGATTCCCCATGGCTTCCTATCCCCTTCATTCTTAAATAGTACAAAGACTGGTAGTGTGCTGGCCTCCACAGGCTAAACCATCTTCTTAGACAAGGTGTAGTCATTACGTTTGATCAACTGTCGGATAGTCCTAAAACTCTCACTAAGTTAAGAGTACCAGGTGTTCCACCTTTTTTTACTTCATGTGTGGTACTCAGCCAGTTACTGTGATCTTGTTTGTCATGACGCCAGTACTGTGGTAGTACACAGGTGTAATGTTGATACCTGTTTTGGCCGGTGACAGGCTGAATTTTTGCATAAAGTACACTGCGAAATCAGAAAAAATTCAAAGTGTGGTGAAATTGAAAAAAAAAAAAAACGCATTTCTTTTATTTGGGGGGTATGTGTTTTTACGCCATTAGCCCTGGGGTAAAACTGACTTGTTATGTATGTTTCTCAAGTCTTTATGATTAAAATGATATATAACATGTATAACTTTTCTTGGATCTGATGGCCTGTAAAAAACCATTGTTAACAAATATACGTTCCTTAAAATCGCTCCATTCCCATACTTATATCGCTTTTATCCTTTGGTCTATGGGGCTGTATGAGGTGTCATTTTTTGTGCCATGATGTTTACTTTCTATCGGTACCTTGATTGCGCATATACGACTTTTTGATCGCTTTTTTGTACATTTTTTCTGGATTTGATGCAACCAAAAATGCGCAATTTTGCACTTTGGGATTTTTTGGCGCTGACACCGTTTACCGTGCGAGACCAGTAATGTGATTAATTAATAGTTCGGGCAATTATGCACGCGGTGATGGCAAACATGTTTGTTTATTTATTTCTTTTTTTACTTTTATTAATAACCTGGGAAAAGGGGGGTGATTCAGACTTTTATTAGGGGAGGGGGCTTTTTACTTATAACAATACAATATTTTTTTTTACACATATACTAGAAGCCCCCCTGGGGGACTTCTAGTATATACACTTTGATCTCTCATTGAGATCTTTGCTGTATAGATATACAGCAAAGATCAATGAGATTGGCACTCGTTTGCTTTCGGCTGCTGCAAACAAACGAGTGCCGAGCCGGGGACGGTTTTAAATCCTCCTACAGGGGCTATATCTAAACCATCCTGTGAGTGGTGGGACTGAGTGTGGGTGAGAGAAGAAGAACAGGACAGGACAAGAAAGAAGAGCACCCGCAACTGGTCAACATACAACACATGACATATAGTCATGTGCATAGAAGACATGAAACAGTCGTGCATAGAAGACATAAAACAGTAGCGTCACGTAGTGGGGAAAATAAGGTACTTCATCTCCCACTGGTTAACCTGAGTGAAAACATTAATACAGCTGCCAAGGAAAAACACCAGTGGTAGGATACCACACATGGA
Organism: Dendropsophus ebraccatus; assembly: GCF_027789765.1. Classification (NCBI taxonomy): domain Eukaryota; kingdom Metazoa; phylum Chordata; class Amphibia; order Anura; family Hylidae; genus Dendropsophus; species Dendropsophus ebraccatus. The sequence continues at coordinate 86,412,259 of NC_091456.1, read as the reverse complement.
GTCTGCAAAATGCTAAAATTCTTGTGTGATATTGATTACAGATGAGACACCAACTATCCTTGCTGTCGTATGTCCAATACTAATCCTAGGTACATGATGTAGTCATGTACCTATTCACAGGATTTTTGGAGGTAGACAATACATAAGTGTATTGTATGGAGATAGACTATTCTCTATTGCTTTGTGTCTTGGCATATGTGGATAATATGAAGCTCACCCATCCAAAAAAAACTGACTGTGGACAGAATTCTGTACATAACCTGAAAATAAAGTTCACAGCATTGGTTTGCTGAGGTCTTGCCCTATTTACTCATCAGTAATACTGTCCATAACTGCAGACCTGCAACTGCCGACAGGATTTGGATGTGTATCTGTCCATGTCCACATTTGCACGGGCCTATTGATTGTAATGGGTGATCCATCTTTTTTGTTGCATGGATCACAGCCCTTTTGCAGATCTGTAGCAACTACACATGTGTAAAAGGATTCATTCAAATCAATGGGTACCTAAAGTGGTTGGCCACCTTATAGTAAAATAGTTTCATGTGCAGTATTAGTATGTGTACTCAGTGTATTTACTGACAGCAGCTCTCTGTGTACCTCATAGAGCCAAAATCAGACTCCCCTCCTCCAGGCTGGGCTGCCCTTCTCTGTAGTGAGTCTGGCCATAAGATGGCTGTCATGGAGGAGCATGTGACCTTGCCCCGCCCCCAGTGTGCACCACTGAGCCTGTATATGTCTATGGAGGACAGTGGGGACGGGGCATGATCACATGCTCCTCCATGTCAACCATCTAATGGACAGACTCAACACAGAGCAGGGCAGCCCAGCCTGGAGGAGGGGAGTCCAATTTTAGCTCTTTGGGGTACACAAGGAGATGCTGTCAGTGTATAGTGAGTACAGTTAATAATACTGTACACTAAACTATTTTACTATAAATTGGCCAACTCCTTTAACTATCTACAATTACAATTACACACAGTTTTTCTGCTGTTATATATAGTTGCATTGTAAATCTTTATTTTTTTCTGATTAATAAGGCTGCAGGAACTATCAACCTATTTGGAAAAATTTACTATTGTATATACACCAGAATCCAGAATTAAAGAATTGGACAGTTTTAGTAAATCTGTCCCATTGGGTGTGCTGTATTGAAAACAGGACATGTTTTCAGGATTTCCTTAGCTGTTTAGGCGATATAGTTATGGTCAGTGTATCCGTCATCACCACATGTGTTCTCTGCATGGGATTTCCTCAAATTATAACTTGGGAAGCCTTTAGAATGTGACTTGAGAAGCACTCCATTATCGGTTACTGAGAAAACCTCTGCAAGGAACATAACATCACTAATGCTGTGTTCACATTAAGTATTCTGGGTCTCATTTTGGTCAATAGTTTTACCACAACCAGGAGTAGAATTGACACTGAGAAGAATTATAATGTGTTTTGTTTTCTGTGTTTTGAAAAAACAATACTAAGGCCTCATTCACACTTCCACAATTGTAGAAAAATTTAGATCATTTTCTATGTGCCTATAAAAAAAGGACATGTCTTTGTGTGGACAGTATTTGCGGCACAGAACAACCACAAAGGTCTATGGGATGCACATCAATATAAATGCGGATCCACAAAAAAAACAAGACTGCAAAACTATACTAACGTGAATGAAGCCTAAGGCCCAGCAAAGGTTGTTCTAGGTAAAAATTTACACCCAACACCCACGCTAATCAGCTGTTTGGCCAGCACTACACTGTGAATAGAGTTTAGCTCAGGTCCCATTCAAGTAAATAGGAGCTAAACTGCAGTTGCACATTGCCACTGCTACACAATGAACTTTGACTATGCTCACCGTGTAGTGTGGGTGCCAAACAGCTGATCAGCCCAAGTGTTGGCACTTGTGATAATTTTCTGATGAGCTATCCGGTGGAAAAATTAGCTATAGAAGAATATCAATGCAATATTGTTTTTCTTCATCCTATAATTATAGGATTATTATTATATAATTTTAAAAAAATTATTTGGATTTGATATAGTTAAAAACATAATGACCTGCTTAATAAGCATAACGTGATTTTCATCACTGTAAAAATGACACTTGCAGAAATGTGTTATTATTTTCATACCATCCCATTTTTTTTGGACTCTGAATACTGTACATTATATAGTAAAACAAAGAGTTCCATTAACAAACTGTCCTGCAAAAAATAAAACCTTAAAAGACTATATTGCGAGAAAAAATTAAAAAAAGTTATGGCTCTTAGGCCTCCTTCACAAATCGGTTGTCTCACTGGTAGCCCACAACTACAGGTGGGACCATGTATATGCATCCGCAGCTGTCTGTAGTATGTGTAGTCTGTAGTAGACCTGTGTTCCCTTTAAGCTGCACGTTGCACAGTCGCGCAGCCTAGAGGGAAGCCCCTCTCACTACTGCCAGCTGGTTGCTCAGCCTGAGATCTCTAGGCAGCTGCCAAAGAACATTGTATGCGCGTCCTTACTGGACACAAATACAGTTAGAATGGTGGGGCAAGGGCCACTAGCAACAACTCCACCATTCCTTCTCGTAGGGTGCAGGAACCTCTGTCCTGCAGCCTGTCAGGAGCATGAACATGGAGAAGGGGCAAGGCCAGCAACCTACAGAGAAGGACGCATGAGAGACTGGCTTCTTGACTACCAGCTCAGGCAGCATACTGAAGGGAAGCCCAAGACCGCCACTGTGAACACCGGGACCCAGACTGAGTTCCTAGCAGTGGGTGAGGGACAGAACGCTCCAACACCGGCCGCACAGCTCTACTTGGAGTTTGTAACCAGAGGGATCATCTCTATTACAGCCACACTCTGTAGTCCTCCTCCCTGGCCAGCTATCTACCCTCTACTCATACAAAGAATTCACACAAAAGAGAACACATATTTCCTAACCCATCTTTCCTACTGCTTATTCTTCATAGGTTATACTATATAGGTTATACTATATGTATAAATCCCCTACGGAACTTTATAGGCAATCATTCAGTTGCTTTTAGCAATGGTAAGTGTAATACCATATCCATACTTGTGTCGTTTGGGGGCAGCCTTCCCCGCCGGTGGTGCTGGCTGGGTTTTGGTGGGGCTTTTTGGGTCTGGTCCTGTGACATTGGGGTTGCAGGGCCGTTCCATGGCCTCCCTTCCCTGCACGTGCACGCTTTGCGGGGTTGGCTGCCGCTGACCGACACGGTGTGGAGTTAGCGTAGGGACCCGTGTGGACCAGAGGACCTGCGCGGTGGTACACGGGGCAATATGGCTTGATCAATTCATATACAGACACTCTGGTGTTGATTTTTAATATAGGCCTAGCGGCATTAGTATCAGCCATAGATGGGATGTGCAGCGGTTCCATTCTCTCCAGTTCGTGTAGTCAGTTGCTTTTACCATTCAATGCATTACTATAACAATGCAGTGACAGGATTTCTCACTGCTATCACTCGCAGCACATGGCAAACATCTGGGCCAAAATCGTTAATAAAGTTGTTTAATATGTAAAAGAAAAAAAAATATATATATATATCATTATATATATATCATAAATTTTTTATAGAAAATTTTACATTCAGTTTCAGTAGCTTCAAATTTTTTCAGAGATTTTGAACATTTTTCCTGATGTTTTGAAAATCCTGGAGAAAACACGAGAGGAAAATGCCGTGTTTGAAAAATAGGCATTTTGACGAAAACTTCTCTGAAAAAAAGTTATGCAAAAGTATCAAAGACCAAAATGCTGTGTATATTTTACCACAGCATCTGGCCAGATCATTTCCGAAAGCCACAAAACAATGACATAAATGTTACTAAATGCTTTATGTAAAACTAGTCTTTCACAATATAATTCAATCAAATACATTTTACAGCAGGTGGGATGGTAGAATTGTTGGACTCATGCAGACCATGCTGTTTCCCACAAATTTGTAAACATTCTTCATCCGTGGCTGCTTTTCTTGTCAGTTTAGGAACATAAAGGCTTGTACAATAAAACTGCAGGTAGCTGAAAATGAATTCCTGTTGTGAAATATTTCCTCCAGGAAGTGAACCAACAGGAATGATAAGCATTTTGCACATGACACCTGACACATACTGTGAGTCAAATGTACTTTGGTTAGTCTACTTCCTAGTATGTCAGAGTTGAATTTTGTACAAAATTACTACACAGGACGCATCAAAAATGCAGAAAATTGCCACTCCTTTAGTTTCAGGATAACTGGTATGTGTGTACATGAGGATTTGGTTGGGTTCACACTGTATTTTTGCAATCTGTTTTTTTTTTTTCATCCATTTGGACCAAGCCCAAAATGACCAAGTGGACCTCGCAAATTTTCATTTTTGTGTTTTCTTTTTTTCCTCCTCCCCTTCTAAGAGCTCTAGCACTTTCATTTTTCTATCTACAGGGCCATGTGGGGGCTTGTTTTTTACAGGAGTAGTTGTACTTTTTAATGGCGTCTTTCATTCTACCATAACATGTATGATGGAGCCACAAAAATATTATTTATGAAGATATAAATTGGTGAAATCGTAAAAATAGAATGCAATATGGTAACTTATGGGAGGGTTCCTGTGTCTATGTAATGCACTATATGGTAAAAGTGACATGATACCATTATTCTATAGGTCAGCCCGAACACAACCATATGCAGGTTTAGGGTATGTGCACATTGAGTAAATAGGACAAAAAGTCCATCACGTAATCCGAAGCTCGCACCCGTTCGCGGACAGCCGCGGCCCGTGCCATAGACTCCGATACAGTGGGTCTCAATCGTTAGGCGACAGGAGGTTTTAAGGGGTTAATGACACGCTGCAGCGTGATCGGTCCAGCCTGTCATTAACAGTGAGAGCCGGGCTGCTCGCTGCAGCTGGCCCCTGCCTCCTGTAAAGCGCACTGCGCTCCGGAGCGCGCTTCATAGCACAGGACGTAGCGGTAAGCCCAGGGTCACCCAAGGCGTACCAGTACGTCCAATGTCGTCTAGGGGTTAATGGATGGGAATTGTAAACGTAATTTACTGTGCTGTTACTATATACACTGCGGATTTTCCACGCATCTTGGTATGTAATACTACTATAATAATTTTAAAAATTTTACAGCTGTAATTAGATAAATAAAGATCAGGCCTATTTCTCAATCAGACCAACAAGAGATTCCTTTAGTTCCTTATGCAGTAGTACCATACATTGCTGGAGAAGCACATACCCTGTTCGAAACAGCTGTCACTACTAATCATGGTCCAACACTGGCGCCCTCGCCAACTGCATGTATCTCTAAATTGCACAAATAAAGCGTTGAAAGCGGTGAGTGTCCTGGTGAAAACTTGTTTACTCCTCTTAAGATCCATAGTTTAGGTGGGCTCACTTAGGTGTTGGAAAACACAATATTGTTCTAGCAATATATCTGCTTTTAACAATACTAGACATCTTATTGTTGCAGAATATGTAAAAATGTTGCTATTCGGATTTATCTAAGTAATTTTAACAAGGCGGAGGCACATTTCTTTCTTTGCTCTGGGGCCTAATGAACTCTAGGTATACCCTTGGGTGTTTGAAAAAAGAATTGGAATTGGAATTGCCATGCTTGTCAATTAAATCTGGTTTCACATCCGGTTGACTGCACATTTTAATAAATTAGGCTTCTGTCAAGTGATCAGTAGAGCTTGGGATCATGCTTGTTTACTAAGCAGCTCAATATGACCTGTATGTATGTAGCTACAGTGAATGAAACTCTAGAGAAATATCTATTACCTCTAACGACCTTTATCTCTCATAATGATCTTGATCCTAAGGAAAAGTTCAGAGTATAGGCCACAGGTGGCAGAAAACATATGCCACCTTATAGCATAAACAACATTTCAATTAATACAAAATAAAAGTAGCATAGTGTAGAGTATGAACTAAACCTGAACTAGAACCGGGTGCAGGCCATGTCAAAACAGAGCCACCCGAATATTCAACACATCTCTGGATTATCTGGGTTATCAGATGTGATGTGACTAAAGATGACAACAAGATAAATGAATCAAATCATTTGAAGAGTATCGGTGTGTTCGCATGTTCTGCTTTTTTAACAGTTAAACATCACAGGAACATTAAAAAAAAACTAACGCATCTCAAGTTTACAAAAAACTCATAGCAAAAAAACTCATAGCATGCTTTAGGAAGAAGGCAGTTATGTTTCTATAATCCTGTAAACCTTTTTAATCTATCTACTTACATTTTTCTATCTACATACTTTTTCTGCTGTCAATCTTCTATGTATCTGAGGTGATTATGTCTTTTTGGTAGGATATAATTGTTCTTTCCATTCATTCCAAAATAAAGACTTCCTAGAAATCCAACAAATTCTTCTGCACTAAAAAACAAAATGTAATTTTAGCATGGGAATACATAACTGTCCACTAAATCAATAGTTAGAGGAGACTGCACTTTAGTCAACTTGACTGGATGGAGTAAACTTTTGCTTTCCCATAAACACTTACATTTTTGCACTTTGCACTCACAGAAAATTAGAGGAAAAGCAATACATGATTTTGTATAGCCACCCCAATGCTATTTAAGGATATTTGAACATTTTCAGTTTTGAAAGAATATGTTTTGTGGTACAAAAGTGCAACCTCCCAATCCCGGCACTTCACCATCTTAAATTACTAACCAGCTAGTAATGAAGGGTATGCCAGAATGCATATATGTGATCAACTCAATGAGAATGGAGCATAGGGAATGGCAATATGTAAACTTGATTGGCAAGGCTATCAGCCCATTTAAACAAGCCCACTCTACAGCTATCTACAACCACTATAAGTTTACAGAAGCTGTGAATACTTAACAGTGGTGTGTGCAAGCTACCAATAAGAGATATCAAAAATACTGTCAGACAAATAAAGTAACAATAATAATAATTAATAATAGGAAGTGTAAAGTGCCCCTCTGCTTCAGAAAAAGACAGGTTAGTAATAATGAAACTAGATGTGCATTTCCAGGGAAATACATTGTGCTTGAAAAGAGTGCCCCTTTAACAGTAACTTCCCTTTAAGAGAATCTTTAACCGTTTAAACTCTCCCTTTAAGAGCAATTTTGGTACAGTCCCTTTAAGAGCAACTTTTGTATAGTCACTTAAGGAGCGACTTTGGTGCCAACACTTTTAGTGACCTATATACTGTCCCTTTAAGACTAGCTTAAGTAAGGCTCTCCTACATGGCTGGCTCAGCTCTGCTGTATCATGCGGATATCGGCTCTGCTACTTTACTGACTCAGCTCTGCTGTATCATGCAGCTATCAGCTCTGCTGCTTTACTGACTCAGCTCTGCTACTTTACTGACTCAGCTCTGCTGTATCATACGGGTATCGGCTCTGCTACTTTACTGACTAATCTCTGCTACTTTACTGACTCAGCTCTGCTACGTAGTTCGGGTATCGGCTCTGCTATATGGCTGGCTCAGCTCTACTACGTAGTGCGGGTATCGGCTCTGCTACATGGCTGGCTCAGCTCTGCTACGTAGTGCGGGCATCGGCTCTGCTACATGGCTGGCTCAGCTCTGCTACTTTACTGACTGAAATCTGCTACTTATAATGGTAAAGAACATTGCTCGGTTACCATGACAATCTTATTCATGTCAGTGAGACAAAATCGTTAAGGACCTTCCATCTTCTACATTATATATTTTTTTTCTATGAGAAATTAGGGGTGTTTAAACGAAAATTTCTTAAAAACAACAAATCCGATAGAAACCAAAAATAGATAGCACACCTGTCACCGCCAAGGGCTTCGAAACGCAGTTTGAACGGAGTCTGTGCGCAAAGCGGTTCGGCCTGTATTAATCGCAGAAGAATAGCTGGAAGAAGAAGCGGAAGAAGTAGAATACGGGTTACAATGTAGTGCTTTTTCAAGCACTATAATAAATAAAGTTCATCCAACCTATACTGCACCGGTCGGGATGAACTTCAAAGACAGTGGCCATTCTGTGACACGGCCGAGTCGCTGAACAGCCGATGTTTTACAGCATGTGAACCCAGCCTGAAGCTGAACAGTACCTCTCCACACCAGATGAGGGAACAATTCTCTTGGTGCAAAAGTCAGTAGTTTCAGGATGTGCCTTACCACCCTACACGAGCTCTAGTTGGGTAATCGTTTTTGTTAAATATACAGTGGTGCCTTGGATTACGAGCATGGGGAAAAGGAGTCCCTGGGCAATGAGGAAGACGGGATCAGCCGGCGCACAACGCTTCAGTCACCCCCGGATGATGAGCGGCTGCCGGGGTTGTCCCGTCCTATCCACAGCAGCGCGCACATCATAGAGCTCTCTGTGCAGCTATGGCCGGGACTTCCGGTACAGCAAGCGCACGTTTGAGAACCTCCCTGGCGCACAGGATCCTCTCTGATGCGCGTGTTTTCTGGGATAGGACGGGACACCCCCGGCAGCCGCGCATCATCCGGGGGCCAGACGGAGGCTGAAGAAGGAGAGAGGATCTACGGGGGAGCACGTTGTTAGGTGAGTTAGTTTTTATTTTTATCTGCTGTACATGGAGGGGGAGGGAGGGCCAGGGAGAGAAGGGGCCATCTATAAGGGGGGGGGGGGTAGAAGGGGCCATCTATAAGGGGGGGGTAGAAGGGGCCATCTATAAGGGGGGGAGAAAGGGCCATCTATAAGGGGGGGGGAGAGGAGAAGGGGCCATCTATAAGGTTGATATAAGGTTGATACAAAGACTATATAGAACTAGATTTGCATTTCCAGGGAAATACATAGTGCTTGAAAAGAGCACCCCTTTACCAGTGACTTCCTTTAAAGAGAATCCTGGGTGCCGTCCCTTTAAGAGCGACTTGGCTCCCGTCCCTTTAAGAGCAACATGGGTCCCTTTAGGAGCGACCTGGGTCACTTTAAGAGCGACCTGGGTCCCTTTGCCCTTAAAGGAGCCCAGGTTGCTCTTAAAGGGACCCAGGTCGCTCTTAAAGGAACCCATTTTGCTCTTAAAGGGACCCAGGTCGCTCTTAAAGGGACCCAGGTCGCTCTTAAAGGGACCCAGGTCGCTCTTAAAGGGACCCAGGTCGCTCTTAAAGGGACCCAGGTCGCTCTTAAAGGGACCTAGGTCGCTCTGAAAGGGACCTAGGTCGCTCTTAATAAGACCCAGGTTGCTCTTAAAGGGACCAATTTCGCTCTTAAAGGGACCCAGATCGCTCTTAAAGGGACCAAGGTCGCTTTTAAAGGGACCCAGGTCGCTCTTAAACGGACCCAGGTCACTCTTAAAGGGACCAAGGTTGCTCTTAAAGGGACCCAGGTTGCTCTTATAGGGACCCAGGTCGCTCTTAAAGAGACCAAGGTCGCTGTTAAAGGGACCTAGGTTACTCTGAAAGGGACCTAGGTCGCTCTTAATAAGACCCAGGTTGCTCTTAAAGGGACCAATTTCACTCTTAAAGGGACCCAGATCGCTCTTAAAGGGACCAAGGTCGCTTTTAAAGGGACCCAGGTCGCTCTTAAACGGACCCAGGTAACTCTTAAAGGGACCAAGGTCGCTCTTAAAGGGACCCAGGTCGCTCTTAAAGGGACCCAGGTCGCTCTTAAAGGGACCCAGGTCGCTCTTAAAGGAACCAAGGTTGCTCTTAAAGGGTCCCAGGTCGCTCTTAAAAGGACCCATTTTGCTCTTAAAGAGACATATTTTGCTCTTAAAGGGACCCATTTCACTCTAAAAGGGACCCAGGTCGCTCTTAAAGGGACCAAGGTCGCTCTTAAAGGGACCAAGGTCGCTCTTAAAGGGACCCATTTTGCTCTTAAAGGGACATATTTCGCTCTTAAAGGGACCCAGGTCACTCTTAAAGGCACCCAGGTCGCTCTTAAAGGAACCCATTTCGCTCTTAAAGGCACCCAGGTCGCTCTTAAAGGGACCAATTTTGCTCTTAAAGGGACCAATTTTGCTCTTAAAGGGACCCAGGTCGCTCTTAAAGGGACCCAGGTCGCTCTTAAAGGTACTCATTTCACTCTTAAAGGGACCCATTTTGCTCTTAAAGGGACCCAGGTCGCTCTTAAAGGGACCCATTTTGCTCCTAAAGGGACCCAGGTCGCTCCTAAAGGGACCCGGGTTGCTCTTAAAGGGACTCGGGTTGCTCTTAAAGGGACTTAGGTCGCTCTTAAAGGGACCCATTTAGAGCGACTTGGGTCCCTTTAAGAGCGACTTGAGTACCGTCCCTGTAAGAGCGACTTGGGTACCGTCCCTTTAAGAGCGACTTGGGTACCGTCCCTTTAAGAGCTATCTAGGTACCGTCCCTTTAAGAGCGACTTGGGTACCGTCCCTTTAAGAGCGACTTGGGTACTGTCCCTTTAAGAGCGACTTATGTAATGCCTTTTTAAGAGCGGCTTGGGTACCGTCCCTTTAAGAGCGACTTGGTTACCGTCCCTTCAAAAGCGGCTTGGGTACTGTCCCTGTAAGAGCGACTTATGTAATTCCCCTTACACAGCGACTTGGGTACCGTCCCTTTAAGAGCTGCTAGGGTACCGCCTCTTTAAGAATGGCTTGGGTACTGTCCCTTTAAGAGCGGCTTGGGTACCGTCCCTTTAAGAGTGGCTTGGGTACCGTCCCTTTAAGAGTGGCTTGGGTACCGTCCCTTTAAGAGTGGCTTGGGTACCTTCCCTGTAAGAGCGGCTTGGGTCCCCTCCCTGCTACATGGCTGCCTCAGCTATTTTACTGACTGAACTCTGCTACTTATAATGGTAAAGATCATTGCTCGGTTACCATGACAATCTTACTCATGTCAGTGAGACAAAATCTTAAGGACCTTCCATATATTACATCTTCTATTGGCCAATAGTGGACATGTGACTGTGGATGGTGTGATACATTGCCTGACAAGACCTTAGAGTTCCTATTGGCTGCTATATTTCATCTATTTGCATATGTGCTGTGATTGGCTGTTAGTGGTTAGAGTGTGGCCATTATTTTCAATGGGCCATTATTTTCTATGGGAAATTTGGGGTCTTTAAACATAAATTTCTTAAAAACGACAAATCCGATCAAAACGAAAAATAGATAGCACACCTCACACCGCCGAGGGCTTCGAAACTCAGTTTGAACAAAGTCTGTGCACAAAGCGGTTTGGGCTGTATTACACACAGAAAAATGGCTGGAAGAAGAAGAAGAAAAAGAAGAAGAAGAAAAAACGGAAGAAGAAGAATACAGATTACAATATAGTGCTTTTCAAGCACTATAACAAGCAAATATCTTAAAAAATAGATTTCTAAATAAGGGATATCCGGAAAAATGAATGCCGTTAGCCTCCCGTTCATAATGGGAGTCTATGAGAGGCGCGCGCTCCTGCTCTGTACGCGCTGAAGAACGGGGCTTTGCTCAGTGGGAACGGGGCCTAATACCTAAAAGACCTAACAATATTTTCAGCAGAACGAAAACCTTACGGGGCCATGAAGCTCCCAGCAGACTTCGGAAAGAGCAGGGTGCGAGTCCTGATTCTGTGGAGTCGGAAGAAAGGGAGGTGGGCTCCATGAGATGTCAGCACAGTCGGTGCTTATGTTGTGAATGGATGCCATCTAACCCATGTACCACATTTAAATCTAGAATCACAGGGGAATCATATATGGTACGTGGTAGATTCACGTGTGCCACTCAGTTCGTGATATATCTACTTGAGTGTAGATGTGGACTGCAATACGTGGGTCGCACCGTTCAGACGGTGCGATCCCGTATGAATAAAAATAGATTTAACATTAGAAAATCTTTTCTCCTTCACAGTGTAGCTAAACATTTCTTTATTTGCCATCAAAGTAATCCAACAGATTACTATTACTACTCTTGAGCAGATCCCAGAAAATCATCCTAATAAATATAGACAACTGATAAACCGGCAATCCTACTGGATTTTTAAACTTTCCACTTTTAGGGTATATTCACACGAACGGGCTCGCAGCGAGATTCTCGCTGCGAGCCCGGCAGGTCCTGGCAGTTCCCACACACTACATACTTGCTGCAGTCTAAACGACCGCAGCGAGTATGTAATTATACCGCCCTTAACCCCTTCTGCTCCCGCCTGGCTCCCCCGCTGTAAGCATACTTTACCTGTCCTCGCTGCACGGGTCCGGCGTCCTGCTCTCCTGTCCGGCCAATTAGTGTGTTGCCCAGCCGCAGCCACTGATTGGCCGGGCGGGAGAGCAGGACGCCGGACCCGTGCAGCGAGGACAGGTAAAGTATGCTTACAGCGGGGGAGCCGGGCGGGAGCAGAAGGGGTTAAGGGCGGCAGAATTACATACTCGCTGCGGTCTTTAGACCGCAGCAAGTATGTAGTGTATGGGAACTGCCAGGACCTGCCGGGCTCGCAGCGAGAATCTCGCTGCGAGCCCGTTCGTGTGAATATACCCTTAGTGTACAAACACACAGGACGTATATGCAGCGTATCCTGTCCTGGTTTAGTCAATGGAAGACAAATTTTCAAGATCCCTGCTGCGATTTTGTCTGCAGTCCGCCCCGTTAACCCCCCGGCCGCCTGAAGCCGGAGCGGGGACCAGGCAAAGTATAAGCTCCAGCCAGCCGCCCCCCACAGCCCCCCCCCCCCGCAGCTCGATCAGCCGCCTGCCCGCAGCCCCAATAAGCCGGCCGCACTGATCGCCCACCTCCCCCCTGCAGCCCCGATCAACCGGCCGCCCCGATCGCCCCCTTCCCCCCCCCCCCCCGCAGCCCCGATTGCCCGGCGATCGGAGCTGCGGGGGGTGGGCGGCTGGTGGGGCGTTCGGAGCGGCCGGACGGCTATTCGGGGCTGCGGGGGGGGGGGGGACATCGGGGCGGCCAGCTGATCGGGGCTGCGGGGGCCATCTGGGCGGCCTGGGGCTGCGGGCGATGTGCGACTGGGGGCGGGGTGCGACCGGGGGCTGCGGGGCTGGGGGCTGCAGGGGCTGCAGGGGGCCAGGCATACATTACCTGATCCCGGCTCCTGCTTGCTTCGGCGGCTCCCGGCATGTCCCGCCCGGCCAATCAGTGCGCTGCCCCGCCGCAGCGCACTGATTGGCCGGGCGGGCCATGAAGACACCGGGAGCCCTTTAGCAAGCAGGAATGGGGACCCGGTAATGTATAATGTCCGGTGGCCGGGGGGTTAATGGGGCGGGTTGCAGACAAACTCGCAGCACGGATGTACATCCCTGCTGCGATTTTGTCTGCCATTGAATACACAGGCACAGGATTCGCAGCGAGTTACACTGCGTATACGCAGCGAGAAACTCGCTGCGAATACGCCGTGTGTGTTTGTAACCTTACTCCACAGGGACTGAATGAAATGATTGAAAATACAAGATAAACAAAGTTTTGTTCTTAAGTGATATATAAAAACCTTGTTTTTTAAATATATATTTGTTTATTTTTTAATATATATATTTTATAGCAATGTTATCTGTTTGTATGCTAATTAAAATCCTGTGCATTTGTGTTACCACCTACCCCCAATGGGAGGATTCAATATACATGTAATTAGTTGCCATCTGTGAGAGGCTTGTACTGAGCATGTGCACACTTTTTATAGACCTTAGAAAGTTTTTGTTTTAGACACTTGAGAAAGAAGTTGGCACGACTTCGAAACGCGTTGTGTTTTAATAAATAATCTTTTATAATCACTTGGGGTTAATGTTCTTTTTTTTTTTTTTTTTTTTATTTTTTTTACAAACAGAATTTTTATTGTGGAATTGAGCAATGCAGCAAGAATATCAGTAAACAGACGGTACATTGATCATGGACACGTAGGTCCTAATGAAGCAATTGGCATGAGAATACATCTGTTAAAAGGGAATAACATTTTCCACATGTTTTAAAGTTTTATGCTGAAGATTGCTGAAATGACAGTGGGTAAACCATGAACAAAACAAAACAAAAACAGAGAACCAAAACTATGACTGGGTATTGTTGTTCCGAGATAATGGTATTGCCATATAAGAGATGTCCCCCAGTATAACTTAAGCAAAAAAGAAAAACAAAGTAAAAATACTACTACTAATAATAATAATATTAGGATCGTGACAAGTTTACAAGTCGTGTGACCTAAAAAATAGTCAGAATATGGCTGTGAAGGTGTAGGAATGTTCATCTTGGACCTGCGCCTGATGTTATCCAAGGGTTGGAATGGAGGTATCTATTGCTTTTATCTATAAGGTTGGGGAGAGAAGGGGCCATCTATAAGGGCGGGGGGGGGGGGGGGGAGAGGAGAAGGGGCCATCTATAAGGGAGGGGGGAGAGAAGGGGCCATCTATAAGGGGGGGACAAAATAGGGGGACAGGGGGCCATCTATGGAGGAGGACAACATGGGGAGAAGGGGCAACATAGGGGGAGAAGGGTACATCTATAAGGGGGGAAACATAGGGGGAGAGGGGCCATCTATAAGGGGGGCAACATAGGGGGAGAGGGGACATCTATAAGGGGGGCAACATAGGGGGAGAGGGGTCCATCTATAAGGGGGGGACATAGGGGGAGAGGGGTCCATCTATAAGGGGGGCATCATAGGTGGAGAGGAGGCCATTAATAAGGGGGCAACATAGGGGGAGTGGGGGCCATCTATAAGGGGGGGCAACATAGGGGGAAAGGGGTCCATCTATAAGGGAGGCAACATAGGGGGAGAAGGGGCCATTAATAAGAGGGGGCAACATAGGGGGAGAGGGGCCATCTATAAGGGGGGGCAACATAGGGAGAGAGGGGTCCATCTATAAGGGGGGCACCATAGGGGGAGAGGGGGCAATTAATATGGGGGGCAACATAGGGGGAGAGGGGGCCACATGGGGGAGAGGGGGCCATCTATAAGGGGGGGCAACATAGGGGGAGAAGGGGCCTATAAGGACACAACATAGGGGGAGAGGGGGCCTATAAGGGGACAACATAGGGGGAGAGGGGGCCTATAAGGAGACAACATAGGGGGAGAGGGGGCCTATAAGGGGACTATATAGGGGCAGAGGGGGATTATAAGGGGACAATATAGAGGGAGAGGGGGCCATCTATAAGGGGACAACATAGGGGGAGAGAAGGACATCTATAAGGGGACAACATGGGGGGCATCTATAAGGGGGGTATATATACTATAAGGAGCACAACATAGTTTCAGCATACCCACTAAAGAAGGGTGTAAAGGGGCCAATACAGATGTGCAGTTTGTAGAGAGATGAGGATGGTGCCAGAGTGAGGAGCCTAATATGTCTGTCTGGCAGATTCTGTGGGTTCGTGGCTCGGAGAAGTTCTCATAATGGTCAAGGGCAGAAGAAGAAGAAAATGAAAAGGGAAGAACTCCAATCAGAGAAGACGTCACCTGATATAACTGCACTAAAAGGTATATGGTGTACAGAACCTGTGTGGAGCTGCATTCACCTCTATATGACTGTATGAGTTGACAGTTATCTATTAGTCAGTATGTGGTGATATTAGTCAGGATGTGGTGGTATTAGTCAGTATGTGGTGGTATTGGTCAGTAGGTGGTGGTATTAGTCTCCAGTTCAAGTGTTGTTTGCAATTAAGCTACATTTACTTCAATGGAACTGAGTTTCAAAACCCCACCCAATCTGGAGACAACAGTAGGGGGAAAGTGACCATGTTTTTGTAGCGCTGGATTACCCCTTTGAACTCGGTGACCGGGGCAAGAAGCAGTCTGTCTCTGCACACTGTGTAGTGGTGACAACTTGTAACTGCAGCTCAGCTACACAGTACGGAGACAGAAGCTTCTGATCCTTTTACTGCGTTATTATCTGTAATTCCAGTAATGGTAGCATGTAGCCATGCTGCACTCACAACATTGTCTCCTAACTTTTCACCGCGCGGCGTGTGGGCCTGTGTGCTCTGAAATGCCAGGGCTGATTTTCAGTCCTAGTCCGGCCCTGGAAACAGCTGAATATATCATATTATAAGTTACTGTACAGTATAGCAATCAGCATGTGGAGTATGATGTACAGTAAGTGCATAAACCTGAAAAACAGCTGCTGTTTGTGGATACAGGATGGAGCCGCAGATCCCCATAATGGCAAGGATGGGAAACACAAGGGCTGACAGAGACTGCAGAGAGTATGAAGGAATAAGCAGGTTGTAGAGTGAGCACAGTTTAGCAGCACTCTGTCTGGGGAGCTATGAAGAGATCAGGAATTTAATAATTTAATAGATTGGGTGATTACGCATGCGGCGATACCAAATATGTTTATTTATTTATTTTATTTTTATTTATAAAATGGGAAAAGGGGGGTGATTCAAACTTTTTTTAGGGGAGGGTTTTTTTTTATTAATAAAAACACTATTTTATTTCCACATACAGTAATTAGAAGCCCCCTGGGGGACTTCTATATACACAGCACCGATCTCCCATTGACATCAATGCTGTGTATATAATAAAGCAATGATCCATAAGATCGGTCCTCTATTATACTGGTCTGCTGCAGACCATCTACATGGATTGCCGAGCCGGGATCAGCATCATTCCGACACTGAGCCCCGGCCGGCTCATTACAATGGATCTCCCCTCCACAATCGCATCGCGTGGGGGAGATCCCCCACTAGACACCAGTAAGAGGGGCACAGTCACTATTTAAATGCAGCTGTCAACTTTGACAGCTGCATTTGAATAGTTAATTAGTTAATTTTAACTTGATCAAAAGAGCTATTTCCCATACTGTACTGTCACCTGGCTGCTGTTTAGCTATAATTTGCACAAAATCGCTGCGTTTTTAAAGAGATTTTGTGCAAATCAGGGCTAAACAGCAGCCAGGAGACAGTACAGCAAAGTTGTGTAGTTGTGTAGATGGTGAAGGACCTTGACATGTGACTATGATGGCACCGCAGGTCCTGTATGTACACTGCACTATGGAGGAGGAAGAAAGAAAATACAGGTGTGTGGAAAGGGGAGGACAATCAGGGGTGCATAGTCTGGGGAGGGGGTGAAGGGTGCCTAGTCTGGGGAAGGGGGGAAGGGTGCCCAGTCTGGAGTGGGGAGGGGGGCAGGGGGTACAGGGTGACACCATTCTGGGATGGGGGAGACACACAAGAGAGTGTCCAGTGTCTATTTAGAGGTCTGGTTGTACATGATATACTTGACCCCTTAATAACCACCCTCTCCACATTTATACATTTATATAAACCTTACCTACTATCTGCAGGGGTAGGGAACCTTGGCTCTCCAGTTGTTGCAGAACTACAACTCCCATCATGTCTGGAAAGCCAAAGTTTTAGCTTTGACTGTCCATGTATGATGGGGAGTTGCAGTTTTGCAACAGCTGGGGAGCCAAGGTTCCCTACGCCAATCTATAAAGCACCTGTATCCAGGGCTGTATTAACAGCTGCTGCTGCCCTAGGCACTAAACCTGAAGACGCCACATCTTCACGCACCTATTGGCGATACCAGACCTGATCAATACCACCATACCCCCCCACCCCCCTGGAAAAGACACCAGATTTACTGGCAAGTCTGAACGGGAGGAGGGAAACAATAAAAACAAAAAATTAGTTTTATCTGTCCCCCTGCTCCCTGGTGCTGCCCCCCTGCAAGGTGCTGCCCTAGGCACCGGACCACGGGTGCCTAATGCTAAATACGGCCCTGTATATACAGCAACCATGATACAAGAGGCATTTTTTTTTTATTATTTCTATTTTGAATTTGGTGATGGAATACCTTACTGGAGGTATTGCTGCTGTTGTCTCCGCTGCTAAGTGGAGTTGATCGAAACCTCAGGAAATCCTAGGTTCAATCGAACTCGAACATTCACAAACCTGCCGCATTAGATTGCTGATGCCTGTCTGGTCCGTGGGGAAGGAGGAGAGTGCCCGACTACCGCCTGGAATTCTGGGATTCAGCCTAGGTAATAGCCTAGGTAATAGGCTGAATGCCGGAATTCCAGGCGGTACCCGAGCACTCTCCTCCTTTCCCACGGACCGGGAAGGCATCAGCAATCTAATGTGGCAGGTTCTTAAATGTTCGAGTTCGATCAAACCTAGGATTTCCCGAGGTTCGATCAACTCTACTGCTGAGCGTACCTGAGACGGCATTGGGAGACGGTACCATAGAATCACATTACACTGGGTGTCACACTGGAGATGGATCAGGAATAGAGATGAGCGAACCTGGAGCATGCTAGAGTCCATCCGAACCCGATCATTCGGCATTTAATTAGTGGTGGCTGCTGAAGTTGGATAAAGCTCTAAGGTTGTCTGGAAAACATGGATATTGTCATTGGCTGTATCCATGTTTTCTACATAGCCTTAGGGCTTTATCCAACTTCAGCAGCCACCGCTAATCAAATGCCTAACGATCGGGTTCAGATGGACTCTAGCATGCTCGAGGTTCGCTTATCTCTAATCAGGAAGCTTCGCCTCCTAATTCACAGGTACAGACAGTAGGGAGCGGAGACAACGGCGCCTCTGTTAAGGTACTTAGTAACCAAATTTTAAATGGAAAAAATTGAAGTACTTTAAAAAATGCTGATTGAGCCCAGAGCTGCCTGATAATCCTTCTTCATAAAAACATTCCAGGTACACAGTAAATACGACGTTATGTATCCCATATTGTGAACACCACACTAGTGCTGCCAGTAGAGGTGAGCGAATCGCTCATCTGAACAATCTCTTTTCTAAACTTAATTTAAAAATATATATATATATATATGAATTATGAAACGAGTTATGTGGTGGGCGATTTCAATTGTGTCATGAATTACTCTCAAGATAAGAAACGTTCTGTGGGGCTAAATGGGTAGTGCACCTCTCCTTTATATAGGTTATGTGAGGAACTAGGCTGGGTAGATGCTTGGCGGGTGTTAAACCCTGGGAAGACTGGTTTCACATGCTATAGTTCCTCCTATGATACAGCGTCCAGAATTGATGCGATCGCGGGGGGGGGGAGATCCGTTCTTCTGCCCGTGCCGGGCCTCAGCGTCGGAATGACGCTGATCCCGGCTCGGCAATAGATTGCTATGGCCTTCAGCAGGCCATAGCAATCTATGACCGATTTGATGGATCTTTGCTGTGTATATACACAGCATTGATCTCTATGAGAGATCAGTGCTGTCTATATACAAGTCCCCCAGGGGGACTTCTAGTTAAAGTAAAAATAAAAGTAAAAATGTTTATTAATAAAAAAATCCCCTCCCCTATTAAAAGTCCAAATCACCCCCCTTTTCCCATTTTATAAATATAAATAAATAAATAAACAAATAAACAAACATGTTTGCTATCGCCGCGTGCATAATCACTAGAACTATTAATTACTGATTACTGATCTCGCACGGTAAACGGCGTAAGTGCAAAAAAATTCCAAAGTGCAAAATTGCGCATTTTTGGTCCCATCAAATCCAGAAAAAAAGTAATAAAAAGTGATCAAAAAGTCGTATATGCGCAATCAAGGTACCGATAGAAAGTACATTTCATGGCGCAAAAAATGACACCTCACACAGACCCATAGACCAAAGGATAAAAGCGCTGTAAGCATGGGAGTAGAGCAATTTTAAGGAACATATATTTGTTAACAATGGTTTGAATTTTTTACAAGCCATCAGATACAATAGAAGTTACACATGTTATATATCGTTGTAATCGTAACCACTTGAGGAACATGCATAACCAGTCAGTTTTACTATAGGGCGAACAGCCTAAATGCAAAACTCCCCGAAATCAAAACAAATTTCTTTTTTTTATCAATTTGACAGCGCAAATGATTTTTTCCAGTTTCGCAGCATACTTTATGGAAAAATAATGCCAGTCATTGCAAAGTACAATTGGTTTCGCCAAAAATAAGTGCTCATATACGTCTCTAGGTGAAAAAATGCAAGTGCTATGGACTTTTAAACATAAAGTGGAAAAAGCAAAAGTGCAAAAACGAAAATTGGCTTTGACCTTAAGGGGTTAAGAAGATAAAAATTTAAACTAGATCTGTATCCAATCATACTCTGATCTCTATTGAGCTGGTAGGAAGGAAAAATAAATCTGTTCTTCACCCTTTCAGGCTAAATCCCTATTGGCTGACAGTTCTACAAAAAGAGGATGCAATTAGGAAAGAAATTACTATGTTTTGGGAGTTAAATAGAAACTCAGCAGATTTGCTGGTTGTATGGGATACGTTTAAAGCAGGGGCGTAGCTAAAGGCTGATGGCCCCTGGTGCAAAATTTTAGCTTGGGGCCTCCCCATCTCACCCGATCAGGCAAAGTCATATCTAACGTTATATCCAATTACTCTAATGTGCCACCATGTTCTAATGCACTGTCACTGCCTCCACCTCATGTACAGCACTACTGCTCTCTATAATTAATAGACTGTACTGTGTCATTGTCTAATCATTGTATTCCAATCTTTGACTCTCCAGCTGAAAAACTACAACTCTCATCATGAACTGCCAGTTGGAAACAATGGGGGTTGTAGTGCTGCAACCTGAAGAGCCACATCCTGCAAAACTACAACTCCCATAATAAACTGTCAGCAGGGCACGATGAAGTTTGAACTTCTGCAACCTGGAGAATTCACCTGATGTCACCTGCAATCCTATGTAACACCACAGATAACACAGTGATATACCTCTGAGTACAGATAATGTAGTAGATGTCCCCTGCAGTTCTATGTAACACCACAGATAACACAGTGATATCTCTATGTACAGATAACGTAGTAGCTGTCACCTGCAGTCCTGTGTAACACTACAGATAATACAGTGATATCTCTGAGTACAGATAATGTAGATGTCACCTGCAGTCCTATGTAGCAGCACAGATAACACAGTGATATCTCTGAGTACAGATAATGTAGATGTCACCTGCAGTCCTATGTAACAGCACAGATAACACAGTGAAATCTCAGAGTACAGATAATGTAGTAGTCACCTGCAGTCCACTTCTCCTCTCCTCAGTGGTATAAGTGGCTCTCGCAGAGTTGAGGCCCCTCCCCCACCGGATCACAACATTGCTGTACTCTGTGATGTTACTTGCAGGCTGTACAGTGATGTCATCTGACCTGGGGGAGGGGCCTCAACGCTGAGGAGAGGTGGATTGCAGCTTAACCCTCGTAAAGGTACGGCCATAGGACACAGCTTGGGCCGCCAACGCAGATGTCTGGAGGAGTGGGTGCTGGTACTTGCTGTCATCTGATTAGGTAAGAGGCCCAATCAGATGACAGCATGTGCCAGCGGGCACAGCGGGACAGATTAGTGCAGTGCTTCCCAACCTTTTCCACCTCTGGGCACCCCTTTAAAAAAAAAATTAGCTCGGGGCACCCCTACTAAATAATGTTCTACAAAATAAGAAAACTATCATACAGTGACTCACAGGTGACGTCTTCTTTGATCTGAGGCGTCATTTTCCCTTTTCCTCTCTATCCAGTCCAGTCCTCCATGATGATTCCTTCCAGATACTGTACGTTTCATCTTTTCAGAGCCTGCGAGACAAACAATTTAGGCTCCGCACATTTCTAGCAACTTCCTTCCCCTTCTCCCTCCTGTAGGCTCCCAAAGTAACTGCGCTGTTTGGTGTTATGTGCAGTAAAGCGACTAGGAATGTGGGATGCACCCTGTATGTAGGATTCCCTGCTGTGCCCCCATGAGCTAATAATGCCCCCAAAGGTGCCCCCATGAGCTAATAATGCCCCCAGAGGTGGCCCCATGAGCTAATGCCCCCAGAGGTGCCCCCATGAGCTAATAATGCCCCCAGAGGTGCCCCCATGAACTAATACTGCCTCCAGAGGTGGCCCCCATGAACTAATAATGCCCCCAGAGGTGCCCCCATGAGCTAATAATGCCCCCAGAGGTGGCCCCCATGAACTAATAATTCCCCCAGAGGTGGCCCCCATGAACTAATAATGCCGCCAGAGGTGCCCCCATGAACTAATAATGCTCCCAGAGGTGCCCCCATGAACTAATAATGCTGCTAAAGGTGCCCCCCTGAGCTAATAATGCCCCCAGAGGTGCCCCCTATGAACTAGGTGCCCCCAGAGGTGGCCCCATAAACTAATATTGCCCCTAGAGGTGCCCCCATGAACTAATAATGCCCCCAGAGGTTCCCCCATGAACTAATAATTCCCCCAGAGGTGCCCCCATGAACTAATAATGCCCCCAGAGGTGCCCCCATATATTAATAATTCCTCCAGAGGTGCCCCCATGAACTAATAATGCCCCCAGAGGTGCCCCCATGAGCTAATAATGCCCCCTGCTGTGCCCCCATGAACTAATAATGCCCCAGAGGTGCCCCCATGAGCTAATAATGCCCCCAGAGGTGCCCCAATGAACTAATAATGCCCCCAGAGGTGCCCCCATGAGATAATAATGCCCCCAGAGGTGCCCCATGAGCTAATAATGCTCCAGAGGTGCCCCCCCATGAGCTAATAATGCCCCCAGAGGTGCCCCCATATACTAATAATGCCCCCAGAGGTGCCCCTATATACTAATAATGCCCCCAGAGGTGCCACCATGAGCTAATAATGCCCCCAGAGGTGCCCCCATGAGCTAATAATGCCCCCAGAGGTGCCCCCATGAGCTAATAATGCCACCAGAGGTGCCCCCTATGATCTAATAATGCCCCCAGAGGTGCCCCCATGAGCTAATAATACCACCAGAGGTGCCCCCTATGAACTAATAATGCCCCCAGAGGTGCCCCTAAAAAAACAAACATCCTACTCACCTAATCGCGCTGTATGGCTGCAGGAAGCAGCTCTCCTCCTCTTCTGGCTCCATCCTGCGAGCCGCAGGGACGGGACGTCCGGCAGGCGTGATTACTCACATCATCACGCCTGCCGAAGAGGTCACATCCCGGCGTCCCATAGGCTGTTGGTATGAAGTGCCGGCAGCCTATGGGAGGGAATGCAGGAGGAGGTCCTGCTCCTGCACTCTGCTCGCTTTAATGTTCCGCCCGCTTACTGTGCGGGCGGAACATGAAAGCGATCTGTGCATCCCGAGAAGCTGTGCAGCGGCAGTTTCTCTGGACGCTTAAAGAGACAAGTGGCAAGGGGGACCGTGCGGGGCTGCGACCCCTACAGCTACGCCACTGTGCACATGTCCCCCTACCTATATCCTCCTCATACACAATATGCACATGTCCCCAGCCCCTGCCTATGTCCCCATCCCCCATACACAATATGCACATGTCCCCAGCCCCTGCCTATGTCCCCAGCCCCTGCCTATGTCCTCATCCCCCATACACATTATGCACATGTCCCCAGCCCCTGCCTATGTCCCCATCCCCCATACACATTATGCACATGTCCCCAGCCCCTGCCTATGTCCCCATCCCCCATACACATTATGCACATGTCCCCAGCCCCTGCTCTATCTCCCCTCAACATTTTAAAAATCATACCTGCGGTGGCCAATGAGCAAGTCAGAGGAGGCAACGGCAGCAGCAAATCTCATCCATTGTGCAAGACAGCAACAGGAGGAGGGGCAGCAGGGGCAGAAAGAATTCTCATTTTAGTAGCTTGTGCCTGGCCCTCCTCCTCTCCAATGATTGGTCCTCAGGAGAAGGGGGGTTGAGCAGAGGAGAGGTGAGCAAACAGCATGCACTGTGGGAACCAGGAAGTGCCGGAGCCTCCCTCTCGGTTCTTAAGCGAACAGCAGCTGCAACAATACACAAGTACTGAGTGAGGCGAGGGGGGGGTTGCGGGTCCCCCCTGGCTAGGGGCCCGGTCGCAATTGCGACCTATGCGACCCCTATAGCTACGCCACTGGTTTATAGCATTTTTAAGGGGTATTTTCTTTAAATTAATCTGTCAGAAAAAGAGGGAGTTCGCCGGGAAGGAGAGAGAATTATCCAGGGAAGTGGAGAGGGCAGAGACTTCCTATGGGTTAGATAGATCTACGGACTCCTGGAATAAGCTCCAAGAGGCGCAGGAGAAATATGGGATTTTTCTATCTGAGAAGTCTCAACATAAAGTGTTCTTCCAGGGCCAACAAAAATATCTGGGTGGTGGGAAACCGAATAAAATCCTTGCAGGCATCCTCAGAGGAAAGCAGATTAGACAGGACATTACTGTAGTTAAGGACACTAGGGGTTGTTTGATTTCCGATAGAAAGGGAATAGAGCAGGAATTTTTTAATTATTTTGTAAAGTTATATAGCTCAGAGAGTAAAGCTGGAGAGAGGGAGATTGACGACTTTTTTAAGCGCATCACTCTCACCCCTCTCCCTGAGGAGAAGAGGGGATGGTTGGAAGAAGAGAGTTGAAGGAGTCGCTGGGATCATTCTCTGGGAACTCGGCCCCAGGTGGAGATGGTTTACCCTTCCAGTTTTATAGGAACTATTCGGATGTTGTCTTGCCCATGTTGCTTGAGGTTCTTAATGAATCCTGTGTCAGGGGAGAGTTGTCGCAATCCATGAGGGAGGCCCACATCATACTTATTAAGAAGAAGAATAAGGGGGATGCAACGGAAATGGAAGCCTATTGACCAATATCACTTTTAAATACTGATGTTAAACTGTTTTCAAAAATTATTGCCAGACGACTTGCTGGTGTGATGACTGATCTGGTTGGCCCCGAACAGGGTGGTTTTATTCCGGGGAGGATAGTGCATGATAATTTGGGAAAAGTGTTTGCAAACATTCAGTTTAGCCCTCCCGGCTCCGGCTCCATCCTGTCACTTGACGCTACTAAGGCGTTTGACAGGGTGGAGTGGGAGTTTCTTTGGCACTCTTTCAAAATAATGGGACTGGGCCGAAAGTTTATCGGGTGGATAGATCCAGACATTGTATAATAATCCAGTTGCACGTCTGATAATTAATGGTGTCCCTTCCAGTTGTTTTTCGCTTAGTAGAGGCACCCGTCAGGGTTGTCCACTCTACCCTCTTCTATTTGCGTTGTATATTGAGCCTCTTGCGGCATGGGCACGGCAAAATTCAGAGTTTAGGGGTTTTGGTTTGGAAGGGGAAGGCAATAAGATATTACTTTATGCAGATGATATTTTGCTATTTGTCCTAGAACCTGATAAGTCTGTACCAGGTATTATTGGCAACTTGGAACAGTTTGGTGCTCTCTCGGGGTTAGAAATAAATTGGGGGAAATCCTACTCCCATTGGATGAGGAAATTAATAGCCCAATAGGAGAAGTGAGAATCGCCAAGAAAACTGAAGCTCTGGAATATCTGGGAATAAAAATAACAGCAAAGGGTGAAGAATTTATTCCAGCGAATCTCACACCCTTTCTACAGAATCTAGAGAGGCGTATAATGATCTGGAAAAAGTTGCCAATTTCGATGGCCAACCGTTTGGCCATAATAAAAATGGTAATACTCCCCCAGTTGCTGTTTTTGTTTGGGGCGGCTCCGGTATGGATAGGCGATAAATGGATAAAGAAAATAGAAGTACTACTAGGTAGTTTGATCTGGAGAAGAAAGCAGGTACGTATCAAATATGAGAAATTTAGTGTTCATAGACAGAAGGGTGGGTATTCTATGCCAAATATTAGAGTATACTTTTTGTCTTCACAGTTGGCGGTTTTGGTTAAGGATCAGAGCAATTCACTTATTCGCTATTTGAGTGTAAAATATAAGGTACACAGTATATTTGAATTATTAGTCGGGGAGGATGAACTTAAGTCACCCTCCTGATTGCACAATAGAACGTTTATTTATGTTGGTTTGGAAATCATTGAAAGCCTTATGCAATATAGGTGGGCATTAAGCGTGCACTCCAATTTGGGATAATAGTAACTTTCCAGAGTTTGAGAAAATTCAAAATAAACAATTTTGGGTAGATAGAGGTCTTAATTGGGCTTCACAACTATTTCACCAGGGTAAAATTTGTATGTTTAGGGTGCGTTCACACCTACAGGATCTGCAGCAGGTCTGCAGCAGATTTGATGCTGTGTTCAGTTATTTAAATGAAATCTGCTGCAGAAAATTAGCTGCAGATCCTGTAGGTGTGAACGCACCATTAATGATATTGCCGAAGAATTTTGGCTTGAACACAAGTATGTTTTTTATTATTTACAATTGGTACATGCCGCAAGCCAGTCTGTGAACAGAAATGTATTCAGCTTGTCTCAGAGTACTGTTATACAAACCTTAATGGGAATGGGGGTTATGAGAAGGGGTCTATCGCTTATCTATAAATGTATAATGCTAAATATTGAGATGAAGTCAGATTCTGGATGCCGCTCCAGGTGGAAAGAGAATTGGGGGGCGACCCCGGATGAGAGCTGGGACAACATTATCCAGAATATTGGTAGAGTCTCACTATGTGAGGAACAAAAATTAACTCAGTTTAGAATTTTACACAGGAGCTATTATTCTCCTGCCTGGATGCATAGGATGCAACTTTGGGATACTTCATCAGCGCTGCACTAATTCGGAGGCAGATATAGCTCACATGTTTTGGGATTGTCCATCAATTCAATTATTCTGGAATGAGGTAGCAGGGTTGTTAGCATCGAAGCTGGGCTATGATCTCCCTCTAACTCCATATGTAGCTATTCTGGGCGCAACTCCTACATTGCCATAGCGTGATGACGCTATATTAGTTTTAAGAACTTTATTCTACGCTAGACTAACTATTCTGAGAAACTGAGTGAATGTTGCCCCGCCCTCGTCTAAAGAATGGCAGAGTGTAGTGGCTAAAATAAATAAATATGAGCAGACCTGGTATGCTAGAAAAGGGAAAAAGGGAGAAATGGCATATTTGCGGATTTGGCAGAAATGGTAGTTGTTGTTTTTTTTGTTTTTTTTTTTCCTTCTCCTCACAAGCCGGGGGGGGGGGGTGGGTGGTTGGGTTAGGGAAGGGGAGGGACAGGGGGTTTATGGAAATTATAGTCTTAAATTAGTAATGTTATGCGATAATATGTTCATTATCTGTAGTCGTGAAGTTATGTGTTTATTCCAGATGATGGATTTTAAGACTTATGTATAAATAAAAGGTTGAATTAAAAAAAAAATATTAGCAGACCACACTCACATTGGACAAATAAACACTATCACCTACATACAGTGCCCTAGTGAGGTACTGAGGCAGATGTTATCAGTAGTCATCTAACAGGTTTAGGAGGTTAAGTAGGTTAAGGGCTCACAAAAAATTCATTACCTTGTACATGGACTGTATAACATGGCCCTGTGGATGAGTCTCTATGATCTATGCCTTTTTAGTACATTGAAGCTTCTGGTGTACTGAGAGCAGTGAGCACCCATTTTGTATGTACAGGTACCTGAGTACATGGGGCAACGGGGATATGTTTTCATTTTAATATCATTGACCTCTTCTAATATTATTGAGGGTGACCTTCTTCATTCTGTTGTATACCCTGGGGTTATTTTGGAGTAGTATAAAGTGTATGATGGTCTCCCAACCTATACACCTCATTTGGCTGACAATTATTAAAGGTGTAAAGGCACCTTCAGTCTCTGTTCACATCAGAATTGGAAACAGGGCATTTGTAGATTTTTTTTATTTTTATTTCCAATTTATTTTATTTTATCCATTTCTCACCATTGTCACCACTAAAAAAAGAATTAAAAAAAAAAAAAAGTTCTTTCTTTCTGATTTATTTAAAGGTTGATGGCGATGACCCTACTGACCACTGTCATGTTGTGAAGTGAGAAAAAGGAGGTGCATGGATCCAAGCACAGGACACAGTGAGATCTCCTGTATTTGCTGCATTGATGCACTGTGTGCACAGTGAAAGCCATTGCCTATTAATCTTGATTAGTTTCAATGGGTGTTAGTTTTCATGTGTAGGAGTCATATGAGCATAATTAAATACAACCAATGATGACGCAACTTAATGGACTTTTACATGGG
Organism: Dendropsophus ebraccatus; assembly: GCF_027789765.1. NCBI lineage: Eukaryota > Metazoa > Chordata > Amphibia > Anura > Hylidae > Dendropsophus > Dendropsophus ebraccatus. The sequence goes on along the minus strand of NC_091456.1, from coordinate 86,384,558 downwards.
TCTATATCATCCAGGAGCAGCGCTAGAAACCTTCCTGGGGTGATAATGTGTAAAAGTGCCCGTGTAAAAGTGGCAGTGATCAGCCGAAGACCGAGCAAATGCCCGATTATCATTTGATCGTCTGTCTAGAACTTGTTTAAAAAATGTATTTTTGTCGGTCGTACATCTTCCTGTGTAAACAGGGGTTTGTGCTGCCAATAAGGATAAAGGGAAACTGACAACACAGATATGTATATAGCCATGCTGTCATTTTCCAGGTATACTTACATCCACACTGCTTGTGATGCGGCCTCTGGCTTCTCCAGACCCCCGGCCACCGTTTGTACCTTCAGGCCGCCTCCTCTGCCAGCTGGAGGAGGCAGGGCCAGAAGACACAGCTGGTGATCAGAGGACTGGAACAGCCAGACATTAGATCACAAGCAGCATGTTAAGTATACACTGCCTGTGAGCTGCAAACTGACAGCACGGATAGATAGATAGATAGATAGATAGATAGATAGATAGATAGATAGATAGATAGATAGATAGATAGATAGATAGATAGATAGATATACAACGATACCCCTGGTTGGGGAATCTGCTGGCACCAAACTACGTTTTACAAGGTAGTGCTGCTTCTATATTCTTTTTCCTAGATAGATAGATAGATAGATAGATAGATAGATAGATAGATAGATAGATAGATATGTAACAGAAAATCTAAGCAGCACTGCTCAAAAATATTCGGGTGCCAGCGGTCCTGGATCCTGACCACAGATCGTTCCCAAATAGCAAATAGATAATCCACGGCACTCACGGGGTTAAACGGTGAAAAAAGTAAGTGATTTATTGCAGCATTCCAAAACAAGACATGTGTCTTGTTTTGGAATGCTGCAATAAATCACTTACTTTTTTCACCGTTTAACCCCGTGAGTGCCGTGGATTATCTATTTGCTAGATAGATAGATAGATAGATAGATAGATAAATAGATAGATAGATAGATAGATAGATAGATAGATAGATAGATAGATAGATAGATAGATAGATAGAATAACTTTGATAAAGGTGATTACATATGTAGATAGGAGGTTAATGTTTGAACAAAGTTGTTAAGGTTTAAGTAAGAATACAGGAAGGAGACAACCGTCTGCAGCTTTGACTTGACTGCCCCTTCCCTTTCATTGTTTTGGAAACGGGTGGAGGACATTGTCTCCATTAGAATGGGCACCCCTGTGATGCTGAGGCAGTTTGTACTCCACTACTAGGAGGCCTAAAACAGTCATGTCAAACTCTGGCCCGTGGTGCCATTACTTTTGGCCCGCCAGGCAATTCAGAGTTTGAATTACATCTGGCCCGCCATGGCTACAATATAAGAGACTATGGGGGAGGGCTGTCTACTATATAAGAGACCATGGGGAGGGCTGGCTACTATATAAGAGACTATTGGGGATGGCTGGCTACTATATAAGAGACTATTGGGGATGGCTGGCTACTATACAAGAGACCATGGGGAGGGCTGGCTACTATAAGGGACACGTGGGGGCTAGCTACTATTTGAACACTATTGGGAGGGCTGGCTAATATGTGGGGCAAATTAGGTTGGTTTGGCTATTACATGGGGCAATATTGGGGGGTTGGCTATTACATGGGATGAAGTTTAATCATGGCATAGCAATATAGCATGTCATTTATCATAGTGCACAGCGCTGGGAGACACACACCACTGATAGGGGCAAAAATGCCGCATGCTGATCTGACAGTGCCAGGACGGCTGCATTCGTGATTCATTAATTATCAAGGTTGGCCCGTGACTTTGTCCAATTTTTTAATTTTGGCCCACTATGTATTTGAGTTTGACACCCTTGGCCTAGAGGGATCGTGATTTCCCTGAACCTAGACCCTGAGTGGATTTTGTACCTTAGCACCCCATGGGCAAACTGTATATTTTCCAGTTGAGCTGTTAGATGTCTCAACAATGTTATTGACTTGTTAAGGGTGTTGTGCGGGTCCGCGAGCTGGGCAGGCCTGGACTGGACGCCAGGTGGGTCCATAATAGTAGGCTGGGGTGGGCCTTAGCATCGCTTGGGCAAATTGTATATATTTTATGCAAAAACAATAAAGTAAGGGTTTTAAATAGCTTACTGTCAAAATTAAAAGTGTGATTCAAACATAAAGACAACCTAGACAACGAGTTTTAATTAAAAAAAAAATACAGGATGGAGACAACTTTGAGTGGTCCCTCATTGTTCTGGAAACGGGTGGAGGACATTATCTCCATTAGAATGGGCTCCCCTGCGATGCTGAGGCAATTTAGACTCCTCTACTAGAAGGCCTAGAGGTATGGTGATTTCCCTGAACCTAAACCCGGAGTGGACTCTGTGCCTTAGCACCCCATGGGCAAACTGTATATTCCAGGCAGTTTTGGTGATACATGTATAGACAATGTTGTTAACTTATTGGCCAATGTAAATGTGCTACCCAAACATTAACACAGCACAGCATGGGTTTTGAATAAAAATACAAGAAGAGATCGGTGATGGTTATTAAGGACTAACTTCTTAAAACGTTCAATACTGTTTGGAATTTCCAGAGTCACCTGAATATTTCTCTTATCATTACAGGATGATCTGTTCGGATTAGTTACAAGGGGATCTCCCATATATCTCTTATGAATTTTATACGTTAATTTTACACAATATGAATTTCTTTAGCTTAGGAATCTAGTCGCTTCCTGCTATATGTTAAACCATATCTTCTAAATTCTTCAGTACATATTTCTATATACCGTATTTTCCAGCGTATAAGACAACTTTTTAACCCCGAAAAATCTTCTTAGAAGTAGGAGGTCGTCATTTACGCTGGGTATGGTCACTTCATACGGTGGTGGGGCTCAAAAATGGCCCCTCCCCACCGTATGAGGCGAGCACAATAAAAAAAAACATTCAACTCACCTAGGGCATGTTCTCGGCCTCCTAGCGCCTCCCATACCGTTCCCTGTACAGGCAGTGTGACGTAAACAGTACAGGAGGCGTGCGGAGGCCGGGAACGGGCCTAGGTGAGGTAAATGTTTGTTTTTTATTTAGCTGCAGTTAACCCCTACCTGACCGCAGCAGGGCTGCAGTCAGGGGGGGGTTAACATTTTCCAGCGTATAAGGCGAACCCCTGACAATTTTCTTAAAAGTCAGGGGTCATCTTATACGCTCAGTCGCCTTATATGCTGGAAAATACGGTAAAAGCCTTGTCTACCATTTCTCTGCACCATGAGTTTCTGTACCATTGTTTCTCATTGTTATGGCCTGGCAGAGGCCATAGCTGCTACACATAACAGCCTATTATTTGCTCTTTTTTTTGGAAAATAATATATTAACCCCTTAGGGACCAAGCCTATTTGGGCCTTAATGACCAGGCTCATTTTTCAAAATGTGACCTGTCTCACTTTATGCGCTTATAGCTCAGTGATGCTTTAACGTATGCTAGCAATTCTGAGATTTTCACTTTTTTCACATATTTCACTTTTTTAGGGTGTTACGGGGCTTAGAAATGTATCAGCAAATTATGAAATTTTCATGAAATTTCCAAAACTGATTTTTTTTAGGCACCAGTTCTTTTTTTAAGTTGATTTAGGAGGCTTGTATACTGTAAACCCCCATAAGGGGCTAGAGGAAAGTATTCACAATTAGGCCGGAAAAAAATGGAAAATATAAATTTTCCAATAATATATTTGTTAAGAGAAAAGTATCTCATTTTCATAAGCAACATGAGAGAAAATGCACCCCAAATTTTGTAACGCAGGTTCTCCTGAGTACAATGGTACCCCATATGTGGGCATAAACCACTGTATGGGGGCTCAGAAGGGAAGGAGTGACAATTAGCATTTCCAGTTCAGATTTTGCTGAAGAATTTTCTGAGCGCCAGGTGCGTTTGCAGCTCCCCTGTAGTGTCAGCAGAATAGAACCCCTGCAAAAGTCCCCCCATTTTGGAAAGTACACCCCCTCAAAGAATACATCTTGGGGTGTGGTGACCATTTTGACCCCATAGGTATTAGAGGAAAGTATTCAAAAGAAGACGGTAAAAATGAAAAAATAGAATTTTTCCAATAATATTTTTGTTTAGTTTGAAATTTCTCAATTTCACGAGGAACAGGGGAGAAAACTCACCCCAATATATGTAACACAGGTTCTCCTGAGTAGAATGGTACCCCATATGTGGACATAAACCACTGCATGGGCACATAACGGGGCTCAGAATGGAAGGATCGCTAATTAGCATTTTCAGTGCAGATTTTTCTGAAGAAGTGTCTGAGAGCCAGGTTCGTTTGAAGAGCCCTTGTAGTGTCAGCAGAATAACCCCCCCCCCCCAAAAAAAGGCACCCCATTTAGGAAAGTACACCCCTCAAATAATTCATCTTGGGGTGTGGTGACCATTTTGACCCCACAGGTATTGGAGGAAAGTATTCAAAAGAAGACAGTAAAAATGAAAAAAATTGAATTTTCCCAATAATATGTTCTTTTAGTTTGAAATTTCTCAATTTCACGAGGAACAGGGGAAAAAACTCACCCCAATATATGTAACGCAGGTTCTCCTGAGTAGAATGGTACCCTATACGTGGGCATAAACCACTGTATGTGCACACAGCAGGCCTCAGAAGGAAGGGAGTGCCAATTAGCATTTTCAGTGCATGATTTTTCTGAAGAAGTTTCTGAGCACCAGGTGCGTTTGCAGAGCCCCTGTAGTGTCAGCAGAATAACCTCCCCCCCCCCCCAAAGTCACCCCATTTAGAAAAGTACACCCCTCAAAGAATTCATCTTGGGGTGTGGTGACCATTTTGACCCCACAGGTATTGGAGGAAAGTATTCAAAACTAAACCGTAAAAATGAAAAAATTTAATTTTTCCAATAACATGTTTGTTTAGTTTAAAATTTCTCAATTTCACAAGGAACAGGGGAGAAAACTCACCACCAAAAAATGTAACGCAGGCTCTCCTGAGTAGAACGGTACCCCTTACGTATGCATAAACCACTGTATGGGTACACAGCAGGGCTCAGAAGGGAAGGAGTGTCATTTTAGTTACAGGCAATATGTGGGTTTACTGGCTATCTGGGTTGGTAATGGACAATCTCGGGGTGTTTACTGGCTATCTGAGGTTGCGAAAGGGAATCTGGTGGGGTTATGGGCAATCTGGGGTGGTTACGAGCAGTCTGTGCCAATCTGGGTAGGTTATGGGCAATCTGGGGTGGTTATGGGCAATCTGGGGTGGTTACGGGCAATCTGGGGGTGTTTACTGGCTATATGGGGGGGTGCGGGCAATTTTGGGGTGTTTACTGGCTATCTGGGGTGGTTACGGGCAATCTGGGGGTGTTTACTGGCTATCTGGGGGTGTTTACTGGCTATCTGGGAGTGTTCACTGGCTATCTGGGGTGGTGACTTGCAATCTGGTGGTGTTCACTGGCTATCTGGGGTGGTGACGGGCAATCTGGTGGTGTTCACTGGTGATCTGGGGTGGCGACCGGCAATCTGGGGTGGCGACGGGCTGTCTGCGATGGTTCCGGGCAATCTGTGGTGGTTACGGGCTGTCTGCAATGGTTACGGGCAATCTGTGGTGGTTACGGGCTGTCTGCGATGGTTACGGGCTGTCTGGGGGGGTTATGGGCAATTATGGGGGGGGATTACGGGCAATCTGGGGGGGGATTACGGGCAATCTGGGAGGTTACAGGCAATCTGGGGAGGTGACGGGCAATTTGGGGTGGTTACAGGTAATCTGGGGTGGTTACAGGTAATCTGGGGTGGTTACAGGTAATCTGAGGTGGTTACGGGTAATCTGGGGTGGTTACGGGTAATCTGGAGTGGTTACAGCTAATCCGGGCCGGCTTTTGACTTTGGTGACAGGGGTAAAAAAGTGCCGGCACCATTTGGAACAAGCGATCAGCGGTATATTGTATATAACGCTGATCGCTTGTACTGTGACCACACCGGGTGGTCCCCGATCATTGCCCCATGCTCTTTGCCACCTCCAGTGGTGGAGAGAATGGAGCTTTGATCAATTTTAGGAATCCATCACTGTGAACAGAGTCTGTTCACAGTGATGGCGGCGGCCATCTAGGATCAGATGGCCGCCCAGTGAGGGGAAGGTCAGTGACCAGGTCACTAGGGTTAATTCTGGGGACAGGGGGGGGACATGTTCTCATCTCCTCTCACTGTGGATTCACTGTGAGAAGAGATGAAAGCATTCAGCTGTGCTGGCAATGCCCGTTACCGGTGGCCGCCGTTATACTGGTAATAACGGCGATCGCCAGTGAGGGGACTGGCCGGGACTGACCCCACATTCTACCCCAACCCCTCAGCTACCTCCGATAGCTGAGAGGAGGGGGCTGCGAGCATTACCGGCGCCACTGCACTATTCTGCGCCATCGCCATAAAGAGCTGATGGCAGCAGAATAGAGCCCATTAGTGATCGCCGTAAAAATCCGTATCGGCAGTCACTAATAACATAATACATGTATTCTCTGGGTCACTACGGTTACGGCGATACCACATTTGGGTAGGTTTTTTTTAACTATTACTGCTTTGGCGCAATAGAAACTATCTTCCTAGCAAAAACCCACAAAAACTGTCGCCACATTGCAAGATCCATAGTGTTCTTATCTTTTGCGCGACAGAGCTGGTTTTGGGCTTATTTTTTGTGGGAAGATCTGTAGTTTCTATTAATACCAAGTTTTATATGTATATGACTTTTTGATCTCTTTTATTACGTATTTTCTAAAGCAGATTGATAAAATACTGCTATTCTGGTACTGTTTTTTTTTTTGTTTTTTTTACAGCGTGTGTCGTGCAGTGTAATTATTGATATAGTTTTATAGATTGGGTCGTTACGGACATTACGATACCAAATATGTATATGATTTGTGTTTTTGATCACTTTTATGTCAACTTTTATTGTGTATGGGGAATGTAATGCATTTTTATTATTGGGGGGGGCTGTGTTGTGTTTGGTGCACACTTTTTTCACTTTTTTTTTTACTTTTACACTAGTGTACATTACTGTACACTAGTGTAAAATACTTAGATCACTGATACAATACATTGCAGTACCTGATGTACTGCAATGTATTGTATCATGCCTCATGCTGACAGGCAATAGCCTTGGCCACCCCTGTCAGCATGAGGCATCTCCATAGTGACCCCAGGGACCTTCATTAGGACCCCGGGATCACCATGGAGACATCGGAGGACCGGACGGCGCCTTGGGACATCGCGATTGCGTAAGTGACCCGCGGCGCCGACTGGGACACAGCGGAACCCGTTAGATGCCGCTGTCATGGTTTGACAGCGGCATTTAACGGGTTAAACTGCCCGGAGCGGAGAATCCTCCACTCCGGACAGTTACAGGAGGGTGTCAGCGGTCACACTGACCGCTGATCACCCGCTCTGCTGCCGCCACCGGGCGGTAATTTATTCCGATGCGCCCGCCGTTAAAAGGCGTACGCATCGGAATAAAGCCCATTAGTGGCCGCCATGAATATGCGTGCAGCGGTCACTAAGGGGTTAAAAAAGAAAATACAGGATGGAGACAACCGTCTGCAGCTCCGACTCGACTGCCCCTTTCCTTTGAGTGGCCCCTCAATGTTCTGGAAATGGGTGGAGGACATTATCTCCATTAGAATGGGCTCCCCTGTGATGCTGAGGCAGTTTGGACTCCACTACTAGAAGGCGTAAAGGGATGGTGATTTCCCTGAACCTAGACCCGGAGTGGACTCTGTGCCTTAGTACCCCATAGACAAACTGTATATTTCCAGTTGTGGTGTTAAATGTATCAACTTTGTTTTTGACCTGTTAAGGGTGCAGGGTGGGTCTGCGTCAGCGGCTGGGGTAGGCCTGGGTTGGGCATCAGGGTTGACAATGTTGGGAGGCTGGGGTGGGCCTTAGTAGCCCTTGAGCTAACTGTATATTTTGTATGCAAAGACGATATAATAAGGGTTCTAGATAACTGATTGTCAAAATGAAACGTGCCATTAAAAAAAAACAGACAACGTAAGATGAGTTTTACTTAAAAATACAGAATGGAGACAACCATCGGCAGCTTTGGCTCGACTGCCCCTTTCCTTTGAGTGCCCCCTCAATGTTCTGGAAACGAGAGGAGGACATTGTCTCCATTAGAATGGGTTTTGCGATGCTGAGGCAGTTTAGACTCCACTACTTGAAGGCCAGGAGGGATGTTTATTTCCCTGATTCTAGACCCGGAGTGGACTCTGTGCCTTAGCACCCCATGGGCAAACTGTATTTATTTAGTTTAGGTGTTAGATCTCCCAACAATGTTTTAGAATTTGTAAGGGTGCTGGGCCAAGCTGGGCTTGGCTGGGCACTGAGCGAGTCCTCTTTAGGTGCTTGGAAGGTCCTGGAGTCTTTAAGGAGTTCATTGTGGGTTTTTACAAAGGATAGGTAAATTAATGTTCAGAATGGTTAAAATCAGGCTAGGGAGGAGGGGCTCCCTCTTGGTGCCTTCACCTTGACGTGGTGAGGGAGCTTGCGTGCCTTGCTGATCCATTGAGCTAAGCTGGTGGGAGTAGTACTCCCGGAGGGGTCACCCGTGCCGGACAGGTCAATGAGAAGAGGCCAGACTAAGAAAGGCACCCGGAAGAAACTGTTTGCAACCTTCTCCTGTACTCTGCCACAATATCTGTATTAAAATAGATAAGAGCTGGCATCCTTCTTCTGTACCCTGCCACAAAATCTCTGTGGATAATTTTAGTTTGGAAACATTCCAAACGTTCAGGTACATTTGCTTCAACATGACCCACGGATAGATTGGCACTGGTGCAGGGAGACCGTTGCTGTGGTACATTTTTTCAAACAGTGGCCCAGTTCTCATGTACGGTGCCATTCTATCCACAAGTACCGGCCGGGGCTGAAGCACTGGAGGCGGGCTGTGCCGCCCCTAGTGGGAGGAATCCCACTGGGGGCGGCTTTAGACCCGGCACGGTACCCGTGGATAGAATGGCACTGTACATGGGAATCAGGCAGTGGTTCCAAAAATGGACCACGGCAACGGATTCCCTGCGCCGGCGCCAATCTATCCTGATAGTACATTCGCTTTGACTCCTATGGATGACAATCAATGTCTATGTAATGAAGAGTCTCCGACTAATGGTGCGGATGCGACGTCATCTGCTGTGGAATATGCTTTGTAGAAAAAAAAAGGCTGTGAAGGTTAAGTGGTTGGAAAGTTTGTTCTGGATAATAGTAACAAGACTGGACAGTGCCTCAAGGAATTCTATTAGACCAATTACCTTTTCCTCTGTAAGGCTATGTTCCCACTACATCTATTGTCAATGACGGACTATGAAGAAAAAGCAAATGCACCAAAAGGTAGGTGCGTGGCAGACGGGACCCACGCCAACTCCGTGGATGCAGACCTCCTAAGCCTCCTCAGCCGAAAATACGAAAAAGAAAATGAATAAAATATGAAGAAGGCAAAAAGTGAGTCTATCCCCTGCTTCTTTATCATTTTCATCATCGTAATATTGTTGCATAGGTGATGCATGCTGGCTCCAATTTTCATTGTATGAATTTATCGGAGACAAGTGGTGGTCTACAATTGTCTGAGCCAGACCCTCTATACGGTTCACATTCAAAGACTTTACCTGAATGGTATGTTCCCACTACGTCTATTGTCAATGACGGACTATGAAGAAAAAGCAAATGCACCAAAAGGTAGCACATCAAGAAAAAAAATCTTTATTTAAATAGCCTTACAATACACAAAATTCATACAAAACTTATTGCTCCTTTTTTGTATATATTTTGTATATTGTAAAGCTATTTAACCCCTTAAGGACAGAGCCAATTTCGATTTTTGCGGTTTATTTTTTTCCTCCTTGTGCTTAAAAGGCCATAGCTCTTGCATTTTTCCACCTAGAAACCCACATGAGCCCTTATTTTTTGCGTCACTAATTGTACTTTGCAATGACAGGCTGAATTTTTGCATAAAGTACACTGCAAACCAGAAAAAAATTCAAAGTGTGGTGAAATTGAAAAAAAAAAAAGCATTTTGTTTATTTTGGGGAAATGTGTTTTTACGCCATTCGCCCTGGGGTAAAACTGACTTGTTATATATGTTCCTCAAGTCGTTACGATTAAAACGATATGTAACATGTATAACTTATATTGTATCTGATGGCCTGTAAAAAATTTAAACCATTGTCAACAAATATACGTCACTTAAAATCGCTCCATTCCCAGGCTTATAGCGCTTTTATCCTTTGGTCTATGGGGCTGTGTGAGGTGTCATTTTTTGCGCCATGATGTGTCCTTTCTATCGGTACCTTGATTGCGCATATATGACTTTTTGATCGCTTTTTATTACAATTTTTCTGGATTTGATGCGACCAAAAATGCGCAATTTTGCACTTTGGGATTTTTTTGCGCTGACGCCGTTTACCAAGCGAGACCAGGAATGTGATTAATTAATAGTTTGGGCGATTATGCACGCGGCGATAGCAAACATGTTTGTTTATTTATTTATTTATTTATTTACTTTTATTTATAACCTGGGAAAAGGGGGGTGATTCAGACTTTTATTAGGGGAGGGGGCTTTTTACTATTAACAACACTTTTTTTTTTACTTTAACACTTATACTAGAAGCCCCCCTAGGGGACTTCTAGTATAAGTGCTTTGATCTCTCATAGAGATCTCTGCAGCATAGATATGCTGCAGAGATCCATGAGATCGGCACTCGTTTGCTTTCGGCTGCTGCAGCCGGAAGTAAACGAGTGCCGAGCCGGGGAGGGCGCCATCTTGGAGCGTTCCCCGGCCGGCTTCAGAAACGGAGATCGCTCCTCCGGGATAACATCCCGGGGAAGCGATCTCCGCCACTAGACACCAGGGAACGGCTGAATCCGGTAATCGGATGCAGCTGTCATGTTTGACAGCTGCATCTGATTACTGTATTAGCGGGCACGGCGATCGGACCGTGCCCGCTAATACCTACGGTCCCGGGCTACAAGCGGCACCCGGGACCGCCGCGGTTCAGAGCGGGGTCGCCGCGCGGCCCCGCTCTGAACGTCCTTACCGGCATCAGGGCGTAAATTTACGCCCGATGTCGTTAAGGGGTTAAGTAAAAAAATTTTTCTTGATGTGTTACCTTTTTGTGCATATGCTTTTTCTTCACAGTCCTTCTGTGTTTCTTATATGCATTGGTTTTGCACTCAAGTTATAGGTTGGTGCCCACTATTCTCTCTGGTTTGGCATATTGTCAATAGTGGGCGCAAATAAGGATCATGATCAATAAATGGACGCTTTTTTCTGTTAAATGACGGCACGTTACCATTGTAGGAACATAGCCTAACAATGTTATGGACTGGTCAGTGATCAAATTGCCTGTTCAAGTTGGAAAAGCACAAGAATTGTAGCAGAGGTAAAGCTTGGAAAAAAATACAGTATGAAACACAAATATTCACAGGAGAAATTTCCTGAAACATTCAATACTGTTGGTGATATCCCTGAGCCTAGACTTGGGGTAGTAGGGCTGAGTCAAAGTATTTTGCTATTTTAGAAGAGTATTACACAGCCTGATGAGCAATGTAAGGGAACTTGGACTGTATATATCTTATTAATGATGTCCATGCTTCCTTTGCTTTCACATAGGCAATAATAAATTTTATACCTACCCTGGCTCCCCGGTGTCCTAGTGTCTTTTCCCTGCATTTCCTGCTCCCCACAGCCACCTCTGACACTTCTTGCTCCATGTCTTCTGAGACAGGCAGCTCAGCCCCGCAGCCAGTGATTGGCTGAGTGGCCTGTCAGTACAGATACTGGGTCAGAGGTGTCTGAGGCGGCTGCGGGGAAGAGGAAACGTCTCGGCCAGTGATTGGCTGAGCTCTTGTCACTTCAGAGACCGTCTCAGAAGTTCTAGTGATGTCTGGGGGCAGAGGGCAGAAGCATGACAGACACCGAGGAGCACAGAGAGGTATGTATAAGGTTTATTATTTTTCCCTATGGGTCAGGTATGTATGGACTTTATTAATTTCTTTACACAGTCGTCAGCCGTCGGCCGCGCATCACTATTACATGTAGCGATATGGAATTGGCAGCTGATGATTTTGGGTCAGGACTAGAGATGAAAATAGTGAAATATTCGAAAGTTCAAAATTCAATTCCAATAGACAGAGATGTTTCACTATTCGTACCCCATTAAAGTCTATGGGGAAAAAATGCTCGACACTTGGAAATTAAAATTCGACAAATTGGAGGTCCATAATGACACCTTTAGAAAATGAAGCAAACACCTCTGCAATGCAATTGGAAAAGCAGGGAAGCGGAATCACACCACTTATAGCGGTCCCCGGCAATAATACTGATCCCTGTAATTTTTAATATTTAATTAATAAAAATTTTTTCGTTCTAATAAAACTATTTTTCGCTTAAAATAGCATAATTGAAACAAATAAATGCTTTTTCAATTAAATATACTGTTAATAAAAAACAAAATATATAAATAAATGTGTATATATATTATTTTTATTTACAGTATAGTTAATAGAAAAAGCATTTATTTGTTTTACTTATGCTATTGTAAATTAAAGAAAATTTGCTTTGTTAATTAAATCTTAAGTATTACATGTAGCTGTATTAATGTTGGGATACCGCCAATACCGCTAATACAGCTCAATGTAATGCTTTATATTTAGTTAAAACAGCAAATGGTTTTTCTAATTATGCTATTTTTTGTTCACAATAGCAACATTAAGATAAACATTTTGTTTTATATGTATGCCCAGCTGATTGGCTGGGCGGACATATAAGGAGCCGGAGTCGGCACACTGAGCTCAGTGTGCCGGGCTCCGGCGAAGAGAGAAGACCTGGCTAACACTAAGGGCCCTATTCCACCGGACGATTATCGTTCAGATTATCGTTAAATCGTTAGAATCTAAACGATAATCGTTCGGTTGAAATGCAGTAACGATTAACGACCGAACGAGAAATCGTTGATCGCTTTATAAGACCTGGACCTATTTTTATCGTTGCTCGTTCTGAAAACGTTCGCAAATCGTTCGCATTGAATAAGACATCGTTCGGTCGTTCGCAATAGATACGAACGCAATAGCGAAGAAATACGGAAGAAGAAACGATCGCAATTACGATCATAAGTAACGATTATCGTTCCATGGAAATGAGTGAACGTTTTCAGGTCTTTCGCAATAGCGGTCGTTTGAGATCGTTAATCGTTAACGATTATGCTAACGATAATCGTCCGGTGGAATAGGGCCCTAAGCCCCAACTTAGTAATGGATTCTGTCTATTAGATGGCTTCCACTACTAAGTCTATATAGTAAAGAGATAAAGACAAGACACAAGTGAAAAATTTTTTATTAAAAAAAAACACCCCTACACCGCTTGTTGATCATTTTACAAACAGGACCACATAGAAACAGGAGCACAACACCCATCATTGTGACCGGTGTTCTGCAACTTACAGTATGCAGCATCTTTACAGATCGCTTCTTACAGTGTAGCACTCCAGGGGTTAAAGTGTCACTGGCGTTTCATTTTTTTTGCAGAAATCAATAGTACAGGCGATTTTAAGAAACTTTGCAATTGAGTTTATTAGGCAAATATGCCAATATCTGCATTCAAAAAGACTTTCCCCATCCCTTGCTCTCTCTCATTCACTGCTCATTATCAGGAAATTTCGACTCTTTTACATCAGACGGGCCCTGTCTGTTCTATAAAGAGGGAAGGGGCGAGGAGGGAGATTAGTTTTCAGCAGAGAGCAGAGAACAAAGGATTACACTGCAGGGAGCTGCATGAAAGTGGTATTCAGAGGTCAGAGCTGAGATAGATGAGATAGCCTGGCGATGTAGCTGTAAATTAAATCTGTGTTGTCCTGTTTTGGTGCCTCATCTCCCTCAACCCCTCCCCTCTCCATAGACAATCATAAAGGCAGGGGGGGAGAGCTTAAAACTGCTTTTTCATTATAAAAAGGCTTTTTTCTGCTTTTTTAAAATCGCCTGTACTATAGATTTCTGCAAAAAAAATTAAACAACAGTGACACTTTAACCCCTTAATGACACAGGGCGTATATTTACGCCCTGTGGCTGCCTCGGGGAGTTCCGAGGGGGGCCACACCGCGGTCCCGGGTGCCGCATGTAGCATGGGACTGCAGATAAAGTAATTAAATATATTTGTTAACAATGGTTTTTACAAGCTACCTCATTATATAAAAGTTATACATGTTACATATTGTTTTAATTGTAACGACTTGAGGAACATATATAACAAGGCTGCTTTACCCCAGGGCGAACGGTGCAAAAACACATACCCCCCTCCCAAATAAACAAAATGCGTTGTTGGGTTTTGCAGTGTACTTTATGAAAAAAAATTCAGTCTGTCATTGCAAAGTTATGGTGCAAAAAATAAGGGCTCATGTAGGTTTCTAGGTGAAAAAAATGCAAGTGTTATGGCTTTTTAAGCACAAGGAGGAAAAAAAATGGACGTGCAAAAATGCAAGTTGGCTGTCCTTAAAGGGTTAAGGGAGAATGCATTGCATCCCCCTTAACCCTTTGGGTGCCATACTGAACAATCTTGCCCCCAGAGGGTTAAGAAAGGGTCCTCACTTACCCCCTTGGGGGCCAGACTGATATCACACTGTACCCATACCAGCAAGGAAGGGGTTAAGTGACCCCTTCCTTGTTGGCATAGGTGGAGGGGAGGGGGGAGAGAGCTTTCTACTCACCCTCCAGGTCTTCTCTCTTCGCCGAAGCCAGGCACACTGAGCTCAGTGTGCTGACTCCGGTTCTTTATATGTCCGCCCAGCCAATCAGCTTAAAATAAAAGTGTTTATTCTAATGTTGCTATTGTGATAAAAAAAAATAGCATAAATAGAAGAAACATTTGCTGTTTTGAATAAATATAAAGTATTACATTGAGCTGTATTAGCGGTATCCTGGCATTAATACAGCTCCATGTAATACTTAATATTTAATTAACAAAGCAAATTTTTGTTCTAATAAATCTATTTTTCATTTACAATAGCATAATTAAAAGGAATAAATGCTTTTTCTATTAAATATACTGTAAATAAATAAATATATACATTTATTTATATATATATTTATTTTATTAACAGTATATTTAATAGAAAAAGCATTTATTCCTTTTAATCCCTTAAGGACCATGGGCGTACATTTACGCCCCCGCTGCCTGGGCCTTAAGGCAGGAGGACGTAAATGTATGCCCTGCCACGGTCCCGGGCTATGGAGCGGGCCACAGGCAGGCTGAATCAGAAGATCACAGATAACATTGATCCCTGCAATTCTATGGCATAGCAGGGATCAGTGTTACTGGTCCAATGTATGTATGTGATAGTTCCCTAAGGAAACTATAAGGCTATGTTCACACTACGTATCAGACCGGCCGTTACGTGACCCCAGCCGGGTAACGGAACGGCCGGTCTGTGGCCAAATCATCGCGGCCGATACTTAAGCCAATGCTGGTTGTCATCAGCCAATCGTTGTCTTTATAACACGCATTGATAATCTGCCACATCGGCCCAATTCATCAGATTATCGCTCCATGTAGTATGGCCTTTACTATGATAGCGTACAGGAAATTAGAAACTATATAACGAAAACAGCAACCTTTCCACTCTCTGACCTGAGCTGTCAGCAATTCTGATGCCTCTTTCTTATTAAAATGACTTCATTAATTTTAGAGGATTTGTTGTATAAACAGTACTGCGGTTTAAAGCAAATGTACCATCAGTACATTCGCTTTAAGTTTTGCACATGGATAGAATTGCACCAGCGTGGGGAAGCCGGTGCCACAGTCCTTTTGTTAATCTATGTCCCGGTTCCTCCGCATGGCGCGGGTCTATTACAAAGCATCGGCCGGGGGTGAAATACTGGATACAATACACAATGGGGGACATTTATGGAAGATACGCCTGAGGTATACGCCAGGGAGAAGGTGCAGATTCGCCCCTTCCTCCTGGCGTATGCCCCGCTCGCCCAATGGGCTGGCTGGGGGAGCTTGGCGGGGGCGTGATAAGGTGGGGAGGAGGCGTGGTCTGTTCCCAGACGTAACTCATGATCCAAATCTACATCGGCGTGCGCCTCTTAGTGAATCCTGTCACTAAGGGCCTAATATAACACCAGTGTACTTGTATGCCGGTCTTAATAAATGCCCCCCATTGTCTTTTGTAAGCAACTGCTTTAGATTTGGTGCTGTTACCACTTTACAAAATGACGCACTGATGTATTCCTACTCGGATCCGCACAGCTTCCATTCATTTTAATGGCCTGATTGTAGTCAGCTAGTGACTATATTTGGGTCATTTTCTAAATGTATTGTCTCACACTGAAACGTGCTGCAATCCATGTTTTTCCACTCTGAGACAAAATTTGGGTACACTTGTAAATTTACCCAAATACAGTCCCTAGCTGACTACAATTAGGCTAATAAAAACTACTTTGTATTATGCGGGTATTGGCTCTGCTACTTTGCTGACTCAGCTCTGCTGTAACATGCGGATATCGGCTCTGCTACTTTACTTACTCAGCTCTGCCTCTTTACTGACTTAGCTCTGCTACGTAGTGCAGGCATCGTCTCTGCTACATGGCTGGCTCAGCTCTGCTACATAGTGCGGGTATCGGCTCTGCTACATGGCTGGCTCAGCTCTGCTACATAGTGCGGGTATTGGCTCTGCTACATGGCTGGCTCAGCTCTGCTACGTTGTGCTGGTATCGGCTCTGCTACATGGCTGGCTCTACTCTGCTACTTTACTGGCTGTTACTTATGCTACTGCTACTTATAATGGTTAAGAGCATTGTTTGGTTACCATCTACTCATGTCAGTGAGACAAAATCGTTACGAACCTTCCATCTTCTACATCTTCTATTGGCCAATAGTGGACATGTGACTGTGTGGATGTATCAGGAATTGACTGACAAGAACTTAGATTGGTGTGATTGGCTGTTAGCGTTTACAGTGTGGCCATCATTTCCTATGGGCCATTATTTCCTAATAATTAGGGGTCTTTAATTTTCTTAAAAACAACAAATCCAATAGAAACCAAAAATAGATAGCACACCTGTCACCACTGAGGGCTTTGAAACGCAGTTTGAATGGAGTCTGTGCGCAAAGAGGTTCAGGCTGTATTAATTGCAGAAGAAAAGCTGGAAAAAGAAGTGGAAGAATACGAATTACAGTATAATGCTTTTTCCAGCACTACAATTATTAGAAAATAAAACATGTCTGAATCTAAGATGGTTAATTGTTTTTTCCTGCAATCTCTTTAAAGTGTACCTTTCAAGAAAAATAACTTTTGACCTGTCATCAGATATGTCACAAGTTATTGATCACAGTGGGTATCACTGCTTACACCCTTTGTGATCAGGAGATATAGCTGGGTAGAGAACACAGCAGCTGTGCCATTTACTCTGTTACGGCTGAGTCCATCATTGGGAGTCTTTGAAACTACATGAACAGAGCAGGCGGCTGTTGAGAGGATTGGCTGCTGCTACGGTCTCTATCCAGTGATATCTCCTGATCCCGGTGGGTCTTAGCGGTGAAACTCAGTGTCATCAGTAACTTTTGACATTATTTACATAGTCCGGTACAAACTAACTTTTCACCCTGTGGGGTTTCAGACAAGCATGAATGACAAAGACCCACAGGATCAAACTGTTGCATTTTGTACCGGATCATATGAATGAAGAATTGGATTTTGTTTTCACCACTGATGCTGTTGGACTTCCCTATTTTTCAAGTCTATCATATTGCCGTGGCACGGGGAGCTGGATGCTGGTGGGCTCTGGTGTTTTGGGGGCAACTTTTCACAGTGGCCAGGAGTTGTAATACCCACCCCCGGAAACACTGTGTAGGTACAGCAACAGAGATGAGAGATTCTGACTTAAATAGTAGTTCAACTTTACTTGAAAAATAACTTCAGTGCAATACAAAATATAAGGTAGAAAAAATACTGGTTATAAGTGCTAGTGCAAAAAATACTTCACAATACTCTGACAGCAACATTGAGATAGACTTGAGCAGAAGAAGAGAGTGAAGACTTGTGTGCAAGGGTAGTATGGGAGCCAGGTAGGAGTCCTTGTCTAATTAGTAACAGTACTCTGCCAGGATGTGTGTAGAAATATATAATCTTAAAGAACTTCCAACACTCAAGTTTAGCTATAGCTTTGATATCTGACCGCCTTCTGCGTACACAATATCAGAGACCACCTTGTGAGGTAGTATGAGTCCCAGGTCTCTGTCTCTCGGTATAGCTAACTAGTGAAGGTTTCCCTACGTAGTAGAGCGTGTGTCAGTAAGGTACCTCCACTCTTAGCATCTGTGCCTTACTGGCGATCAGTCCCTCTGCTTTTCCTTTGGAGGGGACTTCCTGACTGTAGAAATCCTCAGCATAGACATAGGATGTCCGGTTACCTTACCTCTAAGGTTCAGCACTGCATACTGGCTGTTAAGCTCTCTCTAGAACAGAATTGAACTCTCCTGACTCCTGAACTGGAACTCCCCCTGAACTAACTTTGCAATATACATTCATTATTTTCTTTGTTGTTATCATGCTGTAAAACAAAGATGAACTTACCAGAAATCCAGGTCCAGTCTCCTGTAGGCAGATTTTTGGACTTGTTCTGGTTAAAAAAAAAAAACACTAAACACACGGCTTAATATGTCTTTCAATAACATGACTACCTTCTCTCTGTGAGCACTCAGATGGACTGGGATACACTGGACTTCCTGTTTTTTAACTTTTTACTGTTTTTTGAGACAAAAAGAGTCAGAGAACAGGAAGTGCCGTGATTTCTATGATGACTAAAAAAAAAAAAAACAGAATGTAAATTACAAACGTGCTTAATATCACATCTACTGCTGATTTAGATTTTGAAAGTTATAACGACAGTGAAACTTTAACCTTTACACATAGACTGCAGCTGTTCACAGGGGGAGTAAGACACCTAGTGGGTGCAGTGGGAAACAAAGCTGGAGTCACTTGGTGTGACAACTGAGAGAGTAACTTTACCTGAGTGGTATAGGATAGGAAACCACCTGTGGGACACTACAGTATGCCTACATAGAGGATTGCAGACTCACCAACATGCATCCTTACACTACTTGGCCTTACTGGATCATGTACTATTGGACTTGTTTTGTACTTTGGTTATGTCTGATGACATGTCAAAAAATATTTTTCGTGACAGGTATTATTTTTTTTATTTTTTTTACAGATATTACTTACCAGTATTAAACCACACCACCTCCATCATTTTACATTGACAGAGATAATTTGTATTTCTGTACAATTTTGCAGCTAAAATGTTTTCCCTTAATTATAAAAATCTAATTTATTTATTATGAAATAATTTTATATTAATAAACTCAGCTAAATAATGCATCTTTATTTATGAATAATTCAAATCCTAATGGTCCCATTGTACACGGCTGGTTATTAAATAATTAAGACTGGATATTCGGAAAGATGGCACTCTGCAGTTCTCATTTTATCTAGGCAAAAACAAGATAGTTGTTCCTGGATTGAAAATTCAATACTTTCTAATGCTATATTATTTTTTTCTCTGTTCACTACATTTCTAATATAATACAATATATATATAGGATATATCAAGGAGACAAGGCCAAGGATGCCAAGAGGGGATGCACCCAATATAATAATAAAATGTCTTTGAAGGTAGTTGCAGTATGTTAATATGGCATTATTAGATACAAGATAGATATTAGACAGACTTAGGCACCAGTATGTATTTTCTTTTTTTATCATTTAACGTAGATGCCAACAGATCCAGTGTCAATGTTAACTAGTTATTAATTCAGGTTTAAATTTCATACCTGGATATATTGTGTTATTATAATCTATTTCTTGCTGAGGCAAGCATTCGGTGCCTTTAAAGGGAACCTGTCACCCCCCGTGTCGGGGTGACAGGCTCCCGACCCCCCGTTAGAGCCCCCTATACTCACCTAATCCCGCCTGGTCCCGCTTCTGGAGGTGGTCGGGTGATGAAGATCTCAGCCGCTGCAGCCCGGCGCGCGCGCTGAGAGATGAGTCCAACGCCCATAGAGAATGACGGAGCGCTGGACTCTAACGGGGGCTCTAACGGGGGGTCGGGAGCCTGTCACCCCGGCACGGGGGGTGACAGGTTCCCTTTAAGTTATCAGTAATGGTCTTTACCCTATTATTCTCCAAGAAACATGTTTTTTTTTCACAGAAAGCTTCATGTTTGTATATATACAGTCCCAATCATCTACCATATGGTCCTGTATATTCAGAAACAGAATTTCAGATAATTTCTAGTAGGAAAATTGCTGCAGAACATTTACACAAGTTAATACACATTTGTCATTTTAAAGGTGGATTTAGTGCTATTACTTTTAAAATTAAAGAGGATGTACCACAAGGTACATCCTCTTTAACCTGAACCCACGGATCCATCGGCGCCGGCACGGGGAAGCCGATGCCGCGGTCAATTTTTTCGGACCGCCGCCCGGTTCCCGTGCACGGCGCCGTTCATTCCAGCGGTACAGTCCGGTGCTGAAGCACTGGAGGTCGGCCTGTCCACCCCCAGTGGGAGGGAATTCCCTCCCCGGTATGACGCGGCTCCATTCATTCTAAGCGAGCCGCGTCATACAGGGGAGGGAATTCCCTCCCACTGGGGGCGGCCTGGCATACCGCTGGATCGAACGGCGCCGTGCTCGGAAACCGGGTGTCGGTCTGAAAAACGGACCGTGGCAGCGGCTTCCCCGTTCTGGCGCTAATCTATCCGTGGGTTCAGGTTAAAGAGGATAACATAGATAAATGCTTTTATTCTTCACTGCAAAGTGTCAAAGAAGGGCTTCCAAGCCCCTGAACTTCAGGATGGAATACCTGCCACTCCCATCCATATCCCTGCTTTATTGACAATCAGAGCTCAGATCCCAGCTGCCTGACAGTGAAGCAGGGATAGGGATGAGAAGAGGAACAAGGAGGCATTAAAGTCCTTAGCACTTCAAGGGCTTCGGAATGCCTCTTTGAAACTTTGCACCAGAGAATATATTTTCAACTTTATGGAAGCACAGATGGATATATGAAAGATACCATGTGTCACCTTGACCTAAAAGCTATTTAACAGTGTCACCTAATTGGAACATGAATTGCAAATGACAGATTCAATGTAAAGGTTTTTTTTCCAGCAAAATGTACTGATAAGCTATCCACAGGACGTCATTGCACACGGCCCATAGCAGAAGACCTTAGGTGAGCTACAGTACAGAATTGGGGAGTCTCAGCTCCTATACCAAAGAGGCATTCCCTGTAGCACATTTAAAAATGTACATAAAGAAGCAAGGATTCCAGTTTACGCTTGGGACTTCCTGCTTCTGTAGTTATTGTTGATTCGTACATTGTAAAATGTTGTGAGGGGATGGAATCCAGTGCAGTTCCGCCTTCCATCTGCTAGGGTGAAAAGCCCTGTGTGAACATGTTAATCGCACACCTCTAAGACCAGCCATGACTATAGATAGCATATCGGGGAGCAGCAACATAGCAAGGAATGGGTTACACTAAGCACTAACCTGCTGTTGCTGGGATGAGAAGGAAGGTTTGGTCCACTGTTCATAGACAGCGCAAGTCTTCTGTGAATAGAGAAATTCTCAGCTTGCTCTCACACACTTACACTCTTTCTCTCTCTCCCTTTCCTGCCCATACCACAAGCTAAGCACCGCCAACTCTTGCTGTGACTGTTACTAGAGACTTATTTATCCTAAGAACTGGCAGTGAACTGCAGACTGCAGGGAAGTGAGACACCTCCAAAACAGAGCTGTTTTTCTGATGTACGGAGTCATTTTTAGGGGTGGTGGAGGTTGTTTGAAATGACAGGACCCATCTAGGGCCTAGAGTTATAGGGCATCCAATTTAAAATGTGCATGTACTTTATATAATGTTAACAGTGCTGATATATTAAAGATAGTAGGACAATAGAATTAATAGTGTACAGGCTCTTGTCATCTCAAAGAATCATGAGCAGTTGAGCAAGCTGGTAGTACTCAAAATATGATTAGTTGAGGTCCCAACCCAGCCAATGGCAGAGGAAACTACTATTCACTCCATTGAAGGCTTCCTATGTCCTATAGCAATTATTTGGACTAGTGTTGAGCAAACCTGAAAAAATGTTCAGGTTCGACAACGTTTTCCAAACCCAAAAAGTCGGTATTTGATTATCTGCAGCTGCAGAAGTTGGATGCCACATGGATACAGCTATAGCTGTCCTGGGGTGGCATCCAATTTCTGCAGCTGTGGGAAATCAAACACTGAGGGTCGGAAAACGTTGCCAAACCCATACATTTTGTAAGGTTCGTAGTGTATTTAAGCTTAGGTGATGGATAAGTGCCCCTAACTGCCTGCTATATATTTAACGTAAACATTCACAAATGCTACTTACAGAAAGACTTAGTGCTATGACTTTACATTTTATCAACATTTCTTCCAAGGAAATATAACTGTTTTGTTTTATTAAGTAAAGAAGTTTTGTTGCAGAAAATGCACTTCTATACATTTGAATGGGGGGGGGGGGGGGGTTCCAGCATGAGTAATATCCCATTGTATTTACACATAAAGACAAACAATACAGTAAAGTGAATGTGCCTTTAATTCAGATATAATGCTTAGTAGAAAGAAAAAAGTCCAAGTGCACTCACCGGTGTAGTAGAAAATGCTTTCTTTATTCGATTCTTTCGTTCATGATAGCATGGTACGGGTAGAGAGAGGGGGGAAGGACACCAACACCTTCCACTAAGGATGACAGCTGTTTCACGCCTGTTAATCGGCACTTCTTCAGATCCCGCCCCTTCGGTCACGTCACCTCATATAGTCACGTGACGTTTCGGAATGATGGGCGTTACAATACATGTTAAAAACATCAAAAAGTTACTTATATACAAAGGTAAATCCAAGACATGTATTTACAAGAACATACTTAGGCCAGTACAGTCATTTAGACTAGGGATGAGCGAACCGAACCGTTACAAACCAGATTCGTTAAGAACTTTGCAAAAAGTTCGGTTTGGTACTGAACCAAACTTTCCAAATGTTCGTTACGAAGTTCGTTAAAATCGCAACGGCGTCGCAAAACTGTATTGTTTTCACAGAATGGAAGAGGATATAAGGAATTATTACTCCTATAATCCCTTTTGTCCTCTTATTATGTGAATATCAAGGTGTGTGACGTCACTACAGTAACAGGAAGTGCCTGAGCGTCCATGCTCTTTCTCATTGTGTGTCTAGACTGCAGAGAGAGAGGAGTTGTACGTTAGGCAGAGAGGGAAAACACATAGATTACATATCAAAACAACTGGATAAGTACAGGGAGAGATAAAGAAGGAGTATATATTGTTTGTGAGAGAAGCAGGAGAGAGGAAGATAAAAAAAAGAAATCGCAAGATCCAGTGAAAGCTTGATAAGCCCATACATAGTGAAAGAGGCTGAGAAATCAAGAGTAAGGTAGAGAGAGGGATAGATAAGCATCTAACTCAAAAATTGTTATATCTGGGGAGAGATAGGGAGATAAAAAAAAAGAAAAAAATACGGAGAGAAAAGTGAGAAGAGTCACTCAGGACACGTAGCATTGAACCAGCTACTGTTCCGTGACAGAGAGGAGACGCTTGACGTTGCTGCTGTTCTGGGTGCCGTTAACCGTGTATAGCCGCAAGCAAGCCGCAAGTTTAAAAAAACTTCAAAAAAAAAAAGTTTGTTTGTTTGTTTGTTTGTGATCAGCTGTTCTAGGTGACACTAAGTCAGCGCCCCACATAAGCTGTCCGTTTGTGCTCTGCTGGTTGCTGTCAACCCCGTCTAGCTGCCCGCAACGAAAAAAGTAAAAAAAAACTTAAAAAAAAAAAAAAGTTTGTTTGTTTGTTTGTTTGGGATAAGCTGTTCTAGGTGATGCTAAGTCAGCGCCCCACAAAAGCTGTCCATTTGTGCTCTGCTGGTTGCCGTCACACCCGTTTAGCCACCCGCAGCCAAAAAAGTAAAAAAAAACTTAAAAAAAAAAAAAAAAGTTTGTTTGTGATAAGCTGTTTTAGTTGGCGCTAAGTCAGCACCCCACAAAAGCTGTCCATTTGTGCTCTGCTGGTTGCCGTCAACCCCGTCTAGCTGCCCGCAACCAAAAAAGTTTTAAAAAACGTCAAAAAAAAAAAAAAAAGTTTTTTTGTTTGTTTGTGATCAGCTGTTCTAGGTGACGCAAAGTCAGCGCCCCACAAAAGCTGTCCGTTTGTGCTCTGCTGGTTGCCGTCAACCCCGTCTAGCTGCCCGCAACCAAAAAATTTAAAAAAAAAACTTAAAAAAAAAAAAAAAAAAGTTTGTTTGTAATAAGCTGTTCTAGGTGACGCTAAGTCAGCGCCCCACAAAAGCTGTCTGTTTGTGCTCTGCTGGTTGCCGTCACACCCGTTTAGCCACCCGCAACCAAAAAAGTTAAAAAAAACTTAAAAAAAACAAAAAAGTTTGTTTGTTTGTTTGTGATAAGCTGTTCTAGGTGACGCTAAGTCAGCGCCCCACAAAAGCTGTCTGTTTGTGCTCTGCTGGTTGCCGTCAAACCCGTTTAGCCACCCGCAACCAAAAAAAGTTAAAAAATAAAAAATGATTGTTTTTTTGTGATAACCTGTACATTTCTGCTTTGCTGGGTGCCTCCAACCCACAAAGCAATAGTCACTGAAACTTTGTGCCTTCTGGCCAATAGATTATTTCTTTTTCAAAATTTACACCAACCAAACAACTATGTCCAAGCGTCCTACTTCCAGCACTTCCCAGGCAAGGACTGCAACGACAGGTGATGAGGGTAGAAGGGGTGGCAGCACCAGGCCCGGTGGCAGCCGGGGCAACAGGCGTGGCAGCAGGGTGCAGCTACCCCAGACGCCCACGGGTCATGTAAGAACCACACAGCCAGCGGTTCTAGATTGGCTTACCCAATCCTCCAGTTCCACTGTCCAAAGCTCCCAAACGAGGTCGGCTGGATCATCCGACACCACCCTTACATGGGACCATCGGCGACAGTCCTCTGCCCCGTCCCCTGTTATTAATATGCCACTCACCTTTGGGGCACCTTCTGCCAGGGAACTCTTGGCAAACCTTGATTTGCCCTTGCCGTCTCTACCACTTTTTAGTGATGATGAGGAGGAGGAGGTAGTAGTCCCCCAAAGGCAGCAGCTGGAACGTGCAGAGGCTGCAGAGGAGGTGTTGGCTGTAAGCAGTCAACAGAGTCAGGAAGGGGCATCCAGTGCCACACCTGAGATCCTGTCCCAGCCCCTGAAGGAAAGTAGCAGTGGTGGTGATGATGATGTCGCTGATCGGACGTGGCGCCCTCAAGCAGCATTATCTTCGGCATCATCAGGGGAGGAAAGTGAGGTGCTACCGAAGCAGCAACATCCCACTGGTGCAAGGAAGCAAAGCACAAGAGGGAGGGGTAGAAGACAACCTACCAGGCAGACTTCATCAATACCTTTAAGCCTTGGTCCTGAGAGGGGACCCCCAGGCAGCGGTGGCAGTGAACAACCAGCAAGACCCCCCGTGGCTGGCAGCAAACCACAATCCTCTGTCGTCTGGCAGTTCTTTCGCCTGGGGACAGATAAGCACATCGCTCTGTGCCTGCTGTGCAATGAGAGGGTCAGTCATGGCAGGGGTGATAATCTTGGGACAACATCCATGAGGAAGCACATGGAAAGGCAACACCAACAGGCCTGGAAAAACCGTGACCCAAATACCACCTCCTGTCAGGATGCACCATACACTGCAGATCCCATCATGCAGCATCCTCTCACTGGAACTCAGGGATCGTCAGCCTCAGTTGCCAGCAGCAGCACAGTCTCACTGCCATGTACACCCCTAATGAGGCAGCAATCCCTGACCGAGTCCATGGCCAAATGTCAGGTGTACTGCAGCAGCCATCCCATGGCACAGAAACTAACCAGACACCTGGTTAAGCTGCTGATGCTTCAGTCCCTGCCATTTAATCTTGTAGTCCCCAGCCGCCACTACTTCTCTAGCAAAGCTGTCCCATCACTGCACAGTTATGTGAAGAGGTTGGCGACTCATTGGGACATTGAGTGCTGATGTCTGGTCCTCTAATTATGGGCAAGGGAAGTACATGTCCATTACTGCCCATTGGGTCAACATCCTCCCAGGAGACCATCAGGAAGTTGGCCCATTCTTGCCACTATCACCTCCACGGTGCTTTAGTAACCCCACCGTCAATTGTCTATTTGGAAACATACTGGGTGGAATCAAGAGCTGCGGAAGCTGCCATCTCAACTTGTCTGTTTTTAACAATACTGGCCTGAGAGCCATCAACTGCTGCCTTCTTCTGCTCCTCAACTGGTCTGTTTTTAACCCCTTAACGACATCGGGCGTATATTTACGCCCTCGCGCCCTGGTACTTAGCGCATCAGGGCGTAAATTTACGCCCGATGTTTCCCCAATCGCTGCGTGTT
Organism: Dendropsophus ebraccatus; assembly: GCF_027789765.1. Lineage (NCBI taxonomy): Eukaryota > Metazoa > Chordata > Amphibia > Anura > Hylidae > Dendropsophus > Dendropsophus ebraccatus. Next base: position 86,358,099 of record NC_091456.1, on the reverse strand, counting down.
CGCACACAGCGATCGGGGAAGATGGCCTGCTATAAATCATAGCAGGCCATCTTAGCTTCTCTTACAATCGCCGCTATTGGCTGATCAATTCAGATCAACCAATAGCGGCGATCGGAACCTTTCCGGTGACCCGATGACCCGGAAAAAAATGGCGGTCGGTGCTGTCCGAGGATGGCACCGACCGCCATTACTGTAAAAAGTAATGGTGCCACGGCGATCAGAGTCCCCCAAAATAGTAAATACCTGCTCTGGACCCCTCAGCTAGGTAGCTGAGGGGTCCAGAGCAGGTATTTGTACATTACTCACCTGTCCCGGGATCCTGATCGGCGTCTTCCGGGTTTGCGGCATCCTCCATCTTCTCCTTCGGTCTTCGGCTCTTTCCGGCAGTCCCCATTGTCTTTTTTCGGCTATTTTCGGCTCCAGCCTCGTCTTTTTGCGCTCTGCTGCCCCCTAGCGGCTGATAGGTGTAATACACTTATCAGTCTCAAAACACGGGATAGCCAGATATCTCTAGCCTGTTGCCAATGGGGTGCCTCCATGATGGGGAGAGCACCACACCACCCTGATAAATAACCCCTTAAGTCCCACTCGGTTGCGAGTATTGGAACATAGACAGGGAAACAACAGGGTGGCCCCTTTTGTCAATGTCTAACTCAAGGTGCGAGTATTGCGATCATGACAAGGGCTTGCAAAGGCAGGCTTCCACCCACAGAAAGCCGTTTCAGGGTTTTTGCCCCTCGTCAGTGTGGGGTAGGATTCTGGCTAGTTGGGGCAATGAAAAATCAACCAACAAAACACAGTAATCACTGAACTCAAGGAGAACAGCGAAAAAAATTCCAATGAAGTACTCAATCAAGAGTCTCCACTGATGCCCCCAAAAATTTAAATATGCAAAACAAGAGTCCGTGGAGCCTCAGTTACGAGTCTCAAAACACGGGATAGCCAGATATCTCTAGCCTGTTGCCAACGGGGTGCCTCCATGATGGGGAGAGCACCACACCACCCTGATAAATAACCCCTTAAGTCCCACTCGGTTGCGAGTATTGGAACATAGACAGGGAAACAACAGGGTGGCCCCTTTTGTCAATGTCTAACTCAAGGTGCGAGTATTGCGATCATGACAAGGGCTTGCAAAGGCAGGCTTCCACCCACAGACAGCCGTTTCGGGGTTTTTGCCCCTCGTCAGTGTGGGGTAGGATTCTGGCTAGTTGGGGCAATGAAAAATCAACCAACAAAACACAGTAATCACTGAACTCAAGGAGAACAGCGAAAAAAATTCCAATGAAGTACTCAATCAAGAGTCTCCACTGATGCCCCCAAAAATTTAAATATGCAAAACAAGAGTCCGTGGAGCCTCAGTTACGAGTCTCAAAACACGGGATAGCTAGATATCTCTAGCCTGTTGCCAACGGGGTGCGTCCATGATGGGGAGAGCACCACACCACCCTGATAAATAACCCCTTAAGTCCCACTCGGTTGCGAGTATTGGAACATAGACAGGGAAACAACAGGGTGGCCCTTTTTGTCAATGTCTAACTCAAGGTGCGAGTATTGCAATCATGACAAGGGCTTGCAAGGGCAGGCTTCCACCCACAGACAGCCGTTTCGGGGTTTTTGCCCCTCATCAGTGTGGGGTAGGATTCTGGCTAGTTGGGGCAATGAAAAATCAACCAACAAAACACAGTAATCACTGAACTCAAGGAGAACAGCGAAAAAAATTCCAATGAAGTACTCAATCAAGAGTCTCCACTGATGCCCCCAAAAATTTAAATATGCAAAACAAGAGTCCGTGGAGCCTCAGTTACGAGTCTCAAAACACGGGATAGCCAGATATCTCTAGCCTGTTGCCAACGGGGTGCCTCCATGATGGGGAGAGCACCACACCACCCTGATAAATAACCCCTTAATTCCCACTCGGTTGCGAGTATTGGAACATAGACAGGGAAACAACATTGACAAAAGGGGCCACCCTGTTGTTTCCCTGTCTATGTTCCAATACTCGCAACCGAGTGGGACTTAAGGGGTTATTTATCAGGGTGGTGTGGTGCTCTCCCCATCATGGAGGCACCCCGTTGGCAACAGGCTAGAGATATCTGGCTATCCCATGTTTTGAGACTCGTAACTGAGGCTCCACGGACTCTTGTTTTGCATATTTAAATTTTTGGGGGCATCAGTGGAGACTCTTGATTGAGTACTTCATTGGAATTTTTTTCGCTGTTCTCCTTGAGTTCAGTGATTACTGTGTTTTGTTGGTTAATACACTTATCAGCAGCTACAGGGATATTCAGAATGTAGAAAAAGTTTTTTTTTTTTTTTTCCAAATTTTTTTTTTTCTATTTTCCGCACCCTATCGTCGCTGAGTGTTGATCAGCATTGCACGAAAGTGCGCTGCTAATCAGCAACTCCTCCTTTTTGGCGTAGGGTGTTATTTTTCTATATCCTACTGCCACGGTCTGCTGATAAGTGCCGCACATAAGTGCCGCACATGCGGCATTTATCAGCAACGCCTTTGTTGCCGTAGGTTTTTTTTATACTTACTGTAAAAAAAAACACGTAAAAAACACTACATTACACCACACTACATTGAATAAAGTTTGACACTACACCACTACATACCCCATATACTAGTCCCCGTATAAAGATGACCCCCAGGGTGTTTTCGACGTCAGAGGGATACGTTATTATTGCAGCCAGTGAGGATGAATGGGGGGATCCTTCTTTCCTCCATTCATCCTCATCATCCAGTGACGTGTCTGGGGGTAGCGTAGCGTACGCTGCCTCCCAGACACGTCTTTTCCGCCAGAACCGTCCCAATAAGAGATGACGGTATGGCATGAAATTCTCCAAACTCTGTGAGAGTACCTCTGGGTACTCTTACAGATTTAGGGTACGTGCACACTGCGGAATGGCAAAGGATAACCCTTTGTGCATTCCGCAGCTGGCACCCGCCGGCGGACTGATGCGGGCGCGCGTCTCCACCCGTGTCAAAGACTCCATTCTATGCACAGGCGGATTCCATCGTCCATCCAAAGAATGAATACGTTGGATGGAGAGCGGAATCCGCCCGTGCATAGAATGGAGTCTATGACACGTGTGGAGACGTGTGCCTGCATCACTCCGCCGGCGGGTGCCAACTGCGGAATGCACGAAGGGTTATCTGTCGCAAATCCGCAGTGTGCACGTACCCTTAATTAGAGTGTATGTAGGAAGGGACACCCGAATCTAGCCCCCAGATGCCCCCCCCCCCCCATCCTCGGAACAAGTGGGAAGATCGTCCGGGAACTGATCTTCCTACTGCTGGATAAAGGTTACCACCTGTACGGGGATAACTTTTATACCAGCACCCCCTCTTCCGGTCCCTCGCTGCCCTGTAGCTTGCGGCACGATCCGAACATATCAGAAGTAGTAATAGCGCCCTAATATTTAGCAGCCATGGAGTGGACCCAGCGCTTCTGGATATGAAGGACCCCGTATCACACCAGGACAACATTTTCCAGGTGACGTCCCCCACACTGGAGAAAGGGAGACCCCAGAAGAAGTGTAGAGTGTGGCGTAACAGGGGGATCAGGAAGGACGCCATTTTCCAGTGTGACACCTGTCCTGATCCCCCCGGCCTCTGCATACTGGATCGCTCCAAGGCGCACCACACGTCATTGGGGTTCTACATTATCTAAATTCTGTCCCTTATTCCTATTTCAGGGGTCACATTGATCCAGGGATTATTCTGATCGCCATTATGGAGTCGGGAAGGAATTTTTCCCCTGTGATGAGGCTACTGTCGTCTGCCTCACAAGGGTTTTTTGCCTTCCTCTGGATCAACACAGGTTGAGTTTGATGGACACCTGTCATTTTCAACCTTCAAACTAATAATTGGCCTAATACCCCCAAATAAATTAGAATTGTCCCTTTTCCCCAGCTAAGTAGGTATTCCCATTAGAGGATGCGGTGATGCAATTACAAAGCCTCTGTGCGGCCAGGACAGTAGAAACCCCCCACAAGTGACCCCATTCTGGAAACTATACCCGATAAGGAATCTAACAAGGGGGGCAGCGGGGATATGGCCCCCTGGTGACGGCCACATTTGGGACGTGAAAATGAAAAAAATGGTATTTTTTTATTTTCTTGGCACATGTTCTACGTAAGTGCCAGTCACCAGTGGGGTCCATATGCTCACTGTACCCCTTGTTAGATTCCTTATGGGGTGTAGTTTCCAGAATGGGGTCACTTGTGGGGGGTTTCTACTGTCCTGGCAGCACAGGAGCTTTGTAAATGCGACATGGCCTCCATCCTCCATTCCAGCCTCTAAATGGCGCTCTGTCCCTTTGGTGGCTTTCTCTGTGCCCATATGGCACATTATGCCCACATGTGGGGTATTTTCGTACTCAGGGGAAACTACCCTACACGTTTTGTGTTCATTTTCTTTTTTAACCCCTTGTGGAAATGGAAAAAATCAAGGCTAGACCAACATTTAGTGTAATTTTTGTAAAATTTTTACTCTAAATCATTAATCTTGTCATGATTTTTTCATTTTCACAAGGGTCTAAAAGATAAAAAAAAACACTAAATGTGTAGCGCAATTTCCGCTGAGTATGGAAATACCCCACATGTGGACATAAAGCGCCATGCGGGTGCAGGGTAAGCCTCCGAAGGGAAGGAGCGCCATTTGGTTTTTGAAGGCTGGATTTGGATGGAATGGATTCCGAGGGGCCATGTTGCATTCAAAAGGCCCCTGTGTTGCCAAGAAAGTTGAAACCCCCCACAAGTGACCCCATTATGGAAACTACACCCCTCAGGGAATGTAACAAGGGGTGTAATGAGCATATGGACCCCACTGGTGACGGGCACAAATGTGGAATAATGTGGCGTGAAAATGAAATATTAAATTTTTTACACTATAATGTTGGTTTAGCCTTGAATTTATCATTTTCACAAGGGGTTAAAAGAGGGGGAAAAAAACAAAATGTGTAGAGCAATTTCCCCCGAGTCCGGAAATACCCCACATGTGGACATAAAGCGCCATGTGGGCGCAGGGCAAGCCTCTGAAGGGAAGGAGCGCCATTTGGATTTTGGAGGTTGGATTTGGATAGAATGGATGATGAACGCCATGTCGCATTTACAGAGCCCTCGTGCTGCCAAAACACTGGAAACCCCCCACAAGTGACCCCATTCTGGAAACTGCACCCCTCAGGGAATCTAACAAAGGGTGCAGTGAGGATATGGACCCCTAGATGACGGGCACATTTGTGCCATGAAAGTGAAAAAATTAAAATTTTCCCTTTCACGTCACATTGTTCCACATTTGTGCCCGTCACCAGTGGGGTCCATATGCTCACTGCACCCCTTGTTAGATTCCTTGAGGGGTGTAGTTTCCAGAATGGGGTCACTTGTGGGGGGTTTCCAGTGTCTTGGCAGAACGAGGGCTCTGTAAATGCGACATGGCCCTTGAAATCCTTTCCAGTGAAATTGAGCTTCCAAAAGCCAATTGGCGCTCCTTCCCTTTGGAGGCTCGTCCTGCGCCCCCTTGGCACTTTATCGCCACATGTTGGGTATTTCCGTACTCGGGAGAAACTGCGCTACACATTTTGTGTCTTTCTTTTCCTCTTATCCCTTTAAGAAAATGAAAAATTGAAGGCTAGAACAACGTTTTAGTGTAAAAAATAAATTTTTCTTTTTTCACGCCATATTGTTTGGAAAATCTGTGAAGCACCTGTGGGGTCCAGATGCTCACCGCACCCCTTGTTACATTCCTTGAGGGGTGTAGTTTTCTAAATGGTGTCCCTTTAGGGTTTTTTTAGGTTTTGGCACCCCAGAGCCTCTGCCAACCTGAAGTGGTACAGTCAAAAATGACCAAATATAAAGGAGGCATTGAAATTCACTAGGCGCTCCATGATATCTGAGACTTGTGGTTGTGTCAAATAGCGCAATAGGGCCTCATATGGGGTATTTTTATAAACTGCAGAAACGGGGCAATAATTATTGGGGTGCATTTCTCTGGTAATAGGTTTATAATTATGAAAAATATTGGATTACAATAAAATCTCTGCACAGAAAATTAAATTTTTTTAATTTCTTACACACTTGGCTTTTATTTCTGTGACTCCCCTAAAGGGTTAAAACACTTTCTGGATATGCTTTTGCAGAGTGTGGGGGGTACAGTTTCTGAAATGGGGTGCTTTGTGGGGCTTTCTAACATACAGGCCCCTCAAATACACTTTAAACCTGAACAGGTCCCTAAAAATATCTGATTCTGAAATTTTACTGAAAATTTGGAAATTTGCTGCTTATGTTTTAAGCTTCCTATTATCAAAAAAAAATGAAAGATCGTTTAATAAATGCAGCCAACATAAATTAGACATGTTGCTAATGCTATTTAATATATAATTTATGTGGTATAACCACTTTCTGTATAAGCAAAAAAGTTTCAAAGTTGGAAAAATGCATTTTTTTCAAATTTTTTCACATTATTTGGGTTTTTTTCATAAAGATTCGTTATGAGTATTGACTCCAATTTACCAGAAATGTAAAGTACAATATGTCACGAGAAAACAATTTCAGAATCAGCCGGATAGGTAAAAGCATCCCGAAGTTATTAATGAATAAAGTGACACTGGTCATATTCATAAAATTTGTCTCTGTCATTAAGGCCATTTCAGGCTCTGTCCTTAAGGGGTTAATAATACTGACATTGAATCAATCAACTGCTGCCTCCTCCTCAAGTAGCCTCTCCTCAATAATACTGGCCTGGAATCAATCAACTGCTGCCTCCTCCTCCTCAAGTAGCCTCTCCTCGATAATACTAGCCTGGAATCGATCAACTGCTGCCTCATCCTCCTCAATTAGCCTCTCCTCGATAATACTGGCCTTGAATCAATCAACTGCTGCCTCATCCTCCTCAATTAGCCTCTCCTCGATAATACTGGCCTTGAATCAATCAACTGCTGCCTCCTCCTCCTCAAGTAGCCTCTCCTCGATAATACTAGCCTGGAATCGATCAACTGCTGCCTCATCCTCAAGTAGCCTCTCCTCGATAATACTGGCCTGGAATCGATCAACTGCTGCCTCATCCTCCTCAATTAGCCTCTCCTCGATAATACTGGCCTTGAATCAATCAACTGCTGCCTCATCCTCCTCAATTAGCCTCTCCTCGATAATACTGGCCTTGAATCAATCAACTGCTGCCTCCTCCTCCTCAAGTAGCCTCTCCTCGATAATACTAGCCTGGAATCGATCAACTACTGCCTCCTCCTTAAGTAGCCTCTCCTCAATAATACTGGACTGGAATCGATCAACTGCTGCCTCCTCCTCAAGTAGCCTCTCCTCCATAATACTGGCCTTGAATCAATCAACTGCTGCCTCCTCCTCCTCAAGTAGCCTTTCCTCGATAATACTGGTCTTGAATCAATCAACTGCTGCCTCCTCCTCAAGTAGCCTCTCCTCGATAATACTGGCCTTGAATCGATCAACTGCTGCCTCATCCTCAATTAGCCTCTCCTCGATAATACTGGCCTTGAATCAATCAACTGCTGCCTCATCCTCCTCAATTAGTCTCTCCTCGATAATACTGGCCTGGAATCGATCAACTGCTGCCTCCTCCTCCTCAATTAGCCTCTCCTCGATAATACTAGCCTGGAATCGATCAACTGCTGCCTCATCCTCAAGTAGCCTCTCCTCGATAATACTGGCCTGGAATCGATCAACTGCTGCCTCATCCTCCTCAATTAGCCTCTCCTCGATAATACTGGCCTTGAATCAATCAACTGCTGCCTCATCCTCCTCAATTAGCCTCTCCTCGATAATACTGGCCTTGAATCAATCAACTGCTGCCTCCTCCTCCTCAAGTAGCCTCTCCTCGATAATACTAGCCTGGAATCGATCAACTACTGCCTCCTCCTTAAGTAGCCTCTCCTCAATAATACTGGACTGGAATCGATCAACTGCTGCCTCCTCCTCAAGTAGCCTCTCCTCCATAATACTGGCCTTGAATCAATCAACTGCTGCCTCCTCCTCCTCAAGTAGCCTTTCCTCGATAATACTCGTCTTGAATCAATCAACTGCTGCCTCCTCCTCAAGTAGCCTCTCCTCGATAATACTGGCCTTGAATCGATCAACTGCTGCCTCATCCTCAATTAGCCTCTCCTCGATAATACTGGCCTTGAATCAATCAACTGCTGCCTCATCCTCCTCAATTAGTCTCTCCTCGATAATACTGGCCTGGAATCGATCAACTGCTGCCTCCTCCTCCTCAATTAGCCTCTCCTCGATAATACTGGCCTGGAATCAATCAACTGCTGCCTCCTCCTCAAGTAGCCTCTCCTCGATAATACTGGCCTTGAATCGATCAACTGCTGCCCCATCCTCAATTAGCCTCTCCTCGATAATACTGGCCGTAAATCAATCAACTGCTGCCTCATCCTCCTCAATTAGTCTCTCCTCGATAATACTGGCCTGGAATCGATCAACTGCTGCCTCCTCCTCCTCCTCAATTAGCCTCTCCTCGATAATACTGGCCTGGAATCGATCAACTGCTGCCTCCTCCTCCTCAAGTAGCCTCTCCTCAATCATACTGGACTGGAATCGATCAACTGCTGCCTCCTCCTCAAGTAGCCTCTCCTCCATAATACTGGCCTTGAATTGATCAACTGCTGCCTCCTCCTCAAGTAGCCTTTCCTCGATAATACTGGCCTTGAATCGATCAACTGCTGCCTCATCCTCCTCAAGTAGCCTTTCCTTGATAATACTGGCCTTGAATCAAGCAACTGCTGCCTTCTTCTCAAGTAGCCTCTCCTCTATAATACTGGACTTGAATCAATCAACTGCTGCCTCCTCCTCAAGTAGCCTCTCCTCGATAATACTAGCCTGGAATCGATCAACTGCTGTCTCCTCCTCAAGTAGCCTCTCCTCAATAATACTGGACTGGAATCGATCAACTGCTGCCTCCTCCTCAAGTAGCCTCTCCTCCATAATACTGGCCTTGAATTGATCAACTGCTGCCTCCTCCTTAAGTAGACTTTCCTCGATAATACTGGCCTTGAATCAATCAACTGCTGCCTCATCCTCCTCAATTAGCCTCTCCTCGATAATACTGGCCTTGAATCGATCAACTGCTGCCTCCTCCTCAAGTAGCCTTTCCTCGATAATACTGGCCTTGAATCAAGCAACTGCTGCCTCCTCCTCAAGTAGCCTCTCCTCGATAATACTAGCCTGGAATCGATCAACTGCTGTCTCCTCCTCAAGTAGCCTCTCCTCAATAATACTGGACTGGAATCTATCAACTGCTGCCTCCTCCTCAAGTAGCCTCTCCTCCATAATACTGGCCTTGAATTGATCAACTGCTGCCTCCTCCTTAAGTAGCCTTTCCTCGATAATACTGGCCTTGAATCAATCAACTGCTGCCTCATCCTCCTCAATTAGCCTCTCCTCGATAAAACTGGCCTTGAATCGATCAACTGCTGCCTCCTCCTTAAGTAGCCTCTCCTCGATAATACTGGCCTTGAATCAATCAACTGCTGCCTCATCCTCCTCAATTAGCCTCTCCTCGATAATACTGGCCTGGAATCGATCAACTGCTGCCTCCTCCTGCTCTTCAAGTAGTCTGTTTTTAATTATACTGGCCTGGAATCAATCAACTGCTGCCTAAGTAGTCTGTTTTTAATTATACTGGCCTGGAATGAATCAACTGCTGCCTCCTCCTCCTCAAATAGCCTCTCCTCAATAATACTGGCCTGGAATCAATCAACTGCTGCCTCCTCCTCCTCAAGTAGCCTCTCCTCGATAATACTAGCCTGGAATCGATCAACGGCTGCCTCCTCCTCAAGTAGCCTCTCCTCAATAATACTGGACTGGAATCAATCAACTGCTGCTGCCTCCTCCTGCTGATCAACTTGTCTCTTCTCAACAATACTGGCCTGAGAGGCGAGCAATCTACTGCTGTCTCCTCCTGTTCCTCGACTTGTCTCTTCTCAAATATACTGGCCTGAGAGGCGAGTAATCAACCGCTGCCTCCTCCTGCTGCTCAACTTGTCTCTTCTCAACAATACTGGCCTGGGTGCAATCAAGTGCTGCCGCATCCTCCTTGTAAACTTTTTTTTCAATATTTTTTGTCACTATTTTGGCACTTTTATTTACTATATTTTATTATTATTTCTATACTTTTTTTTTCTCATTATTTTTGCATTTTTCCCCCCACTTTTTTCATTGTAATATCAACTGCAACTAAACGAAACTATACCCTATCACACTCCCACTATTGTAGCTGCAATTATTCAGCCGTTAAAACAAGGTTCGTTTTCGGTTCGGACCAATTCGAACTTCGCCGTATCGAACCGAACCGAACTTTTCAAAAGTTTGCTCATCCATAATTTAGACCCATATGACCCTGTGCATTGGTGGCAAGTATCCAGCGTGATTCACATTGGAGTAATTGCCGATTGGCATCTCCACTTCCTTTTTGGTGTATACGTTGTAGTCCCATGAATTTGAGATCTTTTATGTTCCCTTTATGGTTCTGATTCATGTGGTCTATTAAACGCGGGGCACCCTGTCCCGTGCGTAATGACCTAATATGTTCACTGAACCGCTTATTCATAGGACTAATGGTTTTCCCTATGTAGTATAGGCCACAGGTACAGACCAGGGCGTATACTACAAATTTTGTTTTGCAACAAATCATATCAGAGATATCGCGGATGTAACCACCTAGATTAACTGTCTTGCATTGTTGCATATTGGGGCACCATTTGCAGCTGCCGCATTTGTGGTTGCCATGTAGAATATTACTGAACCAGTTATCTTTCTTATGTGTGTCTCTATTGGAGTATTTACTGCGAACTATGGTATCTTTTATATTTTTAGTGCGCCTAAAGGTAATCATAGGTTTTTTTGTATAAAGTTTGGCAAGCAATGTATCATGTTGAATAATGTACCAGTTTTCAGAGATGACTTTTCGTATAGTATCTGCTAACGGGCTATATTTAAAAGAAAAGACAAAGCGTGTTTTTCCATCTGTATTATTGTCACGTTTCTTTTGGAGTTTTTTTTGAGAAAAGCAATTCCCTTTGTTGATGTTTATATGCCCTATCGTTGGCCTTTTGTAGTGTCGTAAGTGAGTATCCTCTTCTGAGGAGACGTTCTGTGAGTTCTTTTGCTTGTATTAAGTATGTCTCATTAGAACTGTTAATTCTCCGCAAACTGAGATATTGTCCGTAAGGGACGGCTGTGGAGGATGGTAGCTAGAATGGTCAAGGATGGCATTCGACGCTGTGGGTTTACGGTAGCTTGTAGTACTTATATGATTGTTCTGTATAGTTACAAGGACGTCCAGGAATTCTATTTGAGTATTATGATGTTTGCTTCTAAATGTCATACTCATGTTATTCAAATGGTGAATGAATAGAGCATACTCCTCAGCTGTACCTGACCATATAACGAAAACGTCGTCCACAAATCTTTTGTAGCAGTGCAAATGTCTTAAGTAGGGATTGTTAGTAGAGAATACAATTTCCCTTTGCAACATGGCGAGGTACAGGTTGGCGAGGGTACAAGCGACGGGCGTACCCATCGCTGTACCCTCGCCCTGCATGTACCACTCGTCATCAAACTGAAAACAATTGTTTTGCAAAATAAAGTATAAAGCCTCACAAATGAAATCAATAAATCCCTTACTTTTCTCAGTTTTTTCCAAAAGCTGCTGTATGACTGCAACACCTTTCTCGTGAGGTATACGAGTGTACATACTCTCTACATCAATTGTACCCAACAGCGCTCCCTCTGGCCATTCTATGTCCGCTAATGTCATCAAGAACTCGTTGGTATCTTTTACAAGGGATGGTACGCCCTTCAAGAGCGGTTTTAACAACCATTCCAGGTATTTAGATAGCGGTTCCGTAATGGAGCCGATAGCGGCAACTATGGGCCGTCCAGGGGGTGGAATCTTGCCTTTATGTAATTTAGGTACATGGTACCATGTTGCGGTTTTTGGGTTAGTAGGGAATAATTCTTCCAATTATGAAAAACAAAATCCTCAGGGACGTAATAAGGGAAGAAAAAATCAAAAATCAAAATCAAAAAGAAAAAACAGAAGCGGCTACAACATCAAAGGAATTCCTCCCTTTAGGAAAAGGAAAACCGGACGAGGAAGAGGACGAAGAAATAAAAAGAATTGGCACAAAACGGAAGCAAGTGTCGTGGAAGCATTAGATAATATGAATAACACCTTACAAAGCGAACCTCCGCTAGTAGTAAATCTCACTGACTTAGAACTGAATGACTCGGTACTGTCTGTTTTAAATAAGGGACTCAATTACTGTCTTACTGAAGAATTTAACATAGTGGATTTTCAAATAGATATGTTTAAAAGCATGCGTAAACTAAATCTAAAAAAGTTTTTTTCTTCTTCTAATGTTATTCCTAATGACATCAGGAAAGATGTAGAGGGCGATAAACCTGTAGAAATAGGCTCTTTAGGCTTCTTTCTAGCAGGAGCAGAAAATAAGCAGGATAGACAGGGACTTAGTACCTTGTTACATCTGTCTGAAAGTGATGAATTGTACTGTAATAATGATAATGTCCAGTTTTTTACAGGAGGTTTAAAAAGCACATTTTCTCCTCCCATAAGCCAGGAGAGCAATCTGGAATTGTTTCAGCAAAAGGTTATGGAACAAGTAAGAGCACTTATATATCCACACGATCCTGACAACATCACACCACAAGAAAAAAATGCATTAAAATGGTTACAACAACATAACAAAATCATTTGCAAAAAAGCCGACAAAGGGGGGAATATAGTCGTAATGTGGAGAAAGGATTATGAGATAGAGGGGAAAAGACAGTTAAGTGACATAAACACATATACTAAGCTAAAAGAAAACTCCACCCCTAAAATACAAAAGAAATTACAAACACTTCTTCGTACTTACGTAGAAAAAAAACATTTTATCTAAAAAAACAGCTGAGAAATTATTCCCTACTAACCCAAAAACCGCAACATGGTACCATCTATCTAAATACCTGGAATGGTTGTTAAAACCGCTCTTGAAGGGCGTACCATCCCTGGTAAAAGATACCAACGAGTTCTTGATGACATTAGCGGACATAGAATGGCCAGAGGGAGCCTTGTTGGGCACAATTGATGTAGAGAGTTTGTACACTCGTATACCTCACGAGAAAGGTGTTGCAGTCATACAGCAGCTTTTGGAAAAAACTGAGAAAAGTAAGGGATTTATTGATTTCATTTGTGAGGCTTTATACTTTATTTTGCAAAACAATTGTTTTCAGTTTGATGACGAGTGGTACATGCAGGGCGAGGGTACAGCGATGGGTATGCCCGTCGCTTGTACCCTTGCCAACCTGTACTTCGCCATGTTGCAAAGGGAAATTGTATTCTCTACTAACAATCCCTACTTAAGACATTTGCACTGCTACAAAAGATTTGTGGACGACGTTTTCGTTATATGGTCAGGTACAGCTGAGGAGTATGCTCTATTCATTCACCATTTGAATAACAATAACATGAGTATGACATTTAGAAGCAAACATCATAATACTCAAATAGAATTCCTGGACGTCCTTGTAACTATACAGAACAATCATATAAGTACTACAAGCTACCGTAAACCCACAGCGTCGAATGCCATCCTTGACCATTCTAGCTACCATCCTCCACAGCCGTCCCTTACGGACAATATCTCAGTTTGCGGAGAATTAACAGTTCTAATGAGACATACTTAATACAAGCAAAAGAACTCACAGAACGTCTCCTCAGAAGAGGATACTCACTTACGACACTACAAAAGGCCAACGATAGGGCATATAAACATCAACAAAGGGAATTGCTTTTCTCAAAAAAAACGCCAAAAGAAACGTGACAATAATACAGATGGAAAAACACGCTTTGTCTTTTCTTTTAAATATAGCCCGTTAGCAGATACTATACGAAAAGTCATCTCTGAAAACTGGTACATTATTCAACATGATACATTGCTTGCCAAACTTTATACAAAAAAACCTATGATTACCTTTAGGCGCACTAAAAATATAAAAGATACCATAGTTCGCAGTAAATACTCCAATAGAGACACACATAAGAAAGATAACTGGTTCAGTAATATTCTACATGGCAACCACAAATGCGGCAGCTGCAAATGGTGCAAAAACACGATATGATTTGTTGCAAAACAAAATTTGTAGTATACGCCCTGGTCTGTACCTGTGGCCTATACTACATAGGGAAAACCATTCGTTCTATGAATAAGCGGTTCAGTGAACATGTTAGGTCATTAAGCACGGGACAGGGTGCCCCGCGTTTAATAGACCACATGAATCAGAACCATAAAGGGAACATAAAAGATCTCAAATTCATGGGACTACAACGTATACACCAAAAAGGAAGTGGAGATGCCAATCGGCAATTACTCCAATGTGAATCACGCTGGATACTTGCCACCAATGCACAGGGTCATATGGGTCTAAATGACCGTACTGACCTAAGTATGTTCTTGTAAATACATGTCTTGGATTTACTTTTGTATATAAGTAACTTTTTGATATTTTTAACATGTATTGTAACGCCCATCATTCCAACACGTCACGTCATGTGACTATATGAGGTGACGTGACCGAAGGGGCAGGATCTAAAGAAGCGCCGATTAACAGGCATGAAACAGCTGTCATCCTTAGTGGAAGGTGTTGGCGTCCTTCCCCCCTCTCTCTACCCGTACCATGCTATCATGAACGAAAGAATCGAATAAAGAAAGCATTTTCTACTACACCGGTGAGTGCACTTGGACTTTTTTCTTTCTACTAAGGATTATATGAACAGTCACTCAGCTCTGTCTGGATGTTGCACCACAGATGGTAACAGTTAACATAAAGAGCATAGTTATATGCATGCAGTTTGTGAGGCTAAAACAGCATAAGAAGCTTCAGCAGTGCCGACTCTATACATTGACTTTTTTCATTCAGATATGTAGCAATTCCTCATGTGTTGCCAGTCATAAGTAGGTCAGTGTAAGGCCTGTAGTGTTTGCATGTCTGCTAGCATTGCAACCAATGACACAGGCAGTGATGTGCCTTTGGCCATGTACAATTCAAGCTTCCTGCTCATCACCAGGTTTACTGCTGCCTCAGTAACCATGGGATGCTCAACACTCACAGTCGGAGGAGGATATACAGTTAATTGCACATTCTCAACACAAGTTACTGTTAATTGTCCTCTCCGTTGAACTTACTGGACTTTCAATCACTTCTCTTTTAATAAGTTGTGTTGTTACTACTCCGCCACAGTGAATGGCTTCATAGCAACCAGCCAATGTCCTCCAGTGAGTGTTCTCCTTACAGTGAGGGACAGCAGTTGCAGCCACTTCTGGTGGAAATAATATACTCTTTGCTGTGTAATGATAGTGATTAATACAATATATGCTTCGGATTCTCCTAAGCCCGTTGTAATATATAATTATACTACAAATAAAAGCTCTGTGTGCCAGGCTTCCCAGGGATGTATCTATTTGAAATTAATGCTCTGTAAAACAGTACAATAACTGGTAATACTCCTGTCTATTGAACAATAAATTAGCAATTGAACTCTGTTCTGTAACTCGTTTTCCATAGTATATATTGGATGTTGTCTTTGTATATCAATACACATTATTGCTTAGCAGCAAAGACAATATGTCAAAACCAGCTCAACATAAATCTGTCACTATGCTAAGGTGCTAGGAGACTAAATCTTTTGTATATGAAGTGTTAGGCTATTATATTACATAAATATTTATTCAGTGGGGGTTTTAGGACTGCAAGGAACTAGGTTACCTGGTTGTGTATCGGTCTTCTCAATATTCAAGTAAAGCAGTATGATCATTATTGTAAATGGCCCCCATACTTAACAACGGAGAGTGTATTTAACTTCATATTGCCAGTTGAACAAAAATATTAAGTGACATAATCAGATAAATGTATGAGTCAGCTTATCATTAACTAAATGCTTGCCCTTTCCTCCTCAGGTGCACCTTGAGCCTCTTGCCAAGACCAAAAATAATATAATGTCCAGCCATTCTAAAATTATCGCAGTACAGAAGGAAGCCAAACATGTCATGTCAGGGTTCAAAAGTCATTAGTTTCTGCATTATCCTTGAAGAAGAGGAATAAGAGACCAAACACTCCATACTAATTATTGCCATCTCAGAATAGTCCCCCCTAATATCTCTTCAGCGGCAGTATATCTTGAAATTAGAGGCTCTGTCATCAAGGGCAACATTTGGCACTGAGTTGCCGCAAGTCATATGAGTGCCAACTAAACATCCTTAAAGGGGTTGCCCAGCCTTAGAAAAACATGGCCACTTTCTTCCAGAGACACTCTTGTTTCCAGTTTGGGTGGGGATTTGCAACTCCATTCCACTGAAAAGAATGGAGCTTTAAGTGCACCTGTCGATAAAAAAAAAACTTTTGACATGTCATATAGTCATAGTTCAGAGAAGGCAAAGTCCAGCAGCATTCACACAGCTTCAGTAATCTTCTCAAATTTATTGAAGCATCCAGGCAAGATACAACATTTAAATCCCTGTGGAGTCTTTGTCAAGTATGCATACTTGACGAAAACTCCACAGGGAGTCGAAAGGTTGTATTTTGCCTGGATGCTTCAATTAATTTGTGTGGATGCTGCTGGACTTTGCCTTCTCTGAACTCTGTTTACGGCTACTACTGGGATTTTGGCCGTACCAGCGTGCATCCCTTACGCATAAGATTTGGGTCTATCTGGTGCTGTTGGAACTTCCTCCAGCTTTCTATACTGATGTCATATAGACATGTCAAGCCTTTTGATCAGTACGGGTCTGAGTCTTCCAATTGAGAGATAGAGCACTCTGAGTTTTAAAAAAAAGGGGTCGGCTCTGTAGGAGACGTCAAAAGTTTGATCGGTAATTTTTTATAATGACAGGTATACTTTAATTGCAAACAACACCTGAACTGGAGACAGGAGTTGTGTTATCTCTGGAAGAAAGCGGGAATAATTTTCTAATGCTGGATAACCCCCTTAATCAAAATCATCAATTAAAGGGGTATTAAAGCAGAAAATTGTATATAAATAATTACCAATATAGACTTCACCAATATAGGGCAATCAGTAATAATCAGGGCCATTAAGAAGGGCCTGCAGGGGCATGATGAATGCTCACAGTTAAATGCTGCAGCGCTCTGACTGCCATTGGCTTCCTGCCCTGCCAGTCTCTCCTGTGGCTGAAGGCAGCCTTGTACCATCCACAAGAGCCCTCCATACACATACCTCCATACACATACCCGCAATCCCCTGGTGCTTATTCTCCCAGTACCCTGGCAACTTCTGTGTTTGGGGAGCTGGCAGAGTGGAGGACTGCCAGTGGACTGCTCCAGGCCTGGTGAGTATAGTGTGTGTGTGTGGGGGGGGGGGGGGGCGTTCAAATTTCATGGGGCCCTGTACAGTGTTTTCCTATAGGTCCCTATGAATCCCGGCTAAGCTACACCCCTTCTAATAATTCTATCCCCAGTGTACTTTTGCACATTTCATGCCTGCCAAGAAGTTAAGAATAGAACTAAAAAAATGTGTATTGTCTATGGCTCCCCGACTCCTCCCTTCTTGACATCAACCTTTAATGTAGCAGGAGGCTTGGCTGTATTTTGGGACATTTAGGGAGAGTGAGGTGTGTTATGCAATATGTTTTCTTGTGCTCAATGGTGCTACAGAAACTGCAGACAGGGAGTGAATGCAACAGGTGCTACAACCTCACTACAACCAGGGTTTTTTTTGTTTGTTTTTTGCAGAAATCAATAGTCCAGGCGATTTTAAGAAACTTTGTAATTGGGTTTATTAGCCAAATATACCATTATCTGCATTAAAAAAGCATTTTCCCAAGCCCCCTCCCTCCTCTTTTCCATCCACTGCAAAAAATCAGGAAATTGTGGCTTGTTGCATCAGACGTACCCAGTCTGTTCTAGGGAGAGGGGAGGGGGGAGGAGGAAGGAGGGAGTTAGCTGACAGCAGAAAGCAGATAACAGAGGATCACATGCAGGAGCTGAAGGCTGTAATCAGCAATGCTTGAAAATGACAGAGAGAGACTGTCGAAACGTCGCATATTGATTTGCTGTGCTGCACCATTATTTTGATATACTACATGATGGAATAAATTTAAATCACGTTTGACACGCATTGGAGTTGCCGTGGAGTATCTTCTGAACTGTAGATAGATAGATAAATGCACTTTAATTGTCATACCATACTTGCTATTTTGTATGTCAAAATGTGATCAGTCTTTAATAGCCTTTTCAATTCTGTTACCTTATTGTTTATTCAGCTATTTTTACCTCTATACTTCAACAATGACATGAACACATTAGGATTGAAGATATGTGTTAATACTAAAGTGCTATTGTTAATGAAGTATGACACAATGTCTAAAGTAATCCACATTGGGGAATCGTTTCTGAAGTCACTTCAATTAACCTCCTTATAAAATTTACTCTGTGCTTTTTTTTATTATTAAAGTCAAGCAATTTATTCTCTCAGTAGTCCTCTTCCCATTGAGTTGCCCCAGAATTTTCCACTTATGAATTTGGAAATCTTGATGCAGAATTCTGCTAAACAGAAAAAAATGTTGTTTTACAACATTGCAGACAGGACCAATTCTAGCTTTTCTGCTACTTGAGCCTAAAATTTAAAGCGACTCTGTACCCACAATCTGCCCCCCCCCCCCCCGCCCCAAACCCCTTGTACCTTCGGATTGCTGCTTTTAATCCAAAATCTATCCTGGGGTCCGTTCGGCAGTGATGCAGTTATTGTGCTAAAAAACAACTTTTAAACTGGCAGCCCTGTGTCAAATGGGCGTGGCCTAGAATATCTGTGCCCTAACTTTGCACCACCCCTCCGTCCCTCCACCCAACCCTCTTCATCATTAGGAATGCTCCAGGCAGATTTTCTACTATGCATCAACTGTGTCAGCATGGCACATGGGCTGGATCGTTAAGGCACCTGTGCAAAGAGAATGCATGGAAGCGAGTGACTTCCGGCGTATAATCACTGGTCAGAGAAAAGGACTCACAGCGCCGGTGGATGTGAGCGCGCGCCCGATTTGAACGGCACCGAGGGACGGGAACGGAGCCGCGCTGCGGGAAAACTATAAGCTTCCGTAAGCATATGCGCCAGCGGCTACTGGGGGGGCAAAAAAAATTTTTTTGTGAACCGCTTCTTTAAATTGCACTTTGGAGTTAGTGTTTGTGGGGGTTGCACAGAGGGGCCTACTATTATTTGGGGGTATGCAAAAGGGCCTCATACTATACATGAGCTGTACAGAGGGGAAGAATACTATATAAGAGAGTGCACTAAGGGCCTTATATTATACAGGAGTTTCACTGAGGGGACTAAAACAGTGATCCCTCAAGTTATAATGCTAATTAATTCCAGTGTGACCATTGTATGTTAAAATAATAGTTCAAAGCAAGATTCCATAAAAAATAGTTCAAACGAGATTCCATGCAAATAAAATTGAGCTGCCCTAACTGGTGTTCAAAGCAGCAGAGTAGCATACGAGTGTTGCTATTAGTTACACCCTTTGCAAAAGTCTGTACTTATAAGTGTAATGTAGCAGTACCACAGTTTTCCCACTAGATGTCGTTGTTACAAGTATTTATATCTGGATATTGTACAGCTGTAGGAGCTAAAGGGTTATTGTTTTTCCACATGGATCTGTACACCAATGAGAGTTCTTCTTCTTCTCACCTATCATCTTTCTCTTTGTATCTTACACACGCACTCCTTATCCACAGTCAGGGATCATCTCAACCCACACCGTAGACATCGCAACACAGGGCAGGACAGTAGCCATAAGAAGTATGGAACTGATTGGATAGAGCAAAGTTGCTAGAAGCCTAAACAATCTATCTCGCAGCGCGGGTGTTATCAGATAACTCTGACCACTCTGCTCATCCCAGGTAACAAGGTCTGGGGCTTGTGTCACCCTCTAGGACGGGTCACCCAAAACTGGTGGGCAATAGGTGGTGCAAAGACCAAGGAGTCAAACAAGGGCACAAGTATTCTCTCTAATTTCAAGTATTCTACTTATTCTACCTCCAAAGTTCTGGCAGAGCACAGTACTACTTGGGTTGGGACTCTCTCGACATCCTCCTCTCTACTCTTCTGATCCTTTTCTACCTCTCAGCATGCAACCCAGCCAACAGGGCTTTATCACCCTCCTCACTCTCAGTACAGATCTGTTCCTGTTTTTTTAAAGTCTAAAATTATCAAGACAAAAATATACTGTATTTTCCTGTATCAAGTATCTTCACAGTAAAAAAAAGTATATTTATTTTAACTGGACTCTGTGGTTCTTCATCAAGCACCTACACAGTAATCACAGCTTCTTGGGTTATCTCCCCTTTCTGTTGGTGGCAGTGCCAATAGCCGGGTGGATCACTACTCCACTTCAGACCACCATGATAATTGCCCAAGCGACCCCCAAACAGCAGGTTACTGTCCACTGGGGAAAAGGTATAGCCAGCCTACTCACAATAAAAGCAGGTGTTCCAGCATACCTGTGTGCCCAACCGGTACTGGCGTCACAACAAATTACCACCTGGCAGGGCTATACCTCGGCCAACCACTATACCAGTGGAGTCACGCTGTTCCATCTAACTTGTGACCGGCCGTCTGTCACTGCTCACCGGCAGGGCAGTCACCACAGGAGAACATGTAGTACTGCACTATACTGTAGAGGCGCTACCATTCAATGCATGCATTTTGTAATATAGGTGTTTTACCAGCAAAATGCCCACTTTTACTGGTATAATCATGGTATGTGTCTGGTATGTGTCATCTGTATGTGATGTGATGTGATCTGTAGCATTATGCAGTATTTGGAAAGACATTATATGTTGAAAATATTTAAACCTGAGGCCATTTTAACTTAAAACATCACTGTACTATATGGGGGCTGCAAACATGGACCTGATACAATATTGGGGCTTTACACAGGGGGCTAATATTATTTAGGGGCTGCACAGAAGAACCTAATGCTTTATCTGTGCTGCATTGCATCTGTGCCTAATACTATATAGGAGCCTGTACAAACACAAAAAGGCATAATACTATTTGTGGGCTGCACAGAGGGGCCAAAACTGTATAGGGACCTAATACTATATGGGGCACAGAGTTGGGCCCAACCACTATATGAGGACAAAGAGGGGGCAGAGCAGATGGGGAGTTTGTATACAGACTGGGATGATGCAGAAGCAGGGAGCCTAAAATGTTTGTCAGATTCTGAAGAGATGAGTTGTGACTGGGAGAAGTCTTCATGATGGCCCGTGCCAGATGAAGAAGAAAAAGTAAAGTTAGCTACTGCAATAAAAAAGATGCCCTCTGTGGGTTAATAGATGTAACTGCACTGTAGTGACTTATACAGTCTGCAGAGCCATCGGCTTTTACATGGGGAGCCTATTGGTCTTTGTGTATTTGTGTATTCTTTATTCAGTAGTAGTGTAGTGGTATTGTCATGATCGCGCCTAAAAAAGGCATCAGTGCCACCCTATGTTGCGAAGATTCGACCTCTGCGCCAAAGACTGCGCTTTTGGCAATAAGTCCATGCCTGGTTTTCCTATGTTCTTTGCTTATGTGATCCGGTCCATGTTTTCTTAGTTCTCCCTGCACTTTCCTTGTTGTGGTCTGTTCACTAACTGTGTCTGCTGTGTTGTGATTGACAGGTCTCCTCACCTCTGGCTTTCTGTGTTTCTCTTGTGTGTTTCTCCTGTTCAGCCTATCAGCTTGGAGTCCGGGACTTCTGTTCCCTTATACCTTGGTCTCTCCCTTCACTCTGGGCTCTTGATAGCTTTGTCCAGCTAGTCTGTACTGCTAGATCCAGCCTTTGCCATTCTGCCTGTTTCCTTGGTTTCCTTATGCCTTTGCCTGTTTCTCTCTAGTCTTTGTTTTTGGGTTCAGTGTTCCTTGCTCTGTTCTCAGTTCATATTGTTTTTGTCTCTGGCTTCTGTTTTACAGTTTACCTTGCCTACTGTCTGTTATAGTGCCTTGTCCTAGTATCTGCTTTCCGTGTGTATTAGTGATTTTTACCTGGATTTCGTGACCTCGACCTTTCTTGTGGATTTTGCTTCTGTACTTCTGCTGCCCGTTTGTTGCCAACATTGCCCGACGACTATTCTTTTATTGTGTGAGTTTCGTCTTGTCTTGTTTTGTGTTTGCACGTACTGCAGCGTAGGGAACGCCGCCCAGTTGTTCGCCGCCATCTTAGGGCGGATTGTGGCAAGTAGGTAGGGACAGTTAGCTATAGGGCCCACTTGTTTTGTGTCTATTTGTTCCCAGGGGCCCTGACAGGTATTATTCATTATATGGTGGTAATATCTGTCCCTTGTAAACCAGAACTGTTTGGATTATTGGTCCTAGTATACTGGATTTAGTAAATAACAGTAGGGTGGTAAGAGTGTTCATGGTTTGGTGGTAATATTTGCCCCTTATATATCATTTGTTTTAATGGTCTTGGTATACCTGATTTGATGGTGGTTATATGTATGGTCATAATTTTACTTCTTATATACTGGTGTTATTTGGTAGTTGTATGATTTTAATTTGGGGAAAAAAAATATTGGGGGAAAAAACTTTGAATGACACAAACTTAATGATAATAAAATAGATGGTGAGACAAACAAATTTTGGTAGTCAGGAAGTGAAGCAAATGAATATAGAACCAGAACAAACTACACAAACTGATCCTTATCCATGAACCTTTTTCCTAGATCTATCCTTGAAGGCTAAACCCTAGTTTAGACATCACTTACCCTAACTGTCTCAAATTGGAACTGGGATTACTTAAGACAGTAATGTAATATTAAAGAGGTGATTTGCCTACATAAGAAAAGCTTAGTGTAAATTAGAGAATTTTTCAGGAATAGTTGTACTTTGTAATGGTGCCTTTCATTCTACCATAACATGTATGATGGAACCCCCAAAATATTATTTATGGGAAAAAATAGGTGAAATTAGAAAAAAGAATGGAATATGGTAACTTTTGGGGGGTTCCTGTGTCTACGCAATGCACGTATATGGTGAAAGTGACATGATATCATTATTCTCTAGGTCAGTCTGAACACAGCCATTTACAGGTTTACACAGATTTTCTAATGTTTTTATTTTTTTTTATGAAATCATTTCTTTTGCAATTAATTATTAATCAAATGGGCCTATTGTCACTCCTATAATGGTTTTACTTTTTCACCTACAGGGCTGTATGGGGTGTAATTTTTTGCACCATGATCTCTAGTTTTTATTAATACCATATTTGTGTAGCTCTGACGTTTTGATCCCTTTTTATAAATTTTTTATAATTCTGGCGATTTTCTCCTCATTTCATTTACACCTTTTGCCGTATGGGATGACGATTGTTATATTTTAATAGATCGGATAATTACACATGTCACGGTAAATAATATGTTTATTTATTTTATATGTTTTATTTGTATAATAAGATAGGGGGTGGTTTTAATTTTTATTGGGGGAGGACTTTGGGGAATTTTTAAAAACATTTTTACTTTTTTGGTGTTTCTCTTAACACTTTTTAAGGGGGGGACTTTTACATGCAATCATTAGATTGCATACACTGATCACTGCTATGCCATAGGCCTGTGACCTGTGACAGACTCAATGAGCAGAGCACCTGCCAGGCTGCACGGTGGAAAGTAAAAGACCTCCAGCAGTCTGGGAAAGCAATCGGGATCCGCGCAGTTACACTGCGGGGGTCCTCATTGGTAAGTGACAGGAGCTGCAATCACTGCATTTAAGGGGTTAATGATAGGCTGCAGCATGATTGGTGCAGCCTGTCATTGGCAGTGAGGGTCCAGATGCTGATTGCAGCCGGCCCCCACCTGCTATGAAGCACGCTCTGCTCCTGAGTGCACTTCATAGCACATTAGACACCCAGGGCGTACAAGTACATTCTGGGTTGTCTGGTGACAGGGTGTACCTGTACGCCCTAGGTCGTTTAGGGGTTAAGACATTAGCTATACTCTGAAGTATACTGCCTGTCTTGTACATTAATGTGTTTCAGGGGGTTAAGCAGTGAGTCAACTTCTGAGACCGCCATTAATCTGAAAATTTTATTATCTATTATGTGATGAGTTATGTGATTAGCAGATTAGAGGATGTTGGGAAAGCCCCCTTAATTTATAATCTGAATTTAATTTGTATCTGAATGCAGTATTTGCATATGATACACATAATGTGCAGTCATTCATTATGTTTTAAAATAAATTCACCATCCATGCAGGCTTCATACACCTTACTTACAACATTATATTATTTCCTCTCAGTTGGAAATCAGCCAGGAACAGACATCTGTGGGAAATGTCCATAAAACAGAGGATACTACAGCCTGTGCACACATCCTGCTCAGCACAATATACTAGAAATGTTATCAAAACATTTATTACTAAAACAATCTATTACTAAACAAGCACATTGTCTTTAATATCCATATTTATCTTGTTCATTTGGATTACAGTGATGAAGTTAGGGTTTGTAATAAATCCTTTTTATTACTAACTTGGTAAAGGAGTTTTCAAGAGGGAAAAAAAGGTTTTCATATTAATGGGGTGTCAGAAAGTTATACAGACCTCCACTGTCTTCCTTTTTTAAAAAAAAAATATATACACAATAATTAAATGGGCTCTGCGTAACAGTTTTTGTAAGTATAATCTTATGTACCTCTATAGTTACTAAATAATACAGGTATGCAAGGAACAAATTATCAATTTTACCGAACAAATTCCAGTATACCAAGATTACTTCTAGCTACAAGTCAGTAGATAAAAATGTCAGTTCCAATGTGCTCTTGCATTTCTTTGTCACCGTAGATCGGGAAGAGAAGCCACCATATATTATTGACCCCGGTCTTCTGGTTACTGTGACTCCAGACTCTATTAAGAAAATCTGTCCTGAAAAAACATTTATGCCATCTGCCAAGCAAAGATGGGTCCATGCCTGCGGTCATAGTTGAAAACATGCTGGTCACTTCGGTGCCCACAAGACACTTTATTAGCTCGGCATTGGGTTCTTGTTTACCTCTCTTGCCAAGGCCTTTCTGCCTCCAATTATTTTGAGGAAGCGGAGTTCCTCCAATTGCTTAGAAGGAGGGGCAGTCAAATCTAGGAAGAGTCATGGTTTTGCATGTATTAATTATGAAGGCCACTGTGCTCTTTGTCAAAGTGAAATACGCGAAACGGGCATTGGGTAAGTGGTTGCAGTAGGTAATATACTTTACTTATCCACAGGAAGTGTGGTGCACTTTGCACTTTATTTACCTTCATGTACCTTTGTGTATACGTATGTGTGATGTCCCACCACGGGTGTTGTATATGCACCCCAGTGAGTCGTTCACTCAGGTTAAAGAGAGATCAGGAGTCATGGGCTAACTCTTTATGTGATGTATGCTGACGAGTTACAGGTGCTCTTTATTTTTATCCTATCCCTTTCTTCCTCTCTTACGCACACTCAGCCCAACCAGCCCAGGGTTTAGTTTTAGACTTAGTTTTCAGTGAGAAAGGACATACAATGTGACAGTTCCCGGAGAAGTTAAGCCAGGGCCTGGCTACGGCCAGGACCCCTGACAGGGACCAAAGACAGATGCAGCTAAATATTTTCTTTATGAAAGCAGTCACTACAGTTATGCAGTGCTAAGTTCCAAGTAGGGCAGAGAAGCCACCTAGGATCACCCTAACCCATGCCAGGAACGTGTCTAAACCGTGCAGGGCAGACTCCTAATACAAGAGGAGCTTGCCCCAGTAGGAATAGGTCTATGTATTATACTGCACTGTGTAAGACAACTGGGTAACCTTGGAAGTCTGCTACACCCAAATAACCGACGACTGGGGCATGTGCTACCCACCTAGGACTGGTTCTATATCGCTGAATGCGGTTAGACTTAGTCTCTACGAGTATCACTTCAGTTCCGGCAGAGTATAGAGTCTACATTGAGCAGGGCTGCTCTGGCTACTCCTCTCCTCTCTACCTCTACAATGCACTTACTACTTCAAGCACCTACTTCACCTACTTCTGATTTTACTCTGCTGTCAGCAACCAAGTTTATCAAGATTTGCACTCTCTGTATTGAGGGTACTGTTTCCTGGCAATTTTGTTCAGTAAACTGTTCTATTTTTGTACTAAATGCACAGGACTCTGCTTGCTCTATTTGCGCCTGGACCTATACACACACCACTGTCTACCTTCTCTCTTGGTGGCGGTACTGACATCCCAGGTGAGTCTACTACCACTCAAGGTTACCATGAAAAGTGCCCAAGGGACCTTCAACAAGCCTGAAGGTTACTAACCATTCAGGGACAACAAACCAGCCACAAAACAGGTACCAACATCACATCTGTCCACTACTACAGTGCTGGCTTCACGACAATCAACATCACAATAACTGGCCAAGTACCACATATGCCCAGTGCCATCTTTTTATATTTTCACATATTACATTTATATGATCTTTATATTTATCTGATATTTGTGCTTCCATCTTCCAATGGATTTGTTGTCTGTTTGTCCCCCTTTATTTTCTTATCTGATTTTAACATGATTCCATAAGGATCCATTTGTATAAAAGTACTGGGGTCCTGCATCTTTTGGTGTTGTTTTTTTGGGGGGATAAAGATTCCTTAGGATGTAGCAGTCCCACTGAGGCTGTCTGGCTTTCCTGAGCATGCAGCAGTCCTGCTGAGGCTGCCTGACTTTTTAATTTCGGCCCACTATGTATTTGAGCTTGACACCCCCTTTCTAAGCTCTCCCCTCTCCAGTCTATCCTGAACGCAGCAGCCAGACTAATCTTCCTGTCCAGATGTTACACTGATGTCTCCCCCCTGTGTCAGTCACTACACTGGTTACCATTAAGTCCAGAATTCAGTTGAAACTCCTCACCCTCACCCATAAAGCTCTCCACAATTCTGCCCCTCCATACATCTCCTCGTACATTCTACGTTGTTCTGCTAATGATCTTACACTAACATCTTCCATAATCAGAACCTCTCACTCCAGGATTTCTTCGCCAGTTCTTTGGAACGCCCTACTCAAATACCTCATAACCAGTGTTGGACTGGGTTACCGTAGGCCCACCAGGGAATTAATTTTAACATTATTATAGCAACGTACAAAGCAGAGTATGTGACCAGCGATGCTAGCTCACTGCTAGTAACTTGTCAGCAGGTTTACATATAAGACGGAGAGTTACAAATAAGTGCACATAACTTACAGGCGTGTGCAGTAGTGCTGGGGAATTATATGTTATCCTGGAGCTAACCCGGGAGGCTCACTATGGGATGGGGCCCACTGGGGGATTCCCCTGCTCCCCTGTGGGCCAGTCTGAGCCTGCTCATAACCAACACCCACAGTTTCAAGCATGCCCTAAAGACTCATCTCTTCAGGCATGCTTATAACATTCATTAAACTTGTTCCCCCTTCTGTTGTCCCCTTACTTTCTACTCTATATCCTTGACAGTTTTATGCACTTTATACGTTTTACCTGTAATGAGACACTAGCGTGTGAGTGGCTTATCCTGTTCTTTCTGACTATGTACAATGGCTGGACCATTGGCAAATAAACACTTGTGCCCCTTGTGTCACCCCCAGTTGTAGTATGTAAGCCCCAGCGAGCAGGTCTCGTATTCACTTTGTATTTTTATTTATTCTAATTATTTAATTTTGTAATATGTAAATGTAACCTCTGTACTGTGTGTTTTTTTTTAAAAAAAAAGCACTGCGAAATCTGTTGCCGCTATGCAAATTATTATTATTATTGCATACAGCAGGGATTGTCTTTATGAGACAATCCCTAAAAGAAAGTTTAAAAAGTTTAAAAAGGTCAAAAACATTAAAAAGGCGCAAATCTTTCCTTCACAGTTTTCCATTCCACTCGATTCCACTCCTGGTTTTGGCCTAAAATACTAGCTGAAATACAAAGTAGGAACATCGTTTTAGGGTGTGACAGTCTTAAACTCACAGAGAAATCCAGGTTTCATTGTATCATGTCACTAAGCCATGGTGCTGTTATTTGCATTCATACTTTATAATTATTTCAGTTACGAAATATCAAATAACAAAAGATTAAATGATGAATAGACCTTTGATTTGATACAATTGTGCCTATCACCATCTGAATGTTGTTACACATGGATAGCTAACTTTAATTCATGCATTATCAGCTAATCATTGCATTACACAACCAATGGTATAGGGTTCTAAGGCTATGTTCACACACAAAATTTCATTGCAGTACTGTTGCAGGACTTCCGCGACTTCTCAGAAATGATGCAATAATGCAATAGAATGATGCAGCTCTGCAACTGATGTGTAAACACAGTCTCTTTATGAATAAGCAAATTAGCCTGCATATTTTCATCAAGCCAAAAATGATGGGTTCCTCTGGAGTTTTCATTAGCCGGTTTTGGAATCTTTCGTGTTTGCAGACATTCTGCATAATGATGTGTCCTCCGTTGAATGAGTCAATTTAGAAAACCCTTTTACATGTCAAAAGTTTCACTGCTGAGACACTCACCCATCAGGAGAACGAGCCAGAAGCAGCACATGGTAGAGCATGTCATCTCCCAGCTTAGGGTACGTGTACACCGTCCGCCCAAAGACATGTCAATTCTTTGGGCAGATGGCGGAATTCGCCAGCAAATATCGTTGAGTCTATAGAATGGGTGGAACTTCAAGCAGAGGCCGCCCGGCAGATTCTGCTTGATAGCCTGATCACTTTAGTAAATGAGTGCCGATCTGCTACACGGCAAGATTATTGTGCAGCAAGGGTTTGCACGGACATGATTAGCAATGTCCGTGCAGCCCTGGTTGTAAATAATAAACTGTATACATTACCTCTCCACACTGGTGACTGGTGACACTGGCCACCAGTACTCAGCAAAATCTAGTTTGGAAATGTTTTATTTGCTTGTGGAGGCTAAACAGACTTCATATACAAACACATATACAAGCCAGAATTAGGAGCATAGAAGAAGTGATGATGTAAGTACATTCCTTTTGTTCAGTTACTGCAGTAACTTACAAAGTTTTGTCACTCAACAGGATGTCCCCCTGTAACCTGGAAAACAAACAGCAGATTCCAAAAAAGATTAACAAAATCTCCTTCCGTTTGAAAATACAATCATTTAATTTTTACGAGAAGGAATGGACCAGAAATCAGCTGATTTTTAACAGGATGGAGGAGTATTTTGAGGGATAAACAGGAGTTTATTATTTTAGACTGTTTTATTGCATTGTTCCCATGGCTCTCACAACCTTTTGTTTACAGACATATTTACAGTGCAAACTCAGGATAGTTACACAGCTCAAGATAATTACATAGTTAAATATTGCACTATATGAAATAAAGTTAATATTTTCTCAAGCCACGGTCTGCATTTCTATGCTATTTTTATATGTGTTTATAGTAGTAAGTAGACATTGAATGCTGTCCTGAATTAGTAGTAAATTAATGGGAAACTAACATCAGGGATATGCATATATCTCTGCTGCCAGTTTCCAGTTACCTACTGAGGGTGGGTTCACACTGAGGAATTCTCGCAGATAAATTCAGTGGAATTCCATTGCCTGTACGCGCTCACGGGCTCGCGCCTTTCCGCCGGCTCAATAGACACCATTCTATGGGCCGGCTGATTCCGCATTCCGACGAAAGAATTGACATATGAATTTTTTCAGCGGAATGCGGAATCCGCCCGTGGATAGAATGGTGTCTATGGCACGGGCGGAGAGGCATGTGGCCGTGAGCGCATACAGCCGATGGAATTCCGCTGAATTTATCCGCGAGAATTCCTCAGTGTGAACCCACCGTAAGAGAGCATCCATAGGTACCTTCCCTGTGGTTTAGCATCTAGGAAAAGTGTCATGGCCACGGCGACGTCCCATGCTTCGGGCCGCCGCCGCAACCTCTCTCTGCCCCATGCAGCCGCCGGGGTCCCTGTGCAGGGACCCGGCGCTGCTACCAGTTCGGCCCCAGGGGCGCCTTACCTCGCCCTGCTCCTGTCTCCGTCTGTGCCGGCCGGGGACGGGGACGCGCGTGCGCCTGCTGTCTCAGATTTAAAGGGCCAGTCCGCCCCTAATTGGAGGTTTGCACCAATCACTCCCTATAAATCCCAGCATGCCCTGTCCCTCGTGTTGGAGCCTCTACATGCTTCCCATAGCGTTTGGCCCAGCTCCCTGTTGTTCCTGACCTCAGTCCTTGTTCCTTGTTCCTGTTCGCTACCCGGTCCCTAGTCCCTGTCCGCTGCCTTCCTATTGTTCCTGAGTACTGTCCGCCACCTGCGATTACGCCTACAGACTTCTGCCAGCACTATCTCCTGCCTACTGCTCCTGCCACGCCTCGCCTGCCGTCACTAGCAACTAAGCCAGGGGTAGCGACCTGGGGGTCACCTGCCGCAGCAAGCCCATCCCGCCTTGCGGCGGGCTCTGGTGAAGACCAGCGGCCCCTTAGACTCCGCTCCCTGCTGAGGTTTGTGCCATCACTAGTGACGGTTCAGTGAATCCAAGACTCCAGGCGTTACATAAAGTAACTTTTTTTTGCATTGACAGTGTTACAGAGGTGGGTCTATAACAGTATTTGTAAATACCCTGCTCTCCAGCCACTGCTCTGTCTCCAGGCCACCCCCGTGCCTCCTCCAAGAATGATTGACAGTCACCTCTCCCTGTCAATCATCCGTGCTGAGCGCGCTGACAGGGACTGGTGGTGACTAGACACATGTGGGGAGCCTCCCAGATGACTACCTACCGCCCCTTTCCCTGCCGCGCGCCAGGGGATTCAAATTAATTTTCTCCAGTATAAGGCTATGTTCACACAATGTGAGAGACCGGCCGTTCTGTGACCCCGGCCGGGTGATCTTTCCGGCCAAAGGGTTCTGATGCGGGCACATCAGCGCGCGTCCGCATCAGAACCTCCCACAGCATACAATGAAGCAAGCAGCCGGAGCCGCTCGCTTCATTGTGTGAACTGACAGGTCTTTCTGCGGCCATAATTCACTGAATTGCAGCCGCAGAAAACTGACATGTCAGTTATTTGGGGGTCCACATGGGATCCCGGCCGGAGCGTATACGATGTGTATATGCTCCGTCCGGGATCCCACAGCAGATATGGCAGTGTTCCACTCCGCATAAAGTACAGCCGTTGTCCGTTTGGATTCGGATTTTTGGAAATCCGCTCCGATTTATTTTTTCTTCTTGCTTTCCAAAATGGCAGCCGCCATTCTAGAAAGCAGGAAGTGTTCCGGGCGGGAAAAGCGCTTTCCCATGATGCCCGGAACACATCCAATCAGCAGGGACCACGCAGTGTGTAAAGAGAGAGAGAGAGAGAGAGGAAGCATACTGTTAGCGGTGCACAGAGTTCGTCATTGACAAAACGCTGCTGGTGTTGCTGCTGCTGCTGTTGTTTACTACAGACTACTGAGAAGATATTGTAAGAAAGGAAAGATTAGGAAAGCGGAGAGGAGAAACATCTAGTGATTGAGAGAGAAATATAGAGAGGGTGAAACATAGATAGATTAGGCATAGGACAGCAAAGGGTGCACGGAACAAAAACGTGCTGTACAGATATACAAGTCCTATACTTCTGATAGTGTGTATATCACATCCGTCTTATCCTGAGAGACAAAAATACCTGCTGCAGGTGTACAGCAGAATATCTTTAAGAAAAAGTGCTTTATATATATATATATATATATATATATATATATATATATAGACAATTTCTATACTTGGACCCTTCTGATAGCTGCTCCCACAACAGCTCAATGGAGTTCAGATCTGGTGACTGTGCTGGCCACTCCATTACCGATAGAATACCAGCTGCCTGCTTCTGCTGTAAATAGTTCTTGTACAATTTGGAGGTGTGTTTAAGGTCATTGTCTTGTTGTAGGATGAAATTGGCTCCAATCAAGCGCTGTCCACTGGGTATGGCATGGCGTTGCAAAATTGAGTGTTTGTGATCCAAACACCTCAAACTTGGATTCATCCATCCACAACACTTTTTTCCAGTTTTCCTCTGTCCAATGTCTGTGTTCTTTTGCCCATCTTAATCTTTTTCTTTTATTGGCCAGTCTCAGATATGGCTTTTTCTTTGCCACTCTGCCCTGAAGGCCAAAATCCCGCAGCCGCCTCTTCACTGTAGATGTTGACACTGGTGTTTTGCGGGTACTATTTAATGAAGATGCCAGTTGGGGACCTGTGAGGCATCTGTTTCTCAAACTACAGACTCTAATGTGCTGATCTTCTTGCTTAGTTATGCAACACAGCCTCCCACTTCTTTTTCTACTCTGGTTAGAGCCTGTTTGTGTTGTCCTCTGAAGGGAGTAGTACACACCGTTGTAGGAAATCTTTAATTTCTTAGCAATTTCTCGCATAGAATAGCCTTCATGTATAAGAACAAGTATAGACTGTCGAGTTTCAGATGAAAGTTCTCTTTTTCTGGCCATTTTGAGCGTTTAATTGACCCCACAAATGTGATGCTCCAGAAACACAATCTGCTCAAAGGAAGGTCAGTTTTGTAGCTTCTGTAATGAGCTAGACTGTTTTTAGGACTAGTTTAAAGTCATCTTCATTGAAATATACACTGCTTTTCCTTCAAAAATAAGGACATTTCAATGTGACCCCAAACTTTTGAACGGTAGTGTATATATAGACTATTTCTATACTTGGACCCTTCTGATAGTGTGTATATTACATCCGTCTTATCCTGAGAGACAAAAATACCTGGTGCAGGTGTATAGCACAAAAGTCTTTAAAAAAGTGCTACATATTTAGACAATTTCTATATTTGTCCTATATATTACAAGTCCTATATATATATATATATATATATATATATATATATATATATATACCAACAAAACACAGCAATCACTGAACTCAAGGAGAACAGTGAAAAATTCCAATGGAGTACTCATTTACGAGTCTCCATTGATTGTCCCATACAAAATTTAAATATGCAAAAAAGGGGTCCGTGGAGCCTCAGTTACGAGTCTCAAAACACGGGAATAGCCAGATATCCCTCTCTCCAGAGAAGGAAGCCCATTGCCAAGGGGTGCCTCCTAGTGGGGAGAGCACCAAACCATCCTGATACGTAGTCCCTCAGGTCCTCACTCTGTTGCGAGCTTTAGGACCTAAATAGGGAAACACCAGGGTGGCCCCTGTGAGTCAAAGTCTAACTCTGTGGCGAGTATAACGACATAAGACAAGGGTTACCAAGGCTAGGCATCCATCCACAGACTGCAGTTTCAGGGTATTTGCCCATCGTCAGTGTGGAGCAGGATTCTGGCTACTGGGGCAATGATAAATAGACCAACAAAACACAACAATCACTGAACTCAAGGAGAACAGTGAAAAATTCCAATGGAGTACTCATTTACGAGTCTCCATTGATTGTCCCATACAAAATTTAAATATGCAAAAAAGGGGTCTGTGGAGCCTCAGTTACGAGTCTCAAAACACGGGAATAGCCAGATATCCCTCTCTCCAGAGAAGGAAGCCCATTGCCAAGGGGTGCCTCCTAGTGGGGAGAGCACCAAACCACCCTGATACGTAGTCCCTCAGGTCCTCACTCTGTTGCGAGCTTTAGGACCTAAATAGGGAAACACCATATATATATACACAAGTCCTAAATATTACAGAAAATACTGTTCTCATCTACCAAATGTAGAAATCAGAATTTGAATATAAAGTCATGGCACAGCCGCAGCAGGAAACCTCACAAAGGGTTTCAGGCAGAGGGCAGGGCAGAGAGTCTGGCTCAAGGGGCAGAAGAGGAAGTAGCACAGGAAGAGGGTCCAGTGGCAGGCCTGAGCTTCCTTTGTCACACCAGGGTCGTGTCCACACGTCTAATTCCACAGTCCTGGAGTGGCTGGCTCACACTTCGACGCCCACAAGGATGAGTAGTAAGACAGAGAGCCAGGTATCTATGGGTACCTCGGACACGACCCTGACTTGGCACGGGCACGCAGCAATTCCCCCACGTCCTCCATCTGACATCCTCAGCAACATCCCACTAACTTTTGACCCGCCGCCTGCAAGGGAACTGTTGGCGTCTATGAGCAGCGAACTGCTCTTTGATGATGATGAGCACGTGGGAGAAGAGACAGGGGACAATCAAGTGCAGGGTATAGCTGTGTTGGAGGCGATATCAGAGCAGGCCCATGTTAAGCCTGGCAGGAGAGCAGTAGGCAGTAGACGAGAGAGGGCTGGGAAGGAGCCTGATGAGGATGATAGCATCATTCTGGAACAGGATGATGCTACATCGGATGTTACATGGGATCCACGGCAGGATTTGGCTTATTCGACAGATTCGTCAACCGGGAATCCGTCCTCCAGCAGGCCCGCCACAACTAAAAAGCAGACAGGCAGCAGTAGTCAACTAACAAGTCGGAAGCGTAGCCTAGACAAGCAGATGACCACTGGGGAAACCTCCTCCACTGCAGGTCCTAGTATCGGCAGCGCCCACCCATCCTCGCAGCCTGTCGGTACTAGACTCTACACCTCGCCTGTGTGGCAGTTTTTTAAAAAGTGCCCGGAGGTTACCTATGTGGTCATCTGTCACCTGTGCGACAGGCGCATTAAAAGAGGCAAGAGTTGCCATCCTGGCACCACCACCATGGCTGCCCATATGAAGCGCCACCACCTTTCCGCCTGGGAGAAACGGGGTGATAGTGGGTCACAGCAGGCCCAGGCAGACCCGAAGTCAACAGCAGCAGGACGCAGCAGTAGTCAGGGGGGCCTTTCACAGAGTCAGACCTCCTCTGTGGAAGGGAGTGTGATTTCACTCCCTTCTTTGGCTGGTGGCCCCTGTGTTGCTAGCAGTAGGCAGCCTATCATCATGGAGTCCCTATACCGGAGGCAGACATATGCACCCAGCAATCCCGCAGCAGTCAAGATGAATGCCCACCTGGCCAAGTTGCTGGTGCCCCTGGCTCTGCCGTTTAAAGTTGTCGACTTGGCACCTTTCCGTGAACTGATGTTGTGTGCCGAGCCACAGTGTAAGGTGTCGAGTCGACACTACTTTTCCAACACAGCTATCCCGCCCATGTATAGCTATGTTCGCAAAAAGGTTGCTGACTCGCTGAGCCATTCAGTGTGCAGACATGTACATTTAACCACAGACATCTGGAGCTGTAATTACGGGCAAGGGCAGTATATGTCCATTACTGCTCAGTGGGTAAATGTAATATGGCCGGCAGACCCCCAGCAACTTGGCCAGGGAAGGGCGATGACACCACCCCGTTGTCACAGCAGGGTTCCTGTGTCGCGGTCCTCCTCCACCTCCTCCAGTAGGTCCAAAACCTCCTCAACCGCCAGTGTTCCTGCCTTGTACCACTTGGGTGTAGCACGGAGGTGTCACACTGTGCTGCATCTAGCCTGCCTGGGTGAAAGGAGACACACAAGGGAAGAGCTGCACCACCTGCTCGAGACGGAAATCCTCTTGTGGCTGACTCCACGCCATCTTAAAGTTGGGACGGTGGTGAGTGACAATGGGAGCAACATTCTCTCCGCGCTGCATCGAGGAGGTATGAGGCACGCCCCGTGTATGGCACATGTTTTAAACCTAATAGTTACACACTTTCTAAAATCTTCATCCCATTTACAGACTGTGCTGTCAATGGCTCGAAAGCTGTGCAACCATTTCAGCCATTCACTGGCATCCATGTTGACTACTGCTGTGCCTGCCCTTGCCTCCTTGTTGGCTACTGCTGGGCCTTAACTGGCATCCAGGTTGACTACTGGTGTGCCTGCCCTTGCCTCCATGTTGGCTACTGCTTGGCCTTAACTGGTATCCAGGTTGACTACTGGTGTGCCTGCCCTTGCCTCCATGTTGGCCACTGCTGGGCCTTAACTGGCATCTAGGTTGACTACTGGTGTGCCTGCCCTTGCCTCCATGTTGGCCACTGCTGGGCCTTAACTGGCATCTAGGTTGACTACTGGTGTGCCTGCCCTTGCCTCCTTGTTGGCTACTGCTGGGCCTTCACTGGCATCCATGTTGACTACTGCTGGGCCTTAACTGCCATCCATGTTGACTATTGCTGTGCCTGCCCTTGCCTCCATGTTGGCTACTGCTGGGCCTTAACTGACATCCATGTTGACTACTGCTGTGCCTGCCCTTGCCTTCATGTTGGCTACTGCTGGGCCTTAACTGGCATCCATGATGACTACAGCTGGGCCTTAACTGGCATCCATGTTGACTACTGCTGGGCCTTAACTGGCATCCATGTTGACTACTGCTGGGCCTTAACTGGCATCCATATTGACTACTGTCCTCCATGTTGGCTAGTACTGCTCCTGCCTGGCCTCCATGTTGGCTACTGCTGCTCCTGCCTGGCCTCCATGTTGGCTACTGCTGCTCCTGCCTGGCCTCCATGTTGGCTACTGCTGCTCCTGCCTGGCCTCCATGTTGGCTACTGCTGCTCCTGCCTGGCCTCCATGTTGGCTACTGCTGCTCCTGCCTGGCCTCCATGTTGGCTACTGTTGATCCTGCCTGGCCTCCATGTTGGCTACTGCTGATCCTGCCTGGCCTCCATGTTGGCTACTGCTGATCCTGCCTGGCCTCCATGTTGGCTACTGCTGCTCCTGCCTGGCCTCCATGTTGGCTACTGCTGATCCTGCCTGGCCTCCATGTTGGCTACTGCTGCTCCTGCCTGGCCTCCATGTTGGCTACTGTTGATCCTGCCTGGCCTCCATGTTGGCTACTGCTGATCCTGCCTGGCCTCCATGTTGGCTACTGCTGATCCTGCCTGGCCTCCATGTTGGCTACTGCTGCTCCTGCCTGGCCTCCATGTTGGCTACTGCTGATCCTGCCTGGCCTCCATGTTGGCTACTGCTGATCCTGCCTGGCCTCCATGTTGACTACTGCTGCTCCTGTACTGGCCTCAAATGACTATTGCTGGACCTCCACTGGCCTCCAATGACTACTGCTGCTCCTTCACTGCATTTGTGACCTTTTTCCTGCATAGACCCTGTAATGTTGAGTTTCCTGCATAGACCCTGTAATTGTGTTTCCTGCATAGACCCTGTAATGGTGAGTTTCCTGCATAGACCCTGTAATGGTGAATTTCCTGAATAGACCCTGTAATGGTGAATTTCCTGAATAGACCCTGTAATGGTGAATTTCCTGCATAGACCCTGTAATGGTGAGTTTCCTGCATAGACCCTGTAATGGTGAATTTCCTGCATAGACCCTGTAATGGTGAATTTCCTGCATAGACCCTGTAATGGTGAGTTTCCTGCATAGACCCTGTAATGGTGAATTTCCTGCATAGACCCTGTAATGTTGAATTTCCTGCATAGACCCTGTAATGGTGAATTTCCTGCATAAACCCTGTAATGATGAATTTCCTGCATAGACCCTGTAATGGTGAATATTGAAGTCTAAAAAAAAAAAAAAATGACTTTGAGATATTGAAAAGATAACGATGTTACTGACATGTAGAGCCCTAAACTTTAGCGTTTTCGTTTTTTCCTCCTCGCCTTCTAAGACCTATTACGCTTTCATTTTTCCACCTACAGGGCCATGTGAGGGCTGTTTTTTTTCAGGAGCAGGTGTACTTTGTAATAGCATCTTTTAATCTGCCATAAAATGAATGACGGAACCCCAAAATATCATTTATGGGGTGACCTTGGGTCAAAGAATGCGATTCCGCAAATTTTTGGAGGGCTTCCATGTTTACATAATGCACTTAATAGTAAAACTGGCATTTTTCCTTTATTCTGTAGGTCGGTCTGAACACAACGATATGCATGGTTACTAGGTTTTCTTACGTTTTACTATTTTCAGATACCTGGTGATGCGCATGCCCGTCTCCACTCACGGACTCCACTGCTGTGGTTGCTCGGCAACCCGGAACGACGCTGATTCCCGTGATCATGTGACGAGTCACGTGACCGGGAGTCATGACGTACTTCCGGGGAGCGACCCGGCCGTGACAGGAAGTGGGTGTGCGGCGTTCATGCACTGCCGAGCCACAGGTGATTGTTTGATATTGAGTTACGATTGGAGGATTGGGGTATATAAGGCCCCCCCTGCTAGGACGTCATTATCCCCGGATGAAGGACACGAAACGCGCGTCGGGGTGGTGGCGTCCTGGAGAGCGAGCGGACTTTGTGATTTATTGGTAATAAGAGCAATTCTTATATGGGGTGGGAAGGATGTTTACATCAGATATAGGGGTTTGTTCCCCATGTAACATAATTCTTTGCACATAGCACTTTATACCCAGTCCCAGTGTTCTTTTTTATGAATTGCTCCTATATTGCTCCTATTTATTTATGTATATGTGATGTCTCTCCAGGATTGCCACCCTGTTTTTATAAGTGTTGATTCATTTTCCTTTTTTCTGTATTTTTAACATGATTTAAATAAAATTATTTGCTACAATACTCAATTTTGGTTTTTTTTGGTTATACGTTTGGGCTATGTTAAGGTAGCATCACAGCTCAGGCCAATACCCACTTATTTACACTAACTTAGTAGTCTTTATATGTAACAGTGGTGGCCTATTGTTTATGCTATTTTTTTGGCTAATATATTTTTAACTTTTTTTTGCAAATAGGCATATTTAAAATGGTCCTATTGTGACTCCTATAGCGCACTTATTTTTTCACTTACGGGGTCGTATGGGGTGTCATTTTTTGCATCATGATCTCTAGTTTTTATTAGTAAAATTTTTTTCTACATCAAACGTATTGATCGCTTTTTATAATTTTTTTTATACATAAAATGTCATTAAGAAAAAAAGCAATCTCTGCGTTTTTTACTGCTTTTTGTTCACGCCGTTCACCGTGCAGGAATAATATTGTTTTATTTTAATAGATCCGACGATTACGCACGCTACGGTATATATTATGTTAATTAACTTTATTAGTTTTTATGTGTTTTATGTATGAAATGAAAGGGGTGGATTTTCACTTTTATTGGGGGAGGGGCTTTGGGGCATTGTGTAACACATTTATTTATTTATTTTGTTACACTTTTATAGTCCCCTTAGGGAACTATCTTATACATACAATAGATCAGTAACACTGATCCCTGCTATGCCATAGCATTGCAGGGATCAGTGTTATCTGCGATCTTCTGATTCAGCCTGCCTGTGGCAGGCTGAATCAGAGGACCGAGCAGAAGACTGCACGGAGGTAAGGAAAAGATCTCCGGCAGTCAGAAAATGCGATCGGGACCCCTGCAGACATGCTGCGGGGGTCCCGATCGCTAAGTGACCGGAGATGCTCCGGTCACTTATACTTAAACGGCGTTTAAGGGGTTAATGGCGGGCGGCCGTGAGATCGTGATCGCCCGCCATTGAGGATGAGGGCCTGGCTGCAGATAGCAGCCGGTCCTCACGTGATACGTGAGCCCGGGACCGCGCCAGGCCGTACATTTACGTCCTCCTGCCTTAAAGCCCAGGCAGCGGGGGTGTAAATGTACGCCCGATGTCCTTAAGGGGTTAAACTATGAAATCTGAAGAAATCCGAAATTCGGTCGAACCGAACTTTCCGAAAAAATCCGGAAGTCCGGTCGGAACGAACTTTTGAAAAGTTCGCTCATCTCTAGCGAGGAGCAAGGTGTGGTGTTGGAGTGGACACCAGTTAGCTGGACACCACCACAGCTGAAAAAAAAAAACAAAAGGGTGCAAAACACATGCTTACATGCTTTGAAAAATGAGGTAAGGTTACTGGTGGGCTATTAAATAATGTAAAAAAGATTTTGGGAGGAATACCCCTTTAACCCCTTGCCTCTAAATCCTGTTTTGGCCTTAATGACCAGGCTCATTTTTCAAAATCTGAGCTTATAGCTCAGTGATGCTTTAACGTATGCTGGCGATTCTGAGATTGTTTTTTCGTCACATAGGACACTTTATATTAGTAGCAAAATTTGGTCACTACTTTGTGTATTTTTTGTGAAAAACATCAAAATATCATGAAAAATTTGAAAATTTATGAACTTCAGAAATTCTCTGCTTCTAAAAAAGGAAGTCATAGCACATAAATTAGTTACTAAATCACATAACCAATATGTCCTCTTTATTCTGGCATAATTTGGGAAAAATATTTTACTTTTTTAGGGTGTTACGGGGCTTAGAAATTTATTAGCAAATTATCACATTTTGTGAAAATTTCCAAAACTGATTTTTTTTTTTTAGGGACCAGTTCTTTTTTTAAATGGATTTAGTAGGCTTGTATACTGGAAACCCCCATAAGTGACCCCATTTTGGAAACTAGACACCTTAAAGAATTAATCTAGGGGTATAATGAGCATTTTAACCCTACAGGGGCTGGAGGAAAGTATTCACAATTAGGCCGTAAAAAAATCAAAAATTTAAATTTTCAAATAATATATACGTTTAGATTAAAGTTTCTCATTTTCAAAAGGAACATGAGAAAAAAAGCATGGCAAAATTTGTAACGCAGGTTCTCCTGAATACAACGGTACCCCAGATGTGGGCGTAAACCACTGTATAGGCACACAGCGGGGCTCAGAAGGAAAGGAGCGCCAATTAGCTTTTTTAATGCAGATTTTGCTGAAGAAGTTTCTGAGCGCCAGGTGCATTTGCAGAGCCCCTGTAGTGTCCGCAGAATAGAATCCCCCCAAAAGTCACCCCATTTTCGAAAGTACACCCCTCAAAGAATTCATCTTTGGGTAGGATGAGCATTTTGACCCCACATGCATTAGAGGAAAGTATTCAAAATTAGACAGTACAAATGAAAAACACGAATTTTTCCAATAATATGTTTGTTTAGTTTGAAATTTCTCAATTTCACGAGGAACAAGAGAAAAAAAGTACCCCAAAATTTGTAAAGAAGGTTCTCCTGAATACAACGGTACCCCATATGTGGGCATAAACCACTGTATGGGCACACAGCCGGGCTCAGAAGAAAAGGAGCGCCAATTAGCTTTTTCAATGCAGATTTTGCTGAAGAAGTTTCTGAGCGCCAGGTGCGTTTGCAGCGCCCCTGTAGTGTCCGCAGAAGAGAAACCCCCCAAAAGTCACCCCATTTTGGAAAGTACACCCCTCAAAGAATTCATCTTGGGGTGTGGTGACCATTTTGACCCCACAGGTATTAGAGGAAAGTATTTAAAATTAGACAGTAAAAATGAAAAACTTTAATTTTTCCAATAATATGTTCGTTTAGTTTGCAATTTCTCAATTTCACAAGGAACATGAGAGAATCCGTACCACAAAATTTGTAACGCAGGTTCTCCTGAGTACAACGGTACCCCATATGTGGGCATAAACCACTGTATAAACCACAGGAGGGCTCAGAAGGAAGGGAGCGCCAATTATCATTTTCAGTTCAGATTTTGCTGAAGTAGTTTCTGAGCGCCAGGTGCGTTTGCAGAGCCCCTGTAGTGTCCGCAGAAGAGAACCCCCCCAAAAGTCACCCCATTTTGGAAAGTTCACCCCTCAAAGAATTCATCTTGGAGTGTGGTGACCATTTTGACCCCACAGGTATTAGTGGAAAGTATTCAAAATAAGACAGTAAAATTGAAAAACTAGAATTTTTCCAATAATATGTTCGTTTAGTTAGAAATTTCTCAATTTCACTAGGAACAGGGGAGAAGCTGCATGCCCAAATCTGTAACGCATGTTCTCCTGACTAGAACGGTACCCCATATGTGGGCATAAACCACTGTATGGGCACCCAGCCGGGCTCAGAAGGGAAGGAGCGACAATTAGCATTTTCAGTGCAGATTTTTCCGAAGAAGTTTCTGAGCGCCAGGTGCGTTTGCAGCGCCCCTGTAGTGTCAGCAGAATAGAACCTCACCAAAAGTCACCCCATTTAGGAAAGTACACCCCTGAAAGAATTCATCTTGGGGTGCACTGAGCGGTTTGACCCCACAGGTATTAGAGGAAAGTATTCAAAATAAGGCTATGTGCACACTGAGCAATTCTCGAGGAATTAAAGCAGAAAGTTTTCAGGCAGAATTCAAGCAGAATTTAAGCCCCCATTGACTTCTATAGGATTCCTTTAGCAGATCTACAGCAGAAAATTCTGCTCG
Source organism: Dendropsophus ebraccatus (assembly GCF_027789765.1). Taxonomy (NCBI): domain Eukaryota; kingdom Metazoa; phylum Chordata; class Amphibia; order Anura; family Hylidae; genus Dendropsophus; species Dendropsophus ebraccatus. Next base: position 86,316,052 of record NC_091456.1, on the reverse strand, counting down.
GAAATTCTGCAGTGTGAACAACAGAGCAGAAAACCCATTGAACACAATGGGACTTTGCTCTGTACATATCTTACGGGAGGAATTTCAAGCTGAAATTCCTCTTCAATTCCTCACCTAATTCCTCGCCTTTTCCTCAGTGTGCACATACCCTAGGACAGTAAAAATGAAAAACTCGAATTTTTGTTTATTTAAAATTTGTTTAGTTAAAAATTTCTTAATTTCACGAGGAATGGGAGAAAAAACGTACCCCAAAATCTGTTACGCAGCTTCTTCTGAGTAAAACGGTACCCCATATGTGGGCATAAAGCACAGTATGGGCACACAGCCGGGCTCAGAAGGAAGGGAGCGCCAATTTGCTGGAGCAAAACCGCAGCTAGTAATAGTTATTAGAATAGCGCAGTTACTAAAATACAATAAAAAATGAGATTACAGGTAATGTGGGGTGGTCACGGGCAACCTGGGGTGGTTACGGGCAACGTGGGGTGGTTATGGGCAACGTGGGGTGGTTATGGGCAACGTGGGGTGGTAACGGGCAACGTGGGGTGGTTAGGAATAAACTGAAGTGCTTATAGGTAATCTGGGATGGGTACCTGTAATTTGGGGTCGTTACAGGCAATCTGGCGTGGTTACGGGCAATCTGGAGAGGGTCACTGGCAATTTGGGGTGGTTAGAGGCAACGTGCGGTGGTTAGAGGCAACGTGCGGTGGTTATAGGCAACGTGCGGCGGTCAGAGGCAACGTGCGGTGGTCAGAGGCAACGTGCGGTGGTCAGAGGCAACGTGCGGTGGCTAGAGGCAACGTGCGGTGGTTAGAGGCAACGTGCGGTGGTCAGAGGCAATGTGCGGTGGTCAGAAGCAACGTGTGGTGGTTACGTGCAATCTGGGGGGTTACGGGCAATCGGGGCTGATTACGCACCATCTGGAGGGGGTCACTGGGTGGTTACGGTCAACATGTGGTGGTTACAGGCAACGTGCGGTGTTTATAGGCAATGTGCGGAGGTTATGGGCAAAGTGCGGTGGTTATGGGCAACGTGCGGTGGTTAGAGGCAACGTGCGGTGGTTAGGGGGAACGTGCGGAGGTTAGGGGCAACGTGCGGTGGTTAGAGGCAACGTGCGGTGGTTAGAGGCAACGTGCGGTAGTTAGGGGCAACGTGCGGTGGTTAGGGGCAACGTGCGGTGGTTATGGGCAACGTGCGGTGGTTATGGGCAACGTGCGGTGGTTACGGGTAATCTGGGGGGGTTAGGGGTAATTTGGGGGTAAACTGCAATTATTACTATAATAAAAAGTGTGTGTTTTATTTTTTTGTATTTTTTCATTTTTTGTACTTTATACATTCATTTTCATTGTATTACTATGATTACTGTGATATTTTCTATCACAGTAATCATAGTTCAGTGACAGAGACCAAATTGGTCTCTGTCACTTTAAATTTTCAGAGCTGGCTGGTTGTGAAGCGCATGCGCACTTCATAACCAGCCAGGACACCGAAGAGGAAGGAGCTCCAGGAACAGGTAACGTATATGGAGAAGGGGGGTGAGTGGGGGACGGGGGTGACTGGGGGGGTGGGGGGCGACACACTGACACTTTTTATCCCCTGTCACCAATGATTTATGGTGACAGGGGATAAAAAGTGCTTCTTTGCACTGGGAACAGGCGATCAGCGGTATATAGTATATACCGCCGATCGCCTGCTCCGGGGCCACACGGGGGGTCCCCAATCACTGCCCCATGCTCTCCGCTACCTCCGGTGGCGGAGAGCATGAGGCTTTGATCATTTATTCATTTCCATCCCTGCGAACAAACATCGTTTGTTTGCAGGGATGGGGGCGGCCATCTTGGATGTGATGGCCGTCCGGGGAGGGTTAGTGATCGCCCACTAGGGGGGCTGATCTGGGGTCTGATTTATACATTTTCATCTCCCCCCACCGTGGATTCACGGTGGGGGGAGATGAAAGCGATCGGCGGCGCCGGTAATGCCCGTTACCGGCCGATCGCCGCTATAACGGTAATAGCGGCGATCCGCCGGTTTCGGGGGACGATGGGGGGCCGGGGGACACTTTAGAAGTGGCGGCGGGAGGAGGCAACGTTCTGCAGCCTCCTCCCGCCGCCCGATCGGCGGGAGAACACAAATCTCCCCCATAGATGCTGCGGTCGACATAGCCTCCTCCCGCTGCCCGATCACCGTCAGGGACAGCGGGGGGAGGCAGGGAAAGCATGACGTTTGGGGAACGTCATGTTGCGGGAACTACTTGTTTTACATGATGTTTCCCAAACGTCATTTTGCGGCAAGGGGTTAAGGACAGAGCCAATTTCCATCTTTAGCTTTTATCCTCCTTGTCCTTAAAAGGCCATAGCGCTTTTTTTCACCTAGAGACCCACATGAGTACTTATTTTTTGCGCCACTAATTGTACTTTGCAATGGCAGGCTTAATTCTTGCATAAAGTACGCTGCAAAACCAGAAAAAAAATTTAAATGTGTGGTGAAATTGAAAAAAAAAATGCATTTTTTGTAATTTGGGGAGGTTTTGTGGTTTTTGGGGAGGTTTTACCCTAGGGTAAAACTGACTTGTTATATGTTCCTCAAGTTGTTACAATTACAACGATATGAAACTTGTGTAACTTTTATTTTTATTTAATGGCTTTTAAAAAATGAAAACCTTTTTTAAAAAATAATGTTCCTTAACCCCTTCCCCCAATATGACGTCCAGGGACGTCATGAAAAGCAGTGGCAGAATGCATCATGACGTCCCTGGACGTCATGCTTTCCCTGCCTCCCCCCTCTGTCCCTGGGTGAGATCGGGCAGCAGGAGGAGGCTGTGTCACACAGCATCCTCCTGCTGCCACTGCCCGGAGGGGAGCCGCGCTCCCCCCCGGGCAGTTAACCCCATAAACGCCGCGGTCAATGCGACCGCAGCGTCTATGGGGAGATTCAGTGTCCCCCGCCGATCGGGCGGCGGGGGGAGGCTGCAGAACGCTGCCTCCCCCCACCGCCACTCAGTCTGTGTCCCCCGGCCCCCTCCCCTCGTCCTCCGATACCGGCGGATCGCCGCTACTACCTCTTTAGCGGCGATCCGCCGGTACCGGGCATTACCGGCGCCGCCGATAGTTTTCATCTCCCCCCACCGTGAATCCACGGTGGGGGGAGATGAAAAATGTCCCCTCAGACCCCAGATCAGCCCCCCGATCACCCTCCCCGGGCGGCCATCAGATCCAAGATGGCCGCCCCCATCCCTGCTAACAAACGATGTTTGTTCGCAGGGATGGAAATGAATAAGTGATCAAAGCCCCATGCTCTCCGCCACCGGAGGTAGCGGAGAGCATGGGGCAGTGATCGGGGACCCCCCCGTGTGGTCCCGGAGCAGGCGATCGGCGGTATATACTATATACCGCTGATCGCCTGTTCCCAGTGCTGATCAGCACTTTTTATCCCCTGTCACCATAAATCATTGGTGACAGGGGATAAAAAAAGTCACCGTGCCCCCCCCCAAGTCGCCCCCCACCCCCCCAGTCACCCCCGTCCCCCAGTCACCCCCCCTTCCGCACATACGTTACCTGATCCACGGAGCTCCGTCCTCCTCGACGTCCAGGCTGATTCTGAAGTGCGCATGCGCTCCAGAATCAGTTAGCTCTGAAAATTTAAAGTGACAGAGACCAATTTGGTCTCTGTCACTGAACTATGATTACTGTGATAGAAAATATCACAGTAATCATAGTAATACAGTGAAAATTAATGTATAAAGTACAAAAAGTGAAAAACATACAAAAAAATAAAACACACACTTTTTATTATAGTAATAATTGCAGTTTACTCCCAGATTACCCCTAGCCCCCCCAAATTACCCGTAACCACCGCAGGTTGCCCATATCCGCCCCAGATTGCCCGTATCCACCCCAGATTGCCCGTAATCACCGCACGTTGCCTATAACCACCGCACGTTGCCCATAACCACCGCACGTTGCCACTAACCACCGCACGTTGCCACTAACCACCGCACGTTGCCACTAACCACCGCACGTTGCCACTAACCACCGCACGTTGCCACTAACCACCGCACGTTGCCTATAACCACCGGACATTGCCTATAACCACCGCATGTTGCCTATAACCACCGCATGTTGCCCATAACCACCGCACGTTGCCACTAACCACCGCACGTTGCCACTAACCACTGCACGTTGCCCATAACCACCGCACGCTGCCCATAACCACCGCACGTTGCCACTAACCACCGCACGTTGCCCATAACCACTGCACGTTGCCACTAACCACCGCACGTTGCCACTAACCACCGCACGTTGCCTATAACCACCGGACATTGCCTATAACCACCGCATGTTGCCTATAACCACCGCATGTTGCCCATAACCACCGCACGTTGCCACTAACCACCGCACGTTGCCACTAACCACAGCACGTTGCCCATAACCACCGCACGCTGCCCATAACCACCGCACGTTGCCACTAACCACCGCACGTTGCCCATAACCACTGCACGTTGCCACTAACCACCGCACGTTGCCACTAACCACTGCACGTTGCCTATAACCACCGGACATTGCCTATAACCACCGCATGTTGCCTATAACCACCGCATGTTGCCCATAACCACCGCACGTTGCCACTAACCACCGCACGTTGCCACTAACCACTGCACGTTGCCCATAACCACCGCACGCTGCCCATAACCACCGCACGTTGCCACTAACCACCGCACGTTGCCCATAACCACTGCACGTTGCCACTAACCACCGCACGTTGCCACTAACCACTGCACGTTGCCTATAACCACCGGACATTGCCTATAACCACCGCATGTTGCCTATAACCACCGCATGTTGCCTATAACCACCGCATGTTGCCCGTAACCACCGCACGTTGCCCATAACCACTGCACGTTGCCTGTAACCACCCCAAATTGCCAGTGAGCCCCTCCAGATGGTCCGTAATCAGCCCCGATTGCCCGTAACCCCGCATATTGCACGTAACCACCGCACGTTGCCTCTAACCACTGCACGTTGCCTCTAACTCACACACGTTGCCAGTGACCCCCTCCAGATTGCCGTAACCACCCAAAATTACATGTACCCACCCCTGATTACCTATAAGCACTTTCGTTTATCCGTAACCACCCCAGATTGTCTGTAACCACCCCATGTTGCCCGTAACCACCGCAGATTGTCTGTAACCCCCCCAGGTTGCCCCTAATCACATGTAATTCCCCCCAGATTGCCTCTGACCACCGCACGTTGCCTCCGACCACCGCACGTTGCCTCCGACCACCGCACGTTGCCCCCGACCACCGCACGTTGCCCCCGACCACCGCACGTTGCCTCCGACCACCGCACGTTGCCTCCGACCACCGCACGTTGCCTCCGACCACCGCACGTTGCCTCCGACCACCGCACGTTGCCCCCGACCACCGCACGTTGCCCCCGACCACCGCACGTTGCCCCCGACCACCGCACGTTACAGGTTCCCATCCCAGATTACCTATAAGCACTTCAGTTTATCCGTAACCACCCCAGGTTGCCCGTTACCACCCCACGTTGCCCGTTACCACCCCTCGTTGCCCGTAACCACCGCAGGTTGCCCGTAACCACCACAGATTATCCGTAACCACCCCACATTACCTGTAATCTCATTTTTTTTTTTGTATTTTAGTAACTGCGCTATTCTAATAACCATTACTAGCTGCGGTTTTGCTCCAGCAAATTGGCGCTCCCTTTCTTCTGAGCCCTCCTGTGTGCCCATACAGTGGTTTATGCCCACATATGGGGTACCGTTGTACTCAGGAGAACCTGCGTTACAGATTTTGGGGTACATTTTTTCTCCCATTCCTCGTGAAATTGAGAAATTTTAAACTAAACGAACATATATTGGAAAAATTCGAGTTTTTCATTTTTACTGTCTTATTTTGAATACTTTCCTCTAATACCTGTGGGGTCAAACCGCTCACTGCACCCCAAGATGAATTCTTTGAACGGTGTACTTTCCTAAATGGGGTGACTTTTGGGGGGGTTCTATTCTGCTGACACTACAGGGGCGCTGCAAACGCACCTGGCGCTCAGAAACTTCTTCGGAAAAATCTGCACTGAAAATGCTAATTGGCGCTCCTTCCCTTCTGAGCCCGGCTGGGTGCCCATACAGTGGTTTATGCCCACATATGGGGTACCGTTCTACTCAGGGGAACCTGCGTTACAGATTTGGGCATGCAGCTTCTCTCCTGTTCCTCGTGAAATTGAGAAATTTCAAACTAAACAAACATATTATTGGAAAAATTCAAGTTTTTCAATTTTACTGTCTTATTTTGAATACTTTCCTCTAATACCTGTGGGGTCAAAATGGTCACCACACCCCAAGATGAATTCTTTGAGGGGTGCACTTTCCAAAATGGGGTGACTTATGGGGGGGTTCTCTTCTGCGGACACTACAGGGGCTCTGCAAACGCACCTGGGGCTCAGAAACTTCTTCAGCAAAATCTGAACTGAAAATGCTAATTGGCGCTCCCTTCCTTCTGAGCCCTCCTGTGTGCCCATACAGTGGTTTATGCCCCCATATGGGGTACCGTTGTACTCAGGAGAACCTGCGTTACAAATTTTGGGGTGCGGATTCTCTCATGTTCCTTGTGAAATTGAGAAATTTTAAACTAAACGAACATATTATTGGAAAAATTCGAGTTTTTCATTTTTACTGTCTAATTTTAAATACTTTCCTCTAATACCTGTGGAGTCAAAATGGTCACCACACCCCAAGATGAATTCTTTGAGGGGTGTACTTTCCAAAATGGGGTGACTTTTGGGGGGGTTCTCTTCTACGGGCACTACATGGGCGCTGCAAACGCACCTGGCGCTCAGAAACTTCTTCAGCAAAATCTGCACTGAAAATGCTAATTGGCGCTCCTTCCCTTCTGAGCCCCGCTGTGTGCCCATACAGTGGTTTACGCCCACATATGGGGTACCGTTGTACTCAAGAGAACCTGTGTTACAAATTGTGGGGTGCAGATTCTCTCTTGTTCCTTTTGGAAAGGAGAAACTTTAATCTAAACATATATATTATTGGAAAATTAAAATTTTCGATTTCTTTAAGGCCTAATTGTGAATACTTTCCTCCAGCCCCTGTAGGGTTAAAATGCTCATTATACCCCTAGATTAATTCTTTAAGGTGTCTAGTTTCCAAAATGGGGTCACTTATGGGGTTTTACAGCATACAAGCCTCCTAAATCAACTTAAAAAAAGAACTGGTCCCTAAAAAAAAATCAGTTTTGGAAACTTTCACAAAATGTGATAATTTGCTAATAAATTTCTAAGCCCCATAACAGCCTAAAAAAGTAAAATATGTTTCCCAAATTATGCCAGAATAAAGAGGACATATTGGTAATGTGATTTAGTAACTAATTTATGTGCTATGACTTCCTTTTTTAGAAGCAGAGAATTTCAGAAGTTCATAAAATGCAAAATTTTAAAATTTTTCATGATATTTTGATGTTTTTCACAAAAAACACACAAAGTAGTGACCAAATTTTGCCACTAATATAAAGTGCCATATGTGACAAAAAAACAATCTCAGAATCGCTAGCATACGTTAAAGCATCGCTGAGCTATAAGCGCATAAAGTGAGACAGGTCAGATTTTGAAAAATGAGCCTGGTCATTAAGGCCAAAACAGGCTGCGGAGGCAAGGGGTTAAAATTGCTCTATTATCATGCTTATAACGATTTTATCCTTTGGTCTATGCGGCTGTGTGAGGTGTCATTTTTTGTGCCCTGGGGGACTTCTATTATCACTGCTCTGATCTCTCATTGAGATCAATACAGTATAGATATACTGCATAGATCCATGAGATAGGTATTCTACTGCTCTCGGCTGCAGCCGCTGAAGACAATAGAATGCCGAGCTGGGATCAGCGCAACTACGGCGCAGACCCCGGCTGGGTAAAGATGCGGGGATCGCTCCTCCACGATTATGTGGGGGGGGGAGGGAGGGGGGAGGGGGACGTTAAGGGAGCCATAGTTCCTTCATTGACAGCTCAAACGATCAGACTCCTGCCTCAGTGCAGAAGCCTGATTTGCAACCCAGAAGCACTGGCTAGCTTCTGGATTGCTATGGCTGCCTGGGAGCCATGCGATCACTTACATGGCTCAGAGGAGTGACAGAGGGAGACGATCTCCCTCCCTACTCCCTATAGACACCGGCAGTGTTGCACTGACAGCCCCTTCCCCACATGTTTATTGACTAACTTAAGGCCCTATTCCACTGAACTTTTTCGAACGATTATCGTTCATAAAATCGTTCAAACGACCGCTCGTTAACGATATTCGTTCTGTGGAATAGCTGTAAACGAGCGAACGACAACAGCGAAATCGACGTTGAGTCGTTTACTATTTTTTTTCAACATGTCGAAAAAAAATCGTTGGTCTTTCAACAATAATTCGCTAATCTTTTCGTTGAATAAAAAATCTTTCAGTCGTTCTTGAAATGTCTACCTACATTTCCCCACGTTTTAAACGACCATGTAACGATGTAACGACCGCAAAAAAATCGTTACACTACAGATATCGTTCACGTTCCCACACGTATTATGTGTTATCGTTCGCTTAAAAAAATCGTTTAGTGCTCGTTAACGAGCGGTCGTTGGAGCGCGTCTATGAACGATAATCGTTCCGTGAAATAGGGCTATTAAGAGGTCAGACATGAGGGGTGGAGACTTGCTGGTTTACACAAGCACAGCACGGTACTCGTTACAGTGTTGAGTACTTTCAAGCCCCCCGATACTTGAGCGAATAGTATGATCAAATAAGTAAACTCGCTCATTTCTAGTAATGTGTCATTTACTAAAGCTTTGTGATATTCCATGTCAATCTATCTTTCCCCTATTCTGTTCAGTAGCAGATACTGCATAACAAGTACAAACTCTTCCCATCTTTAAGAAAAATGTCCTTTAATATGGACATAAGTAGTATTATTGATTAGAACAGATTTCACAGACAAATATTTTAGGTGACATAAAGATCAGGTTATTGAATTCTTTGGATATTTTATAATCCTCTGGGTTCACATGTGGACCTATTATACTTAAAATGTTACTGCCATTTGCAGTAACCTTTGATGTGTCCTTATGTCTGTGACAGGAACATGCCACTGCTCTGGACAGTTTCATGCCACCTTGTCAGACTAGACAGAATTGACAACTTTATGCAGGACATACAGCAGCTGATAAGTACTGAAAGGCTTAAGATTTATAAATAGAAGTCATTCACAAATCTGTATAACTTTCTAAAACTAGATGATTCGGGGGGGGGGGGGGGGGATTTACTGAGTGTTTAAGAGGTGCACACATCTCAATAAACTCAGTGAATCTGAGACTGCCATGTGGCAGAAAACTGTCCCCACCCTGCTGCTTGCCATGCCCCTCTGCTGGCCCAACAGGGAATACATCAGAGAAAAGTTGCACATTTTTGCGAAAATCAGCTGGTTTGTGCAATGACGCTCCCCCTACCCCTTCCTGCCTTGGTGAGCAGGGTGCGGACTGGTGGAAAGTCACTGGGGCTTTGCTTTGATAAATGCCCCAAATGCAGCCATAGCCAGTCGACCCCTTTCAACATGACAACAATAAATATACAAAATTTTGATGCTATTAATATTGCACTTTGCACTTCTGAACTTATCAGCAACCCTTCCTAATGACTGAATATTTCTAGCTTTGTACTGATCGCGTCGCAATGTTCTGGTCTTGTAACTCAATAGATTACTAAAAAATGAAAGACAAAATATTTCTAATGCCTCACTTACACGTCTGCATTTGTCCGCATTTGCAGATCCGCATTCTTTTAAAAATTAGAGCATATTAATTTTAATGGGTCTATTCACACATCCGCATCTTTGGCCTCCGCATTTGCGCCCCCCCCCCCCCCCCCCCCCCAAAAAAAGAACATGTAAAGTGGAGTGCATTTTATGTTTTTTTCCCCCATACAAATATATTGGAGGCTCCTGTACTTTTGATACACAAACCATGTGGTTTCCATGGGAGACTTCATCAGAGGTCACAGGTTACTCCTCCCATCTGCGCACAAAACAGGAAGTGAATGACATTTCGTCACCCAAGATGGACGTTGAGAAATTGATCCTACTGGTGCAGGAGAGAGCCTGCACCTGGGAAAAGAGGGCATCCAGCTATGTTGATAGGAATTCAAAGAACCGTGCCTGGGAGGAAATAGGGGCAGCCATGTTAGGCTGGAAGTGGAAGCCTCCTATGGACAGGAGGTTAAGCATAGTGAGTATTGTTTTCCTTCTAGTGTCCCAGATTAATGGTGACATTATTAAATGATGTTACACTGCAGGTTAAATGTGCGATGCCCTGGCCCCTGGGGGCCACTTCTGCAGTGCTGGTGTTATGAGCGGGCAATGACCGGGGCAGCTGCAGGGGTTATACTTGTCACGGTATAGGCCTGAGGGCAGCACAGCTGTAGGGCCGGTCTGTGGAATCTGCGGGTGATGATGGGCATGCGATTCTTCGCTGCACCTAGTCAGGGCACCAGTTAGTAGACACCAATGCCAGGGTTCAGTAACAGCGGTTTTATTATAGATGAGGTAACTAGTAGCAACAGTCTCTCCGGATGCAACCGGGTATATAGCAGGCTTTGACAAATAAAGCAGGAGTGGTGCTGCATAGGCTGTGAGAATACGTGCCGGATGATGGGGGTAGGAGTATGAGAGAAATAGCGTTGCTGGGTGGATTAGCTTGAGAGTAATACTTGCTGTGAATCCTTGCAGCGATGAGGAGAGATAACGGAATGACACCCAGATGAGAGAAGGAACTCCGGACACTTGAGCAGGCAGATACAGCCGAAGACTTGAATATAGCAGAGCACCGGATCCACACTTCTAGTGGTGAAGTGGGAGCTGCAGAGAAGAAGCCCAACTCCTCTGAGGCAGGAGAGGGACGACACACATCCTCCTTGCTTGGAAGCAGGGGGAAGACTCACTTGTTAGGAGGAAGTGGGAAGTCACATGGTTGCTCTGGGCCAGAGCTAGTCGGCCATTGGAGGAACCATGGTTACAGGTCAACAGCCTTGCATACCACTGTACAATGCAATAATACACAGGAATACATGAGAATACACATGAGAATGCACATTACCAGAGAATACTAGGGGAAAACCAGCAGCAGTTGCAGTGCAAACACTTACCAGAACAGGCATGGACACAGCAAGAGAAATGGCCATAATAGGAGTAGTAGTCTGCATGTTCTGGGACACTGCATACCTCCCTAGCAAATTTGAGCCGACCTCGGCGAATCTAGAAGGCAGCAAACATGAATAGACTGGACAATCAAACAACAGGAATGAATGATGAGAGTGAGTGTGATGAGGTGTGTGTTTCCCACACCCAAGGCACAGGTGAGAAGAGAGAGAATGAGAAACCCTAGTGGCAGGACTTCACCTAGGGGTGCCTAACGTACTCTGGAGACCAGGTAGCTAGTGCGTGAACCATCTGACGTGTAAGCCAGGACAACTTAACTGCTGGCGGGTGACCCTCCATATTCCAGCCAGTTAGACAGTAGGTTTTCTGTTAAATGTGTTACCCTACTGGAAAAGAGAACTGTGAAGACCTGTGTACTACCTTGGCGTGTCTGAGTAGTGTCTTGGATACCTGGAAGAGAAAAGAACAAAATAATAAAAGCAAACATACATGGGGAGCTCCCTTTCATACCACTCAATCACACACACAAGCACTCCACAGGCCAAACACACGAAAAGGTATCCAAGGTGCGATATGTATGGACAAGTGTGAAGGTTAGGTATGACTATGTGTGATAACTACTGTGTTGGGACAAATGTTCAACTTGGAACATTTCTTCCAGAGAGAGAGGTTTAGCTGGAGCTGCTGGGGGAGCCGGAGGCGTGGATGCAGGTACCGGACACGGTGCTGTAAGGCCCTGTAGGTCCTCCTTAGTGCAACGTTTTATCCTATTCCGGTGCACCGTCTGTGGGGCTAGCCCAGGCTTTTTGACTTCATACACATCAGTCTCTGGGTAAGGGATAGAAGAGATGACATAGGGCTCAGGCTCCCAAAGGCTTTCAAGTTTGTGAGAGCGATGATATTTCTTTAGCCAAACTTTATCTCCCACTTGTAGTGGTGTGGCATTCGCCCTTTGGTTGTAGGCATCCTCTTGGCGCTGCTGAGCTTCCCCCATCCTCCGGTCAACAATTTCCCGGGCATCCTGGATTCTCCTCTGATGCTCCCGAACCCAGTCAGTTTCAGGTAGGGGGTTGAAGGTGTCAGGAGCTTGGACTCCAAGAGCACGGTCCTGAGGAAGTTGGCCTTGGCGGCCGAACATCAGGTAGAACGGGGAGTAGCCAGTGGAACAATGAGTGGTATTGTTATAGATCTCCACCAGTTCATCCAACAAGTGGGGCCACTCTACTCTCTTCGTCACTGAAGCCGTTCGGAGCATGTTGATAAAGACCTGGTTAACTTTTTCACACAGACCATTCCCTTGAGGGTGATAGGCCGTGGTACGGAGCTTCTTACATTCGTGGTAGGCACACAGCTCCTGGAAAAGTTGCGACTCGAAGGCCGGACCCCGGTCTGTCAGCAGAGACTCTGGGCACCCATAGTGCTTTACATACTCCTTGTAAAAAGTAAGGGCGGTGGTCTTGGCGGTCAAGTCTCTGACAGGTACCACGACTACCCACTTGGAGTAATGGTCGACCATGGTGAGGGTGTAGGTATACCCGCATCTTGTAGGGGCCAGCTTCACATGGTCCAGGGCGACTAGCTGATTCGGCCGGTGGGAGGTGATTGGATGCAAAGGGGCCCTGACTTCTCTTCCCCCAGCTTTGGAGATATTACAGGCAGGGCACTCAGCACACCAGTTCTCGATGTCAGCCCTCATCCGATCCAGTAGAACCGCTGTCGGATAGTGGCCTCCGTCTTGTGTACCCCGAAATGACCGGACCGGTCATGGTAGGCATCTAGCACCATCTTAGCGTCTCGTCGGGGAATGAGGATCTGGTGGCACCTCTCCCCAGAGACCGGGTCAAGAGAGTTCCGCAGGATTAGTCCCTTCTGTAGGAAGAGCCTCTTTCTTTGCCTCCAGAGTCGCCTTAGCTCGACATCAGGATAGGGCCTCTTTATCCGCATGGGGACCCGACCAGTAGAGAGGTAGTCATAGATCTCCCCCAGGACACGGGACTCTTCCTGGATGGTCTGCCACCTGGCCAAGTCTTGCGAGGCCCTAGGTGGAGGCGAAGGCGTTTCAGGCCTAGCTGCATCAATAGCACTCTGGGTAGCGAACCTTTGATAGAAGGGAGGCATTTCTACATCGTCCCAATCACTGTCCTCTGGGGCCTCTTCGCCCTTGGGTAGTCGGGACAGGAGGTCTGCATTGACGTTAGCCTTGCCACTGCGGTACTTAATTTCAAACTGGAAATTGGCCAGTCGAGAAGCCCACCGCTGTTCCAGGGCGCCCAGCCGAGCAGTGTTGAGATGCGCCAACGGGTTGTTATCCGTATAGATGGTAACAGGGGTGGCAGCCAGGTAGTCCTTGAACTTTTCGGTGACGGCCCACACTAGGGCTAGTAACTCCAACTTGAAGGAGCTATAATTGTTGTCGTTCTTTTCAGCGCCCCGAAGACTCCGGCTGGCATAAGCTACAACTCTCTCTTGGCCATCTTAAACCTGGGACAGCACAGCTCCCAGGCCTTGGAAGCTGGCGTCCGTGTAGAGCCGGAAAGGAAGGTTATAGTCCGGGTAGGCCAGGATAGGAGGCGTGGTCAACAGGCGTTTCAGGGTTTGAAAGGCAACTTCCTGCCGTTCGGACCACTCGACGGGGAGTCGTCGGTTGTAGCTTTCTCGAGGGCAACCCCGGAGTAACTCATTGAGGGGCTCGGCCACTTGGGCAAAGTGGGGAATGAAGCGGCGGTAATAGCTGGCAAATCCCAGAAAACTTCTCACCTCCTTGACGGTCTTAGGGGTATCCCAGTGTTCCACAGCCGAGATCTTCTCTGGATCGGGTTGTATCCCCTCAGCACTCACAACATGCCCCAGATAGTTCACTTGGGGTTTGAGAAGGTGGCACTTGGAAGGCTTGATTTTCAGGCCGTGATCGATTAGGACCTGGAACACTTCAGCCAGATGATGGACGTGATCTTCGTAGGTACATGAATAGACAATCACATCATCTAGGTAGAGCAGGACACTCTGAAAGTTGAGATGGCCGAGACACCTTTCCATCAACCGCTGGAAGGTAGCGGGGGCGTTGCACAGACCGAAGGGCATGCTGGTGAATTCAAAGAGCCCCATGGGGGTGGTGAAGGCCGTCTTCTCACGGTCTTCGGGTGCCATGGGCACCTGCCAGTACCCACTGGTGAGGTCCAAGGTGGAGAAGTAGGCGGCTGACCCCAAAGCAGCAATAGACTCTTCGATCCGGGGCAAAGGATAGGCATCCTTGTGGGTGATTGTGTTTATCTTCCTATAATCCACGCAGAACCGGATGTTACCGTCTTTCTTTTTCACGAGGACAATAGGGGCAGCCCACGGACTCTGACTTTCTTGGATAACGTTAGAGTCTTTCATCTCCTTGAGCAGTTTCTTGACCTGCTGATAGCTGGCAGGAGGGATTGGCCGATGTTTCTCTTTGATAGGCAAATGGTCCCCAGTGTTGATCCGATGCTGGACCAGATTGGTCTTTCCGAAATCGAGGGAGTGTTTGCTGAAGGCCTCGTGATACCTTTTGGCCACCTTGAGGATGCCGTGGAGGTATTCAAGTGGGGTATTGGCATCGCCAATATGGAGCTCGTCCCACCAAGGGGCGAGAGCCCTGTTTGAGTCCCTTTGAGTGCCACGGATGGATCTCTGATAGGCGATGGTCTCCTCACAGACGATGTCCTCAGGATCGAGTTGGTATAGCATGGCCACGGTGGTGAACTTGGGTAGGTCAGCTGGGGAGTCTCCAAGGTTCACCAGACGGACAGGGACCTGACCATTGGAGACGGTCACCAGGCTTCTAGCGGCCCTGACAAGAGGTTGCCCCTCAATTTCAATAGCATCCAGAAGGGCCACATAGTCAGCATTGTTGAGGCCCGGACGGACCCTGCACCAGATGAGGAACTCACTGTTAGCTGGGATGGTGATCGGACGAGCATCTCTAGTGCGGACACGGCAGATTTCTCCTCGAGGATTGGCAAACTTCCGCTGAGCGGTGAGCACTTTTATGGTCTTCTGGACGGCTTGCCTGTACTGAGGAGAAGCACAAGACATAGAGGCATTCAAGGCATCCAACACTTCAGTGAATACATGACGGATAATATTCATGCCTAATACCACGGTCCCACTATCTCCCTGAGCCTCAGTAACAATGATACCCTGACGTGCTAGCTCTCGCTTCCCTATGCAGACAGTGGGTTCCCAGTAACCTAGTTGCACAATAGGACGACCATTACTAGCAATAAGTTTCAGACGGTATTTCTCAACTGGACCTAGGGTTCTCAGATCCCAATGTTCTTCAAACACATGCCTCGGGATAGTGGTAACCTGGGAACCTGTATCTACCAGAGCCTCCAGGGGGACTCCGTCCACCCAGAGAGTCACATGCGGGCATTGTGAGAGGAACCTTGAGAACCACTGTGCTTCCTGCGGGCCTGGATCTCGACCTCCTGGGTGTTGGCCCTCGGATCCAGGGGTAGCCCGTTTAACTGATAGCACTGAGAGCGGTAGTGTCCATGTCGCCTACAGTGGTGGCAATAGGGGCGCTCAGGGGATCTAAGTCTCTGTGGAGGAGGCCGATCGGGAACTGAATACTCAGGGCAGGGGTCCTGTGGTGGTGGAGGTGTTGGATAGGCCCCTTGTAGCCCCCTTAGGGCTTGGCAGAGGGAGTCAACCACTTGCGTAAGGAGAGCAGGGATCGCTGGTGAGCTAGCCGGGATAGACTGTTGGGCAGCTTGTATAGCGGAAACCGGCGGAACCATAGTGGGCACTGGAGGTGAGGGTATAGGTCCCACCGGGTCCGGGGAATCTGAACCTGGAGTGCAGCCGGCACAGGGATTGTCAATGCCAACCACCCTCAGAGCCAAAGTCTTGAAGTCCAGGAAAGGCATTGTAGGGTTTTGGGCAGCTAGCATACGCAGTTGGCTCTGGATGAGTCTAGAGTCCACCCCCTCTATGAAGCGGTCAGTGATCATACTCTCCACAGCCGAGGGGTCTATGGTATCAACCTGTCTCAGGGCCCGGTAGGCAGATTGGAGTGCTAGTGCATAGTCTCTGAGGGTCTCACCTGGCCTTTGTCGTCGGTCATAAAACTTAAGGCGGACCTCCGTGGGTGACTGTACCTCAAATTCTTTACTCAGCCGGGCCAGGATCTGTTGTACATTAGCTTTCTCCGTAGCTGGCCATGACCGCACCTCCTCTGCAGCGGGACCCTCAAGTTGCCCTAGCAGCAACTGCACCTGCTGAGTGGGAGAGAGTGAGACAAGTTCAAGGGTGCGGGAAATTTTTTCCTTGAAAGCAGCCAACGTGTGGGGTTCCCCTTTATAGCTGGGGAGATTGTTGGGCCCAATGAAGAACGGAACCGCTGCGGTAGCCATAGCAACGGGAGCCGCGGGTGACGCCCGGGCCATCGGCGGACTGCCGGACCCGTCAGAGTCACTGTGATGGCCAGTGGACATGATGAGGGGTTCCGGTGTAAGGCGCCTGGAAGAAAGCGGAGGCGAGGAGAGCTTGCGGGAACAGCAGGCACCGATAGGCAGGGTGTCCGGGACCGGAGAGGGATAGGGCGGAAGTCAGCACCAACACTTCCGGCGGTCCGGGCACAATCTTCTTCCCTCCTGCAACTGAGGCTTGGGTACTGCAGGGCCGGGGCGGAGCTTGAGCGGAGCGCGCGCACGCGCGAAGACAGTGCGTCACCAGCTGACTTGACCCCTTAGCAGGCCGCAGCGCTGCAATAGCAGAGTCTCTGAGGATGATGAGGGGTAGCAAATATGAACACCGCGGGGTGTACGTGATCCTGTTCGTGACGCCAAAAATGCGATGCCCTGGCCCCTGGGGGCCACTTCCGCAGTGCTGGTGTTATGAGCGGGCAATGACCGGGGCAGCTGCAGGGGTTATACTTGTCACGGTATAGGCCTGAGGGCAGCACAGCTGTAGGGCCGGTCTGTGGAATCTGCGGGTGATGATGGGCATGCGATTCTTCGCTGCACTTAGTCAGGGCACCAGTTAGTGGACACCAATGCCAGGGTTCAGTAACAGCGGTTTTATTATAGATGAGGTAACTAGTAGCAACAGTCTCTCCGGATGCAACCGGGTATATAGCAGGCTTTGACAAATAAAGCAGGAGTGGTGCTGCATAGGCTGTGAGAATACGTGCCGGATGATGGGGGTAGGAGTATGAGAGAAATAGCGTTGCTGGGTGGATTAGCTTGAGAGTAATACTTGCTGTGAATCCTTGCAGCGATGAGGAGAGATAACGGAATGACACCCAGATGAGAGAAGGAACTCCGGACACTTGAGCAGGCAGATACAGCCGAAGACTTGAATATAGCAGAGCACCGGATCCACACTTCTAGTGGTGAAGTGGGAGCTGCAGAGAAGAAGCCCAACTCCTCTGAGGCAGGAGAGGGACGACACACATCCTCCTTGCTTGGAAGCAGGGGGAAGACTCACTTGTTAGGAGGAAGTGGGAGGTCACATGGTTGCTCCGGGCCAGAGCTAGCCGGCCATTGGAGGAACCATGGTTACAGGTCACGTGATCAACAGCCTTGCATACCACTGTACAATGCAATAATACACAGGAATACATGAGAATACACATGAGAATGCACATTACCAGAGAATACTAGGGGAAAACCAGCAGCAGTTGCAGTGCAAACACTTACCAGAACAGGCATGGACACAGCAAGAGAAATGGCCATAATAGGAGTAGTAGTCTGCATGTTCTGGGACACTGCATATGTATGATTTTATACATGTGTGCCAGCTTAGCAATGGAAACTTCTGTGTTGTATATTTTCATTCTGGAAACTAGCAATGGGCATGTGTAGGTCCTTGTGCACATGCCTTAACAGCATTACATAAGGGCATTACAACATTTTTGACCAAGATTGTCATGGCATTTGCACATTGTACATGCTTATTATTTGTGCATTGTGGCTGTCACTGTTTATGGGGCACATGCTTTAGTTGCTCTTAAAGGGCCAGCAACATATTTTGATATTGCCCTTTAAAAGTTTCTGACTAACTTGGTTTTTACTTTTAAAGGGATACTCACTATATAAACATAACTGGCCACAGTGGAGATGGGCAGCAGAAGAAAAGAAGCTACATATATACTCAGCAGCTGATGTTTTTGATGTGATGGAGGTTGAAAGATAATTTTTTCAATGATACACTTTCACAATATTTTTTATTTTTTATAGGCCTACGAGATGCTCCAGGTTGCGCCCTGGTGCTTTGCACTTTATCATTCACCAGTTGTCTAGTTTTTTGTGTACCCTGCCAGGTGTCATTATGGTGCATGGGTGTATGTGAGGCTGCAGGGTGCGCATTTTAAAGAAATAATTTATTTTTAATACATTATTCACAGTACTGCATACAATTTGGGACATTCTGATATTGAGTCTGACGAAGAAGGGACGTCTTCTGTGGGTTCCTAAGATGTGGTGCCTGTCAGCCCCTCTGTGTTTGTAGAATCTGAAGCTAGACCAAACTTTGCATCCCCACTGGCCATTCTGATGGAGATATCATCTAATCGAAAGAAAGGCAAGAGACCTGCTGCGGTCGATGTAAAGCAACAAATTGATGTGCAGGTAAGAGACATATGACTGAGCGCCGACCATTAAAATGTTGTTATATGTTTTAAGGGGAACTATTAGCGGCTTAGAGTTGTATAATCGGCTGATGGTTCCACTTTATGACAATTCGTTCAGTTTTTTTAAAGCGAAAAAACTGAACTGAACTGAAGTGAACTGAGCAGATTTATCTTTTTTTTTATAAACTACTTTTTTTTTTTGTGTTTATTTTGCCCCATCAGGTTCTGGATGTACTTCGGCAGAGATCCATTCCTAGACAGTTGAAAAAATTCAGTTTGGCTTTAGCACAAATTATACAGAAGATTGCGGAGAACGCGCCTCTGGTCATCCAAGCCACACCAAGGTTAAGGGCGCAACAAGTGGGTGTGCAAGCCTAAAGCTTCATACACCACTATGACATATGGAGCAGGAAATCAGGATTAGGCGGGCAGAGTCTTGGATTCTGGAAGGGATATCTGGCCAGACTGAGACAGGTCACTCCTTCTGGAAGCTCTGAAGACACCAGCATCACTTGAACTACCACAGGCCCCTAGAGCCACAATTACAAACTGGTAAGCACTGCCAGCCAAGGCCAAGAGGACCTCCAAGAAATGCTGTTTATAATTGTAAAATAAGGGAGCTGGCTTCTTAACATGAATGTGTTTACTGTCCAGTGCCCCGATGCGGTTAGGGAACTGGGGAGCTGCTGCAAACCCCTCTGTGATGTTGAGCCAGTCCTCGGGCATCACTAATCCCCTCAGATGCTGCCAGATCAGATCACAGGTACTTTACACAATGTTGGAAATTGTGGAAATACCCAGTGGGAATTCATAGTGGAGAGAGGCCGGTGGTAAGAAATCTAGAGAGAAAAGAAAAAATAAACAAATTAATGCATACACAGTCATATATAATATATTGACAGACAGGTTAAAAAATATATATACAACTAGATCAATAAAAAGGATGACAAGAGAGACACTCTGTGAAGTATGGCCTAGATATGTTAACCCCTGGTATCGCTGTGTCCGTAATCGCCGAACTATTAAATGATCACATTCCTGATCTCACATGGTAAACGGCGTAAGCGCAAAAAAATTCTAAAGTGCAAAATTGCACATTTTTGGACGCATCAAATCCAGAAAAAATGTAATATAAAGTGATCAAAAAGTTGCATATATGCAAACAAGGTACTGATTGAAAGTACAAATCATGGTGCAAAAAATGACACCTTACACAGCCCTATAGACCAAAAAATAAAAGCGTTATAAGGATGAGAATAGAGCAATTTTAAATACATTTACTTTTTTTTAATTTTAGGTTTTAATTTTTTAAAAGCCATCTAATAATATAAAAGTTATGCAAGTAACATATCGTTGTAATCATACTGATTTGAGGAACATAGATAACATGTCCGTTTTACCATAGGGCAAACGTGAAACTCCCTGAAATCAAAGCAGATTCCTTTTTTTTTTATTTGACCACACAAATGATTTTTTACCGGTTTCGCAGCATATTTAATGGAAAAATAATGCCTGTCATTGCAAAGTTAAACCACAAATTGCAATTTAAAATGGCCGCTGAGCGATCATGTCACTTTTTGGAGGTGTTGTGTTAACCTAGTGTTTTTTAATAGAACAACTTTATTAACACTTTCAACACTGAAAAATCTGCGGATCCGCAAAATAAATGCGGACCACACGGATGTGCACTATGGATGATTTGTGGATGCCAAAATGCAAACACAAATTTCAGTCAGCAAAAATATACTGACATGTGAATGAGGCCTTAGGCACCAGTGTTGATAACCTGACCACAAGATTTAGCTGCATCTTCTCTGAGCTTGTCCTCTGTCAAACCTGTTCTTGTAGTGAAATAAGTTGCTATGGCAGCAGTGCTTGCTACCTTTGTTTTTGTGTTTCAAGTAGCTTGTGGATGCGTATGTTGTGTTAAATGTCCTTAGCTACTCATTCTAAGTGCCAAAATGCATTTACATAGCACTCTTGGACTATGTATTCAGGAATTACTGAACTGTCAA
This sequence comes from Dendropsophus ebraccatus, assembly GCF_027789765.1. NCBI lineage: Eukaryota > Metazoa > Chordata > Amphibia > Anura > Hylidae > Dendropsophus > Dendropsophus ebraccatus. The sequence goes on along the minus strand of NC_091456.1, from coordinate 86,295,237 downwards.
AGCTTTTTCTCTATGAAGACAAATGCATAACAAAATGATTATGAAGAATTAGAACAATATCTAAATGTGTAAAAAGAAAAAAAGAAGAAAAAATTTCCCCTTTTCTGCTTTTGGCTTCTTTCACACAGCAGCATTTGCATCAGTATGTGTTAGCCAAAACCATGAGTGGTTTCAAAACACAGAAGTGCTAAACTTTCAATATGTTCTGTTGAAATTTACTGGTTCAAGGGGTTGGCCACTTTATAGTAAAATTGTTCTGTATACAGTAATCAGTAAGTGTACTCAGTGCAGCTCCCTGTGTACCTCATAGAGCTAAAATCAGACTCCTCTCCTCCAGGCTGTGCTGTCCTGCTCTGTGGTGAGACTGTCCTTAAAATGGCCGACATGGAGAAGCATGTGACCATACCCCACCTCCCAGTGTCCACCACTGATCCTGTATACACCTATGGCTGACACTGGGGGGGCAGGGCATGGTCACATGCTCCTCCATGTCGGTGATCTTATGGACAGACTTACCACAGAGCAGGGCAGCCCAGCTTAGAGAAGGGAAGGCACACAGGGAGTTGCTGTTGTGGCCAACTCCTTTTAACTATTATAAACTATTCATATGGATTTTACAATTCCTGAAACTCCCTAATTTCTAGCAAACTTCTCATCTAACTTGTTTGTGACTTTGTTTTTCATTTTTCTTCTACAATATTTTTAATTATAGTTTTTTTAGACCAGGTAAAAATTATTACGGGCACATTTTATGTAATATGCCAGGAGCAAAACACAAAATAGTGCACAGGAAAATGTTATGTGACAACCCATTAAGCGCAGTAGTGGATTATAATAGGGGCGTTTTGGGCGGCAGCCCGGGGCCCTGAGCTCCTGGGGGGCCCATGACCACCCAAAAAGACTTATACTTTCCATGGTGTACTGTCTTCTGGCTACACTTCCGCCATGATTGTCACTGTTTTTTATGGCAATTTTGCACAAATCAGGACATCATGACATTATCTGTCCTGTACTATGAACGCCAGGCTAGTGCTGCCATAGTTACAGTGGGGTGGGGGGGCCCAGGCTTGGTGAACAGCCCGGGGCCTATGGTAAAGTTAATCCGCCCCTGATTAAACGTACATACACATGTACCAATTTGCAGAGGATTTCATGCTGCGAATTTCACACTGAAATCCACTGCAATTCTGATTAGCATTTAAGTTTGTGGCACTCCTTACTTGCAATGGATATTCATTCCACCAAGAGAATGTCCATAGTGTTGTAAAACGTAAAGCGCAACTATGATTTTAGTGACCAAAAAAGGATATTACTCAAATAAAAAGCCCACGTGTTACCCTTTAAAAAGAGCCCTAACTTGCATTAATAGCTTATGAGATATTGCTGGTTATTTGGCTCAGATATATAAATACATTTTTCTCCTGGCTGTCAGAAAGTGGGCGTGGCCTCCCCTCTCCCTCACACCACAGCAAACTCTACTATGAATCAGTGGGCTGCTGGTGGGGGATCAGGTGATGGAAGATGGGTGATCTGTAATGACAACTAGTTGGGACAACTTGTTTATATACTCCAGGGTTCTCCAACCTATGCCTCTCTAAAACTACAGCTCCCAGCATGCCCTGCTAGCCTTCATATGGCAGGACATGATGTAAATTGTAGGAATACTGGTATATTCAGGCACTATGACAGTTACAATTCTACAAGACAAGCAGGGATGTGTATATATCACTACAAAGATGGCTGCATAGTGATGGCTGAGAATAATGGCTGCACATATGTGGTATGACGGTGGGATCAGGGCAACCTTACACCAGGCCTAGCTAGGGGTTCAGCCTAGGGGGAGCCAGTGAGTCTGAGTGGCCCCCAACCAATGATTTTATCCATATAAAAATAAAGGGGTTTTCCAAGATTAGAAACCCATAGCTGCTTAGTTCCAGAAACAGCGCCACCCCTGTCCTCAGTTTGCGTGTGGTATTGCAGTTCCGTTCTACTGAAGAGAATGGAACCAAATTGTAATACCACATATTATCGGTTTTGGGAGAAAGCAGCTATGTATTTTTTAACCCTGGAGAGCCCCTTTAATCAGACTATCTCGGCCTACACATGATAGTGATATACTGTAAGTAATAAACTGTTAGTCGTTTAAAGGTGTTAGCTGGTTGACCTCCATTATACTGACATACAGGATCCTGGGTGACCTCCATTATACTGAAATACAGGATGCTGGGAAAGCTGGGTGACCTCCATTACACTGACTACAAGATGCCGGGTGACCTCCATTATACTGACATACAGGATGCTGGGAAAGCTGGGTGACCTCCATTATACTGATTACAGGAAGCTGGGAAAGCTGGGTGACCTCTATTATACTGACTACAGGATGCTGGGAAAGCTGGGTGACCTCCATTATACTGACATACAGGATGCTGGGAAAGCTGGGTGACCTCTATTATACTGACATACAGGATGCTAGGAAAGCTGGGTGACCTCCATTATACTGACATGCAGGATGCTGAGAAAGCTGAGTGACCTCCATTATACTGACATGCAGGATGCTGGGAAAGCTGGGTGACCTCTGATGTACTGAGTTCAGGGTGCTGGGAAAGCTGGGTGACCTCTGACATACTGAGTTCAGGGTCCTGGGAAAGCTGGGTGACCTCTGACAAACTTGATTTCAGGGTCCAGGGTGACTTCTAACTGGCAGAGATAATTTACAGCCCCTTTGAACTATGTACTCTGGCAGTGATCAGGTACCCCACCCGCGGCAGACGCGGGGACGGGGCTTATCGGAAGGGGCGGGGCTTATCGGAACGGGATTTACATTTGCCAGGACAGGCCCTCTGTCATTGGGCCCCCCGTCTTGATGGACCCAGGATTCAGGAGCTTCTGTCCCCCTCCTCTCTCAGCCTGTCCTGCTCTGTCAGCTTCATCCACTATTTCCTCTGCTCAATGATGTTGCAGAGCTGTTAGTGTTGTTGGCTATACTAATGTATATACTAATGTATTGCGATCAGTGCCCCCTAGCCAAAACAGCCCTGCCCTACAATACATATAACAATGGGTTTGGGGAGGGGATTACAGTGTGAGAGCTGCCTGTCAGGTGCTTGATGTCTGGAATCTGTACAGATCTCCAGGGGAGCGTGGCCAGCAGGAATGGAGAAATAATGCAGAGGCAGACAGAGGGCTAAGAGCACATTCAGCCACATGTATTAGAAAAACTGTCCAATTTAGATTATTACTGTATATTGCAAAAATTATTATTATGACCTAAGCTAACTAAAACAAAATGGTCAAAATATTTTATAGTTAGGCTTTAAAATATAGTGCTGCTGTTTCAGTAAAAGACAAAACAGCCATTTTTACCTGTCCATACTCCCCTGATGCCCTCCTTAAGCATCTTTGGGGTCCCTACTCACTGACAGCCCGCTCAGCCAATCAGCCGGATCTGTCCAGTCTCAGCCAGTGGGAATATTTTTTTGCAGTACCAGTTGTACTTTGGCTCCTCAACTCTTTTGCAAACCAAATATGGTTCCTGTAAAACACCCTAAAAGATCAAAACAAAAAAGGGCAAAATATACACAGGGTGGCTCTTTATTTCCGAGGCCTGTGTTTAACCCATAGCTGCACCAGGACGTTACTGAACGTCCTCGTGCCGCTATGGGAGTTCAGAGCTCTGAACTGCCGCGATCCCGGGTGCCGTGCCCGCTAATTAAGTACTTAGAAGCAGCTGTCAAAGTTGACAGCTGCTTCTAAATACTTGCTAATCTCCATACCTGGTGGTCTAGTGGGGGGATCGCCCCCCTGCGGCGCGATTGCGGGGGGGGGGGCGATCCCCGCATCCATCCCGGGCCGGGGTCTGCGCCGTAATGGCGCTGATCCCGGCTCGGCATTGCCAAAAGCAATAGAACACCGATCTCATGGATTCATGCAGTATAACTATACTGCATGGATCTCTATGAGAGATCAGAGTGCATATACTAGAAGTCCCCCAGGGGGGCTTCTACTATATGTGTAAAGTAAAAGAAAAATGTATTTTTAATAACACAAAATCCCCTCCCCTAATAAAAGTCTGAACCACCCCCCTTTCCCCATTTTATAAATAAAAATAAATTAATAAATTAATAAACAAACATGTTTGCTATCGCCACGTGCGTAATCGCCCGAACTATTAATTAATCACATTCCTGATCTCACACGGTAAACGGCGTCAGCGCAAAAAAATCCCAAAGTGCAAAATTGCGCATTTTTGGTCGCATCAAATCCAGAATAATTGTAATAAAAAGCAATCAAAAAGTCATATATGCGCAATCAAGGTACCGATAGAAAGATCACATCATGGCGCAAAAAATGACACCTCACACAGACCCATAGACCACAGGATAAAAGCGCTATAAGCCTGGGAATGGAGCGATTTTAAGGAACATATATTTTCTTTAAAAGGTTTTAATTTTTTACAGGCCATCAAATCAAATAAAAGTTATACATGTTACATATCGTTGTAATCGTAACAACTTAAGGAACATATAAAACGAGTCAGTTTTACCCCAGGGCGAACGGAGTAAAACAACCCCCCCCCAAATAAAAAAAAAAACATTTTTTTTTTCAATTTCACCACACATATAATTTTTTTATGGTTTCCCAGCACATTTTAGGCAAAAATTACATCTGCCATAGCAAAGTACAATTAGTTGCGCAAAAAATAAGGGCTCATTTGGGTCTCTAGGTGGAAAAATGCAGGCGCTATGGCCTTATATACACAAGGAGGGAAAAACGAAAACGCAAAAATGAAAACTGGCTGTGTCCCCTAAGGGTTAAGTCAGTCAGAGCACTATGGACACACTTGAAATATTTTAAAAAATAGCAGACTCAGGACCTCCACTTAGCTTTGAACCACCTAAAAGATTAACAAGACTCCTTAATCCCGTTGTGAATTCTTTGAGTGCGCAGTATTTAAAATGGGGTCATTTATGTGGGTTTCTAACATACAGGCCTCTCAAATTCACTTCCGAAATTAAAGGGGTTTACCACTTTATAGTAAAATAGTTTAGTGTACAGTATTATAGTAAGTGTACTCATACAGGTAAAATCACACCCCGTCCTCCAGACTGTGCTGTACTGCTCTGTGGTCATTCTGCCCATAAAATGGCAGACATGGAGGAGCATGTGACCATGCCCCGCCCTCAGTGTTCACCACTGAGCCTGTATATGCTTATGGAGGCATCAGAAAGTGCAGTGGGTACACTTACTTATATTGTACGCTGAACTATTTTACTAAACAACCCCTTTAACTAGACCATCCCCCCAAAAAAGTGTCTAGAAATGTGCCTTGGTCTTCAATGGTAAACTACTATTTATCTAGTCATTGAGGGGTTAAACAGGCCTGGCAGTTACCACATTTGTGTACATCTAATATAAAGGTATACCCATGTGTAGAAAATTTGCAGCATTTCCACATCTAAGGGTGCGTTTACAGAAAGAGATTTATCTGACAAATTTTTGAAGCCAAAGCCAGGAACAGACTATGAACGGAGAACAGGTCATAAAGGAAAGACTGAGGTATTCTCCTTTATCTGACTGAACCTCTTACCACTCTGCCTGTTTTACACAATCTCCTTTCTTCCTTTGGACTGCTCTCTGGCTACAGGTTAACATGGCCAAGACAGAAGCCCTCCCGATTAACCTCCCTGATGCTCTGGTGTTGCAAGTGCAGGCCAACTTTAAATATAAATGGTCTACCAATTCCCTAAAATATCTAGGCATAAATCTGCGTTTACATGGAATGATTATCATGCGAATTTGCACAATAACGATCGAATTCGAACGATAATCGTAGGTGTAAATGTAGCAAACGATCAATCGATGAGCGAGAAATTGTTCATTTTGATCTTACAACATGCTCTTAAATCGTCGTTCGCAAAAAATTCACAGATCGTTCCGTGTAAACAGTCGTTCACAGATTTTACCTACGTGCGAGATAGGCTTAAGTGATCGCAAAACGATTTTTCAGTACGATAAATCGTTCGGTCTAAATGCTGATTGTTCTAAAAAAAAATCGTTCTTTCGATATCGTTAATCGTACGATAAACGCAGCATAAGGCTCAATCCTACATACAACTCACTGTATGCTGCAATGAGTCACAGCCGCAGCTGTTTAAGAATCTTAGGGCCCTTCTGGGGAAATGGGGCTCTCAATATATCTCCCTCCTGGTCTGAATAGCATCAGTGAAAATGAAAATCCTGCCGGAGCTTTTGTGCTACTTTGAGACCTTACCAGTAGTAATTGCCTTTGCAAGAACTAAGGTCTATCCAAGTAGCCATTTTCTGATTCATATGGGCGAATGGGCGTCATAGAATTCCAAATTCTGTACTGATGAGCATTAAATCACAGGGTGGACTAGCAGCCCCTAATATTCTTCATAACTACTGGGCTACAGACCTCCGTCATATTTCAGGTTGGGCTTCATACTAACTATGGGCAGTGATAGAGAAGCTGTGGCTTGCCTCAATCCACCCAAACTCTTTCTTGTGGTCTGCTAGCCCACCTGTATTTTCTACTTCTTCCATGCTCGGCCTGATCCTTTTATACTAGACATATCTGGGCCACATGCGCATCTAGGTATGGTCTATACTCTTGGGACTTCCTCTTATTTCTTTCTTGCTCTTACCTTCTCTGTCACCAGGAATGACACTGCTGTTGGTGCGGTATTGGTTGAGTAAGAAATTATTCCAGTTTGTGGATATAGTGGATCTGATCACCCGAACCCTTAAAGCGTAACTGTCATTTCAGGATAATTTTTTGGAAAACATTAAATATCAACAGTACAAGCGATTTTAAGAATCTCTGTAATAGGTTTTATAAACCAAAAGAGTTTCCTTCTGGACTGAAAAAACAATCTCCCAGCCTCCCCCCTCACTTCAGAAGCAGCAGGATTTTTGTGTCCATTATGTGGCTATGGAGAGGGGAGGGGCTGTTAGGAGTGACTGAGCACGGAGCAGTCCTGCACAGCACAACACCCTGCAATCTTCTCTCAGTAAATTCATAGATAAGCAGTGACCTTTCTGACCCCTGAATCCTGCGGTTTAGGTGCCCAGTCTACAAATAGCTGACCTTCATGTCACCTCTTCCTGCTCCCTCATCTCCCTCAGCCCCTCCCCCCTTCATAGGCTTACAATGGAGAGAGCAGAGCCCGTCTTCACTGGCTTCTCTGTAATGAAGACGTGTTTGCCTGATAATGCACAGATAAGAAGTCAGGGGGGGGAGGCTGGGAGATTGCTTCTTGAGTACAGAAGGAGGCTTTTTTTGGCTAATGAAACCTATTACAGAGTTTCTTAAAATCGCTTATACTACTGATTTCTGCAATAAAATAAAAAAAATAACAGTTACGCTTTAACCCCTTAAGGACAGAGCCTGAAATGGCCTTAAGGACAGAGACAAATTTTATGAATATGACCAGTGTCACTTTATTCATTAATAACTTCGGGATGCTTTTACCTATCCAGCCGATTCTGAGATTGTTTTCTCGTGACATATTGTACTTTACATTTCTGGTAAAATGGAGTCGATACTTATAACAAATCTTTATGAAAAACACCAAAATAACGTGAAAATTTGGGAAAAAATGCATTTTTCCAACTTTGAAACTTTTCTGCTTATACAGAAAATGGTTATGCCACATAAATTATATATTAAATAGCATTAGCAACATGTCTACTTTATATTGGTAGCTTTTATTAAACTATATTTCATTTTTTAGACAATAGAAAGCTTAAAACATTAGCAGCAATTTTCCAAATTTTCTGTAAAATTTCAAAATCAGATATTTTTAGGGACCTGTTCAGGTTTAAAGTGTATTTGAGGGTCCTGTATGTTACAAAGCCCCACAAAGCACCCCATTTCAGAAACTGCACCCCCCAAACTCTGCAAAAGCACATCCAGAAAGTTTTTTAACCCTTTAGGGGAGTCACAGAAATAAAAGCTAAGTGTGTAAGAAATTTGAACATTTTTATTTTCTGTGCAGAGATTTTATTGTAATCCAATATCTTTCATAATGATAAACCTATAAGCAAAGAAATGAACCCCAATATTGATTGCCCCGTTTCTGCAGTTTATAGAAATACCCCATATGTGGCCCTATTGCGCTATTTGACGCAACCACAAGCCTCAGATATAAGGGAGCGCCTAGTGAATTTCAACGCCTCCGTTATATTTGGTCATTTTTGACTGTACCACTTCAGGTTGGCAGAGGCTCTGGGGTGCCAAAACCTAAAAAACACCCCTAAAGGGACACCATTTAGAAAACTACACCCCTCAAGGAATGTAACAAGGGGTGCGGTGAGGATCTGGACCCCACAGGTGCTTCACAGATTTTCAGAACAATGTGGTGTAAAAAAGGAAAAATTCTATTTTTTACACTAAAATGTTGTTCTAGCCTTCATTTTTCATTTTTACAAGGGAATAAAAGAAAAAAAAACACCAAACGTGTAGCGCAGTTTCTCCCGAGTACAGAAATACCCCACATGTGGACATAAAGTGCCAAGCGGGCGAAGGACGGGCCTCAAAAGGGAAGGAGCGCCAATTGGCTTTTGGAAGCTGTATTTTACTGGAATGGATTTCAAGGGTCATGTCGCATTTACAGAGCCCTCGTGCTGCCAAAACACTGGAAACCCCCCACAAGTGACCCCATTCTGGAAACTACACCCCTCGAAGAATCTAACAAGGGGTGCAATGAGGATATGGACCCCACTGGTGATGGGCACAAATGTGGAACAATGTGACGTGAAAGTGAAAATGTTCATTTTTTCACTTTCACGGCACAAATGTGCCCATCATCAAGGGGTCCATATCCTCACTGCACCCCTTGTTAGATTCCTTGAGGGGTGTAGTTTCCAGAATGGGGTCACTTGTGGGGGGTTTCCAGTGTTTTGGCAGCACGAGGGCTCTGTAAATGCGACATGGCGTTCATCATCCATTCTAGCCAAATCCAACCACCAAAATCCAAATGGCGCTCCTTACCTTCGGAGGCTTGTCCTGCACCCACATGGCGCTTTATGTCCACATGTGGGGTATTAATGGACTCGGGGGAAATTGCTCTACACATTATGTGTGTTTTTTTTTCTCTTTTAACCTCTTGTGAAAATGAAAAATTTAAGGCTATACCAACATTATATGTGTAAAAAATTTAATATTTTATTTTCACGCCATATTGTTCCACATTTGTGCCCGTCACCAGTGGGGTCCATATGCTTACTACACCCCTTGTTACATTCCCTGAGGGGTGTAGTTTCCATAATGGGGTCACTTGTGGGGGGGTTCAACTGTCTTGGCAACACAGGGGCCTTTTGAATGCAACATGGCCCCTCGAAATCCATTCCAGCCAAATCCAGCCTCCAAAAGCCAAATGGCACTCCTTCCCTTTGGAGGCTTACCCTGCACCCGCATGGTGCTTTATGTCCACATGTGGGGTATTTCTGTACACATTTAGTGTTTTTTTTATCTTTTAACCCCTTGTGAAAATGAAAAAATCAAGACAAGATCAATAATTTAGTGTAAAAATGCAACATTTTTTACACTATATGTTAGTCTAGCCTTGATTTTTTTCCTTTTCCACAAGGGGTTAAAAAAGAAAGTGAACACAAAACGTGTAGGGTAATTTCCCCTGAGTACGAAAATACCCCACATGTGGACATAATGTGCCATATGGGCACAGGGCAAGCCACCAAAGGGACAGAGCGCCATTTAGAGGCTGGAATGGAGGATGGAGGCCATGTCGCAATTAAAAAGCTCCTGTGCTGCCAGGACAGTAGAAACCCCCCACAAGTGACCCCATTCTGGAAATTACACCCCATAAGGAATCCAACAAGGGGGTGCAGTGAGCATATGGACCCCACTGGTGAGGGGCACATATGTGCAACATGTACCTTGAAAATAAAAAATACATTTTTTTAATTTTCACGCCACAAATGTGCCTATCACCAGGGGGCCATATCCCCGCTGCCCCCCTCGTTAGATTCCTTATGGGGTGTAGTATCCAGAATGGGGTCACTTGTGGGGGTTTCTACTGTCCTGGCCGCACAGAGGCTTTGTAATTGCATCATGGCATCCTCTAATGGGAATGGCGGCCATACCTATTTAGCTGGGGAAAAGGGACAATTCTAATTTATTTGGGGGTATTAGGCCAATTATTAGTTTATAAGGTTGAAAATGACAGGTGTCCATCAAATTCAACCTGTGTTGATCCAGAGGAAGGCAAAAAAAAACCTCGTAAGGCAGACGACAGTAGCCTCATCACAGGGGAAAAATTCCTTCCTGACTCCATAATGGCGATCAGAATAATCCCTGGATCAACGTGACCCCTGAAATAGGAATAAGGGACAGAATTTAGATAATGTGGAACTCCATTGACGTGTGGTGTGCCTTGAAGTGATCCAGTATGCAGAGGCCGGGTGATCAGGACAGGTGTCACACTGGAAAATGGTGTCCTTCCTGATCTCCCTGTTACCCCACACTCTGCACTTCTTCTGGGGTCTCCTGTTTTCCACTATGGGGGACGTCACCTGGAAAATGTTATCCTGGTGCGATACGGGGTCCTTCATATCCAGAAGCGCTGGGTCCGCTCCATGGCTGCTAAATATTAGGGCTCTATTACTGCTTCTGATATTTTCGGATCGTGCCGCAAGCTACAGCAGCTCGGGCAGTGAGGGATCGGAAGAGGGGGGCGCTGGTATAAAAGTTATCCCCGTACAGGTGGTAACCTTTATCCAGCAGTGGGAAGATCAGTTCCCAAACGATCTTCCCACTAACTCCGAGGATGGGGGGCATCTGGGGGCAGGATTCGGGTGTCCCTTCCTTCATACATTGTAATGGTACCTGCACACTGCGGAATCGAGAAGGATAACCCTTTGTGCATTCCGCAGCTGGCACCCACTGGTGAACTGATGAAGGCGCGCGTCTCCGTCCGTGTCATAGACTCCATTCTATGCACAGGCCGATTCCGCCCCCTGTCCAAAGAATGAACGTGTTCATTCTTTGGACGGACAACGGAATCCGGCAGTGCATAGAATGGAATCTATGACACGGGCGGAGACGCGCACCTCCATCAGTCCGCCGGTGAGTGCCAGCTGCGGAATGCACAAAGGGTTATCCTTCACCATTCCGCAGTGTGCACGTACCCTAAATCTGTAAGTGCACCCTGAGGTACACTCACAGAGTTTGGAGAATTTCACGCCATACCGTGATCTCTTATTGGGACGGTACTGGCGGAAAAGACGTGGCAGCACACAGTTATATCAGGTACTGTCTTTCCTTCCCAGTTAGTGTATTTATTGTTTGGAGAACTTTCTCACTACTGTTTAGATACTTTCATTTATCTGGGTTTAGTGCAATAGCAGGAGACATTTAAGTGCAATACAGAGCACCAAAGCCAATACCATCCTGTAGGCAGTGTTCACACTAGTAGTGGATACCTTTACATCTTATGGATACACTGTTGTATCTATATTATTTTTGTATATCTTGACAGTACTCCTTGTGTGCATGAATTTTACTCCATGTTGTGATTTTATTGTTATTTGAGATAATAAAGAGATTTACATTGATTAAACAGTAGTAAGCCTTTTGTTTAGGAAATTGTTGATAGTGACCCAGGCAGGTCAGGTGGTCTTTTTAGGATATATCTCTGCTGATTGAGTCTGCCTCAGACAGACCTAATCAGCAGAGTATTGATGTATGTTTGATATCACTGCATGGAGAATTGTCTAAATTATTATCATAAACCATTATTGATCCCAAACAGCGATCGTCTAGAATTAAAAATAACACAAAACTCCAAAATTGCTGATTTTTAGTGATATAATTTATAAGATAAAATGAAATAAAAAGCAATTAAAATTTCCTATTCACCCAAGTTTGGTACTCTATACCGTTTGGTACTCCGTAAAAAGTTACAAGGTTATAAAGTCAGAATATGGCAATTCAAAGCCTTGTTTTTCTAAAATTCTTAATTTTTTAAAATGGAAAAAGTGCTAAAAAAAAGTAAAAGTAAAAAAGAAAAAAGTGCTAAAAGTTTATAAACTGCCTATCACGGTAATCATACTGACCTAAAGAATAAAGATTACATATCAGTTTTAATGCAAAATGAACAATGTTGGAACAAAATTCCTCAATAGGTACAGAACTTTTTTTTTTGTTTTGCTGTATGTTTTATGATAAAAATGAAGGATGTCATTAAAAAGGTCTGTTTGTCCTGCAAAAATAAGCCCTCATATGGCTCATTATATAGGAAAATGATATAACTTTGAATGTGAGGAGTTACAATTTTGCCAAAAATATTTTACGGGGGAAGGGGTTAATTCCAACAAATGCGATAATCGTTTTGTGTAAACACAGCAAACGATCAGGCGATGAGCGAAAAATCGTTCATTTTGATCTTTCAACATGTTCTCAAATTGTCGTCCGTCAGTCGCTTCGTGTAAACAGTCTTTCAAAGGTTCACCCTATGTGAAAGATGGGCTTAAATGATCTTAAAAACGATCGCAATAACGATTTTTCTTACAAATCGTCTAACGATTTTTCTGCGTCTAAATGCTGATCGTTATAAAAATAAAATCGTTGCTTCAAAATCGTTAATCATTCGATTGGGCGAATTATCGTTCCATGTAAACCCAGCATAAAGCTCTTCCACTTTGCTGCTACTGTACAAGTTAGGTGTGCAGCTAACCAAAGGGTGCTGTTATGCAAACTTTTGGTTGTCTGCACTTAATCTTTATGTGCCAAGAATCATCAGCAATCTAAGGTAAACCTGTTTACGACAAAGCACAGGTTTACCACATACCATAAGATGCTACCACAAAATGTACTAGCATTCTTAGAATTAAAGACAGGCACTTAAATTCTCTAGCTAAATAATATGTCTTGGAGAACAGCATGTACAGCACAACCCCATGTGCATGCACGTTAATAAGTTCAACTATCGCCAAGCATGATGTCAACGAGCAGAAACAGGTCTTGGCAACCAGCCAGCGTTGTGATTTGTCCATCATATTTACAGTTGGGCAAAACGCGGAGTATATAGGGTTGTCTGCTGACAGCTTTCCTGTCTCTGATATCTTCCATTGTGTGCGGAAGGAGTTTAGAGTTGGTGAAGAAGTAAGCACTAACAAGCAACAAGGGCTTATTAACCCCTTCCTACCTGTATTGTTGCCCCTGTCCTCTGTCGTTATATCTAATTGTTTCCCATATTGCTGGAATAGACTTGTCCAACCCCATTACTGTATCTATAGTCACCCCTGTTGTACCTGACCATCGCTCCTGTTAGTGTGCTTAATATTTGGCATGGTTACCGTACATGAAATTTATAAGCTTTGCTGGTAAATTTTAGGCCTATAACATCCTAAAAAGGATGCTTATGAAATAATGTAGACAGAGTAGACATATTGGAAAGGAGAATTCTCATATATGTTTTGCGAGGTTATAATTTCTTACACGCAGAAAAATTAAAACCTAGAAAAATGCAAATATTTAAACTTTTTAGGCTATTTTAGAGTTTTTTCCCAAATAAATGAAAGATAACTGGTTAATGTAGTTCAAGTCTTCTGATCTGTCCAGTTATTGCTGGGTAGCTTTTCACTTCACACACAAGCAAGAGGATTGTTGGGAAGCGTCTGCACTGTTGCTTGGTAACAGCAGGGTCACAGTTCAGAGAGGAAACCAGTAAGTAATCAGATGCATAGAGAAGAAAAATGATGTAAGATATAAAAGTGACGTAAGCTTCTTTACGAAAAACAGCATACTTGTTCTTGGTCGGGGTTATGTCCCTGATTTTTGTAATCTCTGTGATCTGAATTTTAGTAATGCAAAATAAAACTTTTTGGGAAAAAAAAAGAAAAAAGAACTACAGCTCCCAGCATGCTCCTGTGTGGCTGTGATAGAACTACAAACCCCAGCTTGATCCTGTTCGGCTGTGGTAGAACTATAACTCCACCATCCTAAGCCACCCCCAATGCTCCTCCCCTGGACCAGAGACAGATGAGCAGTATGATCCTCCACTCCACCTCATAGGGGAAAGACTGTCTCAGCATGGCAGCCGTTGGCACCATCCTCCAGCTGCAACAGCTCCCCGTGGACCAGATATTGCAGCAGCATATAGTCTGGCCCTCCTCCGCTCTGAGGGACAGTCTACTGCAGGGGCGTAGAGAGTGGGGAGCAAGGGGAGGCAGCTGCCCCAGACACAAGCCATAAGGGGGCGCCAGCCTCACCTGATAAACAATGCCTCTGTTAGTAGCTTTAGCCTGACAGAGGTGAGGAGTGTATGGAACTTCGCACATGCATAGCACCTTTCGCTTTAAAAGCTGCTGACAGTAGTGCAGAATGTGCAGGGGTCAGGGGGTGTTAGGAGCCTCTAGATCCCTGCTCTGTGCTCCCTGTGTGATACGAAGGCAGGAGTTATAGGTATTTGGCTGACTCCACCTCACACTACATTACTGGATTTTCTGACAAAGTGGGACATTAGATCTGCATAACTAATAACTTCCTGGGTCCCCTGCTGTGTCTGTGTCCCCTGCTGTGAGGCCCCGAACTCAAGATACAGTGCAGGCAGCCACAGTCCACACAGGGTCCTGAGGCTGATCAGCAGGAGGACCCCACAGGTGCAGCTCAGTCAGCTCGTCTGGTAACAAGCGCTTCCTCCACTTTCCCTCCTGGCTGCTTCTGGCAGAAGTGACTTTTAAGCTACCTGGTTAGTCCATTCACTCTTATTTACTGCACTTGCTTGCCTCTCCATTGTATAAGCATTAGCAGAGTGTATTAGAGCAGGTATGGGGCCTGGTCAGATATTTGTGGTGAGAGGAGGCAGCTCTGGGACATGTTACATACATGATATAGTGACCCTGATCTCCCTGGTATCTGATGGGGCTGCAGTCTGTTATCCGTTGATAAGAATCCTGATCCTGAACGGACCAAAGCATGGAGCTCACAGGCAATAAATACACCTCATAGAGCTGATATTACAAGCTCCCATGGGTGCAGTGTGGGCATCTCATCATAGCACTCTGAATACTTCCACAAAGTGCCTCCTCTGTTCACACAAAGGGGTAGTGCAGCGGTTTTATGCTTAACACACATAACAAAGTTATATAACTTTGTAATGTGTGTTAATAAGTTGTCTGGGAGCTGGGAGTGACAGCCTGCACAACCAATCACTGCCCACGGTGCAGCAAAATATATAAAAATTTAACCGCTGGATAACCTCTTTAAACGCTTTTTGCTACGTGAAAGAACTTGGATGCCTTAGGCAGTAGGGTAAAACTGCTTCCTTTGTACCTTAAGACATAACATTTTCTGAGCTGAACTGTTAAGACCCATTTTGTAATCAGTTTTTTTAACTTTCTGCATAATTTAAAATTTTAATTGCATGACCAATAGAATACAATATTTTAGGGTATAAACCCACACACCGTATATGCAGCAGATACGCAACAAATACGCAGCAGATTTGTTGGTACAGATTTCATGCTGTGTTCAGTTATTTAGATCTAATCTGCTGCGAGTTTGCTGCGAGTTTGCTGCGTATCGCAGCAGTAAATACGCTGCATATACGGTGTGTGGGTTTATACCCTTACAGTCAGACTCTATTTGTATATATTGTTAGTGGATATCAGAAAGCTGTTTGCATGGTATTTGCATTCACTGCAGTGCATTAAGTACATTTCTCACATAATCAGGCATCATTATTGAAATATTTAGACAGGTTATTTCTGTGCAGGCATATGCAAAGATAGTGATAATGCATACTCAGGTGACATGCTGCTGGCATTTGCATGTCAACACTATGGGTGCTAAACAAGTCATACTAGCAAAACTACTCTTGCTTTACACTAAAGGCCAATATAAAACACAGATGTTTGTAGTCTACAAGTGTTGAACCACACCAATTTTACTATATAGAGCATAATAATTCTTAGAGTACTATTACTAACCAGTAATTTACTTTCTTTGAGCCCATGACTGCACCCTTACTACTCCCATTGGACAGGAAACAGGATCCCTGGATCTTTAAAAAGCAGCAAATGCCCCTCCAACCCTGGTTCTTAGCAAGGCCCCAGGAGCGAGGCTTTCAAAGAGATATAGCACAACATACCTACATAGATCTCAATCTATCTCTAAAAATTTTGTTTTTTTACATATGCACAAACCTTTATAATAATTCTAAAGGACTTTAAAGAGTACTATAAAGGGCGGGTTATAGGCTGGGTGCAGTCATGGGCTCAAAAAAAATAAATTACCAGTTATTAATTTATGTTCTCTCTCTTTGCCCTATGATAGCATCTATAATGATGGAAGAACGTGTGAGTGGTACTCCAGGTAGCTGTTCTGCTAATTTGGTCACTAGATACTGATTAGCCTGATCTCATCTCTTATCATGTCTCTCATATTCTTCATCAAGGACTCTGTTCGTGCATCCACCACATAAAGCCTTATCATAGGAGCTACTAAGTCTATTGCATATAGGACAGTCCCTACTCTTAGGACAAATTTTTTTTTTTTTAGGTATTCTCCTACTCAAATAGAAAAATAGACCCCTCCCACCCCACCATACTGCAGAAGCCTCTGAAACTGCGACCTCAGCAAATTCAGCACCTTCTGACTCCATGTTGATTACAAAGATATATATGGATATATATGTGGATTTGGAGTCAGAACAAGCTGCAGAGTGTACAGCAGCACCAACAGTAGTAAGTATGCAGACCACAGCAGAGGACACTCAACTCTGAGAGTTTCTGTTGCACTTTTGAAAACTGGCACCAAAATTTACAGTCTGGATCCACCAGTAAAAATCTGTTGGATTATGCATGCTTACTTGAATATCTGCAGTATGCCAATTTTCACGCAGAATTTCTTCTATGTTTTGATGAGGTTTTAAAATGCTATTCTGCATAAAACTTGAGTGTCTACTTACCCCCATAAAACAACCATATTCACATCAGAGTGAATCAAAAAATTTTAACTCCTTCAAGACCGAGCCCATTGATGCACAGATGTCCGGGTCAAATTAATGCAATGTTCCTCCCCGCCTTCTAAGAGCCATAGCGCTTTTATTTTTCCACCTACAGGGCTGGTTGGGGTGTCATTTTTTTGCACCATGATCTCCAGTTTTTAATATATTGGTGTACCGTGTAACAGAAAAATTTAGACTGCTTTTTATAAATTTTTTTCCTGATATATAATTTATTAAAATCAGCAATCCTGGTATTTTTTTTTCCATTCACCGTGCCGGAACAATAATGTTATATTCTAATAGATCGGACAATTCTGCATGCTACAATATATAATATGTTTATTTATTTATTTTAATATTTCTTTAAAATGGGCAAGGAATTATTTTAAACTTTTATTGGGAGGGGGGTTTATAAGGTCTTTTTAATACTTTAAAAAACATTTTTTTTTACACTTTTTTCACTGTAAAACATGCAATCAATAGATTGTATGTACTGATACAATAGCTCAGTGTTATCGCCGATCTATGTACGCCGATCTATGTATAGAGCCTGCCTGAGAGCGGACTATGCACGGATCACAGCTGCCTCTCATTACCTTCGACTCCAGGCACTGATGTGTGCGGGACCGCTCTCAGTGCAGCGGTCCTGCACACATCAGTAAGCCCCTCAGTCAAGAACATATATATACATTCCTACTGCACGGGGTATGTGCAGTAGGAACGTATATATATACGTATTACTGACGGGAAGAGGGTTAAACTATAGTAGGGCTAAATGCAGTAGAGTCAAGAGCCGTATATGGACTATGTTCACACTACGGAATTAGAGCGGAAATTTCAAGCGGAGGCCAAGACATATCAATACTTTGGGCACACGGCAGATTGAGTTTGTGAGTCAACCGTGTGGCCTTCACTTAAAATTTCTGCGCGTATTCTGTGGTGTGAACATACTCTATTAGCTCACTACAGGGCAATTTGCTTATTGGTTTCTCTAGTGGGCCCTTAGGAACTGTAAAGCATGAAATTTGGTAACTTGGTAATTTATACCTTTTTTGGTACTAGGTTATAGTACTAGTGAAGATACAAATGCAATTCTTTGGAATAACCCCCCCACACACACACACACACACTGTATTTGCCAGATCTATATATAGTAGATATTATTTTAAAGTTTTCCCAAACAGTAATAAAATATGTTCTGTAATGCTTAATAATATCCCAAATACAGGAAACAGTAATTTCCTTTAATAAACCAAAATGTTCCTGCGGTAGAAGAATGAGTTTAAGAGCTTGCTCATGTTAATTTGAAAGCAACAGCAGATAAACAATTTACTGGAAGTAATTCTGGGTGACTGCTATCATTCGAAAGACCAAATGACCAAATACCACATTTCATCTTTTGATTGTGAAAGTTTATTTTCGTTTTGAACAACCAACAAGAAACAATTATTTTAAATAAACATTGAAAATATTCTACACGTTTTCTCATTTGCATCTACTAAGACCATTTTAAATTATACACAGTATTTGGAATTCAAAAATTCTGCTTGTGATACTCCCATACTGCTGAAAGCAACAAATTTCCAACAGAAAACAGCTTCAACTGTGCGCTTCAAGGAAGCTTCATTTTTCTTTTTGCTTCCATAAGCAGATGTACGAGAAGTGCAAAACATTATGGTTATATGTAGAAAACATAAAAAACCTAGAAGTCTGTCCAGCCTTCAGTCTGTAGATACACTGCATACACTAATAAGCTTCCAGATAGTACAGTGTATGATGGGGATTAGCAGCGTATTGGATGGCATCAACCAAACTTCACTAAGCATTAAAAACAAAACAAAAAAAGTACAAAATATAACAAATAAAGAAGCTTATTTTATGAACAGCTCATGTGGGTCACAACTAGACTGGCTTGCAATGTGCCATTTCATCGGGGGATCACATCCCTGATTCATGTAAAGAATGCGAACATGCAACAAAAGCCTCACCCCACCTAAGCAAAACAGATGCCCTTCAAACCAAAAACATGATGTCATAAGGCAAAATATTAAGCTGGCTAGGATGGTCTCAGCCAAAGAATAGTTTACAGGGAAAGGGACATTTGGGCAGACATATACATCTTACAACATATATATCTATAGGCTCAGTAATAGAAAGGTAAGTGCCGATACAAATGTTAGAAGAGGTAATTATTGCTTTAACAGATGGTTAAGTTCTCCGGCTATATACTGTACATAAAAGTAATATAAAAAAGTTATTAAAGAGTGAGACCACTAGCCAGCTTATCTATAGCATGAAGCAAGATGGGGGTGACATAAGACGTACGTACATGTACACAATTTAAAGGCTTATGCATTTCCTGTTCACTTCTTTCAAGAGCATATACACAACCAAAATATGCCCAGTTCACCAGAGCTATACAGGAGATCAGACATAACAGCTGGAAACAACCAAGTACAAACATTACAGTAGCAAGGAATAATATACAGCATGCATTTACATCTATTCACATTGTTACAAGAGCCTAGATTTAAACAAACACACACACAATCCAACTGTATAAAGCAGACAACCCAGCAGTAGACGTGTTTGAGAGCTAATAAATTAAGACTGTTTACAGCTTTTCAGGTACGTCAAATACATCCTCACTTTTTTGTACAGGTTTAAATATATATATATTTACAATATTTACTGAGTATTTCATTTTGAATATTATACATGCATTAAAAAGATACTAAATACAGGTCAGAAAATGACTCGTTTTAGCAATTTTATGTGGAGTAAGAAAATAGTTTCAATGAGTGAATTACTAAACTGCATTTTATCATATGTATAAAGAGAAACAAGCAGAACAGTTAGGCAAGAATAAGAATAAAATAATAAAAAAGGAAAAAAAGTAACAAAAATCACCTCACCAGGAGGAAGTCTGGAGTTAAAGGCTAAGGCTAGTTACAGCATTGAGATTAGCAAGATTCCCAAATGGGAAAAATATTGAGCAATGGCCTTCAAGAGCATGATGAGCCATATGGAGCAATCAAACAGTCTACTTTTGGTTAAGTGCAGTAACAGCTAGGAAGACAATCCAACCTTACTAAAGCTACGTACACACTGTTATATTGTGGTGCTGTCATTTGGGGAGGGTGGGGGTGGACAAGATCAAAACATCCCAAAGAAAAGAGAAGTATAAAAGGCAGACCTTTCCCACTTCCCAGTTAAAAATCACAGCATGATCCCAGAGCGTGAACCCAGCTTTCACTTCCAGATCTCGACCACATTTCCATTTACCAGTCACAGTGTAAACAAAAAGCTAATATTTATGAGAATGCAAACTACCACGTTGCAGGGAAGTTATGATTTCATCGATCATAAAACACTGATACAGGGACACTGGTTCCCACCGATTCCACAGCTTGCATTCTCTAAAAATACTCAAACAAAATGGCAGCCTCCAATGTGTAGAATCAATATCTTTTTGCTAATGCATTTTTCACATTACCATTCATATACTGACAGTTTCACAACTGGTGTTATGTTAAGAGGTAGCCCAATAATTTGTCCAGTAATGGAGCCATGTTTTGTTAAAGTAGGAGTGAATCAGTGTGTGGAGGTTTTCTACCTTTACAGATATTCTCAGGTTAGAGGTCAAATGCATTGCTGTTACTGACCTACTGTTCCTTGAAAAGCAGAAAAAAAAAAAAAACCAAAACGTGCAACCTTTTTCCACTTACGTCTTCATATTGAGATATAATGCACTATTAGCCTTCTGCCTTCAATGCCATTTACTGCAGAGCACTTATATTCATTCAGTTTTTGTCACCCAAAAAAGCCCCTATATGGCCCAGATCACAAACATCTCATCTTCACAGATACAAGTGCCATGCAAAATAAATTAAGGATCAGAGAGCAAAACATACATGTAAAAACTATTCAAAAGGTAGTTTCTTTCTTTCTTTAAAAGCATTCGTATAAACATAATTTATAATACTTTTTTTCTTCCTTTTTTTTCTTTTAAATATACAATTAAAGGTCCAAAACTATACATCTAGGATTTCTTCTGCTGTGCCTCCACATCGTAATCTATATCTTCCCGTCCTCCAGCTGATGGTGGGATCCCAAAGGGCAGATAAAAAGATATATATTGTCATAGACTCTCTGATGAACCATGCAACTGCATAGTCCAGTTTTGAAAAAGGAAGAGGCCCGCCCTGGTGGAGACAAAGAAAACACATTACTTCCTCTATGTTAAAGACAAGGTCACTTTCCAAAACGACATGATTCATAAACCTCAACAACAAGTCAGGGGCTGTGGCACCAGTAATTATACTATGTGTAATAATGGAACTTCACTTTTATATAGATTACACATTGCAGCTCATACTTCCCACCTCTTGACAAGTGTCATTGTGACGAGATCACCAGTAAAGATGAGCAAATTTACAGTAACCAGAGATGAGCAAATTTACATTACAAATGAACTGCTTTGCCTGCTCAACAGTCTACTCATACGCCGGATGCCTTTAATCTCCATGCCGCTCTACCCTAGATGCCTGGAAAAGCAGGATCCAGTCCTGGGAAACTGGGAGAGGTTTCCCAGGACTGGATCCAGCTTTTCTAGGCACCCAGGTGGAGCGGCACAGAGATCAAAGGCAGCCTGCGTATAAACCAAGTGCCGAGCAAACAAATCGATTAACATTGTAATGTAAATGCGCTCATCTGTAGTAATTACTGTAAATTCGCTCAGCTCTAGAAATAAAGAAGCAAACTGATTATCTCGGAAATCCGCTCCTCAGCCTTCTGCCTTTTAAAATGACTGTCACTCCTCCCCAGGTGTTGAGAAAAGCCTAATCAGACCAGGAAAACTTCTCCCAGTTTCCCTGGACTGGGTCCAGCTTTTCTCAGCACCCGGGAAGGAGCGGCGGTCAGTTAAATGGAAGCAGGCTGATGAGTGGATTTCAGAGATAACTAAGCTCTTCGCAGTTTCTGTACATTCGCTCATCTCTAGTCACCAGTGTTATCTACTTATGCCACTTGTCTGTACTTTATTGTTATAGCTGATCAAAGTATATCCTCTTAAAAGGACAGCGAAAGCATAAAAAATAGTGATCCAACACAAAACAGGACGCACCTGTACACCACGTAGTTGAATGTAATCAAATATAAACCAAGCCAAACAATGACACATGAAGAACACCATGATGTCCCATCGGAAGATGTGGTGTGCGGCCCAACCAATAATTAAACTTGACACGAAACATTCAGAGATAGGTTCACATACGATTGTGGCAGGTACCATATTGATCCTAAGCTTAGTCCATCTGCAAAAGAATAAAATCAGTTTAAGTTTATATAAATCTATGTGCAGCAAACTGCTTTAGGAGAAAGCAGCAACCATGTAGGAGCTTTATACGGAAACCAGATCTTTATAAGGTTCATGCTTACATGGAATTACACATCATACTTTCTTGTGCCCTATTTACAAGTAAGGGCCCTATTAAACAGAGTAATTATTTGCTGAATTGGGCTGACTCATGCAGATATCGTTTCACTTAATAAAGATTAAGAGACAATCATCAGCTGAGAAAGGTTGCAGGAAACCAGGAAGCATAGGTAAGTTAAACTTTATTATTTTGGTTATAAAAACCAAGGGCTGCACGGACATTGCAAACAATGTCTGAGAAGCCCACATGCACGAGTATAGAGCTGTGTATAGACTCGGTAAGAAAGGACCGATCTACAGTTCGGTGCTTGCTTACAGTGCAACACTTTTGCATTTCATAGTAAACACAGTATCTATATCTATCGAGAGCGAGATGAAAAAAAAAAAAAATTGTATCCTTTTTCGTATACTACTCACGGGATGCCGTTTAAGATGAGGTAACAGCTTACCTGGCAAGAGACAGAGATCATGTGACCTGTCTCAGAAGGGAGGGGGAAGACAGAGGAGTGGAAACAGAGTGGACCAGGAGGTGAGGATTTTCAGCAGTTTCAGGGTGTGAGTCAGCATGTGCCTCAGATAAACGGACCAATTCACGGAATACAAACTAGTAGTAGGTCTAAACTTAAGAGTAGAAAGTCTTTAAACAGCTGGTGCTGTTGAAAAATCTGCTATTGAAGACTGTCTACTTTTAGTTTTTACAGAAATTTTTTGTGTTTCTTGTCCATTATATTGCCTCTACCAGTTGGAGCTCTATAAACCAGCCCGATATTAGCTCAAATCTCCTATTACATGCTTCAGTATTGAACAGTTGGGTCTGGATCTTTTGTGCAGCCATATACTGTCATCATTCATGGGCAGCACATGCTCCATTACATACATGAGGTGATCAACGTGCTGTTGATGAAGAATGATTTTACATCCTGTCAAAACACTGCGATTAGCTGACAAACTAGCGTTTGCTTGATCATTGACTGATCATTGGGCCTATTACATGTGGTAATTTATAGCCTGCTTAGCCCATGTAATAGGGCCCTAATGGCCCAGTATACTTTGAGGGTGCCTTCACACGACGGATCCGCAGCGGATTTCTCGGGGCAGCACATTGATTGGCTGAGCGGGATGTGCAACTGAGAACCCCCGAAGCAAGCTGGATCGTGGAGTAGATAATGTATATGCTCCGGCCGGCCGAGGGTTAACGGGCGGACTCCCGACATACTGGCAGCAGGATTTCCATCCTGCTGCAAGTATGTCTGCCCAAAGACTTTATAGGGAAGGGATCCACAGCGAGAAATCCACTGAGGATTCGTTAAGTGTGAAGACACCCTAAGGGTGCGTTCACACCTACAAGATCTGCAGCAGATTTGATGGTGCAGATTTAATGCTGTGTTCAGTTATTTAACTGAAATCAGCTGCAGATCCTGTAGGTGTGAACGCACCATAAAGGGATTTTACAGGCCAAATGGACTGAGTTACTGGTTTACTTTAAGTACCTTTATAATTTATGAAGGTTATATGGACTTACCTTATCATTCTAGACTGAAACTGAGATATGGAGTAACAACCAGAATTCTGCATGGCAACTTGTGTAGCCATAGCAAACTTCCAACCCCTAAACAAAAGGAACAAAAAGAGAAAAAAAGATGCTATTAAACTTGAAAATGTATAGGAAAGTGGTTGCAGAAATAAGATTAAAATGGCCTGTCTTCTTTTATTATCTAATCTATAGCTTGGGACCTCCTATATTGGCTAATGCCACATCTGGATTAGGGGCCAAGCTTTACAGAATACACAACTTTATTATGCTTTGAATAAGTAGCTCACAGACAACGCCAACAGCGCTCCATAGGTTTTCGATGGCCTTAAAAACTTTCTAAACCTCCAGTACACTTAGGGGGAGATTTATCAAATTGGTGTAACGTAAAACTGGCTCAGTTGCCCCTAGCAACCAATCAGATTCCACCTTTCATTTTCCAAAGAATGAAAGATGGAATATGATTGGTTGCTAGGGGCAACTAAGACAATTCTACTTTACATTAGTTTAATAAATATCCCCCTAAATGTTACAAAGTAATGCTTATTTAGTAAGAAGTAGGCAATTACACAAGGTTTGTTAGGGTTATTCTTCTCTATATTCTACATTTTACCTTATGGACTTTGATTTACAGGTATGACTGACGTTTTACATAGCTACATTTACAACAGAGGAAAACATTGTTCAATAAAGACCTACATATTTATGCCTAGAAACATTGGCCATACACACTAGACTCTCCTAAAGAAAAAAGATGAGCCATGTTCACACACCATAAAATACTACCAAAATATGGCCATCATTTTGATCTAAATAAAATAAGTGAACAGGTAAAAATAGGGCAGTTTTTGAATGGGGGAAATGCTCACACGTACAGTATAACAGCAGATTTCACACTGCAAGTTAAACATCAAAATTTGCTGCAATACTCTGTAGTGTATTTCCTATAGCCTATAGTGTATTTCCTATAGCCACTGATTGGCTGAGCAGGACACGAGGGAGCTGGAGAAGCAGGTAGGAACACGGACAGGTAATGTATTAGCACAGCAGCTGCTAGGTTATGTGGGCTGGAGCTACATTCTAACAGAGGAAGGAGAATAGAACTTATATTCCGCTGCAAAACCGCACATGTGAAGCTACCCATAGATCTGCAGCAGATTTGAAGCTGCAGATTCAAAGCAAATCAATTCTAGGCCATCAAATCTGCTGCGGATCTGCTGCCTCAGGGTGCCTTCACACACACCGGATCCGCAGCGGATGTCACAATGCGAATTTGCAGCGAAATCCGCTGCGGATCCAGTGCCCGTTCATCCCAATGAGAATACATACTTAGAGCGGAATTGACATCTCGCTGTGTGTATGTAAGTTAACCCCCCGCTGGCCAGAGCATACATTACCTGCTCCGCGATCCAGCTTGCTTCAGGGGTTCCAGACGTCAGCTCGTCCCGCTCAGCAAATCAGTGCGCTGCCCCACCACAGCCACTGATTGGAGAGAACCCCCGAAGCAAGCCAGATTGCGGAGCAGGTAATGTAGGCTCCGGCCGGTGGTTAACCTACATAAACGCAGCGGGATGTCAATCCCGCTGTGATTATGTATTCTCATTGGGATGAACGAGCACTGGATTTTGCTGCGGATCCAGTGTGTGTGAAGGCACCCATAAGCTGTGTTTTTTCATCATAGATACCAACATGTGCAATGTTTGAGTTATGTTGTCTTTATCAAACATATACGTCAATCATGCTGGTGGATAGAATACAGAATACAGCTTTAGGGTGGCCCCCTTAACCTCCTGCAGATCGCATACATTACCCAGTCCCCGCTTCGCTGTGGCCCCCGGCGTCTGGACATCTGGCTCAGCCAATCAGTGTGCTGCGGCGGGACATCGCACTGATTGGTTGAGCCGGATGTCAGAAGCCACAGAACAAGCTGGAGCGCGGACCAGGTAATGTATGCAACAGGCTGCGGGGGGTTAAGAGCACTGCCTCTTACATATTCGCCGCGGGGTGACAATTCCACCGCGAGTAGTATGCAATCCTATCCACTCTATTTCAACAGTGTGTGAACATAGTCTTTCTGTGTTTCCAATCCACTCCTGATTTTGGTTGCAAAATACTGAGCAAAAATATTGTGTAAGAACATAGCCTAAACGTTACTCCAGGTCTCAATCTATATTGGCTTTTGGATCCTGCACACCAATAAACATGGGTACCAATGTATCCCCTTTTAGATTTAATGTTCCTTTCCAATGTAACCTGTCAACCCACTGCACACGACTTACCGATCTGCTATTGCCTTGGCCATGAAATAATCTTCAGCTATGTACTGTGCAAATGCAATAAGCCCACCAGCCTGGTCCAGAACCTCTTTCCTCATTAAGCATGACATCCCTGTTACACACTTAAAACCAGTAACATTGGCAGAAATGTATGACCGCGGATGGGAAGTCCCAAAATAAACCTAAACAATAAGAAAATAATGTTTTATGCATTAGACATACATCTGCTGTAATGATGCGGTTACTGAACAATTTATTAAAACAAGGAACTTACTACATAACCAAATTGCATTGTCTATGTAATTTATATTTAGTGCATTTAGGTCTAGTTCACACCTTTACATAATTACTGTCTGCTCCCTCTACCTTGCTATAAAAAGAAACCATTGCAACTGGAAGGATTCAGCATCAAAGATGTGAACAAAGTCCTACAGAATATGGCTCTCTTACTAATTCAGGGGTGATAACCATAATGTGCAAACCAGTGCTTCTCATTTGCAGTCCTTTATTAATTATGTTTTACACCAGTGGTCCTTATTTCTAGTCCTCATGGCTCACTGAAAGGTCATGTTTTCAGAATTTCCTTAGTATTTCACAGTTAATATAATTATACTCATCAGGTACGATCACAGGTGGTCTTTGTATGGAATATCCCCACATCATGATCTGATGGTGGGCCATGAGGACTAGAAATAGGGAGCACTGGTGTAAAACATTATTAATAAAGTGTTAACACATCCTGTGAAAGATCACACCCAGGTGAAGTCTATGAAAACTACAGGATATTACAATAGAAAATGGCTATTGTCTAATACATATTACCTACTAGAAATGCCCATTTGACAACCTGGTGTGATCCAGCAGAAAGTGTGCAATACTACATGGAATTTGTAATCTCTCAGCAACACCACGTGCCTTTACAATTGCCTGTATACGTAATATGTGGAAGTCATGGGGAATCTAAGAACTGTGTTTTACATTGTCCTTCATTGAATGCTCCTGAATGTAAGGGGAAAACTCCACCTGCAGGTCTAATATCAATGGGGAACCATGACTCCAGGAAACATAGAAAGAAAATAAATATGCATATCTTTTTTCTATTACCAGGTTAGAAAGACAGTATTGAAACATGATACAGAGGTTGTTAAACAGGCTGGAGACAAGAAATCGTGAAGGTATTTCTTAAAAAAAAAAAAGCTATCTGAACTAGGTCACCTAGCCTTTTGTACTAAAGACGTGTGTAGAGGAGCAAATTCCTTCATACTACAATGCAAGGACAGTGTTGAAGAGACTGTAAGGTCATTAGGGTTAACAATAAGCATGTTACTTTTTACTTCTGATGTCATTCCTTAGAATATATTTGAGAAAAAAAATAAAAGTATTTTGCAAACAGTGGTCCGTTCACTCCAGGTTTTGGCTAAAAAATACTGAATTGAGCTACAACATGTAAACCCAGCCTAAGGCCAGCTTCACACAGGCACATTTTGGTCGCAGGACCCAGCCTCAACATGTTTCTGATGACCCATGACCACAGTATGTTTGTGTGAACACCAGCCTTAGGGATTTTTGTTTTATTTTATACAATACACACAAAATCTCTAGTTTTTTTCTTAGTAAAGTGTAGTGAAACTGTGTGTCGCTAGCCTTAAATCTTTCCATTAACACAAGTTTTTAAATATACAGTGGTATGACAAAGCTGGATTAATACTCTGTAAAACGGTTAAAAAAAAAAAAAAACTCATGAGAGCCATTGGTGCACCGTCCTAAATACCAGCACACAGCCATATTTGCATACATTACATCATTGTTTCAAGAGAAGAAAAATAAACTTATCTGCTTTTGGAATGTGTAATTCCAGTAACACACCCACATATGTCAGCTACCTCACATAACTTGTTCTTCATCTTTCCTGGGTGAAGTATAGCTCAGAGATTATCACATGCTCCAAACACAGCTTACCTGTTCTAGCGTAGCAGCAAAGCCTTGCCTGTCTGCCACATAAGGGAGTCCATGGACCAGGCCAACTTTCTCTGTCATTTGATTGGCCATATCTGTAAGGGTGTCTGGTTTCACTGTAATATTAAAAAATAAATAAACCAGCCAATCCAACATAAAATCTAATTAGGGTAACAGGCAAAAAGAACTCCAAAAGAAATGCTGCCAGGAAAATATGCCAGGCTGGCAGCTACCTGATGACAGCTGGATCATCTAAGTTCCCATAGCCAGAATGAGCTACATTAATTAGAAAAAAGGGTCTTCCACATTACTCACAATTGTTTGGGTGTGTTACCAACTATTGCTGATGTAAAACATTTAAAGGGATCTGTCTCTTTAAATGGCAAATTATTAATACATTCAACAGATTTTACAAGCATAAAACAAGGAATACGAATTGCTTTGCCTGCCAAGAATTACAGAACCTACAAAACACCTTGACAAAACATACACTGTGACAGGCAGCCTTCCTTAATATACAAAAGGAAGTAAATATAAAATAAAATTTCCCACAATGTTAAACGTAATTCTATAGCTTAGACAAAAAAGGAAGTAGTGTGCATTTCTTGAAATAATAACTAAAAATAAATCCATACATATCTTTATATTAAACATAAACATAAGGGCCTCCACTCTTTATACCTTAAGCACGCACATAGAAGTTTATTTTCAGCTAAGAGGTAAAAAACCAGGTGGATGAATGTAGCCCTCTTCTGTGAAAATGTATAACTTGTGAATATAAGTTTAAACAGGCACTCCAGAGGAAAAATATATATATTTCCCAAATCAACTGGTGTCAAATTCTATTTATATTAAAAAATCCCAAGCCTTTCAGTACTTATTAGCTGCTGTATGCCCTGCAGGAAGTGGTGTATTCTCTCCAGTATGACACACTGCTCTCTGCTGCCACCTCTTTCCATGTCAAGAACTGTCCAGAGTAAGAAAGTTTTTCTATGGGCATTTGCTACGGCTCTGAACGGTTTCTGTCAGGGACAAAAGTGGCGGCAGAGAGCACTGTGCAATACTGGAGAGAATACACCACTTCCTGCAGGTCATACAGTAGCTGATAAAGACTGGAAGGCTTTTTAGTAAAAGTAACTTATGAATCTGTATAACTTCTGGAAACCAGTTGATTTAAAGAAGAAAAAAAAAAGCGGAGTATCCCTTTAAGTTTATTCTGCAATAGGAATAATTTGGTTATATTTCCAAATTTGGGGAAAACAGAGCCGTCACTTACATAGTCACAGCGGAATGTCAATCGGCAAAACTGCATACCTTCCGTCCTGACAGGCCCCTGACTAAATGAGACCATAGCCGACGCTTGCTGTTGTCATGTCTGGGATATTTAACATTATTCACCAGGAGGATATGGAAGAATAAACAGATCTTATCAAGTCCCGCTGGTCTCATAAAACTTGTGAAAGTGCAGCAGAGCCAAAATCTCTTCTACATGGACCTCAAGTGACTACATATAAAAGGAAAGCTTTAAATAAACAATAATGGTGGCTACTGCAGCCGATCTGAGCATCCTCCAGAGAAACTGTGCATCTTGGGACCTGGAGGTTGCTAACGCATTAACCACTTTCTTCTTTCACACAAATGAAGGAAATCCCTGGAAATGATGTGTCCTCCATAATATTTTGGTCTGCAATACTCAATATCTCTTTATTCTCTATAACTCAACTCTATATTCAATGATCAACATACCTTTAATCCCACTGTCACATATCCATATGAGATCATATTTGGCAAGTTCATATCCTGGCATTAAGTTGTTTATTTTTGGGTTAATGCCAACCTTTTTACCCCCTAGGAGGAAAAAAAATATCTAATTAGACCTTAAGGGGTTGTCACAATAAAACAAGTCCTGTTCATAAACACTATGACAACATATGAACATCAGAGAAGTGGGGTGCCACTATAAACCCTCATCAAGGAGCCAGAACAGAGAGTAGGTCTCTGTGGGAGCAGCTTCTGTAATAGTGCACTTGAGCCATCTTCGTATTACAAGGACTATCACATTTTCATGGGGTTGTTTCTAAAAGTACAAAGGCGACCTGCATACCTGTTTTTTTTATACAAGCATAGTTCAGGCACATTTTTATAGGTGTATGTCCTAGCCTGACCACAGGCCCAGAACCTGAACTGACAGCATCACAGTTCACTATAATCAGTCATATTGTCTGTCAGTTTGGGTCATTAGACCTATAGTCAGGCCAGGACTTGCAGCCATAGTACGGGCACAAAAATGCGCCGGAACTATGTTTGTGTGAATGCGGCCTTAGGCTGTATACATACTAGTATGTCCATGTCAGCAAAAAAAACAATCCCAGTTGCGAGTGAGATTCTGTTTCACTGATCACGTTTTCTTCTAGAAGCACTAAATTGAGCCATGTACATATGGTGCTATATACTAATGTCCCTGATCTGCAGCATTGATCTACAAGTGTAATATTTTTGCATGCCCCAGTTTATATTGAGAAGACTGACAGGAAATAATGGCAGGGTGCAGAGAGTGCTATTAAATATTCATTGCTGGCAGGAAAAGGCAGTCGGATTCAGGATAAGCAGTTTTTTCTGAGCTCAGCTGTTAGCATGAGTCTTACAAGCCAGATTTCCAGAGAATTCAAACACTGCTGTGGGATGCATCTCCGAGAAGATCCAAGGAGTTTTGCCTTCATCAGCTTTACCTTCCAGGGTCAAAAGCAGTTTGGAAAGGAGTGGGGGTGAGAGGTTAGGAGGAAGAAAAATATGTATATTTATGTTTTCCAGTAGAAAAAAATTATTCTGAATCAGTGTGAAATTGCTGAGCCACCAAATCAGTCACCCCTTTTATACAAGGATTTATAGATGGAAAGAAAAATGACAAAGCATATCCCACCCCAGCCATTCCTGGAAAGGTAGCTAAGGAAATCCTGGAATACAGATATCAGATATTGTGCACTAACAGCATTGCAGCAATTGCTTTTATAGTGCTTCAGCTTGTTCTGTATTAGATTACAAAGCACAGGAGAGTGATTTATGAACAAAGCGCCTCTGTTACACATCCTGCCCATACCAGCTTAGAAGTATAGAGTATCTAGTGAAGAGGATTCTTCCTGCCACTGCCAATGAGCCAGTTAACCTCCAAACTTTACCCTGCACACTATGGGCAGACAAACTCGCAGCAGGGTGCCCCGTTAACCCCCAGCCGCTGGAGCGTATACATCACCTGGTCCCAGATCCGGCTTGCTTCGGGGGTTCCCGGCACGGCCCCCTCGGCCAATCAGTGCGCTGCCTCGTCGCAGCGCACTGATTGGCTGAGCGGGACATGAAGACGCCGGGAGCCCTGAAGCAAGCCGGAGCGGGGACCAGGTGATGTATACGCTCCAGCGGCTGGGCGTTAACGGGGCATCCTGCTGCGAGTTTGTCTGCCCATAGAGTGTACAGGGCAGGGATCCACAGCGGATCTCACTGCAAATTCACAACAAGAAATCCGCTGCGGATATGCCCAGTGTGTTTCTACCCTAAGTGTAGGGCCGGAGTCCTCAGTTATTACAAGCTACCACTCGCTACCAATGCACCCCCTCTGCACTAGCTGACAGCTTTCTCCCTATGAACTATAAAAGGCTGGTTTCAAACATGCAAAACAGGTGTATATGTCCATATTACAGCCACAACTCCCAGCCCAACTATGAATCAACAGACTGGACAGTCTGACAGAACAATTGGCAGTATCACAGTGATCTATGATGCTGTCATTTCGTGTCGTTAACCTTGGTGGTCTAGCTGGGACTTGCAAGAACAACATGAGTGTAAAAAATGCCCCTGCCCAATGGGGGTACAGCTGTCAGTGAGCAATCTGAAGGTGAGGGTAACCTGCAGCTCATGAGGACTCCAGGCTCACACGGCACGGCATCTGATCGACTGCGATTTGAAAAGTGACACACTGCTATTATCTGTCACTACTTTACACTGCCATCAGATAGGACTGCATACATTTGGTGACAGAGTCTCTTTAACAATATCTAATGCAGGATAACATAGTTGACAAAGCATTCCTAAGAAAGAAAATCCAAATGGAAACAAAGCAAATGTTGGAAGATCACAGTAAAGCATACCTATAAATAAGTTGGCATCCACATTGGGGTATTTCCCAAGTAGTTTTTTACATACATCCACAGCCGGATCATCAACATCTTGAACACAAAGAAGGATTTCAAACTGGAAAAGAGGGGGGGAAAAAGCCATTATATATTACATTGTAGTAGTGAATGCGCACCTAGCAACTGATCTCCATGGGGAAGATCACCCTACCAACGCCATATAGCTGTGGGTTCTAGGAATTTAATTACTAAATGTGCCAATCTGCATGGTGAACCATGGAAGAGAGTCAGGCACAACAGATTAACCAAGGGGAAATTCACTTAGACAGGATAACTGGAAATTGCTGCACATAGTCACAAGGAGATCTGCAGGTTTTTTTTTAAAATAACATTTAAAAAAAAAAAGGATATACAAGATTCATATACAGTGAAATGTGTTTAACGTGGAGCAGCTGCCAGATGAGATGATCATAGTGGGGAAAACCCAATTTAGAAAAGCCCCATTCTGCTACTATAAAGTGGGTGTTACACATACAGAAGTGGATGTAAAAGGAATGAGGAAGATACAGACTGGATTTATAATTCTCCTTCCTGCTGCATTCACTTCTGAAAACTGAATGGAAAAAACTGTGAAATCCTCTAAATTTCATTGTAACCAGAAGGATTTCCGGGTTGGTTTTCTCAGCTTCTAGGCCACATGTGCTCGATTATCAAACACTGGATTAGACGCATGCCACAGCTTAGGTAAGAATAAGAGTGACACATCTCGGAAGTCTCACAAGAAAACACATTCTTATGAAGATAGCACATCAGCATTGGAATGAACAATAATCCCAGTTCTCTCATACATTCCCAATACATGAGCGTCTGAAGCTCACAGTTTCAGGAGTCCTACCCTGCATTCACAAGAGGAAAGGCACAAATGTAGCAAAGAGCAATTCTACTGATTCATCAAGGGTGTGTATGGATAGGCTAGGTAGGAGCCAATAATCTCTAATAACCTGCCACGGTGAATTATTCTGTAACCTGAGACGCACAACTACGTATCCGAATTATCAGCTTTGCTCATTTACAGTCTCAACTTGTAGAGCGGTTACAAAGTCCAGGAAACACAAAGTGCGGTTTATATCACACCACTGGTAAAAAGAACCACCGCTACTTATCGATATATGTGGTACTACTGACTGTTCTGGTGTCACTATTATGTGGGTAACAAGAAGCCACACCTATGTATAGGCTCCAGTGACCCAGCAATGCAATGTCATATACTAATGGAATGCTACAGTAAATTGTACCTTATCTCCTGATAAGTGCAAGCTATTGTCCTCTTTCAAGGATATTTTTACAAACCTATGACTTGTTATCATGAAATATCAGGTGTTTTGACAAGTTGAATCCGGGTGCAAAGACCCCCAAGCTGAAACTAAATGAAAGGAACATAAGAGCTCTGCAGAG
The DNA here is from genome assembly GCF_027789765.1 of Dendropsophus ebraccatus. NCBI lineage: Eukaryota > Metazoa > Chordata > Amphibia > Anura > Hylidae > Dendropsophus > Dendropsophus ebraccatus. Next base: position 86,261,467 of record NC_091456.1, on the reverse strand, counting down.
TTCTGTGCCATTTCATTTCTGCTTGGCTCCTCTCAGAAAGTCATGTGTGTTGTGTCAGAAAGTTCATAGAAAGTCATTTCAGTGGTCTGCAAGAATCTGCGCACCCAGACCCCGCCAAATCAAAAGACATGTCAGAAACCTGAAACATGATAGCTATGCTTTATGCTGCCATTGCAGACTGGAGAGAGAATGAACGTAATGACCTTTAATGGGATAACTGATACAAGGCCTAGACAACCGGATGCCCCCATGATCACTACTTTATCCTGAGGTTCTTAGAACTGGAAAACTTTAATATAAACTTACAGATCTGCAGCAGGTTTGATGGCCCAGGTTTCGTTTGATTTGAATCTGCAACTTCAAATCTGCTGCAGATCCTGTATGTGTGAACGCACCCTTAAAAGGGCACCTCCACCTTAACCTTCTACAAGCTCATTGCTTCAGTCAATGTGTAGCATTTCCGTGAAGCCCACAGAGGCTACAGTTATAATTTACAGTCTGAAATTGGGGGACTTTTCTGCATGACTTCTGTAGCTTCAATTCATCTAAAGTATGTTAAGCAGTCACATAAAGTTATGGTATATCAATCACTGTTAGCTATGTATCAGCACTTTAGCAAGAGTGCCTATTTATATCTTATTATTATAAATAGACAAACAAGAGCCTTATACACAATTGGGAACCAGGCGATACCCAATGTTCCCAACATAACTACAGAACATTAATATAGGAGTTAGAAAAAAGCAGCACCATGTCATGGAAAAGATACAAAGTACTAGCATGTAATCTTCTTGTTATCCTCCCTTCCTGCTGCAATCTATAAATACTCTATATAAGAATGATGTGTGAAAATTACAGGTGAGGTCAGGGTAAGTCACTACCTCCGCATCAACCTGAAAGCCGGTGAGCTCACCCTTATTTTCATTACACACAGTGTGGCCGTATTAGTAACCACCTCCTTAACCTGTACTTAAGCTCAGGGAGAACCTGTTAGCTCAACAAAGATCAATGTATATGTTATACTTATTGCATGGCAACATTTCCCCATGCTGGCTGTGATAATGGTCATTGTCTCTATGGTTATCAAACCTTGGAGATAATGACTTTATCTGCAGACCATTCTTGACAGATGGAACGGCGCGATCAGATTACCTTCTGTACAATGCTGAACATAGATCAATGTCAACAAACTGACAGATTGCAAGTTATTGTCTAGTTGTATATCCCTATTCAATAGCACACTCGTGATAGATCACTGTATGTCAGCCTATACATACTGTATATAGGAAACATCATACCCCAAGACATCACTTCTCGGAACTTAAAACAGACATGATAACACTTTAGCATCACTAGCTGTGAACGAGAACTGTTACACCACAGCAATGGAGAGAAGAATTCTACAACATGCAACAATCACCTATGTGCCACCCTTAGCTTGAGATCAATGAAGTCAACTTATTATGCCACAGCATTTATAGATTTATGGATTTCATGTCTTCAGCAAGGCTGACCTGTAAAATAAGGCTTAAACAGGCTGTACCTTTTTACACACGTCATGGCTTACATGCAAAGAAAAATTAATAATTATTCATGTATTAAAAAACCTCAAAGCCGAATAAAAAAAAAAAAAAGAAAAAGAAGAACCAACTACAACAACTGCTTGCAAGGCAAGATGAACAGTAAAAGAAGCTTCAGAAAAGCAATAGCTGTGAATATAAGGCTTTTTCACTTTATACAGGTCTAGTAGTAGTGATCACCATCATTGTGGACATCTCACACGCCATGTCCTTTGCAAGTGATTATGGGCTAGAAGGAGACAATTAGCTGCATGAATGCATGCATAAAGGGCTGTATACAAAAGCAAGGGCAATGAATGTTGCTTTAAGACTGCAACAGAGGAGATATAGAGGTGACAGGAAAAAGGACCAGTGTTATATCCGAAACTCCTTAACTTAAATTTGAAAAGGAAAAGGTACACTTAGAGGTGTAGCTAGAATTCATGGGGCCAGATAGCAAAAAAGCAAAAAAAAAAAAAAAAGCTGTACGTGCCCCCACAAGCCTGTCTTGCACAGTCCCCCAGCGTGCAAAAGTGACGCCATTGGTGTACCGGGGGGCTAGGAGAAAGGAAAGCCAGGGGACTGAGCTGGGCCAGGCGTCTTGGGTAGCGGTCCCTCTGCAGGAAGGAGAGGAGGCTGAGCTCTAGACATCAACTATTGAGAATGGTCTGATACAATCTTATGTATATACTGGGGTCATCTTCTACTGTATCTACTGATCTTTATGTGAAAGGAAAAAAAATAAAAAAAAATAAGGCCTAAAAAATATGTTCAACAACTTGATTTAAAAGGACTAGTTATTTTTCTGAGGATAATCCCTTTAAGGTGGCCGGCCGGCCATACACATTAGCCGCTTTCATGGGAATCGGGTGACAGAGTTGGAAATTGTTTTTTAAAGGAAGATAAGCTGCCACAAAAGGTGTCTGGCAGTAGCTTATTTTCCCTTTCCATATCCAAAACACATGCAAGCTCAGCCTGGCCAAGCATGCAAGCTTAAGGAGACATTTCATGGACTTGACATGGTCACCACAGTCAAGTTAGTGACTGATCTGCTATCCATTTGCAGTCTCTAGCATACATCCTTACGTGGTATCCGCAAGAAAAGTAAAGGTCTTCCAAGTGGTTTGTTTCTTCTGGAATGGAATCTACTCCCTAAGGAAACACAGCCCAAGGCTATGCACTTGTAAATTGTTTAGCACATTATTTCAGAGGGAACATGCTGGGATTTAAGTTTTCTTTATCTACTTAATTTAACCTTCACTGCAGTGTGCACAAGCCTCACTGGGGCCGGACATTTTTTTTTCTCCTCACAGCTCCTAGTATAGCTGGCCTATATCCTGTATAAGTATGCCTGTATTCTATGTAGGCATCTTTTGCTTTCATTATTTATCAGACATCTTAAAGACATGCCGCTTCAGCAAAGCAATACTTCTCCGGCACTAAGTGGAGGTGTAGTAAACCAAGAGCATTGAGGTAGCAGGACGTGCTGCTATGACCGCAGAGCAAAGTGTGATGGGAAGATGCAAATGACAGGAGAATAGTACAGACAGATAAAAATACAACTGATCATGTGCCCTGTTATAAAAGGTACTTTACAATAGTTCTGCATCTGTGCAAAAAGCTTTCCTCTACAGACATTCCAACTAACCATAGCCATTTCCTGCACATATGTTTCTATTCTAAATGACCACAAACATGATATGCATTTATGAGTCACAGAGGGTTTTAGTTATAGTATATTCTGTAGATTACAATAAATCAGAACCCAATATGGTATACTGTGTATGCAAAAAGAGACCTAGCACCAATAACACATTGGACCCCATATCCAGAAAGGACTGCAGACATCATCTAGTATGACTGCCCATCACAATGAATCTGAGCTTTTCTCTAATACATTTATTGGAAAAAAGATGCATCCATAGTTCTGGTACTAAATTCTGTGAAACACAAAATGCAATTAATGGGCCCCAACTATCCTACCAAAATACTGGCTTGTTGCTTATGTGGCTCCATTACAATGCACTACAGTACAGCTCCGTTCAGACTGATGTCTGTCTTTACAAAGTTCGGTCCCATCACTTAGCAAAAAAGTTAGATATGAGCACTACTCGAGCATGGCCAAACCTGATCGCTCTGCATTTTAATACCAGTGGCTGAAGCTGGATACAGCCCTAAGGAGTCATGAGTAACCCTTAAGACATCATCAGGGTTAGAACACGAGGACGCGCTCTCAACGTCATGTACTAAATAATCCAGGACGGAGCCTGGTACCCTCTGCGAGGCATCATTGAATCCGCTGGACCATCACAGACCCGCTCTGGACACCACTCCACAGCTTAATACGAAACTCAGAGAAGTACTATGGGCAGACAAGACATCCACAGGAGCTGGATGCTGAAGCCTAGCATTAGCATACACGGCAGCATACAGCTACATCAGCCACTCCTAAACCTAACTCCCTCTCAGAACGCAGAGGAGTTCACATCTGAAACCTGGGCCACCTTGATACAATACAAAAATTAGGAGACCCTTATCTTGCACCCTGCCATCCCATATATTACAGATTGGGACAACCGATGCACTCTATTGGATATGGCCATAACTTCAAAATAATTAAGGTCTATCCTTACAAATCTACTTCAACTCTCTTCCTACTCCCTGAGGAACTTGTCACCACCGTACAAGGGAAACGCATTGGAAAAACAGAAGGCGGCAGACTGCAATACCTAAAGGCCCTACTCCACGGGCCGACAGTGAGGAGATGGGATGGGCCGCGGAGAGCTGCCTGGGCGATTGCTAGATCGTCCGGGCAGCCCATAGAGGATAGTGGCGGTCTGCTGCTACTGCTCCTTTTCCACGGAGTGACAGCAGCATAACGCTGCTTTTACAGTAGTTAGCTTTTCAACATGTTTGAAATACAAACGACGCAACCATCAGCCGACAGGAACAATGTCCGCTGATTGTTGCCTTCTATTCAACGGGACGATTATAGGCTGAATATGGCCGCTATTCGTTCCGTGGAATAGGGCCTTAACTGTCATTTCCTGCTACCTACATATACGCCCTTTTCTTCTTTGTGACTTAAATCAGATTTTTAACATATACGTTTAAAGGGAAAAAAAAACAGATGGCAAAAATGGATGCATATGTATGCTATGCTGCACAGTCTGTCTTCCATTGACTTACTGACTTATTAAGAAAAAAAAACCCTGATCCATTTTTTTTTAACAAACACAAAGACCAGTGCAGTGTGTAAGTTAAAATTAAATGTGCTGAAATAGAATGAAATGCATGCAAAAATGCAGTGTGAACCTAGACATTACTCTGCATTCAACTAGAATGACATTTGGCAGCACAGAACTATAACTCTGGCAGCAGTATTGTTAGCCTAAGGAGTGGCGAGAATATTTATGGTGGCAGGGCAAGCATTGTTTCATATAAAATAAACCTGGTACTGATATACAGCATAGATAACAAAACTAACCCCCTTCCCCCCCAAACCTCAGACATTTCAAAGCATAAGATCAATATTCGCATTTCTCCTATTCAAACAGTAAAGAGTAAAGGAAAATAAAGCTAAATGGCAAAACATGGAGGGCTTCAAAACAGGCTTCGACAAGTTTGTAGACATAAATGACATAAATGCATATGTACAGAACCTACCTATCATCCATCCCCATTCCCTTGACCATCCCCTCCTTGGTTAAGCTTTATAGACAATAGTCTTTTAGACAGATAGTCTTTTTTTCCCACTGTACTATGTACATAACTACGTAACAAACAATGGAGGTATGCGTATTAAGTTCACACCTATACCGCTGAAAATTTTGTGGCATATGGTGAAAATCCAGGAGAATGGATTGATAACATATACCACAACATGTTCCCACCAGATCCATTCACATAAATGTGCTGAACATAGTTTAAAAGGACTACATTTGGCACATTTGGGAGCATATATGATTTTCTTGTGATACAACTACAAAAGTTCTGATATTAGTAACTTTTGAACTTCATTTGGCATACAAATTGGTTGGGAATGGCAGGGACACGCTGTGGTATACATCAGCAACTCATTGCCATAGGTTTCTGCCATATACCACAGGATTTTGTGCTGTATAGTTGGGAGCTTATCCGGGTCAATTTATCTAAATCACAAAAAAAAAAATATTTATGCCAGCTTTTGTCTGCCATTCTATCATAAAATGCAAGTGGACATACCTTCGGATAGTCCAATTCAAAAAACGTTTCTAGGTTGTTGATAAGATTAGGATCGACACCCTTGAGTGGTTTAAGAAGTGAAACACCAGGAAGCTTGCTGTAGGGCTGCTTGTCGGATGCTTTCTTGTTGAGATGTCGCTGCCTGCAATGAAAATGATATATGTTATTTAGTGGCACAACCACGCTATCCACCTCTTTCTCGCTGTATACCTACCAGGTCAGAATGTACAGAGATCAACTGCATGTAGGATCATTAAAGGGAAACTAACAGCAGGTTGGAAGACTCTAATCAGCTGTTACACTCCCACAGCACATAGGGCGCTGAGGATGAAGGTATGCATCTAACATTCCTCCTCTCCTCTGTTCTAATAATCTTAATAGTCTTCCCTTTGGTGCACTGGGGGCTCAGTGCTCTGATCTGCCCCTCCTCATTAATATTTATCCAGTGGAGAGTGGTGTCCCAATATTTATGAGAAGGTAGCAGGCAGGTACACAACCACCTAATATCTTGTCTAACATCAATTTAATAACCCATGAGGGTGGCCATCAGTGCAGAGCGAAGAATTGTCGCTCTATGGGAACAAAATAAGTAAAAATTATTGGTATATAGTAATAAGTTATCAGGCATGTCATTGTGTCATCACCATACATATAGGTCAATCCAACAACTGTTAGGGCTTATTGCCACATTGCATAAAGCATGGAGTGGACTCAATCCCTGCCTGGCTTCATTTAACACAGCCACCTTGCTGTGTCATTACAGATTCAAACACTTTCTTTGCTACCGGAATAATACTGATAGATAGTGTTGGGCGAGGACAGAGTCCACTACAGCAATTGCCTGTCCGCAGGTTTCCGGTTTCACGGATTGTTGGAATTAGCTCTTAGATGTATGAGCATATTGGATGCATCTTAGCCAACTGGCACTTCACTATCCACTGTATGGGTCCTCTAAGGTATAACTTACATATTACTTCCAAAATGTGGGGTGGAACAGTCTTTTCACAATTCTTTCCTGATAGCTAGCAGGCAGGCAGATGACATTTTACAAACTTCATCCACCCAGCGAAAGCCTTTTTTCATGTAGAAATATGACCATGTGTGTCCTAAATCCACAGCACCCGTATTCTGTTGTAAATCACCGTGTGAATTCCACAGCGTGTGGGTTTAGTAAAATGCTATCCATTTTGCTAGTTGTGTAATTTATTACAGAGTTTCCACATACCCTAAAGGGAAAATGAGCTTTTCATAGGTGCCTAGCCAAGAGGATGTCATTACTGGCTGTTTCCTTTAGTCAGCTGACTGTGTGCATCATCACTTGGTATCTGAATTGTATCATTGTACATGGGAGCGTGATACTGTGCAAGCAGAACATTTACTCGTCAGGAAGTGGACAAACTGTACGCAAGTGAAGGAAACTGTGGCACGAGGGGAAGAACCATCACAATCACACAAGACTTATGGGCCATTCACACGTCTGCAATATCCATGTCAATGGTCCCTTAGTCTGTAAGTTACAGGTAGCTTAATGGTATTGGTACTGGATAATACAGGGGATATGTTTAGCAACTCAGGCTGTTTACTACCACATATTAATGCAAGCTTCGGCTTTTTTCAGATGTAGATAGCTATAATACAAGTGTTGGTTTGTGTCTGTATTTAAGCCCCTATTACACGTGCCGGCAGCGTGTGGTTAAGGGCAGGGGAGGCCGCAGGGAGCTGCCCGGGTGATCGCTAGATTGTCCGGCAGCCCACAGAGGATAGCAGCAGTCTGCTGCCGCCACTCCTGTTCCAAGGAGCGACGGCAGCAGATCGCTGCTATCACAGTCGTTTGTCTTTCAACACGTTCATGTTGGCTGACTGTTGCCTTCTATTACACAGGAAGATTATTGGTCAATATCCGCCAAATACGTCCGATAATCGTTCCGTGTAATAGGGCCTTAAGGCTGCAAGTCCCTGCCTGACTGCAGCACTACAGACCAGAACTGAAAGCATAGCAGTAATCTATGTTTTCTACAATGCTGTCAGTGCAGGCCATTAGATGTATGGGTGGGCTAGGACTTGCAGTTGTAATACAGACACAAAAATATTGCGCTTGTGTGAAACCAGCCTAAAGGGAACCTTTCATTTAGGATACACATACTGTACTGACTGCTACAAGAGTGCCATAAGCAACAGGGAACTTCTGTGATAAATCAGGACCCCGAGGGTTGTTCAGTGCAAGACTCTACATTCCTTCAAAGAGATCTTCTAGTTTGGAATCTCCGTAAGGAGCTTTTCTTAGCACATCCAATTTGTTACACAAAACTTCTACAGATAATAAATCACGAGGACTGGGAAAGTAAAACAACTTTTTATATACTTAAGTATCTGTAACAAATCTCTAGCATGTGAGTTCAGAAACTACAACAAGAAGGTCCTTCATAGTTAAAGAAACAGCCCTAACAGAATTCCCTTAGAACTGCTTCTATAGAAAAGTGCATTGTATGAAAAAAATGCCTCTGGGTGACCACTGTATAGCATCAAATCAAATGCATGTCATGAGCTATACAATATTTATACCATACTATTGGTGACATACCACTTTTAAGCATCCATCCCTGCTTCTCTACAAGAGAATTTCCCACTCAGTACTCTAAACTTCATCTAAAAATATAATGTGAACAGGAGCTAAACTTACACAATCACACTGCACTGTGTAAACCAGTCTCGATACTCTCGTAGGATGTTCACACTTTTCGGTAGGGTCTAATCCAGCACACAGATGACTTGCTGAGACCAACAAAAAGCAGTTGTGTGCAGTATTTTATTGCCTGGCAGAACAAGACTTATTGCAATAGATGTCAACAAGTGATAAATCGTAAAACTTCAGCGCCTCAATGTCCGCAACACCAGGTCACAAAAAATCTGCTGTTACTTACATATCACAGAGCCTGATGGGAGAATTGAACCTTTTTTTATCTATTACACAAGTTTAAGCTTACAAACCACTTTGTGGGAACAAGGCCTACTTTATAAAAAAAAAAAAACTACTGTCACTTTTAAAAAATTACTTGATGTTGCATTAATTTGGGTGTTCAGACCCCCACCAATGACTTTATATAGACTGCACTTAGGTGGACAGAGGGGCACACCAGGAAGTGAAGTGCATGCTTTTTGCAGCTAGGTCAACGATCAGTTGGGTGTAAACACCCAAACCCCTAATGATCAAAACTTTTGACATGTAAAAGATGACTGCGATGCTTTAAAATAAAAGGCTGACTTGTCATTGGTTGCATCTGATGATGTCACTTGTAGACGGGTAACAAGCCAAGAACCTCAATTTTACACATACAGCAAATATAGAAGTAATGCAGACTGAAATAATTCACATATCTAATCTTCACGTCTTCGTGTTTGCAGGGTACTGCAGTATTTTTTTGTGTGTTTGCTTGAGGCCTACAGGGGCAGGATAGTAGTTACAGGCGAATAGTAAAGAAGCCATGTGTAGAAATAGAACGTAACATTTTACCAAGAACATTTTAACCAAGATTCTAAGCATAATGCGGTGCTCAATTGCATGACTGAGAATTACGACTTGGCAAAAACATTCCCATGCTTACATGGCAGCTTTTATCCACAGCGGGCACAGCAATCTGTACTCTACAAAACTCATGTGTGTTGGTGCATGCAAGATGCTGATTAATCAGACAACTGATACCAAGGGAAAACCAACCAACCGCAACAAAGCACTTCTTAAGGACACAGCAGTCAGCCCATACCTTACTCTGTCCGGACTAGTTCTGAAATCTCTAACACTTACGGCCTGTTTAGACAGAGATTTATCTTACAGATTTTTGAAGCCAAAGCCAGGAACAGACTATAAACAGAGAACAGGTGATAAAGGAAAGACTGAGATTTCTCCTCTTTTCAAATTCATTCCTGGCTTTGGCAAACATCTGTCAGATAAAACTCTGTGCAAAGGCATCTTTAGAATCCTAGAGAACTACAACCAGCAGCCAATGGCTGGAAAGTAGTGTTGAGGGGATATGTAAAAATGTTCAGGTTTGGCAACATTATTTGAACCCTAAGGGTACAAACACACAGGACGTAAACGCAGCTGCGTATCCCGTCTCTGTGTAGTCAATGGCAGACAAAATCTTTACTTTACCTGATCCCGGCTCCCGATGTCTTCAGCAAGCCGGAGCGGGGACCAGGTAAAGTATATGCTCCAGCCAGCCGCCCGCATCCTCCTTAACTCATCCTACAGCCCCGATCGCACCCCCCCCCTGGCAGCCCCCATCGGGCAGGCGTGGGGAGGATCGGGCGATCTGGGCTACGGGGGGTGGGGTTGTTGATCGGGCGGCTGTGGGGACGATCAGGGCTGCCGGATGTGTTAAGGAGGCGGCTGGCTGGAGCATATACTTTACCTGGCCCCGCTCCGGCTTGCTGAAGACACCGGGAACCGCCGGAGCCGGGACCAGGTAAAGTATACGCTCCGGCGGCCGGGGGGTCAAAAGGGGCGGGCTGCAGACAAACTCGCAGCAGGGACAAACATCCCTGCTGCGATTTTGCCTGCCATTGACAACACAGGGACAGGATACGCAGCGAGTTTCACTGCATTTACATCCTGTGTGTTTGTACCCAAAAGCAAAGATTCCCCACGGCTGCAAAAGTAGGATGCCGCCTTAGGGAGTTCTGGAGTTGCCAGGTCACTTGATGTGAGAAAGTAAAATGGTATCTAGGGTACAGAATTAGGGCAGTGAAGAGGTTAATGTCTGTATCATCGGTGGCCTATAGAAAAAAAAAAATTAAGTGGTCACTCTCACTTTGCCTAGTGTGAAGAGAAGTGTTAGGCTCCCCTCACACTGCATTAGGCTTCACGGACAGGTCCTAACCCATATGTTAAACAGATCCCTCATATACCTGATGGAGGCAAAAAGTATGTAATTTTGGCCTCTGTTCAAGATGTTTGCACCATAGTCAGTTGTATTTCATGTATTGCCATTTCATTTAGCTGGCGCAGTAAGAGGGACATATACCGCACAGTATATGTCTTTCTACTTCAGTACCCCAAGTATGGCAGATGCCAGTAAGTGGGATCCATGATATGCAAGTGTAAAGGCCCTTTTACACGGGCCAATTATCAGTGTTGCTAAAAATGCTCCATCAACGAATAACCATCATGTAACAGTGACAGTGATCAGCCTTGATCCTAGGCTGATGGCATCTTTTGTGGACTTTATAATCTACTGCTATCAGCTTCACATCTCCCTGTGTGTTCTAGCAATGCTCCTTATTGATAATCAGAAGACATAGTTAAAGGGGACCTGTCACCCCGGCTGCCGGGGTGGAGCCCCTTATACTCACCCCCTCCTCGAAGTCCCGGACCCCGTCCAGCCACCAAGAAATGCTCCAGTCATTCTCTATGGGTGTCAGACCCATCTCTGGTGAGCGCGTGCACGGTTCCAGCGGGGATTTCTCGGCGGCAGGACGGGGTCCAGGACCGGGACTTCGAGAGGGCGAGCTTCACCCCGGCAGCCGGAATGACAGGTCCCCTTTGAAGAGAATCTGTCAGCTGTAATTCGTGTTCCAAACTGCTAACAATGTAGCTGTTGTTGGGTCAAAGAGATACATGATACCTTACATATATTCAGCGGTGCTTCCATAATGTACAGAAATGCTTTTATTCTCTGGTACATGGAGTCAAAGAGCCTTTTCCAAGCTCCTAAATGGCTGGATGGTGTTACAGCTTCCTGCACTTCAGGAGCCTAGGAAAGCCTCTAGGACTCTTCTTACCAAATTATAAAAGCATTTTTCTACATTCTGGAATGACAGACTGAAAGGTACCATAACCTAACCTAACAGCTATCTAATCGTGTATTTACACAGACAGATTATTGAAACCAAAGCCAGGAACAGACTATACACAGAGAACAGTTCATAAAGGAAAGACAGATTTCTCCTCTTTTTAAATACATTCCTGGCTTTGGCTTCAAAAATCTGTCAGATAAGTCTCTGTGTAAAGGCACCCTTACAGTGTTATTAGAACATGAATTTCAATTGGTGATTCTATCCCTGGTGATCTAGGGCAGCTATGGAGGTAATGTCAGCTTCCCTGGTAATCTGGAGTAGTGAAGATATTAGTGACAGCATAACTGGAGGTCCAGGGCAGGGAAAGGGTTAATGTCTGCCTTCTCAGGGGTCTAGGATAGGAGTAGGGAATGTCAGACTGTTTGTGATTTAGGGCATATAAAAGGTTAATGGCAGTTCCCCTGGTCATCTAAGCCAGTGAATGGGGTGATTGTCAGTATGCATGGTAAACTAGGATAGAATAAGGGTCCTTTTACACGCACGGATATCTCACTTATTTTTTTAAGCCAAACTCGGGAACAGGCAATAGACAGAAAAACATTTCTCTTCTTTTCAAATCCATTCCTGTCTTTGGCTTCAAAAATCTGTCAGATACCTGTGTGTGTAAAAGGCCAGTTAGCGCCCTATTACACCAACAGACATCTGACAGGTTTTTGCAACCAAAGCCAGGAACAGACTATAAACAGACAACAGGTGATAAAAGGAATGACTAAAGGCCCTATTACACCAACAGATTATCTGACAGATTTTTGTAAGCTAAAGCCAGGAATGTATTTGAAAAGAGGAGAAATCTCAGTCTTTCCTTTATTACCCGTTCTCTGTTTAGTCTGTTCCTGGCTTAGGCTTAAAAAAAAAATCTGTCAGATAATCTGTTGGTGTAATAGGGCCCTTAGATTTCTCCTCTTTTCAAATCCATTCCTGGCTTTGGCTGTAAAAATCTGCCAGATAATAGGTTAGATATCTGTTGGTGTAATAGGGCCCTAACAGTTAATATTAAAATTGCTGGTGATCTAGTGCAGTACAGTAGTTAACACCAACATCTTTGCTGGTTTAGGGCAGAGAATGGGGTTAATGCAAGTATACCTGTCGACTAGAGCAGAGAAAGAGTAAGGCTACGTTCACATTAGCACCATCCGGTACCATTCCGTCTACCTTTTGGAGTAAGCAAAACGGAAACTGTCGGATCCGTTAAAATCCCCATAGACTCCCATGATATTTAGTGTGCTCCGTTTGCATGCAATCCGTTCAAGATCCGTTTTTTTGAACGGAAGAAAAAAATAGTGTTTGCAGTATTTTTCTTTCCGCTTAAAAAAACGGATCACGAACGGAAAGTGCACTTCCGTTTTTTTTTTACATTGTAGTCAATGAGGACGGATCTAAAACGGAAGGTTCACATCCGTTTTTTTCATCCGTTTTTGCACTGAGCATGCGCAGAAGCAGCAAGAAACCAAAGAAGAAAAATAAACGGATAGAAAACAGATGCTGACTGATGCAAACTGATGTACAAAAGTCAGTTTTTTAAAGCCAAAATACAAACGGACCATTAAAAAAAGATGAACATTTTGCAATCAGTTTGCATCAGTCTGCTGATCAGTTTATGCTCATCCGTTTAATTAATATAGACAGATCCGTTAGAAACAAAGAAAAACGCTAGTGTGGCTGAGCCCTAAGGCTATTTTTACATGTCCGTAGTACTGTTCACAGCTGCATGGACTACTATATTATAGAAAATGACCCCCTCCAAAATTGTGGCTGTGTGAATAGGCACCTAGAAACCTATGGGCTCTAAATTTGTCCGTAACTGCGGACTGCAATTACAGACAAATTTTGCAGACGTGTGAATAAGGCCTCAGGCCATATTCACATGCCTGTAGTTCTGTCCGCAGTTGCGGACAGAACATAGGACCAATGTTTTTCAATGGCCTTGTTCACACATTTGTACGTGTGTATGGGGCTGCGAGCCACATGTTGTAGTGCCGAAGTGCGGCCCAGGATTTGCTGTACAGATCTGTAAAGCAGTGAGCACTACTGGTTCACATTCATAGTGCATAAGCGGGCTGCACTATAGATGTGTGAATGAGGCCTTAGTCCAGGGACATATTCACAACTCCAGAAATGTCTGGACTGTAATTATTTTTCTGACATCTTTACACAATGATCATAGAAATGGGTGCATGGAGAGGATAAAGGGGACTGTAGAGCTGTAGATGTACAGCCACACCGCTTAATGATCAGGCAATATGTTTCATAAATGCTCTGCTTGATCACTAATGGGAGAGCTCAGCAAGTTAAAGCGACTCTGTACCAACAATCTGCCCCCCCCCCCCCCAAACGACTTGTACCTTCAGATAGCTGCTTTTAATCCAAGATCTGTCCTGGGGTCCGTTCGGTAGGGGATGCAGTTATTGTAATAAAAACAACTTTTAATCCGGCAGCGCTGTATCTAAGGGACGGGGCTTACATTTGTATATGCATTAGGCTGGCACCACCTCTCCGTCCTTCCTCCCCACCCTCCTCATCATCGGGAATAACCCAGGAACATTTACTGCTGTTTGAGCTTTGCAAAGGTGTATTAACGATCCATGTTCATTATACACACAACTGATGAATAGGAGACAATCTACCTGGAGCAGTCCTAATGATGAGGAAGGTGGGGAGAAGAGGGTGTGCCAGCCTAATGCATATACAAATGTAAGCCCCGGCCGTTAAGACACAGTGCTGCAGGATTAAAAGTTGTTTTTTGACAATAACTGCATCCCCTGCCGAACGGACCCCAGGACAGGTCTTGGATTAAAAGCAGCTATCTGAAGGTACAAGTGGTTTGGGGGGAGGGGGGTCAGATTGTGGCTACAGAATCGCTTTAAGGGTTGAGTGCGAGCATTTTTACACTGAGTAACCACATTGCTCAAACAGAACACTGATCTTATGACGTCCTCACATTGTTTCAGTGACTGAAAAATCCACTCATTTTATCTGAATGGGGTGGTTTCTGCACAAGCTGATGGATTTCTGCAAGCCACATTAAGATGAATGGAATATTTCTGCAACAAATCTCCCACATGTTAATCTCCCCTTCACCAACTACTGCAGACAGACGCATGAAAACCTTCTAAAAGACTGTGTGTAGAGGAAAAGCTTTGCATGGAAAAAGATGCTAAGACAAGTAGTGAAGAATGAAATAAAAGCTCTTAGAATACTAGAGCGGAAACCTGTCTCGGAGATTGTCAGCCAGAATAGCAAAGTGACATGGATAATCCCATTAACTGTGCTGCTGATCCCATGAGATGGTGTCAGGTCCCGGGCGACCCGCACAGCTGTGGCCTCTGCCCTCCCTGTACAGGTGGAAGCCTTCCCAGCACAGCTGTCAGCAGTATCCAAGGACATCGCCACTGGAGCCACCCAGCCGAATCACATAAAGGGGGTGGCACCTTGGTAACCGGGCCCTGTCCCAATGACATGGTACGCCTGAGACCTATACTGTGTCCACAGGGCTGAACGGAGCAGGTGCACATGACGTCTTCAAAGCGCCACTTTCACTACACTATCCACTCTTACTCTACATCTTTCATCACAGGGAAGATCACATCTTACACAAGGTAAAAGGAAACAATAAGAAACTACAGGGGAAAATTTCCTCTCCCACTTGTGCAGAGATCTGATCCTCCTGGATCACATAACATGTATGACAATACTGTATCTGTCCTGACGGTCATGTGAACATTTTCCCGTATGCTTACAAGTCCATTGTTCTTCTCTATTAGGTTGTTAAGAAGATCTAGCCAAACCTTTCCGGTTTGAGGAAAGCCGAGTGACACCCAAGAATGCTATGAATGCCACATCTGCACAGTGACACACAGATGCATCCAATATTCTCCAGGCTCCGTATAGCTGGATGCAGTGATTGTAGGCAACCATATCAATAACTACCCAGCTTTCAAAGAAGCACAAAACAGCTGCATTTTAGTAATACACAACATCATTGCCACCACTGGCAGAACCATGGGGCAACTGTGTTAAACATATGAACTATGTGTGTGTGCAAACACCGAGAAATGATGCTGACAGCAAGTGGAAGGAAAACTGCCTGAGGGACTGAGCCCGTCACACTGAGGAGTGACCTGAAGAGCACCTCTAATACAGAAGACTATAGGCATATACACAAAAGACCCAAGAGGTATACCCAGGTCACACACTGGTGCCCGGCCAGTGCCAGCCTCTGCCAAGCCACATCACATGATCTGTTGATACAGCACAAAGTTTAATAATCTTATTGAAGCAACAATTGCTGGTTCAATGTGCAAAGACCACAGGTTAATGGTGAGTTATCTAAGGAGACAATTAGGAACCGACCGGGGCACTCAGCACTTTACTGGACATTAAATCAAAGTCCCACCAGTATACACTGCACCAAACACCATGTCACTATTCTTCTACAGTCTGTTACATATGTGTCATAGAGGTTATAGTCCCTGCAGGTGATGGGTATGGGCAGAGCACAGAATAGACTCCAGGGGGGCAATGTACATACAATAGTACACCTATCAGATGATACAGGGCCTAGTGGTTAGAGATCAAGGGCAAGTATAAGAACAGAAACTTGGCATTAACAATGTCTCCAAATGTGGAACCATCCATTTAAATAAAAGACACATATATATATATATATATATATATATATATATATATATATATATATATATATATATATATATATATATATATATATCACACACACATACTATAAATGGAAATCTAAAGCTGAGTAAAAAAGGCCTAGATGTTCCTGCTTGGAAAGTGCTTGAGCAGACACTTGAAATGTCAATAGCAGCAGCATGACAGCAAGAAAAGGCTCCCTCCCCATTCCTGGAAGCAGCGTCTTCCTCCTGCTGCCATACTAAAATAATCCATACCATCCAGAGGAGCCCACCTTCCCAGGGCCGAGCACCTGCGCCCACACAGGCGGTTGTCATGTGTCTAGAAAGAGTTTGGGCGAGGACCCCTTCCCTATGTCTCCATCAGGGAGCCCCACATAGCAGATCTGTTGCCACACACAGGGGATTTATATGTGACACTAGGAAGGGGGGGGGGGGTCTTCCTGTACATGTGACTGGGGCTACCTGAGAGCATACATGTAGGTGTGTGAGTGGTATACAGAGCTGACAGGAGCCCACTATAAGAGGGTGGTGAAGCCTGGGAACACAGCACATATACACAGCATATATAAACACACAGCACACATACATACATGGACACAGAATAGATATACCCATACATACATGGACACACAATAGATATACCCATACATACATGGACACACAATAGATATACCCATACATACATGGACACACAATAGATATACCCATACATACATGGACACACAATAGATATACCCATACATACATGGACACACAATAGATATACCCATACATACATGGACACACAATAGATATACCCATACATACATGGACACACAATAGATATACCCATACATACATGGACACACAATAGATATACCCATACATACATGGACACACAATAGATATACCCATACATACATGGACACACAATAGATATACCCATACATACATGGACACAGAATAGATATACCCATACATACATGGACACAGAATAGAATAGATATACCCATACATACATGGACACAGAATAGAATAGATATACACATACATACATGGACACAGAATAGATATACCCATACATACATACACACAGAATAGATATACCCATACATACATGGACACAGAATAGATATACCCATACATACATGGACACAGAATAGATATACCCATACATACATACATACATGGACACAGAATAGATATACCCATACATACATACATACATGGACACAGAATAGATATACCCATACATACATACATACATGGACACAGAATAGATATACCCATACATACATGGACACAGAATAGAATAGATATACACATACATACATGGACACAATAGATATACACATACATACATGGAAAGACACACCATACATACATACATACATACATAAACACACACCATACATGCTTACATACACAGCATATATACAGATACAGCACACATACATATACACTGCATACACACAGATACAGCATACACACACACATACATAGACACAGAAACATATACACACACATAGATACATACATGGACACAGACACAGCATACATACATACATACAGCATACATACATACACCATACATACAGACATAGTACACATAGACACATACATAACGTTACTTACGTGTAGATGATGGATAAGAAATGCATGAACCAGAGCACAACGAAAAGGATGACGCCGAAGATGGCGAGACCTTGTAGGGCCAGATCCAGGACGGCCATAACCGGGGCGAGCACACCGACTAGATGTTTCTGTGTATCGCGGCTGGGGCAGTCGGGGCAGGGTGCTCAGCGACGAGTGTCAGTAATGTGTCACCGCACACGACATGGACGCGGCAGAGCAGGAGACTAAAGGACTGTTCAGACGAGGGAACGACAGAGGCTTCAGTACATGGAGTGGCCCTCTCTCCGGCTCTACCCGGGTGACTCCCACCGCTCCTAGAGCTCGGCTGCTCCGTACAACGACCCACAGAGATAACTGACACCGGCGCCAGAGCAGCACTCCAGCTCTACCACCCTTCCCAGCCAAACGCGTAACCACGCCCCCTCAGTCGCCACGCCCGCCCCATGTCCGGCTCGCTCACTCAGCGCCACCGTCGTACTACACTCCCTAGTTTGCTGCTCTAAGAGGACACGCCCCTCCAGCCTCACCGTGATCACGCCCCTCTTCTTGCGTTGCAGATAGCAAGTGGGCGGGGTTGTCTCGGTAGATCTACAAACTTTACTGTCACCCAGGCGCGGTGACGTCACGAGAGAGGCGGTGCCGGAAAGTGTGTGGAACGTGTCTGGAGACGGTGTCGTCATCGTCCTAGGGGCAGATGCGGAGCTGGCTGTTCTCGGTGTGGTCGCCCTACAGGAAAGTCTCGTTGTAGAGAATAGGCGCATTGTGCCCTTTGTATGTAGCAGAAGGAGGGCGGCCAGTGCCCAGTGGCGTGCACGTATAGCAGTGTGACTAGGCGCTGCCACACCTTGCCTGGTGAATGTGGTTACCTTGGCCTTGTATCTATACACACAGTCTGTTCCCGGCTCTCCCAGTGTGCGGCCGTATCTGAGCGCCCCCTGCAGGAGGAGGTGCAGCAGTGTCTTCCCTCACCTGGGGCAAATATCCAGATGCTGACATAGTCCTCATATCTGCCCTGGAAAATGGCAGTGGCTTATTGTAGGCCCACAGGCCTCATGCCCGGCTTCCTGCCTTGGCCGCTGCTTGTAGTCAGTGGTGGGCTTCCTGGTGGTCGCCTTTATACTGATGGTATACTCTATTGACTAATGCGCTCATCTGTACTATGTGTTACAAGGGGTGACCTAGCGTGTAAGAAAGCACACCCTCCTCAGTCCAGCACTGACACTCTGCCCCTCCAGGGGCCCCTCTTTACCTCCCCTTATGGTGCTTTTCTCAGCCCGCCTAATGGCATTCTGTGAACCCATTAAAGGGGTTGTCCGGCGAAAAAAAATTATTCACAGAATAACACACATTACAAAGTTATACAACTCTGTAATGTATGTTATGTCTGTGAATGGCCCCCTTCCCCGTGTTTCCCCCCACCCACGCTAGACCCGGAAGTGTGGTGCATTATACTCACCGCATGTCGTGTCGTCCACGGTCTCCGATCGTCAGCAGTGACGTCTTCTTCGGGAGCTTGGCGGATCTTCCCGAGTGCCGGCCACCCTCTGCAGCGTCATCCGAAGCTCAGCCGCGATTGGCTGAGCATAACTGTGCTCAGCCAATCGCGGCTGAGCGGCTGATGACGCGGCCACGTCATCAGCTGCTCAGCCGCGATTGGCTGAGCACAGTTATGCTCAGCCAATCACGGCTGAGCTTCGGATGACGCTGCAGAGGGCGGCCGGCACTCGGGAAGATCCGCCAAGCTCCCGAAGAAGACGTCACTGCTGAAGATCGGAGACCGTGGTCGGCACGCGACAGGTAATGTATAGCGCACCACACTTCCGGGTACACGGGTGGGGGTGGGGGGACACGGGGAAGGGGGCCATTCACAGACATAACATACATTACAAAGTTGTATAACTTTGTAATGTGTGTTATTCTGTGAATAATTTTTTTTCGCCGGACAACCCCTTTAAGACTGCCAACCACAGGGGCTGTAGTGTGTTCACACCATCAGCTGAGCAGGGAGCGCATGACAGATGGGAGGACTAGGAGAAGTTAATAGAACAAATCCCAGCTCACCCCTTCACTCCGGGCATGGCGAGGCAGCCCAAATGGAAAGTCCAGCAACGAAGTTTCAGTCTGAAATGTATTTATCATACAAGCATAGGAAGAGATTTATCAAACATGGTGTAAAGTGAAACTGGCTCAGTTGCCCCTAGCAACCAATCGGATTCCACCTTTTCCAAAGTGTCTGTGAGGAATGAAAGGTGGAATCTGATTGGTTGCTAGGGGCGACTGAGCCAGTTTCACTTTACACCATGTTTGATAAATCTCCCCCACAGTCCACAAGATTAAAGGGGAACTCCAGGTAGAGGTTAAAAAAATGAAACTTCTGCAGAAGCATAAAGCATTACTTATCTATTCCATTTTTGAAACTACCAAAAATCCATTTGTTTGGGGGGGTTTTGTTCTGTTTTGTGTTTCTGCACTCTCTGGTTTATCAGTTGTACACAGTACTACAGGTTCCAGAATGCAATGCTTTCCTTCAGCTGTTCATCACAGTCCTCCACCCCGCCTATTCCCTGCCCAAAGCTGTTGCAGAACATCTAGGCTGTGTTCACAGAATGCAGTTTTCATTGTGTTACTGAAATATTTGCAGTAATTTATGATTTCTTTGTGGTCCCACCCACACAGCACGCTGTATTCTCTATCCGTAACACCACACAGCAGGCTGTATTCTCTACCTGTAACACCACACAGCACGCTGTATTCTCTTCCTGTAACACCACACAGCACGCTGTATTCTCTACCTGTAACACCACACATCACGCTGTATTCTCTACCTGAACCACCACACAGCACGCTGTATTCTCTACCTGTAACACCACACACCACGCTGTATTCTCTACCTGTAACACCACACAGCACGCTGTATTCTCTACCTGTAACACCACACAGCACGCTGTATTCTCTACCTGTAATGCTGATATTGGAATAAAGTAAAGAACTTTTTGAATTTTTTTTTTTCTTTTCATTTCCACGCACTTATTATGATCAAGCATCTGTTTTCTTTGAAGTTGAGCCCCACAATAAGGCTCTGATCTTCTCTGCCGTTTAGCATCATTTACTTGTGTTACTGCATCATTTTTCTGTGAATACGCTGCAGTACTGCAATGACACTCCAACTTGTGTGAACACAGCCCTAAGTTCAGTGCACAGAGAAATCAGTGCAACACCTGCTTCTGGCTGGTCAGAGATGGTGAATCACTCAGGGGAATGGGGGATCCAGCCAAGCCTCCTGGGACATCACGCCCTGCCCCCTGTCTGCATCATCAGCCTGATTCCAGCAAACACACACAATGTGAGACAGAGACATGGAAGATTTGTCTCCTAAGGGGGGAGAGCAGAAGGCGCAGGAGACAATGTGATTTGCACAGATGCCATTATTCTTCACTTCCTATTTCTATCAGCTACCAGTGTGGCAGAACCGTACAGATACGGTAATACATTGTATAGACACATATATTTAACTTTTAATGTACTTTTAATAGAAAACAAGTTTTTCTTATCCGGAGTTCCCCTTTAACCTCTTAAGGACGGAGCCAAGTTTCATTTTTGCTTTTTCGTTTTTTCCTCCTTGTGTTTAAAAGGCCATAGCACTTGCATTTTTCCACCTAGAAACCCACATAAGCCCTTATTTTTTTGCGTCACTAATTGTACTTTGCAATGACAGGCTGAATTTTTGCATAAAGTACACTGCGAAACCAGGAAAAAATTCAATGTGTGGTGAAATTGAACAAAAAAAAAACGCATTTCTTTTATTTGGGGGGTATTTGTTTTTACGCCATTCGCCCTGGGGTAAAACTGACTTATGTATGTTCCTCAAGTCGTTACGATTACAACGATATATAACATGTATAACTTTTCTTTTATCTGATGACTTGTAAAAAATTCAAACCATTGTTAACAAATATATGTTCCTTAAAATCGCTCCATTCCCATACTTATCCTTTGGTCTATGGGGTGTCATTTTTTGCGCCATGAGGTGTTCTTTCTATTGGTACCTTGATTGCGCATATACGATTTTTTGATCACTTTTTATAAAAAAATTTTCTGGATTTGATGCGACCAAAAATGCGCAATTTTGCACTTTGGGATTTTTTTGCGCTTAAATGCGAGATCAGGAATGTGATTAATCGGGCGATTACGCACGTGGCGATACCAAACATGTTTATTTATTTATTTATTTACTTTTATTTAAAACATGGGAAAAGGGGGGTGATTCAAACTTTTATTAGGGGAGGGGGCTTTTTACTAATAAAAACAATTTTCTTTTTTTTTTTTAGAAGCCCCCATGGGGGGACACCAGGGAAGAGCTGCAGAAGATAATTGGATGCAGCAGTCAACTGTGACAGCTGCATCTGATTAGCGGGCAAGGCGATCAGACCGAGCCTGCTAATAGCCGCGGTCCCGGGCTACACGAGGCACTCGGGATCGCGGCAGTTCAGAGCGGGGTCGCCGCGTGGCCCCGCTCTGAACACCCCTTGCGGACGCATGGCGTACGGGTACGTCATGCGTCCTTAAGAGGTTAAGCCAACATGTTTCACATGGCTTCATCTTGCGGATTGTGTTCATATAATAAAAACGTTTCAGATTTGAACTTGGCAGAGTTACTGGACTTCTGCTGTTTCTTCACTGCAAGAAGTAGGTGTGCCTTAGTTTATTATTTTACACATATAGCACACTGTACTTTAGTTTTGAATGAAATAGGAATAGTACTCTTTATGTAATGCAGGGGCTTGACATCATCCACCACATCTTGTCCATGAAGAAATGTTCCCTTTGCTAAACATTGCAGACCTACAGCCTGGCTTCCCACTCCACCAAAACTGCCCTCACTAAAGTGGCCACTGATCTGTTAACTGCCAAAGCATTACACCAATACTCGGTGCGCCTTCTCCTTCACTCATACTCTGTCTTTAACCCCTTGCCTCTAAAGCCTGTTTTGGCCTTAATGACCAGGCTAATTTTTTAAAATCTGACCTGTCTCAATTTATGCGCTTATAGCTCAGTGATGCTTTAACGTATGCTAGCGATTCTGAGATTGTTTTTTCATCACATATGGCACTTTATGTTAGTGGCAAAATTTGGTCACTTTTTTTGTGAAAAACATCAAAATATCAGGAAAAATTTGCATTTTATGAACTTTGAAATTCTCTGCTTCTTAAAAAAGGAAGTCATAGCACATAAATTAGTTACTAAATCACATTATCAATATGTCTTCTTTATTCTGGCATAATTTGGTAAACATATTTTACTTTTTTAGGGTGTTACGGGGCTTAGAAATGTATCAGCAAATTATCAAATTTTCATGAAATTTCCAAAATGGATTTTTTTGGAAACTAGACACCTTAAAGAATTAATCTAGGGGTATAATGAGCATTTTAACCCTACAGGGGCTGGAGGAAAGTGTTCACCATTAGGCCGTAAAAAATGGAAAATTAAAATTTTCCAATAATATATACGTTTAGATTAAAGTTTCTCATTTTCAAAAGGAACATGAGAAAAAAAGCATGCCAAAATTTGTAACGCAGGTTCTCCTGAGTACAACAGTACCCCATATGTGGGGGTAAACCACTGTATGGGCACACAGCGGGGCTCAGAAGGA
This sequence comes from Dendropsophus ebraccatus, assembly GCF_027789765.1. NCBI lineage: Eukaryota > Metazoa > Chordata > Amphibia > Anura > Hylidae > Dendropsophus > Dendropsophus ebraccatus. Next base: position 86,237,912 of record NC_091456.1, on the reverse strand, counting down.
AGGGAGCGCCAATTAGCTTTTTTAATGCAGATTTTGCTGAAGAAGTTTCTGAGCACCAGGTGCGTTTGCAGTGCCCCTGTAGTGCCAGCAGAGAGAAAAAACGCCATAAGTCACCCCATTTTGGAAAGTAAACCACTCAAAGAATTAATTTTGGGGTGTGGTGAGCATTTTGACCCCACAGGTATTAGAGGAAAGTATTCAAAATTAGACAGTTAAAATGAAAAACCTGAATTTTTCCAATAATATGTTAGTTTAGTTTGAAATTTCTCAATTTCACGAGGAACAGGAGAAAAAAAGTACCCAAAAATCTGTAACACAGGTTCTTCTGAATACAACGGTACCCTATATGTGGGCATAAACCTCTGTATGGGCACTCAGCGGGGCTCAGAGGGGAAGGAGCGCCAATTAGCATTTTCAGTGCAGATTTTGCTGAAGAAGTTTCAAAGCGCCAGGTGCGTTTGCAGCGCCCCTGTAATGCCAGCAGAGTAAAATCTTCCCATAAGTCACCCCATTTTGGAAAGTACACCCCTCAAAGAATTCATTTTGGGGTGTGGTGAGCATTTTGACCTCACAGGTATTAGAGGAAAGTATTCAAAAGTAGAGAGTAAAAATGAAAAACTAAAATTTTTCCAATATGTTTGTTTAGTTAGAAATTTCTAAATTTCACGAGGAACAGGAGAGAACATTCACCCCAAAATCTGTAACACAGGTTCTCCTGAGTAGAACGGTACCCCATATGTGGGCATAAACCACTGTATGGGCACACAGCGAGGCTCAGAAGGGAAGGAGCGCCAATTAGCATTTTCAGTGCAGATTTTGCTGAAGAAGTTTCTGAGCGCCAGGTGCGTTTGCAGTGCCCCTGTAGCGCAAGCGGAGTAAAAAAAAAAAAAACATAAGTCCCCCCATTTTAGAAAGTGCATCCTTCAAAGAATTCATCTTGGGGTGTGGTGAGCATTTTGACCCCACAGGTATTAGAGGAAAGTATTCAAAATTGGCCATTAAAAATGAAAAACTCGAATTTTCCCAATAATATGTTGGTTTAGTTTAAAATTTCTAAATTTCACGAGGAAAAGGAGAAAAAATTCACCCCAAAATCTATAACGCAGGTTCTCCTGAGTAGAACGGTACCCCATATGTGGGCATAAACCACTGTATGGGCACACAGCAGGGCTCAGAAGGAAGGGAGCGCCAATTTCCTGGAGCAAAACCGCAGCTAGTAATGGTTATTAGAACAGCGCAGTTACTAAAATACAATAAAAAAAATGAGATTACAGGTAATGCGGGGGGGGGGGGGGGGGTTACGGACAGTCTGGGGTGGTTATGGGCAACCTGCTGTGGTTAAGGGCAACCTGGGGTGGTTATGGGCAACCTGCTGTGGTTACGGGTAATCTGGAAGTGGTTACGGACAATCTGGGGTGGTTATGGGCAACCTGCTGTGGTTACGGGTAATCTGGAGGTGGTTACGGGCAACCTGCAGTGGTTACAGGCAACCTGCTGTGGTTACGGCCAACGTGAGGGGGTTATGGACAATCTGGGTTTGTTACGGATAAACTAAAGTGCTTATATGTAATTTGGGTTGGTTACGGCAATCTGGCGTGGTTACGGGCAATCTGGAGGGGCTCATTGGCAATTTGGGTTGGTTACAGGCAATGTGGGGTGGTTAGAGGCAACGTGCGGTGGTTAGAGGCAGTGTGCGATGTCAGAGGTAACATGTGGTGGTCAGTGGCAACATGCGGTGGTCAGCGGCAGCGTGCGGTGGTCAGTGGCAATGTGCGGTGGTTACGTGTAATCTGGCGCGATTACGGGGAACCGAGGGTGGTTAAGGTCAATGTGCAGTGGTTACGGGCAACGTGCGGTGATTACGGGAAACCAGGGGTGGTTACGGGCAATGTGCGGTGGTTACGGGCAATGTGCGGTGGTTACGGGCAATCTGGGGGGGTTAGGGGTAATCTGGGAGTAAACTGCAATTATTACTATAATAAAAAGTGTGTGTTTTATTTTTTTGTATGTTTGTCACTTTTTGTACTTTTACACATTCATTTTCACTGTATTACTATGATTACTGTGATATTTTCTATCTCAGTAATCATAGTTCAGTGACAGAGACCAAATTGGTCTCTGTCACTTTAAATTTTCAGAGTTGGCTGGTTGTGGAGCGCATGCGCACTTCATAACCAGCCAGGACGTCTAGGAGGAAGGACCTCCCAGGATCAGGTGAGTATATGGGGAAGGGGGGGTAACTGGGGGACGGGGGTGACAGGGGGGGTGGGGGGCGACTTACTGACACTTTTTATCCCCTGTCACCAATGATTTATGGTGACAGGGGATAAAAAGTGCTTCTTTGCACTGGGAACAGGCGATCAGCGGTATATAGTATATACCGCCGATCGCCTGCTCCGGGACCACAGGGGGGGGGTCCCCGATCACTGCCCCATGCTCTCCCCTACCTTTCGGTGGCGGAGAGCATGGGGCTTTGATCATTTATTCATTTCCATCCCTGCGAACAAACATCGTTTGTTCGCAGGGATGGGGGCGGCCAACTTGGATCTGATGGCCGCCCGGGGAGGGAGCGGGTTAGTTATCGCCCTACTAGGGGGGCTGATCTGGGGTCTGAGGGGACATTTTTCATCTCCCCCCACCGTGGATTCACGGTAGGGGGAGATGAAAGCTATCGGCGGCGCCGGTAATTCCCAATACCGGAGATCACCGCTATAACGGTAATAGCGGTGATCTCCGGTATCGGGGGACAAGGGGAGGGGGCCGAGGGACACACTTGTTGTGGCGGTGGGGGGAGGCAACGTGCTGCAGCCTCCCCCCGCCGCCCGATCTCCCCATAGACGCTGCGGTCGCATTGACCGCGGCGTTTATGGGGTTAACTGTCCGGGGGGAGCGCGGCTCCCCTCCGGGCAGAGGCAGCAGGAGGATGCTGTGTGACATAGCATCCTCCTGCTGCCCGATCTTCTATAGGGACAGAGGGGGGAGGCAGGGAAGCCATGACGTTCATGGAACGTCATGTTGCGGGAACTACCTGTTTTACATGACGTTCCAGGAACGTCATTTTGCGGCAAGGGGTTAATACAGTCTACCATTCTCTCCTCGTACGCATTCTGTCATCCCTTGGTGTTTCAAACTTGGCCATCACCTAGCTCTCCTCATACCTTACCAAATGTACATTCAGCTTCTTTTACTCCTACACCACCTCCTCACCTCCCCTTCTCACTGTTGGCATCCACCAAGATTCTATCCATAGGTTTAAGTATCACTTCTGTGCTGATGGCACACAAATCTACTTTTCCAGTTGTCAGTATGGTACTTTTTGGTAATTTGTCTGTGCAGTGGATCAGGTTTTCTACTGTAATGAATCAGACAGGAGTTGCTGCTCAATGTTTGTGCTGCACTCTGGCATACCTTACCACTCCTTCCTTCTCCCTCTTCTTCATAAATAATGCTGCCCAGCCTCCTGCTCGCTCAGCTGTCAGCCAGTGTCTCTGATTGCAGATCAGTCCTGTGTAGGCAGTTTATGTCTGAAAGAAGCACTCAGATATAGTTCAATATAGTTGGTAATAGTAGCACTGGTGAGGATGATGATGTCGCTGATCAGACGTGGCACCCTCAATCAGCATTATCCTCGGCATCATCAGGGGATGAAATAAAGGTGCTACCGACGCAGCAACATCTTACTGTTGCAAGGAACCGAGGCACAAGAAGGAGGGGTAGAAGACAACCTACCAGGCAGAGATCATTACCTCTAAGCCTTGGTCCTGAGAGGGCACCCTCAGGCAGCAGTGGCAGTGAACAAGCCGCAAGACCCCCCCGTGGCTGTCAGCAAACCACGGTCCTCTGTCGTCCTGCTGTGCAATGAGAGGGTCAGTCGTGGTAGGGGTGACAATCTTGGGACAACATACCACCTCCTGTCAGGATGCACCATACACTGCAGATCCCATCATGCAGCATCCTCTCAGTGGAACTGAGGCCTCGTCAGCCTCAGGTGCCAGCAGCAGCAGTGTCACTGCCATCTACACCCCTAATGAGGCAGCAATCCCTGACAGAGTCCATGGCTAAACGTCAGGTGTACTCCAGCAGCCATCCCATGGCCCAGAAACTGACCAGACACCTGGTTAAGCTGCTGGTGCTTCAGTCCCTGCCATTCAACCTTGTGGACGCCCAGCCTTTCAGGGATTTCATGGCGTGTGCGCACCCCAGATGGCGAATCCCCAGCCGACACTAAATCTTTGGCAAAGTTGGCCATCACTGCACAGTTATGTGAAGAAAAAGGTTGGCGACTCATTGGTACTCTCTGTGTCCAAGACCGTGCACCTGAGTGCTGATGTCTGGTCCTCTAATTATGGGCAAGGCCAGTACATGTCGGTTACTTCCCATTGGGTCAACATCCTCCCAGGAGACTATCAGGAAGTTGGCCCATTCTTGCCACTCTCACCTCCACGGTGCTTTAGGGGGCCAGCATTGGGAAGCACAAGTTCAGCCTCGACCACCACTGCAGCCCAACCTGCCGCGGTGTCTTACCAACGATGTCAGGCCCGGCGCTCTCAGGTTGTCCTCTATTTGGTGAGCCTAGGTGAACGGAGCCACAGTGGGCAGGAGCTTCTCCAGACCATCAGGGAGGAGATAGTCGACGTGGGGTCAGCCATTCAGCTAACGGTGGGAAGTGTCGTAGCGGACAATGGAAGGAACATTGTCTCTGCAGTGCAGCGGGGAGGGCTGACTCATACACCTTGTATGGCACATGTGATAAACCTCATAGTGCACAGGTTTCTCTGATCATTTCCTGCACTACAAGACCTTATGAGGATGTCACGCAGAGTGTGCAAACATTTCAGCCACTTCTACACTGCAAGGAACACCCTGCTCAGAATCCAGAGACAGCGCAGTATGCCCCAACATCGGCTAGTCTACGACGTGCGAACACGCTGGAATTCTGCCCTCCATATGCTGGACCGCCTGTACAAACAAAGCAGCCGTTACAGACTACCTTATGGGGCAATCAGGCAGCTTCACGCCACACTGCGACTTCCAAGTCACACACTGGCAGTTAATGCGGGAAGTCTGCCAATTGTTGATCCCTTTTGAGGACGCAACTCTCTTTGTGAGCAGGCAGGACTATGGGATCAATGACATCATCCCACATCGCCTTGAGCCCAGAGCTGGATGAAGTGCAGATGGAGGATGAGGAGGAGGAAGATGTCTACACCCAGCCATTCCACACACCGCCACCTGGCTTCTCTGCCTCTTGATCACAGGAGGAGATGGAGGATGAGATGGTAGAGGAAGAACCCAGCAGACCCTAGAACTATACCGAGGACAGTGGAGAGGAGAGGCGCTCATTGTCCTTGGTGCAGATGGCAAGGTGTCTGAGGGAGTGTCTCCGGAATAACAGCCGGATTGTGGACATCCACCAGAGGGACCAATACTGACTGGCCACCCTGGTGGACCCTCGCTTCCGCCGCAAAATGGCAGAATTTTTCCCGCCATCACAGAGGGAGGTTAAATTGGTGTACTATCGGGACATACTCACCAGTCAGTTGGTCTCAACTTACTTGCGAGACCAGCCAGGTTCCCCGACAACATCCTCTCGGGGGAACCAGCGCGCTCCACTACCACCTTCACTAGTGGAGGTGTGAGAAGTCGCTACAGCCTACTGATGAGCGATTTCATGCAGCCAGCTGCTGAAGAGAGGACACAACACCGGACTCATGGTGTGGACCAGCAGGAGCTCACCCACCAGGTCACTGCCTACCTGGATTGTACCCTGGCCCAAAGTGTCACCGACCCTGTGCAGTACTGGGCAGAGAAACTGGAGATTTGACCTCAACTGGCAGAGTTTTCTTTGGCTCTGCTGTCCTGCCCAGCCAGAGAGGGTGTTCAGTGTAGCAGGTAACATCGTAACACCGCAAAGAACGAGGTTCTCTTGCCACAGTGTTGAGATGCTGACTTTTGTGAAAATAATTTGTGCCTGGGTTACATTGGATTATACCACCCCCCTGCCTGATGTGAATGACTAAGTCATCAGTCACCCGTCTTGCATGGCAATCCGTGTGTCCAAGAAACTGTCATTAATATCCTAAATATGTGCCCAACGTAAAAATCCATAATTTAACTTTTTAAGTAATGTTCCCCCCTTAGACCCCAAATTAAAAAAAAAAAATCACCTTAAAAATTCTCTACTTAATTCGGATAAATTTGAATAAACAGATCCCCATCTCCAAATTTAATGCCCATGGTGTATTGGCCATTTAACAACTCCACACCAGATTAATGCCTAACACCGGTGCACCGTCCAACCCATCCCCCAAGAACAGTACCATCCCTAAAATAATCCCCACGGCTATGCTTCACAAAGTGGGGATTTCACCTTTTGTGAACTATAGCTGTGGGGTTCCATCCCTGGCACCCATGCCAAGGAACACTACTCACCGTTTTGTGAGCAGGTACTAACTGTTCTTGGGGTATTTTGTTGATATCATGAGAGTAGTAAAATCTTGCACCGCAAATCCTGATGGGGTTCTTCTGTGTGCGAATGATTTCACGCCTCTCATGTAGTCACGCGTGGAATAAGGCTGTCTATGGGGTATATATCACGGAGGCTGCTGTCCTTCAACTGTGATATAAAAAAACCTCCACAGTTAGTTACAGCAACTAACAGTTGCTAAAAGGCAGGTTAACTTGCCTTATTTACGGGTGCCTTTACAATGGGAGGTTTTTTTTAGGGTTCTCTGCTGCCTAAAATCCACAGCACATCGTTGGCTGATTTTATGCCACCTTCAGTACTATGGGGCTGGACGCAAATACCCAGTTCAGCGCCGAACTGCGTATGTCCGGACAGCACCATAGTACTGAACGATGTTTGCTGAACGGTATAAACAACCAAAGAAAAAGCCATGTCATACATACAAGGGTGGCACTTCCCGAAAAAATAGAGAAAGCTGCATGTAAATGTGAAAAGTATAGCAAATTTTATTTTATTGGTACACAAAGAGTCAAAAAGTGCACAACATACAAATTAAAAACACTTAAAACCACAACATACACAGGTCCATGTTAAATAGACATGGAACCAGGACGAACTGACATGTGTCTGTATAATAAACCCCCTAAGGTAAGTAATACTGACTCACAACATGAAATAATGTGGATGTGTCCTAATTAGAGCAGTAATGTCTCTAAGTAACTCAGCTCGATGGACACAAAACAACACAAATAGGTACAGGGGAAAAAATTATATGAAGACAATATGGAGGAGTCAGTAAGTAGGATCAAATATCACCAGAGGGGGGGGAGTCCATGTCAGGGTCCGAGAAACCCCACGCGTTCCGTCTCCGTCACGAGACTTTCTCAAGGGTAAGGGTATGGTGACTTATTAGACATATATATAGCACTTTCAATCAATATAGGTTAATTACCATGTCCATAGATGAACAGCCATGCCCCTCATCAAGTATGGATCTCGATCCGTGCCTCCAACATGGCCGCGACGTCATCCCCCGGCCACTGCGCATGTCTAAGGATGATGGCACCGCCCCCCAGTCATGTGGTCAGTGACGTGTGAGATTCAACTTTATTGACACCATCCAAACACTAACACTACAGCCTAGTCAGCGCCGCCGCGTCCCAGGGCTACACCGCACATGCGCACATGAGAGATGTCACCCTTCAATATTAAATATAGTAGTATGTATAAATCAATGAGTAAATGGCAGCGAACCTAACACCCCCCAGATTGAATAAACCATTAATCCAGCCTATTGGGATCAAACACAAAGCCACATGATCTGCATTCTCAATCCTATATATTTCATACATTTAGAAGTGGGTTCTATGGATGTAACATATAACTTTAAACCATGATTCAATGTGAAAAATAAATAAAAATTCCAATAAATACTATAGAAATATAAATATATAAATAGATAATAAGTGATATGCAATATACTAAGATGTATCATAATATATACAATATAATTAAAAATACAATATACTAAAGAATTTTTTATATATATATAATACTACACCAGTTACCACATATACATAAACCAATAGAAAGATATAGATAAATAAATATATATACACACAAAAATATAATGCTATATATGCCCAATTAGTACAATAGGTTAAACCACACAATAACCACCCAGTGCGTCATTTCATATCCAGATAATGTTTATAACCTACCTATAGTAAATCGTCCCACTTAATACTTAATATTATGCGCATGCGCCATCATCTAGGATAATATACACGCTACATCCACCCTATAAATATACAAAAGAACCCCCATATAGAATATTGAAAAATACCACAGACCACATGTATACAATCCAGCCAATGAAGGAATACGCCGACTGACCATAACTGGATGCTAAAATACATACAGGCACCAACATACCATCCGTATGCACTGTGTGTAGCGCAATATTTGGAAGCATAATAAATGCAATATATATATATCCCTGTCACGCCTCTCATGTAGTCACGCGTGGAATAAGGCTGTCTATGGGGTATATATCACGGAGGCTGCTGTCCTTCAACTGTGATATAAAAAACCTCCACAGTTAGTTACAGCAACTAACAGTTGCTAAAAGGCAGGTTAACTTGCCTTATTTACGGGTGCCTTTACAATGGGAGGTTTTTTTTAGGGTTCTCTGCTGCCTAAAATCCACAGCGCATCGTTGGCTGATTTTATGCCACCTTCAGTACTATGGGGCTGGACGCAAATACCCAGTTCAGCGCCGAACTGCGTATGTCCGGACAGCACCATAGTACTGAACGATGTTTGCTGAACGGTATAAAAATGCCCTGTGGATTTTACTCAGCAGACCCGCAGCCATATGTGAAGGTACCCATAGGGTGAGGTTTTTTGGGAGTGACAAAAGGGAGGGTGGGAGGTCACTCCCATACCCCATCAGGGGGTTTTCCGCTACCCACTTTAAAAGATAAGTTCAGGCAATCAATAACTTTCTGTGCCCTTACTTGACCCAGAAACTTATAAAGCCGGGACTTATCCTTTAAGCCAGCTAGTGACAGCACTAAAAAAACACAAAAGCATACATCCATTGGATTGGGCGATACACAGTGTTAGGACATCCAACTCGTGTTAAAAAAATAAATAAATAAATAAATAAAATATATATGTGTCTCGCCAACAGCCATAGGCCCAGATTCAACAGGTTTGACACCAGAGTAGTTGCATCAATTTGTAAAGCAAGTGCCAGTGCGGTGTCCTGACATGAAAATTGGACACGTATTTTTGGATAATGGAACTGGGGTAAAGCCTTCTTGAATCTGCCTTTTTAAATGTCCTTTCTTCACCTCATGGATTCTGTGGGTGAGGTTGTTTGTCTATTTAACAGTATCCGTATCCTACTAGACTAACTGTAATGTTACAGGGTTTTTTTTAACGTTGACTGTCCTGTGCTGACCTTTACATCAACATTTTGTCATGTATAAAAAATTATTTTTACTGCTTTTTATAGAATACTACTATTTATAGAATACTGCTCCTACTAATGCCCCCACCGTCTATTTGGAAACATACTGGGTGCAATCAAGAGCTGCTGAAGCTGCCTCTTGAACTTGTTTGTTCTTAAAAATACTGGCCTGAGAGCAATCAACTGCTGCCTCCTCCTGCTCTTCAACTTGTCTGTTCTCAACAATAGTGGCCTGGGTGCAATCAACTGCTGCCTCCTCCTGCTACTCAACTTGTCTGTTCTCAACAATACTGGCCTGGGTGCAATCAACTGCTGCCTCCTCCTGCTACTCGTCTGTTGTCAACAATACTGGCCTGAGAGCCATCAACTGCTGCTGCCTCCTCCTTCTCCTCAACTTTTCTCTTCTCAACAGTACTGGCCTGGGTGCAATCAACTGCTGCTGCCTCCTCCTGCTACTCACCTTATCTGTTCTCAACAATACTGGCCTGAGACCAATCAACTCCTGCCTCCTCCTCAACTTGTCTGTTCTCAACAATACTGGCCTGGGTGCAATCAAGTGCTGCCTCCTCCTCCTCCTGCTCCTCAACTCGTCTGTTCTCAACAATACTGGGAGAGCAATCAACTGCTGCCTCCTCCTCCTCAACTTGTCTCTTCTCAACAATACTGGCCTGGGTGCAATCAACTGCTGCCTCCTCCTGCTCCTCAACTTGTTTGTTCTCAACAATACTGGCCTGAGAGCAATCAACTGCTTCTGCCTCCTACTCCTCCTCAACTTGTCTGTTCTCAACAATACTGGCCTGAGAGTAATCAACTGCTGCCTCCTCCTGCTCCTCAACTTGTCTCTTCTCAACAATACTGGGCTGAGAGCAATCAACTGCTGCCTCCTCCTTGCTCCGTAACTTGTCTCTTCTCAACAATACTGGCCTGAATGCAATCAACTACTGCCTCCACCTTCTCCTCAACAATACTGGCCTGAGAGGCGAGCAATCAACTGCTGCCTCCTCCTGCTACTCAACTTGTCTCTTCTCAACAATACTGGCCTGAGAGGCGAGCAATCTACTGCTGCCTCCTCCTGTTCCTCAACTTGTCTCTTCTCAAAAATACTGGCCTGAGAGGCGAGCAATCAACTGTTGCCTCCTCCTGCTCCTCAACTTGTCTCCTATCAACAATACTGGCCTGGGTGCAATCAACTGCTGCCTTCTCCTGCTCCTCAACTTGTCTCTTCTCAAAAATACTGGCCTGAGAGGCGAGCAATTAACTGCTGCCTCCTCTTGCTCCTCAACTTGTGTCTTCATCTGGCCTGGGTGCTATCAACTGCTGCCTCCTCCTGCTACTCAACTTGTTTCTTCTCAAAAATACTGGCCTGAGAGATGAGCAATCAACTGCTGCCTCCTCCTGCTCCTCAACGTGTCTCCTCTTAGCAATACTGGCCTAGGTGCAATCAACTGCTGCCTCCTCCTGCTCCTCAACTTGTCTCTTAATACTGGCCTGAGAGGCGAGCAAACAACTGCTGCCTCCTCCTGCTCCTCCACTTGTCTCCTCTCAACAATACTGGCCTGGGTGCAATCAACTGCTGCCTCCTCCTGCTCCTCAACTTGTCTCTTCTCAACAATACTGGCCTGAGAGGCGAGTAATCAACTGCTGCCTCCTCCTGCTCCTCAACTTGTCTCTTCTTTGCACCCAGGCCAGTATTGTAATCAAGTGCTGCCGCAATACTGGCCTGGGTGCAATCAACTGCTGCCTCCTCCTGCAACTCAACTTGTCTTTTCTCAACAATACTGGCCTGGGTGCAATCAACTGCTGCCTCCTCCTGCTCCTCAACTTGTCTCTTCTCAAAAATACTGGCCTGAGAGGCGAGTAATCAACTGCTGCCTCCTCCTGCTCCTCAACTTGTCTCTTCTTTGCACCCAGGCCAGTATTGTAATCAAGTGCTGCCGCATCCTCCTCCTCAACTTTTTTGTTTCACTATTTTTGCACTTTTATTCACTATTTTATTATTATTTTTATTACTATTATTATTTTTTATATTTTTTATTCATATTTTTTTCCACTTTTTTCATTGTAATAGCTACTGCGGCTAAACGAAACTTTACCCTATCAGACTCCCACTATTGTAGCTGCAATTATTCAGCCGTTACAGCAAGGTTCGTTTTAGGCTCGGTTCGGATGAAGCCGAAGTTCACGAAAGTTCGCCGGATCGAACCCAACTTTTCAAAAGTTTGCTCATCCCTAGCTGTGATCCTTCCAATAAGGGAGAGAGGAAGCGAGGCCCATTTAGAGACCAATAACGACACTTCTTTAATAAGAAAGAGAGAAACAGGGGGCGCTTCCTCGTGTGATAAAAGTTGACCAGGTAAGTAGGTTTTACAGGGATCCACTCACCTGGATAGGTGGTGCAAAATTTAGGCACAACTCTATATGCAGCATAAAGGGGTGTACTCCACAGCTGTACTGGGGGACGTCACCACCGACGGTGGGAGAAGCAAATGCAGATGTCCTCCAGCACGGTAAGCAATAAATTATACCCACACAAGAACACAATCATGTTTATCTAAACAGACCATGTACTTTAGTGACTACATACACTTTATGATTAGTTTGTACAATTATCCCTTCGCATACATTAATCTATTTATTTATGTGGAGATATACGGTTGTTTATCTATGTATTGATTTACTGGTAATAACTGGTTATGAATTCATGGACTTATGATTTATGAACTTTTGAACTTAGGAATCTCATGGACTTATGGGTTGATGAACTTTACATATATTTTTTTGCCCTTTGTTTACATAGTGACAATCTGCCATGTGCATATATTTGTTTACCTCTGTCCCAGGACTTCCTGAGGTCACTGACCCGGAAGCCTAATATGATGTCATTAAGATGTGCCTATATATTGTTCATGTAGTGTCTGCTCTGTAAGCTTGATAAAGGCCCATGTTAGGCAATATAGGGCTGAAACGCGTTGCAATAAAGAGTATATGTTTACTATGCCATCTACCTCTGGATGATCTCTGGTTGCACCGCTGTGTGCAAATCTGAATACTCCTGCACTTATTATGCCTGGTGTGGATTCGACTCTTGCTCCTGTAATCACCGGACACTTCTTTAAATAACGGGGTAAAATTATTTTTATAAAGAGTCGCATAAGAGGCAGTAATATTAGTCCTTAGATATCGGAGTGAACTATCCCTTCATCTACAACAGCAGCAGGAAGATTAATTAGAAGGGCTTCCTTTTTGTCTGATTAATTAAGCCAGAAAGTTTACCATATTCTTTCAGTATTTCAGGGAGAAGGTTAGGGAGAGTGATAAATGGGTCCCTCAACATCAGTAGGATGTCGTCTGTGAACAGAGACTCTCTGTCTTGCACCACTATACCTTGAACATCTGGGCTAAGCTAGATCAGAGCTGCCAACAGCTCTGTACAGAGGATAAATAGCAAGGGCAAGAGGGGACACCCTTGCTGAGTCCCATTACTAATTGTGAGCCTAGAGGAGATTGCATCTGGGAGATGCATCATAGCTCCAGGGTTGGAATACAGAGCGTGAATAAAAACGGCCTTGTGATACCAAAAGCTTCCAGCGTAGCCCGAAGAAACGGCCTGCTGAGCCTATCAAAGGCTTTCTCCGCATCCAGCCCTAGGAGAAGACCAGAAGCCTTAGTTTTGTTGATAACATCAATAAGGTCGATGGTGCGGCTAGTATTTCCCGCTAGCCGTAAAGATACAAAACCCACCTGGTCTTTATGAATGAGGCTCGGCAGGAGGGCCCCCAATCTGTTTGCCAATAGTTTGGTAAAGATCTTTAAATCAGCATTTAAGAATCATATAGGCCAATAACTACCACACTCCTTACCCGGCTTAGGTACTACCGTAATATATGATTCTTGTATAGTTTGTGGCACAGGGGAACCAGACAAAAAAGAATTGTAAAGGGGTAATAAATGGGGGGATAGTTCAGCAATAAATGACTTACAATAGAGGTACGTTAGTTCATCTGGGCCCGGGGCCTTACCATTAGGTATCGCTTTTAGAACCTCCAGCAATTCTTCTAAGGAAATAAAAGTTTCTGTGCTTTTAACAACTCCTGGTTTTGGTTGAAAAATACTAATCAAAATACTGAGCAAAAATACTGTGTGTGAACATAGCCTAAAAGTGCAAAGAATTCCCAATCACATCCAAATTTGTCATAAAGGTTATTGGTTAAAATACGCATTACTATTTGATGTCCGCACAACTGCCATACCCCTTATGATTTGTACTGTAATGTGTTCAAAACTTTAATAAAAATATGTTTGGAAGAAGAAAAAAAAAGGACTTCCTATATAGTGTTTGATTGTCTTCACAACTTCGGCATCTCATCAGGGTTAACATATCGAAAAATGTGCTGCCTAACCCCTTGTCTCTGCCGCCTATATTTTGTCCTTAATGACCATGCCATTTTTCATTTTTGTCTTTTCGCCCTTTTATTTTTTTTAACCTACAGTGCTGGTTGGGGTGTAATTTTTTGCACCAAGATCTCTAGTTGTTTTTATTAGTATCATATTTGTGTAGATGGAATTTTTGATTGCTTTTTATCAATTTCTTTGATAATGTGACAAAAAATATTATTGGCGGTCTTCCCATACAGTCTGCCTGAAGCAGATTCTATTAGATCGCCAAATCAGCCCGCACGAAGGTAACTACTTTTCATGATGAGCCGGCACATAATTTTGCAGCGAGGGGTTATAGGGAAATCTGTCATCTGTAATTGCTGTAAGAGAAACAGATCGCTAATCTCAGGGAGACCAGCTAAACGATAACACTGTCGGCTGCTAGTGAAAGCGATCAATGCAGTGAAATCCTAGGTGCATTGCCCCCCTGGGAAACATGAATATGCAAAAGAAGAGCCCGTGGAGCCTCATTGAAAAGTCTCAAAACACAGGACTAGCCCGATATTCCTCCCGAAAGGACCCAGCCAAGGGGTGGCTTCTGTATGAAAACCACCATATTAAGTGGCCCTATAAGTCAATGTAATGACAAGGGAAAAACCAAGGCCAGGTATCCACCCACATGTTGTGGATTGAGACTCTTTAATGAGGCTCCACAGGCTCTTCTTTTGCATCTGTAATTGCTGACACTGTTAGATAACTGTTAGGTCAATTAGACACATGGCACCTTTCATATATCTGTCTGTTCTTACAGAATGAAGAAATTGCTCTTATTCTATATTATGAGAAGTCAAAGAGGCTTTACCAAGCTCCTGGAGTACAGCAACTTGTAAAACCTCCTTGCTCCCCTCTCCTATACCTGACTATGCTTGTTACTCAGTTTCCAGGTGTCAATCATGCAGTGAAGGCGGAGAGAAGACATTCCAGCTTGCAGCAGATCAGGGGCTCGGGAGAGCCTCCTTGACTCTTTGTACCAGAGATTAAAAGCATTGCTCTACGTCCTGGAAGCACATAGGGCTATATGAAAGGTAACATTTCCTTTTCAACCACTAATAGTGTCATCAGTTTGGAATGTGATTTACAGCTGACAGATTCACTTTAAGCTACCTGTCTCTGCTGGAGTCTCTAGGCCTGGGCCATTTTCTGCCACATAACCAGATTATTGGCATTTCTCCAACCCCACCTTCTTGTTCTCTTGAAAGAAGGCACAACAAACTCCTGCAATGACTTTGCAAACTGAGAATGCTATTTATTCCTATTTTAACTTGAAAATTACGAAAAATGTGTAACCTATTCAAATATTGAGAAACAATGTTAACCAAACCAAATCTCACTGCCTCAGTATTAGAGGGAAGGTCTAGAGCAGTGTTTCTCAACCTTTTCAAGACAAGTACCCCCATGTGACGAGATGCACAGTAATACCGATAGAATACAAGGGTGGGCCAGACGACCAGCACCACTCTACCACATCTCTTTATTCCATACCCCGGACGTCTGCAGCTTGCTCTGCCCTTCATATGGTTGCTGCATATAGCTGGGATGCAGCCAATTTTGAGCTCCCCCCACCGTATGCGTCAACCACAAAATCTCCAGTCCGGTTCCAAAGTTTTTCAGCACCCACCCTGGCGTATAAGACGACCCCTGACTTTTGAGAAGGTTTCCTGGGTTAAAAAGTATATAGTCTTATATGCAGGAAAATACTGTAATACCCAATTTGTTACTAGCCTTACTTACAGTACATATCCATTGGAAAGCCAGTGTTGCACTTTATAGAAGTCCTTTCAACTTGTCATCCTGAGGGATATATATATATATATATATATATATATATATATATATATGTAGATTAATTAAATACTTAATGTGGTTTTGCTGCATGTCTGTCCTTTTTTTCTGTCTTTTTATTGTTTTTATCACAAAGAGTATATTTAGTATGAGTATTCCTTTTTTATAAGTATAAATGTCCTAAATGTGGACTATATCAATCAGGACTTTACTTGGCCTAATTACATGTCCTACTTCTTACTTCATATACCCCCGTCAGATACAAAGTTGTCTTTAATTATACTTACCTTCTTTCTAATAGCTAAATTATGTTTACTAGCCAAATGTCTGCAGCCTACTGTTCCATCCATATGGGATGTTACACATCAAATGAAACGTTATCTTCTAGAGGTCTACCGTGTAAAAAAGAAAACAAAAAGCCATTTCATTTTCTGTAGATGTAAAACCTTTATTTGCACACTCTTAAATGATGAGGAAATTACTCTATTCAAAGGCACCCTGTGATATATGACAGCTGATGTAGTAGACACCTTGGATGGACTTCGAATACCATAATAAATCTGCCGCGTACACTTTTTGTTCTTATTACATTTTCTGTCTTATGAAACCATTTTGAGAAAACAAAGCCACTAAGTGGTACCTTGGTCCAAAGATCTATCTGGTGCTTTGGGACTGTGAGCATCCTGGTGGATTGAGGTGGGAGGGTTAAAATGTACCATCTACAATATATTTTTTCTTCTGTACAATGAAGTTAGGGAGATGTAGTGGTCTCAGTTTTGTTATTTAAATTGAAATTAATAGAGCTCCTGAAATTATAACCCCTGGCAAAATTTTAGGAAATTTCAAACAGGTTCCCCACAGACAGGGCTGGCCTTAGGGTAGATGGCACCCTGTGTGGAATTTGCTTTTGGCATTAGTTTCTTCTCCCCTCAATCCTGGACTCTCTCTCCCAACACAGTATAATATTTCCTTTAGTGCCTCTACATTGTATCATGTGCCTTGATACATACATAATTATCTTTATATCATATAAATATGCATATAAATATTACCACCATACAGTGATTACATATTGCCACTATATGACTACTGAACAAAACAGAAATTTATTACCAATGATACCACCACATAATCCCTAAATAATACCACCAAACCACTCTCTCCAGAATCTGCCAGAGACAGAGGCACATATAGTAGTTAGGTCTCTCACTTAGGCACTTATGAGATCCCTCTCTGCAACCAACAAAATAGTATGGAACCCCTGTGCAGTCCCTGTCTCCGCCCTATGAATCCCCCATATGGTGTCAGCCCCCATATGTTATTAGCCCTTTCACCCTGTGCAGCCCTCACTTATGGTATAAGCCCCCTCTGTGCAATCCCCATACAGTATCCTTCCCTCTCTTGCAGCCCCATATACTATCAGTTCCCCATTCTCTGCAGGCCACATATAGTATCAGTTTACCCCCCCCCCCTGCAGCCCCCATATAGTTTTAACCCCCTCCCACAGCCCTTATATTGAATCAGTCCCCCCCCTTGCAGCCCCCTTTTAGTACCGATCTCCCAATTCCCCTCCTGCAGCCTCCATATAGTATCCATCTCCCCCCGGCAGCCCCATTTAGTATCACTCCCCCTTGCAGTCCCCCCATCTCCATTTATTCATTCTTCACAGTCCCCATTTGGTTTCAGCCCACCATGCAGCCACCATTTAGTATCAGTGCCCCCACTTTGTAAAAAAAAAAACGACCTTACGTAGCTAGCTTCTGCTAGCTGCTAGATCCTCTGGTGTCTTCTATCTGCTTTTTCCTTCGGCACATCACATCAAAGCAGAGAAGCCTCTCGTGACTGCAGGCATAACGTTGACTACAGTCACAAGAGGGATTGACAGCAAAAGGAACAAATGGCTTCTCGCACTGTCAATCAGGATGCCTTATTTAACTATAAGCATGTCAATAGGATGATGCAGCACCCAGCAGCAGCCCTGGCACTCGCAGAGGTTCACCCCTCTTTGATTGATGTTGTGATGCACCCTGTGTGGTCGCACAAGTCGCACACCCCTAACACCGGCCCTGCCCACAGATAAGCATATTACATGTATATTTCTACATCCCTATCATGGATGCAAGATGACTGTGGATGACCCAATCTGATAGCTTTAAAGATGTTCTCCAAGCTTTTTACTTCATAGCAAATACAATGTTCCCTTAAGTTACAATGACCTTAGGTTACATGATTTTTAATATGCAATGTTTTGGTACCTAGCAAAGGCAAGAGCCTGTTTTAAATAACCTGCCTCCCACCACCATTGGACATCAAGACCAAACTCTGAGTTCCTTCCCATCCTGCAGTGGTGATTGGCTATCCAGCTCTCTTGAGAATCAGCAAAGGGTGTGTTATGGACATATAATAGCATGGCCTTATAATGTGATTGTGCATTAACTTTGCTTAAGACAAGCTAAGAAATAGTTTGTGCAAACATAAACAAGACTAGGGTTTTGTCCGTGCCTGTTCAGGCCTCAGCGCAGTTCATGCCCTTCAGGCTTTGATTCAGTGCCTGAATTGTATGTTTTCTTTGTAACAATCTGAACTCTGATTCCAGTACTTGCGGTGTGGTGGTTGACAGGTTCTCCACCACACGCATCTGGTTACTTCTGCTAACTCTAGTGCTGATCTGTCGATGGTTTAGACTGAGTATTGATTGACAGTTGCCACTCATTTCCCTTCTCGGCCAGTGTCTGTTCTGTTAGGTCAGAAGGCCAGTCCAAATACTCCTTGGACCAGGACTCTGACATTCCAGTACTTCACATGTGCTTTTAGACATCGCTTGTAAAAGTCCATTGTAGCTTGTTACAGATGATAAGAAGGGCGCAGAAGGAAGATGAGGCACGCAGATCTAAGGCATGGACGCCCTAGGCCACACCTCATTGACTTAGCTATTGACTAAAGATTGTTGTTTTTTCCAAACCAAAGCACTGGGCACATTTTGGAACATACGACCGGGAAGGACTTCAGCTCAGCAGATGGACACTATCTGCAGTTAGGGGGGTGGGTAGCTGAATACAGAATTGCTTTAAGTCCCTTTTACACAAGCCTATTATTGGCTAGAAATGCTCCTTCAGCTGACAATCTGCCTGTGTAAAAGTGTCAGTGATCAGCCAAGGACCATGAAAATGTCCTTTTGTTGGCTGATCACACTATTTTGTGCGACTTTAACCCCTTAAGGTCAAAGCCAATTTTCGTTTTTGCGCTTTTGCTTATTCCATTTTAAGTTTAAAAGTCAACAGCGCTTGCATTTTTTCACCTAGAGACGTATATGAGCGCTTATTTTTTGCGAAACCAATTGTACTTTGTAATGACAGGCATTATTTTTCCATAACATATGCTGCGAAACCGGAAAAAAATCATTTGCGCTGTCAAATTGAAAAAAAAACCCAATTTGTTTTGATTTCGGGGAGTTTTGCATTTACGCCGTTCGTCCCATGGTAAAACTGACTTGTTATGCATGTTCCTCAAGTCGTTACGATTACTATGATATATAACATGTATGACTTATATTGTATCGGATGGCCTGTAAAAAATTCAAACCGTTGTTAACAAATATACGTTCCTTAAAATTGCTCCATTCCCAGGCTTATAGCGCTTTTATCCTTTGGTCTATGGGGCTGTGTGAGGTGTCATTTTTTGCGCCATGATGCGTTCTTTCTATCGGTACCTTGATTGCGCATATACGACTTTTTGATCACTTTTTATTACATTTTTTCTGGATTTGATGCGACCAAAAATGCACAATTTTGCACTTTGGAATTTTTTTGCGCTGACGCCGTTTACCGTGCGAGATCAGGAATGTGATTAATTAATAGTTCGGGCGTTTACATGTGTGGCGATACTAAATATGTTTATTTATTTGTTTATTTATTAATTTATATTTATAAAATGGGAAAAGGGGGGTGATTTGGACTTTTATTAGGGGAGGGGATTTTTTATTAATAAAAACACTTTTTTACTTTTTTTTTTTTACATGGACTAGAAGCCCCCCTGGGGGGCTTGTATATACATAGCACTGATCTCTCATAGAGATCAATGCTGTGTATATACACAGCAAAGATCCATCAGATCGGTCATAGATTGCTATGGCCTGCTGTTTATCAGCCACACATCTCCCTATGTAAACAGGATGTGCGGACAATAGCAATATACTTAAATGGCCACATGATGATGAATAAACTGTAAACCTCGCCGATCTCATTGCTCGGCACTCACTAGCATCTTTGCACAGCCCCATATCCATGTATATCTATATCATAAAAATGAAAGTCTGTCTGTCTGTCTGTCCACTTCCAAACGCCTGAACCGTTTGACCCCAAATTTGGCACAAAAATACATTGGGTGCCTGGGCAGGTTAGAGTGAAGGTCCCATCCTTGCCAGATGTACAGGAGAGGAGGAGGAAGGGGGAAGAGTGGCGCCCCATAGAAATGAATGAGAAAATCTCCACACTGCACACACAGGTGATATAATTAGCTGCAGCTCTTCAGCAGAAACGGCAGTGGGGAGCCTTAGCAACCAATAGGATTACTACTTTCATTTTCACAGGAAGCAATGGTTGCTAGGGCAGCTGCCTCACAACAGATCCACAGAAATAACTGGTAGACCCCCTATTCCATCTATACAGTACATGTATACAGGGCAGTATTACCAGCTGCTGCTGCCCTAAGCACTAAACCTGAAGATGCCCCATCCTCATTCACTAATTAGCATCATGATAGATTGTGTGACTGGATAACACCACCATACCAGACCTGACCAATACCGCCATACTGTGACTGGAAAACACCGCTATACCAGACCTAACCAATACCGCCATACTGTGACTGGATAACTTCTCCATACCAGACCTGACCAATACCGCCATACTGTGACTGGAAAACACCGCTATACCAGACCTAACCAATACCGCCATACTGTGACTGGATAACACTGTCATACCACACCTGACCAATACTGCCATACTGTGACTGGATAACACCGCTATACCAGACCTGACCAATACTGCCATACCCCCCCCCCCTCGAAAAGACACCAGATTTTCTGGCAAGTCTGAGCGGGAGGTGCGAGACTAGAAATATAAAAAAAAATAAAGTTGTTTCCTTCCCCCTGCTCCCTGGTACTGCCCCTCTGCAAGGTGCTGCCCTAGGCACCAGACCATGGGTGCCTAATGGTAAATACGACCCTGAAGGTATACAAGACACTACAGGTATACAGGACCCCAAAACTATACACTACTAGTGCACAGGACCTCCACCACCTATATACTACAGGTATACAGGACCCCCGAACTATATACTACAGGTATACAAGACCTCCACCAACTATACATTACAGGTATACAGCACCTTCACCAACTATATACTACAGGTATACAGGACCCCCGAACTATACAGTACAGGTATACAGGACCTTCGCCAACTACAGTTTCCTGTTAAGCACCATTTGCAATGACAATAAACAAGCCCCAAGGCCGATCACTGCAGGTGGCGCATAAATCTGGATTCTGCATGTTTTCCGCATGGACATTTGTATGTTGCTGCTCCTGAGTTGTATCAGGTAAAAATCTTTGTCTATGCACCTGGCAATAGCACTGCAATGTTGTATATAACCAGGCTCTGTATAACACTGCCAGTGTTGTACATAACCAGGCTCTTTATATAACACTGCCAATGTTGTATATAACCAGACTGTAAATAACACTGAAAATGTTGCATACAACCAGGCTATGTATATAACACTGCCAACATTGTATATAACCCGGCTGTATATAACACTGCCAATGTTGTATATAACCAGGCTGTATATAACACTGCCAAAGATGTGTATAACCAGGCTGTATATAACACTGCCAATGTTGTATATAACCAGGCTGTAAATAAAACTGCCAATGTTGTATATAACCAGGCTCTGTATATAACACTGACAATGTTGTATATAACCAGGCTCTGTATACAGTTGGATCACATGACATCTTAGCTTGGCTATTAGGTATTTAGGATGTTTAAAGTTTTTAGTTTATTTCTAATGTGCATAAGCTACAAATTTACTTAAACAGAGTAGAACTGTGAGGTATGAAGGGCTACTGGCAATTTCACCTTAAACAAAAAAAAACAAAGACATAGATTGGCCTCCTGGGCACCTTAGAACATATCCGGGCAGCCAATTCCATTTAAGGCAACTCTGCTCACTCCTTGGTGTCTCAGCAATATTGTAATGCTTTCAATAATGAACACTTCAGCAGTGTCGGACTGAGCCACCGGAGGATTCTCCGGTGGCCCAATCCAACACTGCTGGAGTGTTCATTATTGAAACCATTACAATATTGCTGAGACACCAAAGTCCCCTCCCCCACTTGAACTGACCATCCAGCAGCTGGGGCCCCCAGACAGCCAGAGTGATGCTGGCTGTCCTCAGCGGGCCCCAGTGCCGGATGCTGCGGCAGCTGTCAGGTCTTCAGCAGCCCTGCGAGGATACCTGGGCTCAAGCCTCGGCAAAACCATGTCCCACATATCACCCGGGAAGCTCCGCCCCCTGCCACAGGAAGCCCCAATGATGGGGTAGTAATATGATCTTGGAGGTGCAGAAGGATGAAGGGGGGAGTAGTATGATGATGGAGGGGCAGGAGGATGATGAAGCGGTAGTACTATGATAATGGAAGGGCAGGAGGATGAAGGGGGTAGTAGTATGATGCAGGGCAGGAGGATGAAGGGGTAGTAGTATGATGATGGAGGGTCAGGAGGATGAAGGGGGAGTAGTAGTATGATGGAAGGGCAGGAGGATGAAGGGGGAAGTAGTATGATGATGGAGGGCAGGAGGATGAAGAGTTAGTAGTATGATGATGAAGGGTCAGGAGGATGAAGGGGGTAGTATGATGGCAGGGCAGGAGGATGATGAAGGGGTAATAGTATGATGATGGAGGGTAGGAGGATGAAGGGGGGATCAGTATGATGATGGAGGGCAGCAGGATGAAGGGGTAGTAGTATGATGATAAAGGGGGCAGTAGTATGACATGGTCCTACTCTAGCATTCTCACACTAGCAATGGCCTCTCCTGGGCTAACAATAAGCCTACAACTGGGCAGATAGGATCCAAATAATCCAAATAAAAAATGTATAGCACCCACAGGACATGGGTGGAGTGCAATCCAACAGGGGGTAGTCACCCCCCCCCCCCCCGCACACACGTATAACAGAAAAAAACGAAAATTGGCAGCACACCAATGCCTCTGTTCACACTAGGTCGCACGTTGGATGTGGCTAAGGTACAGACAAAAAGCAAAAAGTGCAACAGCAACCTACAGTTGCAAGTGCTCTGGGACATGTCAAAACTTTTTTCTAGTGACATGTTCACTTTAAGTTGACATTTTGGAGTGTTCAGAACCATGTATTAGTCTAGTTTCATAGACTTTTGGTCTCAGTGGTCTCATTATATCTGACTTACAATGGTTGTCCTGGAACCAATCCCCATTTTACAAATCTGATTTTTGTTACATATGGTGATTTTGGGATTTTCTTTAATGACACATTGCAGGACATTTACTTTTAAGTACAAAATGTGGAATTTTTCTTCAGCTGGCGTAGGTTTCACTCTATGCGAATGGTGGGGCTCCGGTGAGCAAAGGATTTATGTAGAGGCATTGTACCTCTACATAAATCTCCAGAGCCTCTGTGCCATGGGGACATTTTTAAGCATGGCGCAAAAAGGACGGACTTAAAGGAGAAGTCTGGCAAAAAATTTTATTAAAGTATTGTATTGCCCCCCAAAAGTTATACAAATCGACAATATAAACTTATTATAGGAAATGCTTATAAAGTGTTTTTTTTTCCTGCACTTACTACTGCATCAAGGCTTCACTTCCTGGATAAAATGATGATGTCACAACCCGACTCCCAAAGCTGTCCCGGCCCTGCAAACATCTGAGCTCATTAGAAGCTCATTAGTGCAGCAGTTAGGGCAGCATGACATGGAGGAGAACAGGAGCTAATAGCCATGTTGTGGATCGGCACAGAGACTAGCCATATTGCCATGTAGTGTTGGAGTCCTGGGATAACAGCTGCATGTATATCCCCCAATGTTTTCACATTCTCACATTCCCCAAAACATTGTGAGCTCCATTGGGGACAGTTACCAAGATGAGAGACAGACAATCTCGGCAGGTTGGAGCTATATAAATAAAGGAACTATGGGGGGTAATTTGTCAAAAGTGCAGAGAAACAGGAAAACAGTCACCTATAGCAACCAGTCATATTCTAGGTTTCAGGCGTTAAAGGCCTTTTTAAAAATGTAAAAAGTAATCTGGTTGCTATGGGCAAGTGTTCCACTGTTCCTTTTCACAGACTTTCGTAAATCTCCACCTATATTGTTATTATTGTACTGTAAAGATATTCAGTGTTAAGGCAATGCAGTGATTTAGAGAGGAGGGGGTGGAGCAAAAGGCTGTGATGTCACTGCTGACCCCTGTGATCTGGAAGTTCTTTATATAAAAAAACAAACACAAATTCAAAAAGTAGCGGAAGAGGAGGACTCCCAGGGACACAAAGGTGAGGAAAGATTGGAGAAATTAACTAATTAATTAAGGGAAAAGGACAGATTACAAAATATTCCCTTTTCCAATAAGAAAAAAATGTTGGACAACCTCTTAAATCCAGTCATTCTTCCTCTGCATGAACAACACAGGCCTAATTTCATCTTCATGGATGATGTTGCTCCATCTCATCGAGGTCGCATCATTAGGAAACAGCTGCTGGAGACTGGGGGACTTCTCCCTGCACTTTCTCCAGACCTGAATACCATAAAAATCTATGGGATTAGCTGAGCGTCCATGTACATGCTCGTAACTCTGTACCCCAGAACCTCAATGCCCTGAGGTCTTCAAGAAGAGTGGGATGTCATGCCTTAGCAGACAATAAGTCGACTTGTGAACAGCATGAGATGTCATCGTCAAGCTGTAATTGATGCTTAAGGGCACATGACAATTGAGACATTTTTTGTTGGGGTATACCCACCAGTGTTCTTGACTTTTGTTTCAATAAATTGTTCGAGATGAGGAAATCACCATTACATGCTTCTACTTAATTGCCCTACTTTAACCCCTTAAGGACTGAGCCTGAAATGGCCTTGAGGACCGGGCCAATTTTCACTTTTGCGTTTTTTTCCTCCTTGCCTTTGAAGACCCATAACTCTTTCATTTTTCCACCTACAGGGCCATGTGAGGGCTTCTTTCAATCTGCCATATAATAAAATGACAGAACCCTCAAAATATAATTTATGGGGTGAACTTGGGTCAAAAAATGCGATTCCGCAAATTTTGGGGGGCCTCCATGTTTACGTAATGCACTTTACAGTAAAACTGGCATTTTTTCTTTATTCTATAGGTCAGTCTGAACACAGCGATATGCATGTTTACTAGGTTTTCTAACGTTTTACTATTTTTTATTAGCAATAAAAAATCTTTTTTGCAAATAGGCATATTTAAAATGGCCTACGGGGTCATATGGGGTGTCATTTTTTGTGTCATGATCTCTAGTTTTTATTGGTAACATTTTTTTCTAGATCAGACTGCAGATCTGGCTGCACGGAGGAAGGAAAGAGACCTCTGGCATCAGACCATGCGAATGGGACCCCCGCAAACACATTTAAGAGGCTAATGGTGGGCGCCGGCGCAATCGCGGCGGCCCGCCATTGAGAGTGAGGGCCTGGCTGCAGATAGCAGCTGGTCCTCACGGCTATGGAGCGAGCTCAGCTCGTAAGCCCGCTCCATAGCCGGAACCCCAGCAGGGCGTACATTTACGCCCTCATGCGTTAAGGCACAGGCAGTGGAGGCGTAAATGTACGCCCAGGGACGTTATGGGGTAGCATGATGTCACTGTAGCATGATGTCACTGTAGCATGAACATTTTACGTTTTCCATAAATTCCACCCCCAAACCAAATATCTTTAACTTTATTTAAAGCATACCTATCTAGTTGAACAGACTGCTGACGTGTCATAGCAACATGTCAGAGGTTTGTATCAGTCAGAGTCTGGGTGCTGAGAACTCCGCCGGTCAGTGCAATGAAAGGGCAGTACGCGCTCTGCCTCTTAATTTCTGTCTCACTGCCAATGTAGCGGTGGACGGAGATATAATGGAGCCCTTTGCTAAGCACGTCTACCGGAAGTTTCATAGACTCCCTTTATAATTCGTCCACTGCTGCTTTAGAAGCTGCTGCGTGCTTGACCGATACAAATCTCTGACATATCAGAAGTTTGTTAGAGGTACACTTTAAGTAATGTAAAAAACTTTAACCCCTTATCCTGTATGCAGCACCCTGGAACGCAACTTTCCCTGTAACCAAAAAAAACATAAATTGTCCTCCTGGGCATCAAAAACATCCAATGAACACACAAAAAGAGGGACAAACACTGGGTACTTTTTCTAGTAACGTTATAATTAATCACAGTTTTGTGGTATATAGTACAAAAGTATAAAGCTATTAATATAATAGTATTAAAAATCACAACTCAGCCTTTCTTTTGTATGCCGCAAGGGCCCTATGACGATACATAGATTGGGCAGAAAATGTAAGTGACAAAAGTTGTTTTATACAAGGATGTGATTGGACCTGTATTGTTTGTTTTATTAGGGTACAGGATTTATTGCTGTACAAGGACTTTGTCAGCTCTTACCTTAGGCAGTACCTGTAGCATTTTGCGGTTTTAGATATGCCGATATATACTCTGGTGTATTGTACTTGAGACTGAGCATAGCCTAATAGTGACAAAAAAAATAAGCATATACCCTGTACATATGTGCAAATATGATGTGAATGAGGCTTCACTCTGCTGTATGGAACAATAACCCACACAAGCAGTACATACGTACCTTCTCTGTTGCTGTGTGATCTGGCATCCCGCTCTCCGGTTCCTCTGTCCTGCTCTCAGGCCACTGCTGTGTTTTTAGGCTGCCTCTGCCTCTTTCAATGTCACTTTTATCTGGCATCACTCCAGGCTGATAATAGGCCTGTGTAAAAGACCATTGAACTTGAAGATGCCAGGAGTCCAGCTAGTGTTCAGCTATTGTCGAGCGTGTATCCACACTTACTGCCTGATGCCCTCCTTGCTGTGCTGGGACCTCATTCCCTTAAGGGTACAAACACACACAACAGATACGCAGCAGATACGCAACAGATACGCAGCAGATTTGATACTGTGTTTAGTTATTTAGATCTAATCTGCTGCGTATCTGCTGCGTATCGCAGCAGTAAATACGCAGCGTATAAGCCGTGTGTGTTTATACCCTAAGGCCCTATTACAAACTATTATCGGCTGTATTTGGCTGTTTATTGGTCGTTACAGCCAGTAATCACTTATTGTAATAGCTCCTGTTAAATGCACGATGTCGGCTGATGCTTATCTTTCAACATTTTGATTTAGATTTTTTTGAGCGATAACGATGATCTGCTGGCCGTCACTTTGCGTAATTGGAGTGGCGGCATCAGACCATTACTATCTCCTATGGGCTGTTAAAATCATCCAGGGAGCCCCTCCTGCAGCTTCCCATGCCTCCTTGCTTTGACCCACTCCCTGCCGGTGCATGTAATAGCGCTGGCAGCTAGCAGTGAACAAGGAGCAAGCGAGCGCTGGTCTGACAGGTTGGCGCTCACTTGCTCCTCACTATCAGCCTGTGTAATAGGGGCTTTACGGTGTCCCTGGGGTCAACATTCCTGATTTCAACGCTTGGCCACACGACAGTGTTCCTGGTTCTGGCCCCTGGTGAATTTTTAACCTCTATGTTCTTTAATAGAGCTTCTTTTTAGTTACTGGTGTATGTGTTCATGTGTCATGCTCCTTTTTGGTATTGTTTTTGTCCTGTCATTGCCATTGCACCCTGCTGCCAACTGATGGCCATCTGGGACTGTGACATAGGGCTTTTTCTGTAGCAAGCTTGACCCTAATTGCAGGGAGCTAGGGTGTACTCCAAGGGATGCTTTCTTCTGTTGCAAATATTTTAACGCCGTGTTTATCTGAAATTTGTCAAAGCCTCTCTAAATTATAACTGATATCTGACATAGGTTATATCACTGGACCTACGCATGTGTATAATTCATTGATATATACACAGTCCTTTCTGTGACCTTATATGTTATTTTGTTGCTAACTCATTAGAAAAATCACCTCTCCTATCCATTCTAGAGGATTGTAATGTTACAAATGTATGAAAGACCATGCAAGACATTCTATGCGGTTTCACGTATATGACATTACTCAGTGGTGCTATGGGCTTTGTAATATAATTTTCAGGCTGACAAGGATTGCACATAGGGTTAATTGGAAGTTACATAAATAATGCATAACATTTTTATTGATCGCTCTTTTGGCTTGGTCACCAGATGTAGTTCTCAGGTAATTCACTGTTTGGATATTGTGTCATCATCTTGGGCATTTCACTGTATAATCCCTATGCCAATATCTCATTTACTGTACGTCTATTTAGTGATTCTTTAAAAGGCATTCACCTCTTACAGCCACAGGTGTTTACTTAAAGAGGTATTCCGCTCAAATTAAACTTTTGATATTTTGCTGCTCTTGGTGAGAAAATAACAAACAGCCTATTCTTACCTTTCCATGCTTCCCCATGTGACCTCTTCGGGTTAAACTTCGGGTCCCTTTTCCCCGCTCTCTTCATCATTAGGAGTGCCCCTGGGAAGGATTTCTCCTATTCATCACTTGTCTGAACACTGCACATGTGCACCGCTTAGGCAAGTGATGCATAGGAGAAATCCTGCCTGGGGGCACTCCTAATGATGAGGAGGGTGGGGAGGAAGTAAGAAAGAAGAGTGAGTGCAGACCTAGGGCACAAACACTCTAGGACACGCCAATTTGACACAGGGCTGCCGAACAGACCTCAGGACAGATCTTGGATTAAAGGCAGCAATCCGATGGTACAAGCGATTTGGGGGGCAAATTGTAGGTACAGAGTCACTTAAATTTCCCTCAATGTGACCCATATAGTAGTTACTCCCCCAATAGTGCCCCATATAGTTTTTAATCCCCCAGAAGTGCCCCTGTATAGTTGTTAGGTTCCAATAGTGCACTTTATAGTAGCCAACCCTCCCCAAATCCCAATACTTCCCCATATACTGGTCACTTTCCCAATAGTGCCACGATTAGTGCCCCCAAATGGTAGATTTATTTCTCAAAAGTATCCTCCTCTCCTTCTCTCCAGGACTTTTTACAAACAAAGGAACAACTAAATGAGGTAATACTACCATATTTTCCGGCGTATAAGACAACTGGGCGTACAAGACGACCCCTGACTTTAGGGAAGATTGTCAGGGGTCCGCCTTATACGCCAGAAAATGTTAAACCCTGCCTGACCGCAGCCCTGCCGTGTTCAAGCAGGGATTAACTGCAGCTAAAAAAAAAAAAAAAGTATACACATATGCAAAGTTACGCAGATATCCTCCAATACAAGTGAGATATATACAGTGTTGTGTATGGAGGAATGAGTGTTAATGTGACCTGAGTTCTAGTTGCTAACCAAATACCTATAGAAAGACACTGAACCTCTCTTTTAATCTAAAAAATGAATGTACTTTATTATTAAAACATGATAAAAACGTGCGTCGGGGTAGGGGCAGCCAGTGGACGACCTTACTATTTATCATCTATTGCTTAGGTAATACTATTGGTTTCAATTTTCTCTATGAGAAACCTATGTGTGTTCTTTTATGTGTATACATACCAACAGCACTCTTGATGTGCATTTACTTATTTATTTATTCTCCTACTAGTCCACATGTCACACTGTCCATCTGTAGCAAACTCCCTCTTGTATGTTTGCTGTTTTTAATCATCTTGACAGTCGTGGTTCATTGGTTTTTATGAATTGTTAAAAATCATGTTTGAATAATAAAGTACATTCATTTTTAAGATTAAAAGGAGGTTCTGTGTCTTTCTATAGGTATTTGGTTAAAAAAAAAAAAAAAAAAAAAAAAAAAACCAGTTAACTCACCTGGGACCCTTTCCCGGGACCCTCCACGGTCTCCTGGCCTGTTTCCGGCGAAGGCAGTGTGATGTACAGTACACTGACTGCGCCGGGGATCCCCAAAGCTCTCCCGAGCAGCCAAGTGTCTCATGGGAAGAGCTCGCGGTCCCTCGGCTGCCGGGAGTATTCGTAAGTATGACAGAGGCTCCGGGTACTGCCTCTGTCATTCTCCCGAAGCTCTCCCGGCAGCCAAGTGTCTTTGAGCTCCTTCGATGAGAGGCTCGGCTGCTCAGGAGAGCTTCTGGGACCCCCAGCTCTGTCAGTGTACCGAACACTGCCTGCGCCAGGAATGGGCCAGGAGACACGCGGAGGACAGGAATGGGCCACAGGTAAGTTAACTTTGTTTTGTTTTTTTTATAGTGGTTCCCCCATACATGAAGCCTGAAGATTGTCAAATTGGTGGTTGAGGAGGAGGTATATGGCCTGGTGTTCCAAACACCAACAGGTATCATCTGTTTCTGAAGAGGATGACCCCAGCGCAATTCCTGGAATTACACAGAGAAGACGGGTAAGAAAAGGCGCTCAGTGAACCTCGTCCATATGGCCATGTGCTTGTTTGAGAGAAAAAGAACATGCCTAGGAGGGACTAAAAGGTATTTATTTATAGTGCATTTATCCATGAATGGTTGCTTTTTGGTTTCTGTTGCCTAAAACCCACAGCAGATGCGTTGCTGTTTTTTAGCCACCATCAGTACTATTGGGCGGGCAATAATACAAAGTTCAGTGCAAAACCACCTAGTTTAACACTTAAACTGCTTATTTCCAAAACTCTACATAGTACTAACTGGCGTAAAGATCTGCCAATGTTTTTTTTTTTTTAAATATATATTTATTCAGTTTTCACAGAAAGAAGAACTTTTTTTTTCCACACAAAGACAATGATACAAAAGAAAAGGTCATCTACAATATATGTACATACGCATGGCTGTGAAATGAAGTCTGAATAACATCCGAACCAAGATATGCCGGAAGGCCGTAAGGCAAAGCCTCCCATAGTATGCATATGCTAAGAAGCAAGAAAATTGACCTCTTACCCTTCTAAACAGAGACCTAAACAAAATGAACAATGTAAACAACAAAGAACAAACCACAAGTACCCGTCCTTCCCCCCTCCCCTTCCTCTCGCAGACCGCCCCCCAGACCGCTCAGATACACGTGCCAATTCAACCAAACATAATAAATGATCTTGTCACTATGGCATAGTATTCCCAGCAGATTACCTCGTAACTGGAAGTTTAAGTCTCCCTAGGGAACCTGCCAAATCCTCCTTAAGGTACCATTCCGTCAAGCGGAATGGAGTGATGGTTTGAACTATTTCATGATCCGTAAGGAAAGCGCATATGAACAGTTTCCATTTAGAAACAAAATGCTTAGTTTTTTGGGACTTACATTGCTCTGCATCTAGTTGATCCATTTTGAGATAGTGCTTCACTTGAGCAATGATCTCCATTATGGAAGGAACTGTTGGCATAAGCCAATTGGCCAGCAGGCACCGCTTGGCCACCAGAATAAATATATGCATTAAACATGAAATTGGACTGTCCCCATCAGAAATATGAAACAGAACTGTCTTGGCCTGAACCTGTAATTTCTGATGTAATTTAGACTCAAGAAGATCCCGTACAGCAGCCCAATATAAGTCCAACTTAGGGCATGTCAGAAGGCCATGGAGAAGGTCGGTGTTGGGAGTCTGGCATCGCGGGCATGCCGTCAAGCGAATGGGATCCGTGGGAGTGATGGGCAAGGATAAGCCATATAAAGCATGGTGTATTATTTTGAATTGGGTCTCCCCCCACCGCTCATTCACTACAGCCACCCTGACAGCCTCCCATCCTTTCAGAATGGCAGTGGTCAAGTTAGATTCCCCAAGTTTGTGCTCCCAGTAAGTGAAAAGTTGTGATTCGAGATGTTCGAGGCCTGCCTCCTTAACATCTTGATATAAAAATGACAAGGAGTGACAGATCTCTGAACCATCTATATATCCCTCCAACACTCCCGCCTGGATTTCCCTCATCCAGTTTCTCAAACGGGAGGAGAGAAAAGATTTTATCTGATTGTATGACAGGAAATGTCCTGCTCCCAGTCCTTTGGCTTCCCTTAGTTCCCCAAACGTTAGGAGTCTCGATTCAGAAGCATGTAGGATGTCCCCCACCTTTTTGATACCCCTTGCCCTCCATTCATTGAACATACTGTTATCCCTCCCGCTCTTGAACTCTACATGGTCCCAGAGGTCCATATGTCTACTAGCTAAGTATGACTGTTTCAGTAAGATTCTGACTTCTTTCCATGCCACTATGGTATCACAGAATGTCACGCTTCTCTTAACCTGAGGTGGGAGACAAGTATATTTGGCATGTAGGATAGACCCCAGGGACCACGGAGACGCAAGTGCGGATTCTAGAAAAACATTGGAAAAAGGCCCAGATCCCCGCAGCCAATCTAAGCTGTGTCGTAGCAAACACGCCAAATTGTAATATCTTATATCTGGCATGTTAAGTCCTCCTTTAGCCTTGGACATAACCAGTTTTTTGTAGGCTATTCTAGGACGCCTATTCGCCCAAATGAATGCAGTGAATGCCCGCTGCAGATCCGTCACATCTTGGTGTCTAAGCAGAAGGGGGACGGTTTGGAGGGGATACAGCAACTTAGCAAAAGACATCATCTTTAGCAGGTGGCATCTCACCAAGAAGAATTTTACGTATAATGGGAGGGAAATTTAAGGAATATAGTGATTGTGTGGGGAGAGGTCTACATGTATCCCAAGGTATCGTATGGACGTGCAGTTGACCCTGACCGGTGTATGGATCTGGTACAGAGTTGGAGAGGACGATAAGTCCAACAACTCACTTTTCGCTATGTTGACTTTATATCCGGTGCACGCTCCGAAAGTCTGTAGGATTCTAAACACTTCAGGCAGATCTTGGTCCGGATGCTCCAAGAACAAGAGGAGATCATCTGCGAACAAGGCTACCTTGACCTCCTGTCTGCCCACTCTGATCCCTCTCACTGACGGGGTGGCCTATAAATGGCGGGAAAGGGGCTCAATGGCTAAGTTAAAAAGAAGGGGGGACAGGGGGCAGCCTTGACGAGTCCCTTTTAGCAAAGGGAAGGGGGAGGAGAGGAAGCCCGGTGTGGACACTCTTGCCATAGGGGCATGATACATGGCGTCAATGAGGTTGCAGAAAGCTGCGGGAAATTTCATGCCCTGTAAGACCACCTGCAACCATCCCCAGCTCACATTGTCAAAAGCTTTTTCAGCATCCACCGACAACATGGCTGGGAATGGGTGCAGGTCAGGGCGCAGTTGAATCTCATCGAGAACCACAGTGACTTTTCGAATGTTGGCCACTGCTGCTCTCCCCCTCACAAAGCCTACCTGTACTGACGATATCAACCTGGGAAGGGTAAGAGACAATCTATCAGCCATTATTTTAGCCACTTTCTTAAGGTCCACATTAATGAGTGAGATGGGCCTATATGAACCAGGCAGAAGGGGATCCTTCCCAGGTTTTGGTAACACCACTACATGGACTGTATTACTTAGGGACGGAATTACTCCCTCACCCGCTAAGTAAGAGTTATAGAGGCCGGTCAAGGGTGTAGTGACGTTATCAACTAAGATGGAATAAAAGGCTCCAGAAAATCCATCCAGCCCAGGGGCTTTATTTTTGAGTAGATGAGTAATTGTTGCTTTCACCTCTTCTTCTGTAATAGGGGCATTGAGAGCCGAACTCTCTTCCTCCGTAAGGGAGGGTAAAAGGTCCAGCCAGTGTGTAAGTGGGCTCCCCAGGGCAGGATCAGCAGAATACAAGTTGGCGTAATAGTCCCCAAAAATCTTGTTGATGGCTGCAGGGGAGGTATGGTAACCCCCCTGGGCGTCCGTAAGTTTAGTGACATGAGTAGGTGGGTATGGCCCTTTGGCAAAGCGAGCCAACAGACGACCTGCCTTATTGCCATATCTTAACAGCTGAGCCTCCAGATGGGAGCGACTCAGGGTTTCCTTCCTCTCCAACCACACCTCATAGTCCGATTTGGCCTGTGACCAAGCTTCTTTGGTCCCTGAGGTGGGGTTGGAAAGGAAGGCAGTGTAGGCCACCATTAACTGCTGACTATATTGAGCGAGGCGTAAATGAGCCTTCTTTTTCTGAGATGACATATAGGCCATTATTCTGCCTCTCAACACTGCTTTCCCAGAACAATTGAACGTTGGAGGTATGTGCCGCATTGTCAGAGGCATATTCCATCCACCACCCCCTGAGAATGTCTTGAAATGATTCATCCTTTGCTAGCCCTAGAGGGAATTTCCACTGAAAGTCAGGCCCACGGGGGTGTATATCAATCACATCAAGGCTAACAAGGGCGTGATCAGAGATTACCATTTCATGTATTTCAGACCGTATCACCCTGGGAAACAAGGAGGACAATGCCATGATGCAATCAATGCGGGACCAGGAAGTATGTACATGAAAAATGTGGGAATAATCTCGTCCGTCCGGGTGCAGATGTTGTCACGTATCGGTGAGACCCACTGCTTTGACAAAGTCCCCAAAGACGGCATCATTAGCTGACACCCTCCCAGGACCCACCTGTGTTTTTTTTACTGTCTTCCAAGGGGAAAGGCACCACATTGAAATCCCCAGACACCAGGATGTGATTTACCGAGCTTGCTAGCACAGATGTCAGTATCCCTGAAAAGAAAGAGCGATTAGATTCATTAGGACCATACACATTATGAATCTCAACCTCCTCCGAGGCAGTGCAGATCTTGATTACACAATGCCTCCCCTCCCCATCGCAGCTCAGCAGGGATGAAGAGCAAAAGAAAGGTTTGCTTATCAATGTCAGCACCCCGGCCTTGCGAGAGTCAGAGGGAGAGCCATACACCGAACCAACCCACATTCTCCTCATTCTGTCAAAGTCTTCAGATTGTAAGTGTGTCTCCTGTAAAAGAGCCACGTCGGGGCGCAATTTCTTAAGGTGACGAAGGACCATCATGCGCTTATGAGGAGACTTAAGTCCTTTAACGTTCCAGGAAACTATTCGCATAATCTGACAGAACAAGAAGAATTATGGTCTGGCAACCCTAGAAGAACGGTCTGCGAGAGAAACCCTCCCCCCTCCCTTCCCACCCCCTGAACAACCAACCAGAACAAACAACAAAAAAAAAAAAAACAGGTAACACCCTAGATAAGGTAGGTTGACATATTTGTCTCCCAATCCTGCTCTTCCCCACCCCCCCTCCCCAACCCCCCTAGAAAACAACAAAAACAAACAGCAGAAAAACAAACATCACACACATGAAGGCAATCCCTGGGTGCACTTCCCAACTGGCATCCGTCAGGGACGTACACTGCCTCTCAACTCCCTTTTTTCCATGCCACAAAGCACAATAATTCGCCATCACAGGTGCAGTTGCCATATCTTCATATCGAGCAGAGCCCACCCCCCTCTAGTCATAGAAGGATTTGGCAAGTAGATCATATGAATCGTCCCAGAGAAATATAACAAAGTAAAACAAAATAATGCGACCTCAGGTTCCATCAGCAGGCCAGTCTCGATCATAAACGGTTGGGACACAGGTACCCTGACATGAACAGTTAGTCAGGCTTAGAACATAGAAGCAAAACATATACCACCTTCTGAACCGATAAGGCCGCGAGTGTGTAGATCAGACCCTCAAGTTGTCGGGAGTGAGGATTGCCTTTTGCGCTGTTCCTTAGGTTGGGTCGCCCAGGCAGGTGCGGGTCTCCTTGGTTCCGTGTGCCAAGATGAGCTGAGGGGATCTGTAGCTTCAGCTAGGCGTGCGCTAGGCGAGCGGCCACCGCCGGGTGATAAGCAGGTAGGGGGTCCCCTCGGTGGTGACAAAATGGAGGATAAGCCCTCGGCTGCTGCAGCAGGAGATGTGTAAGAAGAAATGGACCCGTTGTCATGAAAGACCCGCAGGGTAAATCAGGGCAAATTTGATTTTGTTCGCAAACAGGTCAGAGCAAATAGGTGAAAACATCCTGCGCTGCCTCGTGGTCTCCATGGAGAAGTCACTGAAAATCAGCAGCTTTTGGTTATGGTACGCCAGCTCCCCTTTGTGGCGCTGGAACTCCTGCAAACTGTCCACCTTGTCGGCAAACCGAAGGTACCTCACTATGACCTGTCTGGGTCTCTCCCTAGGAGATAACGACTTAGGCACCCCTTGCACTGGGCCTTGGCGTAGGTCCGGGCCGAGTCTGTGGGCTCTTTTCACCTCACAATCATGCGGTAGTTGAAGTAGCTGGGGGAGAGTCACTTCACAGAACCTCCTCAGGTCTTTGACTGGGACCGATTCCGGGACCCCCAAGATCCGTAAATTATTTCTACGGGATCGATCTTCAAGGTCCTGGACCTTTTCCCAAAGTTTTTTATTGTACTCCTCCAGGACTGCCAGCTGGGAGGACTTGTGATCTATAAAGTCCTCTACACTCTGTAGTCTGGTTTCTACCTCATCCAGTCTCTCGGCATGTTGCCCTACATCCGTCTGCAATTGTTGTAGTGTAGTGGCAACGGTGGATGAGAGGGCCTCCTGTAGGTCCGGGGCTGGCTGTTTGGCCACCTCTATGGCAATCTGCCTGTAGTCAAGCTGGCGAGGTATCTGCTCGTCCTCCTGCTCTGAAAACTCACCGTCTGACGGTGCCGTTCTTGTCTGTGAGGACGCGCCCGCCATCTTGGTGCCTTGTGTCGCCGCTTTACCCGCTTTCCCTGTCGGCTTGGATCGCGCTTTCTGGCCCATTTTGTTCACAAAATGATCCAAATGGGTCCTATCAGGTGGGTGATCTGCTGGAGCGTGGTTAGAGAAGAGATTGCGGGTATATTCCGACTGGGACTGGTAAGGAGGCTCGGAGCTGCTCCTCTCGGCGACCTCACAGCATGGCGCCGGAACCGGAAGCCCTCTGCCAATAGTTTTGAGCAGCAGCCCTGGAACGAAATGTGAATGCACCATTAGGCTAGGTTCACACTATGTATCTGTGCGGCTGTATTGCGGGTGGTAAATCATCGGCCGGATTTTTCCGGTTCATGCATACGCTGGAAAGTATACGATATACGGCTGCACAGTGCACACTATGTATGAATCTACGGCCCTATTGTAAACGGACCCGTAAAAAATGAACAAGACCATTGTTTGCGGCTGGAAATGCGGCCGTGGATTGACAGGCGGTCCGTACGGAGTACTTCAAAAATAGCCGGCAATGATGCCGATGCCTCTCATGGTTAATATATTGAATTAATAAAACACATTTTCTTTGTAATAAAGTCCCTTTCATTGTTCAATAATTTAATTCTAACGAATCCATCATTTTGCAATTAAATATACTGTTAAAATAAATATATATATAAATAAATGTATATTTATATATATATTTATTTTTTGACAGTATATTTAATTGCACAATGATGGATTCGTTAGAATTAAATTATTGAACAACGAAACTGATTTTATTTCAACGAAAATGTGTTTTATTAATTAAATATTAATTAGTACAGGAAGCTCCAGTAAGCCGTTAATTCATATTGCCTGCAAAAGAGCTTTCTGTACTAATCATCACTTTACTTTAATTAAAACATCAAATGTTTCTTCTAATTATGTTATCACAATAGCATTATTAGAAGAAACATTTAGAATTATATGTGCGCTCAGCTGATTGGCTCAGCGCACATATAATGAGCCGGTCCGCAGTACAGTGACTTCATTGTGCTGCGGACCAGCGAAGAGGACACATCGGGGTGAGTATAGAGCTCTCCCCACCCCCTCCCCAGCACTGCACCCCTCCCAGCAAGGAAGGGGGGTCACTTAACCCCTTCCTTGCTGGGATGGGTGCAGTCTGACATCAGTCTGGCCCCCAAGGGGTTAAGGGGAATACAATACATCCTCCCTTAACCCCTTGGGGGCCAGACTGTAAGCAGCGATCTGTAAAGATGCTGCATACTGTAATGAGCACAACACCGCTCACGATGATGGGTGTTGTGCTCCTGTTTGTGTGTTTCTCCCTTTTTGTTTTTCAGATATCGGTATCCTGGGGATTACGTCGGATTCGGTGGACTACGTCGATGACCAGCGGTTGTTTGTTGTTTTTTTTTTTTATAAAATGGTCAATGAGGGGTGTGAGGGTGTTTTTATTTGAATAAAAAAAATTTTTAACTTGTGTCTTGTCTTTATTTCTTTACTTTATAGACTTAGTAGTGGAAGCCGTCTAATAGACGGAATCCATTACTAATTTGGGGCCTAGTGTTAGCCGGTATAAAATGGCTAACACTAACCCCCTATTATTACCCCAGTACCCAATGCCACCAGGGGTACTGGGAAGAGCCGGGTGCCAGTGGTCCCGGAGCATCAAAATTGGCGCTCCTGGACCGGGCGGCAGCAGGCTGGTAAGATTTAGGCTGGGGAGGGCCTAAACCAATGGCTCTTCCCACCCTGGTGTTACCAGGCTGCTGTCGTTTGTTTTTTAACCCGGCTGGTTATAAAAATAGGGGGGACCCTATGCGTTTTTTTTAAATAAATAAATAATTAAAAATATGTCCTCTTCGCTGGTCCGCAGCACAATGAAGTCACTGTGCTGCGGACCCGCTAATTATATGTGCGCTGAGCCAATCAGCCAATCAGCTGAGCGCACATATAATTCTAAATGTTTCTTCTAATAATGCTATTGTGATAACATAATTAGAAGAAACATTTGATGTTTTAATTACAGTAAAGTGATGATTAGTACAGAATGCTCTATTGCCGGCAATATGAATTAACGGCTTACTGGAGCTTCCTGTACTAATTAATATTTAATTCTAACGAATCCATCATTGTGCAATTAAATATACTGTCAAAAAATAAATATATATATAAATATACATTTATTTATATATATATTTATTTTAACAGTATATTTAATTGCACAATGATGAATTCGTTAGAATTAAATTATTGAACAACGAAAGGGACTTTATTACAAAGAAAATGTGTTTTATTAATTTAATATATTAACTATTAGAGGCATCGGCATTCGGCATCATTGCCGGCTATTTTTGAAGTACTCCGTACGGACCGCCTGTCAATCCACGGCCGCATGTCCAGCCGCAAACAATGGTCTTGTTCATTTTTTACGGGTCCGTTTACGATAGGGCCGTAGATTCATACATAGTGTGCACTGTGCAGCCGTATATCGTATACTTTCCAGCGTACGCATGAACCACCAAAAATACCGCCGCACAATTACAGCCGCAAATACAGCCGCACAGTTACATAGTGTGAACCTAGCCTGAAAGGGGAACTCTGGATAAGAAAAACTTGTTTTCTATTAAAAGTACATTAAAAGTTATATAGATGTGTCTATACAATGTATTACCGCATCTGTGCGGTTCTGCAACACTGGTGGCTAATAGAAATCCAGGAAGTGAAAAAAAAATGGCCCCTGTGCCAATTTACACTGTCTCCTGCTCCCACCCACTGCTCTCCCACCTTAGCAGACAAATATTCCATGCCCCCCCCCCCCCCCCCAAAAAAAAAAAATTGATTTTTTTTTTTTTGTAGTTTTAAAACTGGGATAAACAGGTAAGTAATGCTATTTGCTTCTGCAGAAGTTTCTTTTTTTTTTTTTTTTTTTTTTTAACCTCTACCTGAAGTTCCCCTTTAACCTCTTAAGGACATAGG
This sequence comes from Dendropsophus ebraccatus, assembly GCF_027789765.1. Classification (NCBI taxonomy): domain Eukaryota; kingdom Metazoa; phylum Chordata; class Amphibia; order Anura; family Hylidae; genus Dendropsophus; species Dendropsophus ebraccatus. The sequence goes on along the minus strand of NC_091456.1, from coordinate 86,198,511 downwards.
ACGTATGCGTACGTCATATGTCCTCACTTGCACTTCAAAGCGGGGCCGCGCGGCGGCCCCGCTTTGAAGTGCCGCGATCCCGGGTGCCGCGAGTAGCCCGGGACCGCTGCTATTAGCGGGCACGGTCTGATCGCCGTGCCCGCTAATTAGCTAATCGGAGGCAGCTGTCAAAGTTGACAGCTGCCTCCGATTACCGGAGGCAACGTTTCCCTGGGGTCTAGTGGGGGAGATCGCTCCTCCGGGACCTTGTCCCGAAGGAGCGATCTCCGTTACTGATGCCGGCCGGGGACGCGTCCAAGATGGCGCCGTCCTCGGCTCGGCACTCGTTCGTTTTCGGCTGCAGCAGCCGAAAGCAAACGAGTGCCGATCTCATGGATCTCTGCAGCATATCTATGCTGCAGAGATCTCAATGAGAGATCCAAGTGTATATACTAGAAGTCCCCCAGGGGGGCTTCTAGTACATGTGTAAAAAAAAAAAAAAAGTGTTGTTAATAGTAAAAAGCCCCCTCCCCTAATAAAAGTCTGAATCACCCCCCTTTTCCCAGGTTTTAAATAAAAGTAAACAAATAAATAAATAAACAAACATGTTTGCTATCGCCGCGTGCGTAATCGCCCGAACTATTAATTAATCACATTCCTGATCTCGTACGGTAAACGGCGTCAGCGCAAAAAAATCCCAAAGTGCAAAATTGCGCATTTTTGGTCGCATCAAATCCAGAAAAAATGTAATATAAAGCGATCAAAAAGTCGTATATGCGCATTCAAGGTACCGATAGAAAGATCACATCATGGCGCAAAAAATGACACCTCGCACAGCCCCATAGACCAAAGGATAAAAGTGCTATAAGCCTGGGAATGGAGCGATTTTAAGGAACGTATATTGGTTAACAACGGTTTGAATTTTTTACAGGCCATCAGATACAATATAAGTTATACATGTTATATATCGTTTTAATCGTAACGACTTGAGGAACATGCATAACAAGTCAGTTTTACCCCAGGGCGAATGGCGTAAAAACACATTTCCCCCAAATAAAAGAAATGCGTTTTTTTTTTCAATTTCACCACACTTTGAATTTTTTTCTGGTTTCGCAGTGTACTTTATGCAAAAATTCAGCCTGTAATTGCAAAGTACAATTAGTGACGCAAAAAATAAGGGGTCATGTGGGTTTCTAGGTAGAAAAATGCAAGTGCTATGACCTTTTAAACACAAGGAGGAAAAACCGAAAACGTAAAAACGAAAATGGGCCATGTCCTTAAAGGGTTAAACACCCCAACAGATGCATGCATGGGTTTGCGTCTTTCACATAATTTTACGCTGCTGATCGACCAAAGTCCTATGCTGTCCATTGAGAAAAGGTAAACATACACCACTGATCCAGCAATGTCCACCACTGTCCTAAGATAAAACTTAGTTTGATGTCTCTGATCCACCAATGTCTACTGCTGTCCTGGGAGAAAGCGTCCAATGTCCAATGCTACCCAGGGAGAAAAGGTTAGTATACACCACTAATCCACCAACGTCACCTGCTGTCCTAGGAAAAAAACTTGACTTGATGCTGCTTGCCACCCATGTCCACTGCTGACCTGGGAAAAACTTCATTTCCGAATGTCCTGTATTGTCTTCAAAGAAAATTGATTTTATGCTGCTGATCCACCAACGTCCACTGCTGTCCAGGTCAAAAATTAAATGATTGACTAGCTGATTGAGATTTTTTAAAAATTTTTTCCAATTTTTGACACTTTTGACAATTTTTTCACAATAACATCTGTTGAAAAAAACATCACTCTGTAAGGGTATGTGCACACTGAGGAAAAGGTGAGGAATTAAAGAGGAATCTGGGGATTCTGATAGAGGAATCCTATAGAAGTCAATGGGGGCTTAAATTCCGCTTGCATTCTGCTTGAATTTCGCTTGCATTCTGCTTAAATTCTGCTTCAATTCCTCAAGAATTGCTTAGTGTGCACATACCCTAATAGTCCCACTATTGTAGCTACACCGGTTTGACTGTTTTATTGAGATTCGTTTGCATGAGTTTCACAAATATTCTTGAATCCGACCGAATATTTGTGAATCTCACAAAATGAATTTTTAACCGATTCGCTCATTTTTACCCAGAAGCCTTTTTAAATCATCTGAATATCCCCGTCTGAAGCCCGGCGCGCGCGCTGCTGAGATGAGTCCGACGCCCATAGAGAATGACGGCTCCATTCATTCTCTATGGGCCTCGGACTCATCTCAGCAGTGCGCGCGCTGGGCTTCAGATGGGGATAACTCAGTCCCGGGACCGGCTCCAGGAACGAGACCTGGCGAGATGAGTTAAATATCCGGGGCTCTAGTGGGGGGGTTGGGCGGCCTTCACCCCGGCACGGGGGTTGACAGGTTCCCTTTGAGATCAGATTGTAAAGCATATGTAGCAGTCCCCATAATGATGTGCATAAATACATTAAAAATATAATCAGAAAACAGGAACAGATTTTAAAAAGAACATGTTTAAGTACCTGGCTCTGATCAGTTCAAGATTCTAGGTGACACATTTCCTATAAGATCAGCTTATTATCATAGAATATTCCCATAGCTATTATAACAAGCACCCCAAAAACAGAAAGACATTACCAACTATACCACTATATAATACCAACACACCATGACCACTATCACTACCACTATAGACCCTATAAGAGAGTGCATTTACATCCAGTGACTCCCAGGGGGCATCTTCTCCGATCAGAGTCGTTAACCTTTCCTTTATCTCTCCATCCAGCTCGGGCGATCTTAAAGTCTTCTGCAGACCGTGAATGATCTCTCCAGAATCTTCCAAAGAAATAGTTTAGGCTCCTTGCTCGAGCACATATACGAGTTAGGTCCCCTGCGCCCCTATATAGTAGTTTGGCCTCTCTGTGCCCCCAAATAACAGTTATTAAAGAGCGATGGCCGTTTCACGTATAAAACGGGTGAGCCGAGAAGAAGCGTTTTATACATGAAACGTCCGTCGCTCTTTAATTTTTATGGAAAGCACCTTTTGCTGATGCCTTTACTGTCCCAATAAAGCATCTTTTAACCGATACTGGTGAGTGCCGCCTCCGCTATATTCTCTATTGCCAAACACAACACAAGTGACACAAACACAAGTACATATGCCTACATTAAATGACAGCAAGCAGAGGTAGGACCAGAACTTTTCATATTACAGAAACCATGGGTCAGGGACATATGTAAGTCTATGAAAGCAGCACTTTCACTCACAGCGATAAGGTGCAGATGATGTCTCCTTGGGGCCGGGTTACCAAGTTAATAGACAGCAAACCTGGCCCCCAAAGAAATTACATGTCCTGTGTCAACAAAGGGAGAGGAAAAGAGGGAGCAGCGTGTTGTCAGAGTGTACACAGAGAGCATGATTTTAGACATCCAGAGCTGGTAAATAGGAGAAAAAAACAGGTTAGAGGGTGCAAGAAAGGTTATACATGTATATTAGACATAGGGTGGTATTGGAAAGGGTGATCGTTTAGAAAACTATTTTTGTTACCTAGATAACCCCTTTAATACATAGTTCTTTTTATCATTTCTGTCACAAGGTTATGCTTGTGATAGATTTATGCCTGCCCTCATTTAAGGTAGTATAAACCTAGTGACACATATCCTTTAACCCCTTAACTACACAGGGCGTACATTTACGCCCTCACTGCCTGGGCCTTAACACAAGAGGACGTAAATATATGCGGCCCCGGGCTATGGAGCGGGCTCACGAGCTGAGCGCGCCCCATAGCGGGTGAGGACCGGCTGCTATCTGCAGCCAGGCCCTCACCCTCAATGGTGGGCTGCCGCGATCGCGCGGCTGCCCGCCATTTACCCTTGAAACGCCGCTTAACATTGGACTTATATTTTGTTGTCCCAATTGCACACTGGGAAGGGTAACTATTGCATCTAATTTTTCCTTTTTTGTACACCATCTTTGTGGGGAAGTGCTATAGTTTTTTTCTTTTTTTGCACAATGTTACAAATCCATTACAATTATGTTAGTGGAAAGTCAGCAGTGCCTCATACACCCTATAAGCTCTGTATTATGTTTGAACACTAGTCTTGCTGTTTCAGATTTAAATAAGTAACATTCAAACTGTATGATTGGTAAGTATCTCCAGAAATTTGACTTAAAAGTTCTGTTGGCACATACTTAAATAAATCTTATGAATGAAGATTTCTTCTCCAAAATGTAGAAAGCTGTAATACACTACATTATTATATCTCATTCCCGCATGATTTCCAGCAGCCTCTAGCCAATGATAAGTGTATGACCCTACCCACCATGTACGTCATGAGTGTCTGAAGGGCAATAAAGAACAAAGTAAACCCATGACTTCTCTCACATGGATATCTGCACAATCATATTAAGATAGTAGAAACCAGTCCTCACAGTATGACACATTCTCTACAGAAGACTTGGAAAACATTCCATACCACTTTATACAAGCATACTTTGCACATTTCATCATAGTAGTAATAATTTTGGCTACATATTCTCAATTTCTTCTATTGCTTATATTTATCATACATAATTGTCCTACATCTTCCAGCAAAATGTAACAAAGGACAAAGACATATAACAAATATACATACATAAACTTATCCTGCCCATACTCATGAGGCCAGGCCAGATTTATGTCAACAGCCTTATTTCTTGGTGCAGGCTCCTTCACCAAGAACATTTAGGGTGCATTCACATGTACAGGATCTGCAGCAGATTTAATGGCGCAGATTTGATGGCCTAGAGTTACTTTGCATTGAATCTGCAACTTCAAATCAGCTGCAGATCCTGTACATGTGAACACACCCTAAGGCTGGGTTCACACTATGTATATTTGAGGCTGTATATTTCAGGCCTCATAGCAACCAAAACCAGGAGTGGATTGAAAACACAGAAAGGCTCTGTTCACACAATGTTGAAATTGAGTGGATGGCCGTCATATAACTGTTAGGATTGGGACAGGGAGACACAAGGACAGGTGAGCCCTGAAGCTGGCACTCACCCCGCTGTCCCTACCTTCTTGCCTCAGATGCTCAAAAATAGCAAACGGACAACTGGACGGCAGTCCCTAGGCTGACTGAGTGAAACACAGAACAATACAAGAGACAAAACACAATAAGGAGAAGTCAGAAGTCCAAGTCAAATACCAAACGGGCAGCACAGTACAAAATCGTGTCCAAAGGGGTAGTCAAAGGGTTAATAGCAGAAGTCAGGTAACCAGGAATCAAATACAGACTAAAGGCTAGGTCAAGTAACTCTAGGGTGAACCAGGTACTATCGCAGGTGAGGAATGAGAGCTCAGGGCTGATACTTATGGAGCCTGGAGTCCCAGCCCCAGACTTGATTGGGGCTGAGGCTCCAGGTCCTGCCCAGATATAGACATCTAACTGGTGAGTCAGCTGTCAGTCAATAATTAGTGAACACACACAACACCTAAGCTGATCAGCCAGGGGAGTGAAACCCTGGCCTCTGCTACAACACAGAACAGCAGAGCAGAGTTAGTGAAAAACATATGGCTGCTATGGACGCCGAGCCGAACGCCCGGCCCAAGTCCTAACAGAACCCCCCCCCCCCTTGAGGAGGGGCCTCCGGACCCTCACGAAGACCTCCAGGCTTTTCAGGATACGAAAGATGAAAACTTTTTATTAAATCAGGGGCATGAAGATCTCGTGATGTTACCCATGTACGCTCCTCCGGGCCATACCCCTTCCAATGTACCAGATACTGTATGGTCCTACGAATTCTTCTTGAGTCGAGAATCCTTTCAATCTCGTACTCCAATTCACCTTGGACTACAACTGGAAGGGGAGGAGGACAAGCAACTGCTGGAGGAGTGTACTTCTTAAGGAGGCTCTTGTGGAATACAGGATGAATTTTTAATGATCAAGGTAACTGTAACTTAAATGACACAGGGTTAATAATTTCAGCAATGGGGAATGGACCAATATACCGGGGTGCAAATTTAGCTGAAGGCACACGAAGTCGGAGGTTCTTGGAGGACAACCATACTTTCTCACCCACCACATACTGGGGACCAGGACGGCGTCTACGGTTGGCATATTGGATATGTTTCTGTTGGGATACGGTTAGAGTCGCAAGACTCTCCGCCCAAACTGTGCACAGTTTTTGTGTAAGTTCTTTGACTGAAGTGAATTGAAACTCTTGATTAGGAACTGCTGAAAACCGGGGATGATAACCATAGTTACAATAGAAGGGGGTTAGTTGTGTGGACGTATTAACGAGGTTGTTCAAAGCAAATTCTGCCATAGGTAAATACTCAAACCATGCATTTTGATTATCAGATATGTAACACCTTAAGTACTGTTCAAGAGACTGATTAGTACGTTCTGTTTGTCCATTGGTTTCTGGATGGAATACAGAAGAAAATGACAATGATATATTCAACAACTCACAAAATGCCCTCCAGAATTTTGATACAAATTGCACCCCTCGGTCTGAAACAATATTGGTAGGGATTCCGTGCAGACGGAGGATGTGACGTACAAACAGTTTTGCCAGGGATTTGGCGGTGGGAAGTTTTTTCAAGGCTATCAGGTGACACATCTTGCTAAATCAGTCTACTACCACCCAGATTACAGTCTTTCCCCGTGAGGGAGGAAGGTCCGTGACAAAGTCCATCGAAAGATGGGACCATGGACGACAAGGCAATGGAAGGGGCTGCAGCAGACCTTCAGGCAAAGACCGTGGGGTTTTGGCTCGTGCACATGTCTCACAGGACTTTACGTATTCCCTTACGTCTCTCTGCCATGAAGGCCACCAGCATGAACGAGACAACAGATAACCTGTCCCAGCTATGCCAGGATGACCAGCCAGTGTGGACGCATGAACCTCTTTCAACACTGCTAATCTAAGGTTTACAGGAACGAACAGCTTATCAGGAGGTACATCAGCTGGCGCGTTATTTTGAGATCTCAAAATTTCGTTTTTTAAGTTAACGGACATACTGGCCAACACAATGCCTGGGGGTAGGATGTTTTCAGGCTCTACCTCAGGCATATTATCAACACCAAAGCTCCTGGATAAGGCGTCTGCCTTAATATTCTTGGATCCCGGACGGTACGTAACAATAAAATTGAAACGGGTAAAAAACAATGCCCAACGGGCTTGACGCGGATTTAACCTTTTAGCTTTATCCAGGTATAACAGGTTCTTATGATCTGTCAAAACTGTAACCTGGTGTCTAGCTCCCTCCAGGAAATGCCTCCACTCCTCGAAGGCCCATTTGATGGCCAAAAGTTCCCGATTACCAATGTCGTAATTAGCCTCGGAAGTGGAGAATCTCCTGGAGAAGTAAGCCACAGGTCTCAAATTGGTATAAGGTTCCCTGCCCTGAGATAGTACCGCTCCTATACCGGACTCTGAGGCATCAACCTCAACCACGAATGGAAGCTCTAAATCAGGATGAACCAAGACTGGGGCAGTAGAAAAACTCTTTTTCAACTGAGTAAACGCCTGTTCGGCCTCATTAGACCAAGAGGTTGGGTCCGCCCCTTTTTTTGTAAGTTCAGTCAATGGTTTGACAACTAATGAGAAATTGCGAATACATTTTCTATAGAAATTTGCGAAGCCTAGAAACCTTTGGACCTCTTTCAAGGTAGTAGGTTTTGCCCACTCCCGTACTGCGGACACCTTTTTGGGATCCATTTGTACTGAATAAGGGGTAAGAATGTACCCAAGGAACCCAACCTCTTTTACTCCAAAAAGACATTTGGAGAACTTAGCACACAAAGAATTTTTCCTAAGCCTGGATAACACCTCACGTACATGTCTCTGGTGGGACGGCCAGTCTGGTGAGTAAATGAGGATGTCATCCAGGTATATCACGACGAATTGACCAAACAGATCACAAAATATGTCATTTACGAACCTTTGGAACACAGCAGGAGCATTACTGAGCCCAAAGGGCATCACCAGATATTCAAAGTGACCCTCGGGAGTGTTAAAAGCTATTTTCCATTCATCGCCTTCCCGGATCCGAATCAAGTTATATGCCCCCCGAAGGTCAATTTTGGAGAACCAACGGGCACCTACAACTTGGTTTAAAAGATCCAGGATTAGGGGAAGGGGATGCTGGTCCTTAACGGTTATTTTATTAAGTTCTCTGTAATCTATACAAGGACATAACCCGCCATCCTTCTTCTCCACAAAGAAGAAGCCAGCACCCATAGGAGACACTGATGGGCGGATGTGACCCTTCCTCAAACTATCCTGTATGGATTGCCGCATCGACTCTCGTTCCGGGGGAAGACAGGTTAAAAATCCGACCCTTAGGAAACCTGGCCCCGGACACAAGATCGATGGCACAATCATACGGACGGTGAGGAGGCAAGGGGTCAGCAACCGCCTCATCAAAAACATCACAAAAGTCCTCAATGAACTCAGGAAGAGCCAACATATCAGAAGCTGAACACAAGGACGGATAAATTTGAGTCAAATGCGACTCACAAGAATTACCCCACTTGATCAATTCTGAGGTTCTCCAACTAAAGACAGGATTGTGGAGTCGTAACCATGGTAACCCAAAAATTACATCTGCGGCTAGTTTGTCCATAACAAAAAAGGAAATTTGTTCATGGTGGAGACAGCCAACCCCCATAGACACCTCAGGGGTACGGAACCTAATGTTACCCCCACTTAAAGGGGCAGAGTTGGCACCTGAAACAGTGAATGGGTAACAAAGCGGAATCAACTTTAACCCTAAGGACACAGCAACAGACATACGAATAAGACTCAGGGCTGCGCCTGAGTCCACCATGGCCTGACAGGAAAAAATAACATCACCAGAAAACAATTTAACGGGCAGTAAAAGCTTATCATAGATTTTTGGAGGTACCTGTGTGCCTGGGTGACCCTCCAGATCATCACCCAGGCACTGCCGTTTTCCCAGATGTTGATTAGGCCTTGACGGGCACTCTCGGAGGTAGTGACCAGGTTTTCCGCAGTACAGACACAGCAAATTGTCCAATCGATGTTTCCTGCGGGTGGCAGCAGAGATTGACCCCAATACCATAGGTTCCTCTGATAACGAGGTAGGAGAAGGAACTGTAACAAATCTAGGGGAGGTTACCTTGCTACCAACCAAGTGACCCTGACAAGGAACACTAGATGTCACCCCTTGCTTCTCCCACTTTCTCTCTCTAAGTCGTCTGTCAATGGAGATGGCTAAGGTCATCATGTCACTTAGAGAGTCAGGATAGGGATGACTGACCATAGCATCTTTAATATTATCAGACAATCCCTGACGGTAAAAGGTTTTTAAAGGTGCGTCTGCCCACCCAGTCACCACACTCCACTGCCTAAACTCAGCCGAGTAGTCCTCAGCGGTGCGGTTACCTTGCTGGATGGACAACAAGTGAGCCTCGGCCAGGGCAGCATGATTAGGGTCATCATAGATCTGTACTAGGGAGGAAAAAAAGGACTGGACTGAACTCCATTCTGGAGCTTCAACTGGTAATGACAAGGCCCAATCCTGGGGAGGCCCCTGGAGAAGGGACACAATCATGGCCACCCTCTCTGCTTCTCCAGAGAATGAATTAAACCGGAAATAAAGGTTACATGATTCTTTAAATGTTCTGAATTTCTCAGGATTACCGTCAAAACGGTCAGGCATGAGCATTTTAAGTCTAGTGGTCTGAACCGGTACTGCAACTTCAGCAGGTGTCACAGTCGACTGGGTGGTGGCCTGAGTGAGGGAATCCACTCGGTCTGCCAGTTGAGTTACCACACCTGCAATACCGCTTATCCGGTTCACAAGTTCTTCTAAACAGTCAGCGACTGACGGCTCAGCAGACATGGTGAGCTGTCGTGATCGCTGGCGTGGATTATTGGACCTGCGATAATGTTAGGATTGGGACAGGGAGACACAAGGACAGGTGAGCCCTGAAGCTGGCACCCACCCCGCTGTCCCTACCTTCTTGCCTCAGATGCTCTAAAATAGCAAACGGACAACTGGACGGCAGTCCCTAGGCTGGCTGAGTGAAACACAGAACAATACAAGACAGACAAAACACAATAAGGAGGAGTCAGAAGTCCAAGTCAAATACCAAACGGGCAGCACAGTACAAAATCGTGTCCAAAGGGGTAGTCAAAGGGTTAATAGCAGAAGTCAGGTAACCAGGAATCAAATACAGACTAAAGGCTAGGTCAAGTAACTCTAGGGTGAGCCAGGTACTATCGCAGGTGAGGAATGAGAGCTCAGGGCTGATACTTATGGAGCCTGGAGTCCCAGCCCCAGACTTGATTGGGGCTGAGGCTCCAGGTCCTGCCCAGATACAGACATCTAACTGGTGAGTCAGCTGTCAGTCAATAATTAGTGAACACACACAACACCTAAGCTGATCAGCCAGGGGAGTGAAACCCTGGCCTCTGCTACAACACAGAACAGCAGAGCAGAGTTAGTGAAAAACATATGGCTGCTATGGACGCCGAGACGAACGCCCGGCCCGAGTCCTAACAATAACGGTAAATAACTGCCATTATTTCAATATAACAGCCGTTGTTTTAAAATAACAGCAAATATTTGCCATTAAATGACGGCCATCCACTCAATTACAACATTATGTGAACAGATCCTTTCTGTGTTTTCAATCCACTCCTGGTTTTGGTTGCAATATGAGGATCTGACTTGAGGACCAAATACAGCCTCAAATATACATAGTGTGAACATAGCCTTAGGGTGCGTTCACACGTACAGGATCTGCAGCAGATTTGATGGTGCAGATTTGAATCTGCAGCAGATCCGCAGCAGATTCGATGGCCCAGAATTGATTTGCTTTGAATCTGCAGCTTCAAATCTGCGCCATCAAATCTGCTGCAGATCCTGTGTGTGTGAACACACCCATAAAGAGAACCCATCACCATGAAACTGTTACCTAGGCTATTGGCATCATGTTATAGAGAAGAAGGAGCTGAGCGGATTAATATATATCTTTATGGGAAAAGATTGAGTAAAACCTGTAATTTATTGATTGAAATTTCTGATGTTTCCATGCTAAAGAGTCCAGTCCATTGAGTGACACCGCCCACTGGACTCCTTACCACGGAATGATCAGGGATTTCAGTTAACATGTTACAAGTTATACTTAATTTTTTACCACAAAGATATATATCTACAGTATCTGCTCAGCTCTTCCTGCAACAAGATGGCGATAGATTAGATAGCATTGTTTAGGTGACAGGTTTTCTTTTAAGTCCACCCCTTCTGTGTTGTTCTTGCAAATTTTAGATAAGCACCTGTCTACAAATCTCGTCCATGCCCTTCTGTTGGGTGTGTATGATCCATCTCTACTGGAGCTTAGTCCCTATTACTCAAAGACATTATCTGCCAAATCAGACAGAGATCTCCCAGTGTTATAGGGCCAGCAATCAGAAACCAAGCTAGAAAATGCTTGTTTGTGTGCTGATCATTGTCTTTCAACATGTTAAAAGATAATCTGCTGCCAGCCCACATCTCTCCATGCAATAAGAGATACGCGGCCAACAGCTGATCAAAGGAGAAGGCTAAATGAACATTACTAGCTCGGATGATGTAGCACAAGAAATGGTTGATGAAGACCTGTAGCTTTTGTGTGTTTTAGCCAATATGTACCAGTCTTTCTCCAATACAGCAAAAACAATTTTACATTAAGCTAAAGATCCCTATTTTTTTATGCTTGCTGAGCTGGATCAAACACCAAATGTTTTAGAGACTTGCAAAGGCACCCCTTGCCTTCTTGATTCGGATATTGCACTTTGACAAAAAGTACCATTAAACATATGCAAAGACAAGTAAGGTCCGGAGCTTCTGTAAGTTAAAACGAGCCAAAAGCGTTGAGCTGACATCCCTTCCATTATTGCTTACCATTAAAACATAACCTTTAATAGAATGATTAAAATAGGTGCTACAACTGTGTTTATGTATAAGAAGTAGATGAACATACAAGTATGTGGATTACTAGTGTAAGGTAAATACCTGGCCCTTATATAGCTATATTCTTGATATACCCTACCTAACACAGTAGTAAGGTTAAACCATATATGGAGTCCTGGGTCTCCGCCAATCTCTATCTCCAGCTAACGTCTTTATAGAGTCCTGGCCAGACTAATGGTGGTTTTACACGGAACGATTTATCGTTCAAATTTTCACGATAACGATCGAATTCGAACGATATTCGTACATGTAAACGCAGCGAACGATCAAACGACGAGCGATAAATCATTCATTTTGATCTTTCAACATGTTCTCAAATCATCGTTGATCGTTCGAAAAAAATTCGCAAATCGTTCAGTGTAAACATTCTTTCAACGATTTCACCTATGTGTGAGATAGGCTTAAACGATCGCAAAACTTAGCGAATTTTTCGTACGATGTATCGTTCCGTCTAAACGTTGATCGTTATAAAAGAAAAAAACATTGTTCATTCAAAATCGTTAATCGTGCGATCGGGCGAATTATCGCTCCGTGTAAAAGTACCATAAGGGCCCTATTACACGGGACGATTATCGTGTGAAAAATCGTTAAATCGTTCGAATTTAAACGATAATCATTCTGTGTAATTGCAGGCAACGATTGAAAAATCGTTCGTATGTCGTTGATCGTTCATTTAGATCTGAACCTAAAATTATCGTTAATCGTTCGCTAATCGTTCGCTGTAATTCCACGTTCGTTCGCTCAATTTCCATATTTTTTCACTAATCGTTAAGTGTAATAGCACATTGCCCATTGTTTTCCTGAGATCAGAAGGAATAAACGATCGCAGTAACGATCATCGTTCTGTGTAATATGGTCAACGATTTCAGGTTAACGATAAACAATATCGTTTGCGATCGTTTATCATTAGTCGTTAATCGTTAAATATCGCTTCATGTAATAGGACCCTAAAGGCCCTCTTTCCCTGCTTGCTACCGCCGCTATTCCGCACGGCAGCAGCAAGCCATGGGGAGGTGCGGGGGGGCTGCCCGGGTGACCGCTAGATCGTCTGGGCAGCCCATAGGATACAGCAGCGGTCTGCTGCCGCCGCTCTTCTTCCACAGAGCAACGGCAGCATATCGTTGCTGTATGAGTCGTTTGTTTTTCAACATGTTGAAAAACAAACGACTGCAACAAACAGCCGACATGAACGATCGGCTGATCATTGCCTTCTATTCCACAAGACGATTATCGGCCGTAATAGCCGATATTGGCCATTACAGCCGATAATCGTTCCGTGGAATTGGGCATTTATGTTGGAGCTTCTTAAATTATATACCTCCTGGGGTCCTAACAGTCATTGCACTTGCAGGCAATAGTTGGTTTGATCTAGGATTACTTGATGCTTCTTCACTTACTGTACATCTTGGTTGTGGTGGGGATCAAAAACACTCCTATGTAAGGCTTTCAGTTTTCTTTTGAAGGTATGTCATCTTATAGTGACACAGTGTCATCAGTAGGTCACATACACCATCTTCGGTTGTTACATCATCTTACTGGGTGGCTGTTTATCTTACATTTATTACTGTTGTCTTCCCTGTTATCCCTAATGAACTGTGGTTAGGTCCCCTTCCGCCACCACAGGGAAACACGTTGGATCGAAAAATTCTACATACTTCTATGTTCATCTACCTCTAATACATGATGAGAGTAATATCCTGTGTATTGCATTTTTATATATATTTATAGTGTGTACACCTGGGTGCTATTGTAATCATTCTATTAAAGGTTGTATTTTAACTGTACTTTTTGTCAAAATGCATTAATAATGCAGGTAGTTCCATTCTCCTCATATTGGCCAAAGTGATGGCAGAGTAGTCACTATGATTTCTTATTTTTTTAATGATTGTTTTGACTTAATCAACTAGTTGACTTGCTACAATGAATCTGAAGGGGATGTCTATGTTGATTTTCATTCATGTAGTTTTGGCAAAGTCATTAAAGGACTTAAAGCAAGTTTCGTGTACATATATGTAAAGGGGTAAAAATGTGCTTTTTCTAGTAAAGTCACTTACATTCATGTACTGTTTTTCTCTACTATGTGTCTAATCACTCTATGTATCTAATTTTCTCTATAAGGCTGGATTGGATTCACCCTATGGTTTTCTCATCCGTTTTTGCAAAAAACAAATGCAAAAAGGATGCATTTGTGTACATTCATTTTGATCTGTTTTTCCATTGACTTCCATTATTAAAAAAAAGGATCAAAACACATACGTTTTTTGGTTGACCACATTTTTGTGTACGCTAAAAAAATTGATGCCTTTTTTTTATAATGGAAATCAATGGAAAAATGGATCAGAAAGGATGTACACAAATGCATCTGTTTTTTCATTAAAAAAACGTAGTGTGAACCCAGCCTTAATTGTGACCCTGCGGCTGCAATGCAAAAGGGCAGAAACTTTCCCATAATCTTTCTTGCTTGCCTGTGAAGTGAAAACCAACTGCTAGTATTAATGAGACAGATCAAAGGACTGCAGTTGAACTGAGAATGAGTGACTTAGGGGATGCCCAAAGGCGGGTCTTTACCAAGGGCAACAGGTATCAAACAATGTAGATCATTCTTTGTTCTTTTGGTCCATCCACACGTCTGACTTTTTGATGCATTATGTTACTATCGTTTACTGTTTACCATTGCTTAGCCCCCCCCCCCCACACGGCAAGACTGGCGTCCTTTTCCAGCCAATATAAACTAGCTGTTTGACAGAGGCGTAGCTACCATAGAGGCAGGGTAAGCAGTTGCTATGGGGCCTGTGCAGTAGGGGGGCCAAGGCGAGAAGGTAAGAGCGTGTGTCCTTCCCCTTAACCCCTTATGTACTGCAGTGTATAAGTGACCCAGTGTTCACTAACATGCTGCAACACATACAAAGGCTTAACAAGCAGTAGACAGAGATCTCTGCTTCATTGCACTGATAACCTCTAACCTTTGTTCTCCAGCTGCGCAATCAAGTAGGAAAATGTGCAAGGCTCTGTGCAGAGGTCAGGGGTTATCAGTGCACGAGCAGTAAAGCAAATATCTCATATTCTGAACATTGGGTCACTTAAACACTGCAGTACATAAGGGGTTAAGCAGAAGGTAGACTGCTCCTGCACCTATGTATTTAACCATAAGGGCTCCTAATGGGCCCTTATAGGTAAAAACAGTGGGCTGCCAGAGCAAGCAGCCATTGGCTCTCTACTCTGCCAGTCACTCTTGTGGCTGCAGCCAGGATTCTGCCTCTGGTCACAAGAGATTACATTTTTTGGCCACATCACAGAGCATACACAGTATGTGTGTAGGGAAGGGGGGCCCCTTAAAAATTTTTTTGATGGGGCCCCGTAAATCCTAGCTACGCGCCTGCTGTTTGACACACAACATTTTACTGATTTTATCCAATAAATCAGCCACCTTATTTTTTATACTCCACTCATTGCAAAAGAATTTTTGGCAGGGCCAGAAACCACGGGCCTCGACACTGGGATAGTCCCGTTTCCTGGATTCTTTGGCCGGCAGCCATCATCCAACGCTACGAGATATCCCAAAGCGGGGTGATACGCATAAGCCTAAGGGGCTAGAGGCGAGAGTCCACCTATACTTTTAATTTATACATCTGCATGTAACATTTCACAAGGTGCCATCCTCCTGGCCTCTTATTTCCTTTGTCTTATTTTTTTTTAGTTTAGACCTAGCTTTCTTAATGGTACAACCAGTTTAACCCCTTGCCTCTAAAGCCTGTTTTGGCCTTAATGACCAGGCTCATTTTTCAAAATCTGACCTGTCTCACTTTATGCTCTTATAGCTCAGTGATGCTGTAACGTATGCTAGCGATTCTGAGATCGTTTTTTCGTCACATATGGCACTTTATATTAGTGGCAAAATTTGGTCACTACTTTGTGTATTTTTTGTGAAAAACATCAAAATATCATGAAAAATTTGAAAATTTTGCATTTTATGAACTTCTGAAATTCTCTGCTTCTAAAAAAGCAAGTCATAGCACATAAATTAGTTGCTAAATCACATTACCAATATGTCCTCTTTATTCTGGCATAATTTTGAAAACATATTTTACTTTTTTAGGGTGTTACTGGGCTTAGAAATTTATTAGCAAATTATCACATTTTGTGAAAATTTCCAAAACTGATTTTTTTTAGGGACCAGTTCTTTTTTTAAATGGATTTAGAAGGCTTGTATACTGGAAACCCCCATAAGTGACCCCATTTTGGAAACTAGACACCTTAAAGAATTAATCTAGGGGTATAATGAGCATTTTAACCCTACAGGGGCTGGAGGAAAGTATTCACAATTAGGCCGTAAAAAAATCGAAAATTTAAATTTTCAAATAATATAAACGTTTAGATTAAAGTTTCTCATTTTCAAAAGGAACATGAGAAAAAAAGCATGCCAAAATTTGTAACGCAGGTTTTCCTGAATACAACGGTACCCCATATGTGGGCGTAAACCACTGTATGGGCACACAGCAGGGCTCAGAAGGAAGGGAGCGACAATTGGCTTTTTTAATGCAGATTTTGCTGAAGAAGTTTCTGAGCGCCAGGTGCGTTTGCAGAGCCCCTGTAGTGTCCGCAGAATAGAATCCCCCCAAAAGTCACCCCATTTTCGAAACTACACCCCTCAAAGAATTCATCTTTGGGTAGGATGAGCACTTTGACCCCACAGGTATTAGAGGAAAGTATTCAGAATTAGACAGTAAAAATGAAAAACACGAATTTTTCCAATAATATGTTTGTTTAGTTTGAAATTTCTCAATTTCACGAGGAACAAGAGAAAAAAAGTACCCCAAAATTTGTAACGCAGGTTCTCCTGAATACAACGGTACCCCATATGTGGGCGTAAACCACTGTATGGCCACACAGCCGGGCTCAGAAGGGAAGGAGCGCCAATTAGCTTTTTCAATGCAGATTTTTCTGAAGAAGTTTCTGAGCGCCAGGAGCGTTTGCAGCGCCCCTGTAGTGTCCGCAGACGAGAAACCCCCCATAAGTCACCCCATTTTGGAAAGTACACCCCTCAAGGAATTCATCTTTGGGTGTGGTGACCATTTTGACCCCACAGGTATTAGAGGAAAGTATTCAAAATAAGACAGTAAAATTGAAAAACTAGAATTTTTCCAATAATATGTTCGTTTAGTTGGAAATTTCTCAATTTCACGAGGAACAGGGGAGAAGCTGCATGCCAAAATCTGTAACGCAGGTTCTCCTGAGTAGAATGGTACCCCATATGTGGGCATAAACCACTGTATGGGCACCCAGCTGGGCTCAGAAGGGAAGGAGCGCCAATTAGCATTTTCAGTGCGGATTTTTCCGAAGAAGTTCCTGAGCGCCAGGTGCGTTTGCAGCGCCCCTGTAGTGTCAGCAGAATAGAAACCCCCCAAAAGTCACCCCATTTAGGAAAGTACACCCCTCAAAGAATTCATCTTGGGGTGTGGTGACCATTTTGACCCCACAGGTATTAGAGGAAAGTATTCAAAAGTAGACAGTAAAAATTGAAAAACTCGAATTTTTCCAGTAATATGTTCCTTTAGTTGGAAATTTCTAAATTTCACGAGGAACAGGAAAGAAAGCGTACCCCAAAATCTGTAACGCAGGTTCTCCTGAGTAGAACGGTACCCCATATGTGGGCATAAACCACTGTATGGGCACACAGCCGGGCTCAGAAGGGAAGGAGCGACAATTTGCTGGAGCAAAACCGCAGCTAGAAACAGTTATTAGAATAGCACAGTTACTAAAATACAATAAAAAAATTAGATTACAGGTAATGTGGGGTGGTTACGGGTAATCTGGGGTGGTTCCAGGTAATCTGGAGGTGGTTACGGGTAATCTGGAGGTGGTTATGGGTAATCTGCGGTGGTTACAGACAATCTGGGGTGGTTACAGGTAACCTGCTGTGGTTACGGCCAACGTGGGGTGGTTACGGACAATCTGGGTTGGTTACGGATAAACTGAAGTGCTTATATGTAATTTGGGTTGGTTACGGCAATCTGGAGGGGGTCTTTGGCAATTTGGGGTGGTTAGAGGCAACGTGCGGCCGTCAGTGGCAACGTGCGGCCGTCAGTGGCAACGTGCGGCCGTCAGTGGCAACGTGCGGCCGTCAGTGGCAACGTGCGGTGGTTACGTGTAACCTGGCGTGATTACGGGCAACCTGGGGCGATTAGGGGCAACGTGCAGTGGTTACGGGTAATCTGGTGTGATTACAGGCAACCTGGGGCGGTTAGGGGCAACGTGCGGTGGTTACGTGCAATCTGGCGTGATTACGGGCAACGTGCGGTGGTTACGGGCAATGTGCGGTGGTTACCGGCAACGTGCGGTCGTTACGGGCAACGTGCGGTGGTTAAGTGTAATCTGGCGTGATTATGGGCAACCTGGGGTGGTTACGGGTAATCTGTTGTGATTACATGCAACCTGGGGTGGTTAGAGGCAACGTGTGGTTGTTACGGGCAATCTGGCATGATTACGGGCAACGTGCGGTGGTTACCGGCAACGTGCGGTTGTTACGTGCAATCTGGCATGATTACGGGCAACGTGCGTTGGTTACGGGCAACGTGCGGTGGTTACGGGCAACTTGCGGTTGTTACGGGCAACGTGCGGTGGTTACGGGCAATGTGCGGTTGTTACGGGCAATGTGCAGTGGTTAAGTGTAATCTGGCGTGATTACGGGCAACCTGGGGTGGTTACGGGTAATCTGTTGTGATTACATGCAACCTGGAGTGGTTAGGGGCAACGTGCGGTGGTTAGGGGCAACGTGTGGTTGTTACGGGCAATCTGGCATGATTACGGGCAACGTGCGGTGGTTACGGGCAACGTGCGGTGGTTACGGGCAATGTGCGGTTGTTACTGGCAACGTGCGGGGGTTAAGGGGAATGTGCGGTTGTTACGGGCAACGTGTGGTGGTTACGTGCAATCTGGCGTGATTTCGGCCAACCTGGGGCGGTTATGGGCAACGTGCGGTGGTTACGGGTAATTTGGGAGTAAACTGCAATTATTACTATAATAAAAAGTGTGTGTGTGTTTTTTTTTTGTGTGTTTTTCACTTTTTGTACTTTATCCATTCATTTTCACTGTATTACTATGATTACTGTGATATTTTCTATCACAGTAATCATAGTTTAGTGACAGAGACCAAATTGGTCTCTGTCACTTTAAATTTTCAGAGCTGGACGCTTCTGGCGCACATGCGCACATCAGAAGCAGCCAGGACACCGAAGAGGAAGGAGCTCCAGGATCAGGTAACGTATAATGGGAAGGGCGGGTGACTGGGGGACGGGGGTGACTGGGGGGGTGGGGGGCGACACTGTAACACTTTTTATCCCCTGTCACCAATGATTTATGGTGACAGGGGATAAAAAGTGCCGGCAGCACTGGGAACAGGCGATCGGCGGTATATAGTATATACCGCCGATCGCCTGCTCCGGGACCACACGGGGGGGTCCCCGATCACTGCCCCATGCTCTTCGCTACCTCCGGTGGCGGAGAGCATGGGGCTTTGATCATTCTTTCATTTCCATCCCTGCGAACAAACATCGTTTGTTCGCTGGGATGGGGGCGGCCATCTTGGATCTGATGGCCGCCCGGGGAGGGAGCGGGTTAGTGATCGGGGCACTAGGGGGGCTGATCTGGGGTCTGATGATTACATTTTCATCTCCCCCCACCGTGGATTCACGGTGGGGGGAGATGAAAGCTGTCGGCGGCGCCGGTACCGGAGATTGCCGGTATAACGTTGATATCGGCGATCTCCGGTACCGGCGGCAGTGGAAGGGGGGCCAGGGGACACTGTGACAGTGGCGGCGGGAGGAGGCAACGTCCTGCAGCCTCCTCCCGCCGCCCGATCACCGGCAAACACCACATCTCCCCCATAGACGCTGCGGTCGCATCCACCGCGGCGTTTATGGGGTTAACTGCCTGGGGGGAGCGCGGCTCCCCTCCGGGCAGAGGCAGCAGGAGGATGTGGTGTGATACTGCCTCCTCCCGCTGCCCGATCTCACTTACGGGCTGCGGGGGAGGCAGGAACAATATGACGTTTGGGGAACGTCATGTTGCATTAACTACCTACTTTATATGACGTTCCCCAAACGTCATTTTGCGGCAAGGGGTTAAAGGAAACCTGTCACTAAGACAATGCTATCTACTGTATTCTTTCGACATTGTGATATAGAACAGGAAGAGCTGGGCAGATATATATATCTGTCAGGACAGGGGAGGCAGGGACCAGACACAACAGTGAGCCCTGATGCTGAACCCACCAACTGTCCCTACCTGCTTGCCTCAATCGGCCCTAGGCGGCCGTGGACAACCACGAAGACGTTCCCTATACTAAGTACGTGCAACACAGAACAAGACAGACATACAAACACAATATAGAATAGTCGAACAGGTAAAGTCAAAAACCAAGCAGGCAGCGCAGTACAAAACAAGTAGCAGTCGGATAGTCAAAAGTCAAAGCCAGAGGTCAGGTAACACAGACGAGCAAGCAGAGGGAGTTAGGATGGGGAGCGCAGGAATAGACAAGGGTAGCTGGGATCCGGATGTAACTCAAAATAGCCAGCGCTGGGACTGAGTCCCAGCTTTGATTTTATGCTGACCAAGAGCCCGGTCTGGATCCCTATTGGACCAGCGCTCTGATCTTCCAGGTTACAGACAGGCAGAGAGACCCATCAATCACAGAGACCAGACAGGTGCAAAATCAAGTCCAGAAGCTTCTCAGCTTAACTCCTGCATTGCTGGAAGCTGAGAAGCAATTGGTTGTGGCACACAAAAGCAAAACACCAGGCCCAATTCAGACCAGGCTACTGCATATTCTTGACAATATCTTTGTAGGAAAATGTTCAGTATAACTTGTAATCTGATAATTTGAAATCCCTGTTCAGTAAGTGTTAAAGAGACCAGTAACCAATATCATCCCATGATAGGTAGACTCTAGGGACTCCTTGGGGTATGTTCACACTACTGAATCCGCATGGATAACATTTCGCGGATTCCACTGCTGGCCCCCGTGTGCATGTCAATTCTTTGGTAGGACGGCGAAATCTGCCCGAGCATAGAATGGAGTCTATGGCACTGGAGGAGAGTCAAGCGGAAGCGTGTGGAGGTGAGCAGCGGAATCAGCGGGGTGTTATCTGCGCGGATTCTGTAGTGTGAACACACCCAAAGCATGGAAAGCTAATAGATTTCAATAGATACAAGTTATACTGAATCTTTTTCTATAATATACTGATATACACTGGTGCCTTGGATTACGAGCATAATTCATTCTGGCACTATGCTTGTAATCCAAATCACTCTTAAACCAAAGCAAACTTTCCCTTAAGGAATCATATAAATGCAATTGGTTCCACATCCCAAAAATAATGATTTTTTTATTCTTAATAACATGTAAAAAAAAAAAATGAAACAAACATTTAGAAACAGCTGAATATGTGATATTATAAGTCACTGTACAGTATAGCAATCAGCATGTGGTGTATAATGTATAGTAAGTGCATAAAACTGAAAAAACAGCCACAGTTTGTAGATACAGGATGGAGCTGCAGATCCCCTTAATGCAGTAGCCTAGTACAACAGGCTAGAATAGAGAAGCAGGGCTGCTGTCAGAGGTCTGTGTGGTCACATCGCAGCAATAGGGAAGGTGTGTGTGTTCAGCATGGACCAATCAGGAAGAGAGAATCACAGAGCTGTGCAGGAGGACAGTGATAGAAAGTTTTCTATACAGCAGTGTAAAAGAGCTACAGTAAGTGTAAGTGCAGGCAGATTATAAGTGGGCACATACATGTATAACTCTTAGTCCAGAGAGAGGGGTTAAAGCTATAAAGAGATTAGCCCCAGCCTGAAGTGGAAATGCTCTTCTTGCAAAACGCTCTCAATCCAAGTTACTCTTAAACCAAAGTACCACTGTATATCAATCTGCTCAGCTCCCTCTCATCTATAACATGATACTAATAATTAACATAGCATTTTCATGGTGATTAATTCACTTTAGGCAGCTCACAAGAACATAAGATTCTTTTATTGGCTGTCAAACTGGATTATTAGACACGAGCCTGAAACAGACACTGAGAACAAAGGGATATTGTCATAATAAAGACAATCAAAACTTTTGGCTGAGTTTTCAAAAGTGTTGACTGAATGGTAAGGTATAATAATATACTGTACACATAACATGACTGTCATGCTGAATTTTTTTTTTCTGGTGTAAATCATGTGACAAATAGCCACTATGAAGCACTGACAATAGATCTTCAGTTATAAGTAGAAAGTACAGCCACAAAACATGCTACAATATGCAAGTCAGCAGATCAGTGATGTCACAAATCGGGAAATTTTCTCTTTGTCACAATGTTCCTTTCCTCCACAAGGTAATAAAGGGTCATCGTGAGGATTTGTAACTTCCGGTTGTAGACTGCTGTATGAGTAATTGTTTTGTGACATTAAGTACGTAGCCTGAAGCAGGGCAATTGTAGTGAATCTGCTCATGTGATATCATGGGCGAGCACAGGATTTGCATAATACGTTTCCATAATCAGCAGATCATAAGTGTTTTGTAAGTAAAAACTAACTAAATAAATCTCTGGAGTCTGAACAGACAGCAGCAGGCAAACTTTTGACATATATCGTAAATACTGTTGAAATAATTTTGAAGAGTTGTTTGTTTGTATATGAACTCCAGAGGCATTTTTCTTAGCTCCATACCCACCTCCTCCTCAGCCATTCATGCTTCTTCCTAACGTTGACCATAGATTGAATATATACCAAGGATGATGGGGTATACTTTTTGATGTAAAATAACTTTTTAATATGAACTTAGTTATACTGTATTTAGTTATTTACCTTCAGCTCTCACCCACACTCCCCACCCAATCCAAAATCCCTGACAACCCAGTGCGGTTGGAGAGGGAGACAGCAAGACATATAAATAAAAATGGGTACTTTCCATATTTAAGTACAAATAAATACTGTTTGCCCATGTTAACATTTTAATCTTTGTCACTCTTTCTTAATTTTTTTCTTTCCTCATCAATAAGGTCCCAATAAGCATCCCATTACTTGTATAATGCATTTTAAATTGTATGGTATTGTTGTCACTTCAGTTCTGTTCTGACCAATCACTGGTGCAGGTACCTCACACACCATCCTCTTATTACATATGTGCTTCCTTCTTTCTCTAGTACTTTGCCTGCCAATAGGAGGTTAGAACCAGTCACCCATATTTAAGTTAAAGGGGAACTCCAGGTAGAGGTTTAAAAAAATTAAACTTCTGCAGACTCATAAAGCATTACTTACCTATCTATTCCAGTTTTGAAACTACCAAAAATCCATTTGTTTTGGGGGGTTTTGTTCTGTTTTGTGTTTTTGCACTTCCTTGTTTATCAGTTGTGCTCAGTACTACAGGTTCCAGAATGCAATGCTTTCCCTCAGCTGTCCATCACGGTCCCCCACCCTGCCCATTCCCCGCCCAAATCTGTTGCAGAACATCTAGGCTGTGTTCACACATTGCAGTTTCATTGTGTTACTGAATTATTTGCAGTACTTTATCATTTCATTGTCTCACAGAACACAGTTACTACCTGTAACACCACACAGCACGCTGTATTCTCTACCTGTAACACCATACAGTGCTGTATTCTCTACCTGTAACACCACACAGCACGCTGTATTCTCTACCTGTAACACCACACAGCACGCTGCATTCTCTACCTGTAACACCACACAGCCGCCTGTATTCTCTACCTGTAACACCACACAGCACGCTGTATTCTCTACCTGTAACACCACACAGCACACTGTATTCTCTACCTGTAACACCACACAGCACACTGTATTCTCTACCTGTAACACCACACAGCACACTGTATTCTCTACCTGTAACACCATACAGCACGCTGTATTCTCTACCTGTAACACCACACAGCACACTGTATTCTCTACCTGTAACACCACACAGCATTGTATTCTCTACCTGTAACACCACAAGCACTGTATTCTCTACCTGTAACACCACAAGCACTGTATTCTCTACCTGTAACACCACACAGCACGCTGTATTCTCTACCTGTAACACCACACAGCACACTGTATTCTCTACCTGTAACACCACACAGCACTGTATTCTCTACCTGTAACACCACAAGCACTGTATTCTCTACCTGTAACACCACACAGCACGCTGTATTCTCTACCTGTAACACCACACAGCACCCTGTATTCTCTACCTGTAACACCACACAGCACACTGTATTCTCTACCTGTAACACCACACAGCACACTGTATTCTCTACCTGTAACACCACACAGCACCCTGTATTCTCTACCTGTAACACCACACAGCACGCTGTATTGTCTACCTGTAACACCACACAGCACGCTGTATTCTCTACCTGTAACACCACACAGCACTGTATTCTCTACCTGTAACACCACACAGCACTGTATTCTCTACCTGTAACACCACACAGCACGCTGTATTCTCTACCTGTAACACCACACAGCACGCTGTATTCTCTACCTGTAACACCACACAGCACGCTGTATTCTCTACCTGTAACACCACACAGCACACTGTATTCTCTACCTGTAACACCACACAGCACTGTATTCTCTACCTGTAACACCACACAGCACGCTGTATTCTCTACCTGTAACACCACACAGCACACTGTATTCTCTACCTGTAACACCACACAGCACGCTGTATTCTCTACCTGTAACACCACACAGCACGCTGTATTCTCTACCTGTAACACCACACAGCACGCTGTATTCTCTACCTGTAACACCACACAGCACGCTGTATTCTCTACCTGTAACACCACACAGCACGCTGTATTCTCTACCTGTAACACCACACAGCACGCTGTATTCTCTACCTGTAACACCACACAGCACGCTGTATTCTCTACCTGTAACGCTGATATTAGAATAAAGTAAAGAACTTTTTGATTTTTTTTTTCTTTTCATTTCCACGCACATATTATGATCAAGCATCTGTTATCTTTAAATTGAGCCCCACAATAAGGCTCTTATCCTCTCTGCCTTTTAGCATCATTTGCTTGTGTTACTGCATCATTTTTGTGAATACGCTGCAGTACTGCAATGACACTCCAACATGTGTGAAGCCCTAATTTCACTGCACACTTCTGCACAATTAGAGAAATCAGTGCAGCACCTGCTTCTGGCTGATCAGAGATGGTGAATCACTCGGGATTGGGGGATCCAGCCAAGCCTCCTGCGACATCACGCCCTGCCCCCTGTCTGCATCATCAGCCTGTCCTCAGCAAACACACACAATGTGAGACAGAAGCATGGAAGATTTGTCTCCTAAGGGGGGATAGCAGAAGGAGCAGGAGACAATGTGGTTTGGCACAGGGGCTATTTTTCTTCTTTTCTTGGTATGGTAGTACATTATATAGACACATCTATATAACTTTTAATGTATTTTTAATAGAAAACAAGTTTTCCTTATCCGGAGTTCCCCTTTAATTAGTTCCTGGTGGGAGGGTTCTCTAGACAAAGGGACTTACCTAAAGTCTCCCACTGGTACCTGCTCGACCCTCTTGGGTAATCTTGAGGGGCTAGCTCCATCCAGTAGTTTAAGCCTAGGACTCATGCTACCAAACCTGACAGTCTCTGGGCTGGTTTGGCAAAAGGCAGTCTTCTATACAGTTCAGCTCTTCTAACTGTAAGTATGAGGATTTCTTCAGTCACCCTAAGCCACGCTCAACACTATTCCTGCAGAGTACTGTACTATTTAAGCAAGGTCCCCAATATAGCCCCTGAATCTAAAGTCAAGCTACACTTCTTTTCTTCTTATCTTTTCTTCTGCTGTGAGTCACTACAAGCACAGCCTACACCTGTACCTGCACCTATCAAGCTATTGACTTGTATTGCACTGAAGTTCTTAAAGGGAATCAATCAGCCCAAAATGGTTCCCTAAACAACGTCTGCAGCAGCTGCAGCACATACTGGCCACAGCTGCAGCAGAAGCAGTATACCCGGAAAAAAAAGCTATTTAATCACCCGGGCACGTGACAGGCACAGGCGGGGAGGTAGTCAACTGGGCGGATCCCCGCCCGTGTCTAGTCACCGTGCTCTGCCATTATATATATAAAGCTAGTGGGCACCACTAATAATCATGGAGTGCTAAACCAATGCATATGAGTAGTACATCATCCTCTCAAAAGAAAAATAGCATATGCACAAAAAATGGTAGCACATCACGAAAATCTTTATTATAACACTGACATAGAAACAAAAATACCACATAAATATATGAATGTACAGGAGTAGTAAAATGAGAGAGACAACACCCCAAATACTGCTCTACATTAAAAACACTAAAATGTCACCATAAGTCTTGCTGGTGTTCCAGCCAGGACTAATCTACCACTCTGACTCTGGACCGTATGTACAATAACAAAAATCCAACATCTCTACCTAGACAGAGACCCAGTAAAACAAAATATAACCACAAAAAATGGAGAATAGGAAAAAAATTGGAAAAAATCACCATATGCAGTCCAACAGAGATGTTGGATTTTTGTTATTGTACATACGGTCCAGAGTCAGAGTGGTAGATTAGCCCTGGCTGGAACACCAGCAGGACTTATGGTGACATTTTAGTGTTTTTAATGTAGAGCAGTATTTGGGGTGTTGTCTCCCTCATTTTACTACTCCTGTACATTCATATATTTATGTGGTATTTTTGTTTCTATGTCAGTGTTATAATAAAGATTTTCGTGATGTGCTACCATTCTTTGTGCATATGATACCGTGCTCTGCCAGTCAACACGCTTCGAGGCAAAGAAGTCCGTTACTGGCCTCTCTGCCTGTCAATCATCCCGCCGAGTGCGCTGACAGGCAGAGCGTGGTGACCAGATGACTACCTCCCCGCTTGTGCCTATTACGCTCCCTGGTGATTAAACAGCTTTTTTTTGGGTATACTGCTTCTGCAAATTGCAACAACAGCCATTATTTATGCTAAACATACATTGTGTGAACGTGGCCTTAATCAGTTTGTTTGGCTGTCTTTTGAGTCCTAAAAAAACAATGCAAATACTGTGTGGGTACATTGTATATTTGGTATATAGACCTTTCATAGGAATGCACAATATATGAAAAATATTCTGAGATTATTAGACAATTATAGGAAAGTATATCAATTTTACCAGTAAAGGTAAAGTACCTGGAAGAATGCAGTACAAAGCAGATTGATTTATCATTTTATCAGACAAGGATTGTAATCTGTTCTCCCAGTTTAGAACATCTTGTTAAAGTAAAGACTGGCATGCAGTTGTACAAGAAATAAGTGCTGGGCTGTTGTACTTAGGCCTCCTTTGCACACACTTTCAGCACTAAGACCCAAACTGATCAAAACATTTGGTGCAAAAAAAAAACAAAAACAGAAGACTGCTGTCATACACAGCTAGGCCCCCATGCACCGTATCGGAGCGGAACACAGCATCAAATCTTCGCCATCAAATCTGCTGCGGATCCGATTTGACAGCGCGGATTTAATGCTGTGTTTATTCATTTAGTCAAATCTGCTGCGATATGGTGCGTGTGAAGCTACCCTTAAGGGGGTTTTACCATCTCCAATAACATAGTTAAGCATGTAGGGCTTATAAAGTTAACTATTTAAACAATTATATTCGTTTAGCAAACCTGCCTCCATCTTCTGATATGCTGCTCTTTCCTACACATTGTTGACAGATCATTACCAACCACCACTCTGCTCTAAAGGCATGGTCTGGCTGATGTATATACAGCTGTAGTATACATATTTATTTATTTATATTATACAGTATTTATAAACTATGCCCCAGCTTTATCAAGCTGCCTGGAACCCACACTGCTTGATTGGTTGTTATGGGAAAAACAAGATAGTGTGTATTTTAGGCAGCTTAAAGTGGATGTACCACCTTCACCACTCTGCTGTAAAAAGCAGTGGTCTGGCTGGTGTGTCTATATAGCTATAATGTAGATGTAGAGCTATAGGCTCAGCTTTATTAAAGAGAATGTACCACCAGGTACATCCTCTTTACCCTAAAGCCACGGATCGAACGGCGCCGTCACGGGGAAGCCGGTGCCGTTTTCTGGACCGAGGCCTAGTTCCCGTGCACGGCGGCGTTTTATGCACCAGAACCAGCCGGTGCTCAAGCACTGGAGGTAGGCCGGGCCGCCCCCAGTGGGAGGGAATTCCCTCCCCTGTATGGCGCTGCTCCATTCATTCTAAGGGAGCCGCGTCATGGAGGGGAGGGAATTCCCTCCCACTGGGGGCGGCCCGGCCTACCTCCAGTACTTGAGCACCGGCTGGTTCTGGTGCATAAAACGCCGCCGTGCACGGGAACCAGGCCTCGGTCCAGAAAACGGCACCGGTTTCCCCATGAAGGCGCCGTTCGATCCGTGGCTTTAGGGTAAAGAGGATGTACCTGGTGGTACATTCCCTTTAATAAATCTGGGCCTATAGCTCTACATCTACATTATAGCTATATAGACACACCAGCCAGACCACTGCTTTTTACAGCAGAGTGGTGACGGTAAACAAGACAGTGAGCTTATAACAATGGGAGATAAAGAGTGGCTTATCAGGAGAAGAATAGAAGTTTGCTAAATAATTGAAGTTGCAAAAAGATTTAACTGGACAAGCCATGCAAGTCTATCTATGCTAGTTAAGAAGGGAATACCCCATTAAGTTCTGGAAAGCACCTGTGGGTTTGAGGTCAAAGTACTCACCACACCTCTAGATGAATTCTTTGTAGTTTCCAAAATGGTTTCATGTAGGGATGGTCCGAACCTGGTTCGGGTCGGGTTCATACGAACCCGAACCCTCGGAAATGATTCCCGCTGTCTGTCCTCTCCGTGGAGAGGGTGGATACAGCGGGAGGACCGCCTGGAAAACTGGGATACAGCCATACGAACCCGAACCTCGGCAGATTCGGACCATCCCTAGTTTCATGTATTAGGGGCCAAATATACTGGAACATCAGGGGTTGGGCATATGAGAGATGAGGTCTTTAAACCATTGCAACATTTCTAAAATTTATAGGGGGGCATATGGCACCCTAAAACCATTAAAGCAAATTTGCATTAGAAATAGCATTCCTTCCCTTCTGAGACCTGCTGCTTTTACCAATATTAGGCTGGAATCTCATATGCAGTTTTTTGAGCCAGAGAAGTGGTTGCAGGGGGAAAGTGAAGTATCTGTCTTTCTTATAGCCGTCAACTAGACCCAGTGTACCAGGTCAAATTAACCCCCACCCAGATTATATCCCTAGGCATTAGTATACCCTGGGTATAAAATAGCCTAGACCAAATTATACCCCTCCAAGCCAGAATATACCCTGAGGTATATAAAACAGCCTAGGCCAGAGTATACCATAGGGTATAAAATAGCCTAGGCCAAACTATACCCATCCAGGCCAAAATATATCATCTTATGTCGAACCTGGGTATAATCTGACCCAGGCGACAGTATACCTTGGGGGAAAACTCTTTACTTGGAATGTAAATCAGCCTAGGCCATACTATATCCCTCCAGGCCATAATGTTATCACTTCACTGGTTTTCTCACACTGTCACTAATTTGTTGACAAGTGTGCTGTCTACTATCTCTGAAGGGCTTCCGGGTCCCCTGATCAGTTGATCAGTTTAGGACATGTCACATGCTGATCAGGTGACCCATAAACATTCACCCGATAATCGCCTGATTTAAAGCCACCTTTAAAAGTTAATGTTTCACGACATTATGACTTGCTTATTTTATGAACAGATTTTATGAAGTTTTTGTAGTTGAAGTAATAAAAGTGTATGGGGGGAATTTTTTTGACTAAGAAGTGCTTTTTATGGACTGTGAAAAATGTTACAGTTGTTGTGCAAAATTCATTAGACACAATTGCCATGATAAATCTTGCATAATTTATTGCACAATTTAATCAATCTTGCACAGATTTTTATGAAGTGCACAAAATCTCCTTATTAGCAAAAACATTGCACAAACACAATGGTAAAAGTGTCCCTTATGTGTTTAGACTTAAAGCCACTCTGTACCCGCAATCTAACCCCCCCCCCCCCCCCCCCCAAACCGCTTGTACCTTTGGATAGCTGCTTTTAATCCAAGATCTGTCCTGCGGTCCGTCTGGCAGGTGATGCAGTTATTGTCCTAAAAAACAGCTTTTAAACTTGCAGCCCCGTGCCCAACGGGAGTGGCCTAGATTGTGTATGCATTAGGCTGGCACAACCTCTCCGTTCCTCCTCCCCACCTTCTTCATCATTAGGAATGCTCCAGGCAGATTGTCTGCTATTCATCACCTGTGTCAGCCCAGCACATGGGCTGGATCGTTAAGGCACCTGTGCAATGTTCAGACAGGAGAAAATGTTCCAGTGGCATTCCTAATGATGAAGAGGGTGGGGAGGAGGGACGGAGGGGTGGTGCAAAGTTAGGGTACAGATATTCTAAGCTACACCCGTTGGGCATAGGGCTGCAAGTTTAAAAGTTGTTTTTTAGGACAATAACTGCATCACCTGCCGAACAGACCCCAGGACAGATCTTGGATTAAAAGCAGCTATCTGAAGGTACAAGTGGTTTGGGGGGGTCAGATTGTGGGTACAGAGTCGCTCTAAGATTTACGTCAGTTAGCTTCTCACTTAATGTAGCAAAGCTTAATCCCCAATAAAATATAAAAAAAATTAAGTCTTGTGTCTATCACTCAATGCTGCTGATTTTATGGGGGTATAATATAGCCCGAGGGGGAATGAATTGGCCTAGGCCTAAATATACCCCAGCGGATAATCTAGCCTAGGACACTTTAACCACGGGTATAGTCTGGACTGGGGTTATACTCTGGCCTGTTACACTAGGAGCAATGCAACGGAGGCATAGGGGCGGGTAAGTTTACTTGTTTTTTTATTTTCTCAAACCCCCCCATCTGCCAACTTTTTTTCAATTTTGTGGGACCTCTTTTTTAGGGTGCCTTCACACGTACCATATCGCTGTGTATTTATCGCACATAAATCCACAGTGATTCTGATTGCTATCAAGTCAAAGTATGTGTATTCTCACTGCGTGTTTGGTGTGATTTTTACATGCGAGTTTTGATTTTCATATGATTTTCACAGGCGAGTTCAACACCACAAAAAACGCAGCTACTTTCATGTGAGTTTGATGCAAGTTTTGTGCGAGAAATAAGCAGCGATACGGTACATGTGAAGGCACTAGGGATGGTCCGAACCGAGTTCGTACGGAGTTCGTACGAACCCGAACCATCCGCAATGATTACCGCTGTCTGCCCGCTCCGTGCAGCGGGCGGATCCAGCGGGAGGAACGCCTGGAAAACTGGGATACAGCCATAGCCATAGGCTGTATCCCAGTTTTCCAGGCGGTCCTCCTGCTGGATCCGCCCACTGCATGGAGCGGGCAGACAGCGGTAATCCGATGCCGAGCGTTCGGACCATCCCTAGAAGGCACCCTTAAAATAGAAGATAGTGCACCACTACTGTTCAACAGCATAGTCAAAGTATTCACATGTCATTTGCCCTGTTACTACATGCCTGGACTCCAAATAATAACTCTGTTTACTTTGCTGTCAGAGGCTCCATTTGGAGTCTCTGTTGACAGTCCTGGGAGATGTGATGTTGAGAATAGAGCTGCATTGTTGCTTCTTTTAGACTTATGACTAAAATATTTAATCTATCTGTTCCTCTTGATTATCCTGCACAGATTGTAGGCTCCTGTGAGATTCTGTATGTACCCCCAAACTTGCAAGGTGCTGCGGAATATGTTGGTGTAATAATAAAAGTAATATTATTATTACTTCCAGTGCTTCTTTTAGTGCTCTTTGCTTTAAATCTACTGTGGTACCTTGGTTTAAGAGTAACTTGGATTGAGAGAGTTTTGCAAGAAGAGCTCACAGTTTTTCAAAATTGGGTTAAGAGATTTGTTTTTGTTTAAGAGCTCCCTGTACTGGGTGGGAGGGTGAGTGGGGGAGGGACATGGTCTGCACAGAGTGGCCTACAGCACTGTACTCTGACCCAGGAAGTCTCCTTCACCTTCCAAATAATGGCAGATACACTTAAGGCTGGGGCTTGCATCAGGGGACAGAGCTGTGGAGGTAATCTTTTTATAGCTGTAACCCCTCTATGTGCCCACATGTGCCCTGCTCATTCCTTCATGCTCTCTGCAGTCTCTGTCAGCCCTTATGTTTTTCATCCTCTTCATTCCTGCTATAATTGCCTGCACTCACACTGCTGCTATAATGTGCCTGCATTCACATTCAGCTATACACACTTCTGTATAGAGAGGTTCTTCTGCACAGATCTGTGATTCTCACCTCCTGATTGGTCAATGCTGAACACACCTCCATTCCTCATTGCTGTCATGTGACCACACAGACCTCTGACAGCAGCCCTGCTTCTCTATTCTAGCCTGTTGTACTACACTACTGCATTAAGGGGATTTGCAGTTCTATCCTGTATCTACAAACTGCTGCTATTATTTCAGATTTATGCACTTACTATACATTATACTCCATATAATGATTGCTATGCTGTACAGTAACTGTTTCTGTATGTTTATTTTATTCATTTTACATGTTATTTAGAATTTAAAAAATATTATTTTTGATGTGGGGAACCAATTTTCTGCATATTAATTTGCTTTGGTTTTCTACAAAAATTTGCTTTGGTTTAAAGTGACTCTGTACCCACAATATGACCCCATTCCTAATGATGAAGAGGGTGGGGAGGAGGGACGGATGGTGCAAAGTTAGGACACAGATACTCTAAGCCATGCCCGCAGGGCACAGGGCTTAAGTTTAAAAGTTGTACAGATCTTGGATTAAAAGCAGCTATCCGAAGGTACAGTTGGTTTGGGGGGTCAGATTGTGGGTACAGAGTCGCTTTAAGAGTGATTTGAATTACAAGCCTCTGGCGCACCACTGTATTTATATTTTCTCCAGAGGCTAAAAATATATTGCTTTATTAAAGTTGTATTACTTTGTTAAAAAAAATGTAGTCTCTTATGTACAGTCGCACTTCCGTTGACTGGCAGCAGTAAGGGGTAACATGGCTCCCTCTGCTACTACCACTAGTTGCGTCGGGAACTGCAGGTTCTGATCCCCTGCTATGACCTAACACTGCTGTGCAGCACTGCCCAATGCAATCACTGTGTCCGGCAGCCTCTGCATAGCCTCTACTATGACCGCTCACTGTGCTAGGAGCAGAGTAAGTGGTGAATACTATCACTACTCCCTCTGTAGATGCTACCGGAAACAAGGGGTACAGGACCCTCTTAATAGCCCTGTTTGTCAGTGCTAGAACAGAGCAAGGGATTGGGAACTGCAGGGCTTAGAGCACTGTTGGTGGCAAGAGCAGTGGCCTTGTCACCCCTTACTGTTGCCAGTCATAACAGTATAACAAAAAAGGATTAAATAAAACAGAAACATTTGAGTGCATCTGTTTTGATCCGTTTTTCCATTGACTTTAATTTAAAAAAAAAAACGGATCAGTGAATAAAAAAACTATGAAAAACAATTAAAAAAAACGCAGTGGTAACCCAGCCTAAGTTCTATTACATTTGCAATATATACCACCCGAAAACCACCCTGTTTCGGACAGGACTGTAAACATTAGCAAAAAAAGTGTGGCTGAAGATTAATGGCAACATGAAGGAAGAGCCTTGGGGACAGCATTGATCTAGTTATCATAATAGTCTTAGTTCACAGGACCTCACTAATATACATGTGTGCAGGAACGGTAATGTTCTGTGTTCAGACCCTCACTGTTTATGCATCAGGAGATGGACCTCAAAGGAAACTCTACGGCCCATTTCAGCTGCACACTACTCCCTGCTCATTCTAATGACCAGTGGGCGTCTAAACACCAAGACCCCTATCTAAATCTAACACAATAAAAGTGAATTATGTTAATGTTATGATTAATTGGTGGAGCGCTGCCTGATGAAGGACTCAAAATGCACTCATAGAGGAAATTAAATACAGAGATCATTATGTCCTCTACATTCTTGTATCTGCTGCACTGTGTTTATAGGTTTTCTGGACCTTCGTCAAATCTGGATTTTAAGCATTGGCTCAAACATGGACAGTGTCAAAGGGGAAGAGATTCTGAATCTGCAGAATTTCAGTTATATCATGTTTCAGCTTTGTGACACACTGGTATGTAAGTCATGGTATATTCATATCCCAGATAAAAGAAAAGTATTATTCATTTATTGGGAATATTTATTCCACTAAATATTTACTGTGATTAAGCCTTAGCTTTACATATGATTCATTTGTAAAGGAAACTTGTGTTTGCGAAAGGTAGGTAACACCGTACACACTGTACTTTGCTTTGTACTTTTAATCACAATGACCTACCTCTATCACACCTTCTCCTACCTAGTGACTCACTCACACATGTCATAGTTTTTATAGCAACATAGTTTAGTAATTTTTAAATTCTTCCAAACCTCCAGAAACAGGTTTGTGAGCATGATGTAAATTATGTAATAGTTGAAACTGAAACCACACTCGGCATAAAGAGTATTTTCTTTACATTCCTGTTAAACCAAAACACTAAATCAGAGTTTGATGAGTACCGAGAATAACTATTTATATATGCAAAAGGCCACAAGAGTCCCATGGAAACAGATTTGTTTAATATATAATGGATATTTATTCCTGCTGCCTAGTAAACAGTGAAGCTCTAAAGATTTTATATGTACACTGAGTTCTGCCCATGCATCCTTGTCTGGACTGCACCATTTGGAATACTATGGATAGGGCGTTTGCATAGAGGTGGTAAAGATGTAGGGAGGATGCTGGAAGTGCAAGGAGTCAAAGTTTGTGTAGGAAATTCTGCAGCATTGAGCCCTGGCTTTGTGGGCAGAAAAAACAGCAAAAGAGAACGACCCCAGGAAGACCTGTGAGTCACTGGATGTAACTGTACAGTAATCACTTATACGGTCTGCACAGCACCTTTGTGGGAATGGTATCTAACACTGTATGGCTATTGTATGTTGGTAATTAGTATGGTAGTATTAGTAATATTATTCTAAACATAGAAAAGAACCCCACGCATGCCTATAAAAATAGGTACAGTCAAAAAATAAAAACAATAATCTTTTTAGTAAACAACAACATACAAAAAGCATATAGGTTAAAACCAATTAATTATGGGTGATAATTGATTTTCAGCACATTCCCTTATTGTGTTTCTGATTTTGGAAACTTGCACTTGCACCTTATTTTTAACATATGGGATTTTGTTTATGCTGCACCTTGTATTCCAAAATAATTTTTTGTACATGCTGATGGGAATTATAAGGTCTGGTCCCTTTGGAAGCTTTTGACACCTTTCCTTTTACATCTTAAACATTTTTTTTTGTGTCTTTAACCCCTCATGGTGCGTTTACATAGACAGATTTATCTGACAGATCTTTGAAGCCAAAACCAGGAACAGACTATAAACAGAGAACAGGTCATAAAGGAAAGACTGGGATCTATCCTCTTTTCAAATCCATTTTTGGCTTTGGCTTCCAAAATTTGTCAGATAAATCTTTCTGTGTAAACGCACCCTTAGATCATACCTGTCATTTGCAACTGCAGCAGGATCCTCCAAAAAAATTGTGCAGGTGGGCGATCTTCATCTCACATGAGCCATGGGACAGAACTTCCAGACATGCCATAGACTGCATTGTAAGTGTGTTACCATGAAGTCTATGACACTTTCAGGAGTTCCATGGCTCATGTCAAATGAGGATCGCCTCCCGTTTTCTCCATAGCGCTTACATTTTTTTTACTTACAGACCCAATGTACTTTGCAATAAATTACTTAAAATTTCCATAAAATATACAGCAAAACTAAAAAAAATAATAATTGCGTAGTGATTTCAAGAGGATTTCTCCCTGTGGTAAAACTCACATTATCTATGTTCCTCAGGTCAATACGATTACAATGATAAGCAATTTATATAACTTTTATTTTACTACTCTTAAAAAATAAAAAATTTAAAAAAATTAATAAATGTGCCTAAAATTTCTCTATTCTGATCCTTATAACATTCAAATTTTTGGTCTATGAACTGTATGAGGCTATAATCTTTTGACTATAATCTGTAGTTTTTATCCGTACCTCATGGTATATGCAACTTTTTGATCAGTTTTTATTGCTTTTATTTAATGTGATGTAACAAAAAATTTAGCACTTTGGCGGGTTTTGCTCTTATGCTGTTTACTGTGCGAGATCTGGACTGTAATCATTTAATAGTTCTGTTTTTTTATTTTTTTTTATTTAAAAAAATAGGGAAGGGGTAATTTAAACTTTTGTTATTGGACACGTTTTTTTTATATAATAAAAAAAAAAGTTTACACTATTTTGTAGTCCCCTTAGAAATACACTGATTGTTTCTAGTGATCAATGCAGCACATATTTACTGCATTGATCTAGCAAATCGTTCCAGGCGTTGTCCCAGACTTTCTGAAAAACAGATCTCACTGCTTAGAGCAGGTCTGCATTACTGAACTACCAATGAGGTATTCCAGCGCCATATAAATGCCGCTGTCAGTTTTGACACTGGCATGTGTGAACTGACAGGTCTTTCTGCGGCCAGAATTAACTGAATTCCGGCCGCAGAAAACTGACATGTCAGTTTTTTCCGGCGCCGCATGGGATCCTGGCCGGAGCACATGCAATATGTGTCCAGCCGGGATCCCATTGAAAATAAGGCTATGTTCCACCCCTCAAAACTTTTACGTATTGTGAACATAGCCTTAAAGGGGTTATCCAGCAAAAAAAAATTCTTTCAAATCAACTGGGGACAGAAAGTTATATAGATTTGTAATTTACTTTTGTTTAAAAATCTCAAGTCTTCCCATACTTATAAGCTAATGTATGTCCTGCAGGAAGTGTTGTTTATTTACATTCAGAAACAGCACTCTCTGCTGACATCTCTGGCCGAGTCAGGAACTGTCCAGAGCAGGAGAGGTTTTCTATGGGGATTTACTACTGCTCTGGACAGTTCCTGGCTCCGCCAAAGATGTCAGCAGAGAGCACTGTTTCTGTAAATAAACACTTCCTGCAGGGCATACAGCAGCTAATAAGCATGAGAAGACTTGATATTTTTAATTAGAAGTAAATTACAAATATAAATAACTTTCTGACACCAGTTGATTTGAAAGAAATTTTTTTTCCATCGGACAACCACTTTAAGGAGGCAGGACGGGTATACCCGTCATCCATCATTAAGAGGTTAATTCTAACCTTTATGGTTTTTTTGTAGGTGGCTGTTCATTAGAAAAGGAAAAATTATTATTGTCTTTACTTTTTGAGTTTTTTGTCTTTTATTATTGTCTTTACTTTTTTAGTGTTTTTTAGGCATGGTTCTTTTCTATGGTTAGTAATACTATTGCATGACTTAGGTTGCTGCACCAATAGATTGATGGTGCCTACTTGTTTTTTGTGTGGGTGAAAAATTTATTATTATTTGCAGGATGTCCTGACAGTTAAAACCGACACAAATAAAAGATAAAAATACACTGTATTTTTACAATAATCAACGGCCGTAGAGTATACACGCTGTATATGGCCAGTGTTCTCTGCGGCCGCACAAAATAACTGACATGTCTATTTTGGGCGGCCACTATTCAGTGAGGGCTATGGCAAATTGGAGCGTGGGCACCGCATTCCAATTTGAATAAAGGAACACGAACTGGAGAGAATGGAACCGCTGCACATCCCATCTATGGCTGATACTAATGCCGCTAGGCCTATATTAAAAATCAACACCAGAGTGTCTGTATATGAATTGATCAAGCCATATTGCCCCGTGTACCACCGCGCAGGTCCTCTGGTCCACACGGGTCCCTACGCTAACTCCACACCGTGTCGGTCAGCGACCGCCAACCCCGCAAAGCGTGCACGTGCAGGGAAGGGAGGCCATGGAACGGCCCTGCAACCCCAATGTCACAGGACCAGACCCAAAAAGCCCCACCAAAACCCAGCCAGCACCACCGGCGGGGAAGGCTGCCCCCAAACGACACAAGTATGGATATGGTATTACACTTACCATTACTGCTCTCACAGAATGGGGAAGACATAGGGTCCAGACATGTGAGCACAGGCATATCCTGCTAATTTTGGTCATGTGGGTCTTATAAAGGAGTGCTAGCTGTTCAGAGAGGGAGAACTGTGAAACACGAACTGGAGAGAATGGAACCGCTGCACATCCCATCTATGGCTGATACTAATGCCGCTAGGCCTATATTAAAAATCAACACCAGAGTGTCTGTATATGAATTGATCAAGCCATATTGCCCCGTGTACCACCGCGCAGGTCCTCTGGTCCACACGGGTCCCTACGCTAACTCCACACCGTGTCGGTCAGCGACCGCCAACCCCGCAAAGCGTGCACATGCAGGGAAGGGAGGCCATGGAACGGCCCTGCAACCCCAATGTCACAGGACCAGACCCAAAAAGCCCC
The DNA here is from genome assembly GCF_027789765.1 of Dendropsophus ebraccatus. Classification (NCBI taxonomy): domain Eukaryota; kingdom Metazoa; phylum Chordata; class Amphibia; order Anura; family Hylidae; genus Dendropsophus; species Dendropsophus ebraccatus. Next base: position 86,160,065 of record NC_091456.1, on the reverse strand, counting down.
ACCAAAACCCAGCCAGCACCACCGGCGGGGAAGGCTGCCCCCAAACGACACAAGTATGGATATGGTATTACACTTACCATTACTGCTCTCACAGAATGGGGAAGACATAGGGTCCAGACATGTGAGCACAGGCATATCCTGCTAATTTTGGTCATGTGGGTCTTATAAAGGAGTGCTAGCTGTTCAGAGAGGGAGAACTGTGAAACACGAACTGGAGAGAATGGAACCGCTGCACATCCCATCTATGGCTGATACTAATGCCGCTAGGCCTATATTAAAAATCAACACCAGAGTGTCTGTATATGAATTGATCAAGCCATATTGCCCCGTGTACCACCGCGCAGGTCCTCTGGTCCACACGGGTCCCTACGCTAACTCCACATCGTGTCGGTCAGCGACCGCCAACCCCGCAAAGCGTGCACATGCAGGGAAGGGAGGCCATGGAACGGCCCTGCAACCCCAATGTCACAGGACCAGACCCATTCTGTTTGCTGCAGCTATGGTGAGCGCTATACCTTATCCAGACTTGTGCTGCTTGGGGGCGACCTTCTCCGCCGGCGGTGCTGGCCGGGTTCTGGTGTGGTGTTTTTGGGTCTGGTCCTGTGGCATGGGGGTCGCAGGGCCGTCCCATGGCCCCCGTTCCCTGGCTGTGCACGCCTGCGGGGTTGGTGGCCACTGACTGGCACGGTGTGGACTTAGTGTAGGGACCCATGTGTATCAGATACCGGCACGAGGTACATGGGGCAGTATGGCTTGATCAATTCATACACTAAATTCTGATGTGTTTTTTATTTAGCCAAGCGGCACTAGTATCAGCCATAGGTGTGATGTGCAGCACTCTGTTTCTTCCCTGAGCCACATTTTGTTTCTCTCTTTTCTCCGTGTATTGCACTCCTCCTGGTGAGACCCACATGACCGCAATTAGCAGGAGACACCTGAGTGCACATGGTTTTAATCCCTCCTGTTTTTTTCCCATTCTGTTTGCTGCAGCTATGGTGAGCGCTATACCTTATCCAGACTTGTGCTGCTTGGGGGCGACCTTCTCCGCCGGCGGTGCTGGCCGGGTTCTGGTGTGGTGTTTTTGGGTCTGGTCCTGTGCCATGGGGGTCGCAGGGCCGTCCCATGGCCCCCGTTCCCTGGCTGTGCACGCCTGCGGGGTTGGTGGCCACTGACTGGCACGGTGTGGACTTAGTGTAGGGACCCATGTGTATCAGATACCGGCACGAGGTACATGGGGCATTATGGCTTGATCAATTCATACACTAAATTCTGATGTGTTTTTTATTTAGCCAAGCGGCACTAGTATCAGCCATAGGTGTGATGTGCAGCACTCTGTTTCTTCCCTGAGCCACAATTTGAATAAAGGGATGTTCATCCAGCCGATACTACAAACAACGGCCGATGTTCATACAATGTGTGAACATGGCCTAGAAAGAGAAAGTTAATGGTAAACTGTGAATGTCATCCATACAGTACCTCGGGCGGGCCAAGGTGGTGCTCCAGGCAGACGAGTGACGTCTATAATGCTCCTAAGCCCACAATTAGGCACAAGCTCCACAATGCGGACAGAAAGAGAATAAAGATTAACAGCACTGCAGTCATAAAGTAAAAAGCTGCTGAGGGATACCATCAGGTTCATTGGCCAGAACCTGCTGATATTGCCGCTTTAAATGGCCACACAAATTATACAGGGATCGTTCGCGCGGCCTGACCACTCGATTATTGTGCCATGTAAAGGCACTGCAAAAGAGCACCTATATTGCCGATTGTCACCCGTTTGTGGACGAGAATCTTTAGGTCTAAAAGGACCCTTAGTGACAGCTGCCTGGCTTAAACCACCTCTCTCCATTCACAACTCATTAACATTTAGCTGTGCTGACCGTTCTGGTTTATGCAGAGATCCGGAAAGGTAGCTGTTGGCCAAATGAATGTTAAGCAGACAGCAATTGTAGGTGAATGGCCACCTTTATTTATATAACCATCATTAAGATTTTCATGTGCAACTTCACCCTGTTACATTTAGTTTTACCCCGAACATTTACTCTAAAATAATATTTAACATAATTATAATTAGCATTTGAATTAATATTGGATTTCTTATGTAATTACATTTTTAACAATAAATGTGCATTCAGAATTCCAACCACTAGACTGTTGTCATACATGGCAGTTTTTGAGCCAAAGCCGGAAATGGATCCAGCAGGAAGCAGAAGTGTTTCTTGTGGGTCCACTCTTGGTTTTGGCTCAAAGACTGCCATGTGTGACAGCGGCCTTAACCCCTTAATGAAAAAGCAATTTTTATACGTTTTTTTCATTGCCGCTTTTCATTGTTGCACCGTTGTCTTATTTGTGCCCACATAGCCATATCAGCTCTTGTTTTTTGCGGGACATTTTATTGACGCCATTTAATAAAACCTATTAAAGAGACTCTGTACCCACAATCTGACCCCCCAAAACCACTTGTACCTTCGGATAGCTGCTTTTAATCCAAGATCTGTCCTGTGGTCCGTTTGGCAGGTGATGCAGTTATTGTCATGAAAAATTAATTAAAATTGCAACTTCGTGCCCTGCGGGAGTATCTGTGCCCTAACTTTGCACCACCCCCTCTGTCCCTCCTCCCCACCCTCTTCATCATTAGGAATGCCACTGGAACATTTACTTCTGTTTGAACATTGCACAGGTGTCTTAATGATCCAGCGAATGTGCTGTGGTAACACAGGTGGGAAGTAGGAAGCAATCTGCCTGGAGCATTCCTAATGATGAGGAGGGCGGGGAGAAGGGACAGAGGGTTGGTGCAAAGTTAGGGCACAGGTACAGAGTCGCTTTAATTCATTTTTATTAACAATTTTTTGGAGGGATAATAGAAAAATTTTATTTATTTTTAATTTTTTTAATATTAAACTTAATATGCAGTAAAAATCGTGTGACAGGAAAAAAAAATGTGCATTCAGAATTCCAGTTTTGAGTCAGAAGATATTCCCTTGGGAACACATTCAGTAAGTAGATATTCCCCTGGGAACACATTTTTGGCATAATGAGGCGCAGTAATAACCAGTGGCATCTCACTCAGATTAACCTAGACTTATCCTTTATAAATACCAGTCATTCTTGTGTGCCACAAAGGGTCTCCCACTCTTGGTCATTTTATTACTAGTGAGAAAGTACATTTAAGAGAATACTTTGTACCATTGTTGAATTTCTGGCAGATGGGCTCTGTCAAGGCAGATTATAAAAAATACATGACAAATTGATAGGAATACCTATCTTTGTCTCAAAAAGTGCTGGTTGCTAGGATTAAGGGTAGTCAAGCATGTAGGCATTGCTAGAGTCATGTGCAGATCAGGAGGATGGTTGTAAGCTGAGAAGTCAAGAGCCAGAAAACAAAGCAGTCCTAGGTGACAAGACATTATTGAGGAGAACTTTGAACAAAAAAATTCTGCTTAGCGGATCATAAAAAAAAGGGAATAATAGCGAGAAGTTTAATTTATTTCCGTAATAAGTCTGATAAAACCAAAGGGATGTTAGCAACTTATCATAATACAAACTTAGAAGCAATGTTCATAAGAAACAAATAGAAGCTTTATAAAACATAGGCATTGACCATGCACAGTTGGTGCTTTTGTCCAACTTTGGTCTATTATACTGAATAGAAAATCTAACCTAGTAGGAATATTATCAACAAGAATATATATTCAATAACTCTATGACAAGTTACTCTGGAGCCACAAGTGGCTCTTAGGGTATATGTGGCTTTCTAGCTGTAGCTGCTGCATATGACAGGGTAAGAGCTGGTACAAGTTTTATACCTTTGATTAACTTTCCCTTTTATTATTTAATATCAGAAAAGTAGCTAACAAGCTAGAAGAGGTTAAGGGCCTCAGTGTAATTGGTTTTTTGTGCTCTGTGATATAAATTAGATACTCTATTATGTGGTTTAACAGAGATTTACACAGTTGGATGCTGAGTATGTGTGAGGGATTACACATATGAGGAGAAGCCAGCCAAGTAAACCATTCATTTAATCTAATTTAATTTAATTATGGAAAAGTAGAGTTTATCCACTCTCTAATGGGATTTTATGGAAATAAAGCTTTATCCTTTGTTGGTAGCACACTTATAACATGGGGTTTACTCTCTTCCATGGCTCACCTTCGAAAGAACACAGTCCAGTGTAATTCAAAGAAATAAAGTTTACTTAACTGTTCCTTCCAGTGGCACAGCAATCTTGATGATTACACTTCTTTGATGAGGCACAGAAATGCAGTGGGAACATTACATTATATGACAATATCTCAAAGTAGAGAATCTTTTTCAGCCCCCTCTTCTTTTTGATGCTCCCCAATTGGCAAAGTAGCCCATGCTCCCCGCTTGGTAAAGTAGCTAAAACATCCCTCTCAGAGACTTGCTCCTCACTTCTCAGACAGCTTATGCAGCTCTACACAGACCTGCATCTCCTCTCCTGTCCAACAGCCCAACCTTGCTTCCAGGGATCATCAATTCCACCAGTCCATAAGCACTCAGCATCCTCCAATCTTCCTGTTCTAGGCCTATTTTTGCTCTACACAGATCAACAGCACTTTCAGCTATCCCTTGGGCTATTCATACACTCCCTTAACAGCCAACTTTTACAGCCTTTTAACACCTTCCAGGGCTCCTGCCACAGTTTATTAGCCACATCATTCTTATTACCAGCTGCAGCAATTCAACATGCTGGCAGCGCCAATCATTGCAACATGCTTGATATGTTATGAGTATAAACTCTTACAAAAACAAAAGAGCAAAGGAAAAATAAATACATGTATCACTCAGAAATTTCTCAGATGTTAAAGTGCATATTTAGGCCATCTTCACATGGCGTAAGACACCAACCGCTCTGTGACCTGGCCGAGTCCCAGAACGGCCGGCGTCAGAGAAGATCATCCCAGCCCGATTATCTTAACTTCTGCTGAATTCGGTGCGGCCGCATCCGAATTCCCCGCTGCACACAATGGAGCGTGCAGCCTGAGCCGCACACTCCATTGTGTGCACTGACAGGTTCTGACATGTCAGTGGAAAGCTATAAATGCAAAGGATACAGTCCATGCAAGGGAGAACACAAAGTTCACCCACACATACCCTAAATATGGGTTTATGATAGTTCATGAATTTATTATGGTTTATTTTGTATAAAACATTTCTAGCGATACCTTTCTCTTAGCTGATGGCTATTTACTATCTTCTAAGCTCAAGAGTGATAGAAGCTGTTCTGAGCTGCAGCATGCAAGCCTTCTCCCTCTCCTACCACCTGCTCAGTTCTTGTATCACAAGTCTTTCCTTCTTTATGTATAGGGAAGCACCTGTCAGTCAAGCTGGTCTGGGTGAGAAGATGACACTTTGTGATAGCAAACTCTTTTTACAGAGCAAACTACAGCAAAACATAGCTGTCACAAAAAAAACCTTTCATTATTTTAGGCCAACCATGGTTCAGGTAGTTTGTATCTCTGCACAGACTTCCTTAAATCTTATTTCTGATCAAGGTACTTACTGTACATATGAGCAAGGGGAATTTCCTTTTTGTTAACTGGATCATACCCAACCTTTCAATGTTTATAGAAAACATCAATCAGAACGGTGCTGTGGTACAGGGCACTTTGTGTTTCCTTTTCCAGGAATTACAGGGTTATTTTTAATATTAAAATGCATTAATGTTAATTAGAAGGTACACCCTGTAAAAAGGATGCGTAACACAACAAAATAATCCATTGCTATTTCTAGGGACTTAGGCAAAGATAGAAACCAACAGCTCCTGCATCCACACACAACTAGGTACATACTGATTGCTAGAATATAGTACCTTACATCTGTGTGTCAGTTAGATGTGAGAAGGGAGAAACGATTTAGGGACAGAGAGGAGAAGACAGAAGGGCTGATTGTGAGTGATTGTGGTAGCTATTTACTGGCATCAGTGAAGTGTGCACCTTACATAATCAGTGGTTGCACTCCACTCCTACTGTGTTAAAGGGAACCAATCACACAAAAATTGGCTATAAAGCTAATCTGGCTGGTCTCCCAGCACGCTTCCTAACCATCCTCCTGTCCCCTCTGTCCCCTGTACATAGAGCCCGCAAAGTTAGTTTATTAGTCTCCCGGGCTCTATGCAAATTACCATCTAAGTAGTCATGGTGGGTGGGCGGCTACTTCAAGTAGTCATGGTGGGCGGGTGTCTTATTCAAGTAGTCCGTGTCCTGGGCCAGCTCCAGCGCTGTAATCACGCCCCTCTGGGCGTGTGTAGAAAGCGCCGCATGGTGACGTCATTAGGGGGGGGCGGCATTGCACGTCGGCCTGGCTGACGTCTTTACTAAGCTGCGCATGCGCAGTACTGTGGGCGAAGCCGCTGCTGTACTACGCCGCGCAGTACCGCAGCATCTTCTCCGGCTGCACTGCGCATGCGCAGCTCATTAAAGACATCGGCCAGGCCGACGTGCAATGCCGGCCCCCCTAATGACGTCACCATGCGGCGCTTTCTACACACGCCCAGAGGGGCGTGATTACAGCGCTGGAGCTGGCCCAGGACACGGACTACTTGAAGAAGACACCCTCCCACCGTGACTACTTGAAGTAGCCGCCCGCCCACCATGACTACTTAGATGGTAATTTGCATAGAGCCCGGGAAGCTAATAAACTAACTTTGTGGGCTCTATGTACAGGGGACGGAGGGGACAGGGGGATGGTTAGGAAGCGTGCTGGCTGATCTCCCAGCATGTTTCCTTAGCTTTATAGCCAATTTTTGTGTGATTGGTTCCCTTTAAACAAATTTGGTTTCATTACTGAACTGAGTGTGCACCTTACTTACCTCTTCATGACCGATGTCATTGATGCTCGGATGTCTGGGTCAAATTAATGCAATGTTCCTTCCTGCCTTCTAAGAGCCATAGCGCTTTTATTTTTTCACCTACAGGGCTGGTTGGGGTGTCATTTTTTGCGCCATGATCTCTATTTTTTATTAGTATCATATCATGGGGTAAAAGGAAGATTTGAATCGCTTTTTTTTATATTTCTTTCTAATATATAATTTTAAAAATCAGCAATCCTTTTTTTTTTTTTTTCATTTACGCCGTTCACCGCTCGGGAACAACAATGTTATATTTTTTAGATCAAACAATTCTGCATACTACGATATGTAATATGTTTATGTATTTATTTATTTTTTTTACAAATTGTTATACTGGGCAAAGAGGTATTTAAACATTTTTTGGGGGGGTTATATAAGGGTTTTTTAATACTTTTAAAAACTTTTTTATTACACTTTTTTTTACACTTTTATTTTACAGTTAAACATGCAATCATTAGATTGTATATACTGATCTATGCTATGCCATAGCATAGAAACAGGAAACAAAAAAAAAGCATAGCGCCTCAAAGAGTAGTATCTCTAGCTAGAACAATTAATAGGCGGATGGATATAAAATCACTGCTCACCTTCTGGGGTTGTGGAGACATTTTTCAACACGTAGAAAAATGTGTATAACACACCTCCCAGCAATCTGGGGAAGCTCCACAGACGAGGACCAGTAATATTCAGGTAAAAAAAAAAAAAAAGAAGTCACCACCGAAGAATATTAAGGATGCCAATATTCATACTGTAAGATTATTTATTATATCCAAAAATAACGCATTTCAGAGCTATAGCGCCCCTTCATCAGATTCAGGACAAACATGTTATGGAGTTATGTAAAGTTGCATAAAAGGATTAAAAAGGGACTTAAAAAGTGTAAAATAAAAAACTGATTGTATACTGTGGCGTGTTTAATCGTCTGCTCTATTGAAATAAAACAATATTGTTCCCACACAGTAAACTGCGTAAACACAAAGCCCTAAAAAACACTAGGACTCCTGTTTTTTATTACATTTTATATTTAAAAAAATTAATAAAAAGTGATCAATAAGTCCTATTTACACAAATATGGGACCAATAAAAACTAGAGATCAAGGTGCAAAAAATGATCCCCCATACAGCCTCTTATGTGATAAAATAAAATTGCTAAAGAGCCATTTTAAATATACCTATTTGCAAAAAAAAAAAAAAAAACAGTTAAAAAAACATTAAAACATTAGAAAAGCTATAAACACATGTATTCAGACTGACCTATAGAATAATGTTATCATGTCAGTTTTACGTAAACGTTAAGGGGTTAAGCAGCACTGTTAAACAACATCTGTTCACAACCTGCAACAACGATTATTTAAAAACAACTGCCATTGTTTTAAAATACCAGCCATTATTTGCCAATAAATGATGGCCATCTACTCAATTTCAATAGTGTGAACATAGCGATTCTGTGTTTTCAATCCTGGTTTTGGTTGCAAAATTCTGACCAAAATACTGAGCAAAAATACAGTGTGGGAACAAAGCCTTAAAATTTATTGTATTCATCTCTTCAGATTATCCTTAAAGTGACACTGTCACCCCTTATTTGCATTTTGACTGCTCTCCACAGGTGTAAAGGGTAAACGTTGCAGCTTTCATTACTTATTTTACATCACACCTCATGGTGCTTGTTCTGGTAAAAAAAGTCCCAACAAAAGAGAAGAGAGGCACTCACCGTATAAAATTCTTCTTTATTCAAAAACTTCTAAAAAATATTCCAGAGTGTGTAGCAGACAGCGTGGGACGCCGAACAGCAGCTGATAGTGTAACAGCCGTTTCCTGCGTGCATGCGCACTTCCTCAGAGTGTCTGAGGAAGCGTGCATGTGCGCGGGAAATGGCTGTTACTCTATCAGCTGCTGTTCGTCATCCCACGCTGTCTGCTACACACTCTGGAATATGTTTTAGAAGTTTTTGAATAGAGAAGAATTTTATACGGTGAGTGCCTCTGCTCTTCTCTTTTGTTGGAACTGTACCATATTGCTTTGACTGCATTTCCCGAGAGAGCACCCCGTAATATAGGCTACCAGCTATACCTGCAGCCCAAGATTATTTACGGTGATGTGGTTTAGTGCCGGTCCACTGTTTCTTATACACAGTATCTGGTAAAAAGTCGTTTTTATAACCTGTGGATTGGTATATGTGGGGGGGGGCTTCGCAGCCTATGTGCCACATCACTCCACCCCTAGTGCCACTTAGCCCCGCCCTCTGCGGCCATTGGTGTGGGACAATCTAGGGGGTGGGGCCTAGAGCTTTAGGCTGGCCCTTTCAAGGGCTGCTGAGGGGGCGGGGCCTATGTGGAGATGACGTCACGGATGGGGGCGGGGCTAAGGGCGGAACAATGTGGCACATAGACCGCGAGGCCCTGACCACACATACCAATCCACAGGTGATAAAAACTACTTTTTACCAGAACAAGCACCATGAGGTGTGATATAAAATAAGTAATGAAAGCTGTAACATTTACCCTTTACACCTGTGGAGAGCAGTCAAAATGCAAATAGGGGGTCACAGTGTCACTTTAAAATGCTATTTTTCACCAGTCTTGCTGCCTTAGCACACCTGCCCAATTCTTTTCATGCTGTTATTTTTACATCGGTGTCAAGTCACGGTCAGTAAAATATTCCATATTTGCTAAGTGCCTTGAATATACTTTTGGCTTTATACTTTATTGTATTCTGATAAAAGACAGACTGGTAGTTCTGCTTCAGAAGGCTTAAAGAGTCACTGTCGTATTTTTTTTTTTTTTTGCAGAAATCAATAGTCCAGGCGATTTTAAGAAACTTTGTAAATGGGTTTATTAGCCAAATCTGCCATTATCTGCATGTAAAAAGCCTTTTCCCAGGTCACCCCTCCTTCCTCTTTTTCATCCACTCTGAAAAATCTGAAAATTGTGACTTGTTGCAGGAGTCGTACACTGTCTGTTCTAGGGAGAGGGGAGGGGGGAGGAGGAAGGAGGGAGTTAGCCAGCAGCAGAAAGCAGATAACAGAGGATTTCAGGCACGGAGCTGGGTGACAGCTGTAATCTGAGCTCAGACAGGTCACTGGTGACTGTCACAGGAGATATCCCGTGAGGGATTTGTAGATTAACTCTTTGTTGTCCTGTTTTGGTCTTTTCTTTAGCTCTCTCCATAGGAGAACAATGAAGACAGGGGGGAGAGCTTCAAACTGCTTTTTCATGATAAAAATGCATTTTTCGGATAATAAACCCAATTACAAAGTTTCTTAAAATCGCCTGGACTATTGATTTCTGCAAAAAAAAAATTCACGACAGTGACACTTTAAAATTTTGTGTTGAGATATTGCATGGCTTAATGAAGCTGTGTTTTTACACCAATGTCTTAGGTTTATGTTTTAGGAAAAGACAGCGAGTTGTACTCACACTCGATTTTCAAACTATTGTTTGACACTGAATATTAAAGGGGAACTCCAGATAAGAAAAACTTGTTTTCTATTAATAGTACATTAAAGGTTGTATAGATGTGTCTATATAATGTATTATCATATTTGTGCCATTCTGCCACACTGGTAGCTGATAGAAATCCAGGAAGTGAAAAAAAATGGCCTCTGTGCCAATTCACATTGTCTCCTGCTCTCACTGCACTCCCCCCTTAGGAGACAAATATTCCATGCCTCTGTCTCAGATTGTGTGTGTTTGCTGAGATCAGGCTGATGATTCAGACAGGGGCAGGGCGTGATGTCACAGGAGGCTTGGCTGGATCCCCCAATCCCTTGAGTGATTCACAAGCTCTGACCGAGCAGAAGCAGGTGCAGCACTAATTTTACTGTTTGTGATGGGTGGGGGACTGTGATGATCAGCTGAGGGAAAGCATTGCATTCTGGGAACTCTTTTAGAGAAGTTTAAATGGCCTCTGTGCCAATTCACATTGTCTCCTGCTCCCACTGCACTCCCCCCTTAGGAGACAAATTTTCCATGCCTCTGTCTCACATTGTGTGTGTTTGCTGAGATAAGGCTTATGATTCAGACAGGGGGCAGGGTGTGATGTCACAGGAGGCTTGGCTGGATCCCCCAATCCCCTGAGTGATTCACCAGCTCTGACCGACCAGAAGCAGGTGCAGCACTAATTTTACTGATTGTGATGGGTGGGGAACTGTGATGATCAGCTGAGGGAAAGCATTGCATTCTGTGAACTCTTTTAGAGAAGTTTAATTGTTTTTACCTCTACCTGGAGTTCCCCTAAAAGGGGAAAAAGCAACTAGTGGATCCTAGGAGTAAAAAAAAATAAAATAATAATAAGATGGCCATGACCAGTTGCTGATGAAACTGGGAACGCTGCTAAATCATAGGGCGGTTGCATGTCACAAACCTCATGTCATTTTTATTTTTTTATTTATTTTTATTTTAGAAGTGGCATAACCCCTTTAAAGAGACAATCCCTTTCCATATGTTTTTTAGGTCATGTGGATGTCATAGAGGTAGTCCCCACATGCACACATTGTTTATCCTGATTAAGAGCTTGTAATAGCCAGAAGTATTTCTGTCATCCACTGGTATTGTAGAAATTATAGCAGTAATCTACACAAGCTTGTAGATGGTGCAGACTGTGTTGCATAGATAGCACAAAGTTGCTTCTGTAATCTTGCTTAGTGATGATGCCAGCGGTCAGATTGAAATTCAACATGCCCAACCCCTGTCGCCCCTGACATCTGTCAGGGTAAAGTTGTGAGGCCTCTATACACATACGTGGTTTGGTGGTCCCACCGAAAATGGCATCTGTGCCAGACTTTGACCAACAAACGAAAAATCAGTTAAAAATAAAATTGTTGTCATTAAACAGCTAACAAGGACAAAACAATAGGATTGTAATGGGAAAATTACAAATGTCCATGAGGAGATAAATTGCTCATTTTATCAAGAACATGACTTATTAATTGTTCCCATGTGAGAAACGTCTCTCCAGATGTATAATTCTAATTGAATTGTTGGAAATGGATGCTCTCTATGCACTTAATTCCGTTTCCCTGTCTTTCAGAAAACTGATCTCCAAGGACTTGCTTCTTCCAAAAAGTTAAAAGGAAGCATCTGATCGCCACTATACAACTGTAACCTATTAACTTCTGTAATCTTCGATTCATGGTAATGATAATAAGAAACAATATTATATAGTCCAGCATTTATAATTCAGTATTAGAAATAGGTTATAAGCTGTGGGATAACCAGCATTACTTTAGTAAATTAGTGTAAGTGTGATACATTGATAATAGGGGTCCTTCAAAGATATTCAAGAGATGTAGTTATAAGTTTTCTGAATGTGTATTTGCATGTAGTAGAGAGGAGGAGCAAGCCAGATTGGGGCGGATGTTACAGACAACGCAATGGAGAACAGTATGGAACAAAGTACTCTGATAATGCAATCCAGTATCCTAGAGTGGACTTTCCTGCATTCCTACCAAAACATTACAGTCCTGAATGTAAGACTATACTATATTAGACTTTGCTATATTTCTTCAGGATTCCCTTATAGGGTACTTTACCATGGACATTAACCCAATAACTGGAGCCCCTTCAGAAGTGAAATCTAGCTATCTACTAGAAAGTAATTGGATGCCTGTGACAAAACAGGAAAACAATAGTTGGTGCTGTGTCACAGCTGTGACTCTCCACCAGTCCTTGTAGGATGGCTAGTGGTATTCCTTTACCGATTCCTTCACCAATTTTAAATGGTGGGTGGGGCCCTTAACCCTTAGGGGACACAGCCAGTTTTCATTTTTGCTCTTTCCTTTTTTCCTCCTCGTGTATATAAGGCAAAAGCGCGTTTATTTTTCCACCTAGAGACCCAGATGAGCCCTTATTTTTTTGCGCCACTAATTGTACTTTTCAATGGCAGATGTAATTTTAGCCTAAAATATGCTGTGAAACCAGAAATAAAATTATATGTATGGTAAAATTGAAAAAAAAATGCATTTTTTTTATTTGGGGGGTGTTTTTATGCTGTTCGCTCTAGGGTAAAACTGACTTCTTATATACTGTATGTTCCTCAGGTCAGTACAATTACGACAATATGTAACTTGTATAACTTTTATTTAATTTTCTGGCTTTTAAAAATTAAAACCTTTTAACAAAAATAAATGTTCATTAAAATGTCTATTACCATGCTTAAAACGCTTTTATACTTTGGTCTATGGGGCTATGTGAGATGCGGGGATTGCTCCTCTGCGATCCCCCCACTAGACCACCAACGACAGCAAGCAAGCATTTAAATACAGCTGTCAATTTTGACAGCTGCATCTAAGTGCCTAATTAGCGGGCACGGTGATCGGACTGTGTCCGCTAATAGCCGCTGCATATAGCACCCGGGATCGCGGCGGTTCAGAGCAGGGTCCCGGTTGACCGCCCTCTGAACTCCCCTAGTGACACAAGGATGTACAGTAGCTTCCTGGTGCATCTAGGGGTGAAGTTGATGCTTTTACTAATCCCAGAGGATTCTCTGTAGGGTTAGGGTCGGAGATCTGGACAGGCCAGTCCATTCAATTAACCTCATTGTTACCATACTGAGCCACGATGGACCTCTCAACATGAGAGCTAGCATTATTGTCCTGAAAGCTACATGGGTCCACCCCGTAGGATTCACTGCATGCCTCTTAGTGAATCCGGCCTGACCTGCACCTGCCATATGGCGGGCAAAGAAAACTACACCTGCCACACTTCCTCTCCACCTTGACCCCCCCCCCCCCATACCTGCCTATCTGCAAGTGTATGACAGGGAGAAGGGGCAGATCAGGGACGCAAGATTGAATAATGTCCCCCTATGTGTATAGTAAGCACTTTAGAGAGTTGATTTTGTTGGTTGTACAGTAAATCTTAACTCAATGGTTATTTATTTTTTATTCTCTACATATAAGAAAAGTCTATGTAATGTATATAACTGCTACTGTGCGTTTACATAACCCCAGCTATCCAACAAAGTCAAAATATTACTGTATGGCTTATTTTTCTCAAAGACCTGCTGTTCCTGCAGAGATTTGTTCCTGCTGTGTTCCATTATACATACATATAGCTGCCCCCACAGTACTATTTATACTCTTTCATTCATGTTGAACTGTAAGAAAGATTAAGCGAGGTGGAAACCTTCCTCTAAATATCCAATCTTTTGTACAAGTAAGTCTTTTGTCTTTCACTAAAAAAAGCAAGCGAATATATATTGGATATTCTTGCCTATTGATCAGGGGCATAGTATAATAAGGGCAAATTGGGGGGCACAGGGCCAGAAAGTATATGCGCCTATTATAATTTGTTTGGTGCTCACTCACTAACTGGGAAGCCACTACATTTGCCCCAGCACCTGCACATACAGTTATCAGTGTAGGCTGCAGGCAGCGTCAGACTGTGCAGGCACCAATTGCACATTGTTGTCTATTGGGTTATTCATCAGTAGATTAGAAGGATGCAAACCAATGCTGAAAAAAAGGACATTTCCCAGTGCGGACCCAGATTTTTTTATCCTTTTTTATCCTCTCATAGAAATCAATGGGATCCACAATTTTTTTATGGATTGTTACCTGTTTGGCATCCGTATTTACGTAAAAAAATACGGATGACTCATAGGTCATAAGGTTGTGTTTCTAAGCAACCACTGCCAGGAAGAAGGAACAGCAGAAGCACATGTGCTTGCAAACAGAAAGAGAATTAACTAATCAATTAACAGAACTGTCTCACAGTAAAGCAAACAAGAAATGGCAAAGTAAAATGGCTGACAAGTGATTATGTGACTTATTTTAGGGGTTGGGCATGCTGGTGCTATTTTTTTTTTTAACATGCTTAACTTCATTAACTAGTATTCTGCAGTCAGTAAAAAACGGATTTACGGAAATACAGATGCCCAATCCGTAATTTTTAGTGGACTGTACGGGTCGTATTTAGGGACCAGAAAAAATGACTGTACGTGTGAATAAGGCCTAATAAGCTGCCTTCAGGAGACTGGGCCTGGATTTCAGGTAAGTACAGTTTTAAAGCATGATAACTAGAGATGAGCAAACCAAACATGAGCGAAACAAATCCAGCAAAGCAAATTTTTGCTACATTTGTTAAAAAAGTCTGTTCACCTGTTTGCGCTCCCCCTAGTGTCCTCTTCCTTGTCCTCAGCCGCCTTCAGCTCGCTCAGGCAATCACTGATTGAGAGACAGCACCATGGCCATTGATTGGCTGAGGGAAGAGTGACAGCCTATTTAGCCAATCACTGACTGACTGATAATGGACAGCACCGCAGCCAGTGATTGGCTGAGTAGACAGTCATTCTTGTATCTCAGCCAATCACTGATCGCGGCTCTAATTGCCCAAGCTGGTTGGAGGTAACTAAAGACACGGAAGAGGACATCGGGGGGAGCATGGATAGGTAAGTATAGATTTGTTCAGTTCGGTTCACAAGGTTCCCCAATTTTGTGCAAAAAATTTGTGAATATTGCAAACCGAATTTTTAAAAGATTTGCTCATTTCTAATGATAAATAAAAAAAACAAAACCAATTAATCTAAATAGCAAACATGCCTTATTTGACATTCCCTGTTGATTTAGATTTTAAAGATTATAATGACAGTGGCACTTTAAGGACATATGAGCCTACAGTGGGTGTATTCGGCTACGATAATCGTTCTGTGTAATAGAACACAACTATCCGCCATTATGAATGATGTCGGCTGATCGTTGTAGTCGTTTATCTTTCAACATGTGGAAAGACAAACGATTCATATAGCAGCGATATGCTATATGGAATAGGAGCGTCGGCAGCAGACCGCTGTTATAAGCTATGAGCTGCGCGGATGATCAAGCGATCACCTGGGCAGCCCCCACACCTCTCCGCGGTCCCCCCGGCTCTAACCCACTTGCTGCTGCTGGGTGTAATAGCGGCAGCCTAATAGCGGAAGAGAGCGGTGAACAAGGAGCAAACGAGCGCTGACAGCGTTCGTTAGCTCCCCAGAGTCACCCCGTGTAATGGCTTAAGGAATTAGGAGAATCACTGAGAAGGAACTAAAACTCAGCTTTTATTATAAACAATTAAAAGTTTGACTTAAACAAGCAAGAAGATCACAAAGCAATTAGGCTATGAGACCCTCAGAAGTTGTGCATAGTCAAGTACAAAAGAACAGAAATCAATGTTCACAGTATGACAAAAATACCCCCAATAGCAAGTCAATGCCACTGCAGTTACAAACAGTATGAGTACCGATTACGTGGAGGGAGGGGATGTGAAGGCAAGGGGGTATCTGTTTCTGGTATGCGCTGAGCCTGACAGCTATGGTCAGCATGTCTCAGTAAACATTTGTCATCTTTGAGCAGGAGATCCTGAGTAGCCTGAGCCTTGACTGGCTTGGAGTAGTGGTGCATCACAAGCAAATGGTAAGCATTACAAGCATCATACCTGGTAATCTATGAACATGTTCAGTAAAGATACTATCACACATCCTTAAAAAATATTAAATGCCCATGGACAATGTGGAGTACAAGCTTTCTCCTGCCCAGTCACGCTCCAGACAGCATGTGGGGCCGCCTTACTTTTTATTTTATTTTTTTGCTAATTTCCTTAACAAATCAGCGGGAATTTGCTTCTCAGAATGAAGCAAATTCACTGCGCAATTCGCAGCAAATGTTGATTTGCCAGATTGGCTCACTCATCTTTAGCCTCTTAAGGACATATACCGTACCCATAGGGTAGATGTCCGGAAGAGGAGTTCAGAGGGGGGCCGCGCCGCAACCCCACTCTGAACTTCCGCGATCCCGATTGCTATTTGCAGTACGGGACCGCAGTTATTAGCGGGCAATAGGTGGTATCACTACAGAGGTCAAAAAACAGGCACAAGTATTCTTCTATTCTCAAGTACTCTCAAGTATTCTACTTCTTCTTCTAAAGTTCTGGCAGAGCACAGTGCTAAACTGGGTTGGGACTCTCGAGACAAACTCCTCTTCACTACTCTAAACTCTCCCAACCTACTCTACTCTGCTATTCTGAACCTACTCTACATCTCAGCACACAACCAGTTCAACTCTACTATTCTACTTCTGAAGCTCTCAGCACAGATTCTGTCCAGTCAGCAGTCTATTGTCAGCTGGTGTATTAAGTGTTCCTTCAGTAAAGAAGATCTTATTTATGGTAGCTGGACTCAGTGATTACTGCTCAAGCACCTACACAGTAGTTACACCGTCCTTGGGTCATCTCCCCTTTCTGTGGGTCACAACTACACTCAGGACCACCGTGATAAGTACCCAAGGGACCCCCTCACAGCCCAGCAGGCCACCGACCTCAGGGGAAAGGGTATAGCCAGCCATCCTAAAATGAAAGCAGGTGTTCCCCCATACCTGTGTGCCCAACCGTCACTGGCATCACGACAAACTACCATCCGGCTGAGCTATATTCTGACCAACCACCACAGTAGTGGCATTACACAGCACCATCTGGCAAGCGACCGCTCGACCATAGTGCAACACCACATATATATCACAGAGGATGATGTCCTCTACATGTTAAGCTTCTAAAGCTACTACCAGCACCTATTTTGCTGCTGTCTTGCAGGTTACCTTGCCTTATTTATAGTGCATTCATTCGTGAATGGTTGCTCTTTGGTTTCTGCTACCTAAAACCCTCAGCGGATGTGCAGTTGTTTTTCAGCCACCTTTCAGTAATACGGGGCAAGCAGATAATACAAAGATCAGTGCTGAACTACTTAGTTCAACACTTAAACTGCATATTTCCCAAGGTCTACAGTAGAGATGAGCGATTTTAACCCGGCTGGTTATGAAAATAGGGGGAACCCTATGCTTTTTTAAAATTATTTATTTATTTAAAAAAAATGTGTAGGGTTCCCCCTATTTTCATAACCAGCCGGGTTAAAAACCAAGCTACAGCAGCCTAGTAACACCAGGGTGGGAAGGGCCATTGTTTTTGCACCCCCCAGCCTTAATATTACCAGCCTGCTGTCGCCCAGTGCAGGAGTGCCAATTTTGATGCTCCGGGACCACTGGCACCCGGCTCTTCCCAGTACCCCTGGTAGTAAAAAAGAAGAAGGAAAGGAGGGAAGGGCGCTTCCTAGTGCAATATCTGGGTTACTAGATAGCAATAATGCACAAGATCGTCAATGTGCTCACCTTTTGAGGTTGTGCAATGATAGGCACAACACTATATCAGACGTAATATCAATACCGCAGCTTAGCAGAGGATCATCCACACAGCGTGTGGAGCAGATACACCGGGAAGAAGCAAGGTCCTTAAAAGACTATAGGGCCCACAAGCGATCCTTCAGACAGCATAGCGCAGGTATTAGAGCCAGGTGGTTAGTAAGCCATGTGCTGCTGGGGTAGCCAGCAGCACATGGCTTACTAACCACCTGGCTCTAATACCTGCGCTATGCTGTCTGAAGGATCGCTTGTGGGCCCTATAGTCTTTTAAGGACCTTGCTTCTTCCCAGTACCCCTGGTGGCATTGGGTACTGGGGTAATAATGGGGGGGTTAGTGTTAGCCACTTTATACTGGCTAACACTAAGCCGTGACTTAGTAATGGATTTCGTCTATTAGACGGCTTCCACTACTAAGTCTATACTGTAAAGAAATAAAGACACGACACAAGATAAAATCAAATAAAAACACCCCCACACCCATTGTTGACCATTTTTAAGAAAAAATCCCAACAACCTCTGGTCATCGACGTAGTCCATCAAATCCGCTGTAATCCACAGGATACCGATATCTGAAAAACAAAAAAGGGAGAAACACGCAAAAAAACCACACAAACAGGAGCACAACACCCATCATTGTGAGCGGTGTTGTGCACCTTACAGTATGCAGCATCTTTACAGATCGCTGCTTACAGTGTGGCACCCAAGGGGTTAAGGGAGGATGCATTGCTTTCCCCCTTAACCCTTTGGGTGCCATACTGAACAATATGGCCCCCAGGGGGTTAAATAAGGGCACCTATTTAACCCCTTGGGGGCCAGACTGATGTCAGACTGCACCCATACCAGCAAAAAAAAGGGGTTAAGTGACCCCCCCCCTTCCTTGCTGGGATGGGTGTAGAGCTTTCTTCTCACCCTCCGATGTCTTCTATCTTCTCTCTTCTATCTTCTTTCTTCTTTCTTCTATCTTCTCTCTTTGCTGGTCCACGGCACACTGAGCTTATTGTGACGGGACCGGCTCTTTATATGTCCGCTCAGCCAATCAGCTGAGCGGACATATAAATATAAATGTTTTTTCTAATGTTGCTATTGTGGTAAAAAAAATAGCATCATCAGAAGAAACATTTGCTGTTTTAATTAACCCCTTCGGGACCAGGCTAATTTTCGTTTTTGCCTTTTCGTTTTTTCCTCCTTGTGCTTAAAAGGCCATAGCACTTGCATTTTTACACCTACAGACCCACATGAGCCCTTATTTTTTGCGTCACTAATTGTACTTTGCAATGACAGGCTGAATTTTTGCATAAAGTATACTACAAAACCAGAAATAAATTCAAAATGTGGTGAAATAAAAAAAAATGCATTTCTTTTATTTGGGGGGAATGTGTTTTTACGCCATTCGCCCTGGGGTAAAACTGACTTATTATGCATGTTCCTCAAGTCGTTACGATTAAAATGATATATAACATGTATAACTTATATTGTATCTGATGGCCTGTAAAAAATTCAAACCATTGTTAACAAATATACGTTCCTTAAAATCGCTCTATTCCCAGGCTTATAGCGCTTTTATCCTTTGGTCTATGGGGCTGTATGAGGTGTCATTTTTTGCGCCATGATGTTTACTTTCTATCAATACCTTGATTGTGCATATACGACTTTTTGATCGCTTTTTATTACATTTTTTCTGGATTTGATGCGACCAAAAATGCGCAATTTTGCACTTTGGGATTTTTTTACGCCATTTACCGTGCGAGATCAGGAATGTGATTAATTAATAATTCGGGCGATTACGCACGCGGCGATAGCAAACATGTTTATTTATTTATTTGTTTACTTTATTTATAACCTGGGAAAAGGGGGGTGATTCAGACTTTTATTAGGGGAGGAGGCTTTTTACTAATAACAATCCTTTTTTTTTTTTTTACACATATACTAGACGCCCCCCTAGGGGCGTCAAAGATCAATGAGATCATTGATCAAAGATCAATGAGATCGTCACTCGTTTGCTTTCGGCTGCTGCAGCTGAATACAAATGAGTGCCGAGTCGGGGACGGCGCTATCTTGGACGAGTCTGATCTAATGGATCCGTACTCTATTGTATACGCAGAAATGATCTCAATCGGAGATCAATGCTGTGTATATAGAAGTCCCCCAGGGGACTTCTAATTACTATGTAAAAAAAAAAAAAAATCATTGATATAAAACCCCTCCTCTAATAAAAAATGTAATCACCCCCCTTTTCCCATTTTATAAATAAAAATAAATAAATAAACGTATTTGGTATCGCTGCATGCGTAATCACCCGAACGAATAAATTATCACATTCCTGGTCTTGCACGTTAAATGGCGTAAGCACAAAAACCCACCAACGTGCAAAATTGCAATTTTTGGTTGCATCAAATCCAGAAAAATTGTAATAAAAAGTGATCAAAAAGTTGCATATATGCAATCAAGGTAACGATAGAAACTACAGATTGTGGTGCAAAAAATGACACCTCACTCAGCCCTATAGACCAAAGGATAAAAACGTTATAAGCATGGTCATAGAGCAATTTTAAGGAGCATTTAGATTTTTAAAAAGGTTTTAATTTTATAAAAGCCGTTAAATGAAATAAAAGTTATACAAGTTACTTATCGTTGTAATTGTACTGACGTGAGGAACATAGATAACATGTCAGTTTGCAAGTTTACACTGTTTGCAAATGGTAACCAAGAGCCTTATTATTTTTGTGGGAATTTTTTTTTTTTTGGCAGATGGGGGCTGCTTTTAACTATTTTCATGTCTATGGTGGGTCTGTATCTTGCTATTGCGGTGAGCTGTTGCATTTTTCTGTGTTTTTGTGAAGATGTCAGTTTTACCATAGGGCAAACGGTGTAAACACAAACCCCCCCCAAATAAAAAAGTTGCGCTTTATTTTCAATTTCACTGCGCAAATATTTTTTTCCGCTTTCGCTGAATATTTTATGAAACAATTAGTGGCGCAGCAATGATCCAGCAATGTTCACTTTTGTCATGGGAGAAAATTGAATGATTGTCTGGCTAAATTACATTTTTTTTTAATTGTCATTTTCCAATTTTTACACTGTTATTACAACAATTTTTGAAAAAAAACCCCACATTACTCTGTAATAGTCTTACTATTGTAGTTACTATAGTTTGGCTGTTTTAATTAAATTTGTTTGGTTGCCCTTCGTGAATATTTGCGAATTCGACCCATAATTTGTGAATCTTGTAAAACAAATTTTCGACTGCTTCGCTCATCTCTACCTAAGAATATACTTGCCTACTTTAAGGGGGGGGGGGGGGAGTATACTGGTTGGTCAGTAACAGTATCATGGTAATACATATGGTCAAAATATCTGCTCCTTGTATACTGGTATTTAATGGTAACTATATGGCTATCATATCTGGTATTATCATATGTAAAATATTTTACCCATGGACCCGGAAGCAGCTGAATATGGCAATAGATCAGTAAGATATCAGCGGCACTCTGGGAGCCAAAGAGGTAAGTGCACTTTATTATTTTGAAACGACCCATCCCCAGGCATATACAGTATTAAAAAAGGCTCCTGCCCAAAGTACGCCTTTAAGCAGAAGCATTTAGGCCATACATTTGGTCCACAAAATGATGCCAATGCTTGAAATGCATTAGCATTGTTTTGTTACCTGAGGGGGCCCACAATTTATGAACAGCCCCTGCTATTGTGCATCATACTTTCTCTAGAGGTTGTTGTACCCCACCTGTTTTCTAGCTGCATTTAAACTGCATTTATCATGAACCTCTGGGTAAGCTGTAAAGGATTGTACTTTGTCTCCTTTTTGTCCTTGCTGTGGCCTGAGGCACTGGATACTGGTGTTGAACCAGCTGGTGGGCTCTGGTGTATTTGGGCGACTTGTCACGGTGGCCAGGAGTGGTAATACCCAACCCCGGACAGACAGAGAGACACTGAACCTTTGGTCAGGACTAGTGTCAGGTGGAGGTGCAGTGGTGCGGCAACAAGGAAAGGCCCACCTAAACAGATATTTGAACTTCAGTGCAAGACAAAAATACAACAGTGCTGTAGGTACTTAGTGCAAAAATATCAAATAGGAGAATAGAGATGACTTGAGGTAGAGAAGGTAGATAGGAGCCCTCACCCAATTAGTACATTACTCTGCCAGGATGTGTTTAGTATATACTTGTCTTTTGAAGACTCCCTGTACTCACGTTTAGATAAATCTGTGTTATCTGACTGCCTTCTGCCTACATAGTCTCGGAGACCGCCCTGTGAGGTAGTACGAGTCCCAGGCCTTTGTCTCTTGGTGGAGCTAACTAGTGAAAATTTTCCCACGTAGTTGAGCTTTGCATGTGCGTTGAGCGTTGCTAACTTGCACTGTGCTCTACTGCGAATCAGTCCCTCTTCCTGTGCTTCTAGGGGGTGACTGTCCAGAGGTTAAGAACCTCGTCGTGGGCAAGGTATGTCCTATTGTCCGGTTATCCGTTTGTTTTTTTTTCATTCGTTTTTTTGCAAAAATGGATGAAAAAACGGATGCATTTGTGTGCATCTGTTTTGATCCGTTTTTTTTCATTGCCATTATTTTAAGAAAAAAACGGATCAAAATGACACTGTTCACTCTCATAAAATGTTAGTTGTGTTATAATTTATGTGTTTTAATGTCAAAATATTTTGTATTGTCATGGTTAATGAATTTTTTGCACACTTTTACAAACTGAAGAGTTCTACATGGATGATGGCCACAATGAAAAAAACTTTTGCTGAAGCCATATAGTATTTCCGTTTTTTTTTTTTTTGTCACAGTACTAAGAGACAATATGTCGCCCAATGTTCTAGCTCTTTTCGGTACAACATTACAGCACTCTGACAATATTTGTGCCAAAACAGGGTCCTCTTTTAGTAATTGACAAAACCAGTTTTATTTTATGGACACTTGTTGCTAGCCAAAGGGTTGATTAACATGGTTCTGTTTTTGCGAGCTACTATGTTAGTGGCCCAGGCACAATGCATGGTATTATAACCTCTCTGTTTCAGTCTCATTTCTAGTTTTTTGGTATCTTCTTTATATTGGTTCTCCTCACTACAATTTCTTTTTAGACTGCTGCATGTTCAGAAAAGCCACACAGCTTCAGTGGGACTGCTGCACCCAGGTTGCTCCATGTTGCCTCCTAGTATGATGGTGGTGGTGGATCATTCTTTCACATTCATAGAAACAGCAATCCAGCACCTATGATGTAAAAACAGCTTCTTTATTTTTCTTTCAGGAACAATTACCAACAGAAATAAAATACTTTGTTGACTCCTTTTGGCATTAAGCCTTATTTGCAACCACAATGTACACTCACCGGCCACTTTATTAGGTACACCTGTCTAACTGCACGTTACCACTTAATTTCTAATCAGCTAATCAAATGGCGGCAACTCAGTGCATTTAGGCATGTAGACATGGTCAAGACAATCTCCTGCAGTTCAAACCGAGCATCAGTATGGGGAAGAAAGGTGATTTGAGTGCCTTTGAATGTGGCATGGTTGTTGGTGCCAGAAGGGCTGGTCTGAGTATTTCAGAAACTGCTGGGATTTTCACGCACAACCATCTCTAGGGTTTACAGAGGTCAGAGGAGAATGGGCAGACTGGTTCGAGCTGATAGAAAGGCAACAGTGACTCAAATAGCCAACCGTTACAACCAAGGTAGGCAGAAGAGCATCTCTGAACGCACAGTACGTCCAACTTTAAGGCAGATGGGCTACAGCAGCAGAAGACCACACCGGGTGCCACTCCTTTCAGCTAAGAACAGGAAACTGAGGCTACAATTTGCACAAGCTCATCGAAATTGGACAGTAGAAGATTGGAAAAACGTTGCCTGGTCTGATAAGTCTCGATTTCTGCTGCGACATTCGGATGGTAGGGTCAGAATTTGGCGTCAACAACATGAAAGCATGGATCCATCCTGCCTTGTATCAACGGTTCAGGCTGGTGGTGTCATGGTGTGGGGAATATTTTCTTGGCACTCTTTGGGCCCCTTGGTACCAATTGAGCATCGTTGCAACGCCACAGCCTACCTGAGTATTGTTGCTGACCATGTCCATCCCTTTATGACCACAATGTACCCAACATCTGATGACTACTTTCAGCAGGATAATGCGCCATGTCATAAAGCTAGAATCATCTCAGACTGGTTTCTTGAACATGACAATGAGTTCACTGTACTCAAATGGCCTCCACAGTCACCAGATCTCAATCCAATAGAGCATCTTTGGGATGTGGTGGAACGGGAGATTCGCATCATGGATGTGCAGCCGACAAATCTGCGGCAACTGTGTGATGCCATCATGTCAATATGGACCAAAATCTCTGAGGAATGCTTCCAGCACCTTGTTGAATCTATGCCACGAAGAATTGAGGCAGTTCTGAAGGCAAAAGGGGGTCCAACCCGTTACTAGCATGGTGTACCTAATAAAGTGGCCGGTGAGTGTATTTTTGCAGTCCGTTTAACGTGTACGTTTTATAAAAGAAACAGATCAAAACGGATGCTTTTTTTCTTTTTTTAGCATACACAAAAACCTGGTTGACCACATTTTTGTGTGCGTTAAAAATAACCATTTAAAAACAAATACGTTAAACGGACTGTAAAAACATGACCCCAAAAATGTGACCCCCCCCCACCCTTAAAAAAATTGATTAGATCTCATTTATATAGTATTTATTTACTTTACTGTATGGAGGACTAACCTTGTGAAGAAGTACAATGCGTAATGTTATCTGTTTGTACTGGTTACTCAGTGAAGCTTTTGCTGATACGTGTGTATTGTACACTGTAGACATGACTACAAGCAGGAAAAGGTGTTTTGGAATGTTCATTCAGAACATGTGCTGGATTTGTTCATACATAATACATACAATTTTCTGTACTTTTTTTAGGGGAAGGGGGCGGTCAAGAAAAATAGCAGCATAAATTGTATTAATATATTCCATTTGCCTTTATATTAGCACAATATTTATACCCATCTTAGTCCTTAATCGGGCTCACAATCTAATTTCCTGGTCTAGAAACATACACACATTTTCAGGTAAGGTGGAATTCTTTTTTTTTTTTGTGGATCTGTCAGCATGATTTTTGACTGTGAACCAAACACACAGTAGAACACATATTTTCACTCTATTTGCATATTTAGGCTATGTTCACACTACATAAAACTACGGCCATTGTTGCCGATGGCAACAACGGCCGTACTTTTACCGCGGTGGAACAATGCCTGTTGTTCTGTGGCATCCTGGCCGGAGCCTACACACATCGTACACGCTTCGGCCGGGATCCCATACGCTGCCGCAAACAACTGACATGTCAGTTTTCTGCGGGCCGGAATTCAGTGAATTCCGGCCGCAGAAAGACCTGTCAGTTCACACAGTGAAGCAAGCGGCTACAGCCGCTCGCTTCACTGTGGGCTATGGGAAGCTCTGATGCGGGCGGGCGCGAGCTGATGCGCCCGCATCAGAGCTCTGCAGCGAAAGGATCATCCGGACGGTACTTAGGTACGGAACGGCCGGTCTCTTACGTAGTGTGAACATAGCCTAAGTATGCAAATAGACACATGGGGGACATTTATGAAGGCCGTCCTACTCGTACGCCGGTCTTAAATTAGGTCCTGCCCCCTATTGCCCCGCTGAATTCACTAAGAGGCACATGCCTCTAAATAATTCCAGACTGACCTGTGCCTGCCATACAGTGGGCACAGAAATCTAAGAAATTTACACCTGATATACACCAGGCATAAATCGTGGTAAATCTAGCACAAGAGGAGGTCAAGCCTCCTCCCCTTCTCCAGTCTATTCTTAAAGCAGCAGCCAGGCTGATCTCCCTAGCCAGCTGCTATACTGATGCTTTCCCCATGCCAATGACTACTTTGGCTTCCTTTTAAGCACAGGATAAAATTCTCCTGCTCACCCGCAAAGCTCTCCACAATGCTGCACCTTCCTATATCGTCTCCATCATCTTATCATCTACCCCTTTACCCATACTTTACTCTCTGCCAATGACTTATGCCTAACATCCTCCTTAATCCGCACCTCTCACTCCCATCTTCAGGACTTTACCTGAACTGCACCAGTTCTATGGAACCCAAAGCTTCAAACATGCCCTCTAAACTCATACTTTCAAACAGGCCTATCAGGTTCCCTAGTAGGTTATTGTCAAGGGTTAACTTGCACTGTGTTTCTCATCTGCACACTTGTACTGTGCTGTAGTATTCAACTTTGCTTGGTATGTCATGTCTTTTTGTTATGTTCACTGTAATTGCACTGTACCTGCACCATACTCTGAAGGGGTTAAACTAAAGTCAAGCTATGACACAGGAAGCTTAAAAGCTGGTAGTTTCCCACTGTTCCTGTTTGGAGGGAAAAAAACAGATATGCTGACCTTTTAAAGTGACTCTGTACCCACAATCTAACACCCTCCCCCCAAATCACTTGTACCTTGGGATAGCTGCTTTTAATACAAGATCTGTCCTGGGGTCCGTTCAGCAGGTGATGCAATTATTGTCCTAAAAAACTACTTTTAAACTTGCAGCCCTGTGCCCAATGGCCGGAGCTTAGAGTATCTGTGCCCTAACTTTGCACAACCCCACCATCCCTCCTTCTCACCCTCTTTATCATTAGGAATGCCACTGGAACATTTTCTCCTGTCTGAAAATTGCATAGGTGCCTTAAAGCGTAACTGTCATTTCAGGGTCATTTTTCTGAAAACATTAAATATCAACAGTACAAGCAATTTTAAGAAACTCTGTAATAGGTTTTATGTACCAAAAGTTTCCTTCTGTAGTGAAAAAGCAATCTCCCAGCCTCCCCACTCACATCAAATGAAGCAGGATTTCTGTCTCCATTATGTGGCTATGGAGAGGGAGGGTCTGTTAGGAGTGACTGAGTACGGAGCAGTCCTGCAAAGCACAACACCCTGCAATCTTCTCTCAGTAAGTTCATAGATAAGCACAGACCTTTCTGACACCTGAATTTAGCATTTTAGGTGCCCAGAGAGTCTACAAACAGCTGACCTTCATGTCACCTCTTCCTGCTCCCTCATCTCCCTTGGCCCCTCCCCCCTTCATAGGCTTACAATGGAGAGAGCAGAGCCCGTCTTCACTGGCTTCTCTGTAATGAAGACGTGTTTGCCTGATAATGCACAGATAAGAAGTCAGGGGGGGAGGCTGGGAGATTGCTTCTTGAGTACAGAAGGAGGCTTTTTTGGCTGATGAAACCCATTACAGAGTTTCTTAAAATCGCTCATACTACTGATTTCTGCAATAAAAAAAAACATGACCGTTACGCTTTAACGATCCAGCCCATGTTCAGTATTCGCACAGCTGAGGAATAGGAGACAATCTGCCTGGAGCATTCCCAATGATGAAGAGGGTGGGGAGGAGGGACAGAGAGGTTGTGCCAGACTAATACATTTGCAATCTAAGCCCCGGACGTTCAGCACGGTACTCGAGGGTAAAAGCGGTTTGGGCGGGTCAGATTGTGGGTACAGAGTCACTTAAAATCATGTTTATGTCTAGAAAGAAGCTCCTGTGTCATTTCCATTGGCCTGTATAGAAACTTAATACAGGCATTTGCAAATAAATGTATTTACATCTGTCCCCTCTACGCCAAAAAATACTACTTTTTTTGTTTGATAAATCCCCCGCTAACTGTGCCTGGACTCTATGCTCATTAGCATATGACACCTAGCTGTACACTCGACCAAAAAGCCATGTGTCAGTGTTTCCAGGAATGCGCAAACATACCACTCCTGGCCATTGTGACAAGTGCCTTGTTTGATACTAAAACAAGTAGGTAGGCTTCCTCTTATGATGTGAGTGAGGTATGGGGGGAACTCCTGGAAGTGCCATAGACTGCATTGTAACACAAAAACAGTAATTTGGTCATTGTTTTTATTTACTATTTTGATGACATTCACAATGCGGTATATTTGACATTGACATTTTTTTTATTTATATAGCGCACATAGATTCCACAGCGCTTTACCTATCTGTATGTTTCTGGGTGTGGGAGGAAACCGGAGTACCCGGAGGAAACCCACGCAAACACGGAGAGAACATACAAACTCTTTGCAGATTTTGCCCTTAGTGGGATTTGAACCCAGGACTCCAGCGCTGCAAGGCTACAGTGCTAACCACTGAGCCACTATTGCTTTTTTTTGCTAATACAACGCTGTAACCCCTTCTGGAAAATTCATGTGCATGTATGTGAGGGGTTGGTGCTGTTGAACACAACCGCACGTACATGCATGTGATGCAGTGACAGTTTACGTCTGAGTGACGTCATTGAGTGATGACAGGTCCCAGCATCCAGCCAGGGACTTCTCATCACTCATCTGGTGATCCACCCTCTGACAGGTCTCCGGGCCCTGATCTTCACCTCTTTGTGCGGGAGGAGCCCAGAGCCTGCACAGTAACATACAGTATATAGTAAAGCACTGATTAATATCTTTCTGTCCCAATCATCACCCCTGCTCTGTAACTGTATCTAATAGTGACCCCTGTTGCTCTACCTATTAGTAACCCTTTGTTGCTGTAACTATTACTGTCTTATTTTTTATTCTTTTTTAAATGAGGTTTAGATAAGAGATTGTTCAGATGAGCGATTCGCTCACCTCTACTGGCAGCACTAGTGTGGTGTTCACAATATGGGATACATAATGTCATATTTACTGTGTACCTGGAATGTTTTCTAGGAAGAATGATTATTAGGCAGCTCTGGGCTCAATCAGCATTTTTAACCAGGTTTTTGAAGAATTCAGCATAACAAGCCCAAGCCTGAACAAAGAAACTAGAGGTTATTCTGCCTGGCATGTGAGGTATTTAAGGACTCAGATTCTAAAACTTTGAGTTAACGTTAGACATGTGTGAGAACGCTTGAAAGTCAAACATAGGGTTGGGGGGGAGTCAGGGCCGCTCTAACCAAAGGGCACATGGTGCACGTGCATCGGGCCCACTGATTAAAGGGGCCCCCCCGAGCAGGCCGGCCATTGCTATGTGCGACCAGTGCGGTTGCACAGGGCTGCGGCCACCAGCCTGTCAGGAGGGAGCGCCATGGATGGGTAATCTACTTACCCCTCCATGGCGCCCCCTGCAGGGCCCCCCCGTCCGCCGCTGCCCCCGCCCGCCCGCTGCTGCTGCGGCGCTTCAGCAGCAGCGATACTGACAGAGAGAGAGAGCCATTGGCTCCCTCCCTGTCAGTCACTCTTGAGGCCGCACTTCCTGTGGTCACAAGAGGCCGCACTCTCTCTCTAGCGCCCGACGTCACTGGAGCGTTGGCGCGAGGGTAAGAGGAGAGCAGCCTCTTGTGACTGCAGGAAGTGCGGCCACAAGAGGGAAGAGAAGAGGAACGATTGGACCTAGGTGAGTAAAAGTGTTTGTTTTTTTCAATGGTATATGGGAGGGGGAGCACAAATACTATTGGGGAGCACAGGGGGCTATATACTATAAGGGGGCACAGGGGAGCTATATACTATGGGGGAGCACAGGGGGCTATATACTATGGGGGAGCACAGGGGAGCTATATACTATGAGGGGGCACAGGGGAGCACATATACTATTGGGGAGCACAGGGGGCTATATACTATGGGGGAGCACAGGGGAGCTATATACTATGGGGGAGCACAGGGGGCTATATACTATGGGGGAGCACAGGGGAGCTATATACTATGGGGGAGCACAGGGGGCTATATACTATGGGGGAGCACAGGGGGCTATATACTATGGGGGAGCACAGGGGGCTATATACTATGGGGGAGCACAGGGGAGCTATATACTATTGGGGAGCACAGGGGGCTATATACTATGGGGGAGCACAGGGGGCTATATACTATGGGGGAGCACAGGGAGCTATATACTATGGGGGAGCACAGGAGAGCTATATACTATGGGGGAGAACAGGGGGCTATATACTATGGGGGAGCACAGGAAAGCTATATACTATGGGGGAGCTATATACTATGGGGGAGCACAGGGGGCTATATACTATGGTGGAGCACAGGGGGCTATATACTATTGGGGAGCACAGGGGGCTATATACTATGGGGGAGCACAGGGGGCTATATACTATGGGGGAGCACAGGGGGCTATATACTATGGGGGAGCACAAGGGAGCTATATACTATTGGGGAGCACAGGGGGCTATATACTATGGGGGAGCACAGGGGGCTATATACTATGGGGGAGCACAGGGAGCTATATACTATGGGGGAGCACAGGGGGCTATATACTATGGGGGAGCACAGGGGAGCTATATACTATGGGGGAGAACAGGGGGCTATATACTATGGGGGAGCACAGGGGAGCTATATACTATGGGGGAGCTATATACTATGGGGGAGCACAGGGGGCTATATACTATGGGGGAGCACAGGGGGCTATATACTATGGGGGAGCACAGGGGGCTATATACTATTGGGGAGCACAGGGGAGCTATATACTATGGGGAAGCTATATACTATGGGGGAGCACAGGGGGCTATATACTATTGGGGAGCACAGGGGTGCTATATACTATAAGGGAACACAGGGGGCTATATACTATTGGGGAGCACAGGGGAGCTATATACTATTGGGGAGCACAGGGGGCTATATACTATGGGGGAGCACAGGGAGCTATATACTATGGGGGAGCACAGGGGGCTATATACTATGGGGGAGCACAGGGGAGCTATATACTATGGGGAGAACAGGGGGCTATATACTATGGGGGAGCACAGGGGAGCTATATACTATGGGGGAGCTATATACTATGGGGGAGCACAGGGGGCTATATACTATGGGGGAGCACAGGGGGCTATATACTATTGGGGAGCACAGGGGAGCTATATACTATGGGGAAGCTATATACTATGGGGGAGCACAGGGGGCTATATACTATGGGGGAGCACAGGGGGCTATATACTATTGGGGAGCACAGGGGAGCTATATACTATTGGGGAGCATAGGGGAGCTATATACTATGGGGGAGCACAGGGGGCTATATACTATGGGGGAGCACAGGGAAGCTATATACTATTGGGGAGCACAGGGGGCTATATACTATGGGGGAGCACAGGGGGCTATATACTATAGGGAAGCACAGGGGGTTATATACTATTGGGGAGCACAGAGGAGCTATATACTATGGGGGAGCACAGGGGAACTATATACTATGGGGGAGCACAGGGGGGCTATATACTATGGGGGAGCACAGGGGGCTATATACTATGGGGGAGCACAGGGGGCTATATACTATGGGGGAGCACAGGGGAGCTATATACTATGGGGGAGCACAGGGGGCTCTATACTATTGGGAGCACAGGGGGCTATATACTATTGGGGAGCACAGGGGAGCTATATACCATTGGGGAGCATAGGGGAGCTATATACTATTGGGGAGCACAGGGGAGCTATATACTATTGGGGAGCACAGGGGAGCTATATAATATGGGGGAGCACAGGGGAGCTATATACTATGGGGGAGCACAAGGGAGCTATATACTATTGGGGAGCACAGGGGTCTATATACTATTGGGGAGCACATGGGAGCTATATACTATTGGGGAGCACAGGGGTCTATATACTATTGGGGAGCACAGGGGGCTATATACTATTGGGGAGCACAGGGGTCTATATACTATGGGGGAGAGCACAGGGGGTCTATATATTGGGGAGAGCACAGGGGGGCTATATACTATTGAGGAGAGCACAGGGGGGCTATATACTATTGGGGAGAGCACAGGGGGGCTATATAATATTGGGGGGAGAGCACAGGGGGGCTATATACTATTGGGGGGAGAGCACAGGGGGGCTATATACTATTGTGGGAGAGCACGGGGTCTATATACTATTGGAGAGCATAGGAGGGCTATATACTAATGGGAGAGCGCACAGGGGGGCTATATACTATTGGGGAGCACAGGGGTCTATATACTATGGGGGAGAGCACAGGGGGGCTATATATTGGGGAGAGCACAGGGGGCTATATACTATTGGGGAGGGCACAGGGGGGCTATAAACTATTGGGGGGAAAGCACAGGGGGGCTATATACTATTGTGGTAAAGCACAGGGGGGCTATATACTATTGTGGGAGAGCACAGGGGGGCTATATACTATTGGGGGAGAGCACAGGGGGCTATATACTATTGTGGGAGAGCACAGGGGGGCTATATACTATTGGGGAGAGTGCACAGGGGGGCTATATACTAATGGGGGAGCGCACAGGAGGGCTGTATATAACTGGAGGAGCACATGAGGGTCTATATACTACAGGGACACCTTAAAACTATGGAGGCAAAGAGGGGTGTAACTATGTAGGGGTACAGAGGGGTGTAACTACTGTATAGGGGTACAAGGGACCTAACTACTGTATGTGTTGGAGCCTTAAATATTTGTCTGGCAGATTCTGGAGAGAAGATTCACAGCCAGGAGAAGACTTCAAGGTGGCCCAGGCTGGATGGAGAGAAAAAGAAAAGGTGACAGACTCTGAGAAGACGCCCCCGGTGAGTTACTGGATGTAACTGCACTCTGTTATAGGGTTGTAGTGTTAGGGGTCATGATGTGGCGGTATTATGTAATGGTATCATTGATGATAGCTTTCTGTTTTGTTTAGTGCAGTTTTTATGTAATATGTAATCACTGTATGGTGGAAATAGTGTTATAAGGTAACTACTGTATGTATTGGGGCTCTTGATACAGTGTGGGGGCAAATTCAGTACATTATACAATGTGCCAAAAGGGAAGGGGGGGGTCCCACTCTTGAGGGCTGTGCACTGGGCCCACCAATGTATTAAAACGGCCTTGGGGGGAGTAGGAAAAGAGAGGGCGGCCCTGCTAGGTTCCATTAAAGATTGGGAAAAGCATTGAGAGAGTACCATTATTTTTGCCTAACCAAAGGCTGATGTGTAACAACATAAGGTACAGGGGCGTAACTAGAAAAGACTGGCCCCATAGCAGACTTTTAAATGGGGTCCCCTTTACTCCCCCCCCATCCCCCACAACTACAACTACACAAACAATGTGTACATACACAATTAGGCTACATACAGTAGATACACAATGCACATATAAATACCCAAACCTATCAGCCAGGCTTGATTTACCACAATCCTTACAGGACATGTGAGAGGGAAAGTCCCAAGGTTACTTGAACCCTTGGGGAACATAAGGAAAACAAGAACACAGCAAGTGACAGCAGGTTCCAGATATATATGTTGTGGGCATGTTCTGTACCCTGTGCAGAGATCACTGTACAATGAAAAGGGCTGTGATGATTGCTATACTATCTCTACAGAAAAAGAAGAGTTAATTTATTATTATACTTAAAGGCTGGTGAGAAAATGTCATAATTTTTTAGATTTTACATTTAAACAATACATGCCAGTGTACAGAGAATATCTGCTGTCAAATAAATATGTTGCTCTTGTCCCTTTTAACCTATCTAAATGATTTACTGTAAATAAAATGATCAGTAAAATGACAATCATAACAATCCACCTTTTTCCTAAACAGCTTTTCAAACAATGATTGTCATGTTAACAACAAAGCCAGGACTTTCTGTATACAGCAATAATATATGTTCTTCAGACTGAAGAGCATGGAGGTCACTCAGGTGAATACTTTCCAGTGAGTGTTAAGGTATGGTATGGTATGGTATGGTAAGCAGAGCACTGTCCCCTGTATTCATGTCCATGCCCATGGCTATGAAGAGAAAGCTGTTTGCACTCATGTCTATGAAGGTCCTTGTTTGATAACGTAGTTCCAGTTCACAGCTTTTTCTTTCTTCTTTATGGCGACCCCTTAACAGTCGTTCTGGGCGGCAAAATTAAATATTACAAAGCTGGAAGAATTTTATATGCTTACAATGTGTTATTGCTGTACTGTGGCCCTGTAGGAGTGCCATATATTGTGCCAAGTGTGGTGTTGAAAACCATTGGAAAGCAGCATATAAACTAAACATTTTTGTGGGGGAAAGGTTCCTGCTTCATTATGATTTGTATTGCTCATATAAAGCCATATTTGGGCCATTCAAAGTGTTTGAAGACAAACTCCATGAATACAGTATGTTTTCACTCAGCCTGCAGCACAGCAGGTGGTTTGGTTCAGGACTCAGGAGTCTGGACCAATGATGTTCTGTTCCAGGCTCCTGGTCCTGTATATAATGTGATCACAGTCTGCCAGACCCTGCTGGCTATTAAGGTTCCTAACCAGCTCCCCCTGTCTAGTATTGCGATCCCCGTTCCTAATTCCTTGTTTGCTTGACTCGTTACCTGACCTCCCGCTTGATCTCGACTATCCGCTTGCTCCCTGATTTTGTACTGCATTGCCCATTTGGTTCTGACTTGGCTTGTTGACTCTCCTTCGTTGTGTTTGTCTGCCTGTCTTGTTCTGTGTTACACTTATTTAGTGTAGGGCACGTCTTCATGGTTGTCCGCGGCTGCCTAGGGCCGACCTCTCCGTCCTGACAGAATTGCCAGCCTACTGTTTTGGGCTCATGGACACCATGACCAACATAGTGAACCAGATGCAGCGGCAATGGTACAGGAGCTTGCTGAAAGGGTCCAGGAACAGGAAACTGCTCCCTGATAGCTTACTATGACCTCCCCAGCACCTTCTGAGCCTCCTGTCCAGCTCGCAGAAAAATTCAAGGGGGACAGGAGAAGCTTCTGCACCTTCCGGGAGGGATGTAAGCTGTTTTTTAGATTGCGTTCTCGCTCCTCTGGAGACAAAGCTCAGAAAGTGGGAATTTTTTTCCCGAAATGATGTCATTCATTCTGTGTACCATATGACGTCCGTTATTTTAAGTTTTGGTTGCCCGTCATTACAATGACGGCTGTGAAAGACGGTGAAAGAACAGTCATACACGAATAATTGTCACAAACGTTACCTTTACATTTGCGCAAACAATATCCGTTATTTAATACACTATGCAGCCATCATTCCATTGACTTAAATTATAATTTGGTAATAATGGACATTTTTTTACATACCCTATCAGTGCATAACAGGCTCCTGTCCTGTAATACAGAGGGATACATGAGGCAGTTTTAGCGAAAACCGCCAACCGATCTTGCTTAAAGATGTGAGTAGGGCTTCACGGGGACTTTCCTTGCACAACAGCAAGTATTATTTATTACACTTGCAATCTGGCTGTTAACAAAACATGCAACTTGCAACTTTGTGGGAACAAAGTCACCTGTGACTTGGATCTATCCATCAAGGATAGATTTTTTTTTACCACCCACCTGGAGCAGTGATGCTATGCTGTAGATGAAATGTGACACCATTCACCGTTCACTAATGGCTGGGTAGCCCTCGCCTAATTCCCTTTTGATTAAAATAAAGAGACCACACATGAGTGACCATCTCAGGGCTGCTGGACCCTCCACTCATCTTTTTTGTTCATTTGATTACCATATATTTTGTTACAAAACTTTATTAACTCTTATTTTATAGACTGTGTATTTGTAATAATAGCATTTTATTCATATATACAGTATTTGGATAGCTACATGTGATTTTTCTGAAGCTATACAATATATACATGTTCATTATAATGCTTGTCTCCACCTATTAAAACCATGAAAATCTGCATCCTTTAAATGCACCTTGGGATTAGATCCTATTCATTAAACTAAGATTATTCAGATAAACAGGATTGTTCAGTCTATAATCTTACAATCCTATAAGAAAAACCCTTCAAATCCCTCCATAGGAAGCAGCACAAGGCAAGCTCTTGGTTCTTAAAATTGAATGCGGAGTAAGAAAACTGCAATTAGCTCAATCTGTTATTTTAATACAAATTAGATTTGTAATCCTTCTTAGCTATGTAATACCTAGGGAGTGCCCTGGGTGTGCTTATGGAAATTGTAACATCTTACAATGTACAATGGACAGGATGATTTTCTTTACCATTTTCTACATTTATTTATGAAAGACTGTGCAGAAAATGAATAACATTATGGAAACATCCCAATCTGCAGAGATTTACGTTTTGTCTTTGACCTTTACATTTGACTGTTTGTTTTTTAAATAACAAATACAAATACTGATACAAATAATGATCATTCATACAATGTTTGGAGCCTGTGCTGAGTATATTTCACATATGAATATGATACATAAAACCTTCATGTTTGCATGACATATTGGGGGTATAAGAATGTTCAGAGAAAACCCCAAGATCCTGTTGCAGCCCTATTACAATATTGTACAAAACAGACAATTTTTTTTTTTACATTTGGAAAAAAAATTGACGAAATAAAAAAAAAATCCATCATAAACCAGGGCTGCTTTTGTAATTGAACTGTCTCCTTGCTGTGATTGTTTCTGCTACTGTTTGTTTACTTTCAGATCACATTGCATCTTGCAAACCCAGAGTATTTAATGAGTTATCCAGCACTACAAAAACATGGCCACTTTCTTCCAGAGAAAGCACTGCTCTTATCTCCAGCTTGGGTGGGGTTTTGCTGCTCAGTTCCATTGAAGTGAATGGAGCTTAATTGCAAACCACAGCTGAACTAGAGACAAAAGTCTTGTTGTCTCTGAAAGAAAGTGGACATGTTTTTGTAGCACTGGATAACCCCTTTAATAATGACCTTCCCTCTACCACATGTGATGTGTAGCGCTTTGCTGTAAGTAATTCCCAAGTAAAATGCTAGCTTGGGACTGAGTACATGTCTATAAGAATGTAAGAGAGCATGAGAGCTTACAAATAAGTGATCCTATGTGATTGGCCAAGGGAAATGAAGTCCATGTGTGAGTAGTGCTGGCAAACAGCCCAGCTCTGGTCATGAACCCTGGCCAGAATGAGAAATTATAGATTGAGTAATTGTTTCAAGAGTAATATTAGCAAAGGCAAGGGCCCATGCTGGTATAAATAGTGAAAATGTTAAAACAGAATAGACAAGAGCAAAATAAGCTCAACAAGATCCAACTGCAACACACCATTGGAGTCCAGTGTACTGCCTGAAGAAGACACACCAACATATGTGTAGTTTACACTATAACAAGAAGGCTAAAACCTGTTAAAAAATGCAATATAATCTGAGCACAAGAACAAAGAGGTATATGTGAAATCAACATAGAGTGAAATTAAGGTTATGAATTAAAAAAAAAAAAAAAAAAAGAAACATTAATAAGACCAGGGAGTCAAAAGTCACTAAGCATTCATATTATAAAAGTCTGTTCCAATCAAACACAAATAGAACAAGATGCTCACATATCCCCGGAAAGATGGTGATCAAATCATTTCTGAGAGAAGTCAAGAACTCTGGCTGCCAGGGTGTAATAGAAGGATCCAGGGTCGCCATCAGGGCAGTACTGGCGGTGCAGCTGTCAGAGGCCCGCGCTCAAACTAGGATGCAGGTTGCCCGGCAGGTAGCCTTCCTGCATAGAAACTCCTGACAGCTTTACCGCACAGGCAGGAAGGTAGGCACAGGGCCCCCTCCTCACTCCCCTAGGGCCCCTCCCCTGCCCTTCACCAACTTCTGTGGCTGTTTTCTCCTCTGCGAGGATGTCAGAACAGAAGAGGAGAAAGAGAGGGAGGGTCCGGGAGCCGCTGTGTAAGGACCAGAAGACTGCAGCACATAAGCCCTGGA
Source organism: Dendropsophus ebraccatus (assembly GCF_027789765.1). NCBI lineage: Eukaryota > Metazoa > Chordata > Amphibia > Anura > Hylidae > Dendropsophus > Dendropsophus ebraccatus. Next base: position 86,122,429 of record NC_091456.1, on the reverse strand, counting down.
GCTTCCCTGCAGAGAGTAAGTGTGTGTGTGTGTGTGTGTGTGTGTGTGTGGTGTCCCACCACGGGTGTTAATAGTTTATACACCCATTTCAAAGGTCTGTACTACAAGTTAACATGGTAATGAAGTGATACTTAAGTTTTACCACTAGATGTCACTATTATCGGTATATGCACTTGTATGTAAAGTATATGTATGTACAGTATATGCACAGCTGTTGTGAATAAGTGGTTGTTGTTTGTCTATGATCTGCACACCAATAAGAGCTCTCTTTTCTTCTTCACCTATCTCTATTCTCCTTCTCTTTACACTTTCTTCTCCACCACTCACAGGGGACATTACACCTCCTGTAGGAAGTTGTCACATGGGTACAGGAAGTGCACACCCACACTTTGTCAGTGTCCAGAGTAGTCTAGGAAAGGGTGTGTTGGTGGATGGACACACATGGAAGACGGAGAGACTTTTCTTTTAGACGCTATCTTTGGTCCAACAATGCAGTGCCAAACTACTTGGGAGAGGACAGGTCAGAGAACACCCCAACCCATGCCGTGAACACTTGTAAACGTGCAGGACAGTATCCTGAAACAAGAGCAGCTGATCCGAATCCTGCAAAGTAGCTACAATCCTACGTACTCTATCTCACAGCTCAGGTGTAACCAGGTAAACTTGGTCACCTTGCTCAACTCAGGTAACAAGTAGATATGAGCGAACTGCTTTGCCTTTGATCCGGCCGCATACTTGCGCTCACGGGAATGTGCGGCCAGGATATTCCAGGGAATCCCTGTTGAATTCCCTGGAATATCCTGGCCGCATATTCGCGGGAGCGCAAGTATGCGGCCGGGATCAAAGGCATGATGAGAGTGCGCTGATGCCGTCAGACCAAAAGTCAGATGGTCCACTCATCTCTAGTAACAAGGTCTGGGGCTTGTGTCACCCTAATAGGACGGGTCACCTGACACTGTAGGGCAACAGATGGTAATACGCCAACAAAGGTCAAAACACAGGCACAAGTATACTTCTATTTTCAAGTATTCTTCAGTATTCTACTTATCCTTCTAAAGTTCTAGCAGAGCACACTTCTACCCTGGGTTGGGACTCTCAGCACAATCTTCTTTGAACTTGAACTTGCAGCACAAACTCCTCTCTGCTGCTCTAAACTCGCTATACTTCTCAGCACAAAACAAAGTCAGCTCAGCTCTTCTGCTCCAAAGGCGCAGATTCTGTTCTGTCACCCCGACAGTACAGTCTATGATCAGCTATTGTACAAAGTATTCTCACAGTAAAGAAGATTTTATTTATGAAAACAGGACTCAGTGATTATTGTTCTGGCACCTACGCAGTCACTACTCTATCATTGGGTCATCTCCCTTTTCTGTGGGTTGTGGTACCGATGGTCCAGGTGGGTCACAGCTCTACTCCAGACCACCGTGATAAGTACCCAAGGGACCCCCTCACAACCCGGCAGGTCACCGACCACAGGGGAAAGGATATAGCAAGCCACCTTAAACTAAAAGCAAGTGTGCCTCCATACCTGTGTGCCCCACTGGCACTAGGGTCACAACAATCTACCATCTGGCTGAGCTATATATATATAGCTACAGTAGTGGCTTCACACAATATCTGACCGGTCGTCCATAGGGCTACACCACATGGGGACATGGAGTCTGGAGGGGTGAGGAGTCTGCAGAAGGGGTGAAGAGGGACAGAGAAGTTTGGAAGGAACAGATGAGACTGCAGAGGGGTCAGATGGCTCTGAAGGGGATGAGGAGTCTGCCGGAGACAGAAGGGTCCAGGAGAGGCTTCTTGATTGAGAATGCACTCACACTATCTCTTGTATGGCATCTGTATACTATATCCCAGACGGCATGATGGGGGGTTGTAGTTGCACAGCAGAGGCCGACCAGGCATGCTGAGGGTTGTAATTGCACAGCAGTGGCTGACCAGGGATGCTGAGGGTTGTAGTTGCACAGCAGAGGCTGACCAGGCATGCTGGGGGTTGTAGTTTCATAGCAGCGGGTGTCTAGGCATAATGGGGGTTGTTGTTGCACAGCAGCAACTGACCAGGTATGCTGGGGGTTGTAGTTTCACAGCAGCGATGACCAGGCTTGCTGGAATTTGTAGTTGCACAGCAGCGGCTGACCAGGAATGCTGGAGGTTGTAGTTGCACAGTAGTGGCTGACCAGGCATACTGGGGGTTGTATTTGCACAGCAGCAGCTGACCAGGAATGCTAACCTCCCCAGCCCTGCTATACAAACAACTAGCCAGCCCCCCCCAGCCTCTCAGCAATACAAACTACCTGACCCCCTCTCTCCCCCCCCCCCCCTCCTTTCCTTCCCCCCTGAGTTACCACCAGAGTGGAGGGGAATACAGGAGCAGCAGCCGTCCGAGGTGCACGTCAAGCCTATCAGGAAGGTGATGTGCAGTGTGGATGCTGCGTAACGTTATGCTATGTTGCCAGCTCCGCGTAGGAAAGGGAAGGAAACTAACCCCTGAAGGAGGAAGACAGCCAGGGGGGCGCTTCGGCAGAAATACAGCACATTTAATTTAGAAATACTAATTTCTAAGTTAGATGTGCTGTCTGTCTGCCGTAGCTCCTTGAAAGAACCACTAGGGGAGGAGGGCGGGCAGTCAGGTGTGGGGGGGGGGGGGGGAGCTCCAGCAGACAGATAGCATACCTAACTTGGAAATTTCTATTTATAAGTTAAGTGTTCTGCTTGTCTGCCGGAGCTCCCCCCAGCTGGCTGGTAGTGATGTGAGTCACGGCCCTGAGTCAAAGATAGATTCCATATTATGTGTTAACTGGGGGGGGGAGGCAGACACTTTGGCTGTATGGGGCCCCAAAATTCCTAATGGCAGCCTTGGTAGGATCTTTCAGAAGAACTTCCACACCAGGTAAAGCCATTGAAGGTGGATCAGAGGCTTGTGTGGAAGATCAGGTGTGGAATCAGGAATGGCATCATACAGACTCATACATTTCATAAATGTCATACAGAGATGGAAGAAGAGGCTTACATCTAGATAGCTGAGGTCTGACCCTATGGACAGAATGCTGTATAAGGCCAATTTCACATAATGTATGGTTTGTATAAATCACTTCCATTTGTTTCCAATTTGTGAAATCCCGTCCGGAGCGTATACACACAGTATACGCTCCGGACGGGATTCTATCCAGACGCAGGAAAAGCTGACATGTCAGTTTCCAATGGCCGCACACTCCATTGTGCGCAGCGGGGAATTTGAATGCGGGCACACATGGATGCACCCGCATGCGAATTCAGCAGAAACGAAGATCATCTGGCCGGTACTGCTGATCTTCTCTGATACCAGCCATTCCGTGACCCAGCTGGGTCACGGAACGGCTGGTGTCTTACGCAGTGGGAATATGGCCTCAACTCTGTTGATCTCAGTGTTTTACTAGGTCAGTTTTAGTCAGGAAAATATCGATGTGTAGATGAGATTTCAAAAACACATATTTATTTGACTGGTATGGAAATTCATTGTGGATTTTCCATGTGAATTTGTACACCGAAAATCCTCAGCAAATTCATCTAGTGTGAATTTATCCTAAAGGTCTGTTGTTGTGCAGTTTGTGCCGCAATGTAGCTTTTGAGCTTCTAAATATATGTCAAACAGAACGTCATAGTATTACCATTTGCCTCTACAAAACCCCAACAATTACTTACAGTATAAACATTGTTTGCATGTATTAAAGTAATAATGACAGTATCAGTCAGTTCATTAACAAACATACTAGCTAGATTGTATATAAAATAATTTATACTCTTCCAACATCTTTGGAATAGGCACATTAAAATCACGTCCAACTCAAAAAGAAGTTTCAGTTATGGCAGGATATGTACATAAGTTTATGTCAGGTTGGCCAGTACAGTCAAAATGATGAAGGTCTGTATAAACAGTTTATAACATTTGACATATTTCCACAGATTGAAACAGAGAGACCAATTACATTGTGGTGCCATTTTAAAAACACATTTGTCATTGTCTCCATTGGTTTACTTGGTATAATAATAAAAAATAAAAATTTACAAACTCCAGAAATGATAATGCATGCTGTTACCTATCATATCTGAATTAAATGATTCCCCTTTCTAAATATTTATACAGGGTTCTAGCTAGCAATTTAGTTATATTTGTCTACTAGATTGTGTTACAGCTTTTACTTTGGTTAGCTTGTAGAGGTAAAAAACAACTCTACTCCTCCGACTTTTTTGTCCTCTTGTTCAACTTTTTATACAATTGTTTAAAAGTTATCCATATTTCAAAATCTCCATTTGAATGAGAACCTGTTATCCCCTTTTACCTTGTGAAACAAAGTGTGATGTACAGACCCTGCAGACTAATACCAGTATGTTACTGTGCACAGGTTCTACCACACATTAAGCAGATGATTACCATACTGTTACTTAAAAAAACCAACACACTCTCTGAAGAACATAAAAGAGGTTACAGTGCAGTCCAGTGACACACAGGTGATTTTCAGTTTTGCGTGTCCATCCAGGCCAGACAGCCATAATGATTTCTTCTAACCACAACTAATTTCTCCAGAACCCACATAACATAAGGCTGTGCATTTTTCCAGAACTCTCCTTACCTTTTTCCAAACTATAGTTCGCCAAATCATAACAATGTTCCCCTGGTTTCCTGCACAATAATAATGGTAGGTTAGTGGGCTGGGGAAAGAGGTTGGTAGTGTTCCCCAATATGTAGGTCACTCTAGAAGTAGAAAAGTCCACCCCAGTATGTAGGTTCCCCAACATATATAGTAAGTGCATGGTAGGTAGGCACTGTAGGTAGACAAAAGCATGGTATTGACAAGCAATGCCACTCACCGACCCCAATTGCAGTAAGCTCTTTTAAATGGGACCAACTCCAGGAGAGCAGCCGCAGTAGAGGGAAACAAGTACATTTTTACATAAAACCTACAACTCAGAATAGCACCTTAAAGTAATAGCCACTACATAGAATTTAAGGATAAGAAGCTTAAGCAATTAAAATGTACAGAATATGATGAATACAAGGGATGAGCAAGTAGTACTTGATCGAGAAGCTATTCAATCGAAAACTACACAATTCGAAATACTCGTTTTTGATCGAGCATCCTACTGAAAACGCAGTAAAAATTTGTTTCTCCTCCCACCTAGCTTGGTGCCTTTTTCTAGCAAATAACTATGCAGGGGGGGAGGGTATGACAGGCCCTAGGAGCACGCTGGCATCACAAGAACAGCATCTACTTTCATTGGCTGGCTTACTCATGTGACCTTCAGAGTATAAGAACTTGGCTTTTTCTGCTAGTCATCATATGCCATCTTGAAGGTAGTCAGGGACAGAGATTGGAGCAGGGACATTGAGTATTTAGTTGATTTTAGGTAGGCACAGGGCCGTTTCTGGGGTCTCTGCCTCCTGAGGCAAACCTCAGGCGGCCGCCCCTCACTAGCACTCCCCCCACCCCTGAGGAAACCTAATAGAAATCCCCCGCGCTCTGATCCGACCGCTGCCCCCGCCGACACCTACCACAGGCTGGAGGGCGGGCGGAGTGAGCGTTGGCAGTGGGCCGGACGGCTGCAGCAGGACAGGTGAGCGGATGCAGGGCTGCTGTCTGCCGCCCCCTGCAGGAGCGCAAAATCTGCCGCCTGAGGATGAATACTCATTCCGCCTCATGGCAGAAGCGGCCCTGGGTAAGCAAGACCCCAAAAGCCCTTTTTAGGTCTAATACAATACACAGCACAGCATTTATCTGCGAATAATAAACAAATCAACCGGCTACCAGCACATCGGCTTATTCTTCAGACAGGCAAGACGCTGCTGCTCACTGTGAATAATAGGCTGCAGTGTATCTACTTCCTCCTTCTAAATATACCTGCAACACATACATTGGAGTAGAGATAGTGAGGATTTTAGAAGATTGTAGGCAGGAGAGACCCTAAAAGACGGTAACAGGACCACTACATAGCACAGATAGCATAAAGCTGCTTCCTCCATTAAGAGTGCATAGACTGTCTAACAGCTTATCAGATAGTGACACAGACAGGCAGTCACGCAGCGTAGTTGGTTTCCCTCTGTGCCTCATTGAAAGCAGTAAAACACCTGGCATCTGTCGCCTGTTGGCACACATAAATGTTGAGAAATAGTATATACACCTGTGTAGGCATGGTTGAACTAAACAAATAATAAAGTGTTGCTGTTTTTTGCGCTCTGTGGCTCATTAAAAGGAGTAAAACACCTGGCACCTGTTGCCATATATTGTGTTTGGAGAGTGTTGTTGAGAGACTGTGATAGTGGCTTAATACTGCGACTTGGTCATGTTAGATGCACCCAGGTATACTTCCCCTGCTGTCCCAGTTGCATTCTAGACATGTGTGCATCAATTTCTGAGGTGTCATTGTGGACTTGAAAACCTAAATTCGACCACTTGGTCGTCACCAAAAAACAAGCATTTTTCTCCGTTTGACTTTAATGGGGTTCGACATTCGATCGAATAGTCGAACATCGAGGTCTGTTGGGATCAAATTTCCAGCTTTTGAATATTTCACTACTCGCTCATCTCCAATGAAATACTAATATTTCCGAAATGTTTAGTAAGGTAAAGGTTCTTAAACATTGTTCAGGTTTATCAAGTGTTTACCCATAGTAGTGGCCACATTATATGCACACAATGGCAGTGCCAAAAGTAAACTTTGGGTGTGCATTTAATTTGTTTCCTTATCAGCAGCACAAACCTCACTGATAATAGCTGAACTAGCACCATGTTCATGTAAGTTTCAACAAAATAACTTGGCTTATGTGCCTTTCTTATAGTTCTGTCGGTATGAAGGTTATTAACTACATATACGACAGGCATCTAAGGGGGTGCCACATCAAGGGAGGATTGGTGAGCCCTAACTGAGCTTGGCCTTCTGTCCCTGCCTACTCGATGTGCTGCCCTAAGTGGCAGCTCCCAACTAGGCAGCAATCCCTGCACTACTATGGTGCTGGGGCAAACAGGGGAGGAAGAGGTTAGAAGACTAAAATCACCTTGTCACCATTCTTTTAAAAGTACAGGTAATCTGCAATTTAAAATAAATTCTTTCTTGCAAGTACCATATGCACATATTAGTCGTATTAGTATGACATGATTTTTATTATTAGTCTGTCCTCCACATACTGCCATACAGCAAGTTTGTGAATTAATAATAGAGCTCATATTATACTTATAGTATCTACCAATGCTATAAACTGATCATTTAAAATTAGAAAGTTTGGCACCTAATGATAGTTTGTGAAGGATTGTGTAACTTGGCATTACTATCTGAAGAAATATAGATTCTCTTAGGCCTCTGGCACATGCACAGCTGTGTGAATGGAGCTTGTACAGTGGAACACAGTGCCCTCACAGCTCTGTACCATTGAGACAGACAATTTATGTGCCACTATATATCCTTCCCTAGAAATAATTATTTTTAAGGATACTTCCTTGACCCGTGTGACCAGTGATGTCTTGCTTAGAGAATGGTACAGGTGAGCATTGATTTCTGATGAACCTTTTCTATCACTTGCTCCTGCAGTATCATGCTGTGAGCAACCAGGTGTCTTTTTTACTTTTTTTTCTCTAGGTTATGTTTTTTGAATCATGTGTCTTTCCCATCAAAAAGGTAGTTTTAATCTTAAAAGACAAAAGTACCGATAAGGATTTTTAAGGGTCCATTTACATAGAAAGAATATCTGACTATCTGCCAAAGATTTGAAGCCAAAGCCTGCCTCTCCATTTATTGTGCCATTTAAAGGCGCTACAATCTTGCTGATCTATTCGTCTAAAAGGACCCTTACCCAAGATTTGCTGTGTGACTTTTAAAGTTATTAAAGGGAAACTATCAGCAGGTTCATAGAAACGAACCTGCTGATATCCCTGTACAGCTGCATACCTGCTGTTTACCTGGCTGTTCTTCTTTCCCCTGTAGCTCCTACAGTTTTTGTGTAGTTTGAAAAATAGCAAATGGGGGCGTTAGGAGTGACCCAGTCCCTATGCCTATTCATGCATACACAATCAGGCCGGTCAGGAACTCTCAGGAGCGGCGGAAGCTACAGTGTTATGAAGAACAGCCACGTAAACCGCAGCTGCATGGGGATTCGTTTGCATAAACCTGCTGATAGTTCCCCTTTAAATGTTAATAAAGAAGATCTAAAATGAAAACTTATGAAGCAAAAACATCATAATTTTGGCCTTTCTTAATAATTATTATAGTGGGGGATTTATCAAGCAGCGCAGGTGATGAAAGGGGCAAAAGGTGTACTTAGCTTTGTAAATGTGGCTTAAACATAGACAATCCTTTCTTGTCCCACTTGTTTAATAAAAATGAATAGTGTCTGGCGTGGGGCATTTTACTAGTCGGACAGTAATCAAGCACAGCAAATGTGAGCTACTGTATGCATCCTAGTTCCAATTCACAGGCATCCACTAATATGAAGTTGCTATACAGTATACTGTCTATATACTTTTACTATTCACAGGTAAGAGTTCTTCACAATGAAATTGATCTTTGATTAATTTTAAAATCATTCACAAAGGTAGGAGAAGAAAAATAGGTACAGTATGCTCCACCTAGGCAAAACCAGCCTGCAATTACAACTGAGTGTTCCAAGTACAAACCTGTGAGTCATTGCTCATAGCCTGCCATTTGTTAGGAGGTGGCAAAAAAATCAAGAATAGAGCCCCATTAAAATCTTACATAATTGTATTCATTGTATAAGATTTTTTTTTACAATGAACGGAATAATAAATTAATATATTAATATGTATATTCATATGTACTGTACATGTTATCCTGAATATGGTTAATGGTTAGTTTTTAAAAATACAACACAGTTCCACATCTGATCTGTCAGACAGAACATGTTACAAATATTCGTAAGTAGTTTTTGATAATTCACATAAACTTGTGTGTTACTGTTTAAAGCTAGGTGCACACAGAATTTTTTCAGTGCCGTTTAAAATTACGTCCGTCATTTAGAGTCCAAAATAAAGCCCATCATTTAGCTATCTGGCTTCCCCTGGCTGCAATAACAGCTGCTGGTACATTACTCTAGTTTTGATTTACTTTTTGCCCTTTGGGTGTGTCTTTAATTTAAAAGTCCATTAAATTTTAATAGTAAAAATGGTGTGGAAAAAATTGTGTGTGAATAACAATAGACGTCCGAATATAATTGACATGATCATTATTTTGACGTCTGCGCAGACAATGTCCGTTATTTTATACACTGTGTGCCTTGGACAATTGACTTAAATTGCGGCAATAACAGATGTCTTTTTAAATAGAAAAAGCCGACACCTTTTCTCTTCTTTTGACATTGTGTGAACATAGCCTAATACTGATGGTACTTGTGTCATGACCAGTGAAGAGGTTTTCCGGGCACAAATAATGGATATCAATACTAATATTTCAGCTTAGGTGCAGTCAAAAAATCAGTATTTTGTGGAATAACCCTGATTGTTGCTGGGTAACTATTGGGTGTGCCACTGCAAAAATTCATACAGCTCAGCTTTGTTCGATGGCTTGTGGCCATCCATCTTCCTCTTGATCACATTCCAGAGAATTTTAATGGGGTTCAGGCCTGGAAACTGGTCTGGCTATGATCCGGTGGTCCTTCATCCATGTGTCCTTCACAAAGGCAAATCTGCCTTCCAGTCTTACTAAAAAACCTCCCATCATCACTGATCCTGCACCAAATAGCACAGTGGGTGTGAGACACTGTGCCTTGTAGGCATCTCTAGGTCTCTGTCTAACCATTTTACAACCTGGTGTTGGGCAAAGCTGAAATTTGATCTTATCAGAGAAGATTATCTTACTCCAGTCCTCTCTGGTTTTTTGGAAACTTTAGGCTATGTTACAACTATGGGAGCTGGCTGTCATTTAACAGCAAAAGGAGCCCGTCTTTTCATTCTGTAGAATCTTATTGATAAAAGGCTTTTTTTTCTAGCTTTGCATGACCTTAGTACTAGAACAGGGAAGGGGAAACTTTCAGCCCTCAAGCTATTGCAAAAGTACAATTGCCTTCATTCCTGGACAGCCAAAGCTTTTGATATCCAGACATGGTAATGATGGTAACTGTAGTTTTGTAACAGCTGGAGGGACACAGGTTCCCCTTCCCTGTTATAGAAGCCTGTTTTAAACCATCCTAGCCATGCACATGTGAGTCTCTTAAACAGGGATAGGGAACCTTCGGCCCTCCAGCTGTTGCAAAACTACAATTCCCATCTTGCCTGGACAGCCAAAGCAAAGCCAAGGGAATTGTAGTTTTGCAACATCTGGAGGGCCGAAGGTTCCCCACTACAGCTCTAAAGTGAGTAAAATAAAATAATGCACAGTACACTAGTGAAAATAACCCCCACACAAAAATAAAAAATGCTAGTCTTTGAAAACTACTGGTCCAATGAATCCATCACAATAGTCTGGACACTGAAATTTAAAAAACAAAAAACGAGAGAGATGTAAAATGTTAGTAAATAAAGGATGCTCCCGCCTCTTGGGCTAGTGGCTGTGATTACGTCATGTGGTTGTGTACTGCAGAAGGGACCTGGAATTGCAAATCCAGGTCACATCTGCAGTTTGCAGGTACAAACACTAGCCTTGGCAGCTAGTACAGTAGGGAAAAGCAACCACAGAGTGCTAGAAGGCTGTAAGCAATCTATAAAGATTGCTGCTTAGCGTCCTCCACCAAAAGTGTATATCACCACCTAAAGAGGATGTACCACCAAGTACATCCTCTTGAATTTAATACACCGATAGAACGGCGCCGTCATGAGGAAGCCGTTGCTGCGGTCCATTTTACGAACCACGGCCCAGTACCCGTGTACGGCGCCGTTCTATCCAGCGGTATCGGGCCGTGCTGAAGCACTGGAGGTCGGCCGGCCCGCCCCCAGTGGGAGGGAATTCCCTCCCCTCTATGACGCGGCTCCATTGATTCTAATGGAGCCACGTCATAGAGGGAGGGAATTCTCTCCCACTGAGCGCAGGCCGGCCGACCTCCAGTGCTTCAGCACGGGCCGGTACCGCTGGATAGAACGGCACCGTACATGGGAACCGGGCCGCGGATCGAAAAACGGACCGCGGCACCGGCTTCCCCATGACGGTGCCATTCTATCGGTGTGTTAAATTCAAGAGGATGTACCTGGTGGTACATCCTCTTTAAATTGTCACCGTCTCTATAGCTTTCAAAATCTAAATGAACAGTAGATGTGATATAAAGCAAGCTTGCAATATACATTTATTATTATTATTATTATTTATTTATTTATACAGAGAGTCGCAGCTCATATGTCAATCACATAACTGCCTTCTCTCCTTAATGCTCAGATGGCCTGGGAAACACAGGACTTCCTCTTTTCTGAGTGTTTCCTGTTTTTTGAGAACAAAAAGTCAGAAAACAGGAAGTGCAGTGTTTTTCATGATAACTAAAAAATAAATAATCATTGTAAATTGCAAACTTGCTTTATATCACATCTACTGTTGATTTAAATTTCAAAATTTATAACAGTGACACTTTAACTCCTTTCTTGCAGACTGGACAGGAGGCATACAATTATAGCTAGGGGCTCTCTCGGAAGGAAGAGACTTCAGCTCTTGAGCAGGAAATCCCATTCAGACCAGGGACCCCATCAGGCTATGTACTGCTGCCCATTTAAGTCATTCGGTAGCAGATCTGCTGAGAATAATACACAATAACTTCTGTTTAAAATATGCTGCAATGCAGTGCCTGTAAATGTACCCTATGCAGGTTTATAAATGCAACATTCACATTGATTACCTAAAAGTTCCTCACATTATGCTGGCAAGGCTTATTTCTATGAAGCAATATCAATCACATTGGTTATCACTGCATATAACAATCTGTTTGTGCAATACATAATAAAGCACCCATGTGATGATTTATTTTTAGACTTTGATCACTGAAGTTGAGTAACAGTAAAATTATATGACAATAAGAGCCTAGTTTTTCTAAGCATACAGAACTGTATTTCTCAACTGATATAAAAAAAAGATATAGATTTACCATTTTCTTCTATCTAACCCCTTCAAGACCGAGCCCATTGATGCACGGATGTGCACGGGGGTATAAGGTTTTTTTTTAAATACTTTTAGGGTACAAACCCACTTGACGTATTTGCTGCGTGAATCAGTCTTAAAAATAAGCAGGCAAAACGCAGGTTGGCTTTATACGATTGTTCTGCATTAAAATACGCAATTGCCTATTTTTGAAGCGTGAAGCTTGTTGTTAGCAAAGCATCAGTTGTTAAAATACGCAATTGCGTATTTTTGAAGCGTGAAGCTACATGCGTTTTTTGCACAGATTGTTAACAACTGATGCTTTGCTAACAACAAGCTTCACGCTTCAAAAATACGCAATTGCGTATTTTAACGCAGAACAATTGTATAAAGCAAACCTGCGGTTTGCCTGCTTATTTTTAAGACTGATTCACGCAGCAAATACGTCAAGTGGGTTTGTACCCTTAAAAACATTTTACTACACCCCTTTTTTTTTTTACACTCAGTGACAGATGCTTGTTCTGTCACTAAGTACCTAAAACGCCGCGATCGCAGCGCTCCCACACACATCAAACCCCTTCAGTGTCAGGAACGTGCATATACATTCCTGCTGCACTTGGTTGTGGTCACACTTGTAAGGAGCATATAAGACACAGCACACTGCAAAAGACAGGAATCTTTAAAAAGAGACTAACCAATCAGAAACTGCTCTTCATAGAAGGAAGGCATATAGAGATGAGCGAATTTTTAAAAAGTCCAGTTCAACCGGTTTGCGAAATTTTGGCATTAAATTCAGGTTCGTCCGAACCAAACCTTAAAGCAAATGTCCTATCACATACACATTAATAGAACGGCGCCGGAGCAGGGAAGCCAGTGCCGTGGTCCTTTATTTGAACCATGGCCAGGTTCCTGGGCATGACACCGGCTAGGGCTGAAGCACTGGAGGCAGGCCCCCAGTTGCAAAAAAGCCACACAAAATGAATTTTCTTTGTATGGGTGAAGCACCTGTTTCATGTTTTTCTGCATGTGATTTTGCGGCATAACTATATGGCCCAGATTTATCAAACAGTGTAAAACAGAAACTGTCCCTAGTAGAGATGAGCGAACCTCGAGCATGCTCGAGTCGTTCCGAACCCGAACTTTCGGCATTTGATTAGCGGTGGCTGCTGAACTTCCATAAAGCCCTAAGGCTATGTGTAAATCATGGATATACACTACTGTTCAAAAGTTTGGGGTCACATTGAAATGTCCTTATTTTTGCAGGAAAAGCACTGTACTTTTCAATGAAGATAACTTTAAACTAGTCCTAACTTTAAACAAATACACTCTATACATTGCTAATGTGGTAAATGACTATTCTAGCTGCAAATGTCTGGTTTTTGGTGCAGTATCTACATAGGTGTATAGAGGCCCCTTTCCAGCAACTATCACTCCTTAGTTCTAATGGTACAATGTGTTAACTCATTGGCTCAAAAGGCTAATTGATGATTAGAAAACCCTTGTACAATCATGTTCACACATCTGAAAACAGTCTAGCTCGTTACAGAAGCTACAAAACTGACCTTCCTTTGAGCAGATTGTGTTTCTGGACATTTGTGGAGTCAATTAAACGCTCAAAATGGCCAGAAAAAGAGAACTTTCATCTGAAACTCGATAGTCTATTCTTGTTCTTAGAAATGAAGGCTATTCCATGCGATAAATTGCTAAGAAATTGAAGATTTCCTACAACGGTGTGTACTACTCCCTTCAGAGGACAGCACAAACAGGCTCTAACCAGAGTAGAAATAGAAGTGGGAGGCCGCGTTGCACAACTAAGCAAGAAGATAAGCACATTAGAGTCTCTAGTTTGAGAAACAAACGCCTCACAGGTCCCCAACTGGCATCTTCATTAAATAGTACCCGCAAAACACCAGTGTCAAAATCTACAGTGAAGAGGTGGCTGCCGGATTTTGGGCTTCAGGGCAGAGTGACAAAGAAAAAGCCATATCTGAGACTGGCCAATAAAAGAAAAAGATTAAGATGGGCAAAAGAACACAGACATTGGACAGAGGAAGACTGGAAAAAAGTGTTGTGGACGGATGAATCCAAGTTTGAGGTGTTTGGATCACAAAGAAGAACGTTTGTGAGACGCAGAACAAATGAAAAGATGCTGGAAGAATGCCTGACGCATCTGTTAAGCATGGTGGAGGTAATGTGATGGTCTGGGGTTGCTTTGGTGCTGGTAAGGTGGGAGATTTGTACAGGGTAAAAGGGATTCTGAATAAGGAAGGCTATCACTCATTTGTGCCATACCCAGTGGACAGCACTTGATTGGAGCCAATTTCATCCTACAACAGGACAATGACCCTAAACACACCTCCAAATTGTGCAAGAACTATTTACAGCAGAAGCAGGAAGCCGGTATTCTATCAGTAATGGAGTGGCCAGCGCAGTCACCAGATCTGAACCCCATTGAGCTGTTGTGGGAGCAGCTTGACCGTATGGTACGCCAGAAGTGCCCATCCAACCAATCCAACTTGTGGGAGCTGCTTCTAGAAGCGTGGGGTGCAATTTCTCCAGCTAACCTCAACAGATTAATAGCTAGAATGCCAAAGGTGTGCAATACTGTAATTGCTGCAGAAGGAAGATTCTTTGATGAAAGCAAAGTTTGATGTAAAAACAATGTTATTTCAAATGCAAATAATTATTTCTAACCTTGTCAATGTCTTGACTCTATTTTCTATCCATTTCACAACGTATGGTAGTGAATAAGTGTGACTTTTCATGGAAAACACTAAATTGTTTGGGTGACCCCAAACTTTTGAATGGTAGTGTAGTCATTGGCTGTATCCATGTTTTCCAGACAACTTTAGAGCTTTATCTAAGTTCAGCAGCCCCAGCTAATCAAATACCGAATGTTCGGGTTCGGATCGACTCGAACCCGAACCCGGTTCGCTCATCTCTAGCCCCTAGTAACCAATCAGTTTGATAAATCTGGGACATATATTAATAAATATCTGACCATGAATGACAGATTTAAGGATGGCATTTCTAGCCTTAAAAATCTCCCTTCATAGTACACTGCTTTAGAAATGTCACTTAGAAAAGACAAATGAGACTACTCCACCTAGATAAAACAAGTCTACCATTACACCAGTGTTCCAAGTTTAAACCACTGAGTCACTGATCACAGGGTATCATTTGTTAAAAGAGGTGAGGCTAAATCAACTGTTACGGAGCAACTGCAAATAGAGAAGGGTTAAAGCTTATGTAATAACTTATAGCATTGTTAGTCCGGAGAGTTATATATATCACATAATGATTGTACTATATGTTTCTGGTATACATCAGCATCCTGTCAAAAAGGATGTACGGTATGTATTTACTGGGACTCAGTAACCTCTAACCCACTCTCCTCAAAACCCTAAACTAAAGTCACCTGTAAATAAGGAGAAATGATACTGATTCCAAATCTGTAATTCAGAACACCTACAATATCCAGTACCAAAATGTATGTACCCCTAGTTATTAGGTCCCCCAATACCCACATCAACAATCCATGTGTGGTGTACCCTTGGAAGTTTTATGTCGGAGGAGCAGCCGGTCACTTGATCCACCACCAGCGATTCCATGTTTCTGACTCTGCTCCTCTCCAACACCAACAGCTTCACTGCTGCATCGCAACATCTTTTCTCTCCAAGCGGCTTTTTTCCTGCAGATGTCTGTGCTAACCTCTTGCCCCACTGACTTTTTCTTCCCATTGGTCCTCCAGCTTCTTTTTCTGCTGCTTGTCTGGCTTCTTCTTTCTGTTTCTCAACGGAAACAATTCTGTATGTCCCCTTTATATTAAAGGGTAGAGGGGGGGGGGGGTTCACTCAATTCCCAAATTTGCACAGCAGAAAGAAAAAGCAAATGGCACTCACCAGCTCACCAGCTCTATTGCCTGTCCTTGCTCTTCCATTCTGCAGCTTTTTAAAGAGTTACAATAAAGGAACTTTTGTTGGATATGTTGAGTGCTGCATGCATTTTCGCTCTGCTTTGTACATTTTGTTCCTTGAATTTATTGCCACCTGAGAGCTCTGAAACTAGTCCATTTCCTGTCTGTAGTTAGCCTGCATGATTTGAAAGCAGAGCGGTGCCAACTGTCTCCCTTCTATGTTTAATGTTCCCTCATTTGCGTTTACAAATAACCCAAAACACCCACCCTCATTTCTTCACCAATGTTCGTGTGCAATGTTCATGTGGCTATTGGGGAAGAAATATGGGGCGTGGTCGAAAATACCTCATAACAGAAACAGAACTTTGAATCTAATGCTATGGATTAACCCCTTAACGATCACGGGCGTATATTTATGCCCTGAGGTCGTTAAGGGAGTTCAATGGGGGGGGCGCGCGGCGACCCCGCTCTGAACTGCCACAATCCCGAGTCTGGGACCGCGGCTATTAGCGGGCATGGTCCAAACGCTGTGCCCGCTAAGCAGCTTTTGCCATTCCCTGGTGTCTAGTGGGGGGGAGCACCCCCCCTTTGACGTGGTCGCGGAGGAGCGATCCCCGCATCTGAAGCCGTCCAGAGTCTGCGCCGTAATGTCGTTGATCCTGGCTCGCCATTCTATTGTTATTGGCTGCAGCAGCCGAAAGCAATAGAGTGCCTATCTCATTGATCTATGCAGTATTATTATACTGCACAGATCTCTATGAGAGATCAGTGTGGGTATACTAGAATAAATAATTCCCTCCCCTAATAAAAGTTTGAATCACCCCCCTTTTCCAATTTTATATATAAAAATAAATAAATAAATAAACATGTTTTGTATCGCCGCCTGTGTAATCTCCCAAACTATTAATTTATTTCATTCCTGATCTTGCACGGTAAACGGAAAAAATCCAAACTGCAAAATTGTGCATTTTTGATCGCATCAAATCCAGAAAAAATAAAGATACCGATAGAAAGTACAGATCATGGCGCAAAAAATGACACCTCACACAGCCCCATAGACCAAAGGATAAAAGTGCTATAAGCCTGGGAATAGATCGATTTAAAGGAACATATATTTTTTTTAAAAAGTTTTAATTTTTTATAAGCCATCAAATAAAATAAAAGTTATACAAGTTACATATCGTTGTAGTTGTACCAGCTTGAGGAACATATATAACAAGACAGTTTTACCCCAGGGCGAACAGCGTAAAAATAAAAAATAAAAACAAATTTAAAAAATGCATTGTTTTTTTTCAATTTCACCACATATTTAATTTTTTTCTTGTTTTGCAGTGTACTTTATGCAAAAATTCAGCCTGTCATTGCAAAGTACAATTAGTGGCGCAAAAGATAAGGGCTCATGTGGGTTTCTAGGTGAAAAAATGCAAGTGCTATGGCCTTTTAACACAAGAAGGAAAAAGCGAAAACGCAAAAATGGAAATTGGTCCGGTCTTTAAGGGGTTAAATATTTATTTTCATACAAACTATAAAAATGCACACAATATTTTTCATGGGTTAACCCCTTTAGGTTTCACATCCATAATTCTGGACAACCAATTTAGGTTTGACTGTAAAATGTCCTCAATAGAAACACTATAGTAGTGCCTGAAGAGGCTCACACAAGGAAGCTGAATGAATGACCCAATCCAGCTTCTTACTTCACTAGTAAATCATGTAGATGGTTTGTACAGCTGTTTTTACATAGAGCTGAAAGTGCATTTGATGTCATGAAACTGTGTGTTTGCGACGGTATGTGTGTTCCTTGTCACATTATGTAGATCAGGTTTCTAACCCCTTGAGCTCAGCAATGACTCAGGCTTCTATCTAGTAAAACATGTTTCACTAGTGTCTAATCACCTGCCTGCTTTTTCCCAAGAACTGAACACCAGGTGATTGCACACAGAATGGAAGGCTTAGTATAATATATGCCATAAAAGCATGCACGAATGTCGAGCGTATGTGTAATTAAAGGAATAAAAATTAATAACTTGCTAAAAACTACGCTTGGTCTATTGAAGGGCTATTTTTAAGCATGTATAAAAATGATTGTTTTACATTTCTCCCTTTTCTCAGTGTTTGCACTCCTCCTGGTAAGACCCACATGACCGCAATTAGCAGGAGACACCTGTGCACACATGACTTGTACCTCCTGTCCTTCCCATTCTACCTGCTGGAGTGTGGTGAGTGTTTTAGACCTTGTTCACACTTGTGTTGTTTGGTGACAGCTTTCTCCGCCGGCGGTGCTTGCTGGGATTTACGGGGGCCTCTCGGTATTGGTCCTGTGGCGGTGGGGCTGCAGGGCCGTTCTGTGGCCTCCCTTCCCTGGTTGTGCACGCCTTGCAGGGATGGCGGTCGCTGACTGACACAGTGATGAGTTAGTGTAGGGACCCATGTGAGCCAGGAGACCTGCACGCTGGTACATGGGGCAATATGGTTTGATCAAATTATATACCAACATCCTGTAGTTGGTTTTTAAATGTAGCTGAGAAGCATTAGTATCAGCCAAAGGTATGAGGTGCAGCGCTATTTTCTCTTTTTGTCCATATAAAAATGATTATGTTGCTGGGGTTTGTAAAAATAGAAAAGTAAAAGCCATCCTTACCTACCAGTTACCTACTGGTCCCCCACAGTTCCCGTTCAGCTCCATCCATCTTCAACCTTCTCCTGCTCCCAAGACAAGTGGTCAGTGCATGACCTGCCCACTCAGCCACTCACTGGATGAGACAGGACAACGTTGCAGCAAGAGATTGGCTGAGCAGGCAGGTCCTGCACCAAGAGCTTGTTTCTGAAGCAGGAGAATCAGGGGACTGTACGGGGCAGTATTTACCACTAGGCACCCCTGGTCCGGTGCCTGGGGCAGCACCAGGGAGCAGGGGGAAGGAAACAACGTTAATTTACTTGCCAGTAAATCTGGTGTCTTTTCGAGAGGTGGGGGGGTTGATACAGTGGAATTATTCAGGTCTGTTGTGGCGGTGTTATCCAGTCACAGTATGGTGGTATTGGTCAGGTCAGGTATGGCAGTGTTACCCAGTCATAGTATGGTGGTATTGTGTAGGTTTGGTGTGGCGGTGTTAAATGTGATGCCTGAAGCTATTACCTACCAATCCTGTGGTGAGAATTCCTTCAGACAATATGTAGACTGTTCTAATCATTGATTCAATGTGGAAATTTGTTTATGTTTTAAGCAGTTAAAAAACATGAAAAATGCGATTCTGAAACCCCTCTGCTCAAGATGGGGCGTCTTCAGGTTCACTGCCTAGGGCAGCAGCAGTTGTTAATACGGTCCTGGGACTGTATAGAGTTGAACAGAAGCTGCGGGGGACCAGCAGGAAACCAAGGGTAAGAAAGCCTGGCCTTTTGGCTTATTTTTACAGGCCACAGCAATATATTAATTTATTTATATAATTTATTAAAGGAGTCCGGCAAAATTTTTTTATTAAAGTATTGTATTGACCCCAAAAAGTTATACAAGTCACCAATATACTTATTATAGGAAATGCTTATAAAGTGCTTTTTTCCTTGCACTTACTACTGCATTAAGGCTTCATTTCCTGGATAACATGGTGATGTCATGACCCGACTCCCAGAGCTGTGCGGACTGTGGCTGCTGGAGAGGATGATGGCAGAGGGATGCTCAGTGTCCCTCCAGTGCCCTGTGTCCCTCAGTGTCCCCCTGCCATCATCCTCTCCAGCAGCCACAGCCCACACAGCTCTGGGAGTCAGGTCGTGACATCACCATTTTATCCAGGAAGTGAAGCCTTGATGCAGTAGTAAGTGAAGGGAAAAAAGCACTTTATGTGCATTTCCCGTAATAAGTGTATATTGGTGATTTGTATAACTTTTGGGGGACAATACAATACTTTAATAAAAAATTTCACCGGACTTCTCCTTTAATTGTATAGTCAATGGGTACACCTCACTATACACTGGAAATCCCTTTTGCCAATCCCAGTTTATAACAATGAGACAGCCCCAAAATGTCTTGTAAAGGAGACCTTAAATGGTGTTATGTAATTATTATTATTTTTTTTTTAACTTAGAATACCTCCAGTGCACAGGGGATTCAAAAGAATTGAATTATACAGTCAAGTTAGAGCAGTTTTTTTTTTTATCCGCTTTTGTAAAAAAAACAGATGAAAGCATTTGAGTGCATCAGTTTTGATCTGTTTTTACATTGACCTTCATTATTATAAATGAAAATGTTTAAAAAAACAGATGTTTTGATCCTTTTTTTTTTATAGTGGAAGTAAATGGAAAAATGGATGCACACAAATGCTTCTGTTTCTTTTTCTTCATTTTTTTCATTTTCAAAAAATGTAGTGTGAACCTAGCCTTAGTTGTAAATTTATTTTATTTTATTTTTTTTTCTCATTCTCTTACATACTCTAATAAGATACACTAATTGCTAGTCCAAAATGATACTAAATGTTTAAAAAAATAGACTGTAGCATCATAGTGCCAAGTTAGCAATTTGTGTCTATACATCTAAACATTACATTGCCTAACACTATTTTAAAGCAACTGTTAATAGAACAATGTCTATGGGCATAAGTTGACAATACAGCTCAAAGATGCCACCTACAGGCATTAGTGTATTCCTTTTTACTTTGTCAGTTAATGGATAAAAAAATTGGGATTCACAGTGTATGTTCTACCTTCACACTAAATGCTCATACAGGTTAGATCAGGGTCCCCAAACTTTTTACATAGGGAGCCAGTTTCACTGACTCTCATACCGCTAGAGGGCCGGACTATATGCTGCTCCTATTTCTGGTACGCGGGGAGCTGTTGCAGCTGGAGGGTGGTGCAGACGGCTGCCACGCTGAGACACTGTCTCTCCTCATGAGGAGGAGGTGGAGTGGAGGATCATACTGCTCATCTGTCTCTGGTCCGTGGGAGGAGCATTTGGGGTAGTTTAGGATGGTGGAGTTGTAGTTCTACCACAGCTACACAAGAGCATGCTGGGAGCTTTAGTTCTACCACAGCGACACAGGATCATGCTAGGAGTTGTTGTTCTACCACAGCCAGACATACATATATTCACCCACACAGCAGTAGCTCTGCCCATGAGGAAGAGTTGGAGCGGAGGATCATAATGTTCACCAGTCTCTGGTCTGGGGGTTATTAGGTTGATGCCAGCAATGCTGTCTCTGTCGTGAGGGGGCTGGGGGTTGGGGGGGGGAGGTTCTCGTCTGCATTTGTTGGCTGGGAGATACTGTGGGGGATGGGGGATGGTGCCAGGCTGCAGTGATATGTCCGGGGGAGAGGAGGTTTCTCTTTGCTGTCTCTCAGCAAGGCTCTCGCACCGAGGCAGGAGCCGGATAAATGGTCTCAGGGGGCTGCATGTGGCCCGTGGGCTGTAGTTTGGGGACCCCTGGGTTAAGGGATTAAACCTGAATAAATAAAAGCTGTAATCTGATTTGTCATTCATGGCAACAATTAGATCCCTTGCACACCATGTTTGAAGTAGGCTCAATATATATCCTTTTTTTTTTTCAAAGGGAGAATGAAATCTCAGTACAGTCTGTAATAAAGTTATATATTATGTACATGACTTTGGTATTGTAGAGTAGGTGCAAGACCAACATACCCTACCCCCACCCGCCAGCCCCCCTTCCCACCTTTCCATCTTAAGGCTATGTTCACAGTACGTAAAACTACGGCCATTGTTGCCGATGGCAACAACGGCCGTAGTTTTTGTGCAGTGGAACACAGCCTATTAAGCAATGGCATCCCGGCCGGAGCGTACACAGATCGTATACGCTCCGGCCGGGATCTGTGCGGCCCCGCAAATAACTGACAGGTCAGTTTTCTGCGGCGGCTCCGGCCGCTCGCTTCAATGTGTGCTATGGGAAGCTCTGATGCGGGCACGTGCTGATGCGACCGCATCAGAGCTCCGCGGCCGGAAAGATCATCCAGCCGGTACTTAAGTACCGGTCGAGGTGATCCGGCAAGAGACCGGCCGTTCCGTGACCCGGCCGGGGTCACGGAACGGCCAGTCTCATACGTAGTGTGAACATAGCCTAAATAATGACACGTCACCACCGTTTTGGCTAATTATGGCCACAGCAGCCAATATTTATTTAAACAACAACATACAAATATTATTAATTCAAACAGTTATAAATTGTAATCTTCCTAAAGTGTACCCTACTCTAACCCAGGGGGAGGTCCTTGTAGCTACGTAAGCCTGACACCCACACTAAACATTGACTAATTGTGTATTGCCTCCATCCGCCCAAATGGCCAAAGAAAATCAAAGCCCAAAGGTAAAACAAGGAGGAACAGAAAAGCATCGAAACAGCCAAACACAAAGAAAAAGAAAGGGTGAGCACCACCAACCCCACTGTCATCTTACCGCTCTCCAGCACAGACAGCCCGTCACTTCATCAGAAGCTCATTGCCCTATGCACTGGCCCAGCGTGTATAGGGGGTTACCAATTATATACTATTTTATGCCTTACACTGGCTGTTCCTTTTAGGGTGCTAGTACTTCAAGCACCGTGAATTACAGTTATTTGTGCAAAGAGTTAACTATATTACCTCACTGACATCTGTCCCTCTTTCCAGTTATATACTTCTGTGTATTTTTTATCCCATGTTTGTACCATGTATTCAATTATTGGTCTAAATAAAGAATTATATATTTTGTCTACTTGTGTATAATTTTTTCTTTGGTTAGTATTATGAAAATATGAGTCTACCAAGGAAGGTCAGTAGACTGAAGTGCTAAAAGAAAGAATTCTTTAACCAAACAGAATTTTATCAATGTAACCTTCAGCTATTGTACTTTTACCTTGTATGTTAAATAAGTAAGGCACATTCAGAGTCTTCAATTATTATGATTTATTAGTTCATTGTGACCTACATTTACTATAAGAAAGTCATTTACTATACTGCTCAAAATAAATTTAAATTTTTTAAAAAAAATTGTATTTCCTTTTTTCATTATAATCCAAGAGAAATAATGCTGACAGTTAAAACAAGTTTTCCCTTTAGAGGGTACCTGTCTCTGTCCTAAAAAAAAAATACTTCTGACATGTCAAAGCTCTTTTTTAAAGGTACCCTTTAGGGTAAATAGGTCTAATCTGATACATCATTGGAAATTAAACACATTTCAAATATACAAGGTATATACTTACTAATTCCCCATGTGTCTGATTTGTTTTTATAGCCCATTGCCAGTGATAATGACCATTTATGGCATCCACTATGGTGGTAAGAATTTTCCCACACACAGCCTCCAAAAAAAAGCCAGAAACACCGACACAGATTATATTGGTGTTTTTTTCTGGCATTATCGACTTAAGTTGCCTTTGGTGTTTTTGGGACGAGCAAAAGAAATTGCATTAAACTCTATGTGACAGAAACGCCCTAGTTTGCAGAGAAAAATGCCAAAGCCTCGCCATGCTGCGTTTTGGAAACATAGAGGATTGTCGGCAGAAAAAGACCACTGGGTCCATCTAGTCTGCCCTTTTAGCATTTCCATTCTTATTATCTTAGGATAGATATAGGTTTACCCAAGGCATGTTTAAATTCTGTTATTGTAGATTTACCAACCACATCTGCTGGAAGTTTGTTCCAGGTATCTACTACTCTTTCAGTAAAGTAATATTTTCTCCCATTGCTTCAGATCTTTCCCCAACTAACCTCTCACTGTGTCCTTGTGTTCTTGAGTTCAGTTTTTTACTAAAAACACTTCCCTCCTGAACCTTAATAAGTCCTTTAACATACTTAAAGGTTTTAATCATGTCCCCCCTTTCCCTTCTTTCTACCAGACTATACAGATTCAAATCCCTAAGTTTTTCCTGATATGGTTTATGCCTCCACTCTCGACCGTTTTTGTAGCCCGTCTTTGGACCTATTCTATTTTATTAATATCCTTTTTTAGGTGAGGTCTCCAGAACTGGACACAGTATTCCAGATGTGGTCTCACTAGAGCTCTATACAGAGGGATCACAATCACCCTCTTCCTACTGGTTATACCTCTAGCTATACATCCCAGCATACCATTATATATACAGCCCAGCATAACATTATATATACAGCCCTGCATACGATTCGCTTTCCCCACCGCCTGGTTGCACTGGTGACTCATTTTAAGGCTGTCAGAAATCACTACCCCTAAATCCTTCTCTTCTGAAGTCTTTGCCAACACAGTACTGTCCATGTGATACTCAGATAGAGGATTCCTCCTCCCAAAGTGCATTATTTTACATTTGGAAACATTGAACTTCAATTTCCAATGTTTGGACCACTTGTCTAGCAAAGCTTAATTATTCTCCATATTACTGACACCTACAGAAATATCAACCCTATTGCAGACTTTTGTGTAATCAGCAAACAGACAAACCTTCCTTTCCAAACCTTCTCCTATGTCACTTACAAATATATTAAAAAGAATAGGACCCAGAACAGACACTTGTGGCACATCACTTGTAACCATTCTCTGCTCAGAATATACACCAAGAAACTGCCACAGAGCAAAAACATTTTTAAAAAGGCAGAGGAGATGAAAAAAAAACACCACAAAAACTGCCAAGTGTTGCATTACATAAAATTTCATTGACTCACAACTAACATTTGGCCGCTGCATTTCTGCTCAAATTTGGCCAGTGTGAAACCAGCCTTACACATGCTCAATTCAACAGCAATCTCCTATGTTCTCTTAGAAGTATTGGTAGCTAGTGCCCACTGTGCATGGAGAAATAGAGATTGTGGGAAAGCATATACAACATGCAAGGCAACAGCACGGCCCTAGCTCTGAGAGGAAACTACAAGGTGATCAGATCCATGGGGAGAAGAACAGCACGGTGATGTAAGTTATTTTACCTAACAAAAAAAGTTATCACATTTGTACTCCATTACATTGTGTGTGTGTGGTACAAACCTTTAAGGCTATGTTCACATTCGCATTGTAAAATTATGTCCACCATTTCAATTTAAAATTGTGAGGCCCCTATGGCTAAGACCCCAACACTGTCCCTACCTACTTGCAGTACAGGTCCTAAATGACCGTCTGCAACTGGGCGGCATTCCCTACGCTGCAGTAAGTGCAAAACACAGTAGACAGTAGACACAATGACAGTAGACAAGGCAAAGTCACACAGAAGGACAGGACCATGAAGGCAGCGAGGAACCAGGGACCAAACCAATGGAGGACGAAAGCCAGAGATGCAACAAGGTAAACAAAGAACCAAAAGCCGGAGATAGTAGCAAGAAGAACTAAGGACAAGGCAAGGAACACTGAGAACTAAGCAAGGTAAACAGAACCAAAAGACAAGTAAAAGCAAAAAGGCTGGCAAAGGGATCAGGAAACCAGACAATATGACGAAGGCTGGATCTAGCTGAACAGACTAGCTGGACAAAGCTATTAAGAGCCCAGAGTGAAGGGAGAGACCAATCTATAAGGGAACAGAAGTCCCGGACTCCAAGCTGATAGGTGGAGCAGGAGAAACACACAAGAGAATCACAGAAAGCCAGAGGACAAGGGACCTATCAATCACAACACAGCAGACACAATTAGTGAATAGACCACAGCAAGGAAAGTGCAGGGAGAACTAAGAAAACATGGACCGGATCACAGAAGACATAAGCAAAGAACATAAAACCAGGCACGAACTTAATGCCAAAAGCGCAGTCTTTGGCGCAGAGGTCGGATGTTCACCGCAGAGGGTGGCACTGATGCCTTTTCTGGCACGTTCATGACAAAAATAATAAGAGCCGTTTTTTCAGTCTTTAATGATTTTTATTGAAGTCTATGAAAAGGGTGGGGAAAAAAATCTGTGCGAACAATGTAAAAGAACCATCACTCTTGGCAGTGGCCTTCAAGTTAATGTTTGTATGATTAATCACAGTGAACATCAGCTGTTTAATGTTGTTTGCACAAAGATTTTTTTTTTCACTGTCCTTTCACTGTAATTTGCACAATTTTGAATGGAACTTGAAAATAGCCACACCCAAAAAGTTGGGAAAAATGGTTGTAAATGTAGAACCTAACCTAGGATAATGTACTAGCATCCATCATTGTTATGACGGCCACCGTAGTATATTAAACAACAGCCCTTATTTGATACTCAAAATAACAGCCGTGGTTTTGAGTATCAAATAATGATCGTTGAAAAACACTGAATTTAGCCTTAATGGGTCATTAGCACTGATTTAAGAAAAATAAAAGCAGTGTAACCAGCAAGCTGATTTTTATATCTACATAAAGGATGTGATCAGCTGACAAGTGACTATTTATTTGTTGGCAGTTCATAGGGATATTTACTCTGGGCAATGATTAGTAACAAACATTCCTATAAATGTTTAGCAGGTAAGCGCAGTTGGCCAGTTTGGTGCCCTGGAGGTGGTACTACCACCCTCACTGTACAGGACCGAGACTTCGAGGTAGGGGCTCCACCTGGGGGGTTGGGCGGGCTTAACCCTGGCAGCCGGGGTGACAGGCTTCCTTTAAAAATTATTTCAGGGGACTAGGCAGAAAGCTTAATACAAGGATCTCCAAGGTAATATTTTCCGAAATATTACCTGTACCACATGCCACACCAAAGAGACAGCGGCAGATTAGTAAGGTAAACAAATGGCTCCAGAGCTAGTGTAGGGTAGAGGGGTTTGCGTTCATGGAGAACTACGCCGACTTCTCTGTCAATCACTAACTATACGGTAGGGACAGGCTGCACTTGAATGGGGAGGGTGCAGCTGTGGTGGGGGAGAAGATGGCTAAGGGCCCTATCTGACAGATTATCTGACAGATTTTTTGGAGCCAAAGCCAGGAATAGACTATAAACAGAGAGCAGGTTATAAAGGAAAGACTGAGATTTCTCCTCTTTTCAAATCCATTCCAGTCTTTCCCTTACAAAAATCTGTCAGATAATCTGTTGGTGTAATAGGGCCCTAAGAAGAGCATTTAACCCCTAGACGACCCAGGACGTAGAGTTACGTCATGGAAGCCTGTCACTAGACGACCCTGGACGTAACTCTACGTCCTGGGTGTTTCTCCGGCTATGAAGCGCGCTCCGGAGCGGAGAGCGCTTCACAGCAGGTAGGGGCCGGCTGCAATCAGCAGCCGGGACCTCATCGGTAATGACACGCTGCAGTGATCACGCTGCCGCGTCTCATTAACTCCTTAAACGCCGCGGCGTTTAAGTGTAAGTGACAGGGGGAGTCCCCTGTCACTTACCGATCGGGAACCCCGCAGTGTGACTGCGGGGGTCCCGATTGTTAAAACGGACCGCTGGAGGTCTCTCACCTGCCTCCGTGCGGTCTGATCAGCGATCTGCTGCACTGAGCCTGCACAGGCAGGCTCAATGAGCAGATCGCCGATAACACTGATCAATGCTATGCCTATGGCATAGCAATCATCAGTGTAGAAATCAAAGTATTGAATGTAAAAGTCCCTCAAAGGGACTTCAAATGTGTAAAAAAACAAAAAAAGTTAAAAACACTATTACACTACCCCAAAACCCCTCCCCCAATAAAAGTCGAAATCACCCCCCTTTCCCATTATATAAATAAAACATATAAAAATAAATAAATAAATAAACATGTAATATACCGAAGCGTGCGTAATTGTCCGATCTATTAAAGTATAACAAGCGTCATTGCGAACGGAGAACAGCGTAGACGAAAAGAGGGAAAAAAGTGCGCAGATTACCATTTTATGTTACATTATATATATAAAAAAATTCATAAAAAGTGATCAAAACGTCCAATCTTCACAAATATGGTGTTAATAAAAAACTAGAGATCATGGCGGAAAAAATTACACCCCATACAGCCCCATAGGGGAAAAAATAAAACCGTTATAAGCGTCACAATAGGGCCATTATATTATTAACTAATTGCCAAAAAAAAAGGATTTAATTAAAAAAAATATATAACATTAGAGAATCTATGTAAACCTGCAGATGGTTGTGTTCGGACTGACCTATAGAATAATTGTATCATGTCGCTTTTACCATATAGTGCATTACATAGACACAGGAACCCCCCAAAGGTTACCATATTGCATTCTTTTTTACAATTTCACCTATTTATATCTTCATAAATAATATATTTGGAATTCCATCATACATGTTATGGTAAAATGAAAGACGCCATTACAAAGTACAACTATTCCTGTAAAAAACAAGCCATTACATGGCCTGTAGATAGAAAACTGAAAGTGCTGGAGCTCTTAGAAGGGGAGGAGGGAAAAACGAAAGCGCAATGATCAAAATTTGCGCGGTCCACTGGGTCATTTTGGGCCTGGTCCTCAAAGGGTTAAACTAGGGGCCGGGGGGGAGGGCAACTACAATATAGTAGGTGAAGACAGAGTAGATGGAGAGCTGAGGCTAGATTATGAAACTGGAGGTGGAACGGCGCGAGGGGATAGAAAAGTCACTAGTGATAAGAGTAAAGGAAATATGGTACATTAGTACATTAAGTATTGGTATACCAATGCTAGAAGGCTCACTAATAAAGCTGAGGAATTAGAACAGATAATGGTGGAAGAGGAATACGATATAGTGGGGATAAGCAAGACATGGCTGGATGAGAGCTATGGCTGGACGGCTAATCAGCAGGGTATAGCCTGTTCAGAAATTATTGTAAAAATAGGAAAGGGAAGGGGGGCTGTCTATATGTTAAATTCTGTCTTAAGCCAATTCTGCGGGAGGATATGAGTGATGATAATGGGGAGTCTTATTCGGTGGAAATAAGGGGAGGGAGGAAGAATAATACAATAATAAAACTTATAAGAATTAGTAATACGTCTTCAAGTATAGTGAAAGATCCAAAAAATCCCCTAATAAGACAAATAGATAAGGCTGCGAAGCAGAGTAAAGTCATTATTATGGGGATCTTTAACTACCAATAACTGGAAAGCAGAAACCTGCAGCTCCAGCAAGGGAAGCAGATTTTTTGAAATAGTAAAACACAATTACCTTTCCCAACTAGTACAGGAACCAACAAGGGTGGGGTGGCGCTGCTGGGCTTAATTCTAACCAATAGGCCAGTCAGAATATAAAATGTAGAAGCAATGTAGAAGCATTCAGACTACTAAAACAAGAAGGTAGTGGGGAAGCTTTGAGCAATTATAGGCAGAAGAATAAACTGTGTGTAAAAAAAAAATTGCCACAGATAGCAAAAAGAATCCCAAAATGTTTTCCACCTATATAAAAATAAGAGACTTAAAACAGAAAATGTTGGTCCCCTCAAAAAAATCTGAGTGAAATGGTGGAGGGGGGGGGGGGGTGAGGAAAAGGCCAGTCTACTAAATAGATTCTTCTCTACTGCATTAACAGAGAAGAATCCAATAACAGATGACATGACTAAAGATGATGTAAATCCATAAATCTCACCAGCCTAACACAACAAGAAGTGAAGTGAAGCCTTAAAAAACATTAAAATCCATAAATCACCAGACCCAGATGGCACCCATCCCAAAAAACTGTGTTAGACAGACCCTTATTCATAATATTTAAAGCGTAACTATAAAATATTTTGACCATTTAGTTTTAGTTAGCTTAGGTCATGATAAGAATTTTTGCAATATACATTAATAAGCTTAAATGAACAGTTTTTTCTAAAATACATAAAGCTTAATGTGCTCTGAGCCCTGTGTCTGCCTCTGTGTTATTTGTGGACACGCCCCTCCCTGGAAATCTGTCCTGTGTAGCAGCTTTGTATGGACTCTGGCAGCAGCATCAGATAACAGCCCTGACACAAACAGAAACAAAACCTCCTCCCCCACCTCCTTCACTTAGCAGCACGTTCTCCCCCCTTCCCTCACAGAGGTCACTTAGCAGAGCTGATGTCCCGGGTGTTGTGTGAGGAGCAGTGCAGGGGAGGAGCTGGGTGGAAGGACAAGTACCCAGTGCTTCAACCAGGAGGGACATGCCAGCCATGACTCCAATGTACTGCATGAGGGAGATTGAGGGGAGGACTACAAGTCCCAGCACAACTCAGCTGTAGTCCTTCTATAGTACATATAACATTCACTATCATATGTCTGCAGCAGGTGCCCCCACCTCCATGGCTGACAGTGTTATGAGAGCTGATGACTGTATCTAATCCCACTGTGTGTGATACCATCTGCTGGGGCTCTGTATCTAATCTTACTGTGTCATACTGTATGCTGGGCACTATCTGATCCCACTGTGTGTTATACCATTTGCTAAGGTGCTGGTCAGTGAATGGAGGGACCCAGCAAGGGAGATGTCAGGGAGGAGGCCACGAAGAAAAATTCATTTATTCTTCATAGCCAAACAACTGGGGATATCTCAGCAAGCGCACACACTATTAACACAGTTTAGGGCTCCTTTTAAAGGGTAACAAAGGGGTTTTTATTTGAAAAATTTCATTTTTTGGCTACCTAAATTATAGTTACAATTCAAGTATAGATGAAAGTAACGGCAACTCACCAACTTGATTAAAAGGTATTTATTCACTACGGCAGGTAACAGAGCCTCATGAGCCCGTTGAAGCGCAGTAGCGTGAAACGATCGTAGCTCCTCCTTGTGGAATTGCACTTTGTCTGTTACCTGCCGTATTGAATGAAGCGCCTTTTAATCAAGTTGGTGAGTTGCCGCTACTTTCATCTATACTTGAATTGGATCGTATGTGACTACAGCTGAGCACCACCTGTGATGGGATGGACTGTTGGTTCAGACTGCTGAGCTCACTGTTTGCATTGTAGTGACCGGAGTGCCCGCTACTCTACTACTGCTATTTAAATTATAGTTATGCTTTAAAGATTTAAAAATGACAGGGATTGTTTTAACTGACTGGCGCATAGCTAATGTGGTACCAATATTCAAGAAGGGGTCAAAAAGTGATCCTGGAAACTATAGGCCTGTAAGTCTAACAACTATAGTGGGTAAAGCATTTGAGGGTTTTGAGATGCTATAGTGAAGTATCCTAAGTAAAATAATCTTAGGACACAGCACCAGCATCGTTTTATAGACTGGACCTGGGGGACTATGTGGATGTTGTGTTTGTGGACTTTTCAAAAACATTTGACATGAAAAGTTGGTCTATAAAATGAGGATGCTGCTCCTAGGAGAAAAGTATAAGTATAGGAAACGGAGGGTGGTCATTAATGGAACATTATCAGATTGGTTAACAATTATCAGTGGGGTATCACAGTATTGGGTCCACTTCTTTTTATTATGTTTATTGATGATATTGTAGAGGAGAATCTACATATTTTTACAGACTAGAGTCTACAGATTTGCCAATGATGCTAAACTTGGTCAAGTAAAATCACCACAGAAGAGGATAATATAATACAGAGGGATTTGGAGAAGCTGGAAGCTTGGGCAGACAAATGGCAAAAGAAGTTTAATGTGGATAAATGTAAGGTTATGCACTTGGGCAGTAAAATTAATAAGTACAGTTATGTGCTAAATAATAAAACACTGGATAACACTGCTTTTTAAAAGGACCTGAGGGTATTGTGGACAGTAAATTCAACTTTGGTGTTCAGTGCCAGGCAGTGGCTGTCAGGGCTAATATAATTATGAAATGCATCAAAAGAGGCATAGACGCTAAAGATGAGAACATAGTTTTGCCTCTTTATAAATCACCACATATGGAATATGGAATGTACAGTTTTGGGCACCGGTATCTAAAAAGTGCATGGCCGAACTGAACCGGGTGTACAGGAAGGGCGACCAAGGTCATTAAGGGAGTGGGTGGGTTACAGTACCAAGACAGATTATCAAGCTTGGGTCTATTTAGTTTTGAAAAAAAGACACCTTAGGGTCAATCTGATCACAATGTACAAATATATGAATGGACAGTACAGAGATCTTTTTACACCTAGGCCTGTAACCATGACAAGGGGGCATCCTCTACATCTAGAGAAAAGAAGGTTTTACCATCAGCACAGACGCAGATTCTTTACTGTACTAGCAGTAAGTATAACACATTACTTACCTGTCTATCCCAGTTTTTAAACTACCAAAAATCAATTTGTTGGGGGGGGGGGGGTTGCTCTGTATTGTGTTTTTGTTCTTCCTGGTTTGGAATTTCCCAGAATGCAATGCTTTCCCTCAGCTGACCATTACAGCCCCCCACCCACACAATCAGTAAAATTAGTGCAGCAGCTGCTTCTGGCCAGTTAGAGATGGTGAATCAGTCAGAGGATTGGGGGATCCAGCCAAGCCTCCTGGGACATCACCCCCTGCCACCTATCTGCATCATCAGCAAACACACACAATGTGAGATAGAGGCATGGAAGATTTGTCTCCTAGGAGGGTATAGCAGCAGGAGCAGGAGATAATGTGAATTGGCACAGGGGCCATTTTTCTTCACTTCCTGGATTTCTATCAGCTACCAGTGTGGCAGAACCGTACACGTATAGTAATACATTGTATAGACACATCTATATAACTTTTACTAAGGCTGGGTTCACACTACGTATATTTCAGTCAGAATTGTGGTCCTCATATTGCAACCAAAACCAGGAGTGGATTGAAAACACAGAAAGGCTCTGTTCACACAATGTTGTAATTGAGTGGATGGCTGCCATTTAATGGCAAATATTTGCTGTTTTTTTTAAACAACGGCTGTTATATTGAAATAATGGCAGTTATTTACTGTTAAATGGCGGCCATCCACTCAATTTCAACATTGTGTGAACAGTTCCTTTCTGTCTTTTTAATCCACTCCTGGTTTTGGTTGCAATATTAGGACCACAATACTGACTGAAATATACGTAGTGTGAACCCAGCCTAATGTATTTTTAATAGAAAACAAGTTTTTCTTATCCAGAGTTCCCCTTTAAGGGTCTGTTAACACGTACATACTCGCTGCGTATTTAACGCTGCTAGTTTCTCGCACATAAATCCACAGTAATACTGATTGCTATCAAGTCAATGTATGTGTATTCGCACTGCGTGTTTGGTGCGATTTTTACATGCGAGTTTTGATTTTCACAGGCGAGTTTAACACCACAAAAAAAGCAGCTACTTTCGAGCGAGTTTGATGCAAGTTCTGTGCGAGTTTTACGCAGCGAGTCTGTGCGTGTGAACAGACTCTAAATAAGTTCAAGGGAACTTTTCTTGAAAAATATAATACTACAACTTATGGGCACTAGATTTCCTGTGATAGGATGTTGATCCAGGGATTACTCTCACTGGCATTTTGGAGTCAGGATAGGAATTTTTCCCACTGTGATGGATTAATTGGCATCTGCCTCATAAGGGTTTTTGCCTTTCACTGGATAAACAGAGTAATACTGTAGGTTGAACTTGATGGACTCTTGTCTACTTTCAACCTTAATAACTATGTTACTATGATGCAGTTTTCTGCCTGCTCCATCTCTTTTGATATTCCTCTTGCACTGCACTGCTATCAGACTACATTTCCTAGTAGTCTTTGCGATGCACCTTCAGAAAGTCCTGTCTCTCCCACCCCATAACCCCACCCCAGGGACAAGGAATTTTGGTGCCCTAGGCAGAGAAGGCAAATGGCGCCCCCCCCCCATGTATATATATCTCCTGTTTGCTTCCCCTAGTATTATATAGACCCTGTTTGCTTCCCCCAGTAGTATATAGACCCCCTGTTTGCTTCCCCCAGTAGTATATAGACCCCCTGTTTGCTTCCCCCAGTAGTATATAGGCCCCCCGGTTTGCTTCCCCCAGTAGTATATAGACCCCCTGTTTGCTTCCCCAGTTGTATATATATCCCCTGTGTGCTGCCCCGAGTTGCATATATTTTTATGTATATATATTTATGCATATACACACAGACACACACATTTATGTACAGTATATACACGTATGTATACACACACACTCTCTTTTGAATACACACACTCTTATGTATACACACACACTCTTATGTACACATACGCACAGACACAAAACAGCTACCTCTCAGTGTGACACACACACACACACACACTCTTATGTACACACACACTCTTATGTACACACACACAGACACAAAACAGCTACCTCTCAGTGTGACACACACACACACTCTTATGTACACACACACTTATGTACGTACACACACAGACACAAAACAGCTACCTCTCAGTGTGACACACACACTCTTATGTACACATACACTTATGTACACACACACACACAGACACAAAACAGCTACCTCTCAGTGTGACACACACACACACACTCTTATGTACACACACTTATGTACACACACACAGACACAAAACAGCTACCTCTCAGTGTGACACACACACACACTCTTATGTACACACACACTTATGT
Source organism: Dendropsophus ebraccatus (assembly GCF_027789765.1). Taxonomy (NCBI): domain Eukaryota; kingdom Metazoa; phylum Chordata; class Amphibia; order Anura; family Hylidae; genus Dendropsophus; species Dendropsophus ebraccatus. The sequence goes on along the minus strand of NC_091456.1, from coordinate 86,088,214 downwards.
ATACACACACACAGACAGACACAAAACAGCTACCTTTCAGCTAGGTGTGTGGAGCTTGCACTTTCTCTCCTCTCCGACCTGGGACTGTCATGGAGGGGTCTGGCCAGGGCCGGGACAAGGAATTTTGGTGCCCTAGGCAGAGAAGGCAAATGGCGCCCGCCCCCCCAATGTATATATATCTCCTGTTTGCTTCCCCTAGTAGTATATAGACCCCGTTTGCTTCCCCCAGTAGTATATAGACCCCCTGTTTGCTTACCCCAGTAGTATATAGACCCCCTGTTTGCTTCCCCCAGTAGTATATAGACCCCCTGTTTGCTTCCCCCAGTAGTATATAGACCCCCTGTTTGCTTCCCCAGTTGTATATATATCCCCTGTGTGCTGCCCCGAGTTGCATATATTTTTATGTATATATATTTATGCATATACACACAGACACACACATTTATTATTATTTATTATTATTATTATTATTTATTTATAAAGCGCCCTTAGTTCCAGAGCGCTATACAATAGATAGGCAACAGGCAGGAACAATACAAGATCAGAAAACATTACATGAAGGCAAAAGACAGACTGGTACATGGGGGAAGAGGACCCTGCCCGCAAGGGCTCACAATCTATGTACAGTATATACACTTATGTATACACACACACACTCTCTTATGAATACACACACTCTTATGTATACACACACACTCTTATGTACACACACACACAGACACAAAACAGCTACCTCTCAGTGTGACACACACACACACTCTTATGTACACACACACACAGACACAAAACAGCTACCTCTCAGTGTGACACACACACACACACACACTCTTATGTACACACACACTTATGTATACACACACTCTTATGTAAACACACACTCTTATGTACACACACACAAAACAGCTACCTCTCAGTGTGACACACACACACACACTCTTATGTACACACACACTTATGTATACACACACTCTTATGTACACACACACTCTTATGTACGTACACACACAGACACAAAACAGCTACCTCTCAGTGTGACACACACACACTCTTATGTACACACACACTTATGTACACACACACACACAGAAACAAAACAGCTACCTCTGAGTGTGACACACACTCTTATGTACACACACACACACACACAGACACAAAACAGCTACCTCTCAGTGTGACACACACACTCTTATGTACACACACACTTATGTATACACACACACAGACACAAAACAGCTACCTCTCAGCTAGGTGTGTGGAGCTTGCACTTTCTCTCCTCTCTGACCTGGGACTGTCAAGGAGCGGTCTGGCTGATGATGATGATGATGCAGAAGTAATGAGCAGCTGACAGGAGAGGCCCAGGCACACACTTCCTGGTCCCCCTGTGTGGTCTCTGCAGGCTGCCGTTCCTCACCTCCTCCTCCCTGGCCCGACAGCTGAGCAGCTCCCAGAGCCTGGAGGATGTGCAGCAGGGGATGTGAGTAATGCTGCCCCCATGCTGGTGTCCTGCACCAGGTCAGAGCCTCCAGGCAAAGGGAGCTCAGCCAGAGCAGTGTCCGGGCAGGAGCCCTGTGGAGCAGCAGCTGAAGACTCACAGACCTGTGTATCTCAAGGCAGGGGGCTGATGTTATCAGCTCCTGTATGCTGCTTCCGGGTTCGGTCGGGTGGCGCCCCCTGCTGTTTGGCGCCCTAGGCCATCACCTACCCTTGCCTACTCTTTGTCCCGGCCCTGCCCCACCCTCACCTGCCCTGAATTCAGCTCCTAGGATATAGAAGAAAAAAGGCAGATCTCTTCACCGGGTGATATGCAAACATATCACCTGACCAGGTTGTGTTATGACACAACCACAATAACAGCACGTTGCAGCAACAGGGTTAGTACCAAATACCATACAATGGTCCAAGGTAAATATGTACAGAAATATACAAAAATATACCCTTAGTGCATGCCGGTTTTGTTCATTTTTTACTTTTAGCAAACCCCAAGCAACATCAACTTTTTTTTTTCATCCCCAGAATACCTCTTTAACCCATAGCCGCACCATGCAGTTATAGTACGTCCTGGCAGGAGGTTAGTTTCCGCACCAGGACGTACTATAACTTCCCGGCTCCCGGTGCTCATTGTTTATGTAAACAGTGACCGGGAGCTGATAGCTGACAGTTTAGTGAAGCCGTTCCTGGACCCCCAGCAGGGGTCCAGGAAAGGCAATCACCGGCATCAGGGGATCGGTAACGATCCACTGATGCTGGTGCACAGTCAGCAGTAACCCCCGGGTCCCGGTCTCTGCTGAGGTCCGGGACCGGTCGAAGCTGGGGCAGAGATCCCTCCCTCTCCTCCTCCCCTGCCTCTGATGACCCCCCCCCCCCCCACGATCGGAGCCCCCCCCCCACGATCGGAGCCCCCCCCGCACTTGATCGGCGCCCCCCCCTCCCCCCGCGATTCCCGCGGCCCCCCTGGGATCGGCACCCCCGTCCGCGGTAGCCACGCCCCCACCCGCGATAGCCACGCCCCCTGGTCCCGGGACTCACCCTGAGCTCAGGGATCCAGGGACGGCCTCCTCCTGGGAAGCATGTGACCAGCGTTTGTCCAATGACGCTGGTCACATTGCTTCTCTGTGCTGTGATTGACAGCTCTGTGATCAGAGCTGTCAATCACAGTGTCTGACAGTGAGGACCAGAGGCTGGATGCAGGGTCTGATCCCCCACTAGCTGAATGCTATGTAAGGAGATCAGAGCCTGCATCCACATAGTGTATACACAAAACACACACACATAATAAATACCCCCTCCCCTGTGATCTCCCAGTGATAAGGGAGATCTTAGTCAGCGTCAGTTAGAAAGCGCCAGTCAGTGTCCGTTAGTAATCGTTAGTCAGTGTCCGTTAGTAACCGTCAGTCAGTGTCTGTTAGTAAGTGTCAGTCAGTGTGCATTAGTAAGCATCAGTCAGTGTCTGTTAGTAAGCGTCAGCCAGCAATCGTTAGTCAGTGTCCGTTAGTAAGCGTCAGTCAGTGTCCGTTAGTAATCGTTAGTCAGTGTCCGTTAGTAAGCGTCAGTCAGTGTCCTTTAGTAAGCGTCAGTCAGTGTCCGTTAGTGTCAGTCAGCGTGCATTAGTAAGCACCAGTCAGTGTCTGTTAGTAAGCGTCAGTCAGTGTCCGTTAGTAATCGTTAGTCAGTGTCCGTTAGTAAGCGTCAGTCAGTGTCCATTAGTAAGCGTCAGTCAGCGTCCGTTAGTGTCAGTCAGCGTGCATTAGTAAGCACCAGTCAGTGTCTGTTAGTAAGCGTCAGCCAGCGTCCGTTAGTAATCGTTAGTCAGTGTCCGTTAGTAAGCGTCAGTGTCCGTTAGTAATCGTTAGTCAGTGTCCGTTAGTAAGCGTCAGTCAGTGTCCATTAGTAAGCGTCAGTCAGCGTCCGTTAGTGTCAGTCAGCGTGCATTAGTAAGCACCAGTCAGTGTCTGTTAGTAAGCATCAGTCAGCGTCCGTTAGTAACCGCCAGTGTCTGTTAGTAAGCATCAACGTCCGTTAGTGTCAGTGTCTGTTAGTGTAATTCAGCGTCCGTTAATAAACATCAGCCTTCGTTAGTGTCAGTAAACGTCGTTGCATTTACTGCTACAGTAGGAGTGCACACACAGACAGAGGTGCTCCTTCTCTTCTGAGCTGTGTTGTGCGTCCGTACAATTTTTTACGTTCACAAATTGGGTATTTTCTTACTCAGGAGAAATTGCTTTACAAATTTTGGGGGGCTTTTGCTTCTCCAAGCTTTTTGGAATTTGGAAAATTTGGGGTTTCACTAACGTGTAAGTGTGAAAAATGTGATTTTTAATGTTCATGGGCCCCTTTTGCAAAAAACTGTGAAAAACTTGTGGGGTCAAAATGCCCACTGTACCCCTTGTTACGTTCCTTAAGGGGTGTAGTTTTCAAATTGGTGTCACTTGTGGGGGGTTCCCACTGTCTCAGCACTAGGGGGCTCTGTAACTGTAACATGGTCTCCTACATTTATTCCAGCCAAATCCACGCTCCAAAATCCAAAGGGTGCTCCCTCTCTTCTAAGCCATGTTGTGCGCTTGTGCAACACTTTATGTCCACAAATGGGGTATTAATAAAAACTGCAGATTCAGAGGAATAAATGTTTTATTACATTTTACTTTTTATAGCTGGTTTGGTATGAAAAAAATAGGATTGAATTGGGATCTCTGCAAAGAAAGTGGAAATTTTTACTTTCCACACTTTCTTTGAAATTATTCCTGTGAAATGCGTAAAGGGTTAAAAAACTGTATGAATGTCAATTTGAATACTTGAAAGGGTGAAGATTTCAAAATGGGGTGAATTATGGGCGTTTTCTAGTAAACAGGCCTCTAGAATATGCTTCAAAACTGATCTGGTCCCTAAAAAAATCTGAGTTTAAATTTTCACAAAAATTTTGAAAGTTGCTACTAAACAATTACGTCTCTAAAATCCCCCAAAAAAGTTAAAGCATGTTCACCAAATGCTGCCAATATAAAGTAGACTTGTTATAGATATGAATTAATCAATAATTTATGTGGTATAACTATCTTCCTTATTGACAGAAACTTTCAAATTTAGAGAAATGCAATAATTTTTACATTTTTCACAACATTTTGGAGTTTTTCACAAAAAAACGCTAAAGGTATCGATCCAAATTTACCACTAACATAAAGTAGAATATGTCACGAAAAAACAATCTTGGAATCACAAGGATTGATAAAAGCATTCCAAAGTTACAGAGGCATAAAATGACACGTCATATTTGAAAAATTTGGCTGTGTCATAAATGCCAAAACTGGCTGTGTCCCCTAAGGGTTAAAGGAGAAGTACAGCGAAATTTTTTATTAAAGTATTGTATTGCCCCCTCAAAAGTTATACAACTCACCAATATACACTTATTGCAGGAAATGCACATAAAGTGCTTTTTTCCCTGCACTTGCTACTGCATCAAGGCTTCACTTCCTGGATAAAATGGTGATGTCACGACCTGACTCCCAGAGCTGTGTGGGCTGTGGCTGCTGGAGAGGATAATGGCAGGGGGACATTGCGGGACACAAGGCACTGGAGGGACACTGAGCATACCCAGCCAGATTTAGTAAGAGTAATAGTTGAGCTATTACCTACTCTATCCAATCAGATTACAAAAATCAGATCACTGTAATAAGGCTTGTTGGAAACTGAAAGGAGTAATGTGATTGGTTGCTGTGCTGCACCTCATGTCTGCACTGGATTGTATACACAAGACTCACAGTGCTCTGTGACAGACATCTCTGTAGAGCCATTCCAGAAAGGTCTGCACAGTGTCTTGAGGTAATATTTTAGCACATAACTCATCCCTGATTAAGCATTTAGGTTTCCTCAGTACATACATGTGTTCACATAATGTAGTCTTGTAATATAATGGATTCTGAGGACACTCATTATTGTCAGTAACTGCAGCTATAAATATACAAAGAATTGCCAATGTCTTTCCAGTCATCTGTTGCCTACTGGATAGATAGATAGATAGATAGATAGATAGATAGATAGATAGATAGATAGATAGGAGATAGATAGATAGATAGATAGATAGATAGATAGATAGATAGATAGATACAGACTTTGTAGTAAAATAGGTCAGTGTACAGTATTAGTAAGTTTACTCACTGTATATACTGACAGCAGCTCCCTGTGTACCTCATAGAGCTAATATCAGACTCCCCTCCTCCAGGCTGTACTGTTCTGCTCTGTGGTGTTTCTGCCCTTAAGATGGCCGACATGGAGGAGCATGTGACCATGCGGCACCCCCCCAGGGTCCTCCGTAGACACATACAGGCTCAGTGGTGGACATTGTGTGGTATGGCACAGTCACATGCTCCTCCATGTCAGCCATTTCATGAACAGAAACATCACAGAGCAGGGCAGCCCAGCCTGAAGGGGGGGGGAGGCTGATTTTAGCTCTATGAGGTACACAGGGAGCTGCTGTCAGTATATACAGTGAGTACAGTTACTAATAATGTACACTGACCTATTTTACTTTAAATTGGCCAACCCCTTTAAAGCAAAAGAAACTTTATTCCATCAAAGTGTTTCCATAGGCAACATTCCAGCTGCTTCACACAAGCTTGAAAATGGCCGCATGAGGCAGCAGAAAAGTTGTGTTTCAAATCACTTTGATGGAATAAAGTTCTTTTAGCTTCACTGATACGGTGTGCTGTGGTGATCAAATTCCTGTCTGGCGGACCTTTACCAGTGTTATCTCCCTGCTTGTACTCACTGGAATTATTTCAGCAATTTTGGATAAGCTGCTCTCCTGGATTGCACAAAGATAGATAGATAGATAGATAGATAGATAGATAGATAGATAGGAGATAGATAGATAGATAGATAGATAGATAGATAGATAGATAGGAGATAGATAGATAGATAGATAGATAGATAGGAGATAGATAGATAGATAGATAGATAGATAGATAGGAGATAGATAGATAGATAGATAGAGTGACAAATATCAGAGATAAAGATGAGACAAAGATACAGCAAGACAGAGAGACACAGGGAGGGCGTGGGGGGCTGTCCCCGGGGTAAGGTTTGGTAGGGATGCAAGCACAGGGCGTTATTCTGACAGAATGTATTTCTGTAAGTGATAAATAACTTCTTACCCCAGAATAAGAAGTCTAAACACAACAGGATGGAACCTAGGCTGTGGGGCATCAACTTCTGTAGTGGATTATAATAGGGGCGTTCCGGGCGGCAGCCCGGGGCCCTGAGCTCCTGGGGGGCCCATGACCACCCAAAAAGACTTATACTTTCAGTGGTGTACTGTCTCCTGGCTACACTTCCGCCATGATTTGCAAAAATCACAGGTTTTTTTATGGCAATTTTGCACAAATCAGGACATCATGACATTATCTATACTATACTATGAACACCAGGCTAGTGCTGCCATAGTTACAGTGGGGTGGGGGGGCCCAGGCTTGGTGAACAGCCCGGGGCCTGTGGTAAAGTTAATCCGCCCCTGATCGACTTACATTGGCTATGTGCAGGAGTGAGGGAGTGAGAGTATGGCCCTTCTCCCACGTTCTGTGCGCAGTCAATAAATACATACAGTGAGTTCCAGATTTTCACGGTACTGCGAGGATTTAAACTGATTTCGGCTCCCAGCATCATAATGATACATGATGTTGGGAGTTCTGTGAATCCAGTCCCAAGCACATGTTCGGTGAATGGACCACAGAAAGTGTGAATGCCCCCTAATTAAAGTGCACAAAGCACTTTAACCCTTAGAGGACTAGGCCAATTTAAATTTTTGCGGTTTCGCTTTTTCCTCCTTGTGCTTAAAAGGCCATAGCACTTGCATATTTTCACCTAGAAACCCACATGAGCCCTTATTTTTTGTGCCACTAATTGTACTTTGCAATGACAGGCTGAATTTTTGCATAAAGTACACAGCAAAACCAGAAAAAAAAAAAATGTGTGGTGAAATGGAAAAAAATGCTGTTCAGCCTGGGGTAAAACTGGCTTTTTATATATGTTCCTCAAGTAGGTATGATTAAAATGATATGTAACTTTTATTTTATTAAAATCGCTCTAATACTATGCTTATAGCGCTTTTATCCTTTGGTCTATGGGGCGGTCTGAGGTGTAATTTTTTGCGCCATGATCTGTACTTTCTATTAGTACCTTGACTGCACATGTGCAACTTTTTGATCGCTTTTTATTACAATTTTTTTGGATTTGATGTGACCAAAAATGCACAATTTTGCACTTCGAAATTGTTTTGCGCTTTTTACCGTGCAAGATCAGGAATGAAATAAATTTATAGTTTGGGCGATTACACACGCGACAATATAAAAAAAATGTTTATTTATTTTAATTTCTAAAATGGGAAAAAAGGGGGTGATTCAAACTTTTATTAGGGGAGTTATTTTTTTAATTAATAATAAAACTTTTTTTTTTTTTTTACACACATATACTAGAAGCCCCCCTGGGGGACTTCTAGTATATGCACACTGATCTCTCATTGAGATCTATGCAGTATAGTTACACTGCATAGCTCAATGAGATAAGCACTCTATTGCTTTCGGCTGCTGCAGCCGAAAACAATAGAATGCCGTGCCGGGATCAACGCCATTACGGCGCAAACCCCGGGTGGCTCCAGAAGTGGGGATCGCTCCTCCGTGAACACGTCGCAGGGGGGCGATCCCCCCACTAGACACAAGGGAAAAGCTGCTTTTTAAATGCAGCTGTCAACTTTGACAGATGCATTTAGAAGCTAATTAGCGGGCACGGCGATCGGACAGTGCCCGCTAATAGCCTCTGTCCCGGGCTGCATGAAGTACCCAGGACCGCGTCGGTTCACAGTGGGGCGGCCGCGCGGCCAGCCAATGGAGCCAAAGTACTATGGTTTTCTATGTTATCACACTGCATACTGGTGTGTACCTATTGTGACCAGTACCCTGTGAAATCCTATGGTTGTTGTTTCTTTGTCTATATAGTAACCAATGATGTATGTGATTTTATATAAATAATTATATTACATTAGTGCTATAAAGATGAATTGTTTCTCTACTTGATTGTGATGTTGATCTATTTGTAGGATATATAGTTTGGGGTCTTAATACCCTAAATGGTGATACATTTTGAGGGGACAGCTATTTTCTTTGCATGTGAACTGTCAACTGACTGAAACTGTGAATGTTCTCTTTAGAAAAATCCATGGCAGCTCTCCACAAGATTCTCTGCAGAAATTCTCTATAGTATTAACTATAGCAACTATAGTTTCTGCAGCAATCTGGGTATAGCAGTCTGTCTCGCCACTAGATGCTGCATTTAATTCACCAATAGCTTTATTGTGCTACCAGTTATGCAGTATGTGATGAATCAAAGTTTCAGGACCCTCAGTCACAGCAGAGAGTTTATTCCAGGAAGGGATCACCAAATAATCACATACTCACTCTCAACATTCTTATGCTGACCAGGGGCGGTCTTGGCATTTCTGGGGCCCCAACGAATTTATGTCTGGGCCCCCCCCCCTCGACACGCACTCCACAACAATAGACCGCTGTGTGCTGCCCCCAGTAATATATACCCCTTGTGCGCAGCTGCCAGTACTATATAACCCTTGTGTGCTGCCCCCAGTAGTATATAACCCTTGTGTGCTGCCCCCAGTAGTATATACCCCTTGTGTGCTTCCCCCAGTAGTGTATAGATGCCTGTGTGTTCCCCTAGTTATATATAGCCCCCCTTGTGCTCCCCCAAAATTATATAGACCCCCTGTGTGCTGTCCGTTGTATATAAACCCCCTGTGTGCTGCCCCTAGTCGTATATACCCTGTGTGCTGCCTCCAGTTGCATATACCCCCTGTGTGCTCCCATTCTAGTATATAGACCCCCTGTGTGCTCCCCCACTTGTATATAGCTCCCCTGTGTGCTCCCTCAGTGGTGTATAGCCCCCCTGTGTGCTCCCCCACTTGGATATAGATCTCTTGTGTGCTCCCCCACTTGGATATAGACCCCTGTGTGCTCTTCCAGTAGTATATAAACCCCCTGTGTGGTCCCCCCAGTAGTATATAGACCCCCTCTGTGCTCCACCAGTATTATATAGATCCCTGTGTGCTCCCCCAGTAGTATATAGACCACTGTGTGCTCCTCCAGCAGTATATAGACCCCTTGTGTGCTGCCCCCAGTTATATATAGACCCCCTGTGTGCTCCCCCAGTTATATATAGACCCCCTGTGTGCTGCCCCCAGTAGTATATAGACCCCCTGTGTGCCCCCCCAGTAGTATATAGACCCTCTGTGTGTTCCCCCAATAGTATATAGACCCCCTGTGTGCCCCGCCAGTAGTATATAGACCTCTGTGTGCTCCTCCAGTAGTATATAGACCCCCTGTGTGCTGCCCCAGTAGTATATAGACCCCTGTGTGCTGCCTCAGTAGTATATAGACCCCCTGTGTGCCCCACCAGTAGTATATAGACCCCCTGTGTGCCCCACCAGTAGTATATAGACCCCCTGTGTGCCCCACCAGTAGTATATAGACCCCTGTGTGTTCCCCCAGTAGTATATAGACCCCCTGTGTGCAACCCCAGTAGTATATAGACCCCCTGTGTGCAACCCCAGTAGTATATAGACCCCCTGTGTTCTCCCCCACTTAAATATAGACCTCCTGTGTGCTCCCCCAGTTGTATATAGACCCTATTCTGCTGCCCCAAGTAGTATATAGACCCCCTGTGTGCTGAACCAAGTAGTATATAGACCCCTCTGTAAAGCCCCAGTAGTCTATAGCCCCCCCTGTGTCTTCCTCCACTGTGCGCCCCCCCAGTTACAAAGGCCCCTGTGTGCTCCCCCTCCCATATAGTATATAATACAATAAAACAAACACTTATACTCACCTGGGTCCGGGTGTCTCCTCTTCTCTTCACTCTTGTGGCTGCAAGGGTTTTCCTTGCGGCCACAAGAGACCGCGCTCCCCATGTCCTGGCGCCGATGCTCCAGTGATGTCACGAGCACCGACACCACAAGGACAGAGCGGCCACTTGTGACCACAGGGAAAACACTTCCTGCGGCCACAAGAGTGACTGACAGGAAGGGAGCAAATGGCCCCCGCCCTGTCAGTGCTGCTGCTGCATGTAACTGTGAGCGCTCATTACGAGTGCTCATAGTTACAGTTCAGATTGCAGCAGCGAGCGGGGCAGCGGCCCTGTCTAGTGGTCTTGAGCACAAGAGAAGAGCGGGGCTGGGGGCCCCCCTGGATGTTGGGGGCCCCAAGCGATTGCTTGACGTGCTTGGTGCCAAAGACCGCTACTGATGCTGACCCAACTAGGCGGCAGTGACCCTCCTTGTGGCATAATGTCACAGTGGCCCACCTGACTCCCAAAGCAATAGGCCACAGTTTTCCTAGGCTTCAGCCTCAAGACAGCAGACGGACCTGGTTACATAATAGCATGCACACAGGACCCACTGAATCCATGATATCCAAAACCAGGATAGTGCACAAAATTCTAAATGGTAAACAACATAATCTCACAGAAAAAATTACACTATTCAATAAGCTGGTCTTATTCTGTACTATATATACCAATGAAGGTATATACTTCTTGTGTAAGTAATCATTAGTTTAGGAAACTGAAGAAATAATTTTATGAAGAGTGTTTGCAGAGGCATTTGCACAGCCTATAAGTTCAATAGAGTCTACAGTGATCTACACCCCCCCCCCTTCATAGTTTATTATGAGTAATACATGTATAACTGTGATTACAATATTGAGGCAGAGTTTTATAACTTTTTTTGTGCTGATATGAACATATAGTACTTCCCCTATGTAGAAAAGCAAACTTAGGAGAGGCCACATAACATTAAATTCTGTAACCTAAAATACATGGTATTCTTTTATTTCTTTGTAGGTATTCTCCTGTTGAGAAATGAACACTGTTCTGTTTCCAGGATTTAAGTTTCTTTCATTGGACTATGAGTATGAGGTAGGTTAATTTTATAGCTCTAACACAACTGAGAGTATACTGTACTGTAAAGTTATTTCCAGAGGACTCTGCTCAATAACATGACCAAACATATGGAAAAACAGGTCTGCACCTTTAGGTAGGATTAACTTTATCATGGTGGCTCAGTGGTTACCACTGCAGGGCTGGGGTCCTGGGATCAAATCCCACCAAGGGCAACATATAACCCTATTTTTGCATGGGTTTCCTCTATACTTAGGTTGTAAGCCCTAATGGGGACGGGGACCTAAATTAACAAACGTATGTGGAGTGCTACGGAATCAGTTGGCGCTGTTAAAATAAAGAAATTATTATTATAATCTCCCAAATTATGCTCATAGGAAACTGGCTTTTAAGTTTTACTGTCATTTATACACTTTGCTTTTTTTTCTTAATATCAATTGCACTCAAGATATTTAGTTTTCAATTGCTCTTAGCCCATAAGGTTTACTTACCACTTGTACATTTATCCGGTTTGTTAGTATACCATCATTTTATGATGGAGAAGCGGGTGCATCCAGTTTTTTCTCCAGCCCAGTTATAATGATACAGAATGCAGGAAAAGTAGCTATGGATGGCTGCACAGTTCTCTCAATGAAAGATGGCACCATACTGTGATCTTTACCTGATCACTAAGGAATTTGTCCCCAAACTGCGGACTATATAAGGAAGGCACTTGATGTTTTTTTGTTCTAACAAAGTGTAGCTTATACTCCAAAAATACATTACTCAATTAAGGGTTTCAATTTATTTAATTAAATATAAGTAATTAACTAACTAACTAGCAGTCGACGATCACTCAGCAGGTGGTACACTACCCATTAGTAGCCCCTGACAGCCCTTTTATAGGCAGCGGGGATGCATTCTGTGGTAGATCAAGTGTATAATCCAGCCACATCTGTAGTCATTTACATACCTTCCCTGAGACATTTGAGTTTTACTTTTCTATCTGGGTGCATTGTTTCTTTTTCTTAACGAGTACAGTACTGTTCAAAAGTGTGGGAAAAATAATTTTTTCAAAAAATGTTAAAGGGGTAGTGCGGCGCTAAGAAATTATTCACAAAATAACACACATTACAAAGTTATACAACTTTGTAATGAAAGTTATGTATGTGAATGGCCCCCTTCCTGTGTTCCCCGACCCCGCCCGTGTACCCGGAAGTGTAGTGCAGTATACATACCTGATCCGTGTTGACCGACCCCGCCTGTAATCTTGTCAAAGACGTCATCTTCGGGAGGCCGACCGACCCGCTCCTGCCGTCCCTCATGCCGGCCCCCCTCTGCTGCGTCATAACTGTGCTCAGCCGCGATTGGCTGAGCACAGCTATGCTAAGCCAATCGAGGCTGAGCAGCTGATGACGCGGCTGAGCACAGTTATGACGTGGCAGAGGGGGGCCGGTAGGAGCGGGTCGGCCGGCCTCCCGAAGATGACGTCTTTGACAAGATTACAGACGGGGTCGGTCGACACGGATCAGGTATGTATACTGCACTACACTTCCGGGTACACGGGGGCGGGGCGGGGAACACGGGAAGGGGGCCATTCACATACATTACAAAGTTGTATAACTTTGTAATGTGTGTTATTTTGTGAATAATTTCCGCACTACCCCTTTAACTCTTAGAGGACCCGGCCAATTTCAATTTTTGCATTTTCGTTTTTTCCTCCTTGTGTTTAAAAGGCCATAGCACTTGCATTTTTTCACCTACAGACCCACATGAGCCCTTATTTTTTGCGCCACTAATTGTACTTTGCAATGACATGCTAAATTTTTGCATAAAGTATACTGCGAAACCAGAAAAAAATTCAATGTGTGGTGAAATTGAAAAAAAAACTCATTTCTTTTATTTGGAGGGTTTGTTTTTTTACGCCGTTGGCCCTGGGGTAAAGCTGACTTGTTATATATGTTCCTCATGTCGTTACAATTAAAACGATATATAACATGTATAACTTTTATTGTATCTGATGGCCTGTAAAAAATTCAAACCATTATTAACAAATATATGTCACTTAAAATCGCTCCATTCCCAGGCTTATAGCATTTTTATCCTTTGGTCTATGGGGCTGTATGAGGTGTCATTTTTTGATTGTGACTTTTATTAGGGGAGGGGGCTTTTTACTTATAACATCACTTTTATTTATTTTTTTACACATATACTAGAAGTTCCCCTGAGGGGCTTCTACTATATGCACTCAGATCTCTCATTGAGATCTTTGCTGTATGGTTATACAGCAAAGATCAATGAGATCGGCACTCGTTTGCTTTCGGCTGCCTCTGATTACCTGATTAGCGGGCACGGCGATCACACTGTGCCCGCTAATAGCCACGATCCCAGGCTACATACGGATTGCGGCGGTTCAGAGCGCGGCCGCCGCACGGCCCCGTTCTGAACGCGGGGAGGCGGCCCTGGACGTACGGGTACGTCCAGGGTCGCCTAAGGGTTAATAGTATATTTCTATTAATTATTAAAATGTAACCTGAAAGAACAAAAGAGAAATCTAAATAATATCAATATTTGGTGTGACTGCCCTTTGCCTTCAGAACAGCATCAGTTCTAGGAATACTTGCATACAGTTTTTTAAAGAAACTTTGCAGGGAAGTTATTCCAAACATGGAGAACTAACTACAGAAGTAGACTTGCTGTGGATGTAGGCTTGCTCAAATCCTTCTGTCCTTCACTATTTGAATCATTTAAGCAAGCCTGCAGCATCAGTTTGTCTAGACTTGGATTTAATAGATTCCCTAAATACTGTTTACTTATTTCTTTACATTGGTAGTGAGTTCACAATTACTATGCATAACAATAAGCAGTATTTTTTCTTTTTATATGCAGAATTTAATGATGCAGAAACTTGCTACATCTTGGATGCTCATCTCATTTCCTAAAGAAATTTTACAAGAGGAAGAATATTGTCACAGCAACAATGATGTATATAGAACACCATGGAAAAGATGTATGTTGCTTTACTTATAGGGGGACTTGTATGAAAAGGTGTAAATGCCTTTTTTAGGCACAGATGGGGCAAATTGGCGTAAAAATATTCGCAAACGGTATTTTTGCGATTTTTTTTTCGCATCTGCCCCATCTGTGCCACCTTCGCCAGTGGGGCGGAGGGGGGGGGGGTTACGGGGGGTGCGTCTACAAGCAGAGGGAGCACGGCCTCTGCGCGTGCCACATTTATCATTTTTTTCTGTGAAAAAATGATACCGAAACCTACGCCAGCTCTAAGCTGGCGTAGGTTTCAAAATTTTTGCACAGACTGGCTCCATGCAATCGGGATTTATGTAGAGGCAATGCGCCTCTACATAAATCCCCTGAGCTGCGGGGACATTTGTAAGCCCGCCGTAAAAAACAACGGACGTCATAAATGTCCCCCATAGTGTTTAACTTAATGACCAACACAATTTCAGACCTTTACTATTTAATGACCAAGGCCAAGTATTCAAATCTGACCTGTCTCACTTAATGTGGCAATAACTGTGTGATGCTTTAACTTATCCAGGTGATTCTGAGGAAATTTGTCTTTCATTTTGGGCTTATTTTTCCAGGGCTTGTGCTGATTGTGACGATTGTGCTGATATGGTTTCCTCAAGCATCATACAGAGCTATTGCTGCAGCCACGGCACATACCGGGCCTCTCTTCCTGTCAATCACCCCCGCAGTGTGCGCTGACAGGCAGAGAGCCATTAATAACCCCAGGCACCTGTTGTTGCAGTGAAAATTGCATTAAAATCAGTGCAAAAGAGCCAGAAATAATTGGCATATCAATTATTTCCACGGTCGTATCAAACAATGGTCGTATCAAAGGGTGTTAAATTTAGACTGGTGCAAACTGCCCACAGCAACCAATCACAGCTCATCTTTCCTTTCAGCACTGCCTAAAGCTGAGCTGTGATCGGTTGCTGTTTGTAGTTTGCACCAGTCTAAATTTTACACCCTTTGATAAATCTCCCCCATTGTGTGAACAATGGCCATTGTTTGCTTTGACTTCAGTACAACACATTTCTTTATGATAAGAACTGACGTTCTTTTAATTGAAAACAACATCCGTTCTTGTCATAAAAAATATGTTGTGTGAACATATCCTTGCACTGTAAGTTTTTTACACTGTGCCATGCAATTGTTTTATTACTTACATAATATGCTGCACTGCTTAATGTGCCTGGGCCTAAAAGGAATACAAAAATTGCAGACCTCCACTTTACCTCCACTAGACACCTCTTGTTCGGCTAATGATATTAAAGGGGTAGTGCAGCATTTTTCTTTTTCTGCTTAATTAACACACACTGTCTGAGCTTGCTGGAAGCCATGTGGTGCACTCCAACCAATGAAAAGGCTGCCGGTGCGAATGGGCACCGGTGGGATGGTAAGTATATGTCTATAGTTTGTTGTTTTGGGGTTTTTTTTTGGGGGGGGGCGCCAGAGTACTCCTTAAAGGGCGCTCTTATGAATTTGGAAATACATTGATAGTGCAATGTGCAATTCATGCTGTAAAAGTGCATATAAAATGTATTTTATTTTTTTTTTAAATGCAGCCATTCCAATCTGCAAAGTACATGAAGAGGACTCGGTCACAGAAGTGTGGAAGAGATATGCTTCCTTTACTCACTTTCTGGAGAAGTATATATTGTGATTTGTGATTTATATAAGTGGTAATGAACCGGTAACATAAAAGATTGTCATCAGAAAACGACCACCTGGTCCACCCAGTCTGCCCTTTTCGTACATCCTTTATCATCATCTTACGATAGATATACCGTATTTCCCGGCGTATAAAATTACTTTTTAACTCCGAAAAATCTTCTTAGAAGTTGTGGATCGTCTTATACGCTGGGTATGGTCACCCCATACGATGGGGGAGCTCAAAAATGGCTGCATCCCCACCGTATGGGGCGACCACTATAAAAAAACAAACAGTTAAAGGGGAACTCCGGATAAGAAAAACTTGTTTTCTATTAAAAGTACATTTAAAGTTATATAGATGTGTCCATATAATGTATTACCGTATCTGCGCCATTCTGCCACACTGGTAGCTGATAGAAATCCAGGAAGTGAAAAAAATGGCCCCTGTGCCAATCCACATTGTCTCCTGCTCCTGCTGCTATCCCCACTTAGGAGACAAATCTTCCATGCCTCTGTCTCACATTGTGTGTGTTTGCTGAGGACAGGCTGATAATGCAGACAGGGGGCAGGGCGTGATGTCACAGCAGGCTTGGCTGAATCCCCCAAATCCCCTGAGTGATCCACCATCTCTGAATGGCCAGAAGCAGGTGCAGCACTAATTATACTGACTGTGATGGGTGGGGGACTGTGATGATCACATGAGGGAAAGCATTGCATTCTGGGAACTGCTCAAACAGGAAGGACAGAAACACAATACAGAACAAAAAACCCCAAACAAATGGATTTTTAGTAGTTTCAAAACTGGGTAGACAGGTAAGTAATGTATATGCTTCTGCAGACGTTTTATTTTTTCAACCTCTACCTGGAGTTCCCCTTTAACTTACCTGGGGCCTGTTCCTGGCATCTGCCTGCGCCGGAGAACCCCTGAAGCTCTCCCAGGCAGGCAAGCGTCTCATTGGAGAAGCTTGGAGACGCTCAGCTGTCAGGAGAGCTTCAGGAGAATGACAGAGGCTTTGGGAAGCAGGGCTGTGGTCAGGCAGGGGTTATTATTTTCCGGCGTTTAAGGCGAACCCCTGACAATCTTCTTAAAAGTCAGGGGTCGTCTTATACGCCCAGTCACCTTATACTTCGGAAAATACGGTAGGTTTATCTCAGGCATGTTTACTTTCAGTTAGTGTAGATTTACCAACCACATCTGGAAGTTTGTTCCAAGCATCTACTACTTTTTCAGTAAAGTGATATTTTCTCAAGTTGTTTTTGATCTTTACCCTGACTAACCTCTCACTGTGTCCTCTTGTTCTTGTGTTTAGTATTTTATTAAAAAAAAAACACTTCCCTCCTGAATCTTATTTAGTCTCTTAACATATTTGAAGGGTACCTACCATTTTGTTTGCACAGCGGGATAATTCTGCAAAACAAGCGTAGTACAGACCTGCCGGAAGCTCCATAGGCTGCACTGTAAGTGGACCTTTTGGCAGGTCTGTACTACGCTTGTTTTAGAACGGAGTACAGAGTAGCAGGAGTTTTGAACAGGTATCATGCCATGCAAACAGTATGGTAGGTACCTTTTAAATGTTTTGATCATGTCCCCAATTTTTCTTCTTTCCTCCAGACTGTATAGATTCAAATTCGTAAGTCTTTCCTGATATTTTTTATGCCTCACACTCTCCACCACTTTTGTAGCCCATCTTTGGACCCTTACTATTGGTACGGATGTGGCCCACCTAGAAATCCTTAAAAAACTTTATTTTTACTTGTTTTGTTTTCAAATAACCATACCCCACTTTTTCCCGTGAAGCCTGCCTCCCCCTCTTTGCATTTGCCCTACTAATGGCAGGAGGAAGAAGGAGGCTGAAAGCAACCCAGCCACCTGAGAGCATACCACAGATCTCAGAGATGGTCAGGACAGTTTGCCTTGCCTGTGTCTTGCCTTTCTCCTCCTCCCCAGACACCCACACCTCTAATTATATTTGGGGGAAGGAGGATGGAACTGCGCCTTCCAATGCCAGGACTGAGAGCATGCAAGGAAGAGGCTCAAGAGGACAGCCAGCAGCCTATCCTATCACTGGCAGCCATCCCATTACTATACCAAAGTAGGCCCTTCACTTTCACTGTCTCTGAGAATGGGGTAGTAATAGATTACTAGTACCCTTCTCTAATGCCTCTCTAAGGATGTCTTCTCATTTCAAATTATGGTATTTTATTGTTAACACTCGGCAAAATGTTAACAAATGGCAAAATTTAGAGACTGTTTTAGTGAAATCATGTTGTACCCATGAAATTTGCCCCCCAATTTTTACCATATCAAAACAAAATGCTGTCATTGAGCTTCAGTTTTAAGAAAATCATAACACGAAGAAATACATAGAGACAACATTTGAATATCATACTAATCTTATTTAAATTTTCTCTGTATCTGGGTGTTAGGCTCTCCTTACAAGTTTTGGTGGTCGTCCCATTGTCTGAACATAGCCCATAGTTGTTATAACATCATCATTGTTTTATAAAGTTTTTCTTTCCTCAAAACAACTATATATATAATAATGCTAAACCGTTTCCTTTTCTTTAAAATGGCTAAGTATAGCTTATTTGTTGCATATATCAGCCTTTCAAATACCAATTACAATAAAAACTTTGCAAATTCTTTACATTTCTTTATTAGGCAGCGTCTGTTCAATAATGCAAAATCTTTGGAAATTGTTCCAAGTTCAAATCCTTTCTCTCAGATAGACCCAGAGGAAGTGTGTTCTGGGCCTGAACTTAATGTACCTGAGGATAAGCACAGTCATGAGGAATGTTGGAAGACTTTTCTTACAACTACCTTACAAGGTAAAAAAGAAATTTATCTAGTAGCAACAGTTATTGATAGGTTGGGGTGGTGTAACTAGATTGTACACAATAATAGGTAGGTATTTTTAATATACTGGCCGAATAGTGTACATAACTTTTATTTTACATTGTTGGTGTCATACAAGGACTAAATATGACCACCATATAATGCTTATATATTACTTCCATATTGTTACTGAACAATGTTTTTCAATATATTCAATTGACAGAGAACTGATCAATTTTCCCCAGTGAGCTCCAGATTCCCTGCTTCAGTGCACACTGTATATAATACTGCTGCTGCAGACCCTACTATATCCTTAGACAGAATTGAATAGGAGCTGGAAAAAATGTATATGGATTGAGCTCCCCCTAGTGGTAGCTGGAGGAAAACCATGACACCAGCAAGAAGCAGAGGGAAGAACAGTGGTGCCTTGGCTTACGAGTATAATTCGTTCTGGGACTGGGCTTGTAATCCAAATCCACTCTTAAACCAAAGCAAATTTTCCCTTAAGAAATCATTGAAATGCAGATAATTGGTTCCACACCTCAAAAATAATGATTTTTTATTCTGAATAACATGTAAAACAAATGAGACAAACATTTATAAACAGCTGAATATGTGATATTATAAGTTACTGTACAGTATAACAATCAACATATGAAGTATAATGTATAGTAACTGCATAAATCTGAAAATACAGCAGCAGTTTGTAGATACAGGATGGAGCCGCAGATCCCCATAATGCAGTAGTGTAGTACAAAAAGCTAGAATAGAGAAGCAGGGCTGCTTCACATGGTCACATGACAGCAATGGGGAAGGGGTGTGTGTTCAGCATAGACCAATCAGGACTGACAGAGACTGCAGGGAGCATGAAGGAATGATCAGGGCAGATGTGGGCACATACATGCAGTGCTCTCTGTCCGGGGAGTGAGGGGTTACAGCTATGAAGAGATTACCTCTACAGTCCTGTCCCCTGATGTAAGCCCCAGCCTGAAGTGGATCTGCTATGATTTAGAAGATCAGGGAGACTTCCCAGGTCAGAGTACAGTGCTGTAGACCCCGTTATGCAGACCATGCCCCTCCCCCGCTCCCCCTCCCACCCAGTACAGGGAGCTCTTAATCCAAAACAATGCCCTTAAACCAAGTCACAATTTTGAAAAACTGTGAGCTCTTAAACCAAAGCGCTCTTAAACCAAGTTACTCTTAAACCAAGGTACCACTGTAATTCAATCAGAGACCCCCTTCCAATATGAGCTTAATAGAAGTCACATGGTCTGTCTGCTTGGAAGATATGCCCCTGCTTACAAATGCACTTTGTGCCACAATCTCTAGTTTTCATTGGTATCATATTTGTGTAGATGAGACATTTTGATTGCTCTTTATTACATTTTTTTCCCCTGATATATAATGTAAAATCAGCAATCCTGGCGCTTTTTTGCTTTCATCGTTTACAACGTTTAACATATGTGAACACAATTGTTATATATTATACTAGATTGGACAATTACACACGCTACAATATCAAGTATGTTTTCTTACTTTTATGTGTTTTACATATAAAATGGTAAAGGGGGTGGTTTAAACTTTTATCGTGATCATTATTAAACTGCAGGGTTTTTTTCGCCTAAAAAAGCATTGTTGGAACAAGGTCATATTTTGCTTTATTTTACTGGTAGAAAGAGTTGAACTTACAGCAGGTATGTACTGATGCAGATTTCTATGGCACATAAAAGCTAAATGGATCCAGAGAACGAACGCATGGGGATTGGTTTACAAGATAAAATACATATGAGTATCTTTTTATAACATACACTGTATTGTTTTTATGATGTTTTTGACATATTTGTAGAATTCTGTCATGGCCATTTATTCCATGCCATGGATGTGAGTGTATTAAATGGATGATGTGGAGAGAATGATGGCACTGGCACTATATTGTACATGAGTGCTATCCTTTCTCTTCCCTAGAATCAAAAAAGAAGCTGTAATAAGTCAGACTGGCTCAGGGGTCTCCACCCCTTTGCTTCTATATGAACTCTCTACTTAAGGGGGGGCACACACGGTCCGTAAATACAGGCGTTGTGCTATGGAATAGAGTTTGTAGTTCCTGGCATTAGCATTCTTTATAATGCCGGAACCTCTAAAGCTGTTTAAATGTTTGCGCTACTGTACTGACACAGCATGTCAATGCAGTAGCATGAAGATTTATGCAGAGCTCCAAATTTCAGTCCATAGCATATCCTCTGTGCACAGACTGTAATTAAGGTACGTGCGAATGCCTCCTAACTCACTTCACATGCACTACTTTGCTTCTTTTATCTTGCCAGAGTCAGATGTTACTTTGCAGTCAACATAGTCTATAATCAGCTCAGACCAACAGTGTCTCTGTAAGGTGTAATTTCAGCATAAAAGAGAAATAACCAAGTCACTTTAGCCACAAATTCTCTCTTTTATAGCCCCTCTTTTTTTGAAGCCATTAATGGCTTCATCTGTTCTCAAGTTACCTTTAGCCACTACCACATAATTCCTCCTTGCCATATTCAAAGTTTAATGTCTATATGGCAAATAAATCCCCCTGCCATGCTCAGGTTTATTCTCTTTGACAGCTATGACCCTCAACAAAACAACAAATATTATTCAGTTTTAACTACATTTACTATTATACTGTTTACCAGTTTGTTTACTGTTATTATTATTATTACCATCATCAGGGCCGGCCTTAGGGAAGATGGCGCCCCGTGCAAAACTTTCTTTTGGCGCCCCCCCCCGCCCCTGTTGATACCCCCTTATGGTGACATACACTAAATCTTACAGCCTCCCACCCCTCCAGACAACCCCCACAATAAAACCACAAACATG
This sequence comes from Dendropsophus ebraccatus, assembly GCF_027789765.1. NCBI lineage: Eukaryota > Metazoa > Chordata > Amphibia > Anura > Hylidae > Dendropsophus > Dendropsophus ebraccatus. Next base: position 86,066,424 of record NC_091456.1, on the reverse strand, counting down.
ACGGGAGGCTGTAGTATTTAGATTTAGATACGATATACTAAATCCTACAACGAGTGCCACCCCTAAACCCCAGCCCCCCAAACCATCCGACCCCCGATAGTAGTACGATCTATGATTTATCAAACATGGTGTAAAGTGAAACTGGCTCAGTTGTCCCTAGCAACCAATCAGATTCCACCTTTCATTTTCCAAAGAGTCTGTGAGGAATGAGAGGTGGAATCTGATTGGTTACTAGGGGCGACTGAGCCAGGTTCACTTTACACCATGTTTGATAAATCTCCCCCTATCTATCTATTATCTATTTATCATCTACCCCCCCAACTGTTATATATGTGACCTTTTCATCACTTTTTGAAATTTTCTCTGAGATGTGACTTCACTAAAAAACAGCAAATTTGGACTTGGCCTGTTGGGATATGCTGGGTGCAGTAGTTATGCACTGTTTAGCTGTTGGGGTATGATGGGGGCAGTAGTTATGCACTGTTTAGCTGTTGGGGTATGATGGGGGCAGTAGTTATGCACTGTTTAGCTGTTGGGATATGCGGGGGGCAGTAGTTATGCACTGTTTAGCTGTTGGGGTATGCTGGGGACAGTAGTTATGCACTGTTTCAGCTGATAGGATATAGATAGGGAGATAGATAGATAGATATATAGATAGGAGGGAGATAGATAGATAGATAGGAGGGAGATAGATAGATAGATAGATAGATAGGAGGGAGATAGATAGATAGATAGATAGATAGATAGATAGGAGGGAGATAGATAGATAGATTTTTGTTTTTTTTCAGATCTTGAGGTCGTTGGGTCACTCACACACTACCAGCAATTTACATTAGTTCTCTGCACAGGAGCTCAAAGAACATACTATACTTTCCAGACCTGCCGGGGATCTATAATCTTGGACCAGCGGGGTAAGGGTTACTACTTTCAGTTCCAGTCCGCTGCAGCGATGTGGCACTCTGGAGCGACGGCGAGATCCGCAGCGGTTCAGAAGCGGTCCGATTTGCGGTTCTTACCCGTACCATCTCGTGGAACCCCTGATCTCCTAACTGCTCCTAGACCCGGCAGTGCATGACTCTGTGCCGTCCGTCACCATGGCGACGGTAAACACTACTCAACCAGCGTTCCTCCTGCTCTAAGGGGCGGTCTGATACTGACGCATGCGCAGATCTCTCACCCCCACGCCGAGCTGGGATGCCGGACTCCATTAGATCTACTCCTCGTGCTCCTTGCATCACTCTTCCATTCTGCTATGCAAATCGTGGTGAGTGCCCCCGACCTCATGTTAACCTCTTATGGACTTTATGAACTTTTGTACTCATGACAGTGCATTATTGAGCGCTGCACAGTGCACTTTACACAGCACTATTGTCACTATTATCTCTGAACATCAGAGACTTATCCTTTATGCCACTCACTGTACACTGATCTGTTTGATTTTGTTTATTTATTTATGTATGCAAATGATTTTATGACATCACTAATTGGACCAATTTGTTGGGTATATAATGACATCACTGAGACACTCCCACTATGCTTGATAATGATCTCGTGAGGAGGTCGAAACGTCGCATCTCCTGTACTTCTCTGTATTTTTGGAATAAATCACCTTTTTCACCTTTATGCTGGTGTGCTGCTGAACGTTTTTTGCATAGATAGATAGATAGATAGATAGATAGGAGGGAGATAGATAGATAGATAGATAGATAGATAGGAGGGAGATAGATAGATAGATAGGAGGGAGATAGATAGATAGATAGGAGGTATGCACTGTTTAGCTGTTGGGGTATGCTGGGGGCAGTAGTTATGCACTGTTTAGCTGTTGGGGTATGCTGGGGGCAGTAGTTATGCACTGTTTAGCTGTTGGGGTATGCTGGGGGCAGTAGTTATGCACTGTTTAGCTGTTGGGGTATGCTGGGGGCAGTAGTTATGCACTGTTTAGCTGTTGGGGTATGCTGGGGGCAGTAGTTATGCACTGTTTAGCTGTTGGGGTATGCTGGGGGCAGTAGTTATGCACTGTTTAGCTGTTGGGATATGCTGGGTGCAGTAGTTATGCACTGTTTAGCTGTTGGGGTATGCTGGGGGCAGTAGTTATGCACTGTTTAGCTGTTGGGGTATGCTGGGAGCAGTAGTTATGCACTGTTTAGCTGTTGGGGTATGCTGAAGGCAGTAGTTATGCACTGTTTAGCAGTTGGGGTATGCTGGGGGCAGTAGTTATGCACTGTTTAGCTGTTGGGATATGCTGGGGGCAGTAGTTATGCACTGTTTAGCTGTTGGGGTATGCTGGGGACAGTAGTTATGCACTGTTTCAGCTGATAGGATATAGATAGGGAGATAGATAGATAGATATATAGATAGGAGGGAGATAGATAGATAGATAGGAGGGAGATAGATAGATAGATAGATAGATAGATAGATAGATAGATAGATAGATAGGAGGGAGATAGATAGATAGATAGATAGATAGGAGGGAGATAGATAGATAGATAGATAGATAGGAGGGAGATAGATAGATAGATAGATAGGAGGGAGATAGATAGATAGATAGGAGGGAGATAGATAGATAGATAGATAGATAGATAGGAGGTATGCACTGTTTAGCTGTTGGGGTATGCTGGGGGCAGTAGTTATGCACTGTTTAGCTGTTGGGGTATGCTGGGGGCAGTAGTTATGCACTGTTTAGCTGTTGGGGTATGCTGGGGGCAGTAGTTATGCACTGTTTAGCTGTTGGGGTATGCTGGGGGCAGTAGTTATGCACTGTTTAGCTGTTGGGGTATGCTGGGGGCAGTAGTTATGCACTGTTTAGCTGTTGGGGTATGCTGGGGGCAGTAGTTATGCACTGTTTAGCTGTTGGGATATGCTGGGTGCAGTAGTTATGCACTGTTTAGCTGTTGGGGTATGCTGGGGGCAGTAGTTATGCACTGTTTAGCTGTTGGGGTATGCTGGGAGCAGTAGTTATGCACTGTTTAGCTGTTGGGGTATGCTGAAGGCAGTAGTTATGCACTGTTTAGCAGTTGGGGTATGCTGGGGGTAGTAGTTATGTACTGTTTCAGCTGTTGGGGTATGATGGGGGCAGTAGTTATGTACTGTTTCAGCTGTTGGGGTATGATGGGGTAGTAGTTATGCACTGTTTCAGCTGTTGGGGTATGATGGGGTAGTAGTTATGCACTGTTTCAGCTGTTGGGGTGTGATGGGGTAGTAGTTATGCACTGTTTCAGCTGTTGGGGTATGATGGGGTAGTAGTTATGCACTGTTTCAGCTGTTGGGGTATGCTGGGGGCAGTAGTTATGCACTGTTTAGCTGTTGGGGTATGATGGGGTAGTAGTTATGCACTGTTTCAGCTGTTGGGATATGCTGGGGGCAGTAGTTATGCACTGTTTAGCTGTTGGGGTATACTGGGGGCAGTAGTTATGCACTGTTTAGCAGTTGGGGTATGCTGGGGGTAGTAGTTATGTACTGTTTCAGCTGTCGGGATATGCTGGGGGCAGTAGTTATGCACTGTTTAGCTGTTGGGGTATACTGGGGGCAGTAGTTATGCACTGTTTAGCAGTTGGGGTATGCTGGGGGCAGTAGTTATGCATTGTTTAGCTGTTGGGGTATGCTGGGGGCAGTAGTTATGCACTGTTTAGCTGTTGGGGTATGCTGGGGGCAGTAGTTATGCACTGTTTAGCTGTTGGGGTATGCTTGGTGCAGTAGTTATGCACTGTTTAGCTGTTGGGGTATGCTGGGGGCAGTAGTTATGCACTGTTTAGCTGTTGGGGTATGCTGGGGGCAGTAGTTATGCACTGTTTAGCTGTTGGGGTATGCTGGGGGCAGTAGTTATGCACTGTTTAGCTGTTGGGATATGCTGGGTGCAGTAGTTATGCACTGTTTAGCTGTTGGGGTATGCTGGGGGCAGTAGTTATGCACTGTTTAGCTGTTGGGGTATGCTGGGGGCAGTAGTTATGCACTGTTTAGCTGTTGGGGTATGCTGGGGGCAGTAGTTATGCACTGTTTAGCTGTTGGGGTATGCTGGGGGCAGTAGTTATGCACTGTTTAGCTGTTGGGGTATGCTGGGGGCAGTAGTTATGCACTGTTTAGCTGTTGGGATATGCTGGGTGCAGTAGTTATGCACTGTTTAGCTGTTGGGGTATGCTGGGGGCAGTAGTTATGCACTGTTTAGCTGTTGGGGTATGCTGGGGGCAGTAGTTATGCACTGTTTAGCTGTTGGGATATGCTGGGGGCAGTAGTTATGCACTGTTTAGCAGTTGGGGTATGATGGGGGTAGTAGTTATGTACTGTTTCAGCTGTTGGGGTATGATGGGGGCAGTAGTTATGCACTGTTTCAGCTGTTGGGGTATGATGGGGTAGTAGTTATGCACTGTTTCAGCTGTTGGGGTATGCTGGGGGCAGTAGTTATGCACTGTTTAGCTGTTGGGGTATGATGGGGTAGTAGTTATGCACTGTTTCAGCTGTTGGGGTATGCTGGGGGCAGTAGTTATGCACTGTTTAGCTGTTGGGGTATGATGGGGTAGTAGTTATGCACTGTTTCAGCTGTTGGGGTATGATGGGGTAGTAGTTATGCACTGTTTCAGCTGTTGGGGTATGATGGGGTAGTAGTTATGCACTGTTTCAGCTGTTGGGGTATGCTGGGGGCAGTAGTTATGCACTGTTTAGCTGTTGGGGTATGATGGGGTAGTAGTTATGCACTGTTTAGCAGTTGGGGTATGCTGGGGGTAGTAGTTATGTACTGTTTCAGCTGTTGGGATATGCTGGGGGCAGTAGTTATGCACTGTTTAGCTGTTGGGGTATACTGGGGGCAGTAGTTATGCACTGTTTAGCAGTTGGGGTATGCTGGGGGTAGTAGTTATGTACTGTTTCAGCTGTTGGGGTATGATGGGGGCAGTAGTTATGTACTGTTTCAGCTGTTGGGGTATGATGGGGTAGTAGTTATGCACTGTTTCAGCTGTTGGGGTATGCTGGGGGCAGTAGTTATGCACTGTTTAGCTGTTGGGGTATGATGGGGTAGTAGTTATGCACTGTTTCAGCTGTTGGGGTATGATGGGGTAGTAGTTATGCACTGTTTCAGCTGTTGGGGTATGATGGGGTAGTAGTTATGCACTGTTTCAGCTGTTGGGGTATGATGGGGTAGTAGTTATGCACTGTTTCAGCTGTTGGGGTATGATGGGGTAGTAGTTATGCACTGTTTCAGCTGTTGGGGTATACTGGGGGCAGTAGTTATGCACTGTTTAGCAGTTGGGGTATGATGGGGTAGTAGTTATGCACTGTTTCAGCTGTTGGGGTATACTGGGGGCAGTAGTTATGCACTGTTTAGCTGTTGGGGTATACTGGGGGCAGTAGTTATGCACTGTTTAGCAGTTGGGGTATGCTGGGGGTAGTAGTTATGTACTGTTTCAGCTGTTGGGGTATGATGGGGGCAGTAGTTATGTACTGTTTCAGCTGTTGGGGTATGATGGGGGCAGTAGTTATGTACTGTTTCAGCTGTTGGGGTATGATGGGGTAGTAGTTATGCACTGTTTTTAAACAACATTATGGACAATTCTCTTTTTACATTTTTATTTATTAAAAAAAAAAACTCCTAGAAGGCAAGGTGAGGAGAGATGCCAGTGTCTGTATATACTGTGGCACTACATGTATACTAAGCACCAGGGTCAGAACTGTGTACATGAAGATTGCCACAGTGTATACAGACTCTGCACAGAGAGAGAAAGAAAAAGAAGATAGATAGATAGATAGATAGATAGATAGATAGATAGATAGATAGGAGATAGATAGATAGATAGATAGATAGATAGATAGATAGATAGAAGATAGATAGATAGATAGATAGATAGATAGATAGATAGAAGATAGATAGATAGGAGATAGATAGATAGATAGATAGATAGATAGATAGATAGGAGATAGATAGATAGATAGATAGATAGATAGATAGATAGGAGATAGATAGATAGATAGATAGATAGATGATAGATAGGAGATAGATAGATAGATAGATAGATAGATAGATAGATAGATAGATAGATAGATAGGAGATAGATAGATAGATAGATAGGAGATAGATAGATAGATAGATAGATAGATAGATAGATAGATAGGAGATAGATAGATAGATAGATAGGAGATAGATAGATAGATAGATAGATAGATAGATAGGAGATAGATAGGAGATAGATAGATAGATAGATAGATAGATAGATAGATAGATAGATAGTAGATAGATAGTAGATAGATAGGGAGATAGATAGATAGATAGATAGATAGATAGATAGATAGATAGATAGATAGGAGATAGATAGGAGAGAGATAGATAGATAGATAGATAGATAGATAGATAGATAGATAGATAGGAGAGAGATAGATAGATAGATATATAGATAGATAGATAGATAGATAGATAGATAGATAGGAGATAGATAGATAGATAGATAGGAGATAGATAGGAGATAGATAGATAGATAGATAGATAGATAGGAGATAGATAGATAGATAGATAGATAGATAGATAGATAGACAGATAGATAGATAGATAGATAGATAGATAGGAGATAGATAGGAGAGAGATAGATAGACAGATAGATAGATAGATAGATAGATAGATAGGAGAGAGATAGATAGATAGATAGATAGATAGATAGGAGATAGATAGATAGATAGATAGATAGATAGATAGATAGATAGGAGATAGATAGGAGAGAGATAGATAGAAGATAGATAGATAGATAGATAGATAGATAGATAGATAGATAGATAGGAGATAGATAGATAGATAGATAGATAGGAGAGAGATAGATAGATAGATAGATAGATAGATAGATAGGAGATAGATAGGAGAGAGATAGATAGAAGATAGATAGATAGATAGATAGATAGATAGATAGATAGATAGATAGGAGATAGATAGATAGATAGATAGATAGATAGATAGATAGATAGGAGATAGATAGATAGATAGATAGATAGGAGATAGATAGATAGATAGATAGATAGGAGAGAGATAGATAGATAGATATATAGATAGATAGATAGATAGATAGATAGATAGATAGGAGATAGATAGATAGATAGATAGATAGATAGGAGATAGATAGGAGAGAGATAGATAGAAGATAGATAGATAGATAGATAGATAGATAGGAGATAGATAGATAGATAGATAGATAGATAGATAGATAGATAGATAGGAGAGAGATAGATAGATAGATAGATAGATAGATAGATAGATAGATAGATAGATAGATAGGAGATAGATAGGAGAGAGATAGATAGAAGATAGATAGATAGATAGATAGATAGATAGATAGATAGATAGATAGGAGATAGATAGATAGATAGATAGATAGATAGATAGGAGATAGATAGATAGATAGATAGATAGATAGATAGGAGATAGATAGATAGATAGATAGATAGATAGATAGATAGATAGGAGATAGATAGATAGATAGATAGGAGGGAAAGAGGTAGATGGGAAGGAGGATAAAGAGGTAGATTGGAGGGAGAAGAATCACCAGACTTACAGCAGGGGGCAGGATCCTGGAGGCTGCACAAATTGCTGAGGAGGAGGCACATGGCTGGGCAGAGGTCACAGGCCACCACACTGATGGGATCTTGGCACACAGCAGGCTGTATTGGGGCAAGTAAAGAGTCATCATCCCGCGGTGGGCGCCGGGGGCGGGGCTTGTCGGCAGGGGGCGGAGCTTACCGGGACCTACCCGGAAGATTAATTTGCCAGGTCCCTAGCCCGTCTATCTTCTGGAGCGCCCCAAACCAACCCCTATGCAAGGAGGGCAGGCGGCCAGCTAGGGGGGCGCTCTGGCAGATAGACAGAACGTCTGTCTGCCAGACCAGTTAGGTGTGCAGCTGACTGTCTGCCAGAGCGCCCTCTAGCTGGCCAGGAGTGATGCGCCCTGTGCAACCGCACAGCTCGCACACCCCAAAGGCCGGCCCTGACCATCATTATTATTATTATTAGTTACACTAGTGGTAAGCAATAGCAAAAAAAAAAAGAGATAATGGATAGAGATGGTAAAAAATACCATTAGTCTTTCAAAACCAGCAGTCTTTCAAAACCAACACTAGGTTGCAATATGCTTCTAAGTCGGTAACACAGCACATTGTCCAGTGTATTTTCTGAGGGGAGCTTTATAGCTGCTGCATAGACCATGGTAGGTGTGCCTTGAAAACCAATCCCCCGCAGAACACAGCAGACAGTTCAAGCACAGTAACTCTCCACTGCTCATGGCGCAGACATGCCAGAAGAAGTAAGTCAAGTCGTCTACATCCATCTTCATTCACTTAATCTCCATCAAAGCCCGTTTCCCGTCAGCAGCTCAGCAGTCAATTTGTTAGCCTCAACTATTAGGCAGCAAGGGAACCAATCTTTCCAGAGACAGAACACTCAGGTGGAATAGGGGGGAATCATGAGAAGCACGCACAGTGAATTTGAGACTATTGCCCATGAGGAATGGATTAAGATTCCTCAGAATTGCTGGCAGAAGCTGGTATCTGACTATGCATCACTCTTGCAGCAGGGCACGACATTAAAAGGGTGCTCTACTTAGTAGAAAAGATGCTTGTCATAAAGACGTTGAATAATTCTGAGACTGCGGTAGTTATAGGTGTTGTTTTTTGTTAATTTGCAGATGGCACTTAGTATATTTGTGGTGTTGATCTATGTACATTCTTCTTGTTTTTTACAAACCGCAGAAAGTTTGTAAATTTTGCAACTCACACTTGTAATGGGGGTTCAATAATTTGGTTTGTAAGTGTAGCTATTGTGTATAGTATAATTGATGAGGAAACAGAGCTCAGTAATATGTTGATAGTATTCACAACACTGAATAACACTTGAAAAATAAACTTATCCAGCCGGTTATGGTCCCAAAAATGGCTAAATGAAGATATTTTGCTGTAAACAATAGGGACACATTGCACATAACTAAAACAGATCTTCTTTACTAGCAAAACAAATGATCAATTATTAAGTATTACTGTGAAATGAACTTTCAGACTATCTACTGCCAGAGGATATTGTATTCATAGACCATCTTAAAGAATTTGGACGACATGTACCTAGAATGAGAGCTCTACTAAGCAGATTAAAAACATTTCCCATACAAGACCCACTTGTGGACTGGCAGAAGAATTTCCCTGCTGAGGAAACGCTTTTCAGGTATGTTTATTTGAATCTGAGACAGACCGTTTCTTTTCATTCTTTGCAGCGATGCAGGCTGTGGGGGGATAGTGCGCTTGCGCAAAGAGCAGGTGTAGCTAGGGATAAGTGAAGTAAAATTATACGTCAGCTTAAAGCCGGCTAGATTTCTGTAAAGGTGCATCGGCAAGATGCTGTTTTTTAATCACACACACACACTACAGTACACAACATGTTTATGCTTATGTAATTACTAGAGATTAGCAACCCTCGAGCACATTTGGGTTTGTCTAAACCTGAAAGCTCTGCATCCAGCCATTTGCAAGGGAAGGGAGTGGGGGGAAATGGAGACAGCAGCTCACATACAGTTTTCTGTGTCTTCAGCATAAGCAGCAGCCTCAGAACTGGGGAAAGGAGACTGAAAAGATAATGACAAGTAAGGAACAAATTGTTAAATTGTTAGTCTCCGGGAGGGGGGATGATTTAGCAAGTGGAATACCCTTTTAAAGGAGTGTTTTCATTTGCCGATAATTCATCCCGGCACCACTGCGTCCTCGCTCACTTATTAATATTTATTTATAAAGCACCCTTAATTCCTATACATGCTATACATGCGATATGGGTAACAAACGGGAACATTACAAGATCAAATACACATTACATGAAGGTTAATGGCAGACTGGTACATGGGGGAAGAGGACCCTGCCCATGGGGGCTTACAATCTATAAGGGCTGACAATCTATAAGGTGACTCTTGGTGCAGTGCGCGGGAGCAAGTACAGGATGCAGCAGCGCTCAGCTGAATCAGCTCAGCATTACTGTGTCTCTCTCAGGACTGGGAGGTACAGACACAACAATACAGTGGGCCCAAGGTCAAAACCCATCCACTTTCCCTGCCTACTTGCCTCAGTCGGCCCTAGGCGGCCGTGGACAACCACATTGACGTTCCCTACACTAAATACGTACACACGGAACAAGACGGACAAACAAACACAGAGGAATAGTCAAACAGGCTGGGTTAAAATCCAAACAGGCAGCGCAGTACAAAATCAGCAAGCAAACAGATAGTCAGGCAGGAGGTCAGGTAACAAGTTGAGCCAAACAGAGGGATTAGGAGCAGGGATCGCAGGAGTAGACAGGGGAAGCTGGGACCAGGAAGTTAACCTAATAGCCAGCCCTGGAACCCTACCTCAGCTTTGTTTTATGCTGACCAACTCAGCGCTCTGATCTTCCAGGTAGCAGACAGGCAGAGGAACCCGTCAATCACACAGACAACACAGGTGCATTAACAAGTTCAGCAGCTTTTCAGCTTAACTCCTGCATTGCTGGAAGCTGAGAAGCAGTCGGATGTGGCACACAAAAACAAACACTAGGCCCAGTTCACACCAGGTACTACACATTCCTCACAGTCTCCCATTAAGTTTACATACAGTATATCTAAAGGGATAATCAAAGCCCTGGAGATGTAAGTAAGCTCAGTGGAAGAGAGGGAGAGGTTGTGAAAAATATACTTACTGGACCCAAGGCAAGGGTCCCTTCAGAGCTGAGAATGGTGGTTGGGAACCTAGGCATAATGCTTCCAACAGTATGGAAAAGGGCCAAAATTAAATAAAAAAAAACAAACAAAACATTTTGCCACTCAAATCCAGGAACAATATTTACATCATGTAACCAAGGCTAATGATCCGAAACACAGTGCAGTAAACAAAATATGTACATTTGATCACTATCTAAGTACACTAGCAACCCTAATGCCAGTAGAGGGAGAACAGGAAGGGCAGGTATGGGAGAGGGGAGGGGGGATGGGGGGAGGCTTAGGACAAAAGGGATTACATTAGCCTAACAGGGGTGATGTAGTTGGGATATTTGTTAATAAACTAACCCTGCTTTACACTTCTCCACACCTTTATCCATGACCTGTCTAGTGTCCCCCGCCGGATTTAATAAAAGACACACGCCTCTTAGTAAATCTGTCAGATCTGGGCCTGACACATGGCTGGAGCAGGAGTACATTTTCACCATGATAAATGGCTCCATGCCTCCTCCTTGCTGCGCCCTCTGCCCAACCATCAGGGGAGCAGCTATACATCAGGCAAAAGATGTAGTTTTTTTGCCCAAACGGAGTGGTACACCAGAGGCATAACTGATAGATTCCTCCCATAGTTTCCCTATGCAACATACTGCTCGATATATGTTTTTTTCACTGAATTGCTTTGTATGGAATAGTGCAGTATGTTGCATTATTCCATGCAGTTAAGAAACCCCAGACCCGATGTTCTCCACCAAATGGAGGCCTCTGGCAGCGCGAGTGGGTGGGGAGGGGTCCATTATAAAGCTGTTTGACATATTCTATAAAAAAAAAAACACCCCATAACCCAACCCAGATTTGTGCCTCTCAGAAAATTCAGGGAATCTAAGGGTACCTTTACACAGAAAGATTTATCTGACAGATTATTGAAGCCAAAGCCAGGAACAGACTATAAACAGGGAACAGGTCATAAAGAAGAGACTGAAATTTCTCCTCTTTTCAAATCCATTCCTGGCTTTGGCTTCAATAATCTGTCTGTTTAAAGGCACCCTTAGGCTGCTGTGTGGCAGTCACAGATATCTACACCAGCTCTGAGCTGGTGTAATAATAATTATGCTTTTATTTGTATAGCACAAACTCATTTCACAGCACTTTCCGTAATTCAGCAATTTCAGTAGCTTTCCCCATTGAGACTCACAATCTAAATTCACCTGTTTTGGGAGAAAACCCACACAAACACAGAGAAAACATACAAACCCTTTGCAGATGTTGCCATTGGGGGATTTAAACCCAAGACCCCAGTGCTGCAAGGCTACAGTGCTAACCACTGAGCCACCATGCTGCCTATTGGAGATTTTTTGCATGATTTATGGCTGCAAGCAGGCATGAACATCTGGGTAAATCAGTGCCCTTGCTTTCCGCTTCCTCCTGTCCACCCATCAAGTGAGCAGAGCTTACGTCCTGAAAAAGTTGCAGATTTTTGGTTTGTGCTCTATTTGGTGTAAGAGAAGTACCATACATTTATGTATTATCATGCCATTTAATTTGTTTTGTAGACTAAACACATCAATAGAGAAAAACTTAGAGCCAAATATGTTCTTGGAGGATATCCACATGCTTCCCTCCAGTACTGAAGAGGTACAGAGCTACAGTCTAGCAGTTGCTAGTAAACACTACTGGATGTGTATAACATGTATCGTGTCTGCTATGACTAGTGATTAGATAAACTGCTGCAAATGAAATAAACCTTTGTATACCTACTGTAATTATGTACATAAAAGATAACAGAATGTGGCTCAGGAGAATGGTTTGCTTGAGTTACCAATTATAATCGATATGTTTGAATATGTAAAATTCTAATAACTTTTGCCATATTAAAGTACAGCACATATTCCTATTTGGGTTTAGCATTGCCTCTCTCAGCCTTGTACTCTGGAAGTGAATAAGCATTCTACACAATGCGGATCTTCATTGTCTGAACTCATCACAGTTCTGAAGCTTGCTCCTGAAGAAATGTCAGAGGAGGAAGGAAAAACAAACATAGCAGGTAATGGAGATGTATAACAAATGTTATATTTGTAATGTGTATTTTAGTTGTAACTAGTAAGGTCTGACTTTATCAAACCAAACCAAACATTAGTGTATAGAAAATCTACTTTTTATACACTAATGTAAACGTACTACAGTATCAACAACACTTTTTGGTATAGTCACCAATTGGTCCATCTAACCTCTAGGTTCCACAAACAACTTAATCCCCTGCTGTAGCCTCATGCAGCAGAGATAAGGCTGCATTCACATGCATTCATGTGGACTGTTTCCCCGCACAGCATGATGTAACAATATCATGCCAGGAGCAGGGAAACAAATTCAAACTATTTTCCCTGGGTAAACAGTCCAGAACAGTCATTCACCGTCTGTGTCATCCATGTTTTAAGGACAGAACACGGAACGTGTGAATGCAGCCTAAGGCTATGTTCACACTAAGTAAGAGACCGGCCGTTCCATGACCCGGCTGGGTCACGGAACGGCCGGTCTCAGAAAAGATCATCCCGGCCAGTACTGCAGTACCGACAGGATGATCTTTGCAGCCACAGAATTCTGATGCTGGCACGTCTGTGCCACTGTATTTGGTAGGGGGTGGGAGGGACAGCGCTCAGAACTCTGTTCCTGTGTCAAATTCAAAAGAGATGTACATTACAGAAATGACTAGAGATGGGCAAACCTCAAGCACACTTGGGTTCATACAAACCTGAATGCTGTGAATTTATTTACCGATGGCTCAAGAAGTTGGATGCCTATGGCTGTATCCATATTTTCCAGACAGCCTTAGGGTAGCATCCAACCTCTATAGCCAGGGGTTATCAAATGCAGACTGTTCGGGTTCAAACAAACCTGAGCGTGCTCCAAGTTCGAAAGCACTGCAGGTACAAATTTTTCATCTTTGTAGGATTCTCTGCTGGCTGCACCAAGCTCAGCAGTGTTAGTCTGTCTTTACAATTTATCTTCTTCTAGCTTAATGGTTTGAAGTTAAAATTACCGGCAGGCAGACAAAAACCCGGCCAAATAAATATAAAGTGTGTAAAATTTGCAGCACTAATTGAACCTAGATCTAGGGAGGAAGAAGTACAGCTGTATTTGTTCTATCGCTCTGGCAATTTTTTTGCTATTCATTGTCTAGTAAATGTCTTCTCTAAACTTTGATTATGGATTTGTCAATGTGCATTACAATGCAGCTGCTGCGCTGGGACCTTTACAACCGTTATCTTAGTAGTACAGAATGTATGTGTTACTATTCAGCATTGCCACAAGTCTTTAGTTTGATGGGAAGGGATGGCTGCCTCACCAGTTTGTTGTCTAAGGCATTTACAAGGAGAATAACAATCAGGGTTTGATGGGAGTAAATACATTATAAGGGTGTCTTCACACGTACCGGATCCCTGCCCTGTACACTCTATGGTCAGACAAACCTGCAGCGGGATGGACATCCCGCTGTATGTCAGCAGCCTGCCGCGTTAACCCCCCCGCCGCTGGAGCGTTTACATTACCTTCTCCATGCTGCGGTTTGCGGCACGTCCTGCTCGGCCAATCAGTGCGTTGCCCACTGAGCACACTGATTGGCTGAGCAGGACGTGAAGACGCCGGGAGCCCCGAAGTAAGCCGGAGCGGCGAGCAGGTGAAGTATATGCTCCGGCGGCGGGGGGTTAACAGGGCAGGATGCTGACATACTCACAGCAGATCCGTTATGTGTGAAGGCTAATAGCTAAAAGTAGTGATGTAGAAGTGATGTCATCTTAACATAACCTAAATAAGACTCAAACACAACTTTTGGTGATAACTGGCCACAATGCTTTATTATGGGGTCACTATTCAATTCATTCATAAATCACTTTATTAACCAATAAATATAATAATATTAATATTTCATAAAGAGACATCAGCATATACCAGGTCCACAGAGAAGGGCTCCGTGACCATAACCCCCCACTAATAAAGCAATGCATTGGCATAGGGGTCATTTCAAGAAATCACATACACTGTAACACGGCGCTGTACTGCACATATGTTGCTTGCTGCTATATAGCTATAGGAGTCCCGTACTCCTATGTGTGTATAGATATAAAAACTCCTATATAATAGTATACAGCGCTACAATGAGTTGCGCTGCACTGATCCCTATAGTGCTAACACAATAGTGTATCCTATGGTTGTACTCCGATACCTTAGTATTTTTGATGAAGTCAAATACTTGTTTGTATGATGTTCTCTCCATCCCCCTCAGAGCTGGAGTAGGTTAGAAGTGTGCTGGGAGCGGGCCCCGGTGAGCGGTTCCACTACAACCAACAATCAGCATATTGCATGCAGTCCACAAAGTTCAAGTGACATCACTGCTTTCGTGGGTATGGTGGCTGGTAAGGGTCAATACACTTTTAGGCTAGGTTCACACTCTGTATCTGTGCGGCTGTATTGCGGGCGGTAAATCATCGGCCGGATTTTTCCGGTTCATGCGTACGCTGGAAAGTATACGATATACGGCAATGATGCCGAATGCCGATGCCTCTAATAGTTAATATATTAAATTAATAAAACACATTTTCTTTGTAATAAAGTCCCTTTCGTTGTTCAATAATTTAATTCTAACGAATCCATCATTGTGCAATTAAATATATTGTTAAAATAAATATATATAAATAATTGTATATTTATATATCTATTTATTTTTTGACAGTATATTTAATTGCACAATGATGGATTAGTTTAAATTAAATTATTGAACAACGAAACTGATTTTATTTCAACGAAAATGTGTTTTATTAATTAAATATTAATTAGTACAGGAAGCTCCAGTAAGCCGTTAATTCATATTGCCGACAATAGAGCATTCTGTACTAATCATCACTTTACTTTAATTAAAACATCAAATGTTTCTTCTAATTATGTTATCACGATAGCATTATTAGAAGAAACATTTAGAATTATATGTGCGCTCAGCTGATTGGCTGATCGGCTGAGCGTACATATAATTAGCGGGTCCGCAGCACAGTGACTTCATTGTGGTGCGGACCAGCGAAGAGGACACATCGGGGTGAGTATAGAGCTCTCCACACCCCCTCCCCTGCACTGCACCCCTCCCAGCAAGGAAGGGGGGTCACTTAACCCCTTCCTTGCTGGGATGGGTGCAGTCTGACATCAGTCTGGCCCCCAAGGGGTTAAGGGGGATGCAATACATCCTCGCTTAACCCCTTGGGGGCCAGACTGTAAGCAGCGATCTGTAAAGATGCTGCATACTGTAATGAGCACAACACCGCTCACAATGATGGGTGTTGTGCTCCTGTTTGTGTGTTTTTTGTGTGTTTCTCCCTTTTTTGTTTTTCAGATATCGGTATCCTGTGGATTACGTCGGATTCCGTGGACTACGTCGATGACCAGCAGTTGTTTGTTGTTTATTTTTAATA
This sequence comes from Dendropsophus ebraccatus, assembly GCF_027789765.1. NCBI lineage: Eukaryota > Metazoa > Chordata > Amphibia > Anura > Hylidae > Dendropsophus > Dendropsophus ebraccatus. Next base: position 86,050,286 of record NC_091456.1, on the reverse strand, counting down.
AAATGGTCAATGAGGGGTGTGGGGGTGTTTTTATTTGAATAAAAAAAATGTTTAACTTTACGTTAACTATACGTTTTTTTAAAAATAAATAAATAATTAAAAAAAAAAACGCATAGGGTCCCCCCTATTTTTATAACCAGCCGGGTTAAAAATTAAGCGACAGCAGCCTGGTAACACCAGGGTGGGAAGAGCCATTGGTTTAGGCCCTCCCCAGCCTAAATCTTACCAGCCTGCTGCCGCCCGGTCCAGGAGCGCCAATTTTGACGCTCCGGGACCACTGGCACCCGGCTCTTCTCAGTGCCCCTGGTGGCATTGGGTACTGGGGTAATAATGGGGGGGTTACTGTTAGCCATTTTATACCGGCTAACACTAGGCCCCGACTTAGTAATGGATTCCGTCTATTAGACGGCTTCCACTACTAAGTCTATAAAGTAAAGAAATAAAGACAACACACAAGTGAAAAAAATTTTTTATTCAAATAAAAACACCCCCACACCCCTCATTGACCATTTTATTAAAAAAAAACACCAAACAACCGCTGGTCATCGACGTAGTCCACGGAATCCGACGTAATCCACAGGATACCGATATCTGAAAAACAAAAAGGGAGAAACACACAAAAAACACACAAACAGGAGCACAACACCCATCATTGTGAGCGGTGTTGTGCTCCTTACAGTATGCAGCATCTTTACAGATCGCTGCTTACAGTCTGGCCCCCAAGGGGTTAAGGGAGGATGTATTGCATCCCCCTTAACCCCTTGGGGGCCAGACTGATGTCAGACTGCATCCATCCCAGCAAGGAAGGGGTTAAGTGACCCCCCTTCCTTACTGGGAGGGGTGCAGTGCAGGGGAGGGGGTGGGGAGAGCTCTATACTCACCCCGATGTGTCCTCTTCGCTGGTCCGCAGCACAATGAAGTCACTGTGCTGCGGACCGGCTCTTTATATGTGCGCTCAGCCGATCAGCCAATCAGCTGAGCGCACATATAATTCTAAATGTTTCTTCTAATAATGCTATTGTGATAACATAATTAGAAGAAACATTTGATGTTTTAATTACAGTAAAGTGATGATTAGTACAGAATGCTCTATTGCCGGCAATATGAATTAACGGCTTACTGGAGCTTCCTGTACTAATTAATATTTAATTAATAAAACACATTTTCGTTGAAATAAAATCAGTTTCGTTGTTCAATAATTTAATTAAAACAAATCCATCATTGTGCAATTAAATATACTGTCAAAAAATAAATAGATATATAAATATACAATTATTTATATATATTTATTTTAACAATATATTTAATTGCACAATGATGGATTCGTTAGAATTAAATTATTGAACAACGAAAGGGACTTTATTACAAAGAAAATGTGTTTTATTAATTTAATATATTAACTATTAGAGGCATCGGCATTCGGCATCATTGCCGGCTATTTTTGAAGAACTCCGTACGGACCGCCTGTCAATCCACGGCCGCATTTCCAGCCGCAAACAATGGTCTTGTTCATTTTTTACGGGTCCGTTTACAATAGGGCCGTAGATTCATACATAGTGTGCACTGTGCAGCCGTATATCGTATACTTTCCAGCGTACGCATGAACCGGAAAAATCCGGCCGATGATTTACCGCCCGCAATACAGCCGCACAGATACATAGTGTGAACCTAGCCTTAGGCTATGTTTACACTGCGTATCAGACCGGCCGTTCCGTGACCCCGGCCGGGTCACAGAACAGTCGGTCTGTGCCTGGATCATCGCGGCCGGTACTTAAGTATCGGCCGGATGATCCGTCCGGCCGCAGAGCTCTGATGCGGGTGCATCAGCGTGTGCCCGCATCAGAGCTTCCCATAGCGCACAGTGAAGCAAGCGTCCGGAGCCGCTTGCTTCACTGTGTGAACTGACAGGGCTTTCTGCGGCCAGAATTCACTGAATTCCAGCCGCAGAAAACTGACATGTCAGTTTTTTCCGGAGCCGCATAGGATACCGCCGTAGTTTTGCGGTGTGTAACATAGCCTAATTTGTAATGGGATCCCGGCCGGAGCGTACATACATCATATGCGCTCTGGCCAGGATCCCATTACAAATTAGGCTATGTTACACACCGCAAAACTACGGCGGTAGTTCTGCGGCGAGAACTACGGCCGTAGTTGTACGTAGTGTGAACATAGCCTTAACCTACTCCAGATCTGAGGAGATGAGGAGAACATTGTACAAACAAGCCTTTGACTTTATTAAAAATACTAAGGTATCGGAGTACGACCTTAGGATGCACTATTGTGTTAGCACTATAGGGATGAGTGCACCACAACTTGTTGTTGCGCAGTATACTATTATATTTATATATATATTATATATGAAGATAAAATGCCTGTTTTAATGCCTGTTTTAATCGCTAATCTGCTTTATATGTTCTTTCCTTGTTCTAATATTGCATGTTTTTTTCAGGCTTGTCTACCAAAATCTATTGCAAGGATAATTCTATTGAGCAGTTTACAGTTCAAAGAAACTTAAATCCATGTAAAGAAGAAGATGCGGAGAAGGATGGTACATTAAAGAGAAAGATGTATAGACAGATAGATCGATAGATAGATAGATAGATAGATAGATAGATAGATAGATAGATAGATAGATAGATACTGTAGATAGATAGATTTATTTCCAGAAATAGTCTGCAGCACTGAGGAAAATATTTTTTAAAAAATCTGTGTTTATTCCATGAAAAATTCAGGTGTAAATTAACAAACATACGTGCCGTATATAGGATGCATCCCTTATGCCCTCGTATGGGCATGGAGAGAAGCTCCTTCTCCTACAGTTGCAATGGCAGTGGGGCCATACAGCATACAGCAGTGTGTCTACATACCCAACTCTAGATTAGGTGCGGCACAACCCCTTTAATATCTCAACATAACAGAAGAACGTAATACAACATACAACTATTATATATAATACACGCACAAACAGGTACATATACATACTAACACATCCATACAAAAACATATTATGCAGAAGTATAAACATCCAGTATACACATGGACACAAACAAGATTCATACATTCTACATCAGTGCTTCTCAAACTGTGAGGCGGGCCTCACCAGTGAGGCGCCCCCTAGTTGTTGGTGAGGCCCAGCTGGGGAGCCAGTTTTCACAAAGTAACTATGATCTGAGAAGTAGTGACTGTTTGCAAAAATCTCCATTTTACCAACATTATTAATTTATTTCGTAGTTGCTTTATTAGTATCTAGAGCTTGGGAGATGGGTAACAGGTAGCCCTAGCATTATTTAAATGGTCTTCAACCACAGATAATGAGGCCCAGGCACCCTCTTGGTCAGTCTGGTGAGGCCCAAGCATTGCCTTGATCTGTTGAGTCAGGCTCCAGTAAAAAAAGTTTGAGAAGCACTGTTCTACATAATAAATCTAAACACTACATATATAGTACATACACTATACATTATATCTCCACACTACATATACAGTACATACACTATACATTACATCTTCACACTACATATGCAGTAGACACACTTCTTGCAGAGCTTACTGGGTGTAGTCGTGCTCCTTCATGTTTATAGCAGGAGACGACTGTGATTCTTCATACTCCCTGCACACATCCTTACCATCCAGTACATCCCCACCGCCAGGGCAGGTCATATTACACCAGTCACAGCAGCACCAGGAGGTCATATACTATAGTGTAGGAGGAGCTAAAGGAAGGGTTAAGGGAGAAAGTTATTAAGGTGACTCCAGCAGCACAGCAGCCCCTATGTGATGAGTCTCTGGCTATAGCGAGGCTCACTCCAAGATGCTGCTGCCAGTGCAGTCCTTACCCTGACAACTGGGGGATGGGGACCCTAGGCAATTGCCCAGGTCCCCCACCCACCCCGACGCCAGCCCTGATCTCTAGTCCCTGTTGCTGTAACTAATGTTTATCTCTGTCCCCGTTTCTGTACTTGATAGTGTCCCCTATTCCCCATTACTGTACCAATAGTCACCCCTATTACTGTAACTGATGGTTGTCCCTACCCCCTGATGCTGTACCCGAGCTTCGCTCCTGTTAGTGGACTTAATCATCATTCGTGTTAACGTATTCAAATACCGTACATAAATTTTGAAAGTGACTATCTTTGTTACAGGCAGAGAATTTCAATAAAAAATGCAAATGTTAATTTTTTTTAAAGACATTTTAGAGTTTTCAACAAAGAGAGGGTTAAAGGGGTTGTTACCCCCCAAAATTTCTTTAAAATCAAATGGGGACAGAAAGTGCTAGAGATCTGTCATTTACTTTTATTTAAAAATCTCAAGGTTTCCAGTACTTATCAGGTGTTGTATGTCCTGCAGGAAGTGTATTCTCTCCAGTCTGACACAGTGCTCTCTGCTGCCACCTCTGTCCATGTCAGGAACTGTCCAGAGCAGTAGCAAATCCCCATAGAAAACCTTCCCTGCTCTCCATACTGGAAAGAATACACCACTTCCCACTGGACATACAGGAGCTGATAAGTACTGGAAGACTTGAGATTTTTTTTATATAGGTTAATTACAAATCTCTAGCACTTTCTGGAACCAGTTGATTTGTAAGAAAAAAATTGTCAACCAAAGTTTACTACTAACATGAAGTACATTTTAGAATCACTTGGATAAGCATTAAGGGGTTATCTAGCATTAGACAATAGATGCAGGGCCACTAGGCACTGTAGTCCGGTGGCTAGGGCAGCACCTTTCAGAGGGGCAGCACCAGGGAGCAGGGGGAAGGAAACAACTTTCTTTTTATTATTATTATTATTATTATTATTATTATTATTATTATTATTCTTTGGTCTCCCACCTCCCGTTCAGACTTGCCAGTAAATCTGGTGTCTTTTCAAGGGGGAGGGGGTTATTGGTCAGGTCTGGTATGGTGGTGTTATCCAGTCACAGTATGGCAGTGTTGTTCAGGTCTGGTATGGCATTGTTAAATGTGACGCCTGTTACCAGGATTATTGGCCATACGCCTATTGGTTACCGCATGAGGGTCTGGCTTCGGCTGCATGTGGTGACGTACAGTAAATGTGGGAATGCGGCCTAAAACTGATCAGATATCAATATGATGTTCAGAAACTAGATAATAATCATGCTAATTGGGGAGTGGAGATGAGGTGTCTTCAGGTTTAGGGCCTAGGGCAACAGCAGCTGTTAATACGGCCCTGAATAGATGGATCCTTTAAGCCAAGGGGGCCCCTTGTGCTCCGTTCATGTCAGTTGATACAAAGGTCTGTTTGGCTTTGATTGTTAGTGCTAAACGGCAATTGTGAGTGTGAACCTACAGTGTTAGAAAGTTATTTCTTCCCTGCTCTAAGCAGAATAAGTGTAGATACGTCTTCAGATTCTTATTTGCTTCAGTGCTTTATAATTATTGAGTAAAATGTCTCTTTCAATCTACCATGGAGCTGACTTTTAAGCCTTATTCTTACGCTCCATAATCAATGGAGGTTACAGAACGTGAAGCTGCGCAGTGGACTCCCTGCATCATGTATCAATGTGTGGCCGAATGGCTGTATCAGTAAGGCTGATTTTACACTACATTTTTGCAATCCGTCTTTTTCATCCATTTTTGCAAAAGAAAACAGATGAAAAAGTGTAGAAAAAAGGGATACATTTGTGTGCATCCGTTTTGATCCGTTTTTCCATTGACTTTCGTTACAAAAAATGGATCAAAACGGATGCACACAAATGCATCAATTTTTTTTGCAAAAACGGATGAAAAAAACGGATTGCAAAAACGTAGTGTGGACCCAGCCTAAAGTCCTGCAAAGATTTAAACACTTTCAGCTATCTCGGCATCACGTTTATACATGACATTGGGAGAGCTGCGACTCCCCTGTGCGACTCTCTGTAACCACCTGGGATTACAGAACTAGAGAATAAGGCCTAAGGGGGACATTTATCAAACTAATTGCGCCTGTTTTTAGTCTAATATATCTATTTGGCGCTCAAAGTAAATCTAATATGAATTTATGAAGCTTTTTTAGACAAGACTATCCAAATTAGATGCGACTTTTTGAATGAGATTTTTTGTTGTTAATTAGATCGATAGTGCGCCAGAATTCTTTTTTAGCTAAATTTATTACCTCCGCAATTTTTTAAAAAGTCGCATATATTGTCGCATCGCTACGTCTGCTCCGAACCAGGTGAATTTATTAGACTAATTAAAAGACCATTATTTTTAAGACACATTTACTATGCTATTAGACAATTTACATACATTTGACTAAACACATTAGATTGGAAATTATGCCAAAACATCTTTGACAAAATCAGGTTTTTAGATTTGTTAGTAAATATCTCCCATAGTGTGTGAAAGTTGGTGCTGTGCCAAATTTAAGAGGATATAGGGGAGATTTATCCAACCTGTTCGTAGGATCAGTGGAGCAGTTGCCCATAGCAACCAAGCTTTTTTTTTTTTAAGGCCTTTGGAAAATAAAAGCTGGAATCTGATTGGTTACTCTGGGCAACTGCTCCACGGTTTCTCTACAGTAGGTTTGATAAATCTCCTCATAATATATTTCCAGACTCTGGTCATGAAGTATTTACATTTTTTTCTTTCTCCTAAGTCTCTTTTAGGTCACACTACGATTACGAGATAGAGGTTCCTATAACACCACCACATTTGAAGCCTAAAGATAGAATAAACAAGAACTATATTCATCTCATAGCAGAAGAATTGTCACCTTTTTCTACTAGGTGAGTTAAATATAAAGTGTTTTAGGGTAAATTCACACGGGCGTCTCGCACAAGAAATCCGCAGCTAATCCGCAGCTAATCCGCAATACACATATTATTATTATTATTATTATTAATACGTGTATTGCGGATTAGGTGCGGATTAGCTGCGGATTTCTTATGCGAGACGCCGGTGTGAATTTACCCTTATGGTAAATTGAATATAAAGAAATTATACATACAAATACATGGAAGCCATTGAAATGCTGTACTGCCATATTGTCTGTACATGAAGAATGGAGAGGTAGAGTGTATATAGCACCTGCTGTTTTAATAGGAGACTTGGGTCCACAGTGTTGAGATTGTGGTGGTCAGCTAGTTATGTCCTGTGGAAAGGGGATAACTTTGCAAGATGGGAAAACCCCTTTCAAGAGATAAGTGTACTGTACATGGTGACAAGATCCCTTTAAGAGTCCTGTAAGGAAAGAATTGAAGTAAATGATTTCTATTAGTAAATGGTCGTTTACCAATACATCAAATGTTAAAGTAGTGTGTAATATGTATGTTCTACTTCAAGATACTTTATATTTTCAGTTTTGTTATGGCATAATCAGCCATATTGGTTGTCAGATTCTAATTAGATCCTTACAAACTGATGACAAACTGTTATGTTGTCAGGAAGTCATTAATTAGGTTACTAAGAAGTCAAGCAAAAAGTGACAGCCAATATGGCTGCACCATCTCAACAAGACAGAAGCATTCTAGTAAAAGTAAAGAAAAAACTTTGGCCACTGGTGTATATTCTGATATATTAAATACAGCAGATTTTCTTCCATTTCAGATGGAAATATGCTTTCTACATTATTAATATGCTTAATTTTACAGGAGCTGTAATAACTGTACCATAATTGCAAACATTAATCAAAGTAAGCTTTCTGCTGCTAATGTTTTGTGTTTAAGATTTCACATTACAGATGCAGTCAAAGACATTTTAGAAAGTCAAGGGAGCCATTGTGCTGTAAAACTACTGCTACTTAAAGGTAAAATTACTATGGGATGGAGCCACCTTTGGATTGAGGTCTGGGCATTAACTACGCCAAGATATTTAAATGTTTCCCCTTAAACCCTTCCAGTGTCATTGTCTGGCTGGAATGTTAGCCTCTTTCTCAAATCTCTGGTGGACTACACCGATTTACTAGTGAACTGCCCTGTATTTACTGACATAAGCGCTTTCCGACTGCTCAGCTGATCCCTGACAATTTTACACAGGCCGATTATCGACGATTTCTAGCAACGCTCCTAGACAATTACCGGCCCATATAAAGGGGCTTTAGTCTCATTTGACCAAGTAACCATTTTTCACATGTTTAGGTGATGAGCCATCTGCTGCTTGGAAACTCCCCCCCCCCCCCCCCCCCAATTTTTTTTGTTCTTCTTAAAGGGATTCTAGTATTAACACAGTGCATACTAACACAAAATGTTATATGCAAATTAGCACCACCAGAGCACTTTCCCCACCTGCCGATGACTCATTGGCTTAATGATGTCACTGATGTTTTAGTGACATTGTGCAGCTATTGCTCCTCATGAGGGTGTAGTTTTACTCACATATGATATTCACCTGCCAGCTCCTATCTTGGAAGGTACTTTGAAGATGTGCAAAGGCAGGAAATGAGCTCCAGGGTGCAGAGAGTTTGAGCCTTCTTCTGTTCCCTGAACAACTTCTTTAAACTTTTAGAAAGGCTGAAAGTTCAACTTTTACATAGACATGGAGCAGTGCAGAGTATTAACATGGAGTATTTGGAGAATATGGAGTCATGAACCACTTGAGAGTTACCTTAGGAAATGCCATAGCACAGTCACTGGTACAGAAATACTGTATTTAACTGCTAGAAAGATAGAGGCATAAATAATGCAAACTAAGGGATCTGAGGCAAGCAATTATGATGCTAGTAGCTTGTCCTGATAAAAATATTAGTTCTTGACATAGACCTTTTAGCATTGGTATGCTTTAGTATTCAGTGCACAGTCCAGATTCCAACTCTCACACAGTAAATGACTTCCTGCATTTACACCATTAAAATTACCGCAGTACAGCTTTCTCACACTATTCCAAGTTATTCCCCTAAATGCTGGAGTTCACGGGACTTATTACATGACCCACATATAACACTCCATTATCAAATGTTTGAAAGTGTTTTGTTTGATATGGATGGTATATCATATTTTCAAATCCAGCATTTGCCTCTGGGTAGATGTCACCCCAAGCCCCAGTCTACTGTATTCAATAACGTTCTTGCTGTCTTACTTATATACGTTCACTCTAATGTTAGCTAATAAATAAGGTTATATCTGTTATGAAAATAATTATATTATATTATTATATTATGCTTTATTGTAATAACAAAAAAAAACAACTCCCTACAGTATATAACTTTATTGTGTAGCAGGCCCCACTAGATGCTGCTATTTACAGATGCACATGTGGAAAGGATTGTTGCTATCCTTTCATTCAAGAAATAAAAATCACAATGGTCACTAAAATAACTTAATTCTGACAAAAATAATATTAATTTTCAATTTAATGAAAATCAACTAATGAAAAAAAAATAATGAAACTGTCCTGGATAAAAATAATGAAAACTTGAAACTAATATTTTGTTCATCTTTTGAGGCAATCACCAGGAAACAAATGATTTCCCTATTACACATAGCGATTATTATTTAAAGATTCGCTATATCTGTCCATGTTATTACACGGACAGATAAATGCTCATTTTCGATCGTTATAGCAAATTTTTAAACAATAATGGCTCTGTGTAATAGGGCCTTAACTGTGAAAGAGACTTCTGCACATGTACTTATGCTAAGTTTACACGGAGCGATAATTGGCCCGATCGTACGATTAACGATTTCGAAGTAACAATTAGACGGTACGATATATCGTACAGAAAAATCGTTTTGCGATCATTTTGCGATCGCGCGCCCGCAGCCCGCCCCACCCGCAGCCCGCCCCCCCGCTCGCAGCCCGGCCGTAACCAAGGGAGCCGCAGGTCTCGCGTTAGTAAGCGTCACCCGGCCGAGCAGCTAAGTGCTGTTGTACTCAGGCTGAGTGGCGGATCTCTCTGCCACTCAGCCTGCAGTGCACCAGCTGCTATGTGGCTGGATTCAGGAGGCCGGACCAATTAGTCTTTGGTCCGGGCTCCTGATCCAGTATAAAGTGTTGTAAGTGCCAGTTGCAAGTCGCTGGCTATTAGTTAATCTGATCCCAGCTCCCCCTGTCCTTTTCCTGCGTATCCCGTCCTAATTCCTTCTGCCTGACTACTCGTGTTCTGACCTCCGCCTGACCTCCGACTATCCCTTGTGTTACCGACTTTGTACTGCGTTGCCTGTGTGGTTTGACCCGGCTTGTTCTACGATTCTTTATTGTGTTTTGTCTGTCCGTGCTGTTCTGTGTTTCACTTACGCAGCGTAGGGAATGCCTTCGTGGTTGTCCGTGACCGTTTAGGGTCGACCGAGGCAATTAGGCAGGGTCAGTGGTGGGTTCAGATTCAGGGCCCACTGTCTCTGTCCTGTCTGTTCTTGCCTGTCCTGACAGAATAGCCAGCCCTAAAAACAGTTAAGTGACGTGTGCCAAAGATTTTTTATTATGGATCCTATGAAAGCATTAGTGGAACAAATGCAGAAACTGAACACATTGGTACAGAGTCTCGCTGAACGGGTTCAGGAGCAGGAGGCTGCTCCCCGACAAGTAACCATGACCACCCCCTCTCCCCCTGAACCACCTGTACAACTCCCAGAAAAATTCAAGGGGGATAGAAAGAATTTTCGAACCTTCAGAGAAGGGTGCCGATTGTTCTTTCGACTACGTCCCCGCTCCTCAGGTGATGAGTCCCAAAGAGTGGGAATTATCATGTCCCTGTTGCAGGGTCCACCACAGGAGTGGGCGTTCTCTCTCCCTCCCAATGCCATAGAATTAACCTCCGTTGATTATTTCTTTTCAGCCTTGGGACTATTGTATGACGACCCTGACAGGACTGCAATAGCCGAGCGACAATTGACGTCCTTAAAACAAGGAAAAAGGCCAGTTGAGGACTATTGCGCAGAGTTTCGCCAGTGGTGTATCCCATCTGGTTGGAACGACTCTGCTCTGCGCTATCAGTTTCGGGTGGGTCTCTCTGATCAGTTAAAGGACTTGTTGGTAGCTTATCCTCCCCCTGAAACGTTAGAAGAGACCATGACGTTAGCCATTAGGGTGGATCGTCGTATGCGGGACAGACGAAGGGAGAAAGGAACCTCTGAACTCTGTAAAACCCCTACCTCTCTTCTGTCTCCTTCTAAACCTCCTCTTTCCCTGTTACCACCACCGGAGGAACCCATGCAGATCGGTGCCACCGATGCGAGAACTAGACGAGCCCATCGTATGCAACATAATCTTTGTCTGTACTGTGGCAAAGCTGGACACCATGTTTGGGAATGTACCTCCAGGCCTGGAACATCGCCGGAAAACTCCAGCGCCTGAGTGACTATCGAGGGGGTCACTCAGGCGCACAGGTACCACTCGATAAGAATAAGTTAATGGTCCCCATCTCACTATGTTTGGGTGAGAGATGTATTTCGGGGTTTGCCCATGTTGATTCAGGGGCATCGGCTAATTTTATTAATTCCGGGTTTTGGTCCAGTCTGGGGGTATGTCCGCTTCAGCTTAAATGCCCGCTGAGTATTACGGGGGCGGACTTTACCCCATTGGCTCAAGGTAGAGTAAAATATATCACTTCCCCTCTTGAAGTAAAAGTGAGGTCGATCCATTTGGAGTGTCTTTTTTGGTTATGGACAATTTGTCTTCTGATGTTATTTTAGGTTTGCCCTGGTTGACCCAGCATAATCCTGTATTTGATTGGGCAAACAGAGAACTTGTTCAGTGGGGGCCAGGGTGTGCTGCTCATTGTATTTCCTTGAATTTAACAGAATGTTCTTCGTTAGAAGGGGAGCTCCCCGAGTTTCTATCTGATTTTCTTGATGTTTTTGACGAAAAATCGGTGGACGAGTTACCCCCTCATCGTTCATACGATTGTGCTATTGATTTAGTTCCTGATTCTAAATACCCGAAAGGACGAATCTTTAATTTGTCTAGACCAGAGAGGGAGGCTATGCGGGATTATGTTAAAGAAAGCTTACATAAGGGTCACATCCGTCCCTCCTGTTCTCCCCTTGGGGCGGGATTTTTCTTTGTAGGTAAAAAGGATGGTGGATTACGCCCTTGTATTGATTATCGGGAGCTAAATAAAATCACCATTAAAAATCAACACCCGCTCCCTTTGATTCCTGATTTGTTTGATCAGATTGTAGGGGCCCGGTGGTTTTCCAAGATTGACCTCCGAGGGGCCTATAATTTGATTCGAATAAAGGAGCGTGATGAGTGGAAAACTGCATTCAATACCCCCGAAGGACACTTTGAATACCTAGTCATGCCCTTCGGGTTGTGTAATGCGCCTGCAGTTTTCCAACGCTTTGTTAACGATGTGTTTCGCGAGTACCTGGGTCGTTTTTCAGTGGTATACTTGGACAATATCTTGATTTTCTCTCCAGATTGGTCTTCACATGTTGATCATGTCCGCAGGGTTATGGAACTCCTAAGACAAAATCAGTTATTTGCCAAGTTGTCGAAATGCCAGTTTGGTGTTCAGGAGGTCTCTTTTCTGGGATATAAGATCACCCCTAGTTCTTTTGGTATGGATCCCCTTAAAAAAAGCCATTGAAAAGTGGGAGCGCCCAAGGAATCTTAAGGCTCTTCAGAGATTTTTGGGATTCGCTAATTACTATAGAAAATTTATTAAGGGGTTCTCAGTGATTGCTAAGCCCTTAACTGATCTTACCAGAAAGGGAGCTGATATGGATAACTGGACTCCTGATGCCATTCTGGCCCTCGACAAACTTAAAACATGTTTTTCTGTAGCCCCGGTGTTGATTCAACCTGACTTTGAACAGCCTTTAATTGTCGAGGTGCATGCCTCAGAAGTGGGAGTAGGGGCTGTCATTTCACAAGGTCCGGAAACACTCACTAATCTCAGACCCATAGCCTACTTCTCTAGAAAATTCTCCAAAGCCAAATGCAATTATGATATAGGCAATAGAGAACTCCTTGCCATTAAGTGGGCATTTGACAAATGGAGACATTTTTTAGAGGGGGCTAAACACAAAATTAAGGTTTTAACCGACCATAAAAACCTTGTTTATTTAGATAAAGCCAAGCGTCTTACTCCACGGCAAGCCAGATGGGCATTATTTTTTACACGGTTTAATTTTGAAATCACCTTCAGGCCGGGTTCCAAAAATGTAAGGGCACATGCTTTGTCTCGTAGTTTCAACATTAACGAAGTCCCCGTAAAGGAATCTGAAACTATTTCATCTCCTGGGGTGGTGGTGGCTATACTGCAGCCCGATCTGGCTGCTCAGGTGGTTCAGTCTCAGTCTATGGCGCCTAGCAACACCCCGGAGAACAAACTATTTGTTCCCCCAAATCTTCGGTTGAAAGTGCTGGAAGAAACACATTGTTCAGTACTGGCAGGTCATCCAGGTATTGCTGGTACCAAATATTTACTGTCTCGCCATTATTGGTGGCCATCTTGGGCTAGAGATACTAAGCTGTTTGTAGAGGCTTGTGAGATTTGCGCCAGGTCCAAGGTTCCTCGCAGGTTACCCGAGGGACTTCTTCAACCCCTGCCTCTACCTGCTAGACCTTGGACCCACATCTCCATGGATTTCATAACTGATTTACCACCCTCTAAGGGTAAACTGTGATTTGGGTGGTTGTAGACAGATTCTCTAAGATGTGCCATTTAATTCCTCTCAGCAAGCTTCCCAATGCTCGTACCTTAGCCTCTCTTTTTATCAGTCATATCTTACGTTTGCATGGGGTACCAGAGAATATTGTTTCTGACAGGGGAGTACAGTTCGTATCTAAATTCTGGAGACAGTTTTGTGGTCGCCTGGGTATATCCTTGTCATTTTTTTCAGCTTTTCATCCGCAGTCCAATGGACAGACGGAGAGGGTTAATCAGTCACTGGAGCAGTTCTTAAGATGTTTTGTTGCAGGTTCACAGGAGAAATGGAGAGAATACTTACCATTGGCTGAGTTTGCCCTAAATATTCGGGAAAGTCAGTCTCTCAAAATGTCACCGTTCTTTTGTAATTTTGGGTTTAATCCTCGATGTTCTTCTGTACATGCGTCCGAGTCCATTAATCCATCCGCCAAAAGAATCTACAGAAAACTGTACACAGTTTGGGCCCAGGCTCTTCAGAACCTGGTTAAAGCCCAAGAAAATTGTAAAAAACAATCAAATAAAAGACGCATTGTCAGGACTGTATCTTTGCGGAGCATTATGCGCCCCTTGGCTCATGCTGTGCGGCCGAGAAGGCGCTGATTTTCTTGCATTCTGTTTCTGTGTTTTGTTTTGTAGTGTGTGAACACTGGTTATTTGCTCACCTTGAGAGACACACCCGACTTCACCTGCTGAGTTCTGTCTGGCCATATCTGGGTTAATCTGTGTTTTGGTTCTGCTGTGACTGACAGGTCTTCCTGCCAGTGAATCTGTTTTGTTCTCAGGTGTCTGTGCTTGGAGATCAGGGGGATGGTCCAATGATGTTCTGGATCAGAACCCTGGCCTCCTATATAACTTCCTCAGTCTGGGATATCATTGCTGGTTATTGACTTGACAGTCTCTGCCTGCTTGACAGTCTCTGCCTGCTTGTATCTTCTGTGTATTTGCTATTCCTGATCTTTGCCTTATTCCTTGACTTCCCTTGCTTGCTGCCTGCCCTTGACCATATTGCCTGGACTTTGACTACGTTTATTGGATTGTGATTTTGTACTTTTGCTGCCCGATTGTTGTGACCCGGACTGTTGTCTATTCTTCATTGTGTTTGTCTGTCTGTCTGTCTGTTTGTCTTGTCTTTGTGTCCCACCTAGCCAGTGCAGGGACCGCCGCCAAGTTGCTCGCCGCCATCTTAGGGCGGATTGTGGCAAGTAGGTAGAGGACAGTGGGCGGGGCTGAGCTTAGGGCTCACTGTCTTGTCTTGTCCTGCTGTCCGGTTTCTAACACGCATATCTGGCCCTGAGTACAGGGTAGGTGACAAGGTATGGCTCTCTACTAGAAACTTGAGATTAAAGACACCATCTGGTAAACTTTCTCCTAAATACATTGGTCCTTATGCTATAGTAGAGATCATAAATCCGGTATCATTTAAATTGCTTTTGCCTAAGAGTCTAAGAATTCACGATGTTTTCCATAAATCTCTGTTGAAAAAATATGTTAATCCCGTGTTACCATCTGCTCCTCCCGCTCTGTTGGTTATTCAGGGTGAACTAGAGTATGAAGTGGAGAGAATTCTGGATTCTCGTTGACTTCAGAATTCCTTGCAATATTTAGTTCATTGGAGAGGATTTGGTCCAGAAGAGCGCACTTGGGTAGCAAGTAGGGATATGCATGCGCCACGTCTGGTTAGACAATTTCATTTGCACAATCCATCTAAGCCTGGTCCCTTAGGTAGAGGTCCGGAGGCCCCTCCTGAAGGGGGGGGGGGGGGTAATGTCAGCAACTTACCTGACCGCGCTCCAGCGTCATCTGGCCCGGCTGGAGCGCAGCGCCGCCCTCCTGGGCAGGGCCGGGTGACGTCACTGAGACCCAACGGCGTCCCTAGTAACCAAGGGAGCCGCGGGTCTCGCGTTAGTAAGCGTCACCCGGCCGAGCAGCTGAGTGCTGTTGTACTCAGGCTGAGTGGCGGATCTCTCTGCCACTCAGCCTGCAGTGCACCAGCTGCTATGTGGCTGGATTCAGGAGGCCGGACCAATCAGTCTTTGGTCCGGGCTCCTGATCCAGTATAAAGTGTTGTAAGTGCCAGTTGCAAGTCGCTGGCTATTAGTTAATCTGATCCCAGCTTCCCCTGTCCTTTTCCTGCGTATCCCGTCCTAATTCCTTCTGCCTGACTACTCGTGTTCTGACCTCCGCCTGACCTCCGACTATCCCTTGTGTTACCGACTTTGTACTGCGTTGCCTGTGTGGTTTGACCCGGCTTGTTCTACGATTCTTTATTGTGTTTTGTCTGTCCGTGCTGTTCTGTGTTTCACTTACGCAGCGTAGGGAACGCCTTCGTGGTTGTCCGCGACCGTTTAGGGTCGACCGAGGCAATTAGGCAGGGTCAGTGGTGGGTTCAGATTCAGGGCCCACTGTCTCTGTCCTGTCTGTTCTCGCCTGTCCTGACAGATTTATCGATCGTTCGCCGCGTTTACACATACGATTATCGTTCGAATTCGATCGTTATCGCGAAAATTCGCCCGACAATCGTTCCGTGTAAACGTAGCATTACGGTCCATTTACGCAGAAAGATTATCTGACAGATTATCTGCCAAAGATTTGAAGCCAAAGCCAGGAATGGATCTGAAAACAGGAGAAATCTCAGGCTTTCCTTTATGACCTGGTAGATATTCTGTCAGATAATCTTTCTGTGTAAATGGACCCTTAGGTATTTCCTCTGAGCAGACTGCTCCAGCTGTCTCAGGTTTGAAAGGTGCCTTCTTTATTATCCTGTTGGAGGATATGACCTGCAACCGAGACCAAGATTTCTCACACATTTCTCTCCAGAATGAGATTTCCTTGTACCCTGCACAGATTCAAGACCCTGGGGGAGATTTATCACACATGGTGTCTCAGTTGCCCCTAGCAACCAATCAGATTTCACTTTTCATGCCTCACAGACTCTTTGGAAAATAAAAAGGGGAATCTGCTTGGTTGCTAGGGGTAATTGAGCCAGTTTCACTTTAAAACATGTTTGATAAATCTCCCCCCCTGTCACAGCAGGTACAATGTTATGTTTTTTTTTTGTATGTTTCATTTTTGTGCCTGAGAACGTAAAGCCAATATGACTTGCCAAAAAACTACAGTTTTGTCTTATCTGTCCCAAAGGACATTCTCCAAGAGGCTTTGATACTTGTCAGTAAGCGTTTTGGCAAATTCCAGTCCTACTCAGACATTTTCCATAAAGTTTACTTTGGCAGAGACAGTGACGGATGGTGCGATTTGACATTTATGTACCTGGACCTTGGAGTTCAGCTCTATTTTCTTTGGGAGTTGTTCTGGGCTTTTTTGTTACCATTTCTATTATCAGTTTGTCATATTTTTTTCTCCTGCAGCCACAATAAGGAAAGTTGGCTATAGTCCCATGGACCTTAAACTTGTGCAACTGTAGTAACAGAAATATCTATAATTTTTTTTTCTAATCTCCTGGGATACCTCTCTACTCAGCTTTCATTGGTCCATGTTTAGTGTGGTACACACCATGATACCAAACAGCCCAGTGACTACTTTTCACCCTACTTTTCAAGGTGTGAAGACCTTGCCTGTGGGAGCAATTACATGTTTTCAATCTTTTCTAGGGATGCCATTATTTGTATCTAAGCCAGTTTCATTTGTTTTTCTAAAGCAATGTCTGGTTTTCATTAGTTGATTTGCAGTAAATGAATTTTATTTTACTATTTTTGTAAGTTTCAGGTAATTTCACTGACTATTGTTGATTTTTATGTCTTTAATGGTACCAACAAATTTCTCTATGTGTATTAACCAGCTAACACTTATTTCTAGCAGTGCTTTACTTGTATGTCAAGAATAATTTAGTGGAAACCAAATAAATAAGTGCTCCATTTTGCAGTTCCACCTCTTAATGAGAAATCAGAGCACCCTACTATTGAGGAACTGAAAGTAAGACTATCCATTAATCCAGAAGCATCTATTATTCTCAATCTGAAAGAAGATTGGGGCAAACTGGGATTGAACATGAAAGACCCTGACATTATAGAAAAGTTGAAAATAGATATTCCCAATACTGAAAACTTAAATGCAAATGAGAATGAGTCATTCAAGGAGCTGAATGGTAAGTTTATATTGTCCAGTAGAACAAACATAATATACATAAAATAAATAAATAGATAGTGTAGACATGTCACAGGAGATGTGTTCGAGGGGGTGTACATCTCACCTAGGCTGATGCATAGTGTGAGATGGTAAGTCCAGGAGGGATCTGTTGCTCAGCAGTGTTATGCTGCTGAGTTATTATTTATTTTTACCGGGCCTGGATTTACATGGAATGGCAGGTAGGTTTTGGTAGTGGGACTTGCCATTCCCTCCCCCCGATCCAGTTTGGGTTTTGCCATCAGGTGAGCAATCAGCCTGAGAAGGTAAGAGCTCCACAGAGATGCAGGTGGGGGCTCTCAGACAGGAGTAAACAGCCTGCATGCTGTGTTTCCTGGGAGCAAGGAGTTCTATCGCTGCTGGGGCCTGTTCACACCCCGCAATACTGCCGACTGAAGTGTCAGAGAGGTAACCTGCTGTGTTAGTTAGCGCCCAGACGGGCAAGACCTTTTTGTTTTGTTCTTAAAGCGCAGTGTTGCTATATTTCTGTTATGGACTGTTTATGCTGCAAATAAACGCCAAGCTGTTATTTTACAAGTCCAAGTCTGCTGTGAACTGTGTCCAAACACACCATCCCCTGGGAAGATCCCTACAATTGGTGCTGCGGAGCGGGCAAAACGGTTGCTAGGGGCAACGGTGTGCATCAACTTGGCTACAGCTGCTTATGTCCTGGGTGAAGGCTGCGGCTTCACTCCAAAAACAGTCAAGCAACATGGAGGAGATGATGAAGCAGTTAATGCAAGTGAATATGCAGCAACAACAGGCTCTGACAGACGCTAACCTACGCCATGAGCAGGCTAATCGGCAGCAACAACAGGCTCTGACAGACGCTAACCTACGCCATGAGCAAGCATTGGCCGCACAACAACAGGCATTGGCCGCACAACAACAGGCTCAGGCAGCCGCTAAACAGGATCAGGCAGCCGCTAATCTGCGCCATGAACAGACAATGGCTGCACATCAGCAAGCAATGGCTCAACAACAGAGACTTATTGAGCACCTGATAGCAAAGCAAGAGGCGTCTGCAGGTGCTAATCCCCAGCTGGTGGCAGCAGCCGCGCCAGAGACTTTGTCTGTAAGAAGAGCTGTGCAGCGTGCGCTGCAAAAGATGACTGCTGATGACGATGTTGAGGCCTACTTAACCGTCTTTGAGCATGTGGCTGAGCAAGAAAAGTTACCCTCCACTGAGTGGGCAGAGGTCATTGCTCCCTATTTAACAGGCGAACCTCAAAAGGCCTACTATGACCTCAGTGAGCAAGAGGTCAAGGACTATGCTCGGCTAAGAGCAGAGATACTCGCCCGACTAGGAGTTACTGCTGCTGTCCGTGCCCGGAGGGTCCGCAACTGGAGCTACAGTCTGGACAAGTCAGCGAGGTCCCAGATGTACGACCTGATTCATCTGGCAAGAAAATGGTTGGAGCCAGACACTTCTACTCCTGCCCAGATCCTAGAGAGGGTCGTGATGGATCGCTACCTCCGTGCACTTCCTGCTGATCTGCAATGCTTGGTGGGACAAGGCGACCCTAAGAGTGCCGACAAACTTGTCAACCTTGTGGAGAGGTTCCAGGCGACTGAGGACTGCCTCCGTGATGTTCCTGCAGCACCGTCACCTCCTCGGAGTGCCAGACCTGTGCCTTCAGCTGGTAAGAGACTTCCATCTATTGGGGGAGTGTGGAGGGGTGCTGATAGAGGGAAGAGCGCTCCAGAGGGAAGAGCGCTCCGGAGGTGTCTCAGGGGCAAAAGACTGGTGGGGGTCCCCGGTGGCTAAGTGGCCCTAAAAAGGACTCCCTGCCAAGGAGACCAGGCCCTATCCAGTGCTGGAGATGCCATGAGACGGGACATATGTCTGCCCATTGCCCTCTTACCACTGAGCCCATGGAGTGTGACGCTAGCCGGCGTCAGTCGCTATTTGCGGAACCGTCTTTTGTTGCGGTCACTGGACTAGAGACTGAACCGCAAGTCTGCAACATTACTGTCAATGACTTCCCTGTTAAGGCGTTGCTGGACTCAGGAAGCCTTGTCACCTTGGTGCATGCCAGCCTGGTGACTGGGGACTTTGTGCCAGCAAGACATATGAGTGTGGTGTGCATACATGGTGATACAAAGGTTTACCCTATAGTACTGGCTAATGTCGGGACTGAACTAGGCACGGTACAATATGAAGTGGGTGTGGTTAAAAATCTTATGCATAATGTGATATTGGGGCGTGATTTTCCTTTGTTCTGGGCTCTATGGGGAAAACAACAATCCCCTGAAAGGAGTGAGGAGACCCCTAAGTCTATTGCATTACCCACGGTAAATGATAAAAATGTACAAGATGAAAATGATGCTTTTCCTTTGCAGGTCCTGGCTGGTGAGGAAGAGGCTCCTCCCACTGCGCAGAATGTTCCAGACTTAGAGGTGTCTAGGGATAATTTTGGTACTGCACAATTACAGGACCCCACTCTCAAAAATGCGAGAGAGCAGGTCACTGTTATGAATGGGGTACCTCAGGAACCAGAAGCTGAGAAAAAATTTCCACATTTTTCTATGACTAATGATCTCTTCTATAGAGTCACTAAGGTTAATGATGAGGTGGTGGAACAGCTTCTGGTGCCTAAGCCGTACCGGCGTCAGGTACTCGACATGGCCCATAATCATGTCCTTGGGGGCCACTTGGGGACAGATAAAACGCAGGAGAGAGTCCTCCAGAGGTTTTATTGGCCTGCGATTTATGCTGACATAAAAAAATACTGTGAGTCGTGCCCCACATGTCAGCTTAGCGCTCCAGTGTCGCATTTTCGCAGTCCTTTGGTCCCACTCCCCATCATAGAGGTACCTTTTGACCGGATCGCAATGGACTTGGTGGGTCCCATTGTAAGTCGGCTAGGGGACACCAGTACATTCTAGTTGTGTTAGACTACGCGACCCGCTATCCTGAGGCTGTACCCCTAAGAAACACTGCCTCTAAAACAATTGCACGGGAATTGTTTTATATGTTTTCCAGGGTGGGGATCCCCAAGGAAATCTTGACCGACCAAGGTACCCCATTTGTGTCAAAGGTGATGAAAGAGCTATGCAAACTGTTTAAAATCTCACACCTACGTACCTCTGTATATCACCCACAGACAGACGGGTTAGTGGAGAGGTTTAATAAAACCCTGAAACATATGTTAAAAAAAGTGGTGGAAAAGGATGGTCGTGATTGGGATCACTTACTACCTTACCTGATGTTTTCTATTAGGGAAGTACCCCAAGCGTCCACAGGGTTCTCTCCCTTCGAATTAGTCTATGGTCGTCACCCTAGGGGTTTATTGGATATAGCGAAAGAGACATGGGAAAGTGAGTCCACCCCATACAAGAGTGTTATAGAGCATGTAGCACAAATGCAGGACCGTATAGCCACTGTAATGCCCCTAGTAAGGGAACACCTCCAGAGGGCGCAAGAGGGCCAAAGCAGAATTTACAATCGTTCTGCAAGAATCAGGACATTTAGCCCAGGTGACCGGGTACTCATACTTGTTCCCACGGTAGAAAGCAAATTCTTAGCAAAGTGGCAGGGTCCCTATGAAATTGTAGAGAAGATCAGTGAGGTCAACTACAAGGTACACCAACCAGGTAGAAGGAAGCCTTTCCAAGTTTATCACATAAACTTGATCAAGCCCTGGAAAGACAGGGAATCCTTGGTGGCGACAAAGCCTGTTGGTCATCTGTCACCACCAATCCCTCCGGTCAGGATTGGTGACACCCTATCAGTGTCCCAGAAGCAGGAAGCCAAGGAGTTCCTGCAGAGAAATAAAGACAAGTTTTCTGACCTACCAGGGCGTACGCATCTCATTAGTCATCATGTGGAAACTGAGCCTAGAAGCAGAGTAAACCTTAAGCCCTATAGGATACCAGAAGCACGGAGGGAGGCGGTATCATCCGAGGTAAAACGTATGCTTCACCTAGGAGTCATTGAGGTGTCCCAGAGCGAGTGGTCCAGCCCGATTGTGTTAATCCCAAAGCCCAATGGAACTTGGAGGTTCTGTAATGACTTTAGAAAGTTAAATGAGATCTCCAAGTTCGATGCCTACCCCATGCCCAGGGTAGATGAGTTGATAGAAAGGATGGGTAATGCCAGGTACATAACTACCCTCGATCTCACTAAGGGCTACTGGCAGATCCCACTCACTCCTGAGGCTAGAGAGAAGACTGCATTCTCCACCCCTGATGGGCTCTTCCAATACGTAGTGATGCCATTCGGGTTACATGGAGCCCCTGCCACTTTTCAGAGGTTGATGGACTTGATCCTGCGACCACATCGGGATTACTCTGCTGCCTACCTTGATGATGTGGTCATTTTTAGCCCTGATTGGGAAAGTCACCTCTGTAAGGTCCAGGCGGTGTTAGATGCCATAAGTGATGCGGGGTTAACCATCAATGCAGAGAAGTGCGCACTAGCCTTAGAGGAGGCCAAATACTTGGGCTACATTATTGGAAGGGGGTTAGTGAAACCACAACTAAATAAAATTGAGGCAATACAGAATTGGCCTCAACCCCTCACAAAGAAACAGGTCAGAGCTTTCCTGGGTATTACGGGCTATTACCGAAGGTTTGTGCCAAATTTTGCTTCAGTTGCAGCCCCACTAACTGACCTGACAAAGGGTGCAAAGTCCGCAATGGTGACATGGACTCCAGAGGCTGAGAAGGCTTTTCAAAGCCTTAAGTCTGCCCTGTGCCAACAGCCTGTGCTAGTTACCCCTGACTTTAGGCGAGAGTTTCTAGTACAGACAGACGCCTCTAATACAGGGTTAGGTGCCGTCCTCTCACAGGTTGTGAATGGCGAGGAGCACCCGGTGATGTACTTGAGTAGGAAGCTATCCCCGGCCGAGAAAAACTATGCCATAGTTGAGCGAGAATGTCTGGCAGTGAAGTGGGCCCTAGAATCCCTGAGGTACTACTTACTAGGCAGGAGATTCAAGTTAGTGACAGACCATGCCCCCCTAACATGGATGAAAATAAACAAGGAGAAGAATGCAAGGGTGACTAGGTGGTTTCTGTCCCTACAAAACTTCAATTTCACTGTGGAACACCGGCCAGGGAAATTACAGGCGAATGCTGACGCCCTATCAAGGGTACACTGTCTGTGGGGACAAAACGCTCAGCCCTCCGGTCTGAAAAAGAGGGGGGGGATATGTAGACATGTCACAGGAGATGTGTTCGAGGGGGTGTACATCTCACCTAGGCTGATGCATAGTGTGAGATGGTAAGTCCAGGAGGGATCTGTTGCTCAGCAGTGTTATGCTGCTGAGTTATTATTTATTTTTACCGGGCCTGGATTTACATGGAATGGCAGGTAGGTTTTGGTAGTGGGACTTGCCATTCCCTCCCCCCGATCCAGTTTGGGTTTTGCCATCAGGTGAGCAATCAGCCTGAGAAGGTAAGAGCTCCACAGAGATGCAGGTGGGGGCTCTCAGACAGGAGTAAACAGCCTGCATGCTGTGTTTCCTGGGAGCAAGGAGTTCTATCGCTGCTGGGGCCTGTTCACACCCCGCAATACTGCCGACTGAAGTGTCAGAGAGGTAACCTGCTGTGTTAGTTAGCGCCCAGACGGGCAAGACCTTTTTGTTTTGTTCTTAAAGCGCAGTGTTGCTATATTTCTGTTATGGACTGTTTATGCTGCAAATAAACGCCAAGCTGTTATTTTACAAGTCCAAGTCTGCTGTGAACTGTGTCCAAACACACCATCCCCCGGGAAGATCCCTACAATAGATAGATAGATAGATAGATAGATAGATAGATAGACGTACTTAATACTTAATTTCAGTAACCCATTTTCAGTAAGTTTTCCTGATGACTGCAAAAAGTGCATCCATGGGCCTCTATTTACCAAACACAGGCCAAAGGTTTGTTAGCCCTGCATTCAACCAGTTTACATCAGAAT
The DNA here is from genome assembly GCF_027789765.1 of Dendropsophus ebraccatus. Taxonomy (NCBI): domain Eukaryota; kingdom Metazoa; phylum Chordata; class Amphibia; order Anura; family Hylidae; genus Dendropsophus; species Dendropsophus ebraccatus. Next base: position 86,026,715 of record NC_091456.1, on the reverse strand, counting down.
TATAATATACAGCTTTACTTTTTCTTTTCTTTTTTTTTTTTTTTATAAATATTAAAATTACAGAACAACAATAAAAACAGGAATCCCAAAAAAGGGTTGTAATGTTAGTCTAAGGGTCAGTTGTGCCAGTTCCTGGACCCACGAGATGACTCGTTGGTTCAGACTGTACAAGAAAACTAGTATTGTTTAGCACTCTATAACCATAGTATTCTTTATGCTGTTCTTCATTAAATCTACTTAATTCGATTTCTGTTTAAATAACCAAATGTGCATTTCCTTCATATACATATATAGTATAAATATAGTATAACTAGTTATATACTTATATAAAGGCAATAGGTCATCGAAAAATCACCAATTGGTTAAATCAAGACATTTCAGTTGTTTTTTTTTCTAATGTTCTATTTTACTGTCCTGGACCAACAGTTTTTATTCCCACCACTAAGTCTAAGGCTATGTTCACACATAATATTTCTGTCGGTCTTTTGGTCTGTCTTTTTTTAACCAAAATCAGGAGTGAAACTGACAGTTCAAAGGGAAAGATGTGCACAGCTTCTGTGTTTTCAACCCATTCCTGGTTTTAGTTGAAAAAAGACTGATGGAAATACTATCTGTGTACATAGTCTTAAACTAAACTGAGACCTCCTATTCTGTCTGCAATGATTAGGAGACGACTGCTGAAAAGTCATCTGTACAAAATAACAGCGAAAGGTGTCACAAGTATATTGAAAAGACAATAGCAGCTCAGCCTTGAGTCCTTTGCAGAATGACCTTCAGACAGGCCATGGCGCATGCTTACAAATCTGCCCCATAAAAGGAATAGGGTCTGGAGATGTTTATCTGTGGAGATGTAAAGCATAATCACAACATGTTGTTAAAAACAGCTCAGGAAAAATGGCTGCCCCGACATTAATGTACTAAAAATAAAATTAATTTTTTAAAAATACAAAAATTAGATTAGAAAAAAGATCAGTAAAATAGTCTATGCATTCCCTTTAACAATTAGCTAAGTAGTAACTTGTTGTTCTGTTCGATTCTTTTTGTTTCTATTTGTTTCAGGAATTTTAGAAGAGAAGAATTCTCCAACATATTATTTTTCTCCATCCATGATAAACCTCCCCTCCTCACAGAACACTGTGATTTGTATGGATACCTTTAACAATGCAGACACGACTACAGAATATATAAAAGTAGTTACACATGAAGATAAAACAGATCAACCAAAAGTATGTCTACCTTTATTCCAGGATGAAAATCAGTATCTAACACCAGTAACATTACCTGTTAACTGTGTGAGTCAAGCTAGCAGTAGTCATCAGCAATCCTGCAACACAGAAATAATTGTTGATGGACCTCTGTGTTGGCATACTCAAGCAAAAGAAGACAGTGATCTGCTTTCTAGTTTTATTGATCTCAGAACAAAAAGCTCATCAGGCTACAGTGAACGCAAGCATGGAGAGAATGTATTATGTCAAGGTAGTAAATATTTTAGCATTTCTTTTACTTTTCATTATAGATTGAAAAGGGCTTAAAGAGAATATCCAGTGCCAGAAATTTTTTATCCCAGGCTGGCATAAAAATTAAAAGGAACTTATACTCATCTGCCACAATGCCCTGTCACTGCTGTTCAGATGGTCCCCCAGCCCTTGCTGCTCAGCATTTTTTTTAATTGATATTACCTTGGTGTGTAAGATTAGAATGCCCCTTTGAAATGACACACAGAGAACACAGTAACCCTATCCTTGCCAGAGGCTGAGAGGAAAGGCGGGTGTGGCTGAACTGATAAAACAGAGCCCTGTTCACACCAGGTTCAGTGCCTTCTGCACTGCACACCCCTAACAGAGGAGCGCAAAGGTAAATTCCTGACACTTTCTGTACTAGGTCACTGTTTCCATAGTAAATGTTGTGCAGGTTTGAATCAGTTTATTTGCACAGTGCAAAAAAGTGCTGGCTCAAACAAAGTGTGCAGTGACTCATTTCTTTGAGGGTATGCTGTTTTTTTATTAGAGACTTTGGTGCACAGTATATAGAAAACTGATAACTTTTGACTCTGAGGCTATGTTCACATGTTTTTATTGGACAGCCGTCATTTAACAGCAAATAACAGTGTCATTTTGATGTTGTGTACACAGCCTCATAATGTGTTTTATATTATATTATATAAGTCACCAGGATCCAAAAATAGTAAAGACTTTATTCGTAGCAAGCAGTCATGATACGGTACTGGCTAAAGCAGGAGGTGAGGACACTGGCTCCATGAATAATCAGCGACAGCTGTTTTGCACATTTTTCGTGCTTCTACAGGCTGGGTTGCGTCCGCTAAATTCATAATTTCTCCATAGAAAAAACAATAGGGAAACTCTGAGCGGGCGTAGGTTTCCCTCCGTACACACCGATGCACACAAAATTTATGTAAAGGCAGTGCGCCTCTACATAAATCTGCGTACCATCAGCGACGCGGGGACATTTTTAAGCCCACCGTAAAAACACTGAACTTAATAAATATCCCCCTAACTATATATAATATTGTAACTTTGAGGTCTGTATAATGAAAGATTGCATAACATATATGTATATATTTTTTTCGCTTTTTAAGCCAATGATACACAAAAAAGTGGATCTACCAACAAGGAAAATGTTGTGTTAAGAAATGTTATTTCTAAAGTCATGCCTGGAGAATTTCCTAAGCATCAGAAGATAACAATTGATGTTACACTTTCTGGTATGACAACTCATGTGTACATAAATATAGATATATAGAAGTGCAGCAGAACAGTCATTTGCCAGAATGTACTGTGATATTTTTGTGTGATACCTATGCTATTCCTACAAGGTGTCTTCAGTAGCTCAGCTACAATACTTTTTCTAACTCTTAAAGGAGAAGTCTGGCTAAATTTTTATTAAAGTATTGTATTGCCCCCCAAAAGTTATACAAATCACCAATATACACTTATTACGGGAAATGCACATAAAGTGCTTTTTTCCCTGCCCTTACTACTGCATCAAGGATTCACTTCCTGGATAACATGGTGATGTCACGATCTGACTCCCAGAGCTGTGTGGGCTGTGGCTGCTGAAGAGGATGATGACAGGGGGACACTGAGGGACACAGGGCACTGGAGGGACACTGAGCATCCCTCTGCCATCATCCTCTCCAGCAGCCACAGCCCACACAGCTCTGGGAGTCGGGTCGTGACATCACCATTTTATCCAGGAAGTGAAGCCTTGATAAAGTAGTAAGTGTAGAGGAAAAAGCATTTTATAAGCATTTCCCATAATAAGTATATTTTGGTGATTTGTATTGGTAATTTTTGCTGGACTTCTGCTTTAAAAGAAACAAAGACATAATACATTTTGCTCTCTAACATGGTTATTGTGCAATAAACTATAATAAACATATACAGTGGTACCTCAGTTCTCGAACTTAATTGGTTTCGGAAGGCAGTTTGAGAACCAAGCAGTTTGAGAACCGAGCAGTGTATTCCCATAAGGAATTAATGTAAATGAATTTAATTGGTTCCAGCACCCACCAATAGTTACCTACACTACTCACTTGTTACATTGAAAAGTGCCCAGTTTTATCCCTACAGTACAGTTCAGAATGGTACTATATTTTACAGTGCATTATATACAAGAAATGTTTAACAAAACCAGCAATTATAGTACAGTAGTCATTAACTCCTCACTCATCCTTTACTGTATAGAGCCCCCCACCCCAGCACTGTAACAGATGGAAGATGGTGGTGCACTCACTGTACTACTACTGTACTGTATATGCACTTTAGTAGTCCTATAAAGTACTGTACTGTATATGAAGCCTCAAAAGTGCTAAACTTACCACCTACAACCCACCATCCAGGTTCGCAAAAATGTTCAGATACCAAGTACTTCAAGACTGGGGGCCTGAAAAGTGTTTGAGAACCGAGCAGAGTTTGAGAACCAAAGCAAACTTTCCTTGAAAATACAGTTTGAGTTCCAAGCAGTTTGAGAACCGAGCAGTTTGAGAACCGAAGTACCACTGTATTTACTTTTCCAACTATAACTGAGCAATTAGATAACAGGCTTGAGTCTACATTCAGTGATAAAACAATATTTAGCTCATGTAACAGAAACAATCTATCATACTGTACGTGCAGTGATTTTATTGCAAGTAAGTTCTGTTTTCATCTATCAAATTACATTATTTTCTGTCTCAGTGACCAAAAAGCCTTTTCTTTTCACAGAAGTGGTCAAAAACAATTCACATACAGTGGGGGAAATAAGTTTTTGAATGGAGAGATGTATAATTTTACAAATGAAACCGGGGTACAGCTCACCAATCTCTGATAAGGTAGCTGAGGTGTACTGGTGAGCACCAGTCAAAGCACAAAAGAGAGAAACAATCAGATAAAGGAACCAGTCCTCAAGGCCAGGGGCCAATTCACTTTACCATAGGCTCCAGGCTGTTGACCATACTTCGGCCCCCCCACCCCACTGTTACTTTGGCAGCACTAGCATGGTGTTCATAGTACAGGATAGATAATATCATGATGCCCTGAATTGTGCAAAATTGCTGTAAAAGAAGCAGCGATTCTTTGCAAATCTGCAAATCATGGCAGAACTGTAGCCAGGAGATAATACACCACTGAAAGTACAAGTCTTTTTGCGTGGTCATGGGCCCCCCAGGAGCTTAGGGCCCCGGGCTACCACCTGAAAAGGACCTATTATAATCCGCTACTGCTCAATGAGTACCTAAATTATTAATATATTTAATCTATAATCATAAAATAAAATTTATAACCCATAGGGCCCTAAGGCTGCATTCACACATCCTGTAAAATTGTCAGTGGTCACGGACCCGCGACCACGGACAATTTTAGGGACCATTCAAGTGAATGCAGCCATTCACACGATTTGTGCCGCAACATGTCCTAGTGCAGATTGTGGCACAGATCCTCCCGAGATGACAGGAGCGAATAATGTCTGCTCCTGTCATCGCATCTTACTACTCACCTACTCCCCAGTGCCGGCCAGCTTACATGTTCACCAGAAGTGCCGTGGACCAGCGCTTCTCAAACTTTTTCTATTGAAGCCTCACCGAACAGACCTAGACAATGCTTGGGCCTCATCAGACTGACCAAGAGGGTGCCTGGGTTTCACTATCTGTGGTAAAAGTTCTTTTAAAAGTTGAAAATAATGCTAGTGCTACCTTTTACCTGTCTCCCAAGCTCTACATACTAATAATACAAGTACAAAATAAATTAATAATGTATTTAAAATGGAGAAAAAGGACTAAGCAGATCATAGGTGCTGCCCTAGGCCCAAGGTGCTGCCCTAGGCACCGGACCACGGGTGCCTAGTGGTAAATACGACCCTGGAGGGGGGGATGCACTACTAGAGATCCATGCCACGATCCTCCTCCGGTCATCGCAGAGTGGATCGCGGCACATTCATATGAATGAGGCCTTATGGTGTACATATAATAACGACAAGTATGGGTAGCTTAAGGCTATTGCCAGGATGTAATTGACTTCAGGGCAATGCATTGAAGTCAATGGAATGACGGACGTCCAATGCACACAGTGTATGAAATGACAGACATTGTCTGCACAGATGTCAAAATAATGATTGTGACAAAAAATTTTGGACATCTTTTGCAAACAGCGGACATTATTTTTTAGTTGTTCACACACAGTTTTTCTTATTCAACCGTCCTTTCACTGTTTTTACTATTAAGTGCAGTGAACTTTTTAATTAAAATCACACCCAAAGGCCATTTAGTCCACCTAAAGTAGAAGATTGTGCCAACAGCCGTCATTGCACTGATGGGCCGCCAAACAGTGAAATGACGGACGTAATTTAAACTCAAAATGATGAACGGCATTTTTCTTTTCAAAAATCAAGGGAAAAAAAGTTGTATGAACATAGCCATGGTGTAAAAAATAAATAGATAAAATAAATAAAATACAATGCAATTAATCTGGTCTAAAAATCAGTGCCTTCACACACCGGATCTGCAGCAGATTCGCAGCAGATTTGATGGTGCAGATTTGGTGCTGTGTTCAGCTATTTAGATCAAATCAACTGTGGATCTGCTGCTGCAGAAAATCCGCTGTGATATGGTGTATGTCAAGCTACCCTAACTGTCTAAGGGTCCTATCACACGGAACAATTTTTAACAATTAACAACTAACGATAAACGATCGCAAACGAGAGTGTTTATTGTTAACCTTAAATCGTTCACCATATTACACAGAACGATGGTCATTAGATATGATCGTTATTACAATCGTTATTGCGATCTTTATTGCGATAGTTTATTCCTTCTGATATCAGGAAAACAATGGGCAATGTGCTATTACACTGAACGATTAGTGAAAAAAAGCGGAACTTGAGCGAACAAACGTGTAATTACAGCAAACGATTAGCGAACAATTAATGATAATTTTAGGTTCAGATCTAAATCAACAATCAACGACATACAAACGATTTTTCGATCGTTGCCTGCAGTTACACAGAACGATTATCGTTTAAATTCGAATGATATAACGATTTTCTACATGATAATCGTCCCGTGTAATAGGACCTTAAGGCTGGGTTCACACTGCGTTTTTGCAATCTGTTTTTTTTTCATCGATTTTATGCAAAAAACGGATGAAGAAACAGATGCATATGTGTGCATCCGTTTTGACAGTTTTTTCCATTTCTTCCATTATAAAAAAAGGATCAAATTGGTTCTTTATTTTTTTTAGCCTTCAAAAAAATGTAGTTGTCTACTTACATGACTTTTACATTTGTTAGGAAGGAAGGAAGGAAGCAACGAGGAAGTAGCAAGACGCTCCAAAATACATCTGGCTAAATACACATCATTTTATCACATCATAATACTGAAGCTGACCAGGCAGAGCCTGCAATTTAAAGCGATTCTGTACCCACAATCTGACCCCCCAAACCACTTGTACCTTCAAATAGCTTTCAAGATAGTGGCCACGTTCCAGACAAAGCCTAAAAGATATAAAGAGCGTCCTGAGACTTTTGACTCAGGACACTGAGTAAATATGACATTTTGGTCGATTTTTACTTAATTTGTTGTAGGATACGATGGGACCAAAAAGCTGCAGGTCTGGAATTTGGTAATTTTTTTAAATGTTTACTTCATTAATTGTGCACTTTTGATAACATATTTTAATAGAATTGTATTAAAAAATGGAAAAAGGGTGTGACTTATACTTCTAGAATGGGATAGACTTATTTATATTTTAATTAAAAAATGTATACACTTTCTAGTCCCCTTAGGGGACGTCTATGAGCAATATTACTTTATTGACCATAGATATTAATGCAGTACCTATGTACTGCATTGACCACTATCCTGGCGCTCCATTGGTTCAACCTGCTGTAGGCAGAATGAATTAACTTCCCAGTTAGGCAGCCAGGCTTAGCAGGGGCCTCAGACTGGGCTGAAAACAGATTAGCTCCCCGCCATGTGAACATATCAGGAGAAGGAGGCAAGTTTGCTAATTGAATGTATTTGCAAAAAATATTTAAGTTGACATGCCCTATAAGTTTAACTATGTTATTTAAGGTAGGAATATCTCTTTGAAGCAAGGTATAACAATAAAGTAAGATAAAAAGCTGTTTTCCGGGGGTCCAACTGCTAGGCCCCCACCATTTCTGAAAGCAGAGACACAACCATTTCTTTAATGATTGAAGCTCACTGCTCTTACAGAATCACTGCGGCCTGTCATTTTCTGTGAGGCAGCGGAAAGTTTTAATTCCCCTATGGATATAGGCTAATAAGCTAAGATGGGAATACCCCTTTAAGCCATGTTGTACTGACCTTATTTGTTCAGTGCTCCATAGCAGTGGAATAAGCTGCAGTTTACTTGGAGTTCCAATATATTAGTTCGATATTTCATTTGATATTGCTTCTAAAAAATACTTTTCAAACAAAACAAAGCAAGTATGCATAAAGGGCAACGCCAAAATACAGGTAGGTATAAATCTCTTTATTTAACAAACCATAAAACAGAAAAGAAACACTTGGAAAAGATTAAAAACACTTAAAAATTAGAACAAGAGAACATGATTGTAATCATGCACATGATTGTAATCATGTAATCAACCACGCGTTCCGTCCTGCTCACAGGACTTCCTCAGGGATAAAAGTTTATCCCTGAGGAAGTCCTGTGAGCAAGACGGAACGTGTGGGACATCACTGGGCCGTAGTTATTGGTTACTTGCCTCTCCCCCTCTGTCCTTCACCATTTGTTTCCTGGTCATATGTTTTTTGATTTATTTATGTGCTACATGGTTTCTTTTGTTTTAGCACTCTCCATCCCTGCCACTGTTTCCCTGTGTTTACATCTGATTGCCAGATACATTGGCCTTTATTTGTATTAGGGGACATGTCACAGGCTTGGTAGGGGCTTTCATGCTACCATTTTTCATTCTCTATCCATTTTTTCCATGCATTTGCACTTTGTTTATATTTATTCTGGTTTATGTTATACATTTTTGTCCAGGATTTTTCTGGTGGTGATGGACTAGTATCATGTCATCAGATAGGGATTGAGACATTTACCTGGAGTGTATGGCTCTCCTATACTGGCCCTGAGTGCATGATTACAATCATGTTCTCTTGTTCTAATTTTTAAGTGTTTTTAACCTTTTCCAAGTGTTTCTTTTCTGTTTCATGGTTTGTTAAATAAATAGATTTATACCTACCTGTATTTTGGTGTGCCATTGCCCTTTATGCATACTTGCTTTGTTTTTGTTTCTAGTGTTCTGTTCTGTATGTGGGCTTTGTGCACCCACATTTTTCATGTAGATTGTGACTTATACATGTCCTTTGATATTTAGAGTAGTGCATCTCCAGTCTTTGCTTACAATAAAAAATACTTTTCATCCATTACCCATTAAAAAACAGTGAATTTACATTAATCAAAGGCACTTATATGCAGTAAAGATATACTAAATGCACATGAACTACACTTTCATGATTATGATATGCACATTTTTCAAAATGGAAGAGACAGGTCTTTCATTTTTTTTGTTATTTTTAATTGGAGATCCCTGTTTTAGCATATGCTATGTCCTGTTTTTATTGTGTTCTTTGTATTTTGTTCATACAAACTATAATGTTATTTTTTCCGTAAACAGCTAGCCAGGGTCAGTCTTATCGAATCCTCCAAGCTGCTGCTGAACCAGTACTAAACACACTTGTCTGCCTCGAAGTGCTTGAATGCATGGAGTGGAACTTTGCATCAGTCCCATTTGATTGCACTCGCTTTTTGTTACGGAAGCAAATGAAAATAAGCAGCAATAGTGGCAAATTAGGTACGTTCTGTGCAAGCAGTATAATGGTGTTAAAGTACTTAAGTTCACATTAAATAAAAATAAATCAGTTAGTTAATGCCCTAGTGCTTGAAGAATATTCTTCTATGTTTATTAAAATTTTAAATCTAGATGTTTTCAACATAATCTAAAGGGGAATTTATCATGCTGCGCAGGCCGCTTGTGTTGTACAACTAACTAAGAGAATATTTGCCATCAATGCTGCTTTCGCATAGAGGTGAGGAGGGGACTGCTCTTTCGTTAAAATGTGTGACCTCTACAAGCACCATATAAGATGCCCGTCTTGTTAACCCTCCCTGAGTTTTACTACGGTCATTTAACAAACCTTTGAAATGCCATAGAGACATGTCAAACATTTTGATCAGTAGGTTTTGGATGTTCAGACCCCCACCAATCACTAGACTTACCATAGATTCCACATTTTGCACTTAGATGAGCCTTTATCCTGGCTCGTTCTATCAATCGGTGGGGGTCTGAACACCCAGGACTAACCACTCAAATCTTTTTACATCTCTTTTACATGTCAAAAGTGTAACTCACAATCTACTAATGGGGCAAGTAATGGGGCAAGCGTAGAGGAGCTAAAATATTCTGCCACCTCAGGTCTATAGGAATACAGGACATGTTGGAGAGACTCATTACAATAGAGGAAAATATGCAGATTGCCAAAGGCACTGTCATGGCATGGATGGATGTAGAGGTAAATGCATTTTGTGAATTTGGCACAGTCACAAACAGGGAAAAAACTGTGCATAAAATCAACCCATAATAATGCGATAATGTTAAATAATCACAAAATGGTATGTTTTTCTGGAGGCATGTACATTGAAAATGTATGTATTTTAAATTACATTTTTTTTTCTTTTTTCTTAGGAAATAAACACGATAAAGACAGGATCATTTTCAAGAATGCAGCCCTTCTGCATATTCTGGTGACACTTCGAGATCTTGTTTTGATGTGTTCCTTGGAGGCAACTCTAGGTCTCTGAGATATAAGAATGTTTAAATTTGGTCACCTGGAGGTTTTGCACTTAAAGAGTTCTCCACAAAATGAAAATAATTACTGTTAAAGGGGGTTTCTGACAAAAAAAGGTGTTTGTCCAGGCTGGAGACTTTGCCCAATCTCTTGTCACCTCTGTCACACAGTCTCAACTTGTTACAAGAAGATATTTTTCCAGTTGGTAATAGTATCTGGAAAAGCTGGGTTACAGTCAATAAAACAGTGGTACAATCCCAACTATGTATCCCACACTCCACAACTACCAAAAAATATACTGCAAATAGTTTAGTTAAAAAACGTTTTAACTTCAGGTTTATATGTTAGACAGGTTTAGATACCCTAGCTCAACATTGCACCATACTGTACCTTCATATTACTTTATTATGAAATGTGTGCTGTATGGACACACACTCCATGGATGCATAAGCTCTGCCGCATGTAATAACAATAAAGTTAATATAGTATAATTTATACAATAATACTATGACTATTCAACACCACCACACAATGACATATAACTACCATAGGCAAATATAATTGACATTATAGCCATAGTGTGACCACATCGCTCTCGCACACAATATTGGTGCCCTTCTTTCTTATGTAGAAATGTGCTGTTTATTTTTTCTTACTATAGTGTTGTGCCATTTTGTTGGTGTGGTATAAGGGTAGGCCATGGCAGGAAATTCATGGCCTAACCCCACACACCACACAAACAACTGAACTGTAGCGTTACAATCAGGGCCGGCCTTTGGGGTGTGCGACCTGTGCAATTGCACAGGGCACATGACTCCTGGCCAGCTAGGGGGCGCTCTGGCAGACAGAGAGCTGCACATATAACTTAGACATGGGAATCTAGCTGGCCGCCTCCCCTCCTCCCATGCTGGTTGCTTTAGGCCCCTCCTGCAGGCACACAGCACATGTAGCTTAGAGATTCCTATGTCTGTTAGATGTGCAGCCAGTAGGGAGGCGCTCCCCGCCCACCGAGCTTACCTGTTCCTAGTATGTCCTGGTAAGCTCTGCCCCCTGTACACAAGCCCCACCCCCGGCGCCGACCGCGAGTGGGACACTGAGTGCACAGAGCCTTCAGCCTGAGAAGCAGCAGGTTAGGAGAGGTAGATAAAAGGAGGGAGTGGGCCTAAAGTGAGAATAGCCTAGGGACATAGCAGCAGCCACATCCCTCAGTGTGCTGGGACAGATCATTGTCCATGCTACGAACCAGAGCCAGCAGCAGAAGCCTGTGCTCAGCACTAATACTACTCCCATATGCTGCTGGCTGGAAGGAGTCTTTCCTGGGCTAATAAAATTATATGGTATTTGTGATTGGCAATGATTTATCGCAGTCAGTATGATGGGGGTCACCCAGCTTTCCCAGCATCCTGTATGTCAGTGTAATGGAGGTCACCCAGCTTTTCCAGCATCCTGTATGTCAGTATAATGGAGGTCACCCAGCTTTTCCAGCGTCCTGTATGTCAGTGTAATGGAGGTCACACAACTTTCCCAGCATCCTGTATAGTAGTCAGTATAATGGAGGTCACCCAGCTTTCCAGCATCTTGTATAGTAGTCAGTATATGGAGGTCACCCAGCTTTCCTAGCATCTTGTAGTCAGTATAATGGAGGTCACCCAGCTTTCCTAGCATCTTGTATTGTAGTCAGTATATGGAGGTCACCCAGCTTTCCAGCATCTTGTATAGTAGTCAGTATATGGAGGTCACCCAGCTTTCCCAGCATCTTGTACTCAGTATAATGGAGGTCACCCAGATTTCACAGCATCTTGTAGTCAGTATGATGGAGGTCACCCAACTAGATAGATAGGCATGGTAACCTGCTTATGTTCTTTGTGGGTAACATAATCGGTTGGGGGCCCACTCAGACTCGCTCACCTCTCCCTAGACTGAACAACTAGCTACGCCCCTGTGTACAATTGTCTGCAGGAGCGCCAATCAGGAAAGCCACGGACGGCCGCAGAGGCACCTGTCCTCCTGTGCGCGGGTAAGTACCTTTATCAGGGGTCAGGTGGTTTAGAGTGCTTGGCTTTAGAGGTGGCGCTCATTGTAGTAGGATTTAGTCTATCATATCTAAATCCTTCAGCCTCCCACCACATTTGTGGTTTGATTGTGGGGGTTGTCTGGAGGGGTGGGAGGCTGTGGGATTTAGTCTATGTCACTATTATGGTGTATCAACGGGGGGGGGGGGGGGTCGCCGAAAGAAAGTTTCGCACAGGGCGCCATCTACTCTAAGGCCATCCCTGGTTGCAATCAACAATACACAGCCCCATACTTACACGTGCTTATGCGTACTTTATGTCCTTGTGCTTACATAGTCACATTGCTGTAAGAAGAATGTCTGCTGTCTAGCAGCTTTTCTGTGGTAGCATGAGATTGTATTCAGACATGCTTATGTTTCAGTGTTCTGTATTTACATCAAGGTTGGATCATGGGAACTAACACGTGGCCCTAAAATCTGTAATGTTAAGTGAATCTGGGACAGGGAAATAAGATTATACTGTGATAGTTATACTCCAGTGTCAGGCCTGTTTCTATTTTTATGTTATCCATGAGACAAGACTTTATCAAGATGATTAAACATTCACAGCAGGCGCCACAGACCCCCTCACATTATGCAGCAGTTTATAACATTTGAGGCTGTATTGTAATCACAACTCTTCTTCTGGTGACAATTAACATTACAATTCTGTTTCTTTATAGACTACTTAAATAAAGCAAAGCAGGAATACCAGAGTATACTTGGACCCTATTTAGATGGCGTGTGGCGAATGCTGAGAATCATTCAGTTTGTCAGAGATAAAGCAGAAGAACAAAATCCAAAAATCACAGCATTGTTGAATTGGATGGAAAAAACAAATAAGAAGTATGAACACTATAAGGTAAACCCCCTAAACATTTATACTATCTAGAGATGAGCAAAACAGTCGGAAATTTGTTTTGCAAGCTTCATGAATTTTCGGTCAAACTCGATTCACGAATCTTAACAACTTTCATTACAACAGCCAAAACTATAATAGCAACAATACTGGGACTATTACAGACGGATGAATCTCTTAAAGCATGTTGTTGTAAACTGTCAAAAATCAGAAAATCACAATTTAAAAACAAGATAATCAGACAGTCAATCATCCAATTTCCACCATTCCTCTCCTCTCTGTCCTTATATCACTCTGTTAGGGCCCTATTCCACCGGGCGATTATCGTTCAGATTATGGTTAAATCGTTCGAATCTAAACGATAATCGTTCGGTTGAAATGCAGTTAACGATTAACGACTGAACGAGAAAGCGATGATCGCTTTATAAGACCTGCACCTATTTTTATTGTTGCTCGTTCGCAAAACGTTCGCAAATTGTTCGCATTGAATAAGACATTGTTCGGTCGTTCGCAATAGATACGAACGCAATAGCGAATAAATAGCGAAGAAAAAACGATCGCATAAGTAACGATTATCGTTCCATGGAAATGAGTGAATGTTTTCAGGTCTTTCGCAATAGCGGTCATTTGAGATTGTTAATCATTAACGATTATGCAAATGATTATCGTCCGGTGGAATAGGGCCCTTAGTCTATCCCTGCTCTGTTATAACGGCCTGCTGCAATCCTGCTTTCTCTTCCACACACACAGTCGACTGGCCACCTCTGTTAACGAATTGCCTTATATAGAGAGGGAGGGGGAGGTGCTTAAAACACCCACAATCAGCCCTCCTATCCTCTCCTCTCTGTCGCTAAATTGCTCTGTTAGTCTCTCCCTGCTCTGCTCTAACTGCCTGCTGTGATCCTGCTCTCTTATCCACACACTGCCGACTGGCCACCTCCTTAATGAACCTCCTTATAAAGAATGTGAGGGGGAGGTGCTGACATCACAGGGGGGCCTGCAGATTATTGGACAAGCGCTAGGAATTATGGTTAATCCCTTTCTCCTGCCCAGTGATTCTCCAGATAGCATGTGCGGCCACCACTTTTTTGGGGGGAATTTCCTTAACAAGTCATCGTGAATTCGCTTTGCAGAATGAAGAGAATTGAAAGCATGATTCGCAGTTAATCTTGATTCGCCAGATTCGCTATAGTATACATAAGTTTACCTGGCGTTATAACTTTCGAAACCTAAATCAAAAGTAGATGTGATATAACGCATGTTTGCAATTTACATTTTTTTGTTTGTTTTTGTTTTTTTAGTTATTATGCTGTAAAATAAAGCTATACTTACCAGAAACCGAGGTCCAGTCTCCTGAAGGCAGCTTTCTAGTCTTGTGCTGATTAGAAAAAAAGAGACTAAACACATGAAGTCTGACCAGTACAGAGAGTCATGGCTCAATGTGTCCATCAGTCACATGACTGCCTTCTCTGAGCGCAGATGACCGAGAAACATTGGACTTCCTGTTTGTAGACTCTTTTCTTTTTTTTCTAAACGCAGGAAGTGCCTTGTTTTTCATGATAACTAATATATACAAATATGCTTTTTTTTCTCTACTGTTGATTTAGATTTTGAAATTTACAAGGACAGTGACACTTTAAAATGCATATTGATTGACAGATATTACAGAAATATTAAGATAAGCTGACAGCATGGATTGTAAAGTTGGCCACAATAATATTATTACTGTTTGCACATTTAGTTCAATAAAAAAAATTTAAATAAAAGTAAGCCAAGCAGCAGTACTCTACGTCAAGAAGCAGCTTAAAAAAAAATGAAATTTTAGGGTGTAGAAAAAGAAATAAAAACCCATGATGGAAAAGTAATAGTGCCTCTTTTCCAGTTCTCTGTAAAGTGTTTTGCTGACTGAAAAAAATTAGGATCCTAGAGCCACAAAAAAACCCAAGGGTTGCCAGTAAAATGATCCACAAATGCAGACAGCATATGTATTTGTCACTGACCCATTGACTTAAATGGAAAATCCGTTCCCCAAATATAAACCATATAAGATTATTTAAATAAACTGTGACCCCTTCACTGCCGTAGACCACCAGGGGAATTTATTCAACATGAAACATTTTCCCGTTTTCAGTGGTCCAAACCAGCGGTGCGTCTTATAGTCAGGTGCGTCTTATAAAGTGATAAATATGGTATTACTATTCATAGAAATCTCTGCTCATTCTGGGTAGTCAAGTGGGCAGTCTTAGTGATTGACAGCTCTCTTTATATGAACACTTATACCACTAATACTAAGATAGGGTATCACCATCAGGCAGCAGCCAGCTGTATCTCTATACTTACTGCCAGCAATGCCATCCTGGTACTGATACTGCTCACCACCCTGGTCCTGCAAACTGTGGGCCAATACACCATACAGTTCTGCACCCTGGCTGCAGAACTGCCCTGGAACAACGAGGCTCAACTGGTGATGTTCTGGAATGGTCTGTCTGATCGAATCAAGAACAAGCTAGCTGGTTGTTACCATCAACCCTGAATGACCTCATCACCTTGGCTGCCAGTATTGACATACGGTTTTGTGAACGCTCCAGGAAGGTTGTACTTCTTTGAAGATCTTCCCATTTGCTTCTGTCCTTTTAAAGGCTCAGGCAGCCTTTTACCCCTGACAACTCTAAAGAGCCAATGCAAGTGGAATGCCTCAAGCTATCAGACCAGACGTGTCAACATCGGTTAGGGGAGAATCTTTATCTTTACCTCTGAATCATTAGATATGCAATCTGACGAAGGGAGTGAGAGATTCCCAAAATATATTATTGCCTTTACATTATATACTTTTACTAATTTTATACCAATAAATTAGTTGTTTTACACTTTTAACTCTCTTGTGAAACCATCTTTGGCAGCACTAGGAACATATCCAGATTTTTTTTTTCCTGCGACACTGCCTCTGCATGGTCCTACTGACTGCCCTCATAGACCTTTTGTCGGGAACTACACTTCCATGTAGTCTACTTGCCCTATCTCCCTGAGACCCAGGTAATGTCATAGTGCATCAAGGAGAACTTGGAGAGGTCCTTCATTTAGAGGTCTTCAGGCCCTACCAGGGCTGGATTCTTCTCCATGCAAAAAATGTACTGTTCCCTTTGGCCTTTCATCAACTATCGTGGTCTTCTCGAATTCTTAGACTGCATCTGAGGAGCCAAGATCTGTACCAAGCTGTGCGGTAAGCCAGGTGTTGCCAGGTGGTGTTTAGCTGGACAGATATTGTGTACAGCTGAAGTACTTACGGTCAAGGTGACCAGAAGTGGTATGCACCCATCCCTGGATGTACAGATACACAGCTCTTTAGTTTAGAACAGGTGCAGGTGTAGGTGTGAGAGAAACCAGAGTCCAGCAGATCAACTTAACCAGATAAAATGTTTACTGAAGTTGTTAAAGGTGCAGTATACATGTATACTTCAATTCAATAAGGTGCAATATAAAAAAGGAAGATAATACTTGAAGTCCATTGAGCTGGGGTGAATATAATACTGGACAGTACTTGGAACTTGGAATACTCTTGAATGTACAGTACTTTAGAACATACTCTGAATATATCACAGTGTGTGTATATATATATATATATATATATATATATATATATATATATATATATATAATGTTATCGATAACTATTTTTTAGGATTCTTCCCAATACGGGGATTTCTGTTATTGAAAAGTTAAAAAGGGAAACCTGCACAAAAGCTTTGTGCAGGTAGGGGGCAGTGTTGTGTTATGTAATGAAGCCTTTGAGCAAAATAAGCATACTGTTTCGACATTTATAGTCATTGGGTAAAAACATGAAATTTACCATATTTCAGTTTAATAGAATGAGATACCTTAATATTCGGAAGAAGCAAATGTTTTTTATTTGCCCAATAGATTTTTGGATTATATCTAAAGTCTTTGTACTTCAAAGTAAATCTGTATCTTATCTTCTTCAACTTTGATAGGTACTAATGCTAACACAAACAAATATAAAGACCATAGAGGATACTCTAAATAATATCTACATTAAAGCTGGAGGTAAACAATCTATAATATTATCCAGACATATTTTTAGAATTGGCAGTGAATTCTATATATATTTATTAGTATGACACTTTTAAAGGGGAACCGTCAGCAGGTTAGACAAATCTATCTTGATAATGGAGCGGACGGGCCGGATGATGCTGTGGAGGTGGGGCAGTGCTCCTAACAGTGCTGCCGGCCAAAGATTACGCAGACTAATAATCACATACATTCCTCCTCAGCGTTTTGGGCGCTACAGGGGGCTTATCTGGTTAGATTTGTCTCAGATTTGTCTCTGCTGATAGTTCCACTTTAAGGGAACCTGTCACCACTTTCATGCTGCCGGAGCCATGAATCATCAGGTGGTCTCCAATGGCTGCTACCTGCTAGCCAGTCTTGATCAATAGAGCTCTTCCTATACCCAAACAGAAAGAAGTCCATTAATAAGAGCCAGATGATTGGGTGGAAACTGCTGGGGACCACTCCAATGAATCATAGTTCGGGCATGAAAGTCATGTCCCTCTGAAGACACAGTTGAGAGTGACGTGGACAGAGTGAGGCCTCTGCCTTAATGTATCTTCTTATCTCCAGAGTGCCAGTTGAACCCTGTTACCCATGATACATATATAGTAGCAAATATAAAATTATCTGTCAAATATCCAATAAATAAAACGTACTTTTAACTAATATCTAAAGTGCTTTAGCGTTAGTGGTTTTCTACTTACAGCAACTACAAATATCAAAAACACTTTACTTTTAAACTTTGTAACATAGATGGGAGGAAAGGGTGTGGAAGTCTGCACTCCTGGACGTAGAAATATGAAATTTAACTTTTATTCGTGCATATTAAAATTCGATGGTGGGCATAGCAGGACCTACGCGTTTCACGCTACTGCGCTTAATCATGGTCTAATGTTAAAGGAGAAGTCCGGAGAATTTTTTTGCCCCTGAAAAGTTATACAAATCCCCAATATACACTTATTACGAGAAATGCTTATAAAGTGCTTTTTTTTTCCTGAACATACTACTACATCAAGGCTTCACTTCCTGGATAAAATGGTGATGTCACGCCCCGACTCCCAGAGCTGTGTGGGCTGTCGCTGCTGGAGAGGATGATGGCAGAGGGATGCTTAGTGTCCCTCCAGTGTCCTGTGTCCCTCAGTGTCCCCTGCCATCATCCTCTCCAGCAGCCACAGCCCGCACAGCTCTGGGAGTCGGGTCATGACATCACCATTTTATCCAGGAAGTGACTCCTTGATGCAGTAGTAAGTGCAGAAAAAAAAGCACTTTATATGCATTTCCCGTAATAAGTGTATATTGGTGATTTGTATAACTTTTGTGGGGCAATACAATACTTCAATGAAAATTTTCACTGGACTTCTCCTTTAAATGAATCTCATAACGAATAAAAACAGGTGACCAACCAATGAAAAGATCCCTACGTCATGGATCATGTGCCTGAGCAGCACAGGTGTAGCATGAATACAACTTCCACTCATTACATATATATTTGGATAAATCCTAAAACACTTATGGAGTGAAAGTGCATGCTGGGTTGTAAAAAGAATATTAGAAATAATGATAAAGTAGGTCATTTTTGTAGTTAAGACCTTTGGGATACCTGGTATCTAAACGAAAAATCATTTCTGCTTCCTTATGCAAAACCTGTTTGTGCCAGTCACCTCCTCTCGGTGGTTTTTTAACCCTTATGATGGCATGTGTACTAAAGGTGCTGACATCCCCTCTGTGTGTCTCAATAAAATGTTTCGCCGCCCCTGATACGTTGGTCTTGTGTTGCTTCCTGATGCTTGTGAGATGTTCACTAATGCGTTGTTTATATTTTCTTATGGTACATCCCACATAAGACAAATTGCAAGTAGTGCAGTTGATAATGTAAATTACATGATTACTATTGCAATTCAGGAAGTCACTGATCTCATAGGTTCTTTCCCTAGAACTGTCACTAAAAGTTCCTTTGTTATGAGTCACAAACTTGCAAATCGGGCAACGTGTATCTCCGCATCTATAGCAGCCCGTAAGCCTACGGCTGGTTTGTGGTGTCTCTGGGTGCAGCATACTTGGTGACAACAGATACCCTAGCGATCTGCCTCTGCGTGGTACGCATCTAAAACCCTGATCCAAGATCTCGAACAGGGTTTCATCCTGACGTAAGATGGAAATATTTTTCCTAAGGATGTCTACAATTTGTTTGTATTGAGGTGAGTATGTAGTAGAAAATGTTATCGGAGTGGGTAACTCCTGTACACTTTGTGCATTGCTGGCAGATTTTGACAGCAATGAGTCACGGTTTTTGGTAGCAACAATGCTTTGGGCTCTACGTATTATTTGTCTGCTATAGCCCCTCTTGGCTAAGTGGGTTGCGGTTTCTTTGCATTGTGTATCAATAACCGTGCTGTCTGAACAGATGTGCTTTACCCTTGTAAACTCCCCTACTGGAATAGCTTGTATGGTGTGAAGGGGGTGTTCACTCGTAGCGTGTAATATAGTGGGCTTCCAGAAAACTGAAGTAGTGACAGCTTTTTTGGGAGCCGAGGCCTGTAATTAATGTCCAAAAAGGTAATTTCTGTTTTGTGGAAATGATGGGTAAAAGATAAATTAAGTACATTATTATTTATATGCTGAACAAACTGACGTGCCTCCTCCTCCTCACCTCCCCAAACCAATATTCGTCTATACCTCGTAACTTAGCCATTACAGCTTTGTCACATCACTTGTACAAATATAGTAGGTATAGTCATGAGCTAAAGGAATTCATTGTTGACTTAACCACATATTTATTGAAACATAATTATTTTTCTTTTAACAATGAATTCTTCTTGCAGACCAAGGGAGCCCCTATGGGGACCAGGTTCTCCCCAACTTTAGCAGGTCTCTATATGGCCTGGTGGGAGGAGCAGTTCATCTTCACCCCAACAAATCCATTTCTCCACCACATTAAATGGTATGGCCGTTTCATAGATGACCTGCTATTGGTTTGGGGAGGTGAGGAGGAGGAGGCACGTCAGTTTGTCCAGCATATAAATAATAATGTACTTAATTTATCTTTTACCCATCATTTCCACAAAACAGAAATTACCTTTTTGGACATTAATTTACAGGCCTCTGCTCCCAAAAAAGCTGTCACTACTTCAGTTTTCCGGAAGCCCACTGCGGGAAACACTATATTACACGCTACGAGTGAACACCCCCTTCACACCATACAAGCTATTCCAGTAGGAGAGTTTACAAGGGTAAAGCGCATCTGTTCAGACAGCACGGTTTTTGATACACAATGCAAAGAAACCGCAACCCGCTTAGCCAAGAGGGGCTATAGCAGACAAATAATACGTAGAGCCCAAAGCATTGTTGCTACCAAAAACGTAGAGCCCAAAGCATTGTTGCTACCAAACTCATTGCTGTCAAAATCTGCCAGCAATGCACAAAGTTCTAGGGAAAGAACCTATGAGATCAGTGACTTCCTGAATTGCAATAGTAATCATGTAAGTTAGATTATCAACTGCACTACTTGCAATTTGTCTTATGTGGGATGTACCATAAGAAAATATAAACAACGCATTAGTGAACATCTCACAAGCATCAGGAAGCAACACAAGACCAACGTATCAGGGGCGGCGAAACATTTTATTGAGACACACAGAGGGGATGTCAGCACCTTTAGTACACATGCCATCATAAGGGTTAAAAAACCACCGAGAGGAGGTGACTGGCACAAACAGGTTTTGCATAAGGAAGCAGAAATGATTTTTCGTTTAGATACCAGGTATCCCAAAGGTCTTAACAACAAAAAAACCTACTTTATCATTATTTCTAAAATTCTTTTTACAACCCAGCATGCACTTTCACTCCATAAGTGTTTTAGGATTTATCCAAATATATATGTAATGAGTGGAAGTTGTATTCATGCTACACCTGTGCTGCTCAGGCACATGATCCATGATGTAGGGATCTTTTCATTGGTTGGTCACCTGTTTTTATTCGTTATGAGATTCATTTAACATTAGACCCTGATTAAGCGCAGTAGCGCGAAACGCGTAGGTCCTGCTATGCCCACCATCGAATTTTAATATGTACGAATAAAAGTTAAATTTTATATTTCTACGTCCAGGAGTGCCGACTTCCACACCCTTTCCTCCCAGCTAAGTTTTGCATGCGGCGTCTGGCCAGCGCCTCGAAGATCGAGCACCCTCTCCAATCACTGCCTGCTGCTGCGGTAACTACTTACCGGTGAGCTGTATCTCCTCTTTTTAAAGACAGAAAACTTTTAGTATTTTCTTTCTTATTTTCTTTTCTTTAGTATTATCTTAGGATAGATAAATGTTTATTCCAGCAATGTTTACATTTAGTTATTGTAGATATTCCTATGACATCTGCTGGAACTTTTAAAGCAAAAACATGAGAGTCTAAGTACATATTTTGACATGGTGGCATGTGTTACCTATGAACCTATGGAATGGTGTGACCCACACCAAGGGTGCTAGCAGGCGTAAATCATGGTGAAAATCTATACCAGCTCTAGAGTGGCAGCCTCACATTCACAGCTTTACTAAGAGGCATGCACCTCTTTGTAACCTGGCGTGTGGCATGGGGATACATTTCCTCTAACCACTGTACAAGCCCAAAGAATGAGAGAGGTCTGCCTCCTAACCAACACTGTGAACCACAACTCTCACCATCCACCTGCATTCCACTAGGTCTTATCCACCACATGATACACCCCCCTGCCACAAATAGGTCAATGTACTGTATAAAATTTAGATGTATGGTCCATGTCTTTTTCTACAATTGTGAACACAACAAATGTACAATCACTGATTTGCCAAAAGACTTTAATGGCCATATCTAAAATGATATCCTTTTTGCATAGATTTTGTAATTACACAAAATATGATAAAGTAGCCTCTTTATCACTTTAGGGTTCCAATCAGGATGAAATATTGCAGATGTTTGAATTTTTCTAACTTTTTCTTTGCATTGTGACAGGTTTAAGAGCAGTTGGCTTGTGTCCAGCAAATGGAAATACGTTCCTAAAGACCGAAGATGTTCTCAACAGGTCAGTGAGCATAGCAAATGAGGAGTCTGTTAGGAGTAAGGGGCCTATTCCACGGGAGCGATAATCGGCCGAATCGGCCCGATTAGGCCGATTATCGCTCGGTGTAATAGAGAAAGCGATCATCCGATGATCGTGTCATCGGCTGATCGTTTATTTAGGGCCAGACCTAAAATCATTGGTCCCCCACCGCGCATTGCTACGGTTAAATAGCGGTGCGCGGCGGGCGACCGACGATTTGAGAAGCACCATACATTACCTGGCAGGACTTCTCCTCCGCTCCGTCTTCCTCCCCGGGTCCCGCGACACAGCATCAGCAACAGGCATCAGCAACATCTGGCAACAGGCCAGGACCGCCACGGCCAGTGATTGGCTGAGCGGTCTGACAGCTCAGTCAGGCCACACCGGAGTTGATGCTGCGCTGCGGGACCCGGGAAAGAAGACGGAGCGGAGGAGAAGTCCTGCCAGGTAATGTATGGTGCAAATGCTGCAAGGAAATCAGTAACGATGTCCCTGCAGCCCTCACTCAATGATCATTGGGCCGTGGAATAGGCCCAGTAAACGAGCGCCGATTCAGCATATCGGCGCTCGTCTACATCGTTGATCGGGCCTTGGTTGGCCCGTTGAATAGGAATAAGGGTATATGCACACTGCTGAAAAGTGACTGAAACTCCGTTGCGTAATCCACCACTCGCAGACTGCGGCGGGCACGGATCTCCGCCTGTGTCACAGACTCTATTCTATGCACGGGCGGAGTCCTTCCTCCGTCCAAAGAATGATCAAGTTCATACTTTGTAAGGAGGAAGGAATCCGTCCGTGCATAGAATGGAGTCTATGACATGGGTGGAGACGCGTCACTATTCAGCCGTGTGCACATACCCCTATACAGATGTCAAGCTAGTTTCATTAATAAATGATAACAGCTAATCTAATACAGTACATTTGGTCTCTGCTAGCCACAGATTATTAGTACATTGCCACATATGTGAACACAAGGGTTGTCAACGGGGGCAGAAAGAAATTAAATAAAAATGGCTATCTTTATTCCACAAGATTAAATCCAACAATCCTTTTTTTAACATGTAATCCATGGATTTGAGACATATTTGTGTTGATGGTTTTTTTTACTAGAGTAGTTGCTGATACAGTTGCAGATTCATTAACGTGCAGATTTAAACTATTGTCACATTTTTGTGCTGTCAATTTACAATCTTTCCTGTATGAACTAATTACATACTTATCAGGACTAACAGTTTATTGCTGTGAATTCAGCAAAAGCAATTTAACAGCTGAAATACTGGTTAATGGCAAGAGACAGTCTTGAATAGACATTTTTAATAAATGTTTTTTTTCTGTGTAATTTAGGTCAGAGATAGAGAAAATTTTAGTTAAAAGGAGCAGGTCCAAAATAAGGCTATGTTCACACTACGTAAGTACTGTAGTGATCACGGACATTGTTGATCACGGCCATGATTTTTACGGTACTTACTGTACGTAGTACTGCACCTGAGGGAATCCCGGCTGGAGTGTATACACCTAGTAAAAAACTGACGTGGGTTTTCTGAGGCCGCTGTTCAATGGATAGCGGCCGCAGAAAACCCTTTCAGTTCACACAATGGAGTGTGCGGCTCCGCCCGCACGCTCCATTGTGAACAGCGGGGAATTCGGATGCTGGTGCCCACGGATGCGCCTGCATCCGAATTCAGTGGCAGTAAAGATCATCACGGAACTGGTCACGGAATGGCCAGTGTCTTACAAAGTGGGAACATGGCCTCAAAGTAGAAAAAGAAAACAGCACTCCATAGCTTACCTGGCTGGGTTTTGCCTGAAACCTGTGATTTGGAGTGGTGGAGTTGCTCCTACAAAATAAAAGTTGGGCAGAGTGGAGAAGGAAGATACTTGTAATTGCTACTATACAAAATGTAGTATCCATTATCTCTTACTGCTTAACAAACCAAAAACCTTGTTTCTAGAAAA
Source organism: Dendropsophus ebraccatus (assembly GCF_027789765.1). Lineage (NCBI taxonomy): Eukaryota > Metazoa > Chordata > Amphibia > Anura > Hylidae > Dendropsophus > Dendropsophus ebraccatus. The sequence goes on along the minus strand of NC_091456.1, from coordinate 86,002,402 downwards.
AAAAAATCACATTTTGTTTCATATATAACCTATATTAGAACTGTATATAATCCAACCTTCAAAATAGGGTCCAATACAAAAAATGTATGTCAAATAAGGCTGTGTAATTATGTGAAGGATAGTGCTCTTGTTATAAGTTCATATAATTGTTAACAACCTTGACTATAATATACTTCAAAGAGCAGATACAAAATGGATTCTAAATCGAGGTATAAGGTATGAGTAATACCTGCAGAGGGGATGTATATAGTATAGGGGAACAACTACAGAAGGGTGAGGGAGGTATACAGTATAAGGCTATATTCACACTACAGTACTGTAGTGATCTTGGATGTTGTCAATGAATAGCGGCCGCAGAAAACCCTGTCAGTGCACACAATGGAGCATGCGGCTCCGGCCTCTTATTACATGGGAGCATGGCCTAAGGGTGCGTTCACACTTACAGGATCTGCAGCAGATTTGAAGTTGTGGATTGAAAGCAAATCTGCAGCTTCAAATCTGCACCATTAAATCTGCTGCAGATCCTGTATGTGTGAACATACCCTAAGAAGCTTTACTAGAGGGGGATGTATTCAGTATGGGGAAAGAAATACAGAGGAGAAGGGAGGTATACAGTATGGTTAAAGAACTACAGAGGGGGAGGGAGGTATATACTATGGGGGGCTTTACTGCAGAGTTGGGATGTATACAGTATAGGGGAAAGAACTATAGGGGGAAAGAGCTATACAGTATGGGGAGCTTTACTGCAGAGGGTGGATGTATGCAGTATGGGGAAATAACTACAGAGGAGGAAAGAGGTATACAGTATAGTATGAAGGCTGACTACAGGGAAACTTGCAGTATAGGAGCCTAACAACAGTGGGACATACAGTATAACAGCTAACTACCATATAGAGTGGGGCTACAGTGTGGGGGCATACTGTTTTTCTCCAAAGATAACACCTGCCCTAAAAATAAGCCATAACCCTGCCTTATTTTCTGAGAAACACTCAGAAGCACTTATCACTTTCAAAGTATCGATGTCAGTTTTTATGACAGTAATAAAATCATCCTTCCCCAACAAGTTGAAAGATGTGGCACTCACCAGTCCATAATCATTCTGCAAATTATTTCATCGTATAATAGGAATACAGGATGCAGAGAAGTGAGCAGGTGGGCGACAGCCTGTTTCGCGTGCTGACGTGCACATTTCCTTTTTACGTGAAACGGGCTGTTGCCCACCTGTTTACTTGTCTGCATCCTGTATTTCTACTATATGATGATGAAATCAAATGCTAAATGATTATGGACTGGTGAGTCTTACCTTATTGGAATTATTTGTGTAATAAAATCCTCAATCACAGGAACAGAACAGAAAATCATATACTATTGAATCTGTTCTAATTGTTTTTTAACAATTTTTATGTGCCTCACTGCCTGATGGCCTTACAATTTGCACCATATGAATGCAATTATACTGTGCTGCTGCAGTAAAAAAAAAAATTAAAATATTTGGATAGAGGGAGCTGACTAGTGGAGAAACCTTTTTCTGGTAGATTAACCCTTTATATTCTTTGGTCACAATCTTACTGCATCATGTAAGAGTGCTGAGCAGTACCTACCCATTGGATTCTGAATAACAAGATCTCCTGTGTTGAATGTTTGCCAGGGGAGGGGTTAATAACATAAAATGGAAAATTGTCACACAAACCATCAGAAAAATGATGCAAAACAGATATGCAATTGATACTATATTACAGAGTGATACAACACAGATCACAGCTGTATGTGTTCATATACCATATACAGCAACGTGAAGCTAACTACTGTCTGTTCCTAAAGATAAACAGTACACTTTTGCAGCAGCTAGGGCATTTGACAGCAACTATATTTATGTAAATATTGATATGCAAAACACTCATGCAAAGGTAACAAGCAAAATTTTTGTAAAATTGTTTAACTTTTTAATTAGATGTATGTACTATGAAATGTTGTTACCAACGGAAAAGTGTTTAAAAAGTTAGATGATAAAAAATGTCAAGTTATCTTAGTTATCTTGTGTAGAGCTTATCAAGCCATGGCATATCACTTTTACAGAGATCATCTTAGATAAGATTTGGTACCAAACAGGCCCCCTAGTAGCACTAAACTGTAGGAAAGTCTCTGATTATGCTGTAAGTTATTTAGTGCTTATAGTGTTGCTAGGGATACAGATACAGTCCATAAAGATACACTCTACTAAGAAGGGTATTCACAGCTCGGCTCACTGTGGTGTGGTGTAACTCCATCACCAGGCATAGATACAGTGTCAGAGTCCAGGGTCAGCAGAAAAGCCCTTGTACAGGTATTCTTACTTTTCTAGCTAGATGTTTCTCCCTCTGGGAGCAGCAACAGAATTGTAAGACAGGATAGCCTATCAGTGTGGACTGGAGACAGTTCTGGGATGAAACCTCATGAAATGCCAGACAATGCCATGATCACGGCAACCAAACCAAAGCTGAGCTGACTCGTGTTATACATTTGCAACTTGGAACTGGATTACAGATTCTCTGCCTCTGGGCTAAAATACCATGCCAGGGTCAAATTAACTGTACCATAGGCAATGGGCTCTTCAAAAATCTTGTAGGCCGGTCTTAAATAAAGCTTAGCCCTCTTTCTCCCAGCCAATTTTACTAAACCAAATTTAGTAAACCCTGCCAACTCAGTAGATTTAGATTTGTATCATGATTTATGAGGCGCGGGAAGAGGCCACAACTCCTTCCCATCTTGCCGCACCTATCGGTGAGCAGGGGATACAGCAGGCATATGAAAGGGAAATGGGTGAATCTGTGCCTTCTGCCTAGCATTCATCCAGGACACAGCCTTTGTAAATGTCCCCTTTATGTTTTGGGATTTTTTTTTACCACAACTTCTGGTCACTATGCCACCCACATCCCCCAGCCTAAACATTAGAAGGCAGTAACATCAGGTAAAATAAAAGCAAGTTACAATGTTTCTTTTTCATAGATACTACATGTTAAAATACTATTTCATTTTCTTACAGCTTAAAAAGTTACTCTTGTGTCATATCTAACAATCAATACTTAGGAAACTGCTTTCCGTGGGCTCATTTCTCCCTTGTTGTAGAGTATGACTGTACTGATTACTGGCTACAATTGTGTCAGAACCTAAATGTCTCACACATGACCCTTAAAACAAGTGTGCCACATAATCTCTTGTTGGGTAAGTAATCAGTGGGAAACATTTTAATGTTATAGGTCGCATTGGTTCATGTATTGTGAAAACAGGTAATGTGAACAGGACCCCACATAATGAACCCCTTAAGGCCCTATTACACTAAACGATTATCGGTAGTTATGGCCGATAATCGTCCTGTGTAATAGAAGGCAACGATCAGCCGAAATGAACGATGTTGGCTGATCGTTGTAGTCTGCTGCCGATCTGCTGTCGTTGCTCCGTGGAGTAGGAGCAGCAGCAGCAGACTGCTATTATCTGCTATGGGCTGCCCGGACAATCTAGAGATCACCCGGGCAGCCCTCCCCGCAGCTCCCTGCAGCCCCCAGTTATACTCACCCGCTGACAGCTCTCGTTTGCTCCTCTAGTTGCCCTGTGTAGACCTACTAGCAGATAGCAGACCTATTAGCAGGAAAACATGGCTTAATAGGGCTAGTCATTCTTCTTAGTCCTTTCCTTCACCTAAATAAAAGCCTTTTTGTTACTGTGCCAGGAAAGCCCAGCCCATGTCTTCTTCTCTTGGCTGTGAGTAGAGATGAGCAAACTTGAGCATTTATTTGATTACCGGTGGCGGAAGAAGTTGGAGGCAGCACTAGAGAGTCCTGGAAAACATGGATACAGCCTACAGCCTATAAGGTTAAGGAGGGAGGGGTTTTTAGAAAAAAAAAAAAGCTAAATTAAGAACAAGGGAGCACAGTCAGAGGTTAGGTAGCCGAAACATCTGAAGCAATGTGAGAAAATATTACTTTACTGAGAGTAGTAGATGCTTGGAACAAACTTCCAGCAGATGTGGTAGGTAAATCTATGATAACAGAATAAATCTGCCTGGGATAAATGTAGGGCAGACTAGATGGACCAAGTGGTCCTTTTCTGCTAACAATCTACTATATTTCTACAGCCCATCACGCTCCCCTTGGTGTCCTCCTGTGGTGTCTCTGGGCCCGCCCTGACCACAGGCCCCTCCACTTTCGAGACAAACTTGTCTTGGGAATGACAGCCCACTCAGCAACTCAATTATCGTAGTCAGGGCCGGACTGGGACTGAAAATCAGCCCTGGCATTTCAGAGCACACAGGCCCACTCGCTGCACAGTGAAAAGTGACAATGTTGTGAGTGCAGCATGGCTACATGTTGTATCATCACAGCCATGACTGGAATTGCAGATAATAACACAGTAAATGGGATCAGAAGCTTCTGTTTCTGTACTGTGTAGCTGAGCTGCAGTTACAGGCTGTCACCACTACACAGTGTACAGACTGCTTCTGGCCCCGGTCACAGTGCTGAGTTTAACACCACCACCGCATACTGACTAATACCACCACATACTGACTAATACCGCCACACACTGACTAATACCACCGCATACCGACTAATACCACCGCATACTGACCAACTCCACCGCATACTAATACCACCACATACTGACTAACACCACCGCATACTGACTAATACCATCACATGTACTGACTAATGCCACCACATACTGACAAATGTCACCACATAGACCAATATCACCTCATACAGTTAGCCAAAATTGTAGCAACAGAACGGCACTGTGCAGACTTCTAGTCAAACGGCTTCCAGCCAGTGGGTGCACGTCTCTCAGGTAGTCGACCCCCGACTCCACAGCATAATGAATAAAAGATGGGAAGACGGCACTCCAATAGTGAAAAATGCATGATGATTTATTCACCCATACACGTAATGCAATGTTTCGACTTGAGAAAGACTCATGCTTGAGTCGAAACGTTGCATTAAGTGTATGGGTGAATAAATCATCACACATTTTTCACTATTGGAGTGCCGTCTTCCCATCTTTTATACCTCATACAGTTATATAGAGGTAGACTCAGCTCCACACAGGTTCTGTACACCATATACATTACAGTGCAGTTACATCAGGTGACTCATAGGGGACGTCTTCTCTGATCAGAGTTCTTCCCTTTTCATTTTCTTCTTTATCTGCCCTCGGCCATTAGAACTTCTACAAGCCACAAATCCACAGAATATGCCAGACAAACATATTAGGCTCCACACTCTCATCTCTCTACAAACTGCACATCTCTATTTACACACTCATTTAGTGGGTAGGCTGACTCTATCTGACCCCCTTATAGTATATGACCCCTCTATATAGCCTCCTTATAGATAGTCCCCCTCTGTGTATCTCCTATAGTATATGCCCCCCTCTATGTAGCCACCTTATGGGTGGCCCCTTGTTCAGCCTTCCATATAGATGGCTCCATGTGCATCTACTGGAGAGCCCTCCTCTCTGTGTAGTCCTCCTATAGTAGATGAAACCCTCTGTGCATCCCCTATAGTATATGGCCCTCCTCTCTGTAGCCCCTCCTTATAGATGGCCCCTCTATGTAGTCCACTATAGTATATGCCCCCCTCTATGTATGCCCTATTATCTATGCCCCCCCTGTGTAGTCCCCATTATAGATGGCCCCCCTGTGTTGTCCTCCTTATACATGCCCCCTGTGTTGTCCCCCTTATAAATAGCCCCCCTGTGTTGTCCCCCTTATAGATGGCACCTATGTTGTCCCCCCATGTTGTCCCCTTATAGATGCCCCGTTTTGTCCCACTTATAGATGCCCCCCTTATGTTGTCCCCCCTTTTAGGCCCCCTCCTCCCCTATGTTGTCCCCTTAAAGGCCCCCTCTCCCCCATGTTGTCCCCTTATAGATTGCCCCCTCTCCCCCTATGTTGTCCCCTTATAGGCCCCCTCTCCCCCTATGTTGCCCCCCTTATAGATGGCCCCCTATTGCCCCCCCCTTATAGATGGCCCCCTCCCCCCCTCTTTTAGACGGCCCCCTCTCCCTCCTTATAGATGGCCGCCTCTCTCCCCCCCTTATAGATGGTCCCCTCTCCCTCCTTATAGATGGCCCTCTCTCCCCCCTTATAGATGCCCCCCTCTCCCTCCTTATAGATGGCCCCCTCTCTCCCCCCCTTATAGATGGCCCCCTCTCCCCCCTTATACATGGCCCCCTCTCCTTATAAATGGCCTTTTCTCCCCCTCCCCTTATAGATAGCCCCCTCTCCTTATACATGGCCCCCTCCCCTTATAGATGACCCCCTCTCCTTATACATGGCCCCCCTCTCCCTCCCTTTTTATAAATGGCCCCCTTCCCCCCCCCTTTATAGATGGCCCCCTCTCTCACCCCCTTTTAAAAATGGTCCCCCCTCTCTCCCCCCGCAAAGCAGATAGAAAGAAATAAAGAAAAAAAAAGAACTCACCTAACAACGCGCTCCCCCGTCGATCCTCTGTCCTCCTGGTCTGTCCCCCGTATGATGCGCAGCTGCTGGGGGTGTCACGTCCTATCCCCGGCAGCGCGCGCATCATAGGGCTCCCTGGGACTTCCGGCATGTACCGGAAGTTACAGGCGCACAGAGAGCTCTATGATGCGTGCGCTGCCGGGGATAGGACGTGACACCCCCAGCAGCCGCACATCATACGTGGGCCAGACAGAGCTCTGTGGCCCATCCAGGGCTCCAGACTAAAAAATTTACCTAGGAGCCATTGGCTCCTAACCTGAAAAAATTAGGCGCCAAATAGAATATTTGGTCGCCAACATTTTAAACCATGTAAAATTAATGTTATGTTACATGGGACTTACTGTGTGCAGAGGCCACGGCAGCCTCCTCCTCCTTTAGATTCTCTCTTTTCTTAGTTTGAAAATGTTCAACATGGAAACTTGCAACCTGACAACCATATACAGTCTGACAACCATATACAGTCTGACAACCATATACAGTCTGACTCAGTACTTCAGCTTTTAATGAGGCTTACTCTTCTGAACTTGAACTTAAAGGGAACCTGTTGACCCCCGTGCCAGGGTGACAGGCTCCCAACCCCCCGTTAGAGCCCCCTATACTCACCTCATTGCGCCGGATCCCGCTTCTGAAGATGGTCGGGTCACGGAGATCTCAGCCGCTGCAGCCCGGCGTGCGCTGAGAGATGAGTCCAACGCTCAGAGAATGACGGGAGAGTCCAGCGATCCGTCATTCTCTATGAGCGTTGGACTCATCTCTCAGTGTGCGCGCCGGGCTGCAGCGGCTGAGATCTCCGTGACCTGACCACCTCCAGAAGCGGGACCCGGCGCGATGAGGTGAGTATAGGGGGCTCTAACGGGGGGTTGGGAGCCTGTCACCCCGGCACCGGGGGTGACAGGTTCCCTTTAAAAGCTTGCAACAGTCTATACATACTGAGCTAGACTTATGACTGCAGCCATAGTGACCCCCCACAAGATGTGTATATAAATAGATATATCTCTCACCTAGTGACTAATGCAAGTGACCCCCTACAATACAGACACCTGAGGGGCCCTGATAATAATAATTGTGCATATATCTATCTCCCAGTGTCTGCAGCCAGTTTGCCCTACACTTATAGATGGCCCCCTCCCCTTATAGATGCCCCCTCCTCCCCCCCATTATAGATGCCCCCTCTCCCCCCCATTATAGATGCCCCCTCTCCCCCCCCCATTATAGATGCCCCCTCTCCCCCCCATTATAGATGCCCCCTCTCCCCCCCCCATTATAGATGCCCCCTCTCCCCCCCCATTATAGATGCCCCCTTCTCCCCCCCATTATAGATGCCCCCTTCTCCCCCCCATTATAGATGCCCCCTCTCCCCCCCCCCATTATAGATGCCCCCTCTCCCCCCCCCCATTATAGATGCCCCCTCTCCCCCCCCCCCCATTATAGATGCCCCCTCTCCCCCCCCCCCCCATTATAGATGCCCCCTCTCCCCCCCCCCCCATTATAGATGCCCCCTCTCCCCCCCCCCCCCATTATAGATGCCCCCTCTTCCCCCCCATTATAGATGCCCCCTCCCCTTATAGCTAGCCCCCTCTCCCCCCCTTGAACATGGCCCCTCTTCTCCCCCCATTATAGATGCCCCCCCTTCTCTTCCCCCCATTATAGATGCCCCCCCTTCTCTTCCCCCCATTATAGATGCCCCCCCTTCTCTTCCCCCCATTATAGATGCCCCCCCCCCTTTCCTCTATGCTAAGCAGTATTTAAAAAAAATAAACACACAAACTCACCTGACAACCCGCTCCCCCGGCGGCGGCGCGCTGTCTCTTTAAGTCCGGTCCCCGGCTGATGCGCGGCTGCCGGGGGTGTCCCGTCCTATCCCCGGCAGCACGGCGCATCAGTGAGCTCCCTGTACGCCGGGGCTGTGACTTCTGACACAGGAAGCGTCTCTGACGCGCGCTTCCTGTGCCGGAAGTCAGGGCCCCAGGCAGCTCACTGACGCGCCGCGCTGCCGGGGATAGGACGGGACACCCCCGGCAGCCGCGCATCAGCCGGGGACCGGACTTAAAGAGACAGCGCGCCGCCGCCGGGGCCAGTCGCAAATGGCGCCCAGATTAATAAATCTGGGCGCCATTTGCAAAATATTAGTCGCATTGGCGACCATTTTGGTCGCCATCTGGAGCCCTGCCATCCAGTCTTCCTCCTGGCTCGGTGACTCCTTTTTCCTACGGTAGGGGAAAGGAGTCGCCAGGTCCGGAGGAGTACGGTACCGGCCCCCGGAGGCCATCGGCCCTTCTGGCATTTGCCAGAAATGTCCTATGGCCAGTCTGGCCCTGATCGTAGTGCTATCCCATCTCACTCAGTGATTAGCTGAGTGGGCAGCAGGGGACCTTGAGATGCAGCAAGAGTTAAGTATAAGATGTTTGTTATGTTTTATAATAGAGCAGCAACATATAAAAAGACTACCCATGCCGTATTCAGTAGGTATGGCATGGGCGTCAGTGACCAGAATACCCATGCAGTACCTGTACACCATTATTAAAGGTGAGGCATTTCCCCGGAAGGCATTTTCCCTAAAGTTGTGATGCCCTGTCCCAACTAATGAAATGTCCACTCCAGCCAATCAGCGACTGGAGCAGCCTCCCACCCAGTGACCAGTCCATCGGCCGGAATGTACCGGCTCACCACGGGCATGGGGAGAGGTAAGTTTATACTCCTCATCAATTTCCCCCTGCCCCTGCTGGTTGCCACATTTTAAAAACTGCTGGACTTCTCCTTTAACTATGGTGCTATGAAGCAAGCTCAGGCGCTGCAGCCTGTCATGAACCCCTTAAATGCCTCGATCATGGCACAATTGTGGCGTTTGAGTGGAAGGAGCAATTATGGTAGATTGAAAGGCGCCATTACAAAATACACATGTTCCTGAAAAAAAAACCTTACATGACCCTGTAGATAGAGAAATAAAACCACTATAGCTTTAAGAAGAGGAGGAGAGAGAAAAAACTAAAATGCAAAAAAAGAAAATTGGCCTGGCCATTTAAGCCATTTTGGGCTGTTATGAAGGGGTTAATAGCATATATACTAACATTACTAAGGGTACTACATTTCTGCTACACTCGGCATCTAATGAAATTATTTTGGCAGCCTAAATAAAGAGATAGAGACATTTAACAAAAATGTAAGCTGCCTCATTGTTAAGGGGAGGGAGGGTTGAATGTTTTTCTTATTAATACTGCTTAATAGACATGTTTCTGTTCCTTTTTATTTTTAAAGAAACAACAAAGCATCCACATCCACGAAACATCCACTTGCTTGGCATGCATGTCCCATATGTTTTGCTGTCATCAGAACATTTCAATCATTTAGAATTACTTAACATCCTTGAGTCAAGGTAAAGTATGTATTATGAGCATATAACAATATTGTCTCAAACCTCACACTTACAACCAATGTGTGTGCTCTAATGTCTTCTTACTTTTTTTGTAATTCATCAAACAGCACTTGCTATTATAATGGCTAATGTATCCATATGATATTTTATATTACTAATTAATGCTGAGAATATTTAATTGACCCACTTGAACTAACAAGAAACTAAGGAATGAAAAGCATACTCATTGGTAAATTGCAATAGTTTTGCATTGAAACCTTATGTACAAACAACAAACCAAGCAAAGATCTTCCTGTCAAGGCTAGGGAGACACAGACAATACAGGACAGTGAACCCTAAAGCTTGACCCAACCAATGTCCCTGCCTACTTGCCACGGACGGCCCTAAATGGCCGCGGACAACCACGGAGTCGGTCCCTAAACTGAGTAGGTGCAACATACAAAACGCAGACAGATGAACAAACACAATAAAGGAAAGTCAGCTAGCCAAGTCAAAACTGAACGGGCAACACAATACAAAATTGGATAGAGAGTGGATAGTCAGAGGTCAGGCAAAAGGTCAGAACACAGGCAGAACAATAGCAAGGTAAGGAGCAGGGGAGCTGGGACTAGTAACAACTAATAGCCAGCTCAGAATGCTGGGCTTACTTACTATTTATGCAGGATCAGGAACTCAGTCCAGCAGCTGATTGGACCTGCCCCTGATCCTCCACACAGCTCACCTGCACAGCAGCACGTTAACCCTGAAGCTGCTAAGGCACAACAAGCAAGACGGGTGGGGCTGAACAAACCTAAAATAAACCTGTGTTCAGACAAGATTCTGGAATGCACCAACTCAGCGCCTTCTCGGCCGCACAGCTCAACTCAAAATCCTGACACTTCCACATGATAGTATATAGGGTTGTTCAAGACCTGATAAAACAAGTAACAACATAACATGTTTTTGTAGGCACCACTGTCCATTATATGGTGCAAAACATGATTTACAATATTAAACATTTAGGACACCACAACAGATAACAAGCTTTCCAGACAACACAAATTCAATTAATGTAATGGAAAATTTATGACACGTTTAAAAAATTTCTGCAGACAGCATAATGCTGCATCTATCCATTAGTGTGTGCTTGTACACAGACTGCTACAACTAAAATAAAAGAGACACACTGGTAAATATGATTCCTGTTGAGCTGGGCCCACACTGCGTTAGAGGTGCTGTTTCAAAACTCATAAAGTAATTCTGCACTGAAAAACAATGCCATATGAACTACTGCACCAACAGACACGAACAAAGCCCAACAGAACCCATTGACTTTAAAGCGACTCTGTACCCAAAATCTGACTCCCCCAAACAACTTGTACCTTCAGATAGCTGCTTTTAATCCAGGATCTGTCCTGGGGTCCGTTTGGCAGGTGATGCAGTTATTGTCTTAAAAAAAAACTTTCAAACTTGCAGCCCCGTGTCCAAAGGGAGTATCTGTGCCCTAACTTTGCACCACCCCTCCGTCCCTCCTCCCCACCCTTTTCATCATTAGGAATGCCATTGAAACATTTACTCGTGTCTGAACATTGCACAGGTGATTAACGATCCAGCCCAGATCCAGCTTAATGCTTACACAATCTAGGCCACGCCCGTTGGGCATGGGGCTGCCAGTTTAAAAGTTGTTTTTTAAGACAATGACTGCATCAATTCCTGAACGGACCACAGGACAGATCTTGGATTAAAAGCAGCAATCCGAAGGTACAATTGGTTTGGGGGGGTCAGATTGTGGGTACAGAGTCGCTTTAATGGGATCTATTGGATTTACTGTTTGTGTCCATCAATTTACTGGAATCTCACACAACAAAAAAAAACACTGCATTTTTTTGTCTGGTAATATCATAAAATGGAGCCTCTGACTCAGTGTGGTCCCAGCATAATGTCTGTTTTCCTGGGTACTAGCAGAAAAAAATACAGGTGAAATTGTGTACTGAGTTTGTACTGATGGTCAATTACCCATAGACTTCAATAGAGCACATTATTGCATTGCCAATTACGGCTGTGTTCTGATTTTATTTTACTGAGCGGGAACATAGCCTTAGGCTTAAAAACTGATGGAGTTGTAATAACAGTTATATGGCCACTAGTATCTTGCAAAAGTGGTCCTTGGAAGGATATCTGTGAACCCAAGGCTCATTGATGGGTGTGTGGTGTGAACTCTAGCTTGTGTGGTTCACAGAAGAGCTACTATAGGGATACTACTGCCTTTTGAGAGACACATTTTAAGAACATGCAAAAAAGAGAACCCGTGGAGCCTCATTTAAGAGTCTCAAACACAGGACTAGCCAGATATCCCTCTGGCAAGGGCCCAGCCAAGGGGTGGCACCTGTAGGGAAACCACCAAAACCACCATATTAAGTGGCCTTTATGTCAATGTAATCACAAGGGGAAAACCAAGGCCAGGTGTCAGGACGGGGAGGTAGAGGCAAGACGAGACAGTGGACCCTAAATATGAACCCACCCACTGTCCCTACCTACTTGCCTCAGTCGGCCCTAGGCAGCCGTGGACAACCACAAAGACGTATCCTACACTTAATAAGTGTAACACCGAACAAGACAGACGGACAAACACAACAAAGGAGAGTCGACAAGCCAAGTCAAAAAATAACTGACATCGCAGTACAAAATCAGGAATCAAACGGATAGTCAAAGGTCAAGCGGGAAGTCAGGTAACGAGTCAAGCAAACAGAGGAATTAGGAACGTGGATCGCAAGAGTAGACAGGGGGAGCTGGGATCAGGGTATGAACCTTAATTGCCAGCAATCAGGAAATGACCGCTGGCCCTTTAAATACAGGACCAGGAGTCCGGACCAGAACACGATTGGTCCGGACTCCTGAGTCCTAATCCAAAACACATGTAGGGCTGCAGGCTGGGTGGCAGCAGCGTCTGCCACTCTGCCTGAGCGCAAACAGTGCTCAGCTGAGCGGCCGCACATCACTGGAGCCCACGGCGTCTCTCTGTCGGACGCTGTCAGGAATCCGTAACGCCACGCGGCCCCGGCTGGGAAGGCAGCTGTTAGGACGGGGACTGGGAAGACAAATAGACAGTGCAGTCCCTGCCGATGACACCCGCCCCAGCTGTCCCTACCTGATTGCCACACTCTGCCCTAGGCGGCAGCGGACAACTTGGCGGCGTTCCCTCACCTGCGGTAAAGTGAGGCACACAAAACAAGACAAGACTAATACACACAATAAAGGGGTAGTCAGTAGTCCAAGTCAGCAACGTTCTGTATACTCAGGTACAAAATCAGAGTCCAAAAGAATAGTCGAGGTCCAAAAGCCAGAGGTCAGGAAAACAGGATAAACAGGTCAGAGGAATGCTAGATCAAAATACACTAGTGTTACTAGGCTCTATCACAGGCAAGGAACTTGTGGCAAGTGATTGTACTTATAGGACTAGAAGTCCCAGCCCAGCCCAGATACTGACATCTGACTGGAAGAGTCAGCTGTCAGTTAAAAAAAAAATCAAAAGCAGCCTGACTGCTATGGACGCCATGCTGAACGCACAGCTCGAGTCCTAACAGAACCCCCTCCCTGACACTGGACACTCCTACATCCAGGAATAGCAGAGAAGAGAAAAAAAAAATCAAAAGCAGCCTGACTGCTATGGACGCCTTGCTGAACACACAGCTCGCGTCCTAACAGCAACACTGCGCTTCAGCCGTGGAAGACGTCACTGGAGCGTGGTCAGGTAAGTTCCTGACACCAGGTATCCATCCACAGACAGCTGTTTCAGGGTGTTGCCCCTCATCAGTATGGAACAGGATTCTGGCTAGGTGCGAGCAATGCCTAATAGAGTCATACGGGAAACAGATCACTGATCTCAGGTAGACCAGCCAAAAATAACACTGTCAGCTGCTGGTTAAAGTGTTCAATACAGTAAATTCCTTGGTTTTTCCCTTGTCATTACATTGACATGTAGGGCCACGTAATATGGTGGTTTTGGTGGTTTCCCTACAGGAGGCACCCCTTGGCTGGGTCCTTCCTGGAGGGACATCTTGATAATCCTGTGTTTCAAGACTCTTAAATGAGGCTCCACAGGCTCTCTTTTTTGCATATTCATGTTTCCCAGGGAGCAATCCACCTAGGATTTGCTTGCATTGAGTGTTTTAACCAGCAGCTGAAAGTGTTATCCTTAACTGGTCTCCCTGAGATCAGTGATCTGTTTACCATACATATCACAAACACACAGTGCAACACAAAACCAAAACTTCCATCAGTTACATGGTATACTGATATCATGCTCTGAACTTTAAGTTATTCGTGTTGATAACTGTTAAACCTAAAACGCGTAAATAAAAATCACAAAAAAATATGGAAACTTAATATATTGTGTGCAGTAAATATTCTTCATTCTGTAATATTTTTCTCAACTGGCACCACAATTGATTGATTGAGAGTGCGCACACATACAGTATTGGTATTTTGCAGTGATTCTTTGCAGACCAATTTTCCCTTGACAGCAATGGAGTACATTACTATTACAGGTTTTACATTTTTTTTTTTTTTTTTTTTTTAAAAAGGGGGGGAAAAGGTTAGGGTTTACTATAGGTGCTTTTCTATAGGTTTATGGCTAATTTGAAGTGCAAGAAGTCACACTAAGGGTATATTCACACGGACGGGCTCGCAGCGAGATTCTCGCTGCGAGCCCGGCAGGTCCTGGCAATTCCCATACACTACATACTTGCTGCGGTCTAAACGACTGCAGCGAGTATGTAATTATACCGCCCTTAACCCCTTCTGCTCCCGCCCGGTTCCCCCGCTGTAAGCATACTTTACCTGTCCTCGCTGCACGGGTCCGGCGTCCTGCTCTCCTGTCCGGCCAATCAGTGTGTTGCCCAGCCGCAGCCACTGATTGGCCGGGCGGGAGAGCAGGACGCCGGACCCGTGCAGCGAGGACAGGTAAAGTATGCTTACAGCGGGGGAGCCGGGCAGGAGCAGAAGGGGTTAAGGGCGGTATAATTTTATACTCGCTGCGGTCGTTTAGACCGCAGCAAGTATGTAGTGTATGGGAACTGCCAGGACCTGCCGGGCTCACAGCGAGAATCTCGCTGCGAGCCCGTCCGTGTGAATATACCCTTAAGGCTTATATTCACATACAGAAAACAATAACAAAATACAACAGTAAAATAGGCATAAAATACAGTTGTATTTAGAATATAATGCTACATTAAAGCCTATAGAAAAACAGCCCTTTATGCACACAAAATGTTGTGTGAAGACTGACATGTTTTTTATAGACTTTATTGTAGCACATTATTAGATTCCACCAGTGCATCTTTACCAGTGATCTGTAGTGTAGTGCATCTTTACCAACCGCTGTATAGAGGAATGTACATGGCAGGACTATAGGCCCTATATACCTCTGTTATGTTCCCTGTAGCCCTGGCAACATAATTATTTATCGTTTATCGTACTACGCCTTTAGTATCTTACTATACAGTATATGGCTCCGTTCACATGGAGTAAAACTGGTGGAATTCTGCCAGCCTCTGTGTCATAATGATTGTCATGGATTGTGTCAGTATAGTAACATGGAGATTCAACAGTTTCAGAGCTCACAGCATCATTATGAACGATGACACCAGGAGTTCCAAGGTCTGGTCATAGCATACAGTCTGTGCAAGAACTGTATCTATGGAACTTGCGAATGTAGCCTAATTTATGTAGTATTTATAATCTCTTTTTATGTATAACATTTCTTATTGACTAATGTGGCTGCACAATTTGCATCATTTATTTCGTCAGGGTATAGTCCCTTAGTGTCTTTAATAGAATAAAAATTTCCTAATAATAAAGTCGGACAGTTGCCAAAATAAGATACTGTATATATATATATATTTTATTTTTTTTCCTTTCTCTGCACAACAGATATAATATAACGTTTATTGAGAGGAACTGCAACACATCTCTGCAATTATTTGGAAAGAAAAGCCATTGTGCCATAATAACAGTTGACGTTTCCACTGTCATTATTATACAGGTATAAATATTATTTCCAGAAAAATAGAAATACCTTTCTATGTAAAAAATATGTTTGTTGCCCAGTTATTCTAACCTGAGATAACCGCTGTATGGTATTTCTGTGTTCATCCAACATTGCTAATGATGAGAGATGAGCGAACCATGAGCACTTTTTGTTTGTCTGCACCTGCACATGCAGCATTTGATTACCGGTGGCTGAAGAAGTTGGATGCAGCCCTAAGGTTGTCTAGAAAACATGGATACAGCCATAGGCTATGTTTACACAAGGTTTAACAGCTGTTAAACTGCCGGTCGCCGGGCTTCATTCAAGACATTCCTGTAGCCGTTTCCTCTGTATCGGCTGCAAGAACGCTCTTTTTTTAACATTTACATTGTGTGAACAGCTATTATTTCCGGAGGCTATTAGTTGAATAGGCAGGTACATTATTTTAACGCCCAATCTGTAGAACGTTGATTCCATTGCAATCAGCGCCTGTTCCTTACTGAAAAATTAAGTTGTCAGGACCAGTCACACGAAACACACAGAGACAGTGAGCCCTGAGCTCAGCCCCGCCCACTGTCCCTACCTAATTGCCGCAATCTGCCCTAAAATGGCAGCGGACAACTTGGCGGCAATCCCTGGCCTGGATACGTAAAACAATAGACAAGACAAAACGAACAAACACAATAAGAATGGTCAGCAATACGGGTCACAACAGTCTGGCAGCAAAGGTACAAAATCAGGATCCAAAAGAGTAGTCAAATAACAGGCAATATGGTCGGGGGCAGGCAGCAAGCAAGCGAGGTCAAAAGATACAAGGCAGAAATCAGGAAAAGCAAAGAAGCAGAACCACAAGCAGGCAGAGACTAAGTCAATAACCAGCAAGGCATAGGCAGAAACAGAAATCTTAAATAGGACACCAGGAACATAGTCCAGAAGATGATAGGAGGGACCAGCTGTCAATCACTGAGGCAAAGGCAGGTTAACCGTTACATGACCAGGGAAGCTTAGAAGAACAGACATGGGTGGGGCAGGGAAAACAATTAGCAGACCAGAAGGAATAAGACACAGTTCAGACAGGGCAAAAACAAGGCAAACAAAACACAGAATAAATGGAAGATTATGGCCAAAATCGCAGTCTTTGGCGCAGAGGTCGAATCTTCGCAGCAGAGGGTGGCACTGATGCCTTTTCAGGCGCGATCATGACATAAGTTGTGTGAACATAGCCATAGGCTGTAGCCATGTTTTCCAGGACCTACTAGGTCTGCATTTAACTTCTTCAGTCACCGGTAATCAAATGCTGAATGTGCCGGTACAGGCGAACCAAAAAATGCTCAACGTTCGCCACTGGCAAGCAGATGCCGCAAGGAGAGTTTTTAAAAAGCTCCAAGTCTAGAACTAGGCTAAGTTTACACTGTTCTGCTTTGTCCGTAGTAGGCAAATACCACAAATGGCCAACAGATCTCATTGGCTTATAACCAGGTCAGTCAGTTACTGTTGTGGTTGAGGCTGGAAACTTACACAGCAGTTTTTTTGATAACTGCCACTGCAGTTTTTGTGCCAAAACCCAAAGAGGATCTAATAGAAAAGAGAAGTTCTCCCTTTATATTTTCCATCCCGTTTGAATCCACTTCTGGTTTTGGCACAGAAACTGTAGTGGCAGTTTTCCAAAAAGCTACCATGTGTGTTTCCAGCCTGAAGCAATTTTGAGAAGAATAGTGCTGCATGCAGCATTATTATTTCTATTAAATCTGACAAGACAGAGTTTCAGACACCAGGGGCTGTTAAGGGAGATTATTTATTTATTATACACAAGACATGCAAACCATATATGGCCCTACCCTAGTCTGTGGAGGTACAATGCCTGTTTTGTTCACTGCCAAGACTTCTGCGTGGTTTTACAACTGTAGAAAAATCTGCCATGATTTCAAAAAGTCCATTTAAAGGACTAAAAAAGAGCTTGAAATTATTTAGATTACATAAGGAAATGGACTCTCTGATGTGAGAAATGTGACTAAAAATTCAATGCAAAGCACTTTAAGGACAATTAGTCAAAAACAACAAAAAGAGATGCGCTGAATAGAACAAATGTACAAGACAGAAGCTAAAAGAATGCATCTTTTATAAGGGGGAAGCCACAAGATGTATGTGTTCTCATAGAGTGGCAATTGGCTGCATGGCTTTGCCAGTAAATTGCCAGCCACTGGTCTCCACATGATGACATGATTTTCGCTGAATGGGACTGGCTGTTTTTGTGACCTCACCCTAACATAGAGAAGTAAAGCACAATATATGAGTCATTGCAAGCAGACTACTACCACAATTTCTAATAAGCTAAAATTATTATGTTAATTTGTTTTCCCTAAGACCCATTGGCATCACAACATATGGGGTAAATTCGCCCCTGCGAGCCCCTGGGACGAAGGAATATTTAATGAAAAAATAACAATTAAATTTTAATCCCCTCCTCCATGAGGTATAAATAGGCTCCACCTCCCCCTAGACCTCAGTCTAATTATAAAGAAACATAAAACACAGGGAGGGAGTCTTGTGATGCCAATGGGTCTTAGGGAAAACAAATTAACATAATAATTTTAGCTTCCCTTACGTCCCATTGGCATCACAACATATGGGGAATTAGCAAGCATTATCCCCAATGGGCGGGTTATTTATTACGTCCGCATTAAGAACAGATCTTGCAAAGGTTGTTCTTGACAAGAAAGAAGTATCCAGCCTGAAATATCTCACAAAGGTAGTCAAAGACGACCAGGTAGCTACCTGGCATATGTCCTCAAGTGGCACAGCGGCACGCTCTGCCCAAGTGGAGGCCACAGCTCTAGTAGAGTGAGTCCTGGTAAATTCTTGTGGATCCAGATCTGCAGAGGAGTAACATAAGGCAATGGAGTCACAGATCCATCTGGATATTGAAGGTTTTGAAGCCTTCCTCCCCTTGTTCTTTCCTGCGAAAGGGATAAAGTAATTCTCGTCTTTACGAAAATCACCTACTCTATGTAGATAGATCTTGATAGCTCTGGATACGTCCAATAAAGAAAGATCCAAGTCTTCTTTAGATGATCCAGTAGGAGAAAATACAGGCAATACTATTGGCTGGTTGATGTTGGCAAATGAAGCCACCATAGGCAGGAATCCTGGAAGGAACCTAAGGATAACTTTGTCTTGGGAAAAAATCACGTATGGAGGTGCGGAGCCAAGGGCTTGAAGTTCTCCAACTCTCTTAGCAGAGGTAATGGCTAGTAAAAGAGAAACTTTCAATGTTAACTTGAAGTCTACTTCCTCCCAAGGCTTAAAGGGAGGAAGACACAGGCGTCTCAACACAAAGGATAAGTCCCATGGGTCTACCTGCTTTACCAGGTTAGGCCGAGTCTAGCCTTAACAAAATTCTTTACCTCCAAGATCTGAAAGAAACGTGAGTTTAGGTGTGCAGAGAGGGCTGCTATCTGCACCTTGATGGAACTAGGTTTTAATCCTTTATAGAAGCCTTCCTGTAAAAACTCCAATGACTGTGGAGTAGAAGGTTTAAGTCCATCAATACTCCTGCTTGCACACCAATCTTGAAAATCTTCCAAATACGTGCATAAGATTTATTTGTAGTGCTACTACGAGCGTGAGAAAGGGTATACTATACCTTCTCAGAAAAACTAGAGTCTAATACGGTCCTCTCAGTCTCCAAGCTGTCAAGCTGAGGCTGGAAAGATTCCTGCACAGATGTTGACCCTGGAATATTAGATCCGGATGCAGAGGTAATCTCCAAAATTCCCCTCTGCTCATATTCCTGGGCAGGGTGAACCATGACCTCTTCGGCCAGAAGGGAGTTATTATTATTACTGACGACTGATCTAGACTGATCTTCGTCAAACTCTGGGAATCATGGCTATGGGAGGAAAGATATACGCCAGCTGGTATGTCCATGGTATTGTCATTGAGTCCACTACCGTGGGATTGTCTGCCCTGTAAAGGGAACAGAAATTCCTCAGTTTGGCATTGCTTGCTGATGCCATGAGGTCTCTCTGAGGAAGCCCCCACCTCTGGGTTAACTGAATGAACACTCTCCTTGAGAGAGACCATTCCCCCGGTAATGTCAGGCCTCGACTCAATCCGCCAATATATTGTCGACACCCCTGATATGAATCGCAGAGAGTCTGGTTATTCTGGTTTCTGCCCAACAGAAAAATCTTCTCTACTTCCCTGAGGAGAGAAGGGGATCTGGTACCTCCCTGTTTAGGTACGCCACACAGGTCATGTCGTTCATCCGGATTCTGACTGCTCTCTGTAAAATAGGAGGAGAAAAATGAAAAAGAGCTAGGTAAATCGCTCTGAGCTCCCTCACGTTGGAGGGCAGAGCGGATTCCTGTTGACTCCAAGATCCTGCAGTCGTGATGACTGTCAGATGAGCTCCCCAACCTGTTCCTGAAGCATCTGTCGTGATGGTTATCCAGTGTGGTTCTGAAAATAAAACTCCATGTTTGACTTGTCTCCACCACATTAGAGAATGTCTTGTTTGAGTCGATAGAACATGCATCGCATCCAAGTCCTTCAGTCCTCGGTTCCATACTGTTAGTGCTTCTCTCTGAAGAAATCTCATGTGCCATAACGCCCATGGCACCGCGTCTGCAGCTGAGGCAAGGAGCCCTAGAAAGCGCATTTATATTTTTATGGATACCTGACGAGGAGGAATTAGGAATTAAGTCTGATTTCTCTATGTTGATAAGCCAACCTAATTGTTGAAGTATTTCCTGGACATAGTTCAACTGAACTCTCAGAAGATCCTGAGTCTGAGTCATAATCAACCAATCGTCCAGGTAAGGGATAACTTAATCCCCTGTAAACGGAAGCGAACCATCATGGTGACACTACCTTTGTGAAAACAAAGGGTGCGGAGGTATTCCGGATGGAAGGACTTTGAATTGTAAGTGTCTTACCTTCCCCTGGATTTGGATGGCGAAGGCTCTCCTGTGAGCCTTCAGAATCGGTACATGAAGATATGCATCCGGTAGATCTATGGTGACCATAAAATCTCCCTCCTGGAGGATAGATTTTACCGATCTTATGTTCTCCATGTGGAACGTCTTCTTTACGATGCACCTGTTGAGATATCGCAAATCTATAATAAGCCTCCAATTTCCGGATGGCTTCAGCACTAGTAACACTGGGGAGTAAACTCCCTGACCGATCTCAGATAGAGGAACATCCTCTAGAGCCTCAATGGAAAGGAGGTAAAGAATTTCTGTCTCTAGGACTAAGTGTCTTTCTGGCTTAAGATTTCTTGACAGAAGAAATCTTGGAGGAGGAAGAGATGATAAATGAAGGACATAACCATTTTGAATAATATTTAACACCCAGTGATCTTTTCTTAATTCTTCCCAGGCAGGGAGAAACAAACTCAGACGTGTTCCCACTGGACAGCTTCTGCGTCAGAAGTCTGGTTTCTTGTTGGTGTCCTTATTCTGCTGCTTCCCGGAACCTCTTCTGGAATAGTTTCTTCCTCGACCTCTGTACTGGTATCTCCCTTTGCCTCGCTAAGGAGATTTTGCTCTGCGAAAGGAATCACCGCTCTTATAGGACAATGGTAGGGACTTCCCCTCCTTGTCAGACAATTCCTCCATTAATTTATCCAGCTCAGAGCCAAACAGCCTACCTGGCTGGAACTCCATATTAGAGAGCTGAATTTTGGAGTTAGCATCTCCAACCCAGGGTTTTAACCATAGCGCCCTTCGGCAGCGGTTGAGAGCGTACTAGTTTTTTTACGCTAACCTGGTTCCCTGAGATGCATCATCGCAGAGGAAGTCAATGGCCATAATGACCTTTTTAAGGAGCGAAGGACCTTGTCCCTGCTAGCTCTACCTTCCAAATTTTCCTGGACCTTGGTCAGCCCTCTTCTTAGGCTTCTAGAAACCTCAAAGAAGAAATGGAGACTGCCCCTTGGGCTGCCGCTGCCGTATATGATCTCTTGAGGGCTACCTCCACCCTTCTATCCATCGGATCCTTAAGATTGGATCCGTCCTCCGCAGGCAGCACAGTACATTTTGACAGTTTGGCTATGGCCGGGTCCACCTTTGGAGGCTCATTCCAGTCCTTACATTGTTCTTCCTTGAGAACATATAAGGTCTTAAACCTCTTGCTCAAACCCGGAGCCTTTTCCGGTTCCTTCCATTCCGCCTGTAACATAGACAATGAAGTCTTACCCACAGAAAAAGCCCTAGGCTTTTTTGAGGAGGACCAATCCTATCCTCTTCTATTTCCTCAGGGTGTATTTCAGCTTGCACAGCTTAGCAGAGCTTGTGAATTCTATCAGCTGTGAAATACCCCCTGAATAATTCTCTCATCTTCAGAAGTAGAAGAGGTTTCAGAAGAAGATGATGACTTAACTTCATCAATAACAGTAAAACTGAAAATGACCATAATCCTACAGCCATAAAGTAATATACTCAAAGGCTGGGAGTAGAGAGAGAAATACTCCATTTGGTCTATAACTTAGGACACGGGCGGCTATTCACATTAGCCGCTAAAGTCTTTTGCACATAGTCCTTGACCCATACAACTACATCCTGAACATCAGGCTCCTCATAGGTTTAGGTCTGCATGAAGGACAGCGTACTTAGGCATTATAAATATTTTTAGGCATTCATAAATATTTTTATGAAAGAAAGGATGAATCTTATCTGGAAAAAATGATCCTCCTACGGTATCCATAGCCGTCAGGTATAGGAGTCTCACACTCGGCACATGAAGTGCTTCCTTAGAAGGTCTTTTGCCAGCAGCAGGACTGGTCTCCATTTCAGACATCTGCAAATAATCAATGGATTACAATACATATAAACCACTAGCCTGGCTAGAGTGATATCGGAAAGAGACACTAGGTGGCAGCAACACTTACTTTTAAGCATATAGAAGAGAGATCGCAGCACTTTGCACTCAGATGTTTTCTATTAGATCCAAATGAGCCACAGAAAATCCTTCCAGAGGAAGACAGCCAGACCTAGAGGTAGCAACAGCTTACCTTCTGCCTTAAACACACAGCTAATCCGGCATGCAGAGAGCGCGCGCCGCTGCCGGCCCCCGAAAGTGACATGACGCCGACGCCGCAGTGCTGAGACGCACGCAGCGCTGATGCCTTCCACAGTCGAACGCGACTGGAAGAAAAGCCAGCCGCTCGGGTGACACGCAGAGTGCGTTCCAAGACGCACTAGGTAAGAAAAACTTAAAAGCTAAGACCTGCAGAAGCAAATATCAGGATACTACCTGGACACCGGCTCCAGCGGCATCCCAGCAATCATTACCTGGAGAGAAAACCTGAATGCAACAGGTTAACAAAGCATAAAAACGGAGGAGGGACAAAGTCCCCTAGGGCTAACAGCAACGAAGTAAAAAAAGACTGAGGTCTAGGGGGAGGTGGAGCCTATTTATACCTCATGGAGGAGGGGATTAAAATTTAATTGTTATTTTTTCATTAAATATTCCTTCGTCCCAGGGGCTCGCAGGGGCGAATTTACCCCATATGTTGTGATGCCAATGGGACGTAAGGGAATAATTGTATATGCCAGCTACTAGATTACTGTATACAATCTATTTGGTCCATAAATATTGCTGTTGTAAGTATATGTACTTAGTTGTTGCACAGCTGTAGTATTGAAAAGGTTATTGTTTATTTGTATGTCACATGGATCTGCAGACCAATGAGAGAACTTTCTTCTTCTATCCTATCATTTCTCTCTTTACTTATTACATATGCACTCTTCACCCATTCACAGCACACATTACAGGGGCTGTAGATAGGAAGTCACATTGGTAGAGGTAGTGTAGAGGTCTTTTGTCGCTAGACTCGGTAGAGGAAGGATTCAAGCCAGAACGCTCTCCACAGCGGTTCAGTTGGGCCCTGGCCCTCTGCCAGGTCCCCAGTCTCAGTGTGCAGTCTAGAAACAACCCAGGACACATGAAGCTAACCTTTTCTTCTCAAGTACCTCCACTTAACACTATGCAGTGTTAAACCCTTCCCTAGAGAGGACAAATCAGAGATCATCTCAACCCATGCCATGGACAAGGAGAGTGGCAGTGCAGGACAGTATCCACAAAACAAGGCTAGGAACTGATCCGCACAGAGCAAAGTTGCTAGAAGCCTGTAAACTCTATCTCGCAGTGTGGATGTGGACACGGAACCCTTAGCATTCCGCTCATCCCAGGTAACAAGGTCTGGGGCTTGTGTCACCCACTAGGATGGGTCCCCCGACACTGGTAGGGCAATAAGTGGTGCAAAGACCAAAAGAGTCAAAACTTGGGCAAAAGTATTCTCTCTCTCTTTTCAAGTATTCTTCTATTTCTACCTCCGACATCCTAGCAGAGCACAGTACTACTTGGCTTGGGACTCTCATGACAGCCTCCTCTCTACTCTTCTGATACTTCTATATACCTCTCGGCACGCAGCCCAGTCAGCACGACTGTACCACTCTCTCTATACCCTCACTGCAGATCGGGATGCTAAACTATCAAGTCTTCTATTAAGTGAAACGTCTTATGTCAATGCAAAGCTGTATGACCTGCTGCATATAAGTATTCTTGGAGTAAAACAGATTTTATTTATGATAAAGACACTCTGTGATTCCTCGTCAGGCACCAACACATTACACACACTTCTGTGGGTGGCAGTGCCAATAATCCAGGTGGTTCACTATTCCACCCCGGACCACCGTGACAACAGCCCAAGGGACCCTGTAACAGCCCGGCAGGTCACTGTCCACACGGGAACAAGGTAAAACCGGCCCTTTAAACTAAAAGCAGGTGTGCCACCATACCTGTGTGCCCAACCGGCACTGGCGTCACAACATACCATCACTGGGCCCGGCTGTATCTCAGACAACCACTATAGAACTGGCGTCACACTTTACCATCTGGCAAGTGACCGGCCGCACCTCCTCCATACCATCGGATGGGTACACCACACGTGTACACAATAGCTATCTAACTGATCTCTTCTGCTAGCCAGAAGCATGAATTAGTGTGTCACGGCCGCGGCGGCGTCCCGTGCTCCGGGCCGCCGCCGCGACCTCTCCATGCAGCTGCCGGGGTCCATGTGCAGGGACCCGGCGCTGCTACGAGTTCGGCCCCGGGGGGCGCCTTACCTCGCCCCGCTCCTGTCACCCGCTGTGCCGGCCGGCGCGCGCGTCCCCGCCCCCTAGGGCGCGCGCGCCGGCTGTCTCAGATTTAAAGGGCCAGTCCGCCCCTAATTGGAAGTTGCACTAATCACTTCCTATAAATTCCAGCCCTGCCCCACTACAGGGGTTGGAGCCTCTACATGCTTCTCATAGCGTTTGGCCCAGCTCCCTGTTGTTCCTGATTCCTGTCCGCTACCTGGTCCCTAGTCCTTGTTCCTGATTCCTGTCCGCTACCTGGTCCCCAGTCCTTGTTCCTGGTTCCTGCTCCTCTGTCACACTATCGCTCCTGTGTTCAGCCTGTCACCTGCGGTTACGCCTACAGACCTCTGCCAGCACCATCTCCTGCCTACTGCTCCTGCCACGCCTCGCCTGCCGTCACTAGCAACCAAGCCAGGGGTAGCGACCTGGGGGTCGCCTGCCGCAGCAAGTCCATCCCGCCTTGCGGCGGGCTCTGGTGAAGACCAGCTGCCCCTTAGACTCTGCTCCCTGGTGAGGTTAGTGCCATCGCTAGTGACTGTCCAGTGGATCCACTACTCCAGGCGTCACATAGTGTCCCTAAAGAATTAGATGCTAGCCCACCCACCCTTCGCCCTTTTATAAAGTGATGTCAATTCTTACATTTAAAAGCATTTACAGTTTTTAGAAAATCCCTTGTGGGTGTTTTTGGAATAGTTTTTGTTAGATCACTAATGGAAAGAACATATTTGAGAAATATTTTAGGCTTAACAACTTAAAAAAGTGGACCAATTGCAGTTATTTACGGAGCCCAGCCCCCCCCCCCCCCCCCCCATTCCCTCTTTCCCACTGTCATACATAAAAGTAAAAATAAAAAATAAAAAAACCTTGGTGGTCCAGCAGCCTTTACAAATGACCTGGTGGCATATGTAGAGCCTGGGATAGTGATCTCTGGGATAGTGATCAAAGTATATTGATACAAAGGTTTGACAATAGTGAACAATCAGATTTTGTGGTGTATATTTCTGTATATATGTGTGTGTGTGTGTGTGTGTATATATATATATATATATATATATTATCCTTAGTACATTTCAGTTGTGTCTATTGAATTAATTATTTAAAGTAACAGAAATAAATGTTTGTCCTACAGGTCAAGTAACAGGTCTTCAAGCTGGAAAGCTATCCGTGTCTTTGATGTTATTGCCTTTAGTTTATTGGTATGGGGGGTATTATAGTAAAAAGTGACACCCTCACTGAATTAAGCATGGATAACAAATCTAATTAAAGGAGGGCTATCAATAGGTTAGATTAATCTAAGCTGCTGATAGCCTCCTATTGCGCAAGGAGAAAGGTATGTCTCTTAACTGCATCCTCAGCGCCGATCCTGTGCTGTTAGCAGTGTAATCCTCGGTCTGGACCACCATTAGGAGCACTGGCCCGCCCCCATCGTGCAAGCTCCTTCTATTGATAATCTATGAAACCTGGGGTTCACACTACGTATATTTCAGTCAGTATTGTGGTCCTCATATTGCAACCAAAACTAGGAGTAGATTAAAAACAAAGAAAGGATTTGTCCACACAATGTTGAAATTGAGTGTATGGCCGCCATTTAATGGCAAATATTTGCTGTTATTACGAAACAACGGCTGTTGTATTGAAATAATGGCCGTTATTTACTGTTATATGACAGCCATCCACTCAATTTCAACATTGTGTGAACAGAGCCTTTCTGTGTTTTTAATCCACTCCTGGTTTTGGTTGCAATATGAGGACCACAATACTGACTGAAATATACGTAGTGTGAACCCAGCTATATAATATGTATGTGGATTTAGATATATGATATTGTACAGTAGGTGCTATTACAACTGATCAGCAATATTGTAAATTGACCTTTTTCAAATTGTTAACATATATTCATTCACTGTGGAAATTTCTGGGACTGAAAACCATTTCTGTTTCATTGATTGTTGTTTTTGCAGCAAGTGCATATATTTTGCACGCTTTATTCAGATGGATAAGACAGATGCAGAAATTTCTGCCACAAGTCTGCAACATGTGAATCCACTCTCAGGCTGCTGTCACACAAACATAATACAGCCACATATTTCTGTCCATTACAGACACATATCCTATCCTCAACCACCCAACCTGAACTGAAGCATTGTAATGTATAAAATGAGTGTGAAGGTGGTCATAGTCTTTTCTTTGCATTTTGCTCCCTTTGAAGGGAGCCTGTCAGCCCCCCCCCACCCCCCACCCCCGTCTCGTCCCGTCCTGGGACGGAGATATCCTTGTCGGAAGCCCGGCGCGCGCTGCAAAGGTAAGTCCGACGCCCATAGAGAATGACGGCGCCATTCATTCTCTTTGGGCATCGGACTAAGTTTCCCTTTAAGTTCTTTACAATAAAATTCTCTTGTTTTTTGTTTGTTTAAGGAGCTGGAGGAAATAATGCATAATAAGTCAGCAGAGACCCTCATCTTGAAACTTGTTGCCCTGTCTCTACAATACAGCTGCTGCTGGGTTCTCCTTTATGACAAGAAGGGTTATCAGTCTGAGTAGGTACCTCCTGTGAAAAGAAAATGAATTGAATTTATTCCACAAAATGGCATGTGACAAATATTTCATAAATTTTATAAGTAGTACTTTTTTACTTTCAAATCAATTGGTGTCAGAAAGTGATATAGAGCTCTAATTTACTTTACTATAGAAAAATCAAGCGTTCCAGTACTTAGCTTTTATATGCCCTACAGGAAGTGGTAAAGTCTGACATCCAGGTGCCACCCAGGGGCGTAGCTAAAGGCTGGTGGGCCCTGGTGCAGAATTTTAACTTGCCCCCCCCCCCCCCAATGAATTTAAGGTGACGCCCTCTAATGTGCCACCATGTGTTAATATACTGTCACTGCCTCCCCCTCATGAACTGTACCACTACCTTCACCCCATGTACTGTACCACTGTCCCCTATAGTTAATGGACTGTACTGTGTCATTCTCTAATCATTGTGTACCAATCTTGGACTCTCTGGGGCTCACATCTACACATATACTGTACATACATACACCGTATGTATACATACATCGTATACACATATACTGTGGATACATACACCATATACGTACACAGTATACATACTGTGCATGCATACACATACATCATATACACACATACTGTAATGCATACATCATATACATATACACACATATACATATCACCTACACACATAGGGGGAGATTTATCAAACATGGTGTAAAGTAAAACTGGCTCAGTTGCCCCTAGCAACCAATCAGATTCCACCTTTCATTCCTCACAGACTCTTTGGAAAATGAAAGGTGGAACCTGATTTTTACTTTACAGTTTCACTTTACAGTTTCACTTTACACCATGTGTGATAAATCTCCCCCATACTGTACATGCATACACCATACATACCATATACATTAGAAACATACAATACTTCTTTTCAAATGCTCAAATCTTCATTATTAGTAAATTCCAGCAGCACATACATATGTACATTAGTAATAACCACCCAGTGCATACGACGCGGCTTCAGAGAACATCTATTCCTCCAGGTTCAGTCTTTGACATCTCAGACGTTGTTCACAGAGGCGAGATGAAAGGTTCCATGATACATGTGCAACATTTCAAGAGGAAACGCTTGCTTTGTCAAGGCTTGAAACGTTGCACATGTATCATGGATCATCTCACCTCTGTGAACAATGCCTGAGATGTCAAAGACTGAACCTGGAGGAATAGATGTTCTCTAAAGCTGCGACGTATGCACTGGGGGATATACATCGAGGTTACTACTAATGTACACACTGTATGTATTTACTAATCATAAAGATTTGAGCATTTGAAAAGAAGTATTGTATGTTTCTTATGTATATGGTATGTATGGTGTATGCATGTACAGTATGTGTGTTGGTGATATGTATATGTGTGTGTTTACATGTGTTTCTTTATGAACTGGTATGTGATTGTGACAACTGTGGAGCCGCTGTAGTGAAACACACCCAACACCCAGATGCAACATAGGATCCTGTTCACACTGTTGCACATATATCACCTACATACATACTGTACATGCATCAAGTACACACATACTGTACATACATCATATACACATACTGCACATACATCATATACACACATACTGTACATGCGTACATATACACATACTGCACATACATCATATACACACATACTGTACATATATACATATACATACATACTGCACATGCATACACATACTATACATGCATACACATACATACTGTACATGCATACACATATACATACATACTGTACACGCATCATATACACATACTGTACATGCATACACATACATACTGTACATGATACTGTACATGCATACACATATACATACATACTGTACATGCATCATAAACACATAATGTACATGCATACACATATACACACATCATATACACATACTGTACATTACATACACAAACACACTTCCACACTGCATATTTACATCCACAGTTCTCTACACAGACAGGTAGAGACACACACACACACACACACACACAATTAGGGCCCTATTCCACAGGAGCGATAATCGGCCAAATCGGCCCCATTCGGCCAATTTTCGCTCGGTGGAATAGAGAGAATGATCAGCCGATGATCGGGTTATCGGCTGAGCGTTTATTTAGGTTCAGACCTAAAATCGGCGTTCGCCACCAGCGCATCGCTACGGTTGAATAGCTGTGCGTGGCGGCGACTGACGATTTCAGCAAAACCATACATTACCTGTCCGGGCCGCAGGTCTTCTTCTTCCTCCCGGTCCCCCGCCGCAGTATCGGCTTCGGAGCGGGGCTGTCTGAACTTACAGACCGCTCAGCCAATCACTGGCCAGAAACGCCGAGGCCAGTGATTGGCTGAGCGGTCTGTCAGTTCAGACAGCTCCGCTCCGAAGCCGATGCTGCGGCGCAGGATTGGGAGAAGAAGACCTGCGCCCGGACAGGTGATGTATGAAACAAGGGCTGCAAGGACATCGGTAACGATGTCCTTGCAGCCCTTGTTTCACGATCATCGGAGCCGTGGAATAGGCTCAGTAAACGAGCGCCGATCCAGCAGATCGTCGCTCGTTTACATCGTTGCTTGGCCCGTGGAATAGAGCCTTTACTTATTATGAAGAAACTCCTGGTTGTTAGCAGACTGCAGACCCTTGCCATCCCCCTCCTCCATCTTCCTCCTGGTCCCGGCACCGGGTTCTTCTGCCCCTCCCCCTCCTTCCATGTGACAGCAGAGGAGAGCAGGAAGTGGAGAAAGCAGCAGGACCCCAGACTGCAGGCTCACTGCAGTTCTGCTTCTATCTTACTTCAGGTCCCTGCACCAGGTTCTTTCTCCCCTTCTCACCCGACAGCAGAGGAGAGCAGATAGGGGAGGAAACAGGACCCCAGACTGCTCAGTGCAGTTCTCCCGAATCGCCTATCACAGCTGATTCGGGAGTACTGCAGAGAGGCAGGAAGTGGCAAGGGAGCGCAGCGGGCCACCTGTAGCTAGGGGCCTGGTCGCCATGGCGACCGGTGCGACCCCTATAGATATGCCACTGGTGCCACCTCTGCTGGTGACTGGAACTGTCCAAAGCAGGAGAGTTTTTCTATGGGGATTTGCAACAACTTTCGACAATTCCTGTCGCGGACAGGTTGCAACAGAGAAGACGATGTCATACTGGAAAGAAGACACCACTTCCTGCAGGACACACAGCAGATGATTAGTAGTGCAAGACTTGAGTTTTTAAATAGAAATAAATTACACAAATCTATACAGCTTTTGACACCATTTGATTTGAAAGAATATACACTTTGCTGAGGACTTGTGATCTTGAAAAAAAGAGACTGAAATGTATTTATAGCCTTGGGTGCTAACCCACCCTGTTTTTATCTGAAGTCAGATGGGTAAAACCAATTAAAAGCTTCACAATCACCCCCTCCTGAATATTATACCCCCTGAGTGCAGCATTCACATCCCCCTTTGCAACACAGTATATGCCCTTCTTAAAATTCTGTGAAAAATGCTGTTAACAAACCAGTAAAACCCCAATATCTCTGGAATAAGGTGGAGTAGGAAAAACGTTAAAAAAAAAACACCATTGGAATCATCAGATCATTGGAATCAGGGCACTAGGCTACTAGGTGATAATCAAACTATTGGGGGGGGGGGGGCTGACCACAGACCATCTTTAAATGAAATGTTAAATATGAAAATGACATGACATATAATATTTCCAATTTAAAATAATCTAAATCTTACATTCTAGCCACGAAGCCTATAGCCAAGTTGAGGTTTCCTGTTCTATACAGATCATTTGCCAGTAGTGACTTCCTTGTCCATTTAGAAGTACAGTGGAGGGAGACACCAGCATAAACATAACAGGTACACAGTGGCTGTTGCTCACCACCCTTCCCCTCCCTCTAGAATGGCCTCTATAAAGGTCAATGAGCATGCCCATAAGCCCAGAGCATGATGGCAGCCTTCATCATAATGTACAAAAAAAGTATATATATATATTGTGGACATGTCACGGGAAAAGTGCTCGAGGGGGTGTACATCTCACCCAGGTTAATACGGAGTGTGAGATGGTAAGTCCAGGAGGCATCTGTGCTCAGCAGTGTTATGCTGCTGAGCTATTATTTATTATTGCCGGGCCTGGACTTACATGGAATGGCAGATAGGTTTTGGTAGTGGGATTTGCCATTCCCTCCCCCCGATCCAGGTCAGGTTTTGGGGTCAGGTGTCTCTGGCCCTAATCAAGCCTGACAGAGAAAAGCCCTGCAGAGGATCCTTGGTTTGCTCTCAGACAGGAGTGAACAGCCTGTATGGTGTGTTCGCTGGGAGCTGGGGCTTATGCACACCCTGCAATATTACCTGCCAAGTGAAGTGCCAGGGAGGTAACCTGCTGTATTAGTAAGCGCCCAGACGGGCAGGACTTTTTGTTTTGTTTATTCTCACTGCACGGTGTTGCTGTATTTATGTTGCTGGACCGTTTATGCTACAAATAAACACCCAAAGCTGTTTTATGAGCCCAAGTTTGCTGCCTGAACTGTGTCCAAACACACCATCCCCCGGGAAGATCCCTACAATTGGTGCTGCGGAGCGGGCAAAACGGTTGCTAGGGGCAACGGTGTGCATCAACTTGGCTACAGCTGCTTATGTCTTGGGTGAAGGCTGCTGCTTCACTCCAAAAACAGCCAAGCAACATGGAGGAGATGATGAAGCAGTTAATGCAAGTGAATATGCAGCAACAACAGGCTCTGACAGACTATAACCTACGCCTTGAGCAAGCATTGGCCGCACAACAACAGGCTCAGGCAGCCGCTAAACAGGATCAGGCAGCCGCTAACCTGCGCCATGAACAGACAATGGCTGCACATCAGCAAGCAATGGCTCAACAACAGAGACTTATTGAGCACCTAATCGCAAAGCAGGAGGCGTCTGCAGGTGCTAATCCCCAGCTGGTGGCAGCAGCCGCGCCAGAGACTTTGTCTGTGAAAAGAGCCGTGCAGCGTGCGCTGCAAAAGATGACTGCTGATGACGATATTGAGGCCTACTTAACTGTCTTTGAGCGGGTGGCTGAGAGAGAGAAGTTACCCTCCACTGAGTGGGCAGAAGTGATTGTGCCTTATTTAACAGGCGAACCTCAAAAGGCCTATTATGACCTCAGTGAGCAAGAGGTCAAAGACTATCCTCGGCTAAAAGCAGAGATACTCGCCCGACTAGGAGTTACTGCTGCTGTCCGTGCCCGGA
The DNA here is from genome assembly GCF_027789765.1 of Dendropsophus ebraccatus. NCBI lineage: Eukaryota > Metazoa > Chordata > Amphibia > Anura > Hylidae > Dendropsophus > Dendropsophus ebraccatus. Next base: position 85,969,634 of record NC_091456.1, on the reverse strand, counting down.
GGGTCCGCAACTGGAGCTACAGTCTGGACAAGTCAGCGAGGTCCCAGATGTACGACCTGATCCATTTGGCAAGAAAGTGGTTGGAGCCAGACACCTCTACTCCTGCCCAGATCCTAGAGAGGGTCGTGATGGATCGCTACCTCCGTGCCCTTCCTGCTGATCTACAACGCTGGGTGGGACAAGGCGACCCTAGGAGTGCCGACGAACTCGTCAGCCTTGTGGAGAGGTTCCAGGCGACCGAGGACTACCTCCGTGATGTTCCTGCAGCACCGTCACCTCCCCGGAGTGCCAGATCTGTGCCATCATCTGGTAAGAGACTTCCATCTATTGGGGGAGTGTGGAGGGGTGCTGATAGAGGGAAGAGTGCTCAGGAGGTAACTCAGGGGCAAAAGACTGGTGATGGTCCCCGGTGGCTAAGTGGCCCTAAAAAGGACTCCCTGCCAAGGAGACCAGGCCCTATCCAGTGCTGGAGATGCCATGAGACGGGACATATGTCTGCCCATTGCCCTCTTACCACTGAGCCCATGGAGTGTGACGCTAGCCGGCGTCAGTCGCTATTTGCGGAGCCGTCTTTTGTTGCGGTCACTGGACTAGAGACTGAACCACAAGTCTGCAACATTACTGTAAATGACTTCCCTGTTAAGGCGTTGCTGGACTCAGGAAGCCTTGTCACCCTGGTGCATGCCAGCCTGGTGGCTGGGGACTTTGTGCCAAAAAGACATATGAGTGTGGTATGCATACATGGTGATACAAAGGTTTACCCTATAGTACTGGCTAATGTCGGGACTGAACTAGGCACGGTACAATATGAAGTGGGTGTGGTTAAAAACCTTATGCATAATGTGATATTGGGGCGTGATTTTCCTTTGTTCTGGGCTCTATGGGGAAAACAACAATCCCCTGAAAGGAGTGAGGAGACCCCTAAGTCTATTGCATTACCCACGGTAAATGATAAAAATGTACAGGAGGAATATGATGCTTTTCCTTTGCAGGTCCTGGCTGGTGAGGAAGAGGCTCCTCCCACTGCGCAAAATGTTCCAGACTTAGAGGTGTCTAGGGATAATTTTGGTACTGCACAATTACAGGACCCCACTCTCAAAAATGCTAGAGAGCAGGTCACTGTTATGAATGGGGTACCTCAGGAGCCAGAAGCTGAGAAAAAATTTCCACATTTTTCTATGACTAATGATCTCTTATATAGAGTCACTAAGATTAATGATGAGGTGGTGGAACAGCTTCTGGTGCCTAAGTCGTACCGGCGTCAGGTACTCGACATGGCCCATAATCATGTCCTTGGGGGCCACTTGGGGACAGATAAAACGCAGGAGAGAGTCCTCCAGAGGTTTTATTGGCCTGCGATTTATGCTGACATAAAAAAATACTGTGAGTCATGCCCCACATGTCAGCTTAGCGCTCCAGTGTCGCATTTTCGCAGTCCTTTGGTTCCACTCCCCATCATAGAGGTACCTTTTGACCGGATTGCAATGGACTTGGTGGGTCCCATTGTAAAGTCGGCTAGGGGACACCAGTACATTCTAGTTGTGTTGGACTACGCGACCCGCTATCCTGAGGCTGTACCCCTAAGAAACACTGCCTCTAAAACAATTGCACGGGAATTGTTTTATATGTTTTCCAGGGTGGGGATCCCCAAGGAAATCTTGACCGACCAAGGTGCCCCATTTGTGTCAAAGGTAATGAAAGAGCTATGCAAACTGTTTAAAATCTCACACCTACGTACCTCTGTATATCACCCACAGACAGACGGGTTAGTGGAGAGGTTTAATAAAACCCTGAAACATATGTTAAAAAAAGTGGTGGAAAAGGATGGTTGTGATTGGGATCACTTACTACCTTATCTGATGTTTTCTATTAGGGAAGTACCCCAAGCGTCCACAGGGTTCTCTCCCTTCGAATTAGTCTATGGTCGTCACCCTAGGGGTTTGTTGGATATAGCGAAAGAGACATGGGAAAGTGAGTCCACCCCATACAAGAGTGTTATAGAGCATGTAGCACAAATGCAGGACCGTATAGCCACTGTAATGCCCCTAGTAAGGGAACACCTCCAGAGGGCGCAAGAGGGCCAAAGCAGAATTTACAATCGTTCTGCAAGAATCAGGACATTTAGCCCAGGTGACCGGGTACTCATTCTTGTTCCCACGGTAGAAAGCAAATTCTTAGCAAAGTGGCAGGGTCCCTATGAAATTGTAGAGAAGATCAGTGAGGTCAACTACAAGGTACACCAACCAGGTAGAAGGAAGCCTTTCCAAGTTTATCACATAAACTTGATCAAGCCCTGGAAAGACAGGGAATCCTTGGTGGCGACAAAGCCTGTTGGTCATCTGTCACCACCAATCCCTCCGGTCAGGATTGGGGACACTCTATCAGTATCCCAGAAGCAGGAAGCTAAGGAGTTCCTGCAGAGAAATAAAGGCAAGTTTTCTGACCTACCAGGGCGTACGCATTTAATTAGTCATCATATTGAAACTGAGCCTAGAAGCAGAGTAAACCTGAAGCCCTATAGGATACCAGAAGCACGGAGGGAGGCGGTATCATCCGAGGTAAAACGTATGCTTGACCTAGGAGTCATTGAGGTGTCCCAGAGCGAGTGGTCCAGCCCGATTTGTGTTAATCCCAAAGCCCAATGGAACTTGGAGGTTCTGTAATGACTTTAGAAAGTTAAATGAGATCTCCAAGTTCGATGCCTACCCCATGCCCAGGGTAGATGAGTTGATAGAAAGGATGGGTAATGCCAGGTACATAACTACCCTCGATCTCACTAAGGGCTACTGGCAGATCCCACTCACTCCTAAGGCTAGAGAGAAGACTGCATTCTCCACCCCTGATGGGCTCTTCCAATACGTAGTGATGCCATTCGGGTTACATGGAGCCCCTGCCACTTTTCAGAGGTTGATGGACTTGATTCTGCGACCACATCGTGATTACTCCGCTGCCTACCTCGATGATGTGGTCATTTTTAGCCCGGATTGGGAAAGTCACCTCTGTAAGGTCCAGGCGGTGTTAAATGCCATAAGTGATGCGGGGTTAACCATCAATGCAGAGAAGTGTGCACTAGCCTTAGAGGAGGCCAAATACTTGGGCTACGTTATTGGGAGGGGGTTAGTGAAACCACAACTAAATAAAATCGAGGCAATACAGAATTGGCCTCAACCCCTCACAAAGAAACAGGTCAGAGCTTTCCTGGGTATTACGGGCTATTACCGGAGGTTTGTGCCGAATTTTGCTTCAGTTGCAGCCCCACTAACTGACCTGACAAAGGGTGCAAAGTCCGCAATGGTGACATGGACTCCAGAGGCCGAGAAGGCTTTTCAAAGCCTTAAGTCTGCCCTGTGCCAACAGCCTGTGCTAGTTACCCCTGACTTTAGGCAAGAGTTTTTGGTACAGACAGACGCCTCTAACACAGGGTTAGGTGCCGTCCTCTCACAGGTCGTGAATGGCGAGGAGCACCCGGTGATGTACTTGAGTAGGAAGCTATCCCCGGCCGAGAAAAACTACGCCATTGTGGAGCGAGAGTGTCTGGCAGTGAAGTGGGCCCTAGAGTCCCTGAGGTACTACTTACTAGGCAGGAAATTCAGGTTAGTGACAGACCATGCCCCCCTAACATGGATGAAGCTAAACAAGGAGAAAAACGCAAGGGTGACTAGGTGGTTTTTGTCCCTACAAAACTTTAATTTTACTGTGGAACACCGGCCAGGGAAATTACAGGCAAATGCGGACGCCCTATCAAGGGTACACTGCCTGTGGGGACAATACGCTCAGCCCTCCGGTCTGAAAAAGAGGGGGGGGATATGTGGACATGTCACGGGAAAAGTGCTCGAGGGGGTGTACATCTCACCCAGGTTAATACGGAGTGTGAGATGGTAAGTCCAGGAGGCATCTGTGCTCAGCAGTGTTATGCTGCTGAGCTATTATTTATTATTGCCGGGCCTGGACTTACATGGAATGGCAGATAGGTTTTGGTAGTGGGATTTGCCATTCCCTCCCCCCGATCCAGGTCAGGTTTTGGGGTCAGGTGTCTCTGGCCCTAATCAAGCCTGACAGAGAAAAGCCCTGCAGAGGATCCTTGGTTTGCTCTCAGACAGGAGTGAACAGCCTGTATGGTGTGTTCGCTGGGAGCTGGGGCTTATGCACACCCTGCAATATTACCTGCCAAGTGAAGTGCCAGAGAGGTAACCTGCTGTATTAGTAAGCGCCCAGACGGGCAGGACTTTTTGTTTTGTTTATTCTCACTGCACGGTGTTGCTGTATTTATGTTGCTGGACCGTTTATGCTACAAATAAACACCCAAAGCTGTTTTATGAGCCCAAGTTTGCTGCCTGAACTGTGTCCAAACACACCATCCCCCGGGAAGATCCCTACAATATATATATATATATGTATATATATATATATATATATATATATATATATATATATATATATATATATATATATAAAGAATTCAAAGTATTCAAATAGAAACTGATAAGGAAAAAATATATTTCACAGACAACATACATTGTAGACCCCCCTGATTAAAGGGGTACTGCAGTTATTGATATTTTTTGGTGTATGGCAGGGGTTTCACAGAAAATAATAAACAGCCCATTCTCATCTACCACACTCCCTCTGGGGTAATCCTGTCAAGTCTTTCTGCTAAACGATCTGCTCACTACTGCTCACTACTTCCGAGGTGGACTCAACTCCGCAGTGACAGCCCACTCAGCCAATCGCTGATCATAACGTAGTCTCGCTTCATTCGGTAATTGGCTAAGCAGGCTGTCACTGACAAGACAAGTCAGTCTCTGAAGTAGTGTCCAGAGTGACCAGCAAGGGACCAGAAAACATGACAGGAGGACCCCTGAGGGTGCACGGTAGGTGAGAACAGGCTGTTTATTTTTTTTTGTGCAGCCCCAGCAATATGTGAAAAATATAAATGCCCAAAGTACTCAGGGGAAAGAATCCTTGAAAATGGAAAAAAAAAAAAAAAATGGTCCTCCATTGATTTTAAAATGGGGCAGATGACTGACTGAAAAGGCTGCTGCCATCTGAGGTGAAGTAATACTATATGGGAACTGCACAGGGAGGACCTAATACTTTATGGGGACTGCTATAAAGGGACCTAATACTATTTTAGGGCCGCACAGAGGGAGATTAATATTATATGGGGCTGCATAGAGGGGCCCAATACAATATTGAGGCTGCCCAGAGGAGACCTAATACTATATGAGGACAGCTTAGAAACAGAATGGCTTAATACTATACAGGGGCAGCACATAAGAGTCTAATACTACATGACGGCACAGAGGGGAACCTAATACTATATGGGAGCACAGAGGTGGGCTTGCCTACTACATGAAGGCACAGAGGGTAAATAATGATGGGGAGTTAAGAATGATGTTAAAGCTTCAGAGCCTAAAATGCTTGACAGATTCTGCAGAAGTCTGCATGATGGCCCCAGCCAGATGGAGAAGGAAAGAAAAAGTGACTCCTCATGTGATTCACAGACTTGGGAGTTAAACATACAGTATATAATGCTTGAGTGAACTGTGGAAACTGAAGGGTGAGCCCCAAAGAATGATTTCCTTTGGTGGGTCCACGATAGTCCAGTCCAAGACTGTTTTAAGTTATCCACTACAGATCATTGATCCACACTAAATTTCCACTCTAAAAAAGCACTATATAACTTTAATGGGAATCCCCATGTGGAAAAAAAATTACTTGTCACTTGTTCCATGAAAATTTTACCCATGGTCTGCAAAGAGCAGCAGGACAAGGATTAGTATGCCTCAGTTTTCTTTTGCCAATTCAGCAAAGGATTTTTTGGATGGAAAATGTCATCATGTCCTAGGTGTTCCATAAGAAGAACTTGCTAGGTAATAAAGTTTTGTGAGCAAAACACAATCAGTACTGTTACAACCAGGCAGTCTCTCTGCATTTTACAAAAGGAGAGGGAAGTGCAGGTTTTAGAGACAATGGATGGAATTTAATATTGTTTGCTGAGTGCCCGACATGCCAACACTATTGCGTATGGTGTACTTTTGTGTTATTTACTATTTTGCTGCATATTTATTTGTACATTTTGTCCTACCCTCAGTTATTACCCTGTCCACAAGTAAAAAGGTAGAGTAACGTTTTTCATTAAAAGGGTACTCAAAAGAAATTTTTTTTTTAGGTTAACTGGTGTCAGAAAGTTATACAAATTAGCAAAATTATTTCTATTAAAAAATCTCAAGTCTATATTTTTCTTTGTTGGCAGGCTTCAGCTATTACTGGAAATATTAAAATGGATTTCTGCCAGTTTAAGTACATATTCCTTCCTGTTTCAATATATTATTGTGATGTTATTTCCATTTTAGGTACAGCCTATCAGGTGATATACTACATGGAGTGTGTTTAATTTATGCTGCTATAATTGTCCTTACATCAAAATCTAAAGATGTGGAAATAAAGGTAAAAATGTCATCATACAATTTATACACATAGTAAAAAATATATAGTCACTTTTAACTTTAAGGAGACAGATGGTTTAAAGAAATGTCTTCCTACAATGCGCACTAATAACAGTAAGTTAGTGGAGGTGAAATGGTAAATAAAAATGAAGGATTTAACTTGCATTACAACCCATTAGCTTTCAATAAAAAAGAACTGATTGCATATACTTTTTTCATAGTTCTCTTATATCAGGTTTGTATTTTTAATATCCTTACCTCATGTCATAGTGCCTTGTCAAAACTTTTGATCTATGAAGGATCGGGTTCCATATCCCCTATCAATCGCTAATATGAAGGGACCTAAGAATTTATTTAGCCCTGTGCCCCATTGTTTGCTTTGTTTGGCTTATGAAAAAAAGGAAAAATTGGCCGCACATCTATGACTCTATTCACACTACAGGTTGCACGCTGCTCGTGGCTTAAAGCGTAACTGTCATTTCAGGGTAATTTTTCTGAAAACATTAAATATCAACAGTACAAGCGATTTTAAGAAACTCTAATAGGTTTTATGTACTAAAATAGTTTCCTTCTGTAGTGAAAAAGCAATCTCCCAGCCTCCCCCCTCACATCAAATGAAGCAGGATTTCTGTCTCCATTATGTGGCTATGGAGAGGGGAGGGGCTGTTAGGAGTGACTGAGCACGGAGGATTTCTGCAAAGCACAACACCCTGCAATCTTCTCTCAGTAAGTTCATAGATAAGCACTGACCTTTCTGACTCCAGAATCCTGCGGTTTAGGTGCCCAGAGAGTCTACAAACAGCTGACCTTCATGTCACCTCTTCCTGCTCCCTCATCTCCCTCAGCCCCTCCCCCCTTTATAGGCTTACAATGGAGAGAGCAGAACACATCTTCACTGGCTTCTCTGTAATGAAGACGTGTTTGCCTGATAATGCACAGATAAGAAGTCAGGGGGGGAGGCTGGGAGATTGCTTCTTGAGTACAGAAGGAGGCTTTTTTGGCTGATGAAACCTATTACAGAGTTTCTTAAAATCGCTTATACTACTGATTTCTGCAATAAAAAAAAACATGACAGTTACGCTTTAAGTACAGACAAAAAAACAGAAGGTTCAGCAGCAACCCACAGGTGCAAGGGCTTACCGTATATACTCCTCCCAGCGTACACACGGTAAACGGCTCTGTAGATATTAAAAAATGAGGATCTTAGCAAACTATTTAATCAAACAGAGTGTACCACGTCGCCAACGTTAAGGCGTCCTCAAGACATGGCTCCTACTCTAGCATTTTCACCCTAGCAATGGCCTCTCCTGGGCTGAAAAAGCCTATAACTGGGCAGATAGGAGCCAAATGATCTTTTTTATAGCACCCTTGGGACATGGGTGGAGTGCAGGCCAAAAGGAGGTAGCCACACACCCCACATTCAACAGAAAAAAAGGAAAAATTGGCCTGCACTCCACCCTGTATTGCTGTAAGAGGGAGCAGAATCAATCAGAAATTAAAACGACTCTTTACCCACAATCTGACCCCCCCCCCCCCAAAAAAAAAAAAAAAAACACTTGTACCTTCGGATAGCTGCTTTTAATCCAAGGTCTGTCCTGTGGTCCGTTCGGCAGGTGATGCAGTTATTGTCCTAAAAAAATACTTTAAAATTTGAAGCCCTGTGCCAAACGGGAGTATCTGTGCCCTAACTTTGCACCCCCCCCCCCCGTCCCTCCTCCCCACTCTCTTCATCATTAGAAATGCCACTGGAACATTTTCTACATGCTGAACACTGCACAGGTCCTTAACGATCAAGCCCATGTGCCCTGCTGACACAGGTGGGGAATAGGAGGCAATCTGCCTGGAGCCTTCCTAATGATAAAGAGGGCGGGGAGGAGGGACAGAGAGGTTGTTTAAAGTTAGGGCACAGATACTCCCATTTGGCACGAGGCTTCAAGTTTAAAAGTATTTTTTTAGGACAATAACTGCATCACCTGCCAAATGGACCGCTGGACAGATCTTGGATTAAAAGCAGCTATGGTACCCACAATCTGCCCACCCCAAACCCCTTGTACCTTCCAATAGATGCTTTTAATCCAAGATCTGTTGTGGGGTCCGTTCGGCAGGTGAAGCAGTTATTGTCCTAAAAAACAACTTTTAAACTTGCAGCCCTGTGCCAAACTGGTGTGGCTTAGAGTGGCTATGCATTAGACTGGCACAACCTCTCTGTCCTTCCTCCCCGCCCTCTTCATCATTAGGAATGCTCTAGGCAGATATTTTCCAGTTCATCAGCTTTGTGAACACTGAACATGGGCTGGATCGTTAAGGCACCTGTGCAGTGTTCACTGCAGAGGAATAGGAAAAATCCTGCTAGTGGCATTCCTAATGATGAGGAGGGTGGGGAGGAGGGACGGAGGGGTGGTGCAAAGTTAGGGCACAGATACTCTAGGCCACGGCAGTTTGACACAGAGTTGCAAGTTTTAAAGTAGTTTTTTTAGGACGATAACTGCATCACCTGCTGAGCGGTGAGGTGAGGACAGATCTTGGATTAAAAGCAGCTATCCGATGGTACAAGTGGTTTGGGGGGGGACAGATTGTGGGTACAGAGTAGCTTTAAGGCTCGATTTACACATAACATATCCGCAGCGGATTTCACGCTGCAAGTTCGCAGCAAAATCCTCTGTGGATACTTCTGTAATTTCCAATGTGATTACATACTCACAGCGGGATTGTCATACCGCTGAGTGTATGTAAGTGTCGGCCCCAATAACCCCCTGCTGCCGGGAAGATACTTTACCTGCTCCATGATCCGGCCGCATCTGAGGCTCCCGGAGGTACCCCACAGCCAATCAGTGACTGAGACAGGGCCATGCACTAATTGGCTGCGTGGGACCTCCGGGAGCCTCAGATGCGGCTAGAGTGTGGAGCAGGTGGAGCTAGTAATATATCAATTCTCATCCAGTTAATCATTTGCTCCTTGGAGTCATTCAAACCAGACTAGGTATTTGATATATTCTACCACTGCCTACTTGTGTCAGTCACCAGAGAGCAATACATTGTACTCATATGTCATACAATTAGTGCCACTTAAAGCTGGCTTAAAGGTTATTCAAGAGTAGACGATAACATATCCATTATGTTGCAAGTAGAGATGAGCGAACCTCGAGCATGCTTGAGTCCATCCGAACCCGATCGTTCGGCATTTGATTAGCAGTGACTGCTAAAGTTGGATAAAGCTCTAAGGTTGTCTGGAAAACATGGATACAGCCAATGACTATATCCATGCTTTCCACATAGCCTTAGGGCTTTAAGCAACTTCAGCAGCCACCGCTAATCAAATGCCAAACGATCGGGTTCGGATGGACTCGAGCATGCTCGAGGTTCGCTCATCTCTAGTTGCAAGGCATGGAGGGTGCCTTTTGTGTCAGTACCTGCATAGTGGAGTGGTGTCTCTTCTTTTACTGGATACAGAACAAGGTAATGCTAGTAAGGCTTAGAGAGACCAATCGCAAGCACTTGTGGCCAGCAGACACCAATACATAGAGCTAAAGAGGCATGAAATGCAGACACCAGACCTAACTAGCCCGACACTCCTGCCTCTTGATTGGCTGCAGACTCAACACAGTGTGGATGTACAACCTGATATTCCCACATGCCCCAACACAGGGAAAGAAAGCACCCGAAGTGAAGCGCAGTGTAATGGCAGGGTGCACATGACAGGGATAGTCTGACTAGCAGGGTAAGAGTAATAAGGGGTTGCTGTGGAGACAGAGCAGGGTGAAATGCAGGGCAAAGGGAGGGGCCAGAGGTTATAAGAGGCAAAGGAAGCGTGCTGGTGGTCAGTGTGAGCTGGTTGGTGAAAGTTCCCGCCCGCTCTGTATAATAACCTTGGGTTATAGTTAGTTGTCACAGTGGCATGGGCAGGAGGGGGATTTGGAGGCGGTGGTGCCTTAAAGCGTAACTGTCATTTCAGGGCCATTTTTTAAAAAACATTAAATATCAATAGTACAAGCGATTTTAAGAATCTCTGTAATAGGTTTTATGTACTAAACGAGTTTCCTTCTGTAGTGAAAAAGCAATCTCCCAGCCTCCCCCCTCACATCAAATGAAGCAGAATTTCTGTCTCCATTATGTGGCTATGGAGAGGGGAGGGGCTGTTAGGAGTGACTGAGCACAGAGGATTTCTGCAAAGCACAACACCCTGCAATCTTCTCTCAGTAAGTTCATAGATAAGCACTGACCTTTCTGACTCCAGAATCCTGCGGTTTAGGTGCCCAGAGAGTCTACAAACAGCTGACCTTCATGTCACCTCTTCCTGCTCCCTCATCTCCCTCAGCCCCTCCCCCCTTCATAGGCTTACAATGGAGAGAGCAGAACCCGTCTTCACTGGCTTCTCTGTAATGAAGACGTGTTTGCCTGATAATGCACAGATAAGAAGTCAGGGGGGGAGGCTGGGAGATTGCTTCTTGAGTACAGAAGGAGGCTTTTTTGGCTGATGAAACCTATTACAGAGTTTCTTAAAATCGCTTATACTACTGATTTCTGCAATAAAAAAAAATATGACAGTTACGCTTTAAATGGGCAGTTAAATAATTAGTTTGTTGGGAAGTTAGAGTACTTCCCAGGTTAATTATGTTGGTTATGGTGCTGGGGTGTTATCCAGCTATATATATATATATAAAGGAGACCTTGTGGCCAACGGCCCAGGGAAGAGTTTGGACTCCAGTTTATGGTGCCCTCGGGTCTGGCGCCCACGGCTGGGGGTAAAGGGAGACCTGTTTTTGGAATATGGAAAGTAATATGCCTTCAAGTCCCCTTCCTTTCAGGGATAATAACAATTCTGTGACTTATTGGGTTATAAAGTTATTTACAATATTTTTACAGTAATGTTTATACTTTGGAGTTTTTATATTTTGTTAATAAAATTGGGCTGCTGTGGCACCAAACCCAGTGTCAGTGTCAAGTATCTGAGGACAAGTGGGGGTGGTGTTGGGTACACAGCGTATCTAGAATATTCCCTAGTCAAGCACAGGGTCAGGTGAGATTTTGACTAAATATATCTTTATTTAAAAAAAATCTGTTAAATTGTCAAATGTCTGACATTTATGGCAGTCTTCATTCATTTTTCTTTAACTATTCTTGTCTCTGATCTCTGGTCAGCAAATCGAACTACACATTTCCCTTATTTTATCCATGCATATTATTAGAATTTCTTCTTTTTATACGGAGCATTGAACTTGCATGCTCCAAATTTATATCAAGAGTAAGGTGGCTTGTATTGGATATTTACAGATTTGCATTCTATTAAAACATAGAAACTAAAATGTATTATATAACTATACCATAGATCTGCTTTTGTCCAGGTTTTAATTTCTTCAGGCGTAGATGAGACTGGATCACTGATTCATCAGATTTTGGATTACACACTTATGTTAAGCAAGAGCGACCCCTACAAGTGGTTAGAGAGATCCTGGTTTTCCCTCCTTGTGACTAAGGTAAGTATTAGTCAACAGTAGTTTATTTTGTGCACTGTAAACCGAAATACAGGTTCCTGAGCATTATTTGTTACACACTGATTAACCTTTGAATGACCAGTAATATGCCTTTTTACCATGGTCAATGGAAATACAGTGGTTCTTTGGTTTAAGAGTAACTTGGATTGAGAATGTTTTGCAAGAAGAGCTCACAGTTTGTCAAAATTGTAACTTGCATCCTAATGTAATGCCACCAATATTTTCCAGGAAGAGAAAATCTTGCTTTCATTCCCATGCAATAACCCCATGGTGTCTTGTCTACTGCTAAATAGAGGCTACTCATTACAATGGTTGCTCTCTGCATCCCTTGACCAACTGAAAAAACAGTTCCCAGAAGTCCCCTCAAAGGTTGTAAAGGTAAGAAAACATAAGTACTACTCTGATATATCTGTCTAACACCATGATTGCTATAAATAAATATTAATAATAATGCTCACTATAAAAAGTGCACAATGTAAGAAGAGGTTGTCAACCTCTTAAAGGACATCTCTGGCCGGGTGGGGGGGGGGGGGACCCTCAAAGAGATTTTACATACTTGGCCTGCAGACTGCAGAGTCTTGTTCTATAATCTTTGAATCCCATATTTTGAAACATTTGATGTGCCATCCTTTTACTCCAGAAGTGCTTCTTTTTAACAAATCGGCTTAAGGGTCCTGGCCAAAGCCAGAAATGGATTTGAAAAGAGGAAAAATCTCAGGCTTTCCTTTATGACCTGATCTCTGTTTATAAACTGTTTCTGGCTTTGGCTTCAAATCTTTGGCAGATAATCTGTCAGATAATCTTTCTGTGTAAATGGACCCTAAGGGACCAATTGACGTGTATGTTAAAACAAAAGGTCAATTATCTTAACCCCTTCAGGACGGAACTAATTTTCATTTTCTATTTGTGCAGTGTAATTGAAAAAAAAAGGAATTTGTTTTCATTTTAGGGGGGTTTCGTGTTTACACCAGTTGTCCCATAGTAAAACTGACATGATATATAAGTTCCCTAAGTTAGTAAGATTACAACAATATGTAATTTATATAACTGTTATTTTATCTGACTACTTGTAAACCTTTTTTTTTTTTTTTTTTTTAAAGTGTTTAAAATTGCTGAGTGTTATAATCTGCTCTTTCCATCGGTACTTGCTTGCGTAAATGTAACTTTTTGATCACTTTTTAGTACAATTTTTCAGAATTTGATGTAAAAAAACTGCAATTTTGCACTTTGCGAGATCAGGAATGTGATAATTTAATAGTTCGGCAATTACACATGCAGCAATACGAAAAAAAAATTTATACTTTAAATTTTAATCCCCTGGAGGACTTCTTTATACACAGGACTGATCTCCCATAGAGATCAATGCTGTGTATATAATAGAGGAGGAACAGGGTTGCCCCTGATCTTCACGCTATGTATTAATCTGTATCACAACGTGTTCCAACAACTGTGAAGATCAATGATTTTAAGACTTAGCTTTTATTTATTTAATAAAATAAATGTGCGATAAAGTGTAATTAAAATAAGAGAACATGGAAAATTATCTTTTTGGTTAATCACAAGGACCCTACTATTAAGGTCATGCAGTTATGACTGACAATGCCAGAAAGACTGGATAGTATAGTACCAGCAGTGAATCAGGTATGCAATCTTGCTGACGCTGTATAGTACAGCACTATATATGTGATATATCACTATTTGTGTGTCGGATAGATATCAATAAATAGTGGATAATGTATGTAATGTATATCACTGTTAGAGACTCTGTGTCAGATAGCTTGATGGCAGTGACCGCATCGGGGGTTAAATAACCAGTAAACCAATATTGGATGCGGATCCGCAAGCTCTGAAGTCTCCTCAGATATAGTGAATATACAGGTTACTGCACTTTGTGATCAATATCACTGTAAGAAGGTTACGTGATGTATCACTATTAGGGACACTGTATCCGATATCTTGGTATTGGAGACTGCATCGGGGGTTCAAAGACCAGTAGGATCAGTCTCTAGATGCGGTTCTCCAGGATATGGTGTCTCTATGATAATATAATAGTTAACTTGGATTCACGCTATAAACACTGATTGTGAGTGATAGCCAGGTCCGGCGTCATGCCGGCTGAGACGGGACACGGTATACCTGTCACTGATAGCTGCTAACTTGTTCCAGATGTTCCATGTCTCTTAAGAAGTTAAAAACACATCACAAACACCCACCACCAACCCCAACGTTTCGCCACTATACTTGCGGCTTTCTCAAGATGATCACGCAAGTAGTGATATATCACCTATATAGCACTGTACTATACAGCGTCAGCAAGATTGCATACCTGATTCTTTGCTGGTGCTATACTATCCAGTCTTTCTGGCATTGTCTGTCATATCTACATGACCTCAAAAGTAGGGTCCTTGTGATTAACCGAAAAGATAATTTTCCATGTTCGCTTATTTTAATTACACTTTATCGCACATTTATTTTAATTAAATAAAATAAAAGCTTAAAATTATTGATCTTCACAGTTGTTGGAACACGTGATACAGTGTATATAATACAGCACTGATCGATTAGATCAGTGCCATACTACTCTGGGCTGCTGCAGACAAGATCTACAGATTGTCGAGCTAGGATCAGCTTCAGTGCGACGCTGAGTCCGACCCGGTAAAAAGAAGGGATCTCCCCTCTGCGATCGGACCGCGGTGGGAAGATCCCCCCACTAGACACCAGGCATGGGGGCACATAAGACATTTAAATGCAATCGTCAGTTTTGACAGCAGCTTTTAAATGTCTAATTAGCAGGTGCAGCTATCGGACCATGCGCACTAATAGCCGTGGCCTCGGGCTGAAGATAACAGCACCAGATCTCTTGCCTTTCCTACATCCTGACGGCATGCTTTGCCTAATGATTTCTGGAGCTGCCGTTTCAGCTGCTTGCAAGTTTCTTTCTCTAGTTCCTACCTGCTTCACTGCTCTCTCAAAGACAGTTCTGTGTTAAAGATAATTGAGCCTTGAGCAGGGCAGTTTCTAGTTCTTTTTGGCAACAGGGCGACCCTTGATAAAAGCCCCCCCCCCCCCCCCCCCCCCCCCCGGGGAAGGAAGGAGGGAGGGCTACTATCAAGATTTTGCACCCCTACCAAATAATATTATACTGAATAGACAAACATCATTTAGTTGATCGGAGTTGATCTGAGGCGTCACTTTCCTTTTCCTCTCCTTCTGGCCCAGACCACCATGATGATTTCTTGCAGTTAGAATTCGTCTCTTCAGAACCTGCCACACAAACATCTCAGGCTTCATACTTTTTCAGCAACTTCATTCCCTTTTCCAACTTATAGGGTCTCAAAATGTAATAATTGCGCTATTTGGTGCAGTAAAGTCAGTAGGTGTGTGAGTTACCCCTTGTATGTAGGATCCCCTGCTGTGCATATAGTAATAATGTCCCCTGTGCCCTTCGTATAGTAATAATGCCCCCTGTGCTGTGCCCTTATATAGTAATAATGTCCCCTGCTGTGCCCCATATAGTAATAATGTCCTCCTGCACTAACCCCATGTAGTAGTAATGTCCCCCTGCACTCACCCCATATGTCACCCTGCATTTCCCATATAGTAATATTGTCCTCCTGTACTCCCCCAAATAGTAATAATGTCCCCCTGCATTTCCCATGTAGTAATAAGGTCCTCCTGTACTCCCCCCATATAGTAATAATGTCCTTCTGTACTCCCCCCATATAGTAATAATGCCCTCCTGTACTCCCCCCATATAGTAATAATGTCCTTCTGTACTCCCCCATATAGTAATAATGTCCTCCTGTACTCCCCCCATACAGTAATAATGTCCTCCCCCATACAGTAATAATGTCCTCCTGTACTCCCCCATATAGTAGTAATGTCCTCCTGTACTCCCCCATATAGTAATAATGTCCTTCTGTACTCCCCCATACAGTAATAATGTCCTCCTGTACTTCCCCCATATAGTAATAATGTCCTCCTGTACTCTCCCCATATAGTAATAATGTCCTCCTGTACTCCCCCCATATAGTAATAATGTCCTCCTTACTCCCCCCATACAGTAATAATTTCCTCCCCCCATACAGTAATAATGTCCTCCTGTACTCCCCCCATATAGTAATAATGTCCTCCTGTACTCACCCCATATAGTAATAATGTCCTTCTGTACTCCCCCCATATAGTAATAATGTCCTGTACTCCCCCCATACAGTAATAATGTCCTCCCCCCATACAGTAATAATGTCCTCCTGTACTCCCCCCATATAGTAATAATGTCCTCCTGTACTCCCCCCATATAGTATTAATGTCCTTCTGTACTCCCCCATATAGTAATAATGTCCTCCTGTACTCTCCCCATATAGTAATAATGTCCTCCTGTACTCCCCCATATAGTAATAATGTCCTCCTGTACTCCCCCATACAGTAATAATGTCCTCCTGTACTCTCCCCATATAGTAATAATGTCCTCCTGTACTCCCCCCATATAGTAATAATGTCCCCTTGCATTAACCCCTTGATCTCCACAGTAATGCTCAAAGTCCAAGTAATGTGCAAAGTTCAAGTTTAAAAAAACAAAAATCCTACTCACCTGTCCTCCGTTCCAACGCTGCTCGGCCTAATCCTCCTGTAGTCTGCGGCTTACAGGTCTTCTCCTACAGGCGGCGCGTGATGAAATGACGTCATCACGCACGGCCTGCAGGAGAGGACTGTAGTGAGTGGCGATGCGTACATAGTAGTTTTGAGCAGCTGAGCGGGCGGCCGGCGGCAGTGTGCAGTGCTTCCCTTTCAGCTGTGTGGCGGCGCACCGCGCAGCTGAAGGGGAACACTGGCTGAGACGGGGCCGGGCGGCATTACAGCGACAGAGAAGATTCTGCGCCCCCTGTAGGACCACAGATTCTGCCCCCCGACATGGCAGAAGCGGCCTGGAGGTGAGGGCGGAGATGTGGGAGGTGAGGGGGGAGATCCGGGAGGAGGGGGCGCCACCGGGGGGGGGGGTCCGTTTTACCGCCCTCAGGGAAGAGGGGGCGGGATTGGTGAGCAGGGGTGCCGATGATGCTGTAGGTCCGAGTGGCCTGTTGGGCGCCCCCTAGCATTCGGCGCCCCGTGCGGTGGCCCGGCCCTGACCTTGAGCATGCACACTGCCAGGAAAACATGTATTTTCCAGGACTTTCCAAAGCTACATCCAACTTCTTCAGCCACCGTTAATCAAATGCCGCACATGCCTCACTAAACCTGTCACTTTTGATGGTTGCAAAAGTCCATCCAGTGATTGGCTGGATTAAAAACACAGAAAGGCTCTGTTCACACAATGTTGAAATTGAGTGGATGGCCGCCATTTAATGGCAAATATTTGCTGTTATTTTAAAACAACGGCTGTTATATTGAAATAATGGCCATTATTTACTGTTATATGACGGCCATCCACTCAATTTCACCATTGTGTGATCAGATGCTTTCTCTGTTTTTAATCCACTCCTGGTTTTGGTTGCAATATGAGGACCACAATACTGACTGAAATATACGTAGTGTGAACCCAGCATTGGCTGTGGCAGTCATGCTGTGTGTTAAGAGGGACCAAGACATGGAGATAATGTATTTATGTGCATTGATGCAACACTGACATCATATGCAGAGGCAAATGGCTATAGAAACAACAAACAAAGCAAAGTAAGACTTTGTTCATATTATGTTTGTGTGCATGGATATATATATTTGCTTTGTATGTTGGGAACAAATCCTACTGTGTATGGCAGCATACCTATAGACTATCACTATGTCAAAACACATGTCTTTTTAGCGTCTGTTTGCCTGGTGTACATCAAAATACATTTATTATACTGTACCGAAAAGCATACTTGGCAAAAACATATTCCTACCATTTACAAATCTGTATAACACCTGTGGCACCAGTTAATAAAAAAAATGTGGCTCTCGACTGAATTCCTCCTACGGGTTGTTGAAAAGTGAATGTTGCATTATAAATATTCCATGAACATGCATTGGATCCATCATTCTCTTAAACTTTTTTTTTTTAGCACTTTACTGATATCACTGCCATCCATCAGTTAAGCTTATCCTCAAGACTTTCTCAACCACCAACTGGTATGGAACCCACTGCTGCCATTCAAGAACCTTTTACCATCCACATTCAACCTGTCAGCAATAAAATTTTGCAGCCAGATATTTTATTGAGTGAAATAAGAACTACAAAATCTAATAACCCATCTTCAACCTTCCCTGTCCAAAGATATCAAAACAAAGATAATGTATCAGAACCACTACTGCTTTCAGCCATTCACTCATTACAGTGTTATAGGAGGTCAACCATGTTCGACACATTTTCTAACCCCCTACAAAAGTTGGCAAAGTCTGAAAATGTATTGGAACAGGCCTTACACAAGTCTGCCTGTCTAGAAGGCAGTACTGTTGATGGACCATTGTCCTCTGGGCAACACAGTTCATTGCACAGAGTTTGCTATCACCCAAACACTGAACAAGAACCAAACTTTTCTATTAACCAAGAAAGATTCTATGCAGATATATCAAGTGAATGGAATTCAACCAATCCATCATATTGTGGAAATGAGTTAAGGAATAGTATCTGTGTTAGCCAACCTCTACCTCCAGAGACACGGAGGGGCCCTTTAAAACAAACACAGTGGAAATTTCACAGCTATCCTGACACAGATATCGGCAATAAAGAATCTGACAGCTCCAAAAAAGGAATTATTGGAAAGAGGAGATTAACAGTAAACAGTATCATGACAAACGAAGGAATGTCAGCAGGTACAGTGTGTATCCAAACGTTAACCAAGGTATTTGACAAGTATGAACTTGTAAGGAAAATGCATGCACAGTCTTATATTGAGATGTTCACATAGAACATTAGTTTTTTTTCCCTCTCTTCTGTTTTTCCATGAAGCATCCCTTCCAGCCTACTAAACTTCAACACTATTTAGTACATATTACACAATGCTTAGCAGGGTTCTCTGTTTTTTTGTATTTGCTCATGGAAACATTGGGGGACAAAACACAGCCTCAGACCCTCAGATGATAGATATAAATAGCTGATCATAACGATATACACGCCATGCGAAGGAAACTATTTAGCATGCTATTTTAACTGGGTGAGACTTAGGAAATGTCCCTGCTTTAATGGTTACTGTCATATTTGTAAATCACTTTACCAAATATTTACCAAAAATTACTTGCAATCTGCTGTTCACTGGCAGAACCCAGAAACCAGGAAGTGGCAGCAAGGCATAGCATGTGCTATGTGCAATGGGGTGGGGCTGGCGGGCTGGCGGGGAGACCCTTGGTTGTGTGCATGCGAGCTGAGGCATTTTATTTTTTATCCTCCAGAGGATCTGATCTGCACTGTACTTGAAAGGTAAATTAAGGCTTCCTTCTTCTCCCAACAGCAGTTCAGTGCTTATTGTAACCCCTTCCTTGTTCTGCTGCTGTGCTGTACATTAAAGGTCGATCAAGGCTTCCTTCTCATCTCAGCAGCAGTAGTGTAACCCCTTCCTTATCATGAAGCTACTGTTTCTTTCCTTTCTGTTCACATAGCACCTTGCAAAGGCAGTAATTAGTAATCCCGTCTTCCTGCACATACCATCTAGAGCAGGTGTGTCAAATTTTAGCTTTAGCTTTGGCTGTCCAAGCATGATGGGAGTTGTAGTTTTGTACCAGCTGGAGGGCCTGAGTTTGACGCGTGTGATCTAGAACAGTGGTGTGCCCGAGGGAGAAGGTAAGAGCATGTGTCCTTCTGCTTAACCCCTTATGTACCGCAGTGTTAGTGGCCCAATGTTTACTTACAAGCTGCAACACAAAAAAAGGGTTAACAAGCGGAAGACAGAGATCTCTGTTTCACTGCACTGATAACCTCTGACCTCTCTTCTCCAGCTGGCAATCAAGTAGAAAAGGAAAATGTGCAGAGCTCCTTGCAAAGGTCGGGGTTATCAGTGCACCATCAGTAAAGCATATCTACAGTGCTTTGTGTTGTGCGTAGGCGAGGGGGGCACCTTTAAAATTTTTGCTCTGAGGCCCTGTGAATCCTAGCTACACCCCTGATCATCCTCCAGCACAGTGTTAACCTGGCTAGTCCAGTGCACTTTCATCAGCACTATGTAAAGGATTAGCATATAGGAGTAAGTGCTTTGCTGTGATTGTGCAGGCAACTAATGGAAATACTAAAAGTGCAGACTAGATAGACCCAGTGAACTTTTTATGCCGACAATGTCAGTAAAAAGTGTATTGGTCTCTCCCCAGACCCCACCGACTAATTATGTTGTTGGAGTTAGGGGTCAACAGTAATGGAAAACTTCCTGACAGAGATTCATTCTGGCTGTGGCTTGCATTACCACCAGTGCCCAACAATACTTTTATTAATTGCAATGCAGCAGTACCACTGTCTCAATATGCTCACTTCATTAAGAGAATTTAGATCTAAATTTATTTAAACTGATTAAGGCTAGGTTCACACACAGTATATTTCAGGCAGTATTTGGTCCTCATGTCAGGTCCTCATAGCAACCAAAACCAGAAGTGGATTGAAAACACAGAAAGGCTCTGTTCACAAAATGTTGTAATTGAGTGGATGGCCGTCATTTAATGGCAAATATTTGCTGTTATTTTAAAACAACGGCTGTTATATTGAAATAATGGCAGTTATTTACTGTTATATGGCGGCCATCCACTCAATTTCACCATTGTGTGAACAGAGCCTTTCTGTGTTTTCAATCCACTCCTGGTTTTGGTTGCTATGAGGACCTGACATGAGGACCAAATACTGCCTGAAATATACTGTGTGTGAACCCATCCACTCAATTTCACCATTGTGTGAACAGAGCCTTTCTGTGCTTTTAATCCACTCCTGGTTTTGGTTGCTATGAGGACCTGAACCCAGCCTAAAATAGGAATTTAATGCAATACCTTTGTTGAGATTATCTCACTTCAAATGCACTTGTATAGTGGTTTCTGAATTAGGAGCTTGGCAAAAATTATTTAGTTTTATAAAAAGGTAAGACTGTGATACAACCACATTGTGTGAACACAGCAGAAAGTTCATCATTGTACTAAATGGATTCTTTATATTTGTTTTTTTCTTTGAAAACAGAAACAAGTATTACTGAGCAGTTTCAACAGAAAAGGAAAAAGTTAACTTATGAGAGAGTTCCAGGAAGATGCGATGGTCAAACTCGCCTCAGGTTTTTTTAATATAATCTTTACAGTTAATGGCTCTGTAAGTAAGTTACGCTACTTTGGCTGTAACCATAACTTTTGTGTTACAAATATATGGTCAGTTTTATGTATTCTTTTTGTGGATATCTTCTTTATTTACATTTGTTTCTAGAAAAAGTCACTTATAGACCCGAAATCCAAATGTCCAAATATCCAAAAACTGCCTAGCTACAGTATGTAAACATCTTAGTTTGGTGTTTGAATTTTAATATGTCCATCTCAAACATAATGGTTGTCAGCAACTTAGGGCCCTATTACACGGAATAATAATCGGCTATATTGGCCCGATCTGGCCGATTATCACTCCATGTAATACACGATCATCGGCTGATCGTTGATTTAGGTTTGGACCTATAATCATTGGGCAACAACTGCACATCTCTACGTTTAATATCAATGCGTGGTCAGCGGCTGACAATTTGCAAAGAGTATACATTACCTATCCATGCTCCATGCTTTCCGGGTCCTGTGCACTGCAGCTTCAGTGTGGCCTGTCTGAGCTGACAGGCTGCTTAGCCAATCGCTGGCCGGGACCACCGCGCCCAGTAATTGGCTGAGCAGCCTGTCAGCTGAGACAGGGCTCTCTGAAGCGGCAGCACACAGGACCCGGGAAGAAGACCATAAACAGGTGATGTATACAGTTTTGGCAAGGGCTGCAAGTACATGGGTAAAGATGTCCATGCAGCCGTTATTAAACGATTATCAGGCCTTGTAATAGGCCCAGTAAATGAGCTCTGATCTAGCAGATCGGTGCTCGTTTACAGTTATGATCAGGCCCCCATTGGCCCATGTAATAGGACCCTAAGGCTCTGTATGCCAGATGTAGACTCATAAATGTCTGAAAGGCCTCAATGAAGATTTTACTAATAGGGGTCCTTTCATCCAGGCAGATAAGTGCCTGACAGAAGTGCCAACCAACTATGTAGAAATCGGTAAGTGCAATGATCATCAAGGTCAATTATTGGGAGTTAACAATTGTACAAACGACGGTTGGACCATTTCACACAGGGAGATGTGCAATCAATTTTTAGGCTTTCACAATCAGTAAGGTCAGCTGACAAGTGCTAGCTTGTTTCCTTGCTGTTTATGCTTTACACAGGGCAATGATAGATCTAGGTAAAAGGGCCTTAATGGGAATGTGACATCAAAAATTACCTATTGTTTAAATCAAGTTTTTATGTTAAACATATTCTTCTAAGGTTTTTGGTCATTTTTTTTTTAGTTTTCCATTTTACTATTTAAATTATACATCTTACAATTTTTATTCTCACCATTGGGTCTTAAACTAAGCTAAACCTCCCTGTTCTGTCTGTGGAGATAAGCAGGAGACTGCTGGAAAGTGATGTGTACAAAATTACAGCAAAGGGTGACACCAGTAGATACAGATTTCAATAGATTAAGGGCCGTATTACAGGGGATGATTATAGCTTGAAAAATCGTTAGATCGTTTGGATTTAAATGATAAACATATTGTGTAATAGCAGGCAACGATTAAAAGACCAACGATAATTGTTTGATAGAATCTAGACCTATTTTCATCGTTGATCATTCACAAATCGTTCGAACAACGTTCGGTGTAATAACACGTCATTCGATCATTTCCTAGTCTATCAGCCAGGAAAGGACAAGGACCAGAACAACCGTAAGTAACAATCATGGTCCTGTGTAATAGGGTGAACGATTTAAGATCGTTCGTCATAGCGATCGTTCGAGATTGTTTATCAACAAAAAATCATCCAGTGTAATACCACCCTAAGTTTAGAGCTAAGCTTGAAGGCTCACAGAGTATGCTCAGTAATGTCCTGTCCATTGACATCTTATGTCCATGGGGCTATAAAGCATATCACCTAATGCTATCAAAAAGAGCTCAGGCAAGATGGCTGCCCTCAGAATAGTTTACGCAAATTAAAAAAAAAAGAAGTCAGAACCTAGAAACAAACTAGTGGTACAGTCAGTATCTGCCTGGAGAAAAAATTTCTTTAACATTTAGCACTCTGGGCCCAGCAGGGGGTAAAGGGTGTGAGTTCTCAAACTTTTTAATCACAGGAAAGTACCTTACTTTAGAAAACAGATTGTTTTCCATGCTATACAAATTGCGACAAATAACCATAATATATGTATCTAGGTGAATTATGATTGCAGTGTAAAAGATTTCATTTACACTGCCAGGCTTATTATCACACTTTTGTTTTATAATTATGCAAAAAGAAAGACTGCATCCTAACAGCTATCAACATTACTTTAATGGCAACAAAGAGCAATATTGTGCTTTCGGGTGACTTCAACCTATCTGAAGGTGCACTTACAGTACATGCAACAAAAGGGATTTTCTAGAAGCACCCAAAGAAATATCTTTTTTTAGACAACTGCCACTGCAGTTTTTGTGCTAAAGCTAGAAGTAGATTTAAATAGGATGGAAAATATAAAAGGGAGGACTTGTACTTCTCTTTCCTGTTGGATCCACTTCTGGTTTTGGCAAAAAAAAAACACAAAAAAAACTGCAGTGGCGGTTTTAAAAAAAAAAAACGCCTTGTAAAGGAAAAAAAGTCAATTTGCAATCCTATACTGCTATACTACAAGTATTTGATTTTAAGTACGGCTGATTTCAAGGAAATTGTGCAGTATTTATAGGGAATGTGTCATCAGAAAATTACCTATTGTTTAAGTAATGTTTTTATGTTAAACATATTTTTAAGGATTTTTTGGTGGCACTTTTTCAAATTTTCCACATTTCTACTTATATTATAAAATAATCCTAAAATCTTGCAGTTTTCATTCTCACCACTGGGGCTAAAACTAAGCTGAGACATCCTAGTCTGTCTGTGCTGATAAGAGGAGGCTGTTGTAAAGTGATCTGTACAGCATTGCAGCTACATGTCACACTAATAGATAGAGGAGACAATAGCGTCTTCCTGTGGAATGATCTCTTGAAAGGTCACAAAGCATGCTATGTAATGTTTCACATTCATCCCAAGGAGACAGACTGTCTATTGTCATCTACTGTATGTCCATGAGTCTTGTTGTAAAGCAAGTCACTAAATGCTGTTGAGAACAGCTCAGGCAATATGGCAGCCCCATAACAATGTACAAAAAGGGAAACAAAAAAATTACATTCAGAAAATAGAAACACATTAGAATAAAAGAGCATTTTTTGTATCTGACTTTTTGAATTGGTAAAAGAAAATTTAGGTGACACATTCCCTTTAAATCGTAAAATAAAAGGGTGAAATAAAACAGTGGTGCCCAGTGGATACTATTTTTGTCAATGAGGCCTAAGATAGTGTCAGACAGCCCTTGATCTGCACCAGCATGACTTCATACAGAATAGACATCAACAATGGACCACTTATTGGCCTCCAGCTGTCCTGTAAGTATCTTGCTGTTGAGGTAGCAAGGATCCTTGTACCAGATATATTTGCTTCTCTGAGAACTACTGTAGCTGCTTCCCTTACTAAATTACAGATTGATGAAAAGTCAGTAAAAAGTCCAAAACATTTTTTGGACTAATTATTTCTTAAGGGGGTTGTCCCATCACATCCTACACAAAGTTAGACTTGTAGGGCACATCAGGTTACATTTTTTTGGAAAATACATTAATTTGGCAGAATTGCCTTCTACTGATATGCAGCTTTTTTACTCTTATTGTTGACAGCTCGCTGTCTAGGACACCAGTCACCACTCTACTCTACGCCGTTCGTCTTGTTATAGATGTTCCTCAAGTCGTTACGATTACAACCATATGTCACATGTATAACTTTTATTTTATTTGATGGCTTTAAAAAAATTCAAACCATTGTTAACAAATATATGTTCCTAAAAATCGCTCTTTTCCATGCTTATAGCGCTTTTATTCTTTGGTCTATGGGGCCAAGTGAGGTGTCATTTTTTGCGCCATGATCTGTACTTTCTATCTGTACCTTGATTGCGCATATGTGAGTTTTTGATCGCTTTTTATTACAATTTTTCTGGATTTGATGTGACCAAAAATCCACAATTTTGCACTTTGGGATTTTTTTGGTGCTTAAGGCGTTTACGGTGCGAGATTAGGAATGTGATAAATTAATATTTTGGGCGATTACGCATGCGGTGATACCAAACATGTTAATTTTTTTATAACATGGGAAAAGGGGGGTAATTTAACCCCTTAACGACCACGGGCGTACATTTACGCCCGCGGTTTCCCCGATCGCTGCGTGTACACACGCAGCGATTGGGGAAGATGGCCTGCTAAAATGTATAGCAGGCCATCCCTGCTTGTCGGCACGGGGGGTGATTAACCCCTCCCGTGCTGGCGATCGCCGCTATTGGCTGATAAATTCAGATCAGCCAATGGTGGCGATCTGCAGCTTTCCGGGTCATCGGTGACCCGATGGCCCGGAAAGCAATGGCGGTCGGTGCTGTCCGAGAACGGCACCGACCGCCATTACTGTTAAAAGTAATGGTGGCCACGGTGCCACGACCCGATCGTCGTGTAAGTGCGCCGCTCAAGTGCGTGTAAGTGCGCCGCTGATCAGCAACTCTTCCTTTTTGGCGAAAGGTGTTTTTTACCTATATCCTACCGCCACGGTCTGCTGATAAGTACCGCACATATGTGCGGCATTTATCGGCAACTCCTTTCTTGGCGTAGGTTTTTTTTTATACTTAATGTTAAAAAAACATGTAAAAAACACCATTACACTACACGGAATAAAGTTTTACACTACACCACTACACATTTACATACCCCATATACTAGTACCCGTATAAAGATGGCCCCCAGGGTGTTTTTCGGCATTGGACGCATACGTTATTATTGCCTCTGACACTGAAACAGCCAGTGAGGATGAATGGTGGATCCTTTTTTCCTCCATTCATCCTCATCCTCATCATCCAGTGACGTGTCTGGGGGTAGCGTAGCGTACGCTGCCCCCCAGACAAGTCTTTTCCGCCAGTACCGTCTCAATAAGAGATGACGGTATGGCGTGAAATTCTACAAACTCTGTGAGAGTACCTCAGGGTACACTTACAGATTTAGGGTACGTGCACACTGCGGAATGGCGAAGGATAACCCTTTGTGCATTCCGCAGCTGGCACCCACCGGCGGACTGATGCGGGCGCGCGTCTCCACCCGTGTCATAGACTCCATCCTATGCACGTACGGATTCCGTCGTCCATCCAGAGAATGAACACGTTCATTCTTTGGACAGAGGGCAGAATCCGCCCGTGCATAGAATGGAGTGTGACACGAGCGGAGACGCAAGCCTGCATCAGTCCGCCGGTGGGTGCCAGCTGCGGAATGCACAAAGGGTTATCCTTCGCCATTCCACAGTGTGCACGTACCCTTAGAGTGTATGAAGGAAGGGACACCCGAATCCAGCCCCCAGATGCCCCCCCCCCCCCATCCTTCGAGTGGGGAGATCGTTTGTGAACTGAACTTCCCACTGCTGGATAAAGGTCACCACCACCTGTACGAGGATAACTTTTATACCAGCACCCCCTCTTCTGGTCCCTCGCTGCCCGAGCTACTGTAGCTTGCGGCACGATCCGAAATATCAGAAGCAGTAACAGAGCCCTAATATTTAGCAGCCTTGGAGCGGACCCAGCGCTTCTGGATATGAAGGAACCCGTATCACACCAGGGCAACATTTTCCAGGTGACGTCCCCCACACTGGAAAACAGGAGACCCCAGAAGAAGTGCAGAGTGTGGTGTAACAGGGGGTTCAGAAAGGACACCATTTTCCAGTGTGACGCCTGTCCTGATCACCCCGGCCTCTGCATACTGGATCGCTTCAAGGCGTACCACACGTCATCGGAGATCTACATTTTCTAAATTCTGTCCCTTATTCCTATTTCAGGGGTCACGCTGGTCCAGGGATTATTCTGATTGCCATTATGGAGTCGGGAAGGAATTTTTCCCCTGTGATGAGGCTACTGTCGTCTGCCTCACAAGGGTTTTTTGCCTTCCTCTGGATCAACACAGGTTGAATTTGATAGACACCTGTCATTTTTAACCTTATAAACTAATAATTTGCCTAATGCCCCCAAAATAAATTAAAATTGTCCCTTTTTCCCAGCTAAATAGGTATGGCCGCCATTCCCATTAGAGGATGCCATGTTACAATTACAAAGCCTCTGTGCGGCCAGGACAGTAGAAACCCCCCACAAAAGACCCCATTCTGGAAACTACACCCCATAAGGAATTTAACAAGGGGGGCAGTAGGGATATGGCCCCCTGGTGGCATGCACATTTGTGCCGTGAAAATGAAAAAAAAATGGGATTTTTTATTTTCACACCACATGTTCTACATATGTGCCCATCACCACTGGGGTCCATATGCTCACTGCACCCCTCGTTAGACTCCTTATGGGGTGTAGTTTCCAGAATGGGGTCACTTGTGGGGGGTTCCCACTGTCCTGGCAGCACAGGAGCTTTGTAATTGCGACATGGCCTCCATCCTCCATTCCAGCCTCTAAATGGCGCTCTGTCCCTTTGGTGGCATGCCCTGTGCCCATATGGCACATTATATCCACATGTGGGTTATTTTCGTACTCAGGGGAAATTACCCTACACGTTTTGCGTTCATTTCCTTTTTTAACCCCTTGTGGAAATGGAAAAAATCAAGGCTAGAGCAACATTTAGAGTAAAAAAAATTTTTATACTAAATCATTGATCTTGTCTTGATTTTTTTCATTTTAACAAGGGGTTAAAAGATAATGAAAACCACAAAATGTGTAGAGCAATTTCCCCTGAGTACGGAAATACCCCACATGTGGACTTAAGGCAATATGTGGGTGAAGGGTAAGCCTCCAAAGGGAAGGAGCGCCATTTGGCTTTTGGAGGCAGGATTTTGCTGGAATGGATTTCGAGGGCGATGTTTAATTTAAAAGGCCCCTGTGTTGCCAAGACAGTTGAAACCCCCCACAAGTGACCCCATTATGGAAACTACACCCCTCAAGGAATGTAACAAGGGGTGTAGTGAGTATATGGACCCCACTGGTGACGGGCACAAATGTGGAACAATGTGGCGTGAAAATGAAATATTACTTTTTTTCACAAGGGGTTAAAAGATAAAAAAACACACAAAATGTGTAGAGCAATTTCCCCCGAGTCCGTAAATACCCCACATGTGGACATAAAGCGCCATGTGGGTGCAGGGCAAGCCTCCGAAGGGAAGGAGTGCCATTTGGATTTTGAAGGCTGGATTTGGCTAGAATGGATGATGAACGCCATGTCCCATTTACAGAGCCCTTGTGCTGTCAAAACACTGGAACCCCCCAAAAGTGACCCCATTCTGGAAACTACACCCCTCAAAGAACCTAACTAGGGGTGCAATGACGATATGGACCCCTTGATGACGGGCACATTTGTGCCGTGAAAGTGAAAAAATGTAAATTTCAGAATGGGGTCACTTGTGGGGGTTTTCCAGTGTTTTGGCAGCACGATCGCTTTGTAAATGCGACATGACCCTTGAAATCCTTTCCAGTGAAATTCAGCTTCCAAAAGCCAATTGGCGCTCCTTCCCTTTGGAGGCTCGTCCTGTGCCCGCTTGGCACTTTATGTCCACATGTGGGGTATTTCCATTCTCGGGAGAAACTGCGCTACACGGTTTTGGGGTTTTTATTCCTTTTATCCCTTTGTGAAAATGAAAAATTAAAGGCTAGAACATTTTAGTGTAAAAAATAAATTTTTCGTTTTTCACGCCACATTGTTCAGAAAATCTGTAAAGCACCTGTGAGGTCCAGATGCTCACCGCACCCCTTGTTACATTCCTTGAGGGTTGCAGTTTTCTAAATGGTGTCCCTTTAGGGGTGTTTTTTATGTTTTGTCACCCCAGAGCCTCTGCCAACCTGAAGTGGTACAGTCAAAAATGACCAAATATAACGGAGGCGTTGAAATTCACTAGGCGCTCCTTTGTATCTGAGGCTTGTGGTTGTGTCAAATAGCGCAATAGGGCCACATATGGGGTATTTATATAAACTGCAGAAACGGGGCAATCAATATTGGGGTGCATTTCTCTGGTAATAGGTTTATAATTATGAAAGATATTGGATTACATTAAAATCTCTGCACAGAAAATAAAAATTTTCTAATTTCTTACACACTTAGCTTTTATTTCTGTGACTACCATAAAGGGTTAAAAAACTTTCTGGATGTGCTTTTGCAGAGTTTGGGGGGTGTAGTTTCTGAAATGGGGTGCTTTGTGGGGCTTTCTAACATACAGTCCCCTCAAATACACTTTAAGGCTAGGTTCACACTACGTAAGTTTCCGGCCGTAGCGCGTTCCGTGAATAAGCGGCCGGAAACTTACGTAGTTTGCGTACAATGGAAAGTATTCGATCTACAGGCGCACAGTTCACACTACGTACGAACTTTCGCACGGATCGTATGCGGCGCCGTAAAAAATGAACCAAACCATTATTTCCGGACGGAAATGCCGTAACTTATGCCCGTAGCGTAACATGTGGTCCTGGACGTAGTGGTGATTTCTTCATTTTGCCAGCTTTTTGTTCCAATCCAAAAGGTTCTGTGGGGTGTCCGGGGCTAGGCGAAGATTTCCAAGTAAAAGACCGCTGTTAGATCGCTACGAAGAGCGCTCGGGAAGCGTAAGTACGCTACGGGCGTAAGTTCGCGGTCCGTACGTATCCGGCCGCAACTTGCGTAAAGTCCCGGCCGGAGTTTCATACGTATATGTCCGGCCGCGAAAAATATGCGGCCGGACATATACGTAGTGTGAACCTAGCCTAAACCTGAACAGGTCCCTAAAAATATCTGATTTTGAATTTTTACTGAAAATTTGGAAATTTGCTGCTAATATTTTAAGCTTCCTATTGTCTAAAAAAAATGAAAGATAGTTTAATAAATGCCGCCAACATAAAGTAGACATGTTGCTAATGCTATTTAATATATAATTTATGTGGCATAACCATTTTCTGTATAAGCAGAAAAGTTTCAAAGTTGGAAAAATGCAATTTTTCACAATTTTTCATGTTACTTTGTTTTTTTTCATAAAGATTCGTTATGAGTATCGACTCCAATTTACCAGAAATGTAAAGTACAATATGTCACGAGAAAACAGTCTCAGAATCAGCCGGATAGGTAAAAGCATCCCGAAGTTATTAATAAATAAAGTGACATAGGTCATATTCATAAAATTTGCCTCGGTCCTTAAGGCCATTTTAGGCCCGGTCCTTAAGGGGTTAAACTTTTATTAGGGGAGGGGGCTTTTTATTATTAAAAACACTTTTTTTTTTAATTTACACTTTAATTTAATTTACTAGAAGCCCCCCTGGTAACACATTTATAAATGTACGAGAAGACTTTACTGCTCTCTTGTCAGATGAACACACAGACAGATGACATTGGGTGCAAGTACACTCACTATTCTCATTCTTAGTTGTCCTGAATTGGATATACTTTTGTCTCCCCAGTCTGCTACACAAGATAGAAGATTCCATCATACATGACATGCTAATATGTGATCATTCACCAACCAGTCATTGGATAGTCTAAACTTACTTTAAAGTGTAATTTAAATGTCACTATGCAGAAATCAATAGTACATGCAATTTTAAGAAACTCAATAAGAGGTTTTATTAAGCAAAAGAGTTTCCTTCTGTGCTCAAAAAAAAAGACACAGGTTTTCTGTGTCCATTATGGCCTATGGAGGGGGAGGGGTTGAGGGGGATGAGTGAGCATGGAAGGAGAAAAGGCAGCCCTGCACAACACAACATCCTGCAATCTTATCTCACTACGTTCACAAACCAGCAATGAGCAGTCTGACCTGTGAAATCAGCGTTTTATGTGCCCAGACCGCCTAGCTAATGTCCCTACACTCTTTTAGCCTTCATAGCACATAGCGAGGGAATGGTGCGCCGGGCAAAGTGATAAGTGAGTATGTGGTTCAGGGTTGGCACACCACCATCAGAACCCCCCCCCCCCCCCCCATGCGGGGCTTATCAAGATATTCATTTGTTTGTATGGGGAAAATTAATGTCCCGACAAGCCCCGCCCCGCGCCTGCCGCAGGTGGGGTACTCTGGCATCAGTAATATTGGGCCATCACCCATTGCCCCCGAGCCTCAGCCTGTCCTGCACTGACAGCAAACACCTCAGCGTCCACTACTTCCTGCTCTGTGGTGATGCAGTGTTGTCGGCTTCACACTGAAGGTACGAGTGGGAAGCTGGGGGTCTGTGGGTACATTGCACCTGCTGCCTCCCTAACATAGCAGAGCCCACCAGAGCCTTATGGGAATAACATGTATAATCAATGTGCACACTGTTGCTGCTATTACTGCCCCCTAACCAACCCAGCCCTGCCCTACAGTACATATGGGTTTGGGGGGATGAATTACAGTGTGTGAGCTGCCTGACATGTGCTTGCTGTATGAGAATCCGTACACAGTTCAGCCAGATCTCCAGGGGGGTGTGGCCAGCAGGAATGGAGAAATAATGCAGAGGCAGACAGAGGGCTGAGAGCACATTCAGCCACATGTATTAGAAAAACTGTCCAATTTAGATTATTACTGTATATTGAAAAAATTCTTAACATGGCCTTAAATAACTAAAACTAAATGGTTAAAATATTTAGTTAAGTTAAAAGGAGATTTAAATGGGTTAGAAAAAAAAATCGATGTGATTTGTCCAGCGTTCGGTAGCTTATTTTATTGCTGCTGGCATGTAGGAAATAACAAAGAGCTTATCCCTACCGCTTTGTGCTCCCCTGGTGTCACCGATGTCCCCCATTGACTGCAGCATCTCCACTTCCAAGAGTGACAGCTCGCTAAGGACACTGTCCCATCTCACTCAGTGATTGGCTGAGATGGCTAGAGTTCATCTAGGACAAGAGTGCCAAACTCAGGCCCTCCAGCTGTAGCAAAACTACAATTCGCATGGAGAATAGGAGAAGCGCAGAGAGGTAAGCCTTGTTTTCTATAAATCAGCAGCAATATATTAAAAGTTACCAAATGCCGGACAATAACTTTAAAGTGGTTATCCAGCCTGTATTGTGCACCATATCAGCTGAAAAGTAAATGAATTGTGCATGGGGTCCTAGAAGGTATCTGCAACTGATATTGCTATGGAGACCATTGCTCCCCAACATGGGCAAAACATTGAGGTTTTTTTCTGTTCCTTTAAAAATTCTCCTTGTCACTCTACAAAGAATAGAACAAATTGTCTGCCACAAAGCCAATATTTTACAAATAGCTGTCACAAAGCTGATATCTCTCGATTGGCATGGAGACCCAGCTGCTGCTGGAAGATCTGGTTGTTGTGAAAAAGTCCTAAGGTGGACAATTTCCATACATGAGCCCTATTTTAATTATTTAAATCTGCATCTGCACACAGATTGGAAGATATAAGTTAACTGACAGGTACTCTTTCAGATTGCTAATCCATGTCACGGCCGCGGCGGCAACCTCTCTCTGCCCCATGCAGCCGCCGGGGTCCATGTGCAGGGACCCGGCGCTGCTACCAGTTCGGCCCCGGGGGGCGCCTTACCTCGCCCCACTCCTGTCTCCGTCTGTACCGGCCGGCCCGCACGTCCCCGCCTCCTAGGGCGCGCGTGCGCCGGCTGTCTCAGATTTAAAGGGACAGTCCGCCCCTAATTGGAGGTTTGCACCAATCACTCCCTATAAATCCCAGCATGCCCTGTCCCTCGTGTTGGAGCCTCTACATGCTTCCCATAGCGTTTGGCCCAGCTCCCTGTTGTTCCTGACCTCAATCCTTGTTCCTTGTTCCTGTTCGCTACCCGGTCCCTAGTTCCTGTCAGCTGCCTTCCTATTGTTCCTGAGTACTGTCTGCCACCTGCGATTACGCCTACAGACCACTGCCAGCACTATCTCCTGCCTACTGCTCCTGCCACGCCTCGCCTGCCGTCACTAGCAACCAAGCCAGGGGTAGCAACCTGGGGGTCGCCTGCCGCAGTAAGCCCATCCCGCCTTGCGGCGGGCTCTGGTGAAAACCAGCGGCCCCTTAGACTCCGCTCCTTGTTGAGGTTTGTGCCATCGCTAGTGACGGTTCAGTGGATCCACAACTCCAGGCGTTACAATCCAAAACCATTACAGCACAGGTTTTCTGGCTTGTTACCTTTAGGCAACAGTTTGGATGGTAAAGCTAAACTGCAACTTCATATACGCTAAGGGTATGTTCACACCGAGTAAATCAGGCGGAATTCCGCCTGCCTCAGTGTGCCACAGCCCATCTATGGGAGAGTGGAGTGTGAACATACCCTTACTGCTGTAAAAATGCAACAGATCATCAAATTATGCACAACAGAAAGTTTACCTTGCAAATATCATACAACTCCCAACATGACAGCTAACATTTTTTACCTCCTTAGGGCAAAAATAGGGTAGCAAGCCATTTAAATTTTACCACAAATTGCACGTAACTTTAGGCTATGTTCACACTACGTATGAGAACGGCCGTGGGAAAAATAGACATGCGGCCGGATTGCGAACATGCGGGCGAACCGCGAACATACGCCCGTAGTAGAGTTATGCTTCCCTAGGTCGTTTCGAAGCGATCTGAAACAGGTCATTTACTTGGAAATCTTCGCCCTGCCCAATAAAACACACAGAACCTTTTGGATCTAAAAATCAAGTTCAATTTGGCTGAAATAAGTACTCCGTACGGGACCGCATGGAAATCCACGGCCGTGAGTTGGAACATTTCTGTCCTCAAACAATGGTCTTGTTCATTATTCAACGGCGCCGTATACGATCCGGTCGTAAGCTCATACGTAGTGTGCATTGTGCGGCCGTATATCTTATATTTTCAAGCGAACGCATCAACCTCAAAACTATGTGCGTATATTCGCGGTTCCCACTACGGCCGGAAAGATACGTAGTGTGAACATAGCCTCAGGCTATGTTCCCATGTAAACACAGCCTCAGGCTATGTTCCCATGTAAACACAGTAATCACTGAACTCAAGTAGATAAGTGAAAAAATTCCAATGAAGTACTCAATCAAGAGTCTCCACTGTTGCCCCAAAAATTTAAATATGCAAGAATCCGTGGAGCCTAGGTTGCGAGTAGAGATGAGCGAACCTGCCGAGGTTCGGGTTCATATGAACTTAGTTTCATAGTTAATAGTAGTTTCATAGTTAATACGGTTGAAAAAAGACACATGTCCATCAAGTTCAACCAAGGAGGGGATGGATACAGGGAAGGGGGAGGGGTGATAGGTTCTATACATAAGCATTTCTATTATTTTGGTCTAAGAACTTGTCTAGGCCGGTTTTGAAGCCCTCTACTGTTTTTGCTGTGACCAGATCCTGTGGTAGACTGTTCCACAGATTCACAGTTCTCATGGTAAAGAAGGCTTGTTGCCTCCGGAGATTGAACCTTTTTTTCTCCAGGCGGAGGCAGTGCCCCCTTGTCCTTTGAGGGGGTTTAACCTGGAACATCTTTTCCCCATATTTCTTGTAGGGGCCATTTATATATTTAAATAAATTAATCATATCTCCCCTTAAACGTCTCTTCTCCAGACTAAACAAATGTAATTCTTTTAATCTCTCCTCATAACTAAGATGTTCCATTCCCCTTATTAGTTTAGTTGCCCGTCTTTGTACCCTCTCCAGCTCTAGAACATCCTTTTTATGAATCGGGTTCCAAAACTGGACAGCATACTCCAGATGAGGCCGCACCAAGGCTTTATAGAGCGGTAATATTATATCCCTGTCCCGTGAGTCCATGCCTGTTTTAATGCATGACAATATCCTGCTGGCCTTAGAAGCAGCTGCCTGACATTGTGTGCTGTTCTGTAGTCTATTATCTACAAGTACACCCAGATCCTTCTCCATCAGCGACTCTCTCAGAGTAACTCCCCCTAGGACATATGATGCATGCGGGTTATTAGTACCCAGGTGCATAACTTTACATTTATCCACATTGAACCTCATTTGCCAAGTGGACGCCCAAACACTCAGTGTGTCTAAGTCATCCTGTAATATCTGCACATCCTCCATAGACTGTACTGTACTACAAAGCTTGGTGTCATCTGCAAAGATAGAAACATTGCTGTTAATTCCATTCTCAATATCATTAATAAACAAGTTAAACAGAAGAGGGCCCAGTACTGACCCTTGGGGTACACCACTTATTACCGGGGACCATTCGGAGTAGGAATCATTGACCACCACTCTCTGGGTACGATTATTAAGCCAGTTTTCAATCCAGTTACACATTAAACTTTCCAAACCGATAGACTTTAACTTACCCATCAGACGTCCATGAGGAACTGTGTCAAACGCTTTAGCAAAATCCAGGTACACGATATCCACAGCTGCGCCCCCATCCAGGCTTCTACTCACCTCTTCGTAGAAACATATCAGGCTGGTTTGACTGCTTCTGTCCTTAGTAAAACCATGCTGGTTATCACTTATAATACTATTAGCCGCTACATATTCCTGGATGTAGTCCCTTATAAGCCCCTCAAATAGTTTCCCCACAATGGACGTTAAGCTTACAGGTCTGTAGTTACCTGGGGAAGTTCGAGAGCCCTTTTTGAAAATCAGCACTACATTTGCCTTACGCCAGTCCCTCGGCACAATACCAGTAAGCAAAGAATCAATGAATATTTCATACAAGGGTAGAGAAATTACAGAACTGAGTTCCCTAAGAACTCTGGGGTGTAATCCATTAGGCCCTGGAGCTTTGGCTACATTGAGTTTATTTAATTTATCTTGGACCATATCTATAGTAAACCAGTTCAGTACATTACATGTGTTCGCAGCACTGGCCCCACCCACCACAGTTCCATCCTCTTTTGTATATACAGAACTGAAGAAGCCATTAAGTAACTCAGCTTTCTCCTGATCCCCAGTTATTAACTCCCCGTCACCATTATTTAGGGGTCCTACATGCTCTGACCTTGGTTTTTTTGCATTAATATATTTGAAGAATTTTTTGGGGTTTCTTTTGCTATCTTTAGCTACCTGCCTTTCATTGTGAATTTTTGCTGCTTTTATTACATTTTTACAGGTTTTGTTGACTTCTTTGTAATGTTTAAAGGCTAAAGCTGACCCCTCTGATTTGTATTTTTTGAATGACCCTTTTTTCTAATTTATAGCCCTTCTAACCTCGGTTGTAAGCTATGTGGGATTTGATTTTAACCGTTTATATTTGTTACCCATAGGAATATATTTGGCAGTACAGTTATTTAATGTGGATTTGAAGATTTCCCATTTATTAGCTGTATCAGTATGTGACAGCAGCCGCTCCCAGTCTATGCCCTGAAGTTCTGCCCTTAACCCAGGAAAATTGGCCCTTTTAAAATTAAGAGTTTTTGCCCTCCCAACATGTTTTTCTTTTCTACACTTTAAGCTAAAAGTCACTATATTGTGGTCACTATTCCCCAGGTGTTCATGGACAGTGACATCCCCAATCAGCTCAGCGTTGTTAGAAATAACCAGATCCAACAAGGCATCACTTCTAGTTGGCTCCTCCACAAACTGGCCCAGAAAATTATCCTGCAGGAGGTTAAGAAATTCCCTCCCCTTTGTGGTTTTAGCTGAACCGTGACCCCAATCTATATCTGGGTAGTTGAGGTCCCCCATTACCACTACTGTCCCCTCCCGGGCAGCCCGCTCTATTTGTCTATTCAACTGGCCATCTACCTCCTCAGTAATGTTGGGGGGTCTATAGATTACACCAAGAATAATTTTTTCACTCTTTACCTCCTTCTGTAGTGCTGCTACCCATAATGCTTCCACATCATCACAGTCATCGCCCACTATTGCATCTTTTACACTCACTTTAATATCATTTCTGACATACAGACATACTCCTCCTCCCCTTCTGCCCACCCGGTCCCTTCTGAACAACGTAAATCCCTGAATATTGACAGCCCAGTCATGTGAGGAGTCCAGCCATGTCTCAGTCACACCAACCACATCAATGGACTCCTGCAGAACCAAGGCCTCTAGCTCCCCCATCTTGCTGGCTAGACTTCTGGCATTAGTTACCATACACTTTATATTACCATCGAGTTTAACCGCTTCATTATAAGAAATGGGATTTACTACTATGCTGTGGCTACAATCATCCTCACTGTTCATC
The DNA here is from genome assembly GCF_027789765.1 of Dendropsophus ebraccatus. Lineage (NCBI taxonomy): Eukaryota > Metazoa > Chordata > Amphibia > Anura > Hylidae > Dendropsophus > Dendropsophus ebraccatus. The sequence goes on along the minus strand of NC_091456.1, from coordinate 85,932,405 downwards.
CGCAACATATGGATCTCCCTATGCACTGCTCTTATCCTCCCCCCACAGGACCCTTCCCCTCCCTCCTCATTGTTCTGTCCCCTTGACAGAACCAGCTTGAACTCTCGGTGTCTGACTCCCGCCTCCGTGAAGAAGGAGGATACAGCCGGAGGACCGCCTGGAAAACTGGGATACAGCCAAAGCCATAGGCTATATCCCAGTTTTTGAGGCTGTCCTCCGGCTGTATCCACCCTCTTCACGGAGGCTGCAGACAGCGGGAATCAGACGCAGAGAGTTCAGGTTCATACGAACCTGAACCTCGGCAGGTTCGCTCATCTCTAGTTGCGAGTCTCAAAACACGGGGATAGCCAGATATCTCTAGCCTGTTGCCATGGGGTACCTCCATGATAAGGAGAGCACCACCCTGATAGGTAGCCCCTTAAGTCCCACTCGGTTGCGAGTATTGGAACATAAATAGGGAAACAACAGGGTGGCCCCTTTGTGTCAAAGTCTAACGCAAGGTGTAAGTATTGGGACATGACAAGGGCTTGCCAAGGCAGGCATCCATCCACGGACAGCCGTTTCGGAGTATTTGCCCCTTGTCAGTGTGGAGCAGGATTCTGGCTAGTTGGGGCAATGACAAATCAACCAACAAAACACAGTAATCACTAAACTCAAGGAGATCAGTGAAAAAATTCTGATGCCCCCCAAAATTTAAATATGCAAAACAAGAGTCCGTGGAGCCTCAGTTGTGAGTCTCAAAACACGGGAATAACCAGATATCTCTAGCCTGTTGCTACGGGGTGCCTCCATGATGGGAAGAGCACCACACCACCCTGATAGGTAGCCCCTTAAGTCCTCATGTAGTATTAGACTGGCCGTTTCGTGATCCGGCCAGTCTAATACCAGTTGAGCTCACCATGCAAAGGATAAGCAGCTGCCAGGCACCTCTGGTTTCAATTTATTCATAGAGGAATGTAAAATCAGGCACTCAATCAGTGCATAAAACCACCTTTTTTTAACTGACAAAAATTACATATATTACATTGTGTCATTAAAAATAGCAGTGACATTCATTAGACAACACAGTAGGGTTTCCCTAGGTTGAACCTGATGGACTCTTGTCTTCTTTCAACCTTATTTACTATGTTACTATGTTACATTTGCTAATGGAATTATCCAAAAATAGTGTGATTACATTAGTAAATACTTTCAGCCGGAAAAGAGATGATACTGGCTGCCGTATAAATCCCACCTCCCTTCTCCAGAGAGGTACTGCTCAAATTGGTAGAGTTTACGAAAGATAAGAGTGGGGTCCCTCTTTACATAGTTGGAGATTTTAATGCAATCATGGATCCTGGGGTAGATAGAATTGGATCGGGCGCAGCGGTCTCCCCCCCACCCTTCTGCCCTAGCTAATTTTGCTCGGGAGGTCGGATGGGAGGACGTCTGGCGACGTCTGAACCCGGGGAAGCAAGTGTTCTCTTGCTACAGTACATCATACATGGCCGCATCCAGGATAGACCTAGTCCTTGCTAATACAAAGGCAATGGAAGAAATCTTGGAGGTGAACTATGCACCCAAAGCTATCTCTGACCATACTCCAGTTATACTTAAGGTCGGTCTGAGAGGGGGGGGGGGGGTAAACAAAAAAAAAATATAATAATTTTAGACTGAACGCTCATTGGCTTACGCTAATAGATCAAAGTGGGAAGATAGGGGAAGAGATAAAGGACTTTTGGAAGAGGAATCGGGGGACAGCCCACACACATGTTGTTTGGGATTCTCTCAAGGCATTTGTGAGGGGCTTGCTCCTAGGAGAGGTGGTACTTACTAAAAGGAGATTTCGCGCAGAAGAAACTGAACTGAAAAAAGATCCTGGATTTGGAGGAAGAAGCTGTACTGTCCTCCAGACCCATTGATCTTGACAAGATGAAAACAGCTCAGGATAAATACTCGCAATATCTCTTGAATAAAGCATATAATAAGCAGAGATTCCACTGCCAAAAGAAGTTTGTGGAAGAAGGACTACCTAGTAAAATGCTAGCAGCTATTATTAAGGCACAGGAAGAAGGTAGGGAAGCGCTGGCCATTAAAGATAGGGACGGTAGAATAATAAATGATAAGCTGCAGATTCAAGAAAATTTTGTCGGCTTCTTTGAAGAACTGTACAAATCAACTAATACTTCCTCTAGGGATCAAATCAATACTCTCCTAAATAGACTTCCATTTAAAAAAACTTACGGATGAAAAGAAAACACAACACAACTAGAGGAGGCATTTTCCTTAGAGGAAATACAAATAGTCCTAAACTCTCTTCCTAACGGCTCAGCTTCAGGGCCGGATGGGATTCCCTTTGAATTTTACAAAAAATATCAAGTAGCCTTACTACCAGCGTTGGTCGATATGATTAATGAATCCTGTATCAGTGGAACTCTCCCCCTCTCTATGAGGGAAGCGACAATAATAATTTTCCCCAAAAAGAATAAGGATCCCTTAGACATGGGGGCATATCGCCCTATTTCGCTGCTTAATGCAGATGCAAAAATTATCGCTAAATTGCTAGCTCAGAGGATAAAAATGGTTAGTCCTTTGCTTATTAGCTCGGATCAGAATGGCTTTGTGCCAAATAGGTCGATTTTTGAAAACCTAGATAGGGTGATGGCCAATATGCAACTAGAAACAGAGACCCCACCCCCGCTCCATCCTCTCGATAGATGCTATTAAGGCATTCAACAGGGTGGAGTGGGGGTATCTCTGGGAGGTCCTTAGTAGATTTAATTTTGGCTCAAATATGCTAAGGTGGATAAGGATGCTGTATGAAGAACCCACAGCACAACTATCTATTAATGGCAGACTGTCCAGGAGCTTCTACTTGTCCAGAGGAACCAGACAAGGCTGCCCCCTTTCTCCACTACTGTTTACCTTCTATGTAGAACCCCTGTCCTATATGATCAAGGCTAACCCTCTAATAGAAGGGTTTGGTCTGGGAGGCACACAGGACAAGATCATTATGTACGCGGACGATCTCTTACTTTTTGTACGCAATCCTGAGGAAGCTCTCCCTCATGTACTGAGTATGTGTCAGGAATTTGGTGCTGTCTCAGGATTTGGGATCAATTGGTCTAAATCCCTTTTTATGGTGCTGCCAGGGACACCTCGGGAACCATTAATGGATCTTGGGCTGCAACTGGCAGATGGATTTTTGGAATACTTGGGAATTAAAATACCTATGGAGGTAGCTCTCTTTGCCGAGTACAATTTAAAGCCTCTCCTGTATAAAATTAGGAAAAAGGTAGAAGTATGGTGCAAGCTACCGCTGTCCATGGCGGATCGAGCCGCACTAATTAAAATGGTGATACAGCCCCAGATTACCTACGTCCTGTCGGCGGCTCCAACCTGGATAGCGGAAAGTTTTTTTAGGACCATTGATAGAACACTGAATAGTCTGCTATGGAGGGGGAAAAGGCCGAGAACTGGATCTAGTACCTTCACTCCACCAAAAAATAGTGGAGGAATAGCACTACCAGAGTTCAGGAACTATTTCATGGCCATCAACATCTACCAGATGGTTCGGGATAATAGTACTTCAGCAATAAGGGAATGGATGATCGCGGGGTCACCCAACATTTAGCAGTCCCCAATAGAATACTTGGAAACAAGAATTGAACACAAAAATAAACACAGCACGATCATTAAAATAAAACTATGGGAAAAAATCTGGAAAACTGTTAAAAAATGGGCACATATAGAAGGTAGTAATATTTTCACTCCACTTTGGGATAACCCAAATTTACCTGAATTTTCTCACAATACCAAATAATCATATATGGAAGAGCTTAGGCCTTAGTAGAGTAGACCAGTTCTTCTCACAGGGGAAGTTGAGACAATTTTACGATCTTAAAAATGAGTTTATGTTGACAGACACACATAAATATTCTTATTTACAGATTCACCGCGCAGTACAATGCACCAAAGTCAAACGAAAATTTATAATAGCACATTCAGAATTTTTAAATGCACTTAACACTAATAAGGCTAGCAGGAAAAGAGGGACAAGATTTATATATAATACTATTGCGGACTGCAGACGAACAACGGCGGGAGGAGCTAAAAAAAAAGAGATGGATCTCGGGCCAATTTTTGACGAGGAATAGTCTGACATTCTTAAAAGCGGCCTGAGAGCTTCATTGAATAGAAACCATCAAATTACTCAACTAAAAATTGTAAATAGACTACACTATCCTCCTACGGTGGTTGCTAAGATAAGAAAGGGTGCGAGGGATACATGCCCAAGGTGTAAAGAACACAATGCAGACTATGTACATATGCTGTGGAGATGCAACAAGGTTCAGCAGTTTTGGAGAGAGGTCGTGGACTTTATGGCTAACGAAAAAGGCATGACAGTCCCCTATAATGCCCGGACTCTGATCCTTGGATGCACACTTCAGATCAAAAAAAATATATAGTATTAATAGCGAGACCACTGTTTTTGGCTAGATTGGCGATCCTACGAGAGTGGATAAGTCAGGAACCCCCGAATAAGCGATTATGGCTAAATATGGTAGAAAGAGCCCATTCATATGAGACAGTTTACTATAAGAAAAGATTCTTTAGAACAAAGACTTCTGTATTCCCTAATTTTTTTTTTCTTTTTCTTTATTGGCCCTATTCTTACTACCCTTATTTTTTCTTTTAGGTACCGCACTTCGCCGATGGGGGAGGGTTGGTTGGGGGGTGGGGAGGGGTGGTTTTTTGGTATGGATTAGCTATACTAATGGAATGTAATTACTATCTGTTGTTTTAAACATGTATGGTTGTTTGAAAAATTAAAAATAAGGAAAAAAATATATATATACTTTCAGCCACATTTTCACACAAACATTTCTACATGCAATCCTTCAAAGTAAACACTTAACTGCGAAGTCCCATGAAAATAAAAAAGCAATGTCATCAGGTGGTGTGTGATCAGGTCCCTGTGCTGCAGTTGCACCGATCCTGGGTCTCGCTGACGACCAGCAATTTTCGGCTGGAATCTGGGTGCATCACGTATCCGCCTCTTACAAATGCAACATCATGACCCAGCTGAGAGGTTGCCCACTCAGCCAGTCAGTCACTGGGGCAGTGTCCCTGTGATGTTGTAATTGGAAGAACTCCAGGAGGCTGGTGACTCTGAGCTGGACCTAGGAGCAGCACTGAGGCTCAAAGATAGATAAGTATACTTTGTTTATTATGTCTCTGCACCCCCCACCTTTCATATTTTTTATGTCATGTGACTTCTCCTTTAAAGAAATATTTGCAACGTACAAACTGATCAATTCAGACAAAATTTGATTTTGCAAATTAAAGTGCAATTTATTTTGAAGTTATAAAAATGTCATATTTCAGAGAACACAAGTATTGTATTATAATTATACTTGTATTGTAATTATACTTGTCCAGAAAAGTGCTTCTTTAAAATAGAAAATGTAAGCTATATTTATTTGAACCTCAAACCCCTATGAATGCAATAGATAAAGGTGTAAAGATCTGAAGATTCTGTGACATTGCTAAACCTCTACATTTACATAGCATTTTTTTGCTGTTCTTTAGAAAAGAAAACACACACACACACACACACAGGGTAAACTTTTTTTTAAGGGCTATTAAATATTTGAAAGGTGATGGCTTTTGGCTGCATTTGGAATGGCACCGGAAGGCAGGCTGTATATATATTCCAGATCTTCAAGCTTCAAGTGAAACATACCTATAATTATAAACAAAATTAAAATAAATAAAGGAAAGAATCAAGTGTATCCATGTACATTACTAGAAAGGTTTCCTTCTACAGTTAGGCTTCATCCACACACCGTTTTTTTCTATCTATAAATCAGGATCCTGATTTATAGAGAGAAAAAGAACTCATTGGTTTCTTTGTGGTCATCCACACATCTGTTCCACAAATGAAAGAACGGGCTGGAGGCTCCAGTAGAAGTCAATGGGTCCATTAGATCAGACGACATATGGATGCACTATTCTGGTAACTCTGCCATTTATTTTTATTTTTCACTCATGCTGTTAACCATGTGTGATCAATAGCTATATACAGTGGTGCCTTGGATTACGAGCATAATTTGTTTGTTCCAGGACTGTGCTTGTAATCCAAATCCACTCGTAAACCAAAGCAAATTTTCCCATAAGAAATCATTGATATGCAGACAATTGGTTCCACATCCTAAAAATAATGATTTTTTTTTATTCTGAATACCATGTAGAACAGATAAAACAAGTGCAGGCACATTATAGCAGCAGCAGTGTGTATAGTTGAGTGTAAGATTCTGAATCTATATTACACAGAGCAGCCTCTCTCCTCTCCATATTACACACAGCAGCAGCCTCTCTCCTCTCCATATTACACACAGCAGCAGCACTGCCCTGACACTGTACATCTTTACAGTACAATAGTAACAAAATAGGGGAAGATTTAGCAAAGCCTGTGCAGGGGAGCAGTTACCCATAGCAGCCAATCAGATTGCGTCTTTCATTTTTAAAAAGGCCTTAAAAAACCTAGAATCTGACTGGTTACTATGGGCGACTGCTTCCCTGTTCCTCTGCACAAGTTTTAAAAAATCACCTCCATTGTTCCTTTATTTACTGTTTATAGCTCCAACCTATGCTGCAGTGCTGTATAGAGATTGTAGTCTATCATGCTGTCCTAACTGCTGCAGTTTCTTCTGGGCTCAGATATTAGTTAGATGTTAGGGGTGTGGCTAAAGAAATGTGGCGGCATAACCACGCCCACCTGATGACTCAACGTTCCCTCACTGGCAGGAACAGGAAACAGAAAGGGAACGTGACATCACAGGAAGTAAAGAAAACACAGGCAGAGTGGTCATGTGACTAAGCCTGAGAACACAGGAAGGGCTGTAAATAAAAAATAGAAGTGTACGTAGAATATGCAACACCCATAGAGGTCAATGCAATGCTAGTTTATTAAAATATCCCGGACAACCCCTTTAACCTCTTAAGGACCCATGTCGTACCGGTACGTCATGGATCACTGTCACTTAAGGACCCATGACGTACCGGTACGCGGGTCCTTTAAGAGGGCGCCGCGGACCGGCCGCATGCGATCGGGAGAGATGGCCTGCAGAAATACACTGCAGGCCATCTCTCCCTGTCGGCACGGGAGGTTGTTAACCCCCCCATGCCGACGATCGCCGCTATTGGCTTATCAGTTCAGATCAGCCAATAGCGGCGATCGGAACATTTCCGGGTCATCGGTGACCCGATGACCCGGAAAAAATGGCGGTCGGTGCTGTCCGAGGACGGCACCGACCGCCATTACTGTAAAAAGTAATGGTGGCCAGGTGCCACCGGCCCGATCGCCGTGAACGGCCGGCCGCTATCGGCCGGCCGTTCACGGCGATCAAAGTCCCCAAAAGTTATAAATACCTGCTCTGGACCCCTCAGCTAGGTAGCTGAGGGGTCCAGAGCAGGTATTCGTACATTACTCACCTGTCCCGGGGTCCTGATCGGCGTCTTCCGGGTTCGCGGCGTCCTCGTGTTCTCGTTCGGGTCTTCGACTTCTTCCGTGACGTCACGTTTGGCTATTTTCGGCTCCAGCGTCGGGTTTTTGGGATTTTCCGCTCTGCTGCCCTCTAGCGGCTGATATGTGTAATACACTTATCAGCAGCTACAGGGATGTTCAGTATGTAATAAAGTTTTTGTTTTTGTTTTTTTTTCAAATTTTTTTTTTCTATTTTCCGCACCCTATCGCCGCTGAGTGTTGATCAGCATCGCACGAAAGTGAGCTGCTAATCAGCAACTCCTCCTTTTTGGCGTAGGGTGTTTTTTTTCTATATCCTACTGCCACGGTCTGCTTATAAGTGCCGCACATAAGTGCCGCATTTATCAGCAACACCATTTTTGGGGTAGTTTTTTTTTTTTTTTTTATACTTACTGTAAAAAAACACGCAAAAAACACTACATTACACCACACTACATTGAATAAAGTTTGACACTACACCACTACATAGCCCATATACCAATCCCTATATAAAAGTGGCCCCCGGCGTGTTTTCGGCGTCAGAGGGATACGTTATTATTGCCTCCGACACCGAAACAGCCAGTGAGGATAAATGGGGGGGATCCTTCGTTCCTCCATTCATCCTCATCCTCCAATGACGTATCTGGGGGTAGTGTAGCATATGCTGCCTCCCGGACACATCTTTTCCGCCAGCGCCGTCCCAATAAGAGATGACGGTATGGCGTAAAATTCTACAAACTCTCTGAGAGTACCTCAGGGTACACTTATAGATTTAGGGTACGTGCACACTGCGGAATGGCGAAGGATAACTCTTTGTGCATTCCGCAGCTGGCACCCACCGGCGGACTGATGCGGGCGCGTGTCTCCGCCCGTGTCATAGACTCCATGTTATGCATGGGTGGATTCCATCGTCCGTCCAAAAAATGAATACGTTGGACAGAGAGCGGAATCCGCCCGTGCATAGAATGGAGTCTATGACACGGACGGAGACGCGCGCCTGCATCAGTCAGCCGGCGGGTGCCAACTGCGGAATGCACAAAGGGTTATCCTTCGCCATTCCGCAGTGTGCACGTACCCTTAGAATGTATGAAGGAAGGGACACCTGAATGCAGCCCCCAGATGCCCCCTCCCCCCCCATCCTCGGAACAAGTAGGAAGATCGTCCGGGAACTGATCTTCCCACTGCTGGATAAAGGTCACCACCTGTACGGGGATAACTTTTATACCAGCGCCCCCTCTTCCAGTCCCTCGCTGCCCGAGCTACTGTAGCTTGCGGCACGATACGATAATATCAGAAGCAGTAACAGAGCCCTAATATTTAGCAGCCATGGAGCGGACCCAGCGCTTCTCGATATGTGGGACCCCGTATCGCACCAGGACAACATTTTCCAGGTGACGTCCCCCACACTGGAGAACGGGAGACCCCAGAAGAAGTGCAGAGTGTGACGTAACAGGGGGATCAGGAAGGAGGAACAGGAAGGACACCATTTTCCAGAGTGACACCTGTCCTGATCACCCCGGCCTCTGCATACTGGATCGCTTCAAGGCGTACCACACGTCATTGGGGTTCTACATTATCTAAATTCTGTCCCTTATTCCTTTTTCAGGGGTCACGTTGATCCAGGGATTATTCTGATCGCCAATATGGAGTCGGGAAGGAATTTTTCCCAGTGATGAGGCTACTGTCGTCTGCCTCACGAGGGGTTTTTGCCTTCCTCTGGATCAACACAGGTTGAATTTGATGGACACCTGTCAATGTCAACCTTATAAACTAATAATTGGCCTAATACCCCCAAATAAATTAGAATGGTCCCTTTCCCCAGCTAAATAGATATGGCCGCCAATCCCATTAGAGGATGCCATGATGCAATTACAAAGCCTCTGTGCTGCCAGGGCAGTAGAAACCCCCCACAAGTGACCCCATTCTGGAAATTACACCCCATAAGGAATCTAACAAGGGGGGCAGCGGGTATATGGCCCCCTGGTGACGGCCACATTTGGGACGTGAAAATGAAAAAAAATGGTATTTTTTATTTTCACGGCACATGTTCTACACATGTGCCCGTCACCAGTGGGGTCCATATGCTCACTGCACCCCTCGTTAGATTCCTTATGGGGTGTAATTTCCAGAATGGGGTCACTTGTCGGGGGTTTCTACTGTCCTGGCAGCACAGGAGCTTTGTAATTGCGACATGGCCTCCATCCTCCATTCCAGCCTCTAAATGGCGCTCTGTCCCTTTGGTGGCTTGCCCTGTGCCCATATGGCACATTATGTCCACATGTGGGGTATTTTCGTACTCAGGGGAAATTACCCTACACGTTTTGCGTTTATTTTCTTTTTTAACCCCTTGTGGAAATGGAAAAAAATCAAGGCTAGACCAACATTTGGTGTAATTTTTTTAAAATTTTTACTTTAAATCATTCATCTTGTCATGATTTTTTCATTTTCACAAGGGGCTAAAAGGTAAAAAAAAACACTTAATGTGTAGCGCAATTTCTCCTGAGTACGGAAATACCCCACATGTGGACATAAAGCGCTATGCGGGCGCAGGGTAAGCCTCCAAAGGGAAGGAGCGCCATTTGGTTTTTTGAGGCTGGATTTGGCTGGATTGGATTTCGAGGGGCCATGTTGCATTTAAAAGGCCCCTGTGTTGCCAAGACAGTTGAAACCCCCCACAAGTGACCCCATTACGGAAACTACACCCCACAAGGAATGTAACAAGGGGTGTAGTGAGCATATGGACCCCACTGGTGACGGACACAAATGTGGAACAATGTGGCGTGAAAATGAAATATTACATTTTTTACACTATAATGTTGGTCTAGCCTTGAATTTATCATTTTCACAAGGGGTTAAAAGGGAAAAAAAAAACACAAAATGTGTAGAGCAATTTCCCCCGAGTCCGTAAATACCCCACATGTGGACATAAAGCGCCATGTGGGCGCAGGGCAAGCCTCCGAAGGGAAGGAGCGCCATTTGGATTTTGGAGGTTGGATTTGGCTAGAATGGATTATGAACGCCATGTCGCATTTACAGAGCCCTTGTGCTGCCAAGACAGTGGAAACCCCCCACAAGTGACCCCATTATGGAAACTACACCCCTCAAGGAATCTAATAAGGGGTGTAGTGAGCAAATTGACCCCTTGATGACTGGCACATTTGTGCCGTGAAAGTGAAAAAATGAAATTTTTCACTTTCACGTCACATTGTTCCACATTTGTGCCCGTCACCAGTGGGGTCCATATGCTCACTACACCCCTTGTTAGATTCCCTGAGGGGTGCAGTTTCCAGAATGGGGTCACTTGTGGGGGGTTTCCAGTGTTTTGGCTTCACAAGGGCTCTGTAAATGCGACGTGGCCCTTGAAATCCATTCCAGTGAAATCCAGCTTCCAAACGCTCCTTCCCTTTGGAGGCTCGTCCTGCGCCCCCTTGGCACTTTATGTCCACATGTGGGGTATTTCTGTACTCGGGAGAAACTGCGCTACACATTTTGTGTCTTTTTTTTCCTTTTATCCCTTTGTGAAAATGAAAAATTGAAGGCTAGAACAACGTTTTAGTGTAAAAAATACTTTTGTCTTTTTTCACGCCACATTGTTCGGAAAATCTGTGAAGCACCTGTGGGGTCCAGATGCTCACCGCACCCCTTGTTACATTCCTTGAGGGGTGTAGTTTTCTAGATGGTGTCCCTTTAGGGGTGTTTTTTAGGTTTTGGCACCCCAGAGCCTCTGCCAACCTGAAGTGGTACAGTCAGAAATGACCAAATATAACGGAGCCATTGAAATGCACTAGGCGCTCCTTTGTATCTGAGGCTTGTGGTTGTGTCAAATAGCGCAATAGGGACACATATGGAGTATTTCTATAAACTGCAGAAACGGGGCAATAATTATTGGGGTGCATTTCTCTGGTAATAGGTTCATAATTATGAAAAATATTGGATTACAATAAAATCTCTGCACAGAAAATTAAAATTTTCAAATTTCTAACACACTTAGCTTTTATTTCTGTGACTCCCCTAAAGGGTTAAAACACTTTCTGGATATGCTTTTGCAGAGTGTGGGGAGTGCAGTTTCTGAAATGGGGTGCTTTGTGGGGCTTTGTAAACACACAGTCCCCTCAAATACACTTTAAACCTGAACAGGTCCCTAAAAATATCTGATTTTGAAATTTTACCGAAAATTTGGAAATTTGCTGCTAATGTTTTAGGCTTTCTATTGTTTAAAAAAATGAAAAATAGTTTAATAAATGCCGCCAACATAAAGTAGACATGTTGCTAATGCTATTTAATATATAATTTATGTGATATAACCACTTTCTGTAAACGCAAAAAAGTTTTAAAGTTGGAAAAATGCATTTTTTCACAATTTTTCACGCTATTTTGTTTTTTTCATTAAGATTTGTTATTAGTATTGACTCCAATTTACTAGAAATGTGAAGTACAATATGTCACGAGAAAACAATCTCAGAATCAGCCGGATAGGTAAAAGCATCCCGAAGTTATTAATGAATAAAGTGACACTGGTCATATTCATAAAATTTACTCCGGTCCTTAAGGCCATTTCAGGCCCGGTCCTTAAGGGGTTAACTTATGACAAATACACCTGTGAAAGGCTGGAATAAGTATGACAGCAAGTGATTAGTTCGAAGCTTGTAAATTGGCAAGTATGAGGTTTTAGGTGAGTCCGAGTATGGCTAAATTGTAATGGTTAGGCAATTGGGTCAAAATATCACCAAAACTAGTGAACTGGCAACAGGTCATGAGTTCTCAAGACTCTCTGATGCGCTTGGAGCCTGTCTGCTTTGATCCCAAAAAGATCTGCTGTAGGACAAATTGCAAAAAAAAAATGCTGGCTGTATGAAAAAAAGTGACAGAAAATGCAATGCATTACAGCTTACTGAGTATGGGGCTGCATAGTACACAATATTAGGCAGGTACACAATATTAGGATAAAGGTAATGGATGCTCTACTATACAGATTTGTAGGAACAGTGAAATGCCTTACCAAATGTACAGCCCACAGAGTGGTTTCCAACCATACAATGTTCTACTTGTATAATGTCTGAAGTGTTCTATTGCAGTAGACCAATTGTGGAAAAACTGCCATACACAATGGCCAGAGGCAGGAAGTGAAGTCCTTGGCCCCAGTACAAAATGTATAACAGAACCCTTTCACCTAACATGTCATTAATAGCACTAGTGTCTTTGTTTGTGGCAGAGGGACAGACACCAGGGCCTGCCTTTGCGCCCCCTACAGAAATAGTCATCGCCCTGTCTGATATTTACTACACTTTGTAGATCGCTTTACTGCCAAGCAACTCTGATAAACACTTACATCAGTCAGCAATCAAATATAGCAGCTTTACAGAAGTGAACATGACCTAGGTTCACGGAATGGATTACTGCCAGCAGGCATTCCAACCAAAAGAGCATCCTTACAGGCGTTCTGCATACAGTACTGTTGAAGCTCCGCTGCTGCTTGGGACACCTACAAGAGAAAAAAAAACAAACGTAACATTTTTTGTTTCTCCAACAGGCAACCAATAGAGACATAAGAAGCATACAAAATATTCATAATTAGATAGCCACCCAGCTTCAGCACCCACTGACTATATACAAGTTTATCGAAACTCGATCAATGTTCCTTTAACATTTGTAATAATAGGGCTGTTCGGCCCTTAAAGGCTTATTCTACGCAGCAAACTGCAAGTATAAAGATGGTAATTTTTAACACTTCAACAAAAGTAAAACACTTATTAGACATATTTATGGGAATATATATATATATATTCTCAGTTATGATGGCAACCAAATCCATGTAAACAGAGAATGCAACTTTAATGGCATGATATCCAGTTTTTACATTTTACAGATTCTATTTTAAGATAATATATACATTGTACCCAAGTGATGTTAAACTTCCTCAGCCAGAAGCCTGCTGGCTTCCCACACTGTCCTTATTATACTGTCCAGGAATAAGTGGCTCCATGTGGTTTTAAATAGATTATGGAAATTCACTAAATGAAAGGCTAAACTTCACAATCTCCAAACTAGTTATTAACGGCTTGGGGACACCAGAAAAGAATGTTTATCCTGATGGTGTCTGTCCTGCTGATCCCACTGGCATAGCACACTGGTCCCCAGGGATAAAAATTGAGCCAGTCCTAAAAGGAATGAACAGACTCATCTTCTTCTAACAAAAAAACTGTAAAATTGGCACATGGCATTTTGTTTTTTTTTATCTTGAGGTTTTTTGCTATTGCATTTTTTTGTGGCTATACAGTTTTCTTAAAGCAAATATACCATCAGGCAAATCCCTTTTTTTTATATTAAGCCAATCAGCACCGCCACGGTCCTTTTTTTTTAAATGCCGCCCATTTCCCACGCTCTGTGATGTTCTTTTTTTTGTGCACCACCCCTGCTCTATGCACTGAGGGCAGGCCTGGCTCCCCAGTGTGACGATAGTACCCCCTCCCCCCCTCTGTCAGGGACGTTTTAATACGTTGGTGGGCCAGATGCACAGCCCTCAAGAGTGCCCCCCCCTTCCCTTTCGGCGCATCTCCACCCCCTGCGTTATCAGAATAGGAGCTCCACACAGAGTATAATGTACTGAAAGTGCCCCCACACTGTATTAAGAGCCCCAATACATACAGTAGTTTCCTTATAACATTATTTCCACCATACAGTGATTACATATTACATGAAAACTGCACTGAACAAAACAGAAAGATATCACCAATGGTACTATTACATAATACTGTCACACCATGACCCCTATCACTACAAGCCTATAACAGAGTGCAGTTACATCCAGTGGCTCACAGGGGGGCGTCTTCTCAGAATCAGTCACCTTTTCTTTTTCGCTCCATCCAGCGTGGGCCACCATGATATCTCCCCCGGCTGTGAATCTTCTCTCCAGAATCTGCCAAATATTTCAGGCTCCAACACATACAGTAGCTAGGTCCCTTGTACCCCTATATAGTAGTTACACCCTTCTAAGCCCCCATAGTTTTAAGGTGTCCCTGTGGTATATAGACCCCAGTGTGCTCCCAAAGTTATATACAGCCCTCCTGTGCGCTCCCCCAGTAGTATATAGAACCCCTGTGCACTCCCCAGTAGTATATAGCCCCCTGTGCACTCTCCCCAGTAGTATATAGCCCACCTGTGCCCTCCCCAGTAGTATATAACCCCCCTGTGCGCTCCCCACTAGTATATAGCCCATCTGTGCGCTCCCCAGTAGTATATAGCCCTTCTGTGCGCTCCCCAATAATATATAGCCACATTGTGCTCCCCCAATAGTATATAGCCCCCCTGTGCTCTCCAATAGTATATAGCCCCCCCTGTGCACTCCCTCAATAGTATATAGCCCCCCTGTGCGCTCCCTCAATAGTATATAGCCCCCCTGTGCACTCCCTCAATAGTATATAGCCCCCCTGTGCGCTCCCTCAATAGTATATAGCACCCACCGCCCCCTGTGTGCTCCCCCTCCCATATAACATTAAAAGAACAAACACTTATACTCACCTGGGTCCACGCGTCCCTATTCTCTTTCCTCTTAAAGCCGCACTGCAGCGGTCACAAGAGGCCGCTCTCCCCTTGTCCTGGCACCGGTGCTCCAGTGACATTGGGCGCCAACACTAGAGGGAGAGTGCAGCCTCTTGTGACCGCAGGAAGTGCGGCCACAAGAGTGACTGACAGGGAGGGAGCAAATGGCTCTCTCTCTGTCAGTGCTGCTGCTGAAGGTAGCTATGAGCACTCGTTAAGAGCGTTCATAGCTACAATGTACAGCGCAGCAGCGGGCGGGGGGCCTGCAGGGGGCGCCATGGATGGGTAAGTAGATTACCCATCCATGGCGCACCCCCCTGACAGGCTGGTGGCCGGAGCCCTGTGCGACTGGACTGGTCGCACATAGCAACGGACTGCCCGGGGGGGCCTTTAACCAGTGAGCCCGATGCACGTGCACCTTTTGCCCTCTGGTTAAAGCGGCCCTGCCCTCTGTGACCTGGCTTGATTGATTCTAATGGAGCCATGTCACAGAGGCTATTGTCACACTGGGGGGAGCCGGGCCTGCCCCCAGTGCATACAGTCAGGCCAGTGCACGGCAAAAGAACAGTGCCAAATGCAAGAGGTGGGGTTTCACAAAAAGGACCGCACCACCACTGATTGGCTCATGTAAAAAAAACAGAATTACTTACGGTAATGATGTTTCCGTAAGCCCATGACAGCACCCCTGGAAAGGACCTCCCACCGCAGGACAGGAAACCTGAGAAGATAAAAGTCTGACACTCCTCTCCACACCTCAGTTCTAAAGAGTATTCCAGCGGAACAACAATTCTCACTAGTGAGTAAACTTAAATAAACAATGAAACAATAAAAATATCAATAATAATTAAAATAATAATAATAATAATAATAATAATAATAATAATAATATGGGCGGGTATACCAGAGGGGTGCTGTCATAGGCTTACGAAAACATCATTAACGTAAGTAATTCTGGTTTTACCCAGACGCCCTATGACAGCACCCCTGGAGGAAAAACTAGAAATTTAATTAGGGAGGGACTACCGCAAAAAGAACTTTCCTACCAAAGGACAGATCAGACAGAGGATTTAGCTGAAGCCTATAATGGCGTAGGAAGGTATGTGGTGAAGACCAAGTAGCCGCCCTGCAAATCTGATCTGCTTGTTTTATCCAGCGGCTAATTGTAGGCCTGGAGGCTGTCTTCCCCTTGTTAACACCTGAAAACTGTACTAACAGGTTTTCAGATTTTCTGAAATTTTCTGTGGTTTGTAAGTATTTTGTGAGGCATCTTTTGACATCTAGAATGTGAAAGATTTTTTCTTTATCATTGGATGGGTTGTTACAAAAGGTAGGGAGGACAATCGCCTGGTTTTTGTGAAACTCCGACACCACCTTAGGAAGGAAAGAAGGAAGTGTTTTCATAATCACTCTATCATCTAGGACCTGAGTGTGAGGAGGAAAGGCTGAGAGGGCCTGGATTTCACTAGCCCTTCTAGCTGTGGTGATGGCAAGAAGAAAAGAGAGTTTGAGAGAGAGAATATTTAGAGGCAATGAGTCTAGTGGCTCAAAAGGAGGTTTCGTGAGAGCTTCTAAGACTAGATTTAAGTCCCATGGTGGGACCGTTATTCTGGAAGGAGGATTTAACCTCACCGCCCCTGTGATGAATCTCTTGATTAGCAAGTTGTCAGCTAATTTTGCATTTAAAAATGTACTAAGAGCAGAGATCTGCACTTTGAGGGTGCTAGGCTTTAGGTTCTTTTCTAGACCTGCCTGAAGGAACCCCAGGATAAGAGGGATGTTTGGTTCCCCCAAAGGATTCTGTCTGCCCTGTGTAAATCTTAAAAAGGCTCTCCATGTTCTTAGGTATATTGAGGAGGTTACTTCCTTTCTAGAGGCCAGCATGGTGTTGATTACTGAATCTGACAGTCCCCTACCTCTCAGTATTACCCGCTCAGCATCCATGCAGTCAAGTGCAAGTGTGGTGAAATTGGATGAACTATTGGCCCTTGCGTCAAGAGGTTGTGGATTTCTGGCAGAATCCACGGCTGGTCTACCGACAGAGTTCTCAGAAGCGTGAACCACGGACGTTTTGGCCAGAAGGGAGCTATCAAGATCATTCTGGCTTTGTCCTGGACAATCTTCTTCAGCACCCTGGGAATAAGGCTGATTGGGGGAAAGGCGTACCCCATCTCCCTGCTCCAATCTTTAGCAAATGCGTCTATTGCTGTTGGATTTTCTGTTGGGTCTAGAGAACAGAACCTCTTCAGTTTCTTGTTCCTTCTCGAGGCGAACCAATCTATTGTTGGAGAACCGAACCTTTTTACCACCTTGTAGATTGTGATTGGCTGATTGTGGTCCTGCTGAGAAAGTCCACCTGATGGTTTAGATTTCCTTTTAGGTGGACCGCCGATAAGGACAGTAGGTTGTTCTCTGCAAAATGAAAGATCTGCTGGGAGAGATGGAGGAGGGTTTGGCTGCGAGTGCCCCCCTGTTTGTTGATATAAGCCACTGCTGTGGTGTTGCCTGAGTAAATCTGTACATCTTTGAATGATAATAGAGGAGAGAGATCCTGTAAGGCCTGGAATACCACATATAGCTCTTTGTAGTTTGAGGTCTGATGCCTGAGATGTTGAGGCCACCTGCCTTGGACAAAGGTCTGATCTGTGTGAGCCCCCCATCCCCAGGGACTGGCATCTGTTGTAATTCTTATCATTTGTGAGGGGTTCCAACATACTCCCTCCCTTAGGTTCTGAGGAACTAGCCACCACTGCAGACTTACCCTTGCTGTGGAACTCAGGAGAAACTTCTTGTTGAGTGACTGTTGGCAACCGTCCCAGTTGTTTAGAATGTCCATCTGCAGAAGTCTTGTCCTGTACTGAGCCCACCTCACTGATTGTATTCATGACGTGAGGAGACCTAGCACCGACATTGCTTCCCGTAGCGTTGGTGTCTGAGAAAGGGATAAGTCCATGGTCCTCTGTCTGACCAGTTCCTGCTTTGTGAGGGGAAGAAGAGACATTTGTTGAGATGAGTCTAACAGAGTTCCAAGAAAAACACATTGCTTTGAGGGCACCAAATTTGATTTTTTTAAAGTTTATGTTCGATCCTAATGTCTGGATTATCTCGGAAACTAGTGTGATGTGGTGATGTAGCTGTGCTTCCGAGTCCGCCACTAGGAGGAAGTCGTCCAGATATGGTACAAATATTATGTCCTGCTTCCTGATGAAGGAAGCCATGTCCGCTATTATTTTTGTAAATGCCCTCGGGGCTTGGGAGACCCCAAAGGGAAGGGCTCTGTACTGCAAGTGAATCCATTTATCTACTATCCAGACTGCTACCCTCAGAAATATTTGATGAGACGTGTGAATAGGCACGTGGTAGTAGGCGTCTTCCAGATCTATGGAAGCCATCACACAGTCCTGGAACAGGAGGTTTATTGTAGATTTTAAGGTTTCCATACGAAACCTCTTGTATTGCAGAAACTTGTTCAGACCCTTGAGATTTATGATCACCCTGAATGATCAGTTTGGTTTTTTGACTAGGAATAGAGGTGAGTAGAATCCTTTCTTTTGTTGATCTAGGGGGACTGGGGCTAGTACTTGTTTTTGTATTAGAGAGAGAACTTCTGTTTCTATAATTTTCTGTTTTACTGTGTCTGTTAATCTCCTGGTGGGGAGAAATCTGTCTCTGGGAAAACTCCTGAACTCCAGAAGTCCCAATGAAATTGAACTTAGAACCCAAGGGCTGGGGGAAATATTCTCCCAAGCCCGGGCGAACTGAGACAGACGACCACCCACCGGGAGAACGTCATTGTTGGGAAGATTTTGGTTTGTCATCTTTAGAGTTAAAGATGTATCCCTTCCCTTTTGCTGGCACTCTAAATCTTTTATTGTCCTGAGTATTTCGAAAGGGCTTCTTATATTGTTTTTTCTGCCTAAATGTCTCCTGTGCTTTAGGCTGTGCAGGGAACCCTTTTTTCTATCAGAGGCTTTCTCTAACAGCGAGTCCAAGACAGGACCGAAGAGGAGACTGCCATCACAGGGAATACCGCAAAGTTTTCCTCTAGCGGTGATATCCCCTTTCCATGTCTTGAGCCATAATGCTCTTCTAGCGGAGTTGGAAAAGTGCGGCCGCCTTAGCTGCCAATTTAATACTGTCCGCGGAGGCATCTGAAAGAAAATCAGCAGCTTTAGCTAAAACAGGGATGTCTGCTAGGACCTTTTCACATGCAGGGTCATCAGCAATCTGAGACTTTAATTTAGCAAGCCATACCCTTAGAGACCTTGCCACACAGGTGGAAGCTATGCTAGTTCTCAGGATTCCCGTAGCTGCTTCCCATGTTCTCTTATTATAGTACTCGGATTTTCTATCCATAAGGTCCGACAGGGTACCGATATCGTCAAATGGTAGGCTATTTTTCTTTGCTAATTTTTTCACCGGTGCATCAATGGCCGGAGGTTTATCCCAGGTGTTGGAGTCACAGTCCTCAAAAGGATATTTCCTTTTGAAGTACCTGGGGATAAAAAACTTCCTATCGGGATTTTGCCATTCTTTATCGATTAAAGCTTTTACACTCTTATGAAGTGAGAAGGTACGAGACTTTTTAGGAGTTAACCCCTAATATAAGGCATCTTCTGCAGATAAAGGGGTCTTTTTCTCT
This sequence comes from Dendropsophus ebraccatus, assembly GCF_027789765.1. NCBI lineage: Eukaryota > Metazoa > Chordata > Amphibia > Anura > Hylidae > Dendropsophus > Dendropsophus ebraccatus. Next base: position 85,912,720 of record NC_091456.1, on the reverse strand, counting down.
TCAATATTCATAGAGGTTTTTATGGCTTTAATTAGCTGGTCAATATCTTCAGTAGGGAAAAGAACTCTAGAAGATGGACCACCCTCCTCATTGTCTGACGGGATACATTCAATTTCCCCTTCTTCAACAATTTTTTCACATATAGGAGCCTCTGATGGACAATCCTCTTCAACATTAATAGAGGCAATAGACATGACAGGGGTTGAAGTAGTAGGCCCCAACACTCCGAACCCTCTAAGGGATGCCTGGACTTCATCTCTGACAATCTGTTTCAAGGTGTCAGCTAGAGATGATGTCTCCTGAGCTAGCAATCTGTCAATACATGGCTGACATAAGGATCTAGGGTGGTCATCAGGTAAGGGAACTCTACACTCTCCACACTCCTTATGGTGGCGTTTAGAAGTGGCTTTTTTAGAACTTTTATCAGAAACCTAAAACAAAACCACATAGAAATGCTATATTAGCACAAAAAAAGGAAATGCATACGTTCACCAAGATGTATCCCATCACCCCAGGTACCGGGCTCTCATGCTGTTTTTCCGGTCTTTCTGGTCTGCTGGGTTTTTTCGTGCTTCTCCTTGGCTGATCTATCTGATCTTTCTGATTTGTCAGACCTGGAGGAGCGATCATGGCGTCCTTTTTCTTTCTTGCCCGAAGATTCACACATGCTGAAGGCCGTAATGTGCACCAGACAGGTGGGGCTGGCTGGCTGAGTCCTCCGCTCCTGGACGCTATAGGAGGCATGCACAAGGAAGCAAGCGTCCCCTGGCCTTTTGAGAATGCCGGGACCGCCGAGCTCCCCCTCCGGATGCAGCGTCCCGGCGTCTGACGTCAAAGGCTCCGTCGGAGCCTACGTCATGATGCTACTGGCGCTCTGACGTGGCCACGCGCGCACACCCCCAGGCGTCCTGGAAAGCAAGATGGAGCGCACACCGCGGCCCGCCGGGGCTCGATCGGAGCCTACGTCATGACGCTACTGGCGCTCTGACGTGGCCGCGCGTGCACACCCCCAGGCGTCCTGGAACGCAAGATGGAGCACACGCCGGGGCCCGCCATGCGCTCTGACTGGTGAGACAGGCACGGCCCGCTCTGCCCCAGCACCCGGCTCCCATCCGAAACAACAGAGACCGGGGACTGGAGGGGAGGAATCCCGCCTTGACCAGGGGAGCTCAGACCAGACTTAGGGCTGCTGTTCGGCAACAGACTTCTGCCCTCAGGGAAACCCCCAGCGGATCAGGCTAAAGGGGGGGACCTGCAGCCGGCGTGGAGAAGGTAACTTCATCCCTTATGGGACTCTTCAGAGACCTCCCATCCGCCGGACAGGAAACCTGAACTGAGGTGTGGAGAGGAGTGTCAGACTTTTATCTTCTCAGGTTTCCTGTCCTGCGGTGGGAGGTCCTCTCCAGGGGTGCTGAAATAGGGCGTCTGGGTAAAAAGATGTACCTGATAGTACATTCACTTTAAAATTCCAGCAGGGCATGTTCATCATTTTTCCAATACAAAACTAGGAATTAAATAAGGAATTTAAAAAATAAATAAATAAATAACACACACTCTGCAGAAGTGTGTGTCTGAAAAAAGCCTTGTGGAGAAACCTATGGAAATTGCCTAAAAAATGTAATACATTATTATTGTTTATTTATAAAGCGCCCTTAGTTTCAGAGTGTAATAAAAGCAATAAGGGTAACAAACAGGAACATTACAAAATCAAAACACATTGAAGGCAAATGGCAGACTGGTACATGAGGATAGAGGACCCTGCCCGCGAGGGCTTACAATCTATATACATATTTTAATTAAAGGGGTACTCCAGGCTGGGGGGCTTTTTTGCCTATGGCTGGGGAGGTGGTGGATGAGGGCAACGACATCCATTTACCTCCCCGGTTCCAGCACCAGGTCCTTGACGCTATGGTCCATGCTGCCTGGCCGCTTCCTGGTCTCTAACACGGGCTTGAGATATGACGTTTCAAGTCCGCTCAGCCAGTCAGTATGCGAATTTTCTTATGTTTGCGCAAAAATTTGGGAGCACTGATAAATTCTCCATATGTATAACTCCCTGTACAGAAGTTGGATGTAGCCCTTGGGAATCCTGGATAAAGCCATAGGCTGTATGTGTTTTTTTCCAGGCAGTCCTCGGACTCCAGATTTGAGGAGTTAAATGCTGAAGAAGTTGATGAACCCAAACACTTTCATGAAGTTCGTCCAACACTACTCATTTTAAAATGCAATAATAAATTTCTTATTTGGATTTCAGCTCTGACAGCTTATAGGCAAATATTCCCAACGGCATTTAGAGATCTGCAACCACAGCATTAAGGGCCTTTTACATGGTAGTGTTGCTAGAAACGTTCCTTCGGCCAATAATCGGTCCATGCAAAGTGATGGCAGTAGGCTGAGGACCAAACAAATGCCTAATCCTCGGCTGCTTGTTTTTTTTTTTAGCAAGCTTTAAAATTTATCGTTGTCCACCTCACATCTTTCTGTGTAAACAGGGTTGTGTATGGTTAATAATGATAAAAGAAAACGAACAGCACAAATATGTATATGTATATATATATATATATATATATATATATATATATATATATATATATATATATATATATATACACACACATACACACATCTGTGCTGTCAGATACCAGGGCTGCACAAACGATACAAGGATCCTTCATACAGCCCGGCAGCTTGATTTGTAGTGCCATGTAAAGGCCCTGTAAATGAGCGGCAACTTCGCTGATTGGCGCTCGTTTGTGGCCCCCACTGCCGAAAAGACCTTTAGATGAAAAAAAAAAACTTTTAAGTTGGAATGGCAGCCATATTGCTTGTTAACCAGTTTGACTGTACCAAAGACTGTAAATAGTGAAGGAAAACACTACGCCTTACTCTAATTAAAGTGTAACTACCGAAGTTAAAAACTTCTGACATGTCATAGCAACATGTCAGAAGTGTGTATCGGTCAGGGTCCGGCTGCTGAAAACCCTGCCAATCGCTTAAACGAAGGGGCAGACGCGCACGCTCTGCCCCTTCATCTCCACTGCAGGGAGGTGAATTCCATAGACTGCTCGTATTTGTATCAATTCACCTCTATGTAGCGGAGATGAAGGAGCAGAGTGTGCGCACCTGCCCTTTCCTTCTAGCGATCGGCAGGGTTCTCAGCAGCCGGACCAGGACCGATACGCATTTCTGACATAAGTTTTAACAATTCTAGTCAGGGCCGCCATCAGGAATTTCGGGGCCCCATACAACCAAAGTGTCTGGGCCCCCCACATTAATAAAAAAAAAAAAAAAAAAAAATAGTGTGTTGGCCCCACGCCTTGCTGGGAGGTATAATTTGGTTCAGATTAATTCTAGAGAACTGGCTCATATTCCCCATTTTCCCCAGTGGCTTAAAATGTAACCTCTGTTATACAGTTATAAAATTGTAGAACCTAAATGTGAACAAGGTGCAATGTAAATGTCACCATACAGACACTTACTTGTATAGCTGTCTCTTGTGCTCTGTATGCAGTGCATTATATTCACCCTTGCAACGTACAATTTATAGCGTGTCTACAAGCCCAGCGGGGCTCATTATGATGGAGACTAAAACTTACACAAGAGTGGGGTAGGGGTTCCCCTGTATTCAGAATGCTGTTGAGTACTAGGCAATGCCCCGTTTGGGATTATTGAATTTCGAGGGTCTGGGGGGCTGTTTGATTTGCATATGTTCACCAATATCCCCCCCCGGTATGCTCACTAACATAGAATGTTGATAAGGCTAATATAATGAGGCTGTTCCATGTTAGTGAGCATATACAAATCACCCCCCCCCCCCCCCAGGCAGACTAGTTTAGCTCACCCAAGCCAGTGATAGCGAATACATGGCGGTGAGCAGGTCTGTATTTAGAGTTCATGCCGCCCTAGGCACTTTGCACGCTGAGGCGCCCCCCCCCCCCCCGATTACTGTACATGCATGGTATATACCCTGGCACTTGGGTGCCGCTCTGCTTGATGCCCGCTGTTCTCATCAAACAGACGTGATGGAGGAAGGAAGGAGGCCGGGGACGTCTTAGTTTGGGGGCCGCTTCTGTCCAGTGTTGGACTGGGGTACCTGGAGCCACCAATATACAACCAGTGAGACACGACATGCTGACCCGCTTCTTTCCTGAATTCATCTGTATCTGTGACAAATCTCAGAACACCCTCCATTTATACAGCTCTCAGGGTATGCTGGGAGTTGTAGTCTCTGAGAGGACAACCCTTTAATAAATCACTGTGTGCAGAGTCTCCTGGTGGTTGCAATCTGTGGGTGACAACCATCAGCCCTGAAGGTCCAGCAAAACATCTGTCTACAGCCGCAGTTATCATAGGATTGTACTACTGTACTACAACTCCCAGCATATCCTGAGGGCTGAAGACTGTCAGTACATGCTGGGAGTTGTAGTGCCTGCAGCTGTTGTAGTTGGGTCCTATACACTGGATGCTTTGTGGCACATAAGAATACATAGATCTGTGGGGGCTCAGTGCAGGGAAGTGACCCCAGAACATCACTAATAGGGGATACAACAAAAACATCTCCCCCTATATCTTATTAGAGATGTTCTGGGGTCACTTCCCTGCACTGAGCCCCCACAGATCTATGTATTCTGATATGCCACAAAGCATCCAGTGTATGATGCACCTAGGACCCAACTACAGCAGCTGCAGGCACTACAACTCCCAGCATATCCTGAGGGCTGCAGACTGTTCTGGGAGTTGTAGTGCCTGCAGCTGTTGTAGTTGGGTCCTGGAGGCGTTGTGGGAAATCAGAATACATAGATCTGTGGGGGCTCAGTGCAGGGACGTGACCCCTGAGCCCCCACAGATCTCTGTATTCTGATCTCCCACAAAGCCTCCAGTGTATAATGCACCTAGGACCCAACTACAACAGCTGCAGGCACTACAACTCCCAGCATTTACTGACAGTCTACAGCCCTCAGGATATGCTGGGAGTTGTAGTGCCTGCAGCTCTTGTAGTTGGGTCCTAGTTTAAAAGTTTGGGTTAGTGTACTGTAGTGACCGCAGGGCTGTGTCAGTACACTACCGCAAACAATACACTGACCCATTGAGACCCCAATGGTACACAGGCTCTGCACACTATAGAAGTGATAACAATGCAGTTACTAATGACTCACAGGTGACGTCTTCTCGAATCGCTAACTTTTTGCTTTCTTCTCCATCTGGCGCAGCATCATGAAGACTTCTCTGACCATAACTCGTCTGCAGGCGGGCAGCTGGGGGTGACTGGGGAAGGGAGGCAGCTGGGGGTGACTGGGGCAGGAGGGCAGCTGGGGGTGACTGGGGAAGGGAGGCAGCTGGGGGTGACTGGGGCAGGAGGGCAGCTGGGGGTGACTGGGGCAGGAGGGCAGCTGGGGGTGACTGGGGCAGGAGGGCAGCTGGGGGTGACTGGGGAAGGGAGGCAGCTGGGGGTGACTGGGGAAGGGAGGCAGCTGGGGGTGACTGGGGAAGGGAGGCAGCTGGGGGTGACTGGGGAAGGGAGGCAGCTGGGGGTGACTGGGGAAAGGAGGCAGCTGGGGGTGACTGGGGAAGGGAGGCAGCTGGGGGGGGGACTGAGGAAGGGAGGCAGCTGGGGGGGGGGGACTGAGGAAGGGAGGCAGCTGGGGGGGGCTGAGGAAGGGAGGCAGCTGGGGGGGGGGGGACTGAGGAAGGGAGGCAGCTGGGGGGGGGGGGACTGAGGAAAGGAGGCAGCTGGGGGTGACTGGGGAAGGGAGGCAGCTGGGGGAGCCAGGGAGAGCAGCTGGGGGAAAGGGAGAGCAGCTGGGGGGCAGGGGAGCAGCAGGGAGGGGCAGCTAGGGTGGCAGGGGAGAAGCTGGGGTTCAGGGGGAGCGGTAGGGAGGCAGTGGAGAAGCTGGGATTCAGGGGGAGAGGCTGGGGGTCAGAGGGAGAAGCTAGGGGTCAGGGGAGGGGCTGGGAGGCAGGGGAGCAGCTGAGAATGCAGGGGGGAGAGGCTGGGGGCAGGGGGGAGAGGCTGGGGGGGCAGGGGGAGAGGCTGGGGGCAGGGGAGAGGCTGAGGGTTAGGGGAAGAGGCTGGGGGGTCAGGGGAGACGCTGGGGGGTCAGGGGAGACGCTGGGGGGTCAGGGGAGACGCTGGGGGGGCAGGGGAGACGCTGGGGGGGGGCAGGGGGAGACGCTGGGGGGGGCAGGGGGAGAGGCTGGGGGGGCAGGGGAGAGGCTGGGGGGGCAGGGGAGAGGCTGAGGGTTAGGGGGAGAGGCTGAGGGTTAGGGGGAGAGGCTGGAGGGGTCAGGGGAGAGGCTGAGGGTTAGGTGGAGAGGCTGAGGGATCAGGGGAGAGGCTGGAGGGGGCAGGGGAGACGCTTTGGGGCAGGGGAGAGGCTGAGAATGCAGGGGGGAGAGGCTGAGGGGTCAGGGGAGACGCTGGGGTCAGGGGAGACGCTGGGGGGCAGGGGAGAGGCTGAGGGTTAGGGGGAGAGGCTGAGAATGCAGGGGGGAGAGGCTGGGGACCGGGGGAGAGGCTGGGGGGCAGGGGGAGAGGCTGAGGGTTAGGTGGAGAGGCTGAGGGGTCCAGGGGAGACGCTGGGGGGGCAGGGGAGACGCTGGGGGGGCAGGGGAGACGCTGGGGGGGCAGGGAAGACGCTGGGGGGGCAGGGGAGAGGCTGAGGGTTAGGGGGAGAGGCTGAGGGTTAGGGGGGAGAGGCTGAGGGTTAGGGGGAGAGGCTGGGGGGGCAGGGGAGAGGCTGGAGGGGTCAGGGGAGAGGCTGAGGGTTAGGTGGAGAGGCTGAGGGATCAGGGGAGAGGCTGGAGGGGGCAGGGGAGAGGCTGGAGGGGGCAGGGGAGACGCTTTGGGGCAGGGGAGAGGCTGAGAATGCAGGGGGGAGAGGCTGAGGGGTCAGGAGAGACGCTGGGGTCAGGGGAGACGCTGGGGGGCAGGGGAGAGGCTGAGGGTTAGGGGGAGAGGCTGAGAATGCAGGGGGGAGAGGCTGGGGACCGGGGGAGAGGCTGGGGGGGAGGGGGAGAGGCTGGGGGGCAGGGGGAGAGGCTGAGGGTTAGGTGGAGAGGCTGAGGGGTCAGGGGAGACGCTGGGGGGTCAGGGGAGACGCTGGGGGGGCAGGGGAGATGCTGGGGGGGCAGGGGAGACGCTGGGGGGGGGCAGGGGGAGACGCTGGGGGGGGGGGGCAGGGGGAGAGGCTGGGGGGGGGCAGGGGGAGAGGCTGGGGGGGGGCAGGGGGAGAGGCTGGGGGGGCAGGGGAGAGGCTGAGGGTTAGGGGGAGAGGCTGAGGGTTAGGGGGAGAGGCTGGGGGGGCAGGGGAGAGGCTGGAGGGGTCAGGGGAGAGGCTGAGGGTTAGGTGGAGAGGCTGAGGGATCAGGGGAGAGGCTGGAGGGGGCAGGGGAGACGCTTTGGGGCAGGGGAGAGGCTGGGGGGGCAGGGGAGAGGCTGGGGGGGGCAGGGGAGAGGCTGGGGGGGCAGGGGAGAGGCTGAGGGTTAGGGGGAGAGGCTGAGGGTTAGGGGGAGAGGCTGGGGGGGCAGGGGAGAGGCTGGAGGGGTCAGGGGAGAGGCTGAGGGTTAGGTGGAGAGGCTGAGGGATCAGGGGAGAGGCTGGAGGGGGCAGGGGAGAGGCTGAGGGTTAGGTGGAGAGGCTGAGGGATCAGGGGAGAGGCTGGAGGGGGCAGGGGAGAGGCTGAGGGATCAGGGGAGACGCTTTGGGGCAGGGGAGAGGCTGGGGGGGCAGGGGAGAGGCTGGGGGGGGCAGGGGAGAGGCTGGGGGGGGCAGGGGAGAGGCTGGGGGGGGCAGGGGAGAGGCTGGGGGGGGCAGGGGAGAGGCTGGGGGGGGCAGGGGAGACGCTGAGGTCAGGGGAGAGGCTGGGGGGGGGGAAGGGGAGAGGCTGGGGGGGGCAGGGGAGACGCTGAGGTCAGGGGAGAGGCTGGGGGGGGGGGAAGGGGAGAGGCTGGGGGAGAGGCTGGGGGAGCAGGGGAGCAGCTGAGGATGCAGGGGGGCGGGCGGCCGGGAGCAGGCTGGTGGGCAGGCTGGTTCCCTCCCCCCATGCAGCGCCGGGGTCCGGGGTCCGGGGCAGGTGTTGAGCTTCCGGCACACACAGTTTGACAGAGGCCGGAAGCTCCCAGCTGCAGCCCCGCGTTCCCGGATCTTCTCTCCTGCTCGGCGATGACGTCACATCACGTGAGCGCCGCCGAGCAGGAGAGAAGATCCGGGACCGCGGGGCTGCAGCTGGGAGCTTCCGGCCTCTGTCATTGTGTGTGCCGGAAGCTCAACACCTGCCCCGGACCCCGGACCTCGGCGCTGCATGGGGGGAGGGAACCAGCCTGTCTGCCCATCCTTCTCCCGGCCGCTCCGTCACCCCCCCCTCCCCCCCCCCTCCCGGCGCGGACTAGGCACCCGTGGGCCGGTGCTCCCCCCCATCAAAAACAGGTGGCAAGGGGGGCCGTGCGGGCCCCCCTAGCGTAGCGGACGGGGGGCAGCGGCCGGCGGGCCCCCCCCCCCCATGTCTCTTAGGGTCCGGGCCCCGTACGGCAGTACCAGTTGTACTGCCTTATCGGCGGCCCTGATTCTAGTTACACTTAGTTACAGTTTTTGATGCAGCTTTTTGACCTAAACCAAACCGGAAAAAGTATAAATGAAAGAAACATACTTCCCTTTTGTATCCACTTCTGTTTCACTGAAAACTGCATCAAAAACTGCTTTCTTTCGTATTACACGGCCTGATCAGTAATGTAAATGAGCGCCCATTTGTTACATCAGCTCTCATTTACTGATCCTATTACACAGATGCACAAACATAGTTAGCGATGTCTGTGTAGTCCTTACTTTAGGCTATGTTCACACAACGTACGGACAACGTCCATTGTTTAGCACTCAAAAACTGCGGCCATTGTATTGAGTGTCAAACAGCCGCTATTGTTGCGTTGAAAATTGCAATGAAATCAATACCAGAGATAACTGACATGTTAATTATTTCAATGGCCATAGCAAACAATGGCTGTCGTTCAATACTTTGTGTGAAACAACATCCGTTGTTTGCATTGACTTTACAACAAATCATTGCATTATAAAAAAAAAGGCCATTGTTTTGATTGAAAACAATGGCCATTCTTTTCATAAAAAGAATGATGTGTGAACATACACTACCGTTCAAAAGTTTGGGGTCACCCAAACAATTTTGTGTTTTCCATGAAAAGTCACACTTATTCACCACCATACGTTCTGAAATGAATAGAAAATAGATTCAAGACATTGACAAGGTTAGAAATAATGATTTGTATTTGAAATAACATTGTTTTTACATCACACTTTGCTTTCATCAAAGAATCCTCCTTTTGCAGCAATTTCAGCATTGCACACCTTTGGCATTCTAGCTATTAATCTGTTGAGGTAAGCTGGAGAAATTGCACCCCACGCTTCTAGAAGCAGCTCCCACAAGTTTTATTGGTTGGATGGGCACTTCTGGCGTACCATACGGTCAAGCTGCTCCCACAACAGCTCAATGGGGTTCAGATCTGGTGACTGCGCTGGCCACTCCATTACCGATAGAATACCAGCTGACTGCTTCTGCTGTAAATAGTTCTTGCACAATTTGGAGGTGTGTTTAGGGTCATTGTCCTGTTGTAGGATGAAATTGGCTCCAGTCAAGCGCTGTCCACTGGGTATGGCATGGCGTTGCAAACTGAGTGATAGCCTTCCTTATTCAGAATCCCTTTTACCCTGTACAAATCTCCCACCTTACCAGCACCAAAGCAACCCCAGACCATCACATTACCTCCACCATGCTTAACAGATGGCGTCAGGCATTCTTCCAGCATCTTTTCATTTGTTCTGCATCTCACAAACGTTCTTCTTTGTGATCCAAACACCTCTAACTTGGATTCATCCGTCCACACATTTTTTCCAGTCTTCCTCTGTCCAATGTCTGTGTTCTTTTGCCCACCTTAATCTTTTTCTTTTATTGGCCAGTCTCAGATATGGCTTTTTCTTTGCCACTCTGCCCTGAAGCCCAAAATCCCGCAGCCGCCTCTTCACTGTAGATGTTGAAACTGGTGTTTTGCGGGTACTATTTCATGAAGATGCCAGTTGGGGACCTGTGAGGCGTCTGTTTCTCAAACTAGAGACTCTAATGTGCTTATCTTCTTACTTAGTTGTGCAACGCGGCCTCCCACTTCTTTTTCTACTCTGGTTAGAGCCTGTTTGTGCTGTCCTCTGAAGGGAGTAGTACACACCGTTGTAGGAAATCTTCAATTTCTTAGCAATTTCTCGCATGGAATAGCTTTCATTTCTAAGAACAAGAATAGACTGTCGAGTTTCAGATGAAAGTTCTCTTTTTCTGGCCATTTTGAGCGTTAATTGACCCCACAAATGTGATGCTCCAGAAACACAATCTGCTCAAAGGAAGGTCAGTTTTGTAGCTTCTGTAACGAGCTAGACTGTTTTCAGATGTGTGAACATGATTGCACAAGGGTTTTCTAATCATCAATTAGCCTTCTGAGCCAATGAGCAAACACATTGTACCATTAGAACACTGGAGTGATAGTTGCTGGAAATGGACCTCTATACACCTATGTAGATATTGCACCAAAAACCAGACATTTGCAGCTAGAATAGTCATTTACCACATTAGCAATGTATAGGGTGTATTTCTTTAAAGTTAGGACTAGTTTAAAGTTATCTTCATTGAAAAGTACAGTGCTTTTCCTTTAAAAAATAAGGACATTTCAATATGACCTCAAACTTTTGAACTGTAGTGTAGGCTAAAAGTGTAAAATAATAAAGTTTATACATGCCTCTCCACGCTCCCGGTGTTCTCCTCCCTTCTGCCCACCGTCCCCAGCCGCCAGTGAGACTTTAGAGCTGGTCTCTGAAGCGACAGACTGCTCAGCCAGCCGATGATCGTTTCATCAGCTGATTGCTACCTTCATTACAGGGAGCAATAATCTGCCAAATCGGCCTGATTATAGGCAGATTATTATTATTATTTAGTGTTCCACTGCTGTCTATATATATATATATATATATATATATATATATATATATATATATATATATATATCACAATAAACAGCTCCCACAACTCTGATGTTATACACCTACTAAGATAAGGTTAACTCAAGGAGCCAATCAGCAGGAAAGCTAGTCCAAATCAGAGCTATCATATATGGAGCACTGCCAACATGAATTCTATGCTCACCCACAGACAGCAGCTCCAAATGGGAATGCTGTGTTTACTTAGCAACGTTGGAAGTGCATGAGACTGTACACTGTCTAGAAACAGTTCATGTGCAATACTCTCTGGGCAGCATTTACATTTCTTTTTATATATCCAATAAATGCTTCTAATCATATTCTCACACAGGAAACACTGTAGCCAAAGGGAACAGTTTTTCATTCCTAAATAAATATCTGCAATTTCACAGCATTCTCTAACCTGCAATTTAATTGGCTTAAAATGCCCCAAGCCAAATATTTCACAGCAAGGTATGTGGGCACGATACAATATCTGGATGCCATGTTCCATATAAAGAGGGGAAAACATACCATAAGGGAAGCGCTACAGCTGCTGTGGGTCCCAGAGAGAGAGGGACACAGCCAGGGCCGTATTAGGGTAACATCCCCAGGCAAAAAAAATCAGGGATTCACTGGCATATTTTGTGACATTTTGTACCCCTACCTAGGTCATTAGTTTAAAGTGCTGCCACTATTTGGCAAATGGTGGAGCAGTGTAATTCAGTGGTGTCACTATGGGGCAACAGCTGTATGGTCTGCCTCTATTGAAGGTACACCACTGATTTGGAACAACTTTGATTAGGGTCCTTCTACACAGACAAATTTTTTGAAGCCAGGAACAGACTATAAACAGAGAACAGATCATAAAAGGAAAGAGTGAGATTTCTCCTCTGTTCATATCCATTCTTGACAGATATCTGCCAAATATCTATGTGTGTAAATGGACCCTTAGGAACATAAGTGTGAATATGCAAACGGCAGCTTTGTTCAATAGATTAGTTGAAATTCCTGCAACAAATCTGCCAGGTGTGAATGAACCCTTAAAAAGTAAATTAAACCAGAACCGCTCTAGTAGTATTAACAGTATTTAAGGTAAGGTTACATGATGACCGCTAAATTTTCAGCCTACGGCACTTTTACTTTCCTGAGATACCACCTAATAGGAGCCAAATAGACCCATTATGTTACATTTCCCTTATGTTACATTACTGGCCGGTAAAACATCTGCAGAGTATCATGTGAGTAGATATTATCTTACTGGCTCACACTATCATTACCAATCATTTCATTATCTGGGTTAGCAGCTCATCTAGCTGCCAGACGGTTCCTTCTACAAGGCTTGCTGAATCAATAGCTGGAAAAACACAGTAGAGAGACATTCAGTAAATAGAGGCATGTATTATTCAGCACACCCACTGCCTGCAGGCTGGACAAGGCACACAATTACAGAATTGTGTCACAGGCAGGGACAGTGCCACAGCAAAGCTCCTGCCACAGTGTCATACAGTACATTACATCTCTTACTCTTAGGCTATGTACACAAAACAACTTTTTTTTTTATGGCCATCATTTTTAAGGAGTAAATATGGTCGTATTTTTACTCTAAATGACAGGCTTACAAAAATATGGCTAAAAAAGATGTTGTGTGAACACTTTTAGTTAAATGCAGCAAATATAAGGCGATTTAGGCATATATCCATGGTGTCAGTTTCCAGATCACATAAGCAGTGTATACATACCTTCTGTGCAGCTGTGAGATTCAGTATTTCACTCTTTGTCTCTTCCGTCCCACTCTCCGGCCATAACGGTATATTCAGGCTGCTGCGTCCTCCAGAATGATTGAAAGCCAGAGGAGGTGGGGTTGGCCTGAAGATACAGCCGTCGTCCGAAGAGCGGAATGGCCGATCACATACAGTAGCAGCACAGAAGGTATGTATGCACTGCGTGTGTGCTCTGGAAAATGACTGCATGGATATAGGCAAATCCGTGCTTTAAGTTTACGTGGCCGCATGAAAGATTCAAGGATCGTTCGTACAACCCAGCCGCTCGATTAAGAATTCTGTTTGAAGGCACGGCAAACAAGCACTCATCTTGCTGATCGATGCCCTTTGCAGCTGCCCGCGGCTTAGAAATCTGTCACTTTAAAAGGGCCGTTAGCCTCAAGAAGAACTTTTAAGCAACTGAGGATGTAAATACATGTGTGCATCCATGTGCAGATCTTAACCGCACTGTAAGGCCCTGTTCACAATATGTCTATGGCTGATATTTGCAGGTTTAAAAAAATATATATATTATATATTTATTTTTCAGTTTTTCAGATGTTTTACATAACAAGTGTATGTTTTTTGATGGGTGGAAATGGCAATTAATAAAACTGTTTTCCGGCCACAGCCAAATGAAAAAAAAAATATATAATTTAAGCATTATGACCATAAAATGTGTGTGCACTGAAGGATGTTTTCCTCTACAACTTAACAGATGCAAAAAAAACAAAACAAGAAAATAAATTTACAGTAAAATAGCCCTAATTCACCAAAATTATGGTAAACTCATCAAAAACATCAAAAATTGTGAACACACTGTGTTAGTACAGTAGCATCATGATGTAAACAATTTCAATGTTCCCTGCATCATAATGAATGCTGATGCCAGTATCTGAGATCCAGCCCCTTAGGCTGTGTTCACATATGAGGGTTTTGTAGCTTTTTTCCAGCAAACTGCGCATATGCAATAAAATAGCACCATACAAAAATGTGATATTACTGCAAATGCACAAGTCTTGGCAAAATAATGGTGAAACCGTAGCAAAAACAACAAAAATGATATGTGCGAACACAACCTCACATCTGTAGTTGATTCACATTAACAACCCCACTGATCAGATGATAACTGACAAAGTTCGGGAAAGACCAGCAAAAGTGCTGACAGCACTTATTTGCTCCTCTATGTTGCCCCGTGTAATAGGGGCTTAACTAGTTATGTGACCAATGACAAGGAACTAATAAGAGTCATCAGAAAATATTTTGATTGGTTGGAGTCTGGGTGTTCAGATCCCCTGAAAAGTTTACAGAGTCTCTCTCCTCCAACAACCCTGAGATTGCAGGGACACTTCTACTGGCTCTGCCTAACAATTGGTTGGGGTCTGAACATACAAACCCCGACTCATCTCTACGACAAGTCAAAAGTTTTTAAAGTGACAGACACTATCAGTAGGGACTGTTGGAAAGAAATATAGGATGGCAGGATTAGACCTTTCAGGATTTGTTTTGGCTGTTACTATGGAGACACTAGAAACAAGGTGCTATCTGCAGAATCTGTTTTGTAATTAATTTTAAAGGACAGATTGATACATCCCCTCTCTTTTGTATCCCCTCTTGTGTTTGGCTCAGAAACCTGCATCGAAAACTAACACTTAGGGTATAAACCCACACACCGTATACACAGCGTATTTACTGCTGCGATACGCAGCAAATACGCAGCAAACATGCAGCAAATACGCAGCAGATTAGATCTAAATAACTGAACACAGCATCAAATCTGTACCAACAAATCTGCTGCGTATTTGCTGTGTATTTGTTGCGTATCTGCTGTGTGGGTTTGTACCCCAAGGCTGACTTCACACTGCGTTTTTGCAGTCTGTTTAACGTATAAGTTTTATTTAAAAAAATATATATATATATGAAAAAACTCATACAATTGTGTGCAATCTGTTTGGATCTGTTTTACCATTGACTTCCTTTAAAAAAAAAAAAAATTATATATATATTTATTCTCTCAAAACGATGCATTTTTTCCTTTTTTTTTAGCATACACAAAAACCATGGTTGACCAAGTTTTTGTGCACATTAAAAGTAACCATTTAAAAATGGATACGTTAAACAGATTGCAAAAATGCCGTGTGTACCAAGCCTCAGGCTAGGTTTACGCCGAATATTTGGTCAGTATTTGTAGCAACAAAACAGGAGTGGAACTGACAGGGCACAATTATAATGGGAAGATTTGCACAGTTTCTGTGTTTTCATCCCATTCCTGGTTTGGGTTGAAAAAAAGACTGTCCGAAAATCCTGATGGAAATACTATGCGTGAACATAGCCTAAAAACTGCATGTGTGATCCCATAGTAATGAAAAGATTTTCATCTCTACCACTCTTTGGACCCTCTGCTATGGTTAGCTTTTTAAATGTTGATTTAAAATGGTAACATCTGCTGTGTAAGGGTATGTTCACACACTATTAGAATGACAAAGTTTTTTTATGGAAAGCCATTATTTGCCAACAAATAACGGCCACAAACCCTGTAACAAAATAACGCTTGTTTTTTACAGTTATGACGGCTGTCCAATAAAAATGGCCATCATTTTAACAATGTGTAAATGTGGCCTAAAATGGGTGTAATACTGCTGCATGTTTTTCTATGCCTGAACTGAAAGAATCATACATCCCTATGATACTGTAATAAATAGCAATGATCGAACCCCAACTCTCGGCATTTGATTACCAGTGGCTGAAGTTGTTGGATGCAGCCCTAAAGCTGCCTAGAAAACATGGATACTGCCATAGGCTGTTTCCATGTTTTCCAGGCCTCCATAGGGCTTCATCCAACTTCTAATGTTGACAGCTGGGGTTCAGAAAAAACCCGAACGCACTCAAAGTTCACTCTACTCATAAGTACAACAGGCTTAGTAAATCATAAGACAGTCAACGTTGCACACCAGCGGTATCTGTTGTAATATCATTAAACAACAGAAAGAAAAAGTCAATTGGGAACACAGACACTCGGCATTTAAGTCCCAGCACCTGAAGAAAATGGAGGCTGCCCGAGGTGGCCTGGAAAACATGGATACAGCCGGACATTTTTCCAATGTTTGCTCATCACTATATAGGATTTGATAACTAGGCTTGCTATGAAATAGTTATCCATCTCCTTCCCCCCAGCCTTTCTAGGAACTTACAAAGGGTATGCTGGGTTTGTGGTCCAATTTCTAGCTGGCCCTATATCATGTCCTGTAATACTATACACAGTTGGAGAGAGAATTAAATAAAACCTCTCAGTATAATTAGACAGGGAATGGAGAGAAAGGAACGGACTCCCATAATAATGGAGATCCTCTCTGATAAACAATGCAAGTCTGATACAAAGTTACTTATGTTTTCTGTGGGCACATGAGCTATGGCCGGTGTACAGAGATTCCTGGGGATCAGTATTTGGACCCTATAACTTTATAGAAAACTGCTCATAACA
The DNA here is from genome assembly GCF_027789765.1 of Dendropsophus ebraccatus. Lineage (NCBI taxonomy): Eukaryota > Metazoa > Chordata > Amphibia > Anura > Hylidae > Dendropsophus > Dendropsophus ebraccatus. Next base: position 85,896,470 of record NC_091456.1, on the reverse strand, counting down.
CAAACCCATAATATCTGAGCAGTCACTGCGCCAAACTCTACGCATATACAGCCACAGATGTGTGCAGAATGCCTATCCTGTGCCACACAAATTCTCAGACATGGCACAGGGGGGGGGGCACAGCATCCATATGTGTCAGATGATGAGTGATGGCACTGCACTGTGGTAAGAGGGGCTGGCAGCGTTCATGAGATACATATACATGCACACACAGCAGATCAGGACACAGAAGAGCACAGCCCCTACCTTGATCCTCTCCACACTGGCCTCCAGCTTCAGCTGCTCCACCATTCTCTGCATGTAGCCCAGGCTGGAGTTCGAAGACATGTCTACCCAGATGAGTTCTATCCTACTTCTCCACAGATACTTCTCTGATGCCAGGACAGGAAATGATCTCACAAGCAGCTAAACTAACAGTCACTAGCAGCCCTCCTCTCCTACCCATCCAGAGCACAGAAGCTGCTTCCAAACTAAGGATGGAAAAAGATTTGGATTAGAACGCCACCTAGTGGCAGTAATAGGTTAAAGATCTTCTTTTGATAATCACCTAGTACCACACACAGGGAACACAAGTATATAAAGCCTGAATATAAAATACTTTTTATTTTAATATAAAATAAACTTGTTTGCTTGTTTTTGTCTTTAGCAGAATCAAATGCCTCTTCCCCATCAGCAATTTGACACATTTGTAACTCCTCAGTGTCCTCACCTCCTGAGAGATATAACTAATTTCTTTGTTTGAATTACATTATTCTGAACTGTATAACTTCGATTTTTTTTTGGTCCACATAGCTGTTAATGACCTATGCATAGCACTGATCAGATAGATTGGTGCTCTGCTGGTAAAGCCTGCCTCAAGCCACTATGGCTATGACTGCCATAGTAACCAATTGGAACCCAGTGACTGTGTGATACATGTCAGTGTACCCTTTGCATGTCGTGATTGCTATTGATCATGGTGGTTGCAGACAGGTGTCTGCTGTAACATACAGCCATCACCCACCACATATGATGTCAGCTCAGCTACTGAGGTCGCTGTATATGCAACAGTGGCCGAGCTGTGGTACAAAGGCGTATCTACGGTGGGGTCAACTATGTCACAAAACTTAGAAAGTGCATTGCAATCGTATCCCACCACCAGGGGTGTAGCTGGGATTCATGGGGCCCCATAGCAAGAAACTGGACGGAGCCCCATGAATCCTGTACGTCCGTCTGTCCCCGTCCCCCTAACATGACCTGGCGCAGTCCCAAGGCACTGGCCAGTAGCTGGGAGAACGGTAGGTGTGTCCTCCCCATGCGCAATATTTATCAACATTTTCACCTGGAATAGGCCAAATGCAGAAAATCTATGCCAGCTTTGAGCTAGCTAAAAAATGCTTTCATCTGCTGCACAGCAGCCTCTGCTACACTGGATGTATCAAAAGGTGTGCGCCTCCTGTTAAAACCAGCGGCGCAAAACTAGGATTAACATTGATGAATGTGTCGCTAATTTTACAAGTCTTAAAAGGAACCTGTCGTCCTCCCCCACCCCCCGTGCCGGGGCAGAGCCTGGCCGACCCCCTGCTAGAGACCCTTATGCTTATCCCTGTGCACTTAGTCCCCCTCCTGGAGCCGCTCCCGCCGCCGAGATATCACCGTCGGAAGCCCGACATGCGCGCATCAGAGATGAGTCCGGCGCTCATAGAGAATGAAGACCCATACATCGGCATACACTGTGTCAGCAGCACTCTCTGATGTGGGCCAGTCAGAGCTAGTTAGTGGACTAGATGTGGCCCGTGGGTCCTACAATGCCCAGGTCTGTACTAGATGGTAGATAGCAAGTATACAAAGGGAGTGTATTGGTGAAGCAGTATAACTGATGTCCCTTGGGGTCCTATTATATGGGCATCATTGGCAGAATTGGGCAGCTATATCCCTGTGTAATGAAGACAACGATCAACTGAGGAGCGAATCATCAGCTGATTATCATCTTTCAATAAATTTTAAAGCTCCTTTGGTGTCCTGCCTGTTCCCACGCTCACTGTAGCCGCCACTGCCACTTCTGAAGTTGTCTGTCCAGTGACAGGCCGTTTAGCCAACAGCTAACAGCAAGAGCTGCAAGGACATCGAGCTGTTTAATATGCTTGGTAAGTGAGTGCTGATCTAACAAATTGGCGGTTGCATAAAAAAAAATCAAGCCATATAGTATGGCCTATAGACATACATTTATCGTTGTCTACAATAGAACACCACTCCAGAGAGGCCCTGTTCGCATATTGTGGTAATGCCCCTCACTGGTCTGCTTGTGTAAGTGGAGTATAAGATTTGTCCATGGGACTCTTATAGTTTTCCCTCAGCGTCCACCAGCGGTACATCCTAGAATCCCCCCCCCCCTTCCCTTCTCCCTACATCCCTTTGTTGTTACGTTTTCCCCATTCCTCTCTCCTCTGTCTACACCTCCCACCAACCATTGTCCTGTGTCTTTGTCTTGTTTATTGTTTTAAAGTGACTGGCATAACTCACCCTGACGGCCTACACCAGCCAGATGTTGATTACATGGGTCCAGACAGGGTTCCGGAAGTTAATCTTGCTATGTTAAACTAAGTCTTTTCTCTGCCCTGTGTTGCCAATGTGGCTGTTTTTCTGCCTTTACTGTAAAACAAAGCTCGGCTGAGCCTTTGTATACGAAGTCCAGTCTATATTTTCATTTGTTCTTCTTCATTGTACAAATTTGTAAAAATTAATAAAAAATTACAATTATAAAAAAAAAAGATTTGTCGCCAACATTTTTGTAATATTTGTCAGTGTTCATATCTGATGCAGTAAAATGAATTAGTTTAAGGCGATGTTACAGAAATGCTGCAGAAGTGGATACATCAGGAAGGAGACTTATACCTCAACCTTTTATATTTCCTTTTCATTTTTAATCCACATCTGGCTTTGGACAGAAAATGTGCACTTTTTTTAAAGTTTGCACCTTGTGCGCCATATGTGCAAAAGGGGGGCACGGCATTGCGTTTCCTGCCCGTGCGCAAAATGAATCGGAAAGGGGCAAAAACAGGCTAAAAATCTATGCCAGCTCTGAGCTGGTGTGCATATTGGAACCTGGTGCGCAGCAGCCTCCACTACACTGGATTTATCTAGCCAGGAAAATGTAAAATCAGGGGTGAGCAAAAAAATGTTCCCCTAAAAGAATCCAGTGTCTGCACAATTTCTGCATTCTAGATTTATTGCCGCTTTTGTGCAGGACGGAGTCATTATGTGGTCGACTACGCTTTTGAGTCCTGCACAAAAGCCGTGTACGTCCCGCAAATGAGCAGAACACAGTCACATAATGACTCCGTCCTGCCCATTAAAGTCAATGTGGCCGTCGGCCACACGTCCGCATCCTTTTTTCTGATTCCTGACGTGTAGCCCGACATGTGGAGAAAAACGAGATGTGAACATACCCTAACACTGTCAGGTGGAGTCAGAGTGCTGACAGATTCCCTGTTTATCTATAGCAGGTCATTTTATATTGAAGAAACGTTGCAGATTTGTGGCAGATAGTGTTGAACGGACCTGTCAAATTGTTCGGGTTCAGCAAAGTTCTCTGTACCCGAATGCTTGGTGGTTGATTCCCGTGGCTGCAGAAGTTGGATGCCGCCATAGGCTGTATCCGTGTTTTACAGGACTCCCTGGGGCTGCATCCAACTTCTCCAGGCATGGGGAGTCAAACGCTGAGGGTTAGGCAAGTGTGCTCATCACTAATAGCAACCAATCAGAGCTCATGTTTCATTTTAAGAGTACAGTTGTGAGTGGTTGCTATGGTAAATCAGAGTTTGGGTTTAAAATGTGGTGCATTATGGATGGGAAAACTGCATGTTGTCCATAGCAACCAATCACAAGGCAGCTTTCATTTTAACCGAGGAATATAAGAAATGAGAGCTGAGCTGGGACTGGTTGCTATGGCCGCAGTTTGTATAATGCTGGGAAGCTGTGCTGACTGTAGGCTCTGTACACACACAAGCTCTGTCCTGCCATAACACGACCATGAGTGGCAGCAATGCAGCCCCGGCCACCTGCTCCATGCAGAGAGCACACACAGGACGCGGCCCCTCCCGCCCTCAGCCGCGCTGTCACCTCTGTCCAGCTACAAGTCTGCTAATAAAGTTATTGTACATGAGCGGATGATCCGGCGGCTGCTCCTCCCCGGTGTCACGTTGCAGCTGGCGGCTGCTGACATGGCGGTCCCGGGGAAGGCGGAGGGGGAAGCGGCTGCGTGCGGTGTCCCTCTCCTCCTTCCCGGGTCCTCCATGTCTCCTCGCGTTGTCTTCCTGGTCTTGGCCGTGGCTTGTCTGGCCGGGTACACGAGCGCGCTCACCGAGGGGCTCTACTGCGGCCAGCAGGTGTGCTACGATGTCCTGGGGGTGAGCAGGGAGGCCAGCAAGGCGGACATCGCCCGGGCATACCGGCAGCTGGCCAGGAAGTATCACCCGGACCGGTACCGCACGCCGGAGGACAGAGAGACGGCGCACAAGAACTTCCTGCTGGTGGCCACGGCTTATGAGACCCTGAAGGTAACGGCGCTCCCCCATAGGACGGCATAGTGTCCCCCAGCATAGGACGGCATAGTGTCCCCCAGCATAGGACGGCATAGTGTCCCCCAGCATAGGACGGCATAGTGTCCCCCAGCATAGGACGGCATAGTGTCCCCCAGCATAGGACGGCATAGTGTCCCCCAGCATAGGACGGCATAGTGTCCCCCAGCATAGGACGGCATAGTGTCCCCCAGCATAGGACGGCATAGTGTCCCCCAGCATAGGACGGCATAGTGTCCCCCAGCATAGGACGGCATAGTGTCCCCCAGCATAGGACGGCATAGTGTCCCCCAGCATAGGACGGCATAGTGTCCCCCAGCATAGGACGGCATAGTGTCCCCCAGCATAGGACGGCATAGTGTCCCCCAGCATAGGACGGCATAGTGTCCCCCAGCATAGGACGGCATAGTGTCCCCCAGCATAGGACGGCATAGTGTCCCCCAGCATAGGACGGCATAGTGTCCCCCAGCATAGGACGGCATAGTGTCCCCCAGCATAGGACGGCATAGTGTCCCCCAGCATAGGACGGCATAGTGTCCCCCAGCATAGGACGGCATAGTGTCCCCCAGCATAGGACGGCATAGTGTCCCCCAGCATAGGACGGCATAGTGTCCCCCAGCATAGGACGGCATAGTGTCCCCCAGCATAGGACGGCATAGTGTCCCCCAGCATAGGACGGCATAGTGTCCCCCAGCATAGGACGGCATAGTGTCCCCCAGCATAGGACGGCATAGTGTCCCCCAGCATAGGACGGCATAGTGTCCCCCTTCCCCAGCATAGGACGACATAGTGCCCCCCCCAGCATATGATGACAGTGTCCCCTCCCCCAGCATAGGATGACATAATGTCCCCCCAGCATAGGATGGCATAGTGTCTCCCCCCCCCCCCCCCCCAGCATAGGATGGCATAGTGTCCCCCCAGCATAGGATGGCATAGTGCCCCCCCCCCCCAGCATAGGATGACATAGTGTCCCCCCAGCATAGGATGGCATAGTGCCCCCCCCCCAGCATAGGATGACATAGGTGTCAGTGTCCCTCCAGCCCCCCAGAGACTCAGTTGCTTCTCATTGTCCATAGACATTACACTTTCTGATGCTCCATTTCCCAAGCTGTGCTTTCCAGCTGTTGCAAAGCTAAATTTCTCCGGCTGTTAGGGCATGATGGAATTCATAGTTGTACAACAGCTGGAGAGCCACAAGTTGGGGAGCAGTGATGTCATCCATACTTCATGTGACCGGCTTGTGGACAGCTGCTGCTGCTGATATGGGGGCAGGACATAAGGGTATGTTCACATATGGCAAATACGCTGCAGATTTGTTTGCCGTGTGCCATATTTACTAGAGAACTCGAAATCTGGAGAATATCTTACATGTAAACATCCCGAAGGATATGTGTGTATATACTATGTGTGAACATACCCTACAGGTTGTCAGCCGCAGCCAGGTACTGACTAGGGGTATGCCAGGTTTGTAATTATCCTTATTTGCCTCTTATGGTTCTTTTCTCTTTGGTTCTGAAAACCAAGTGCCATCTGACAAATATATAACCCGCTGACTATCTATTAAGGGGTAGAAGGATTTCCCCTTTAAGTGTATTCCCTTTCCCTTGCACTGGTTAGGGCTGACTCATTGTAGGAGTTCAGGCTCCAGTGTGCTGGCTGCATCTTATTGGTTGCTGCCTGAACTTTGTTTGTGAGCGGCACACACAGAAGAGGAAACAGGCGCTCCAGCCAAAAATGTGCAGAACAGGTCTTATGTGTCTGTACTCCAGGAGTGCGCAGCCGATCAGTTACACTTATTCCAGACACCTGTGGGCGCTGTGACTCACGCATCTGGATTAGAAAGCCTTATGGTCTATTTAGTTCTGGAGATTAATTAGAGGTGAGTGAATTTACTGTGCAAATCACTCCTTTTTAAGCAGCGGTGGTTGAATTGTTTTGTCTACAAAAGGTCGTCCCATGTACCAAGTGCTGCCATTGAATTGTTGCACTTGAAAAGCAGATGTACATTTCTAGACAAAACAGATTGACTGCCGCTGCTTAAAATTCAGATATAACCATTTGGACTGTAAGTTTGCCCATCTCTAGTGAAAATGCTTTTCCTCTTCATCTCCTCCCCCTGCCCATGATGCGCTGCTGACTCTCATCATCCACTCCTCAGTATCGCCTCTTATGTTAATACGGCAGGTCCTACAGTATGCCGCACAGCCCCGCCTCCTGTTTACGTCCCGGCCGCCCTGTCATCACACCGGGATGTAGGACCTGCCGTATTAACATAAGAGGCGGCACTGAAGCGTGGATGATGAGAGTTAGCGGTGCGTATCACGGGCGGGGGGAGGAGGTGAAGAGGAACCGCACGTGCTGGGCCCGCCTCCTGTGCTTCATCCCGGCTTAATTGCATATCCGCTCAGCGTGGAAACTAACGGCAACTGGGCAGGGAAAAGAAAAATGCTCCACACCACAGTAGTCTACATGTCAGCAGCGACAGATTGGTATGTATATCGCAATAGTACAGGTCTGATGGTACACCCTCTTTAACAAAAAGGTCATAATATAATAATAATAATATACTATAATTCATTTTGTCACCTGCAAGGATGAAGAAACCCGGAAAGATTATGACTACATGCTGGATCACCCTGAGGAGTACTACAGGCACTACTATCATTACTACAGCAGGAGACTGGCCCCCAAAGTAGATGTGAGGATAGTCATCCTGGTTACAGTGTGTGTCATCTCAATCTTTCAGGTAAGTACTGATGGTACAATCATAACTTCTTTACTGTTACTCGTACCTGTCACAGTGGAGAAAACGTCCACAAGCTGATGCAGCAGACACCGGAAGTTCGGGTTACCATGGAAACATCCCATATGTTATCAAGTTCTTTGCAGGAGCCCTCTTGTACCTCAATAGTGACTGTGCACGGAACTTGATGACTTACTGAACTTATTCCTCATTCTCAAAGAGGTACTCTGGCTGAAGTCTTTTTCTTTTAAATCAACTGGTTTCAGTAAGTTATATAGATTTGTAATTTACTTCTATTTACAAAACTCAAGTCTTCCCTTACTTATCAATGGATTCCACCAAAACAGCCAGTGCCTGCAGTAAAGTTTAATTTAAACTTTATGAAATGCGGTATACAATGGAGTGCAGTAGTGTAGAAAGCACAGGCTGGAACTTGATGATATTAGGCAGTTTGTTGTCTTGGCTTTTTAGGAAAGTTTGGCTTGTGTTTGCTTGTTGGTTTTCATGTGATTGACCAGAATTTTCTTCAGTTTTACAGTTGGAGGAGCAGCTATAATGAAGCCATTAAATACTTAGCAACAGTGCCAAAATACCGAATTCAGGCCACTGAAATCGCAAAGCAGCAAGGGCTATTAAATCGTGGAAAGGAGAAGGGGAAGAACAAGAGATCAAAAGAAGAAATTAAGGAAGAAGATGAGGAGATAATAAGGGACATTATCAAGAACAAAATAGACATAAAGGGGGGCTATCAAAAGCCCCAAATCTATGACATCCTCCTGTTTCAAATCATCATATTTCCTTATTATTTCATCAAGTATATGAGTTGGTATGCCCGGTGGGTGTATACATTCAATATAAAGGGAGAGGAGTATGGAGAAACAGAAAAACTCTACCTCATCCGCAAATACATGAAAATGTCACAGTCTCAGTTTGACAGTTTAGAAGATGAACGGAAGAAAATGTTTCTTGAGGAGGAGCTGTGGATCCGAGAGAATTATGAAGTAAGCACACTATAACTGCTAGCACAGACCAGTGATTCACAGACCAGGGACTTACTGGCTATAATGTCACTATTTCATGTCTATAATGTCACTATTTCATGTCAGCACCTTGACACTTGATGTTTCTTTTCAGTGAAGCCAATTATTTAGCTTACACAATGAACCAGTAGGGCTAATAAAAAAAAATGGCCAGTATAAGTATTAGTATAGTGAATGAATAGATAAAGGAGTGTTAGGGATGCACTTAGCCTCTGCTGGTGGAACGACTCCTTCTTCTATACTACAGGCAAACAATATAATTCTTATGTTCAAATGATTAAAATTAGAGATGAGCAAATCGCAGATTTAAGCAAAGTGAAGTGCTTTGTCTGAGCTGCACTCCACTCATCATGCTACTGGGATGTCATCACTGCTCCGCTGGATCCAATCCTGGGAAACTTCTGTTGAAAATTTTTATTAAAGTATTGTATTGCCCCCCCCAAAAGTTATACAAATTACCAATATACACTTATTACTGGAAATGCTTATAAAGTGCTCCCCCCCCCCCCCCCCCCCGAACTTACTACTGCATCAAGGCTTCACTTCCTGGATAAAATGGTGATGTCACGACCCGACTCCCAGAGCTGTGCGGGCTGTGGCTGCTGGAGAGGATGATGGCAGGGGGATGCTCAGTGCCCTGTGTCCCGCAGTGTCCCCCTGCCATCATCCTCTCCAGCAGCCACAGCCAACACAGCTCTGGGAGTCGGGTTGTGACATCACCATGTTATCCAGGAAGTGAAGCCTTGATGCAGTAGTAAGTGCAGGAAAAAAAACACTTGATAAGCATTTCCTGTAATAAGTGTATATTGGGGATTGGTATAACTTTTGGGGGGAGCAATACAATACTTGTATACAGTGCCATAATCCAGCAGTTATCCACAGAATAGGGAAGAATTAGGGGATTGGTGGAGCCCCCCTCCCCCCTTCCAACAATCATGAGAACAGAGGTCAGTGGTCTACCAAGGGAATGGAGTGCACATGCCTGGCCACCATCTATGCTTTACATAGAAAGACCCTAATTACAAAATGTGACCATATCTTGTTATTTTCAACAGATGTACAAAAAAGAGCAGGAGGAAGAAATGAAGAAAAAGATGGCTTCAGACCCCCGATGGAAGAGATACAGAAGATGGATGAAGAATGAGGGGCCAGGAAGACTGACATTTGTAGATGATTGAGAGCAACCTCTTGCTTGGTCCTTGAGATATTATTTTCATAAAATAAAATTTTTAGAGTTTTTGTGTTTGCTGCACACAGCAGTGATCCAAATCTCAGATGAAACATTTGACATACATCTTGTCCTTTTCAATTTTGATACTCTTGGGCAAGTCCAGGGCGAATGTTCACTATGAGTACACTCTGTTTCTATTACTAGAATATCTGACCAGTTATGTATAGGTTGGCTAGCGGTAACATTTAGGGAGAGGTATGGAACAAAATATGGGGACAACCCAAAACCCTGATGGCAGCAGGTCTTGTTGCTGCCATCCTACTGCCAGTAAATCTGTGTGGCTTTGCCTTACTGACCTTCATATGTAATAAGCCCATATACCCATAACCGCCAAATGATATGTCCTGGTGCTCCATCTTGAAGAGCTGTTGTCATAAACTAGCACCCTGGCTAAAGGAGTAAGCCAAATATGAGTACTGCATATTGGTACATTTTAACTCATTGTAATAAAATAAAGAACTACTTTTAATGACTACTTCAATAATGTTCCCATGCCTTGCAGAAAAATACCATCATGCTGGAATATATAGCATGGTGATCAGTGGCGTTGTAAAGGGCACTGTTACAGTCTTTTGTACTTCAGTAAGCCATGTCACATTTGGTAAAGTCGCCAAACTGGGATATACTGAAATGCTATAGAAAAAGGCTAAATCAAGACGTTATAAATGTAGTCTGTTTTTTTAGTTCTGCCGCAGTTTTTTAACCAATGCCAAAAGTGGATTCAGAAGGCATGGGAAATATAAAGGATGACTTACTATTTTAATACTAATTATATATTTTACCTGATGGAATTACTTCTGGCTTTGCCTTAAACTGCATCAAAACTTGCAGTGGTGTTTATAAAGAAAAAAAAGAAAACTGTACATGAAACCACATAGTAAGCAGGCCCAGTCTTTTGTAGGATGTCCCCAAAGACTTAAATGTATGTTTGTTTTTTAAGACATCTAGGGGGGCTTAATCTTCAAAGCACAATAAACTATAAATCCTTTGTCGAAACAATAGGTGAATTTTGTTAATGGCATTGGGGCGATTCACATTGATGAAAATATGTTAAAAAGTACTTTACTATTGTATCAGAAATGTGGCCATCCCTGTTGAGGCGGGTCATTGCTGTAGCCCTCACCCCCGTTCCAGCTGCCTGCAGGCTCCTGCAGAATGTCTCCTTATGTATATTCATAGCAGCTGTCTGTAGTAAGCAGCGCCAGAGAGTGACATCACTACAGAGGGCCACTATGAATATTCATGAGGCGTTCTGCAGGAGCAATGCCCTGAGGGCTACAGAACTGCCCCTTTGCATTTAGATGCTTAACTTACATATGAAGAAAAATATAGTTAAAAATAATGGAGCAGTGGGCCTTCTAAATAAAGGTATAGCCACACGTCTCATCATTGACCCTATCAGAATCTAGCAGCAGGTTAGATGCGTGAGGAAACAACATGAAAGGTACACTTTCAATTGGTGTAATAGTCCATAAACTTGTAAAGTGTTTCCTGCATTGGAAGAATACACACAAATACGATGGTCACCTGCTGAGTATCCTCTACTCCTTCCAATACTATTCCACTATACTCATTCCATATGCCTCCAAACCCAGATTTTCAGATTTTATGTGGAACTATTAGGGGCCATTCACATGCACAGACAGTATTCTGCGCACCAGACCTCAGAACTCCCGGTATCATCATTCATTTTATGATGCTGGAAGCTCCAAAACTGTTTAAATCTTCAGTAGGATGAATTTTTAAACAGTCTCAGAGCTCCTGGCATTATAATGAATGCTGATGCCAGGAGCTCCGGCCCACAGAATGCTGTCCACGCACAGACAGTATTTTGTGGATGTGTGAATGGACCCTAACAACCCTAGAATCTCCAAGAAACTAATGGTTTACTACAAAAGAGTAGGTGGCCTCTCTGTTCCACATCTGCTTCATTATTATAGTGCTGCCCAAAAAGGACAAATAACTGATTAATTTCCCTGATGCAGGCCCCAGGTTCCAAACACCCTACCTACCCTATTGTGGACCTCTGGTACTCTGGAGGAAGAAAAATGTTTTCTTAAATCAACAGATGTCAGAAAGTTATATCAATTTGTAAATTACTTTTATTTAAGAATCCCAAGACCTTCAGGAGCAGCTGCTTTATGACCTTCAGTAGGAAGTGGTGTGTTTTTCCAGTTTGAATCAGTGCTCTCTGCTGCCACATTGTCTGTTACAGGAACTGTCCAGAGCAGCAGCAAATCCCCATAAAAAACTCCTGCTCTGGACAGTTCCTGTCACGGACAGAGGAGGCAGCAAAGAGCACTGTATCAGACTGGAAAGAAAACTCTCAATTTCTCCCAGGCCATCAAATACTGAATTTTCACTGGTGGAATGCTAAAGACCTTAAAACACTAGTTACATTTTTCTCCTCACAACTCTCGGACATGATGAGTTCATTGAAAAATATGTTCCTCCCACATTAGAACTATAGCAGCTTCTCCACTTTATTGCCTCTTTTCTATCCCTACATGCACCTTCTTTGAACTGATCTGTCGCAATGCTCCCTTCCAGCCAGGTGCAATCTCATACCTATATTGTATGTTTAACTCTCCCCGCCAGGACACAAAACTGAAATTTAAGAAACACTGGGAACATGACCTGCGATTAACTATGTCTCTCCAGCACTGGCACCATTGTTGCATCTCCAAAGGTAGCCATCAGGTGACCTAGCTGAGGCTTTACTGATCAACAACAAACTTCCCCAATTTGTTTGCATGGTGGCAAAAATACACATTCATTCTTCAATGATTCCCATTGCACTCAATAGTAAAAACGGCTGTCTGTTTACACAATGTATAGAACAGTGGCCATCAAATTATTGTTCGTGATGTTATTTGCGGACGTTATTTTTAGTTCTTCAAACAATGATTTATTTTCTGGCCGTCATTCAACCTTTTTTCAACCTAATTCAATGTAACTTTTTAAGAGCCACACCCAAAAGGGTGTTAAAAAACGGCCAGGATTAAAGCTGAACCTGAGTACATACCAACGTATGCTAAACAACGGCTGTCATTTTGCATTTAAAATAATAGCTGTAGAAAAACCATTACGGCGCAGATCCCGGCCCGGGACAGATGCAGGGATCGCTCCTCCGCGATCACGTTGCGGGGGAGGGCGATCCTCCCACTAGACCACTGGGGACCAGGAAAAGAAGCTTTTTAAATGCAGCTGTTAACTTTGACAACTGCATTTAAAAAGCTAATTAGCGGGCATGGTCCGATCGCAGTGCCCGCCGTAGCCGCGGTTTAGAGCGGGGTCACCGTGCGGCCCCCCCTTTGAACGCCCTTAACGATGCAAGGCCCTTGGTCGTTAAGGGGTTAATGGTGCATTCACATGTACAGGATCTGCAGCAGTTTTGATGGCGTAGAGGTGATCTGCTGCAGATCCTGTACATGTGAAAGGACCCTCAGGGTGCCTTCACACGTACCGTATCGCTGCATTTTTATTGCTGCGTTTTTTACATGCGCATTTTGATTTTCAGATGATTTTCATGTAATATCGCACCAAAAACGCAGCGTTAAAAACGCAGCGATACGGTACGTGTGAAGCTACCCTAAAGGAGAAATCTTGTAAAACTAAAAAATGACAGGCAGGCAGGGGGTGCGGGATAATAATAAAGAAACTATACTCACCAGACCCCGTGCCCCTGTGCAGTTCTCTCTCCCACAGCCTCTGGAAGTCATTTTCAGTCATTTTTGACCGGGTTCTGTGTATGTTACGGCCCCCAGCTCATTTAGCTGCAATGTCACATACTTGGCTAATGGATTGTCTGCTTAGCCAGTCAATGACTGCAGCGGTGTCCATCCCCAGTCAGTGATTGGATGAGCAGGCGATCCATCAGCCGAGTACGTAACATTGCAGCTGGAGAAGCTGCAGGAGGCCGGTGGCTATTGGATAGCATTAAAGAAGAGCTACCCTATAGACAGGGGTGGAGCTGTTTCTGGGAGAAGGCTATGGGTCCATTTACACAGAAAAATTATCTGCCAAAGATTTGAAGCCAAAGCCAGGAACAGACTATAAACAGAGATCAGGTCATAAAGGAAAGCCTGAGATTTCTTCTCTTTTCAAATCCATTCCTGGCTTTGGCTTCAAATCTTTGGCAGATAATCTGTCAGATATTCTTTCTGTGTAAATGGACCCTATGTTCACACAATGTAAATATCTGTTGCGTTTTTTAACATGCATTTTGATTGGTGAACTTGTTGAGAGACTTGGGAGTTCAACAACCAAATGGCATCATAAATATCCAGGTAGGGATCCCCTCCTTCTCCATTTATTTCAACAGCTTTATTAACCCCTTAGCGACCCATGACGTATCTGATACGTCATGGTGCCGCTCGGGGTGTTCAGAGCGGGGTCCCGCCGGGACCCCGCTCTGAACGGCGCTGATCCCGGCTGACATGCGCAACCGGGCAGTGCCTCTATTAGCCGGCGCGGGTCCCGTTGCCGCGCCGGCTAATTAAGCCTCTAAGTGCAGCTGTCAAACCTGACAGCTGCATTTAGAGGCACTGCGCCGCACGTCCCTGGTGTCTAGTGGGACGGATCTCCCCCCCGCGATCGCATCCGTGATCCGTTCTTCTGCCCGTGCCGGGCCTCAGCGTCGGAATAACGCTGATCCTGGCTCTGCAATAGATTGCTATGGCCTGCAGCAGGCCATAGTAATCTATGACCGATCTAATCGATCTTTGCTGTGTATATACACAGCATTGATCTCTATGAGAGATCAGTGCTGTCTATATACAAGTCCCCCAGGGGGACTTCTAGTTACAGTAAAAAAAAAAGTAAAAAAGTGTTTTTATTAATAAAAAATCCCCTCCCCTAATAAAAGTCCAAATCACCCCCCTTTTCCCATTTTATAAATATAAATTAATAAATAAATAAATAAACATATTTAGTATCGCCGCGCGCGTAATCGCCCGAACTATTAATTAATCACATTCCTGATCTCGCACGGTAAACGGCGTCAGCGCAAAAAAATTCCAAAGTGCAAAATTGCGCATTTTTGGTTGCATCAAATCCAGAAAAAATTTAATAAAAAACGATCAAAAAGTCGTATATGCGCAATCAAGGTACCGATAGAAAGAACACATCATGGCGCAAAAAATGACACCTGACACAGCCCCATAGACCAAAGGATAAAAGCGCTATAAGCCTGGGAATGGAGCGATTTTAAGGAACGTATATTTGTTAACAATGGTTTGAATTTTTTACAGGCCATCAGATACAATATAAGTTATACATGTTATATATCATAGTAATCGTAACGACTTGAGGAACATGCATAACAAGTCAGTTTTACCATAGGACGGACGGCGTAAATGCAAAACTCTCCGAAATCAAAACAAATTCGTTTTTTTTTCAATTTGACAGCGCAAATGATTTTTTTCCGGTTTCGCAGCATATGTTATGGAAAAATAATGCCTGTCATTACAAAGTACAATTGGTTTCGCAAAAAATAAGCGCTCATATACGTCTCTAGGTGAAAAAATGCAAGCGCTATGCACTTTTAAACTTAAAATGGAATAAGCAAAAGCGCAAAAACGAAAATAGGCTTTGACCTTAAGGAGTTAATAATACTCTTTGGCCGTCCTTTCAACATACAATTACATGAGATTGTCAGCAGTCTCCTTCATGTTATCCAATCTGCTGTATATAATCGTATACCAGAGGATTCTAAAGTGAGTGACAGGAAATGCTGGGAATTGTAGTGTATAGAAATGTTGGGAGGTATGGAGGAAGAGCTGACTGCAAAGCATTAGGGGGGAGCTTGATGTCATGTGTTTTCAGTCATCATCATCTTTACAGCAATGGAGCAGCTTTATCAACCTGCCAGAGACAAACCACGGTCAGATTCGCTTATAGCAACCAATCACAGCTCACCTTTCATATGTTAACAAGCTCTTATAAAATTAAAGCTGAGCTTTGATTGGTTGCTATGGGCACGTTATGCTACGTTTACACGGAACAATTATAATTACACGAATTACACGAATTTAATCGATAATCGTACATGTAAACGCGGCGAACGATCGATAAATCGTTCATTTTGATCTTTTAACATGCTCTTAAATCATCGTTCGCAAAAAAAATTCACCGATCGTTCCGTGTAAACAGTCGTTCACTGATTTTACCTATGTGCGAGATAGGCTTAAGCGATCGCAAAACGAATTTTCTGTATGATATATCGTTCAATCTAAACGCTGATCGTTATGAAAAAAAAAATCGTTACTTCGAAATCGTTAATTGTACAATCGGGCCAATTATCGCTCCGTGTAAACTTAGCATAAGGGTGTGTTTACACAGGCAGATTTATCTGACAGATTTTGGAAGCCAAAACCAGGAATGGATTTAAAAATAGGAGAAATCTCAGTCTTTCCTTTATGACGTGTTCCCTGTTTATGGTCTGTTCCTGGCTTTGGCTTAAAAAATCTGTCAGATAAATCTGCCTGTGTAAACGCACCATTAGACTGTCTAATTTGCGCATGTCAACCAATCACAGTTGAGCTTTTATTTTACCAGAGTAATTTGAGAAATGAAATCTGAGCTGTGATTGGTTGCTATGGGCCACATCAAACCATATTATTTAGTCTTTTTAGTGTGGCCTAACCATTAGCTGTTTGTTTGGCCACAAGTGTGTTTAGTGACCTCTGCAGTAAAGCACATTGTCAGTCATTAAGGGGTTAATACTTCAGATATGTTTGCCTGCAGTAACCATGGCAACCGTGCACTGTGATGACAAGCGCTTATGTCATAAAGAAGGTTCCATAAAGCAATGCACCGCGCCCTGATCAGTGCCATCTTGGATGCGCCAGAGGACCTTGAGCTTGACTACCGCCCCCTACCCTTGATGTAATTTGGAGGTTCTAGCAGGGGAAAAGGGGTGGTCTGCTTTAGACTTTCCCTTCATCAGGTCTCCACCTTCCTGAGAAGTGGACCTGGATCTGTGAGAGAAGAGATACATCCGCCTAGCCATCCATAAGGTGACAGATATTGCAGGCAAATCTCTCTCACATCCAGTTTACTATATTTATAGTATGGTATTACCCTCTAAGCCCAAGGGAGGGGCAGCTCTCCAGCCATGGCTCCCTCAAGGTTTCCCCCACAGGGGGTTTTCCTCGCCTGAGTGCTGGAGAGTGACTCTTCGTGAGTCGGGGGTCTGCCATTTTCGGTGACATGTAATTTTAAATAAAATTTGGACCCTTTGACACCTGATTACAATGTGTTGTGTCTTTATTTCGCGTTCTTTGGTTTCACTTATTATGTGTGTGAGTTGGGGGTCTATCACATATTGCAGAGTCAGAAAGCTGGAGGTCTGCCTGCTACTCAGATTTATCACCTGCACAATAAGCACAAGTAGGATGGTGGATAGTAGAACTCCTGCATGTACTGTATGTGCGTATCCCTGGATTAAAGGGGCACCCAAATGTTGAAGAAAAAACATGCATCGCAAGGTTTATACCTACATCTGCAAAGTTTGTCAAAAGTTTTTTTTCAAGTGACAGGGTCACAGCAATAATAGCAACATGGACACCACCATGAATATACATCATATATATGTTGCAGGGAAATTATAAAATCAGGGATTTCATCAAATCCCTAAGGATGTGATGTACGTATCGTGCATGTGTGTGTACTATGTATGCATATAGGTAATGTGCATGTCTTTATATGTGTATGATGCGTGGATATATTGTGCATATTTGTATGTAATATGTATGTACACGTTATATGCACTAATTTGTAACTCCCCCTCCCATTCCTAAACCTGCGGGGGACTCAGCGTCCAAGTGTCAGTTAAACAGGGAAAACTCTCTTTTATCTTTGTACCAGAGAATAAAAGCATTGTCTATGCTATGGAAGCACAGACAAATATATTTAAGGTACCATGGGGGAGATTTATCAATCATGGTGTAAAGTAGAATTGTCTCAGTTGCCCCTAGCAACCAATCACATTCCACTTTTCATTCCTCACAGATTCTTTGGAAGATGAAAGGTGGAATCTGATTGGTTGCTAGGGGCAACTGAGACAATTCTACTTTACACCATGTTTGATAAATCTCCCCTCATGTGTTTCTTGACGTAACAGCATCTAACAGTGTCAGCAGTTAGGAACATGAATTACAGCTGACAGATTCCCTAAAGGTGCCTTCACACGTAACGGATCCGCAGCGAGATCCGCTGGGGATCCATGCCCTGTACACTCTATAGGCAGACAAACTCGCAGCGGGATGGATGTCCCGCTGTGAGTATGTTAACCTCCCAACGCTGGAGTGTCGGGGGTTCCCGGCACGTCCCGCTTGGCCAATCAGTGCGCTGCCCCACCGGGACGTGAAGACACCGGGAGCCCCAAAGCAAGCCGGAGTGGGAAGCAGGTGAAGTATACGCTCTGGTGGCTGGGGGTTCGCGGGGCGGGCTGCTGACATACTCAAAGCGGGATGTCCATTCTGCTGCAAGTTTGTCTGCCCATAGAGTGTACAGGCAGGGATCTGTAGCGGATCCCGCTGCGAATTTGCAGCGTGAAATCTGCTGAAGATCCGTTACGTGTGAAGGCACCCTAAAGCAGAAGTCTTATGAAACTAACAAATGACAGGCAGGGGGGTGCGTGAAGATAATAAAGAAAGTATACTTACCAGTCCCTGTGCCCCGTAGCACTGCTTTGGGGTCTCACACCTGCCAGAAGTCATTTTCGCCCAGGTTCAGTCTCAGCCCTGGCTCCTCCAGCTGCAATGTCACGGAGTGGCTGATGGATTGCCCTCTTAGCCAGTCAGTGACTGCAGCGGTGTCCCGTCCTAAGTCACTCAATGGCTGAGTGGGTGATCCATCGTCCGAGTATGTGACGTTGCAGCTAGAGGAGCTGCAGGAGGCCGGTGTCTATCCAGAAAGCGCTACAAGGGCCTGGGGACAGGTAAGTATACTTACCCTCCTGCCTGCCTGAGATTTGTTAGTTTCATGACGCTTCTACTTTCAAGAAAATAAAGTGGCACACTATGCTGTTTGCATAGAGTAACTGAGTTACTAGCAGTGAGCAGCATCGCTGGTCACATACACAGCTCTGTGCAAAGTCGCTATAATAATGTGAAAGTTTAGACGCTGGTTATATCTGGTATATATTAGGTGGGCCCCTAGAATTAAATTCCCTGGTGGGCCCAAGGTACCCCAGTCCGACATTGCTGTATACTTTCATAGAAAGCGCATGGGACCACACCGGTTACATCTGGATGGTTAATGTATATGGGGAAAGTGAATGAAGTCACTAGCTGTTTGGGTCACCAAACTCAGTGGTGTCGCTGCCAGGTCATTGCGGTATATATACGGTGTATATGTCAGCAACCATTCTTTTGATAGGCTGCCAGTGGAAGCCTCCCACATACTGGGAAATGCCCCGTCACCTTACTGCAGCGCACTGTACGACTGGCAGGTATATGAGTATACATATATATATATATATATACACACACACATATATATATATATATATATATATATATATATATATATAAATAATCTATATCCATTCTTCATGCTGTAATCCCTAGCTCAGCCCTGCAGGAGCCGCCCTGGTATACGGGGAGGGAGCTGACAGGATGGCTCAGCTGTTGCTGTCTATATATAACTTATACGTCAGGCATGTCAGGAGGCAGCACCGCACACCACCTGCAGGGAGCGCTATCCTCACTGCTGGCCGCAGTACGGGGCTTCTCCCCTATGCCAGGCGGCCTCCTGGGCAGCCCCAGCACGGGCATATAACCGAGCAGGGCTGCTGCCAGGCGTTCCCGTGCCATGCCTACTGTGTACAGGAACTAGAGCAGTGCCCGCCCCCGGCCCGCCCTCCACTAGCACTACCGGTGAACATGGCCGCTGCTGTGCCTTCAGCTGCTGCCCAGGATGAGCTCAGTAAGTTAGCTGGTGTGTTCATGTGGTGAGGGGCGCAGCGGGCGGAGGGGGCACCGGCGGCTCGGGGTGCTGGTGACAGATCCCGGTACAGTCATGTATATACATAGGTGGTGTGGGGACAGGGTGAGCCCAGGGCATCCCTCTGTGTATAGGCGAGGAGGAGGGGGCATGGCCCTGCTGGCACTGCTGGGCTGGACTGGCCCTGGGCATGTGCCGGGCAGCGGGGCTGCTGGGGGCAGACAATGGGGAGAAGGCCCGTGCCCTGCCATGGCTCCCAGGCCTCCCTGCAGGACTGCACAGTCATAGGGAAGAAGTGAAAGTGAAATGTGGAGCCCTGGCCATCACATGTCCCATCCCTGAGCTGCCACACATGCCAGGTGCTGGGGGGGGGGGGGGGTGCTGCTACTGCTGGAGAGGTGCCCACACACTGCAGGCCCATCACTGATCAGGGGGCATCTGTAACCAGAGAACTACCCATCTACATCAGTGCCACTGAGGAGGGGTGAGCCTGCACCTGCTGATGTGCTAAAGGGGGGGGGGGTTGCTGCTGCTCGAGAGGTGCCCACACACTGCAGGCCCATCACTGATCTGGGGGCATCAGTAACCAGAGAACTACCCATCTACATCAGTGCCACCGAGGAGGGGTGAGCCTGCACCTGCTGATGTGATAAGAGGGGGGGGGGGTGCTGCTGCTGGAGAGGTGCCCACACATTGCAGGCCCATCGCTGATCTGGGGGCATCAGTAACCAGAGAACTACCCATCTACATCAGTGCCACCGAGGAGGGGTGAGCCTGCACCTGCTGATGTGCTAAAGGGGGGGGGGGTTGCTGCTGCTCGAGAGGTGCCCACACACTGCAGGCCCATCACTGATCTGGGGGCATCAGTAACCAGAGAACTACCCATCTACATCAGTGCCACCGAGGAGGGGTGAGCCTGCACCTGCTGATGTGCTAAAGAGGGGGGGGGGTTGCTGCTGCTGGAGAGGTGCCCACACATTGCAGGCCCATCACTGATCTGGGGGCATCAGTAACCAGAGAACTACCCATCTACATCAGTGCCACCGAGGAGGGGTGAGCCTGCACCTGCTGATGTGCTAAGGGGGGGGGGGGTGCTGCTGCTCGAGAGGTGCCCACACACTGCAGGCCCATCACTAATCAGGGCGAATCTGTAACCAGAGAACTACCCATCTACATCAGTGCCACTGAGGAGGGGGCGTGTGACTCTAGTGTTATGTCTGACAGGTGTCCTAGATGTCGTCTGTGGAAGAATATTGGACTATAAAATCTGGTAGTAATGTAATAATACCCTATGATTTCCATTGTTTTGCCTAGAAGAACATAAGTGCTATGCTTCCAGCAAAACCTTACAGGACTGCTGATTGTGGACACTAGTGACTGTGCACACAACCATATTAGTGCCACTGGGTTTTCTGTGTACGAACAGTCATAGTCCTCGCCAGTCGGTGTCCTTGCCAATGTTCCTGTCCTGTTTACAGCACCTTTTTATTTTTTCCTTCTTGAGACTAGAATAAGGGAGCCAGGGATGCCTATCCTGTCTACTTCTATTTTTATTTATTTATTAATGGATATATCCAGACTGAACAGAAAGGAACCTTCATCATTTTTGTGTTTTGTTGTACCCCCCCCCCCCCAGTACATTTTACCAAGATGCTGAAACATCATGTAAACCTGACCGCTAATTCCCCCAGATTGGCGGGGGCATACTTGTTAGATCATCATAGAATTAGGCTGCTTTCACATCTTCCGTAATGTGCCTGTGATTGCGGACCCGCAGTTATGGACAGTACTGTGGCCCTCTTCCCATGTTCTCTATTGAATAGGTCCTTGTTTTGCGGATACCCTTTGGAGGCACTTCTGTAGGCTGCCTGCAGCTACAGACTGCCTACAAAACATATAAATGTAGCCTTAAAGTGACTGTACCACCAGGCCCAGGCTGAAGCACTGGAGGCGGGCCGACCCACCCTTAGTGGGAGGAAACCCTAGCCCCTCTATGATAGGGTTACATTGATTCTAATGGAGTCACCTAATGGAGGGGCTGGGGTTTCTTGCCACTGGGGGTGGGTCGGCCCGCCTCCAGTGCTTCAGCCTGGGCCTGGTGGTACAGTCACTTTAAACTGCTGAATGGACACTAAAATGTGCCAGCATTACATCCACCTGAAGATAACTTAAGGCCACATTCACACATCCGTAGTCCTATCCATAACTGCAGACCCATGGCTACTGACAGGACTGTGGATGTGCACCTGCAGCCATCTGCAACCTGTCTGAAAGGGCACAGACCCTTTCATTCAAAATATGGGATGCCTTATCCCTTAACACATCCATGACACATACAGATGTGTGTATGGGCCCATAGGAATGAGTGGGTCCACTGTGGACAGATGAATGAATGCAGGCCTGATGACCTTAATTGAAAGCATCATAGATCAATTCAAGCATTCAGTTTTCCTCCACGTTCACAGTCTATGGACTGCGTCTGTATATTACTACAGTGGTAGTCCGGCCTAAATTACAAAGCTAAAGTTCTGCTGGTGCTTCTGGGGACAAATTAGTGGTATATACATACCTGTCCCACAGCTGCCAGTTCTTGAGCCTCCCGCTGTCCTCCATTGTCTCTTTTTCAGACACCTTCCGCTGACGTGCTGTTCCCCCAGGAAATGGCCATTCAGCATAGACAGTATAGTCTGGACAGCACTTTATCCAGTGTATTCTCATAAGTCCTATCTCAGAAATGCATTTGGAAAGTGACTTCTGGTCCTTACAACATTAGCTGTTGGACATAGACCATCAAGTGGGTGAGCAATGGGATCAGAACAGCATCATAGCAAGGAAAGTAAGCTGCCTGGTGAGAGGAACATCAGCAAAGCTGTTTAACCAACACATTTTACTACACAGCAATAGAAACAACACCAAAATAATTGCCTGATCAGGAGAATGAGAAGGGCACTTTTTTGCTGGGACCGGGGAGGAGGTTGCCGAGAGAAAAGACGTCCACTCGCCTCCCCGATTCCAGCGGCGGGTCCCGCATCGCGGCGCTCCGGTGGCCTGTTCCCGGCCGCATCCGGGTGTCTGACGCGGGCCCGAGACGTGACGTCTCAGGTCCGCTCAGCCACTCAGTGAAGGAGGCGGAATCCTTTGAGTGAGTGGATGTCGTTTCCCTCAGCCACCTCCTCCCCGGTCCCAGCAAAAAAGTGTCTTCCCCCCCCCCCCCCGCTGGAGTACCCCTTTAAAACATATCTGTCAACCCCTTCCCCCAACCCACACAAAGCTTCTGCAACTGTTGTGTAGGTTTTAATAGACACCATGAAAATAAACCTTACAACAGTGTTTTAATAGCTTAATTTAGATTTAAAAATAACTCCCTTTTATTATGGTGTTGACAGTGTGAAAGAGATGGGGTCCAGGTTTCCTGTGCCTTAGGCCTGCTACGCCTCACTACTCTTTTCTGTCCCTCTCAATTGTAGTAAAGTCCATGGCCTGGGTTACATCACACGGCCCTGTCCGTATCCTGCATTCACAGCCTAGTGAAGGCTCGGAAGCTGATAGTAATGGATTTGCTTTAATACTTATTTTTTTTATTATTGTTTTTTTTTAACATTCCCACTGCCAGTTCTGCGACCAAAGGGCACAACATATACAAAAGTACTGGGCCCTCATATGATGCTTGCTGTTCAGTATGTTTATTTGCAATTCATCAATTACATTTTGGTCAAAATGACCTTCATCAAACAATCAGATTGCTGTAGAAGAATAGAAAGCAATGACCTATAAGACTTGTAGTGTTACTGTCTATAGTGGGTACTGTTTTGTAAGTGAAACCCCATGACGTTTGATCAGACATGTTCAATGGCAATCTCTTTTTCTTTTTACTGAAGTGGAGTTTGTTTTCTTTACAGATCAGCTTGAACGTGTGTTTTTACGCCTTGGCCATGCAGAGACAGATGAGCAACTACAGAGCATCATTTCTAAGTTCTTGCCTCCTGTTCTTCTCAAGCTGTCTAGTGCGCAAGAAGGAGTACGCAAGAAGGTACGTTTTTGCAGAAGACAAGTTGTACTTGGCTTCTTACTAGATTCTAACATTAGTGCTAAGCATTAAGCTGATGCTACATTTTGGTTATGCAGCCACAATTAAAGTGCTACCGTCATTAAAAAAAAGTTTTGGTCTTGCCAGTCGAGTTCTGGGTGTTCAGACTCTCATCGATCACTAGATAGATGGGAGGAATAGGCAGCCAAGTGCTTCTCACCTGGCTACTGTGCTCCTCCCGTCTCATTGCACTAGTCAGGTTCTTAGTCTATAGAGACTGTCTCCTTCAAGGAGCACTTTTGTCTCTGATTTATGTATCAGTCATGGGGGTCTGAATACCCAGTTAATGTTTACAGGTGAATGGATTGCTTGTGCTGGTATGTCCATATGTCCAAGGGACCTGTTGGAAGACTTGGTTGTTAGCTGCGGGTATGAAGGAAGCTACAAGCAAGCTGCATGCCGTCATTAATAACCTATTTGAAATGCGTTACCCTTGGCATAATTAAATCAAACTTTCTGTTTCTTCATTTTTGTAGGTTATGGAGTTACTTGTTCACTTGAACAAAAGGATAAAGAGTCGGTCCAAAATACAGTTGCCTGTTGAGACTCTTTTAGTCCAGTACCAAGACCCAGCGGCTGTCTCTTTTGTTACGGTGTGTACTTTACTATATTTGTTTTTGTTGTATGGACAACTCAGACAACTTATGTGTATAAAAGTTTTGTTGATTTTTGGTGACTGGTACATTGGTAACCTTTTGGGGACCACTGTTTCATCCACTACATTGTAGCTCTAAAACAGTATGACAACACTTGGCCCCCTGGCTGTTCACTTTCTTGCCAGTGCTGACATGGCAGCTGCAACTTTGGAAGGAATGTGCACTGTTTTGGCCAGGGCGTGGAAGTATAGAGCCACAAAGAAAGGATTGTGAAGTTTTAGAGACCCAGATGATTCCTTTAAGGATGATGCCTTCATGCACAATTCAAAAATAGCAATTTGGAAACCTTTTATTCATTGTCATGAAGAGGAATTAGTGGTATTAATCATTGATTTTAAGAAAGGTAAATTATATTATATGTTTAAAGGCCAATAAATCATTTGTTTCCACATATTTGCTTTTAGAACTTTACAATCATCTACATAAAAATGGGATACCCCCGTCTGCCACTGGAGAAGCAGTGTGAACTAGCACCTAGTCTCCTAACTGCTATGGAGGGCAAACCGCAGCCTCAGCAAGACAGGTGAGCTACATTCAGGCTGCTGGTGGGACTTGTCTTGGATTGTGCAACATATCACAGAACGACTGCAATAGGGTATGGATATAGAGGCTGCCAGTCACTCACCTCCCCGGTTCCAGCGCCGGGTCCAGGATCGCCCTGCCTCGTCCTCCTGTCCTGCTGCCGCTTCCTGGTCTGAGCTGCGGCTTGAGACGTAACGTCTCAAGGCAGTTCAGCCATTCAGCAGTCGTAGCGGAGTCCCGCTTCGGCCGCTGAATGGCTGAGCTGCCTTGAGACAACATGTCTCAAGCCGCAGATCAAACCAGGAAGTGGCAGTGGGACGATAGAAAGGGGCATCGCGTTCCGTGACCCGGCGCTGGAAGCGGGGAGGTAAGTGACCGTCGGCTTCTATATCCACCCCCTCTCCGGCCATACACGAAAAATAACCCTGGCCCAGAGAACCTCTTTAAAGTACATTACAGGTAATGTGTTTAGCTGCCATACACTGTACACCATTATTTAGAATTTAGGGTGTTATGTTTTGGGTGATTATGCAGTTCTTTTTGTTTGTTTTTAATTTTAATTGATGTCATCCTCGTTCCAGCTTAATGCATCTCCTGATACCAGCCCTTTATCATGTGAAGTATTCAAGTGAATCCTCCAAATCCACAACAATATTTAACCTAGCTGAAAAACCAAAGACTGTTCAGCTGCTTTTGGACTTCATGTTGGATGTTCTCCTGATGCCTTATGGGTAAATATATTTCCATTACCCTACTTAGTTTTGTTAGTTTTGAAAGTGACAACGTACTTGTATCAAATCACTTTATTTTAATTCATCAGACGGACAAGATGCCTATGCTGCCTACCCCCTAAAAAACACACATACACTAGGGATGGTCCGAACCCTCCGAAGTTCGGGTTCGTATAAACCCGAATGCTCGGCATCAGATTACCGCTGTCCGCCCGCTCCGTGCCGCGGGCGGATACAGCGGGAGGATTGCCTGGAAAACTGCGATACAGCCTATGGTTATGGCTGTATCCAAGTTTTCCAGGCGGTCCTCCCGCTGGATCCGCCCACTGCACGGAGAGGGCAGACAGCAGGAATCATTACCGAGAGTTCGGGTTTGTACGAACCCGAACCAAACTCTGTTCGGACCATCCCTAACATACACCTAAGAAAACAGATGGAGAGATCACAGCTCTCAGCAAAGATGGTAGTACATTCATTATACTATTGTATGTACTGCCATCATTTTGTTTTCTTGGCCTGACAATTTTGGAAGTTCAGAACCAATTTCTACTTTTCCATAAAATTCTGATCTCAAGATACAATATTACAACTTGCAATGATCTTCCTGAAACCAATTAATATTTTAACTTGAAGGGCTGCTATGTAACCCTACAAAATTGATTTTTCTAGGTTTGTGTTGAATGAACCCCAGAATCGTCAGAGTGCCCCGGCTGGCCAAGGCTCCTCAGCAGGGGGGGCAGGTGGAGTAGGAATCCCTCAGCCTCCACCTGGTTTAAGCTTTTATGCAGCAAAGCGAGTTGTGGGAGACAATCCATGGACAGCCGAACAACTAGAGCAGGTAATAGAAGCATATTTTAACAGTTAAGGTATCATGTGATTAGGTTTTTGTAAATCCTTTTTTTTTGTAAAGTCTCCATGAAGTAATTCTGGAACCTCTTTTTATACATTTATGGGATGTAACTCTGTTACTAGCTAGTCCCTATACTAATTGGGTAGTGTTGGACAGTGTTTGGAGTAGGGATGTCACGATACCAGAATTTGAGTTCGATACCAATACCAACTTTTTTATTTCGATACTCAATACCATTTCGATACTTGGCATATAACCCCACTACAATAATTCAATATAATGCCCCCACATCGGTACTATTACAAAGGTACAGTATATTTTCACTTTAATTTACAACTTACACTGTACAACTGTTACAAAAGTAATTTTTTTTTTTTTTTTTTTTTTAAATTCATGTTCTTAAAATTGCTGTATTCTGATTTTTATAACTTTTTAAATCTTTAAGCCTCTAGGGCTGTCTGAGGGCCCTATTCCACGGGCCGAACAACGATTTAAACGAGCGCTGATCTGCTAGATCGGCGCTCGTTTACTGGGCCTATTCCATGGCCTTGATGATCGTGAAACAAGGGCTGCAGGGACATCGTTACCGATGTCCTTGCAGCCCTTGTTTCATACATTACCTGTCCGGGCCGCAGGTCTTCTTCTCCCGATCCGGCGCGGCAGCATCGGCTTCGGAGCGGGGTTGTCTGAACTGACAGACCGCTCAGCCAATCACTGGCCACGGCGTTTCCGGAGCACACAGAGAACACGGCCAGCGCTCAGCTAGCCTCCGGCCGTGTTCTCTGCACTATACTCTATGTTAAGCTGCGCTATTGCACATCTTAACATAAAGTATCGATACCAGGAAATCCTGGTACCAAACAGTTTTTTTGCCCCGGATATCGATAGTAGAATCGATATTTTGGTGCATCGTGCATCACTAGTTGGGAGACGTCCCCAACTGTGATACAACCCAGATGGCTATTTAGTCCTACAATAACAGAGGAACGGCACAGCACTGAGAAGATGTTACCGAATGGTTATTTCATGGGGGAGACAATTATTTACTGAAGGAGACCTTAAATCCGGGGTCTCAAACTCGCGGCCCTCCAGCTGTTGCAAAACTACAATTCCCATCATGCCTGGGCAGCCAAAGCAAAGCTTTGGCTGTCCCAGGCATGATGGGAATAGTAGTTTTGCAACAGCTGGAGGGCCGCGAGTTTGAGACCCATGCCTTAAATAGATGAGCTCCCTTCTATTACAGATAAATGAAGTGTTTTGCTTGGATCTTCCAATTGAATGTGTAAACTACTGTTCTTGTTCCTGCAGTGCAAACTTGGGATAGTGAAGTTTCTAGAAGCAGAACAGGTGCCTGAACTGGAAGCTGTTATTCATCTAGTGATTGCCTCCAGTGACACTAGGCATAGTGTGGCTACTGCTGCCGATCTGGAACTGAAGAGTAAACAGAGGTGAGGTGCAACAAGCACATTATTATCAGTGCCTGGAAACTTCCCCTACAGGTCACCTTTTTAAGCTTACAATTTTTATAGTGATCTTTTATGGTGCAAAATATATAGAAAGTATCATTTTATATTTTATCGTGAGGGCAATTCTCTAATATACTAATGCAGGCTCACCAAAGGCAAACCTTTTACTTCTAGATTACGTATTCAGATTTTTGATATTTAACCTAATATTTTTCTTCATTTTAAGTTTAATTGACTGGAATGACCCAACCATTATCAGCAAGATGTACAAAGTGTATTTGGGCGACATACCCTTAAAAACAAAGGAGGTAAGGAGTCATTCACAGAAAGTCAAGCATTGAGTTTTTTTCTTACACTCTTAAGCATATTGAGTAATAAATGTGTTAGTTACTAAAAAGGTTTTCATTGTTACTTCAAAGGGAAATTTGCTGAAGCCAGAGCTGAAAAGAGATCCTGTCAGCACCCGTGTTAAACTAAAAATTGTCCCTCACCTTCTGAGGTCAAGATTGGCTGCTGAGTCCTTTCCTGCTAATATACAGGTATTTTGCTGTATTACCCCTAGTTAAAGTCTTACAACTGCTGGTCAGTATATATTTTTTGTTTATTCTGTTAACGTGTGCACCAACTATATGTATTTCTGCATGGATATTTATTGTATTCTGCTCTGTAGTCTGTCTCTGTCTATAGGTTGATTTGATGCCTCACCGATTGTCCTGCAACAGATCTGTGATGACCTAAATGTTTTGCCTATTTAGGGTCAATAGACAGTGTTTCAATAGACTTATCAAGAGTTTTCATTGACTAGGCTGTGGATGTACAGACCCCACTGTTTGTAAGATAGAGGCGGGAGAAGCATGCGGCTAAGAGCTTCACTCCCCATTTCATTGGAGGAGATGTATTCTATAGTAAGTTGGGGAGAGAAGTTCTCAGCTGCATACTTCTCCCAGCTGTATCTGATGATCATTGGTATGAACATCCGGACCCCAACTGATTAAAACTTTTGACTTGTCTGTGTGACATGGCAACAGTTTTTGAAGGTGACAGTAACTCTTTAATTTTGCACATTTAAAGAGTTATTCCTCCTCCTTTCCTAGAGTGTGAAGGGTTAAACCCCTTAAAGAGGACTAGTAGCTAATCTAAAAATCTTATGATTATTATTGTTATTATTATTATGTAGCCTAGGATGCCCTGTTTCTACATATTTTTACAGTTTCTTGATAGACCCTTCAGTTCCTGTGGATTTATAATTTGTCTGACAATTCAAGAACTCGTCATATGTGTGTGAACCTAATTTTAAACTAATATATTGAAAACAGGATGTTTTTGCCATTGTAAAAAAAAAACCATATATATTTATCAAAGGATATAAAATAGACTGGTAAAAACTGCTCACAGCATCCAATCACAGCTCAGCTTTCTGCTCTTGTAAAATAAAAACTGAGCTTTAATTGGTTTCTTTGAGTTTACACTAGTCTGTATTTTACACCCTGGACCATGGTTTACTCATCACTAGCTCAAAGAGTATCAATCAAGTTTTACAATTGGGCTTGGATCACTTAATATATTATACTATTCCCTTTTTTTTCACGCTGCGTCTTATTTCTTTTACATTACTGCAGGTTGTCTATGATGGGCTTTTTGGAGGAAACACAAATGCCAAGTTAAGGCTGCTGTCTCTGCAATTTGTGCACCATATCTGTGGAGTGTAAGTTATTTTAGGGAGATGTGTGGGACTACAGAAAACATTGTTGCCCCACTCCTTCCCATTGGTCCAGTCTTCTTGCAGGTCCAGCTCAGTGCTCATGTTATGGTCCGTTTACACAGACAGATTTATCTGACAGATCTTTGAAGCCAAAGCCAGGAACAGACTATAAACAGGGAACAGGTCATAAAGGAAAGACTGAGATTTCTCCGCTGTTCAAATCCATTCCTGGCTTTGGCTTTAAAAATCTGTCAGATAAATCTGTCTGTGTAGACACACTATTACTTTCTGCATTGCACAGCTTCTGCTGAGTGGACAGGAATTTGCTTCTTTGTATATCTAAAAGACTCCCATTAAATGTGTCATAGAGATACATAAGAAAAGTGACTTCCAGTCCATACAACAATAGCTGTGTAGCATTCAGATAATCACAAACTTAGTTACATGGGCAACGTAATGAGACCACAACCAACAGGGGATAGGGGTTCACAAGCTTAAAGGAGTTTTTAAGGCAGGTTTTTTTTTTTTAGTTATATACCTGGGGAGGGGGTGATTACAATTATTAATAATCTGCACTGTTCTATCTGGCTCCCACACTACTGCCAGTACCTCCCCGCTCCGACCCTGCCGTGCAGCCGCTTCTTGGGTCATGACGTCACAGGCCCCCTCAGCCAACCAGCAGGTGCCGTGTGGCATTTTTCTTCACCTATTCCTCAGGCACATAACTTAAAATTCCTCTGCCCGGACAACCCCTCTTAGCACGGCGAGGGAAAAAAGAATTAACTTGGAGTGGTTTTGTAAAGCAGTTGTGGGGAACCTGCAGCATTCCAGCTTTGAAAGACAATTCAAATTCCAGATCAATTGTAGTTTTGCAACAGCTGGAGGGCTGCAGGTTCCCCACTACTGGTGAAAAAGATCTGATAATGTCTTTGTGTCAAATACCAGGTAGGTGGTATGTGAACACAAGGTATTGCTGATCAGTGTATGTAGTCTGCTTTACTGTTATACAATAGGTAGTGCCTTAGTAAATTAATATTTTTTTCTTCTTCATAACAGTTGTCCTGATGCTAAAATAAAACCTCTAGGCCCAATGCTACTGAATGGGCTTACAAAGCTGATTAATGAATATAAAGAGGTAAGGCTTAGTTTTTTTTCAGTCTTTAATGTGACAATATATTGTGATTTGCGAGTATAAAAAAAAAAAATGTTGATGGCATTAAAGGGGTTGTCTGGTGATAAAAAATTATTCACAGAATAACACACATTACAAAGTTATACAACTTTGTAATGTATGTTATGTCTGTGAATGGCCCCCTTCCCTGTGTTTCCCCCCACCCACGCTAGACCCGGAAGTGTGGTGCATTATACTCACCGCATCTCGTGTCGTCCACGGTCTCCGATCCTCAGCAGTGACGTCTTCTTCGGGAGGCCAGCGGATCTTCCCGAGTGCCGGCCGCCCTCTGCAGCGTCATCCGAAGCTCAGCCGCGATTGGCTGAGCATAACTGTGCTCAGCCAATCGCGGCTGAGCAGCTGATGACGTGGCCGCGTCATCAGCCGCTCAGCTGCGATTGGCTGAGCACAGTTATGCTCAGCCAATCGCGGCTGAGCTTCGGATGACACTGCAGAGGGCGGCCGGCACTCGGGAAGATCCGCTGGCCTCCCGAAGAAGACGTCACTGCTGAGGATCGGAGACCGTGGTCGGCACGTGACAGGTAATGTATAGCGCACCACACTTCCGGGTACACGGGTGGGGGTGGGGGGACACGGGGAAGGGGGCCATTCACAGACATAACATACATTACAAAGTTGTATAACTTTGTAATGTGTGTTATTCTGTGAATAATTTTTTATCGCCGGACAACCCCTTTAATCTTTATTATCCAACCACGATTTACATCCTTCTGCTGTTAAAATCCACACAAAACCTTGAGTACATGAGTAAATAATTTGCTTTACTTGTATAGATGATTGTGATATTTTCTGCGTATGTATAAAGCTAAGTCCCGTTCCTATTAGCAAAACAGTGCATTGTGTGAGCTCAGATTGTAGATTACATATGTAGCAATCCAAAATAGATTTTTTTTTTTGTTTACTGTAATATCTTAATAGATCGAACAATTCCACACACTACGATATATAATATGTTTGTTAAGTTTTTTTTAAACTTTTTATTTATATAATGGGCAAGGAGGTACTTCCAGTTATTTATTTAATATTTCTTTACTGTTTAGGATCCGAAGTTGCTTTCTATGGCATATTCAGCTGTCGGTAAACTCTCCGGGTATGTTGACTAGGACAAACTATTTGGCTAATTTTCAGTTTGCAGACTTTCATAATACTAATAAATTCATTTTATTTCTGACTAGTCGGATGCCCCAACTTTTTACAAAGGACCTGGCCTTAGTTCAGCAATTTTTTGAAGCCATGAGGAAGGTAAGAATTCTAGCGTAGCCTGAAATAGTAGAATTATTTTCATTTATCATGGGGATGGTAGAAATGTATAGTTGCTTTTAATGTACTCAACCTTAATCTGAAGTAGAATCACCAGCGATCTGACTGTGGTTATTTTTGGCTTTTTTTGCTAGCTTTGAGGTAACACACATATTAACCTTATATTGAATAGAATCATGTACACTAGTTATTCTAGGCCAGAAAAGTTGATGGATTTTAATAATATTCCTCCATAAAGATTTGTCTTAAATAAACAAATAAGCCAATATCCTTTTTGATTTCCTTGACTAAGGTCCATTCACTGAGAAATTCTCTTTATGATGGGAAGTTATTAAAATGACTCCAAAATAAAGATTTGACATAACATTTGTTCTCTAGATTCTGGATGGTAGCATTCACTTTTCTACAAATATGGTAGCTATTTGCATGACTTTTCTTTATGTGGAAGAGACTTTGGTTGGTTGATTCTTTGAGATAATCAGTATGCATGACTATGAATGTCTTAGAGGGTTCTTAGAAGTGAATGGCCTCTCCTTAGGAAAGGCTATTAATATTAGATTGGTGAGGGTCTGACTCCTTGTACCTCCACTATATAAGGGCTGTGCTCTGAATCCCCCCCCCTTTTTTTTTTTTTTTTTTGTAAACCATGCACAGCTCCTTACTTTTACTAGCCCATATGCCTGGTATTAGTTTACTATAGCTTTGTCCCATTTAAGTGAAAGGACTGAGCTGCAATGCCAGGCACAGCCACTGACAAAAATACAGAAGCAGTTCTTACAACAGCCTCCACATCCTTCTCAATCAGCTGATCTCCCAGGGGCCAAGATTTAGAACCCCCACAAATCTGATTTTAAAGGGAATTTATCAGCTGTATATCATGCTCAGATCTTAAGTATAAAGGAGGTGGAGCTGAGCAGCTATATGCATGCTTTCTTCCACCTCCACCTCTCCCTGCCTTAACTGACTGACAAACATTGATCATTACTGGAATACGAGCTTAGTACATCACTCACATAAGACAGGAAGAGAGGGGGCGGAGTTAGGCATGCTGCGGCTTGGCACCTCCTCTGTGACACTTGAGTTATGTGCATAATCTGAAGCTGACTGATTATTAAACCATAATTTTTATACAGCCGGAAATTACTATTTTGCCAACAAAAAATTAGACAATGTATGGGCAGTTTATTGTTGCGTGACCTCTACCTTTGGAAATAATTTCCTGGGGTCTAGTTTGCATATGTGTGGTAACTGGTAAAGATGCACTTTTAACCTGGTTGTTTTCCTGTTATCCCTTGTTACTAACTTTACAAATGTAAGTTGAGAATTTGTATTCTTGGAAATCAAAGGGGTTTTTGATTTTATATCCATGAGGCTGGATTCACATCTGCAATATTATGGGGTTAAACACAGTAGTGGATACAAACAAAAGGAGATGACATCTGTTTTGCCTTCTATTAGGATCCATTCCGATTGCTTTGTATAAAAAAAAAAAAAAAAAAAATGCAGATGTAATTCCAGCCTAAAAGCCTGTGTTTCCACGCAGTAATTTTTCTTAGTATTTTGGTCAGTATTTTGCAACCAAAACCAGGAGTGGATTGAAAATACAGGGAGGCTATTTTTAAACACTGTTAAAATTGATGGCCACTATTTAATGACAAATAATTACCGTTATTTTAAAACAACGGACGTTATTTTGACTCCTGACAGCAGTGTGGCAGTTAAATGGCGGCCATCCACTCAATTTTAACAGTGTGTGACACATAGCCTTTCTGTGTTTTCAATCCACTCCTGGTTTTGGTTGCAAAATACTGAGCAAAAATACTGTGTGGGAACACACAATGTATGACAGCGGCCGTTCTGTGACACGGCAGTGTCACAGAACGGCCCCTGTCTGTGAAGTTCAACCCAGCTGGGGATGAACTTCATTTCTTTTGAATTGGAATGCAGGCACATGCGGGTGTTTCCACGTTCCAATTAGCCATTGCATTCTCAATGAAAATGTGGAAACACAGCCTAAAACATAACCATTTGTATAATGAACAGTTATGTGATTTACTTTGTAATATACATTGTTTCACTAAGCTCTTCCATAAGCAAGATAGAAATAGATACATTAGATAGATAGATATCTAAAATCCCGCTTATGGTGGATATACATACATGTGGTCACGTGGGGTTCGTCTTCCCTGGACAGGGTGCTCAGTGGTGAATGTACAGCTGGATTTGGAGCAGGATCAGTATTTGTCTTATGCGTGAGCTAAAATATGGAACAAATACATTAATTTAATTTATATACCTAATGGGGGACCACAATATTGGACGAGAACTTATGACATTGGAGGGAAAGGAAAAGAAGAAGAAGAAGAAAGGGGGGGGAAGTTGGGTATTATAGGAAGTCTTAGCTAAAAATAAGTTGTTAACAACAACAGTAGGTTTGGGTGGGAATGGTAGCTGTATTGTAACCCATAAACAGTCATTATCTCTTTATGGCTTTCTTTGTTCACATTTGCATCATGGCTTCGGTGTACCTCAGTGGGAAATTTGGTACACAGAGTTGGTAAACCGTAAAAAAAATTTAAAAAACCCCAAAAACTTAAAATCCCGAACCCCTATCTTTATCGGTCAAAGTTTTTATCGGTCAGGGTTGGAGTAGGACAACTGGGGTTATGACCCCACTGCAGCACCCTCTTTTCCCCACTCCATATCTGTGACATCTGGACAGCCCGATAGTTTGTCATGGTCATGTGACACAGAGCTAGGAGTAAGCATGTACGTCTCCCAACTTTTTTTCCTGATCGATTGTGGTGTGAAAACTTTAATGGTTTAATGATGCCTAATAACATGCATGGCTGAGAACTAAATGTCAGGTTACATTCTAATCACATAGAATATTTTTGTGCTGTGCAAAGGTGGCATGTAATTTATCTGTTTACATACTGTGATCTCATCATTGTCCTATTACCTAGTTACATTAGCGGAGAGAGGATGCACGCGAGCCCTCCCATAGACTGCCCGTAAGACACGGAGGCTTGCGGGATTCTGCGGCAGAGTTTTGCTCCGAGTGAACTGGCCCTTATAAAGTAGTGAAATATCACTAGGTTATGCCATCACCTTATGGTCAATTGTGGCTGAGCCCTCAGTAATCCTGAGAATGAAAGGGCTCCAGCACTGAATACTCTCTGCAGGAAAAATCTGTAAAGGACACTTAAAGCGTAACTGTCATTTTTTTTTTTTTTTTTTATATAGCAGAAAACAGTAGTATAGGCACTTTTAAGAAACTCTATAATAAGTTTTATTAGGCAAAAAAAGCCTCTTTCTGTACTTAAAAAGCAATCTCCCAGCCTCCCCCCCCCCCCCCCTCACTTCTTATCTGTGCATTATCGGGCAAAGACGCCTTAATTACAGAGAAGCCAGTGAAGACCGGTTCTGCTGTGTCCATTATATCCCTATGGAGGGGGGAGGGGTCTAAGGGAGATGAGGGAGCAGGAAGAGGAGACATGAAGGTCAGCTGTTTGAAGACTGTTTGGGCACCTAAAACGCTGGATTCAGGTGTCAGAAAGGTCAGTGCTTATCTAGGAACTTGCTGAGCGAAGATTGCAGAGTGTTGTGCTGTGCAGGACTGCTCTGTGCTCACTCACTCCTCTCAGCCCCTCCCCTCTCCATAGCCACATAATGGAGACCGAAATCATACTTCTTTTGAAGTAAGGGGGAGCTAGAAAAAAAAGCTTTTTCAGTACAGAAGGAAATTCTTTTGGTAAATAAAACCTATTACAGATATTTATTGTTTTCAGAAAAATGACCCTGAAATAACAGTTACGCTTTAGCCATTGTTATGGCTCATTTATTACTTTACGAAAAGGGAATAACCCTTTAAAGAAGCACCCACCCCAAATCGTTTTATTGCATCCCCCGCTGCAAGATGACATGTATGATCTCTGCGATGATCGGTGTTCCCTGGCGCGGCTTCATTCCGGTGCTACAATGCAAGCTGGCACTCATGTGGCCTCTTTGCCAGCTGGCCCGCAGCTAACAATGCCAAAAGTGAGACTCTTCAATGCATATCTGAGAGTGCTCTCATAGAGAAGAATTAAAGACCCTAATTTCCGGTCTTCACAAATGCTGGTGGAAGAAGAGGGGTCAGAAGAGCGGTGATGTCAGTGCCATTGGGATTTAAACAGTGACGTAGCTCCGGAATAAAGCATCACTGTGTGAAACTGATTATTGCAGGTAAGTATGCCATCTTGCAGCAGGGAGGTACAGAAGTATGCTTGGGGAGTAAGTATTCTTGTTGAGGTGCTGATTGTGGATGCATTTCAAGTTGCCCTTTACAATACAATCTCCTTAGCAAACTAGAATCTAATCCTCTAAAGCACTGGTTTATTGGACGTTCTCCCTGAGGTCTGCACACCATGGATCTTGCCCTTATATATGGCTTCCCACACTTGTTCCCATATATATATTCTGGAAAATACTGATAAGCCTTTAAAATTTTTTTGCTAGAAATAAGTAATAATGTGTGTTGATCCATTCTTTATGAAAACATACATACAAACATACATACATACAACATGTTTGTCTTAAATATGACATTGTCTGCTTGTGGCTTTTATATTAACCCTTATGGCCAAAATACCTTTAAAGTTAAGCACCACTGACTTTTCTTAACTGCTGTGAAAATCAGAAAGGTGTAATAATCTCAAGATGACACGAAAAGTTACTCACCTGTTAAATCACCTACCAATAAACACCATATCTCTGGTGGTCCATACTGGTCTTTGTTTATTTTCCTGTAGGGATGACGTGTCATGAAACTGCTGAAACTAATAGAATTGTAGCTTATATTAACTCCCGCTTTGCTTCACACCTGCAGGAAGATATGGATGTCAGGCTTTCTATACAAGAAGCCTTGTCAATGATGGTTGGGGCTTACACAAACCTGGAAGGTGCTCAGCTGACCCTCATGGAAGCTCTTGTTGGATCCTACTTAGTAAAGGTAAATGTTAAATGTAAATGGATACGTGAGTATAAAACATTTTATTTTTTACCCTATTACAAACAGCTGTACATCTGGATATGTGGAACTACGCCAAATGTCAGTAATGTTTATGTTGGTACACACTGGCATTCCCCCACTTTCAGACTGCAAAGGATATGTGCACTGTATACTAATGCATACTAAGAATACCTGCCCAAAGTGCTTTGACATATGGGCCCTTAGTGGACTGGATGTAAGGGAATTCCTGTGAGTACTGAGAACTCACAAATTCAGAATCAGCATGGTGACATATTCTCTTTAAAAGTGATATAAATCCCAAAAATCTTCCACGATCCAAAGGAAAGTACAGCCACAGTATAAAATCTTCCATCACTAAAAGAGCTAAAACTTGCTACACCTGCATAGTCATGACTCTCACACAAAACTCCTTCCCCCCCCCCCCCCCCACATCCATTTTTTACAAAAAACTGATACATTTGTGTACATTGTTTTTGTTTTGTTTTTTGTAATGGAAGTCATTGGAAAAACGGATTAAAACCGATGCACACAAATGCATCAGTTTTTACAAAAAAATGTAGTGTGAATCCAGCCTAAACAGCACTTGGAATATTCAGCATTAGGGTATATTTGCTTTCTGAAGGAAATTAAGCACTTGTCATTTTTCCGCTGTGATGTGAAGCTTGAAAGGCATCAGTCAGCAAACCTGAGATAATCTCTTTTAAAGCAAGTCTGTACCCACTGTTCTTTCCCCCCCCCCCCAACTACTTATACCTGTTTGTAGCTCATGTGAAGTCCATTCTTCTGGTATGTTTTGGAACGCTGGTAGAGGTTTCGTTCAGCTAAAAAATAAACTTAAGTTTAAGAGATGCCGTGTCTTGCGCCTGCGCCGTGCTTGTAACCCCCTGGCGCCGTTGCAGTGATGTTGCGGGTCAGCGCTGCCTCGTTGCGGGTCACGCTGCGTGTCGTCCACGCCGACTTAGCGACGTGCTTCTGCCTGGCCCGCCTCCCATGTCTGTGTGAGCCGCCTCTCATTATCCCAGTCCCGCCTCCCTTGTGCATCTGCGGCCAACATGCCTCGCTTACGCTCTTGGAGTCTGTCCTCTCCTCGGCTTCGCAGCACATGCGCCGTTGAGCACCGTAGCGCACGTATCCCGCGCAGGCGCAGTGATGCGAACGGTCTTCTCCGGCCAGTGTAAAGCGTCACTGTGCCTGCGCGGGATACGTGCGCTACGGTGCTCAACGGAGAATGTGATGTAAAGCCGAGGAGAGGACAGACGCAAAGAGCGTAAGCGGGGGGTGGGGTGGGCGTGTTGGCCGCAGATGGACAAGGGGGGCGGGACTGGGACAACGGTAGGCGGTGCACACTGACATGGAAGGCGGGCCAGACATAAGCGCGTCGCTAAGACAAGACGTGGACGACGTGCAGCGTGACCCACAATGTCACGGCAACGGCGCTAGGGGGTTACAAGCACGGCGCATGAGCTACAAACAGGTATAAGTAGTTGGCGGGGGGTAGGAACAGTGGGTACAGAGTCGCTTTAAGGTAATGCATTTTTTCAAAATAAATTTTTAATTTTATTTTGAGGAATTTCCTTTTTCACGTGTGCTATCCATAACTGGTGTGGTGTTTCTCCCTTGCACTGTCCTTTACAATTGGACTGCAGGCATACAAGTGTGTGTGTGGGGGAGGGTATTTTTGTTTAATTTAGATATTAGGGTATGTCTAGTTAATATTTCACCACTGTAAACATTACAGAGTTATGGACAGATGTATTTCAGGATTGTTTGATGCTCATTATGTGTCATATTTTGTATTTAGCCTGAAGTCCAGGTTCGCCAAGTAGCAGTGAAGTTTGCAAGCAACGTTTTTGCTCCAGATCACATACCTTCCAGATATTTGTTGCTGCTTTCGGCTGGAGATCCGTAAGAGTTCTATTATGCTATATTTTGTATGCCAAAGGAATGCATTATATTTGAGCTAATGGATTACTAAACTTAAATGGGCATTGGCACGGAAAAAAACTTTTCATATGTCATAGAGACGTATCAAAAGTTTTTTTTTTATTATTCAGAGTCCTAAGTGTTTAGATCCCTCTCGATCTGGAGAATAAACCAGGACAAGTCTGAATTCTTTTCTTGCTCCCTGCCACATCACTGAGACAGCAGTATAATGTAATGTAAGTCATTTCTCTTGTATAGGCACAGAGTGAGAAGAGTGCGGCAGCTAACGTCTCTCTTCACTCATTCTTCTGATTGATCGGGGTCTGACCTCTTAAGATCCCAACTGATAATAACTTTTGTTGTGCTCTGTGACATATCAAAAGTTTTTACCGTAAGAGAGACCACTCTTGTGTGAGAACACTGCCCAGTTGCCATACCATGAGTGTTACTGCACAAGCAGGGGATCACGGCATTGGATACAGTTGAATGTTTATTAGTAGGCGTAGCTCCAGAGGCTGGCCAATATATACCCCCTCCCCCAGTGCACCAAACCAGCTAATTTACTTATTAGAATTTTTTACCTGTATCTCCAATTTGATGCCACATATGAGGATAAGATGGGTAATGTTACAATCAGCATCAAAAGCGCTATAACCCCATACCAACAGGTTCATATGTGTGAACCTGCTGTTAGTATCCCTTTTATACAATTTAGTAACCACTGCTATATTTTGCCACAATTTCACTACTTTTTAAGGCTCATAAATGCAGTATATACCAGATTTTTTGCTTTGTAAAACACACCTGACTATAAGAATCACCCCTGGTTTAGACAACTGAAAACAGGAAAAAATATTTCATGCTAGTTAAACTTCCCTGGTGGTCTAAGGTAGAGAAGGGGTCAATGTTTATTGAAATGACAGTACATTACACCCACAAATACACAGCTTAACAGCTTACACAGTACACACACAGCTCTGCTACATAAGTATAACCCTTTCAGGACTGGTCCAGATAGCATCTTGAAGACCAGAGCCCGTTTCTTAAATCTGGCCAGTCTCACTATGTGGTTATAACCAGGGCTGTGGAGTCGGTAAGCCGCAACTCCGACTCCTGACTTTTATCAGGACCGAGTCCTTCATAAATGGCCGGTCATATACCAGGGGAGTTATTTATCACACTGGCTCAGCAGCTTCTCCCTAATGTCCTACATGATCCTGGGGCGACTTCTGAGTGAATAAAGGAATACTGTATATAAAGCAGATTCTCCTGTGTGTGCAGTGGATGCAGCCAGTCTCCAGCCTCCATGTCCTGAACTACTCACAACTAGACTAGATGGAGCAGGTGGTCTTTTCCTGCTGACAGTCTTCTATGTTTCTAACAAAATATTCACTATACTTAAAGAAACACTGCTAACAATGCCAAATAGTGACCGACAACTTTTCCATGACCACCCTTATGTAATAGGGCAAGTTTCCTATCAGAATGTTGCTCTTAATATATATATATTTATGAGCAAAACTTGTAAAATTCATATTAAAATTCAATTCTACATTTTTTAAAGATTTTTTTAAAGCTGGAGTCGGAGTCAGTACATTTTTTTCAGACTCCAGCCAAAACTAGCTCCGACTCTGACTCCAGCCAAAACTAACTCCATAGACTTCAGACTCCTCAGCCCTGGTTATAATTCCATGATATAATAAATTATCCTAGCAATTATAAGTTTGTTTTCTTTTTACATATTGTCCTTTAGATTAGTGGTAAAATTTGGCCGATATCTGTACAATTTGGGTGTGAAAAATGCTCACATTTCTTGAAAAAAATAACAAAAAATTATTGATTTTCATATTTTTTTTTTTCCTGCAGTCACTGTGCAGGTTTAGTTAGGTGATACTTTTATTGCCAGCGTCATTGCGCACTTGGCAAGAATAA
Organism: Dendropsophus ebraccatus; assembly: GCF_027789765.1. Lineage (NCBI taxonomy): Eukaryota > Metazoa > Chordata > Amphibia > Anura > Hylidae > Dendropsophus > Dendropsophus ebraccatus. The sequence continues at coordinate 85,855,611 of NC_091456.1, read as the reverse complement.
AATAACGTACACAAATTTACTTTTTTTTTTTTAAATGTATTTATTTATTATTAAATTGGGGGGCTATGGGCATTTTATGTGATTTGCAATTTATTTATTTGTGTGTGTTTTATTTAGTTTTTTTTTACTTTATTTTACTGTCCCACCATGGGAACATCCCTATTTTGAGTGCCCGATTACAGGCACATTACATTGCAATGCAGATCTGCATTGCATTGTAATGTGCCTGTAAAACAGGCAAAGCTGAAGAGTCTGGTCAGCCACCGTAACTATGACACAGGAGGCTTCAGGGATGCCTCCTGGTGTCATAGCAACCATCGGGGCCGTGTGATCTCTTCTGCACAACCCCGATGGGAATAGAGGGAAGATTCTCCCTCTATTCCTCACTATAGGTGCTGCGATCGGCCTGATCACCGCACCTATAGTGTTAACTGCCGCAATCCAAGCTCTGCACCGGGTGCCCGGTTAGTGATAGCCGGGACCCGCAGAGGGATGGCATGGTTGCAGCTCCTGTACCCGTTTCATCCTAGGACGTAACTCTACGTCCTTGAGCAGCAATGCACCCCACCCCTCTTTGACGCAGCTCCATTGATTCTAACAAAGCCACGTCATAGAGGGCTGGGGCATTCCTCCCACTGGGGGCGGGCCGGCCCACCTCCAGTGCTTCAGCCCATTCAAAAAATGCCAGTTCAAAAAATGGACCGCGGCACCGGTTTCCCTGCGCCGGCGCCGATCTATCCGTGGGTCATGTTAAAGCGAATGTACCAGATGGTACATTCACTTTAAGGCACTTGCAAAATATCCAACTTACCTTGACATAGGAAACAGATTTAGTCCAAGTGGACATCCCTACAAGCTTTGTGGTTTGTCATTTCAGCAAAAACCTATTGAGCAGATACAGTTTGCTTGTGGGTTGTGAATGCGCAGAATCCACTCTGGACCGAGTCCTTTTTTTTACGAGTTAAGTTCAAACTGCACTGACTTTTTAGAAGGGGCACATCCCAACAGAGACAAGGTCCTCTGCTGCTTCCCAAAGCATTGAGGGGCCACTCAAACAAGGGGCAGTTGAGTTGCAGCTAGCAGACAGTTATTTCTATCCTGCACTTGTATCCACTCAGTTCTCTTGATCAGTTATATGAAGTATACACCTTAACTGGTTTTACCGATTATTAGATTGCTACCACTACTAAGTAAATATTGCTGTGTAGGTGAAAGAATCAATGTTTCACACTGTGTATGTTTTTAGGAGAGAAGAGGTTTATGGGGAAGCACAAAGAGCTCTGAGAACATTTGCTACCAACAGTGACAAAGGCAGCACTCCAGTGACGCTTCCATCTTTCCCAGTAATGGTCAGCCATATCATGGACAAGGTGAAATATCAGCTTGCATTTTGAACAGATAATATGGAATCTGCTACAAGTGTTTCATAATAATCCAATTTATGTAAATAACATTTATATGGCATTAGGTTGTATAAAAATGAGCTGCACTAAATAGCCATCATTCTTCTTCCCACTTGCTTCTGTTGTCTGAAAGTTCCACTTCTTGTGCAAATTTCTGGCACAGAAAGGGAAAACTTCTGCAGAGAGACCACTTGCCTGTAAATGCAGAGCGAATGTGACCGCTATGCAGGCAAGCATCTTTGTATTGCACTGTAACCAAAACTGTATGAGAGAGAGAGATCTATGGTTTGCATTATAGCATTTGTAGCTGCCATAATAGATCTCCAAATGGCAAACAATATGGAAATTATTCTTCACTGTAGATCTTCCAGGTGTCGTCTTTCTAAAGACGTCATAGAACAGAGGATATGGATGCTAAGCTTGGTGTCAGATGCCAGACACCATGAAATAATGACATATCCTAGAAGCATGGGAATACTCAAATTATTTGTTTGTTTACAGGTTATTAGTCCTGACAGCATTTAAAGTCTTACAGGTAGAAAACTGTATATTTAGGCAACTACATAAGTTACTCTCTTTATTAAATGATTACTTTATATTTTGTAGGCATCCAGCCGTATGAAAACACCTGTTAAATTTGTAACGGCGACATCTGTTCTCCCTTTTAACCCTGCTGCATTTCTAGAGGTATAGTTTTATCGTTTAATGAAGTAGCACTGTAGTAATAACCCTGTTTGTCTATCATATTTTTATACCAACTTTTGGTCTCCTTTTAGATAATCCTATACTTGAGAATGTGCCTGGCTCATAGTGCTGGAGTAGACCCAACCTGCCAGTCTTTAGCAGATATGCAAGACCAGGCGCCAGCCTTGGGACGCTATGTTAGAGAGCTAATGTCTTATTCTATCACCTCACCAGACTCCAAAAACGGAGACATGAACCCTGTGGAGATGTATATAAGCCTTATTCAGCAACTGTTGTCTGCAGCTGGAGGTAACATACAGAATCGTGTTTTATCAAGTGATTAAGTAACCTATTACTGTATCAGACACTGAGCCCATGATACTTTAATTCTTTTTGCTTTGGTTAGTAATGTATTAAGAAAATTCACAATTGGATTTATCTTGATTTGCAGGTCTACAAGTTATGTATTGCCTCCTTGAGATAGTATCTATATATCCACAGAAGCTGGCTGCATCTTTAGTAGATAAAATAGACTGGATAAAGGTATCTACCAAAAGAGCATTTTTTTTTTCTTCTATAGGTTTCCTCCCCTGTGTTTGCACTTTGTACAAATTCTTTTAGTGATATTTGTTACTGTCGGTAATTGTCACTTCTGTATGTGTGTATTCTCAGAGTCTGATGAGCGCTAACAAGGAGGAAATGCGGGAGCTGGCAGCTCAGCTGTTTGCAGTAGTTGTAGTTACATTACCTGGTCCTGAGCTACAGTCTATAATTCAGGGTCTAATCAAGACCACTAAGGAGCCACATGTAAGTATGAAGACAAACAAGGGTTATTGTAGTTAGGACATCTGCTCATTTGCTTTTCTTGGTACATGGGTATAAATGTCAATTTCCTTCAGGATTACTTTGTAAACCTTTGCTGTTAGTAGGATAAAAAGCAGTGATACTAAGTAGAATGTGGGTACTGGGTTAATAGGTTGGTATGAAATGGCTTTAATATCTGCTTACAGAATCCAGAGGCTCAACATGGATCTCTGCTGGCTTTAGGATATTTGATTGGTAGATACCTGGACCTTTCCAGAACCAAGAAAGAGCAAACAGGTATTAAGCAAATGGAACCCTTGCCTCTTCCTGAACAGGATGAAACCATCAAGGCTTGTGTGGAAACCATTGGTAAGTCTCTGGCTTAGACACAAACATGGTACTGCATTCATTTATATTTTGTAGGTGAAATGGTCTTTTTCAAACTCTGTCACAATCTTAAATATTTAAGCCACAATGCTTGAAAGAAATTATAACAGCTGCAATAAAGACCGTACGGGTAAATAATGGGGTTTGTCAGGAGTCAGTCTCCTAACAATCTAACATTGATGGCTTATCTAGACTATAGGCAATCGGTGTCATAAGGAAGGGTAACAACGTTAAAAACAACCAGCTAAGCACTGACATTACGAAACCTAAAATCCTTTGATTTTAGTTATATACAAGTAATCTCTAATCTTCACTTGACCTCTGTGCTCTCCTCTTGTCGTCTTTTCAAACAACCATCTGCATTTACTATTATTGTTATTATTTATTTATAAAGCGCCCTATTTTTTTATGACATTGCACCATACTCTCTAACACATCTGGCTTTCAAAGACTGTCACAACTTTTAAAAGCAAATTGAAAACCCATTTCTTCATAAAAGCCTACAGTAAAACCCCTGCCTTGACACTGCCATATAGGCAGCCCTCTCCCTCTCCTACTTTCTCCTTGCCTAATACATTGTAAGCCTTCACAGGCAGGGTCCTCTCTCCCTCTGTACCAGTCTGTTTTTTACTCCATTCATGTTCACTGTACGCACTTGCTTTTGTGGTATGCCGTGTATTTTAACCCCTAACTAATGACACTCTTAAAGAGACTAAGCTAACCTGCTAATATGTCCCTACTGCACAGGAGACGCCAAGGAGGAAGGTATTACCTTCCTCCTCAGCGCCGTTCCGGTGCATTTAGTCTTTTGCTCCATGATCCGGCAAAATAGTTAGGAGCCCCCATAGCGCCAATCTTGGCCAGCCCCCTTCATTATCATTAGAAAGGGGCAGATCAGCGCTGTAAGGGCGGGGAAGTGCACCTAACGGTCTTACCGGACCATGGAGAACTTGACTAACTGCACCCATACGGTGCCAAGGAGGAAGGTACGAGACATACCTTTCTTCTTGGTGTCTCCTGTGCAGTAGGGACATAACAGCAGGTTAGATTCGTCTAACCTGCTGATAGTTCCCCTTTTAAAATAAATAATAATGGGTTTTGGAGCCTTAGCAGATGTATGGTTCTCCTTTCTTTCAAAATCTTATCTTCAAAACCACACGAATTTCCCCCAAAGTACCCTTATGCTTACTATCCTGTTTTGTTCTGTGTCCACCTAGTCTGTGTGTTCTAAAGTGTTCTTTAGTTTAAGATATGTGAATCTATTAACTTTTTAAAAAAAATATTTTAATATGTTATATTGTCCTAAGTGAAATGGAGAAGCAACATCTCAGCTTGCTGTTTTTGAAATGACGTCCTAGTCTCACTGCTCTTACAAAATGATGATAAACCTAACTTGTGCTTATGGTTGTTATAAGGCTAGGTTCACACTGCGTTTTCAGCATCCGTTTAACGCATCCGTTTTTTTGCAAAAAACGCATGAAAAACGGATTGCAAAAAACGGATTCATTTGTGTGCATCCGTTTTTCCATTTACTACCATTATAAAAAAAAAACGGATCCGTTTTTTTTTTGACGGACCAAAACGGACAAAAAAACGTTGCTGACCCTATTTTTCTGGACGTTAAAAAAAACGGATCCGTTAAACGGATGCTGAAAACGCAGTGTGAACCTAGCCTAACAGAGAGAGGGTGTACACATTTAGAACATATTTGCAGTGGCTGCAGGTTGCATGTATGCACAACTCTTCTGTAGTTAATGGGAGGAAAACATACACATTCTGCTGTCTGCAGTTCTAGACTTTACAAGGTTTGTTTTTCACCAATTACACATTCACACAATGATGTCTTTCTTTTTTTTGTCTAGGTACACTATTGGATAATGGATCTCCCTTGTCAGTTGCTGCAGTTACGGCATTGGGGGAGATTGGGCGAAATGGGGCTCTTCCAATACCAGATGAAGGTACAGGATTCACCAAGAAGCAGCTGGTAGAAAATCTTTTGGCCAGAATACCTTCTGGTAAAGAGACAAATAAGGTAATGTGTATTTTTGTTTTATTAAAAGATTTTTCTGGGCTAATGAAAGTATAATATAAAATAAATGCTATACTATGGGAAGATTCATCATCACTTTGTCCCCCATCTCATGGGCATGGTGGGGGGCGGCAAGCCCCCTGGCATCTTAGCGACAATGGCCGCCACACAACACCTCACCAGTGTGAACAGATGGATAAACTCACCTTATGCTCCCAGCCAGCAGACTAAGAGGAGCTAGGCACTGACCTTTATGCAGATTCTTGCTATATAAAAACACCTGGTGGTGTAGGTGGAGTGCTAGAACCAAGGCAAAAAAATGAGGGGACAGAATATATGCAAACATAAAAATTACTCATCACACATCTGCTACTCTTGGTGCACTCCTCTTTTTTAATGTGCATTGATAAATTTTTTATCTTACGTTTGAACTATAACTATAGAATATAACTATAACTATAAAATATTTTTTCTGCTTATTTTTAATTTGCCTAGGTCATGATAACAACTTTAGCAATTCATTTCTTTGTACGGATTCCAAGATAGGTCCGCCCCAGTCCCGCCCCCCTAACTTTACCCCTCCTCTCTCCTGGACACTGTTTCTTAAGTGGAAGACCACCGCCCGCCACCAACAACTTGAGCGGTGGATAACAGTGATCTGGGCAGGCGGCAGCAAACACATGCCCAGATCGCTATCCCTCTGTCTGCCGCTCTCCCTCACATCATGTGAGTGAAAGTGGTGCTGTGAGAGGACAGGGATGATGGATGAGACAGGGAGGATGATAGAGAGGGGTATGATGACAGGTAGAGGGGATGAGAGTGATGATGTGAGGAATGAGTAGAGGGGATGATGAGAGTGATGATGTGAGTCATCCCCTCACATCATCCATCTCCCTCACATCATCCATCTCATTATCCCCTCACATCATCCCTATCCCTCACACCATCCCCCTCCTTCTCATCATTCCTCTCATAAGAGATGATGTGAGGGAAAGGGATAATGTAAGGGATAGGGATGGTGAGATGGATGATGTGAGGGAAAGAGGTTGATGTAAGGGGATGATGAGATGGATGATGTGAGGGAGAGGGATGATGAGAGAAACATCAGACTGGAGGGACAGCACAAATTATCAATAGATTATTCTTGTGGCCCCTTGCAGTCACCTTGTAATAAAGCCGTCAGCTCTCAAATCTTTACATTAGCATTACCAAAGCTGTGGCTCTATACTTGTGACAAAACTACAATTCCCATCATGCCTGGACAGTGTTTTGCTATCTGTGAATGCTGGGAGTTGTATTTTTTACCCAGCTGTAAAGCAACAGAGAACAGTAAAAACACATCATTTCTGCCCTCCCTGTGGCTGTAAAGCTGTGACAAGATGAAAACCCCCATCATAATGTGACAGCTAGTGGATTTTCAGGGTATAATGGGAGCCGTAGTGTCACAACACGTGTGTAGACGGTTATATATGTATATAAAACATATATGTCTAGGAAATAGAAAAGTCACTGTCATAGGAATGATCAGTCTGCCCCTCAGTGTTAGAATACGAGCTGTGACATCTAACCTACCTTCTTCTTTCTTTGGCACACTTCAATGAAAAGCAGGTATCTGTAGTGTGTGAGTGTGTGTGTTCTGGAGGGAGTGGGGGGTGTGGCAGGAGAGGAGGAGGGAGGAGACAAGGGGGGGGGAGGAGAGAGGAGGCCACGCCCACTTTCAGACAACCAGAATAAAAAATTTATTTATTTTTCTGAGCCGAAGAACTCGGGATATCTCAGCAAGCGCACAAGATATACCCACAATTTACTGCTCTTATTAAAGGGTAACACATGGGCTTTTTAATTTAGTAATTTCATTTTTCATTTAGTAATCTAAATTATAGTTACGCTTTAAGGAGAAAATCCTACACAGGAAAGAGTATTTTAAACTTTAAAGCGTACAGTCATGTAAATGCCATTTAAATATAATTTTTCGGAACTCCATAAGTATTAATAGTATAAGTGATTTTAAGAAACTCTGTAATAGGTTTTATTAAGCAAAAAGTTTGAATGCTTGTGAATGCACCCTTAGGGCCCTATTCCACTGGACGATTATCGTTCAGATTATCGGTAAATCGTTCGAATCTAAACTATAATCGTTCGGTTGAAATGCAGTTAACGATTAACGACCGAACGAGAAATCGTTGATCGCTTTATAAGACCTGGACCTATTTTTATCGTTGCTCGTTCGCAAAACGTTCGCAAATCGTTCGCATTGAATAAGACATTGTTTGGTCGTTCGCAGTAGATACGAACGCAATAGCGAAGAAATAGCGAAGAAAAAAACGATCGCAAATACGATCATAAGTAACGATTATCGTTCCATGGAAATGAGTGAACGTTTTCAGGTCTTTCGCAATAGCGGTCGTTTGAGATCGTTAATCGTTAACGATTATGCGAACGATAATCGTTTGGTGGAATAGGGCCCTTAAAGTGGTAACTATCATTTTTAAAACTTGACAGGTCATAGCAACATGTCAGAAGTACTGATCAGTCGGGGTCCGGCTGCTGAGAACCCAGCTGTTCTAGTAATCGGCAGGGTTCTTAGCAGCAGGACCCCGACCAATTAGCACTTCTGATATGTCAGAAGTTTTTAAAAATGATATTTACACTTTAAAGAGAATCTGTCAGCTGTAATTTATGTTTCAAACTTTTAAAGCTGTTCGATAGCTATTATGTGAAGGAGACCCATGTTACCTTTTAAATATCCAGCTGTGCTTCCAGATTGTAGAGAAATGCTTTTATTCTCTGGTATAAGGTGTCTCCCTGCTGTAACTGCTATCTAACCGTGTCAGTGGGTTGGAACGTGAATTATAGCTGACAGATTCCCTTTTTAAAATTGCTGCTTTACAGCTCAAGAAATGGCTGAAGAAACGGCCCAAATGAAAAAAAAAATCCTTAAAAAACAGACGAGATAGCTTAAGGTCCATTTTGGGGTGGTTTTCTTTTATTTTTTTTCCCTCTGGCAAAGTATCTTGTCCAGTATTGCTGCTTATCCACGGGTTTCTTCCTGCAGGCAAAAGAAAGAGCTATAAGAACACTGGGATATTTTCCTGTTGGAGATAGTAAATTTTCTCCCCAGAAGATGCTCCTGCAAGGATTAATGGAATCAGTAGAAGTAAGTTACCGATTTTCTTTGCAAGATAAGGGGTATTTTTTTGCTCATATACTGTCTCAGCCATTGATACATTTTTGAGATTTTGTGGATTTGCTTTAATGTTAAACATATATTGTTTCCAGACTGTCACAGGGTTGGTATAATATTGGTGAATACAGCTTATATAAGAAGAAGGTGCCATGAATGTAGGTGGATAAAATAGACTTTTTGAGAAAATTCTGAGGTCCACTAATATATTTAAGCACAGCATTGCTAAAGAAAGTTCTATGATTATCTCATGTAACTGAAACATGCAGAAATCCATGGATATTAACAGAGCAGGTGTAGATTTCTGATGGTAAATCTGGGTTGGATTAGGACAAACCTTCCTCCTCGCTTTGCCGGGCTTCCCAAGTTGGTTTTTGCAAAAATATGCACCTTTTTTGTGTTGTATATCAGGGGAGCATTTGATAAATGTTCCCCCATGTGCTTGTCACTGACACAGAAACATCTGCTACAAATGTGCCTTGTGTGTATATATATACCCTCAGCTGATCATTGTCTTTTGGCAGGTTTAAAAATCATTGGCCACCGACTGCCCATCACTACCTGTAACAGGTAGCGTGGCTGACGGCTGTTGATTGTGCATATAAAATTATAAAGCTATTACTTACCTGTCCAGGCTCTGGCCTTGAAGTGAGAACTGCAGCTGCAGTGACCATGGAATCCCACTTCCATGGTCACTGCAGCTGCAGTTCTCACTTCTGGACGTGTCTCTGCAGTGACAGGCCGCTCAGCCAGTCACTAGCAGAGACGGAACAGCACTGCGGCCAGTGATCGGCTGAGTGGCCTGTCACTTCAATAAAGTGACCAGTAGTCAGAACTGCAGAGACCAGGGAATCCCACAGACAAGGCCTGAGAACACTGGGGAACGTGATCATGTAAGTAATAGCTTTATTATTTTACACCAAAGCAAGGGCTGCACAGACATCGCCAATGTTCGAGTTGTATAATAGGCTCTGTTGGCTCGCATAATACGGACATCAGCATGTCTGAAGCAGTATGCTGCTACACTCTTCTGTGTACCCTATTATTAAAAAGCTTCTCTTATCTACATTTACTAGCCAGATTGCAGCTCTTTATTTACCATCTGCATAGATCAGGGTCCCATTTTGTGACTTCTGCAACATAGTATGAAAAATCTCTTTAATGCAAATGAGCATCTTTGCAGTGCCCTTTGCTGAATAAGAAAATGCACTGTATCTGTTTTTAAACACCTAAGTAGGTACCTTCTCTTACCTCCCTGTGTAGGCAAAGCAAATTGAGCTCCAGTTTACTATAGGAGAAGCAATCACTAATGCAGCTGTCGGCACAAAGTCCACAGCTGCCCGAGATGTATGGATGGTTTCTGAGGAGGATTATCAACCTTGTGCAGGTAACAGTTTTTTTTTTTTACTGTGGTTTCATTTGTTTTTGGACCAAATCGCTAATATTTCTCCTTAAGCAGAGTGTCATAAATTTGCAATTATAGGCCATCTGTGCCCCTTTGGGAAATCTGGGAAGGAGGTTATGCAAAACAGCTGTCTGATGCCACCCTTTTAGAGGCAGCTTTCATTCAATTCAGTGTTTCACTTCGCGTATGGGGCTTAGAATGTTACTAGTGACATATGCCACACTATAAATCTCGAGGATGAAGGATTACCCATCTGTAGACACCTGTTTCTGGCTTCTTGCCCCTCTTCCTTACAGAGCAGGGTGTTGGCAGGCTACAGAGAGGCCTATCATCGCTGTGCCAAAGGGATAGTATTTCTCCTTAAGTTTTGCTTATGTTTGACTTTTTGCTGCCTATAAACACATTTTTGACTGTATAACTTAAATGGTGTCTTTATTTTTCCAGATGTCAAAGAGAATGATGTTGTTACATGGGTTTTGGACCAGATTCTCAACAAGCATGGCGTCAGCGTGAATCCACATGTCAGACAGGCATCCTGTATATGGCTGCTGTCGATTGTAAAAAAACTGAGTAATCACCAGGAAATAAAGGTTAGTTACATGGCTAAAACATCTGTTTGGTACTGCAGACATTTATATTGTATTTGAACATAGTCTTGCCTTACTAACATGCAGTTACTGTTCCATTACACTAGAATGAAACAACCTAATAAATGCAGTTACTATTCTAAATATACAATATATTATTGTAATGACTCAATATGTAATCCTTCATTGCCTTGCAGTATGGCTACTCATATCCTAAGTGTAAAATTCCCCCCCCCCCCCCCCCCCCCCCCCTGATCAGATTATCCCCTAACCTGTGGATAGAGGATAACATGGCAAGTTGGGTAAACTACTTTAGGGCTCTCATATACATTAGACATGTGTGTGGTGGCCTCATGACTTTTCACCAGTAGGTGATGTCGGTGGAGAGAAGGAGCAGGCATAATTAACCCCTCAACGACTCATGACTGGTATACAGGTATACCCGTCATGCCGCCGTTAAGGGGAATGCAGAGAAGGATCCCGGCGTAAAAACCCGCAAAGTGCAAAATTGATGATTTTTGGTGATCAAATCCACAAAAATTGTAATAAAAAGCATTTAAAAAGTCCCATATATGCAATCAAGGTACAGATCATGGCGCACACAATGACACCTCACACAGCCCCATAGACCAGAAAATAAGTGTTATAAGGATGGGAATAGAGCAATTTAAGGAACTTTTTTTTTATTATTATTATTTTTTTTAAAAGATTAAAATTTTTTAAAAGCAATCAAATAAAACAAAAGTTTTACAAGTTTCATATTGTTGTAATGGTACCAATTTAAGGAACATAAATAATATGTTAGTTTTAACATGGGGCAAACGGTATCAACACAAACACCCCCAAATAAAATAAATTGCCCTTGTTTTTCTATTTCACTGCACAAACAATTTTTTTTCCAGTTGTGCAGCATATTTTGTAGAAAAAAAAAGTTGGTCAATGCAAAGTACAATTAGTGTCACAAATAATAAGGGCTCATATGGGTCTGTAGGTGAAATAATGCAAGCACAGTGGTTTTTTAAACAGAAGGAGGAGAAAATGAGAGAGCAAAAACAAAAATTGGCTCCGCCCTTTAAAGGGTTAAATTGTTTTCAGGGAAATAAGACCTGCCCAGAGGAGTCTGGCAACCACTTACTGTCCCCTCTTTTCTGAATACATGAATGCTTGACTGAACCTAAAGTCACACTGTTACCCCCTTTTTGCATTCTGACTCGTCTACACAGGTGTAAAAGGTAAATTTAGCGGTTTTCATTCCTTATTTTATATCATACATTATGGTGTTTGTTCAAGTAAAAAGTGATCTTTTATCATCTGCAGATTGTGCTAAGTGGGCGGAGCTTCACGGCAACAGCGCCACTGCTGACCTCCATGACGTCATATGCACATAGGCCCCGCCGACCATTGGAACAGGCTGGCCTAAAGGTCTAGGCCCCACCCTCTCTAGGTTGTCCCATACTATTGGACATCACGGTGGTGGCACTGTGGGTGGGGCTAAGTGGCCTGTTGCCTTGAAGCCCCGCCCACTTAGCTCAATCTGCCATTGATAAAAGATCACTTTTTACTTGAACAAGCAGCATGACGTATGATATAAAATAAGGTATGAAAACTGCTAAATTTACCCTTTACATCTGTGTAGAGAAGTCTGAATGCAATAAGGGCTGACAGTGTCACTTTAAGTATTTATGGGGGGGAGGGGGGGTGAAGAGAGACTGTTTAGCCAATAGCTATTGTGTGTACAACCTATAGTGCAACTCAAGTTTATATAAATGTGTTTATATAAAATGTGTGAAACTGCCTCTTTTTTTTATTCTCTCATATAGTCAAAACTTAAAGAAATCCAAAGTGCCTTTATATCTGCTCTTTCTGATAATGATGGTATGTACCTTGTATCTCAAGTTGCCTCTTGCAGTTGTTGGATTGTATCAAGGCTTTTTCTATCAGAGTAAAATACATGTATTCTTTTATCTATTAGTTAGGGTGCGTTCACATGTACAGGATCCACAGCAGATCCTCAGCAGATTTGATGGTGCAGATTTGATGCAGTATTCAGTTATTTAGTTCAAATCTGCACATCATCAGATCCGCTGCAATACGGTACGTGTAAAGCTACTCTTAGGGTGCGTTCACACCTACAGGATCTGCAGCAGATTTGATGCTGTGTTCAGTTATTTAAATGAAATCTGCTGCAGAAAATCAGCTGCAGATCCTGTAGGTGTGAACGCACCATTAAACAGCATTTCATAGTGGCACACCTCAGATTTGCTTTACAGCAATGTCCCCACATAATATACACATGCTTACCTTTGTACGTGCCTGGTGGGATGCAGAGTTTTTTTGGGTAATTTGGAATCCACATTAAGGTTTTTTATGGTAGAACTGCTTGTGAGCCTTACTACAGAACAGTATGTACATTAATGCAGCTTTAGGCTTCAGCTCTATAGCTCTTATCATAACTTATGTTATTTTTGTAATTTTACCAATTTTACTTTTTTGATGTTTTTGCAAACATATATCAGTTATTTGTGTGTGTTTTGGGGAATTGGAAATGTGTGTACTATTACATATGCTTATGCAGTTAATGTCTCAGTCCATGTATCAGCCTAACTCCTTTGAGTGTGTTGATAATTGCACAAAATCTGTTGCAGAACTTAGCCAAGATGTTGCTTCGAAAGGTCTTGGGTTGGTATATGAACTGGGCAGTGAACAAGACCAACAGGAGCTGGTGTCCATACTTGTGGACACACTCATGACTGGGAAAAGGTACTGTGACTCCTTGTGTTCTGAGTGTGTGTCATAACTGATATTATTACTAGATTGATATTTCACCAAACCTGTGCTATACAGTTATTAATTGTAGTAACATGTTCTTTTTTATTCTATTATGATTGTTTGGATTGCATTTTGTGTATGGTTGTGCTAAGTTTTGGAAAATCTTGCATTGTATTGTACTTTCATCAAACCTTTATGGCCTTACAGTGATTTCATAGAAACATAGAAGAGTCATTTTACGCATTTTAAGGCTACTCTGTATCCACAATCTGACCCCACCCCCCACCCCCCCCAAACCACTTGTACCTTCGGATAGCTGCTTTTAATCCAAGATCTGTCCTGCGGTCCGTTTGGCAGGTGATGCAGTTATTGTGCTAAAAAGTTACTTTTAAACTGGCAGCCCCATGCCCTACGGGAGTGGCCTGGATTGTGTATGCATTAGGTTGGCACAACCTCTCTGTCCCTCCTCATCATTAGGAATGCTCCAGGCAGATTGCCTCCTTATTCGTCAGCTGTGAGAGCCCGGCACATGGGCTGGATCGTTAAGGACCTGTGCAATGTTCAGCATGGAGAAAATGTTTCAGTGGCATTCCTAATGATGAAGAGGGTGAAGTGGAGGGACGGAGGGGTGGTGCAAAGTTAGGGCACAGATTCGCCTGTTGGGCACGGGGTTGTAAGTTTAAAAGTTGTTTTTTGGACAATAACTGCATCACCTGCCAAACGGACCGCAGGACAGATCTTGAATTAAAAGCAGCTATCTGAAGGTACAAGCGGTTTGGGGGGTCAGATTGTGGGTACAGAGTCACTTTAATAATTGTTCTTGTGGCTACTTAGTTTAGACCATACTAACCTATCCTTCTTTATTCCAGGGCAAAGCATGACGTTTCTGGAGAGACAGAGGTTTTTCAAGGCTCATCTATTGGTAAAACTCCAGAGGGGTAAGCGGATTATTAACTAGTCAATCAACTATGGTGAAAAACCTTTAGCATTGGATGCTGAGGGACACTGTGGACCACCTTGTTGTTAGTTATATCCTTAACAACTTAGGCCGCATTTCCACATTTGCAATCATAAATGCAGACGAAACCCTATTCCCATGTCATCACAGCAATATGTGGGGGTGTTTTTTGTCTGCACTCATATTTGCAAACATGGTCACATGGCCAGTTGTCAAGGATATAACTAATATAACTAAAGAGAGCATACATTTTAATATGCAAAGGAAAATACAATGAATTGTCTAAAAGAGAATGTGTAGTCTTGTATAATGGGTTGCATGTATACATAGCATTATTGAATCTAGTAATTTCCCCTTATTTATATAGTGGCAGCATGTTCTCTAGCTTTGCACACATAATAATGTTTGTTTTGTTTCTGTTCCTCTCACTGTTCATGCTCACAATTGAAGGATCTATATTCACACATTAAGACCAATTTTTAGAAGAAGACACATTAGTATATTTAGTTGTCCCAGTACCAGTCCTTTATTATAGTATAGCAATGTGTCTGTTTGGATGGACAGTGTTACGTCTATGAATTCTTTTTCATGGTTGTTCAGACAGGGGCTGTCTACCTACAAGGAACTGTGTGCATTGGCCAGTGATCTTAGTCAACCAGATCTCATATACAAGTTTATGAATTTGGCTAACCACCATGCTATGTGGAACTCGAGAAAGGTAAAGTCTTTCATGTTATGGTTCAGAGTACCCTGCTGCGTCTTGCAGGGGAGTTCTTCAGTGGACTCAAGCATTAATATTTAAGTGTAATGGTCCATTTACACAGAAAATCTGACAGATTATCTGCCAAAGATTTGAAGCCAAAGCCAGGAACAGACTATAAACAGAGATCAGGTTATAAAGGAAAGCCTGAGATTTTTTATCCTTTCAAATCCATTTCTGGCTTTGGCTTCAAATCTTTGGCAGATAATCTGTCAGATAATCTTTCTGTGTAAATGGACCCTAATTCTGAATAGTTAGTATAAGCCAGAATGTCATCTTACAAGGCCTCTTATGCATACACCAATGAGCTATGACAGCTAAGAGTGTTAAACATGTCAGTTTTTGGAGTGCACCCAAAACTATAAAAATTTACACTGAAGTTTTGCAGTGCAATTTTTGACTGTGATGCACATTAAAACACTGTGCTTCATCTGTACTCTCCTCAAAGTTAAAAACCACAGTAAGGGCCCTATTACACTAAACTATTATCATCCGTACTTGACCGATTGCCAGTCGTTCCGGTATAGATCATATTAAAAGGCAACGATCAGCCCATCAGCATAATGATGGCTTATTGTTGTCTTTTAAAATGTTCTGTTAAAACGTCAATGATATTGACAGTCTGCTGCACGTTGCTGCGGATAATATCAGTGTCGGCAGCAGACCCCCACTTTCTTCAATGGGCCACCCTGACGATCTAAGGATTGTTTACATCTGACTCATTAGGGTTATATTCTTACAAACAAAAATTTACAATTTCACAAATAAAACTATATTCACCTGCTGCTGATCCCGTCTGGTTTCTGTGCTGAATTGTCCCCATAGGAATTACCCACTTAGCCAATCTCCTGCCTGCAGCAGTCTCCTGCCTCAGCCAGTGATTGGCTGAGTGAATGTTTTCTGCAGGGACAAATTAAACCAGCCAAGAGTAGCGGGGTCCTGGAGTCTCCAAAATGGCAACAGGGGGAGATCAGGGCCAGTGAGTGTTTTTTATTTAAATTTTTTTTTTTTTTTTTTTAGTAGCGCTCCAAGCCAAATATTTAATAAACAAAAATGCAGCCAGAATATCCCTTTCACAAACTTTAAAGCATTACTGCCATTAATAACTTTTGAAATGTCATGAGATCATAGTAGGTCTAACTGCTGCATGCATCTCTCTTGCATCTCACATCTGTCTCATTGTAGTCTATAAAGCGAAAGAGTTGGATCTTTGGCTGGGGATCAGAGAGTGTCTCTAATCTCTTTGCTGCTGTCTCTTCCCAGCTGTAGCTTGGGATTGCAGCAGGCCTCAGCAGTGAGACCTGCTGCAATCAATAATTTTTGTCATGTCTGGTGACATGTGAAAAGTTGTTACAAATGACAGTAACTCTTTAATGTATAGATGCTGCTAAAATAGATTTGCATCTTCTGAATTAATATACATATTTTTTCCTTTTGTGATAGGGTGCAGCATTTGGTTTTAATGTGATTGCCACCAAAGCTGGAGAACAGCTTTCTCCCTTCATGCCTCAGCTGGTCCCACGTTTGTATCGTTATCAGTTTGATCCCAACACTGGAATCCGCCAAGCTATGACTAGTATTTGGAATGCTTTAGTCACGGACAAGAATACAGTGAGTCCATCATTCTAGGATATTTCAGTATTCTGCTATAACAAATCATCTTTTCCTTTCTCTATATCATCTTACTCTTTGCAGTAATAGGGCATGCTAAGCTTTTGGAGGGGTCCCCTCCTGAGGATCTTCTGTGTTAGCCAGAGCTGCAAGACACCAGAGTCCATAATAATTGCTGGGGTAAAAGATCAGGATGCTCTGTCTTCAGTTTAGATTGTGGCCTCATTCACACATCAGTGTTTTGAATCATTATTTGTCAAATGATACAAATAACTTAAGAAAACTGACATCTGAAATATTCCTATCCTTTAAAAACAATCATAATATGTAAAAATTGGTTGCAAAACCAGTGATCCCCTAAAAAACTTTAACAAAACTTTTTAGATTTTTTTTTTTGTTTTAGGTTCTTATATAGAGTGTAGGCTCTTATATAGAGTGACAATATTGAAAGATGACAGTTAATATTGCTGCTCAAAAACCTACAAATGAATGAATACCCTGGAGGGTTCCATATCTGAATTCCACTTGTGCTAGTCACTCATGATCATGATCAGTAAACCTTGTCCTTCCATTCTACAGTCTAATGGTATTCATGAAATATTTAGGTATCATTTAGGACAGATTTTTCCAGTTCTGGCCATAAAGCCCACGCCAGTTTGGTTATATACTGAAGATTTTCTTCAGGCGTGTTTACACACTGTGGCTGGGATGCAGGCAAAGACAGACTGCTTGTAGCGGCCAAGAATTGCATGTCAATTGAGTTGTAAATGGCAGTGCGGTATTGCGGCAAAACTGCTGTTCAGCTGTAATAAAAATGTGCTTCAGTTAAAGAGAACCTATCATGTTGAAAATGCAGTCCAATTTACAGGAAACATATAACACAGGAGTAGCTAAAAAGATTGATATATAGTCTTATAGGAAAAGGTCTTATTCTGTGGTAAGTAGGCAAGTGTGTGTGTGTGTGGGGGGGGGGGGGTTGTCCAGCTCGGTTATTAACATAGCTGTCAAATATTTCTTCAGGCCCCTTGCTAAGCGCTCTGGCTGCTACTTCTCACATGGACCCATTTCTGCAGTGACAGCCCGCTCAGCCAATCACTAACTGAAGCAGGACAGTGCCACGGCCAGTGATTGGCTGAGCAGGACACTAATTGTATATGTTATGAAATTGATATATGTAATTTATTTTCAAGTAAAATCTGTTTTTAAAAGTTAGAAAACATTATTATATTCATTTTAGGTGGATAAGTATCTGACAGAAATTCTTCAAGATTTGATAAATAACCTTACAAGTAATCTGTGGAGAATCCGTGAATCCAGGTATTAATCTCCTTTTGAACAGTTACTGAACCTTGGTTATAATTTCTCTGAACAGCAGACAGAGCAGTATAGCAGACACCCCATCTGGGGCTTCTGTGATGGCATCTGGTCCCCCACTCGTCCTACTACTTCCTATGTATGAGACAGGCTTGTGCAGTGGTTGGCTGAGCATGCAGAGTGTAACTTGACGGTAGTGGGGGATCGGACGACATCAAGAGCTGCGGAGGACCCAGGTAGGTAGGCATACCTTTTGTTTTGTTTTTTATGCCTCTGTAGCCAAATATAAACTTTTTTTTTGGGTGCGCAGATGACTCCTTTAAAGTGACAATGTCACCCCCTTTTTGCATTATGACTTCTATACACAGGTGTAAAGGGTGAATTTAGCAGTTGTTATACCTTATTTTATATCTTGCGTCATGGTGCTTGTTCCAGTAAAAAGTGCTCTTTTATTATCTGCGGATTGTGCTACCTGGGCGGGGCTTTACGGGTGCAGTGACACTTAGTCTCGCCCACACCGCCACCACAGACCCGCCCCTCTGTGACGTCATTGCCGTATAGGCCCCGCCCCTTGACAGCCATTGGAATGGGCTGGCCTAAAGGTCTAGGCCCTACCCCCTCTAGGTCGGATCATAACAATGGCCGCTAAGGGGCGGGTCTATGTGTTGATGTCACTGAAGGGCAGGGCCTATGGTAGTGAAGTGGCCGTGGCTAAGTGGCACTGCAGCCATAAAGCCCCGCACAGGTAGCACAATCTGCAGATGATAAAAGATCACTTTTTACTGGAACAAGCATCATGACATAGGATATAAATTAAGGTATGAAAACTGCTAATTTTACCATTTACACCTGTGTCACTTCAACTCACATATTTGCTAAATTTAATATTGCAGTTGGAACTGTGATTGTCTTACTAATAATAGAGTTTGTCGTCCTTTCCTTGTTGCAGCTGTTTAGCATTAAATGACCTACTACGTGGCCATCAGCTTGATGATGTTGTTGACAAGCTTCCTGAGATATGGGAGACACTCTTCAGAGTCCAAGATGATATCAAGGTGTGCTTTTGCTCTTACTCAAACTAATAAAAATCTGTGATATTTGTGCACTTGCAGATATAAACCACAATGTATTCCACCCAGAATAACTGTACAGATCATTGCCTGTCTGTAGATGTTTCACAATCTGTAAACAAATGCATTTTTAGTGTGTGTGTGTGTGTGTGTGTGTGTGTGTGTCTGTGTGTATATAGTTTAATGTAGAAGAAGCTCTCAGAGTACAATAAAGAACTTATATGAAACTTGTTGTTTTTGGTATAACTTAGACTTTTATTTGTTATACCATTTTGGCTTATTTCCTCTATTCCTCCCAGGAGTCAGTGCGAAAAGCAGCAGAACTGGCTTTGAAAACTTTAAGCAAGGTATACTTCTGTCTTTACAATTATCATTTATTGTTCTAAAGATTGGTATATGGATAACTAGGTAATTGTTGGGGGTCCAACCACAGGAACCCCCACACTGATTGAATGAAGATCTAACGAGACTTGACACACTTGTTCCCTATATTTTTATACTATATAATTACAGGCAAACATACGCAATACACTTTTATATATATCTCTATATGAAAATATGTTTCACCTCTATTAAATACAGTAGAAGTTTTGATTATCATCATGAAATACACTTTCAATTATTTCTGGGTATTCTCCTTTTGCACTATAAGGTATGCATAAGGATGTGTGAACCAAGCAAGGGAGCAGCTGGTCAGAAAACAATTTCTGTTCTTTTACCGTGCCTTCTGGACAAGGGAATTATGAGCACAGTGACTGAAGTTCGGGCCCTTAGGTAAGTAGAATGCAGTGTAGTTTGCGTGTACATTGAGGGTGTTATCCAGCTTTTCAAAACTGATGACTACTTTCATGCGGGTCTGACATCTGTCACTCCTACTAGCAATCTCTTCATTCGCACACCCATAGTGTAGCCTGCACTACGAATGTGCTTTTGTAGCGCTCCGTGCTTCACAGAGCACTACATTTCCACTTTATTACCAGTGCGATCCAGGCCGCAAAATGCGGTCCGCATTACAACATGTCCTTTTTTTTTATTGAGGCATGGATCGCGGCCCCATACACACATACGGACGTCTGAACGGGGCCATTGAATACCATTGGTCCTATGTTCTGTCCGCAATTGCGTGCCCGCAGTTGCGGACAGAACAACGGATGTGTGAATGTAGCCTTAGCTGCAGTGCTGACCTGAGCACCATGCCCCCACCAAATGGTAGTTGGACCCCCACCAATTTAATACTGATGACCTATCTAGAGGATAGGTTATCAATCTTGAAAAGCTGGATAACCCTTTATCCTTTTAAGTTGCTGCAGAAGAAGACATAGATAAGGAATTGTGAGCAGTCTGTAAAAACATCTTGCTAGCTATTCCTGTGATTACAGCTGTCTGCAATTTTCAAGTGGTTGTTTAATAGCAATATCAATTGGCAAAATTGTGGATACACATATAATATAGTCTATAAGTAGCAATGTATTCACTCAACTATTATGAGATTAGTTACTATGAACTTTTTGTTGTTGAGGAGGGTGTAACTTGGGAATAAGCACTGTCATTGAAAGGCTGACCAGTAGGAAGCAAAAAACATTCACTCTGCTGCTGTATCAGTTTCCAATACACAGGAGCAAAAAGAATTTAAAAAATCTGTGGTGAGTCTGTCCATAAGATGGAGGTGCATGTGACCATGCGCTCCCCCCCCCCCCCCCAGTATCCTCCATAGGCATATACAGGCTCTGTGTTGGAAGAGGCATGGTCGTTTGCTCCTTCATGTCGGCCATCTTATGGACAGACTCGCCACAGAACAGGCACCCCAGCCTGGAGTCTGATTTTAGCTCTGAGGTATACACGGTGGTACTATGCGTAAGTGCTGTGAGTACACTTACTAATACTGTACACTGAACAAGTTTACTATAAAGTGGCCAACCCCTTTAGATCGCACATTACAATGCCTGGTTATGGTACCCTGTTAGGTTCTAATAACAGCGCACTGGGTGTGGTATCATGAATGGCATGGTTGTTTACTTTGTCTTTTTATACGTTTATCACTCTTCTTCCTAGTATCAACACAATGGTTAAAATCAGTAAAAGTGCTGGAGAATTATTAAAGCCTCATACCCCAAAGCTCATCCCAGCTTTACTGGAATCTCTAAGTGTTTTAGAACCTCAGGTGCTGAATTATCTCAGTCTCAGAGCCACAGATCAGGAAAAGGTAAGTGTTGTCTAGTACTCTATCTTCATCCAAATAAAAGAAAAACGATACAGCTTGTGTTCAATGCTAGTGCCTCAAAAAGTAAGTTTAGAGGTTAGGGGCAACCGCTACATTGAAAAGAATATGCTGTGTCATCTTTCTGATTTGGATTCTCCTAATCTGTGCAGGCTGCAATGGACAGTGCAAGACTAAGTGCTGCTAAATCCTCTCCAATGATGGAAACCATAAATATGGTACGTAGATGGATGATAGGTTATAGTCTCTTTGTGCTTATAATGTTTGGTTACATACATTTTTAGATGTTTATTGCGTTTTCTAGTATATATGGTACCAGAAAACTGGGCAGCATGGTGGCTCAGTGGTTAGCACTGTTGCCTTACAGCATTTGGGTTCAAATCCCATGAAGAACAAACATTTGTATGAAGTTTGCAGTGCTCAGTCCAGAGAAGGCAAAATCTTTCACCACAAATGAAGTGTATTCTATACGCACTTTTATTGTCTGAATAGACTGTCCAAATAAAGCATCATTTTACTTCATTGGAGAGTGTAATACTTACTTCATCTGTGGTGAAAGAATTTGCATGGTGTTTGTATGTATTCCTTGTGTTTGCATGGGTTTCCTCTGGGAAACGGACATTGTCATTACTCATTGAGTCCTTGTCCCCAGTGGGGCTCGCTGTCTAAATGTTTTTGGTGTATGTATGCGGGTTGGGGGTGGAATGAGGTACGCACAGGGAAAACATGCAAACTCCTTTGTGACATGTAAACCCAGGGTCATAGCGCAAGGCAATGCTGCTAATTCCTGAGCTACCATGGTGCCCCAGATGTTTGGATCTACATATTATATATAAACTTCTTTTGACAATTGCTCACATTTAGTGGTGTTTGCTATAAAGTTGTGAAACAAGAGAATGTCACCACCTAATTCTCTGCTTTTTTTTAACAGTGTATTCAACATCTGGATGTCAGTGTCCTAGCTGAACTTGTTCCAAAATTGTGTGAACTAATAAAGAGTGGACTCGGGTTGGGCACAAAGGTAAGAGCAAGACAAATCTGAATTGTCAAAATAATACTTTATAATCTAGAGCTATCAAAGACCAGCTTTTCTGTCAGTGGAATGAATGGTTAGCTCAATGGTCCAGCTGCATTAAACTTGAATCAGTCTATTATGTGAATTTATGATATTCTCTTTATATTGAAGGGAGGATGTGCCAGTGTTGTTGTATCTTTAACAACGCAGTGTCCTCGGGATCTGATGCCTTATTCCGGTAAGTTTAAATCTGTCATGTTTATTTATATTATAAACCATTACTGCTTATAAAGACGGCAGACATACAGTAAGTCAGTTGCACTATTGTTTTCTAATGAAAAGGATAAAGTGCAACCTTCCTCCATATTATTTAGAAAAATAGAGATGTGTATTTTAAAGTAGAGCAAAAACACTTGTAGTAATGTTTTGCTAATGTCCTGCATAATTCACTTGATTAAAGCATACAAGGTAAGTGGGGGGCTTAGTACTTGTATACACATTATAGGTGCTATATGAAATATAATAAATGACTAGGAACTTTAAAAAAAAGGCTGCTTATCTTTATTCTATTATTGAACAGGTAAACTCATGAGTGCTTTATTAAATGGACTCTGTGATCGTAACAGTGTGGTACAGAAATCATATGCCTTTGCTTTGGGACATTTAGTTCGGGTAAGTTTTACGAACTTCATTGGTTGGACTGTAATCTTCATTTGAACTGTTTTTGTGTGTTCATTATGTTTGTATGTATTTGCAGACAGCCCGGGATACTAGCACTGAGAAACTTCTTCAGAAGTTGAGTGGATGGTACATGGAAAAGGAGGGTAAGTAACGTTTCCACAGATTTGTCAATCATTAGTTAAAGGAGTTAACAGGTATTGGAAACCGTCCTTGATGTGACTGTTCAGACCTGTCCCTTTTGAAAGCCAGCTTTCATCCCATGTGGGGCACTGTTTGTTTTTCTTGGATTATTATAGCTGGTGTTTTATATAATTCGCCTGATATTCTGCATTCAGTTCAAACTCCTTGCCCTCACCCTTAAAGCTCTCCACAATTCCACACCTCCATACATCTCCTCCCTCATCTCCACCTTCTATCCTTCCTGTGCTCTACATTCTGCTATTGGTCTTACACTAACATCTTCCATAATTCCGCCACTTTTGCTCTGTGTGCACGGAGCCTTAAAGAGGATAGTCACCCAGCTTTTAACTTCACAGCAAATCCACATATAGATACAACACAAAGCAATGTTTAACAGCTAAACATCTTGGCTTTATAAAACAGACCTCATACAAATGAAAGGTATATTATTTTCATAAATGACATCTTTTCCCAGATTAAGTAAAGAAGAAGAAAAAAAACTCTTTGGCTGATTGATAGAACCCTGAAGAAACATGTGATTTTGTGGATTTGCCATGAAGTGTGGGGTTTCATAAGTGTTACCAGGAGATGTAGTTATTGCTAGTAAACTGGTCTGTGACAATTTAACATGCTCTTTTGTGTCATTTGTATAGAGCCAGCATACAGAACAGGATGCACTTTAACAGTTCATGCCATTAGCCGCTACAGTCCTGATGTGCTAAAGAACCATTCAGGAATGGTGTTGCCTTTAGCCTTTCTTGCAATGCATGAAGTTTCAGATGATGAGAAAGGAGAAAAAGAAGACTCAAATCTTTGGAGAGAAGTGTGGCAGGAAAATGTGCCTGGTATGTACCTTATTCTGCTGGCTTGGGCCATAATGAATAGAAATTTATAGGGGTTTACACTTTTTGGATCTACTAGGTGTTTAGTCATTTTAGAAAATTACGTACATGGTATGCCTGATGGTGATAGTTTTCAAATCGCAATTCCTGATACGGAAATCTCCAAGCTGAGCTTAAAGCGACTCTGTACCCACAATCTGACCCCCCAAACTACTTGTACCTTCGGATAGCTGCTTTTAATCCAAGATCTGTCCTGGGGTCCGTTCGGCAGGTGATGCAGTTATTGTCCTAAAAAACAACTTGTAAACTTTCAGCCCTGTGTCAAATTGGCGTGGCCTAGAGTGTCCATGCCCTAGGATTGCAACACCCCTCCGTCGCTTCTCCCCGCCCTCCTCATCACTAGGAATGCCCCCGGGCAGGATTTTTCCTATTCATCACCTGCCTGAACATTGCACAGGTGCCTTAACGATCCAGCCCATGTGCAGTGTTCAGGGGATGAATAGTAGAAATTTGTTCTAGGGGCATTCCTAATGATGAAGAGGGAGGGAGTAGCGTTGCAATCCTAGGGCTGCAAGTTTAAAAGTAGTTTTTAGGACAATAACTGCATCACCTGCCGAACGGACCCCAGGACAGATCTTGGATTAAAAGCAGCTTTAAGGGATGCTTGCCTTGTTCCAAAGCAGCTTTGTTCAGTGCACCATTGGCTATTCAAGTTAATAGAACATTTTATAACCTTTCAAAAGACAGGAAAAATCCATTTGAAAAATGCTCATGTGGGGATGCAATAACATTCAGCAATGCTGGGAAATTTTCTCAACTTTGGAATTAAGTCAGATGCAGTATCCTTCACACTGTGAAAGGGGAATAACGACTTAGTAATTAAGAGTTTATACTATGCAAGGTTTAATACACTTGAACTTGCCTTGCCTCCTCCACACCTCCAACATTAACATGGAAAAACATGGTGACGCACTTAAAGAATTATGAGTATATTTGGTACTCTAGGAAGAAAAGATTGGTAGTTCTAGAAGGTGATCAGGTGGCCTCCCCTCCTCCCCCCCTCCCCCTTTCTGCCTCCTCCCCTCCTTTGGGGGGGGGAGGGGGGTAAAGGGTGTTGGTGGGGTTAGAGGGATAGAAAAAGAAAAGCAAATCAATATATGAAATCTATTTTTAGTGCTACTTTTGGGTGGAATCCCATGCCAACTTTATCTACCCAAAAGAGGTGTACCAGATTGAAGACTAATATACACAAAAGTACAGTGATGCCTGTGCTTTACACTATATTGCAGCATTCTTATTCCGTTATATAGCACAGTGCTTTTATCTCTTAAACTCAAGCCACAATTTAATATATTTACTGAGATGTCTAGCCTGTGACCTGATGCTTTCTATAATAGAAAACACCACACTTGTAGAAAATGCTCTCACAGTATTTCAGTTTCGCTGCAACAAAAGAAAGGGTTACATGGTATTTAAAAGGTTGACAACAAACTTATGATTGTGTTTTTTTTGTCTTTGTTTATACCATACACAGGAAGTATCAGTGGTGGCATTAGATTGTACATGAAGGAGTTAGTAGACATTTCACAAAAAGCTCTGCAGTCACCATCCTGGAAGATGAAAGCACAAGGTGCTGCTGCCATGGCTTCAATTGCAAAGCAGCAAACTGGATCACTGGTCCCTCCACACTTAGGAATGGTGATTAGTACTCTCTTGCAGGGCTTACCAGGGAGAACATGGACTGGAAAGGTAAGGACTAAACTTCTTATATTTAATACAACAGTTTAAGAAGTAGACCTAACAGCTGCAATACATCAGCTAAAACATGTTTACAGTGGTACCTCCGCTCTCGAACACCGGGTCCGAACAATTCGGTTCTCAAACCACAATTTCCCCCCAAAGTTTTGTTTGGTACTTGAACTTTGCTCGGTATCCGAACAAAAATGGAGGAGATGACTGTCGGCTGAACTATTGTTCAGTTATCAGAGGAATCTGATAATGAGATGAGATCCCCCACTCCGCTGAATAGAGTTTCCTAGCCAGCAGCAGAAAACTTCTGCTCTGGGAGGAGCATAACACCAAAATGATGGGTGTTGTGCCCTTCTTTGATGGGTGTTGTGCTCCTCTTTCTAAATGAATCACTTACTCTTCCTGGGTCCTGTCTGTGTATTCATGTGCACTGCAGCATCTAGTGATGATCATGTGACCCTGAGACTGGACCCAAAGTAAGTGCATTCTTTCCAAAGACGAGCACAACACCCATCAGTTTGGTGTTCAGCTCCTCCTAGGAGGTTAAAGGGGTTGTCCGGCGATAAAAAATTATTCACAGAATAACACACATTACAAAGTTATACAACTTTGTAATGTATGTTATGTCTGTGAATGGCCCCCTTCCCCGTGTCCCACCACCCCCACCCGTGTACCCGGAAGTGTGGTGCGCTATACATTACCTATCACGTGCCGACCACGGTCTCCGATCCTCAGCAGTGACGTCGTCTTTGGGAGGCCAGCGCATCTTCCCGAGTGCCGGCCGCCCTCTGCAGCGTCATCTGAAGCTCAGCCGCGATTGGCTGAGCATAACTGTGCTCAGCCAATCGCGGCTGAGCAGCTGATGACGTGGCCGCGTCATCAGCCGCTCAGCCGCGATTGGCTGAGCACAGTTATGGTCAGCCAATCGCGGCTGAGCTTCGGATGACGCTGCAGAGGGCGGCCGGCACTCGGGAAGATCCGCCGGCCTCCCGAAGAAGACGTCACTGCTGACGATCGGAGACCGTGGACGACACGAGATGCGGTGAGTATAATGCACCACACTTCCGGGTCTAGCGTGGGTGGGGGGAAACACGGGGAAGGGGGCCATTCACAGACATAACATACATTACAAAGTTGTATAACTTTGTAATGTGTGTTATTCTGTGAATAATTTTTTATCGCCGGACAACCCCTTTAAAGGGAACCTGTCACCCCCCGTGCCGGGGTGACAGGCTCCCGACCCCCGTTAGAGACCCCTATACTTACCTCATCCCGCCGGGTCCCGCTTCTGGATTCGGTCGGGTCCCGGAGATCTCAGCCGCTGCAGCCCGGCGCGCGCGCTGAGAGATGAGTCCAACGCTCATAGAGAATGACGGAGCGCTGGACTCTCCTGTCATTCTCTATGAGCGTTGGACTCCTCTCTCAGCGCGCGCGCCGGGCTGCAGCGGCTGAGATCTCCGGGACCCGACCGAATCCAGAAGCGGGACCCGGCGGGATGAGGTAAGTATAGGGGTCTCTAACGGGGGTCGGGAGCCTGTCACCCCGGTACGGGGGGTGACAGGTTCCCTTTAAGAGGTGTTTCTGTGCACCACACCACAACTTAACCCCTGCCTGGCTGGAAAACTGAGCCGGCTCAGCAGCAATACAGACAGGGTCCCCTCCAGAGCAAAAGTTTTCTCCCCTAGACTGGGAAACCTATTTGTAGCTGGGATTCCTCACACTTGCAGTAAGGAGCAGTGTGCGATGCACTGCCACTTACTGTATGCTCAGAGGAAGTAAGTGGTGATGCTGGTGCTACACTTCGTAAGCCAGTCTCTCTGCACCTGACAATGGAGGGTAAAACACAATTAAATGTATTTCCATGATTTCCTATGGAAAAATTCTGCTTAGTCCTAAAACTGCTTGGTTCTGAGAACAGCCTTCCAGAACAGATTAAGTTCAAGAACAGAGGTATGACTGTAGCTGCAAAGAGACAAGTTTGACATTTACCTCCATGGTTGTTCATCTGTATGGGAAAATGGAACTACAACTGCCATAAAGAAAGACAATTCACTTTTAATGTCCATACCTGTTCATTTACTGCATCCACATTTCTGCTGCACAAACTCATTCATATATTTTGCAGGAGGAGCTTCTGAAAGCTATTGGGACAGTGGTTTCTAGTTGCAGGTAAGTGTTTTATATTTTAAAGAGCTGATATGTGTCTGTTTTTTATTTTACCCACACAAAAATTTGTCTTCAAAATAGTGATCAAACTACAAGACAAACTGGTCAGAAGCAGCGCTGCAAAGGCCAAACAGAAATATGATTGTGTGTCTATTACATACTGTTTATATGTTTGACTTGTATATTAGGAAGTTCTCCTGTCTTCCAGCAGATGCCTCTGATATATGGAATAGAATACTATACAGTGGTGAACTCCTCCCATCTACCATCATTGTATGCTGTATGATTATACACTTCTAGGCTGGGTTCACACTATGTATATTTGAGGCTGTATTTGGTCCTCATGTCAGGTCCTCATAGCAACCAAAACCAGGAGTGGATTGAAAACACAGAAAGGCTCTGTCCACATAATGTTGTAATTGAGTGGATGGCCGCCATATAACAGTAAATAACTTCCATTATTTCAATATAACAGCCGTTGTTTTAAAATAACAGCAAATATTTGCCATTAAATGACGGCCATCCACTCAATTACAACATTATGTGAACAGAGCCTTTCTGTGTTTTTAATCCACTCCTTGTTTTGGTTGCTATACAGCCTCAAATATACGTAGTGTGAACATAGCCCTAAGGTGCATAGGACAGTTCAGTTATTATACTGGGAAAAGAAAACGATTTTGATGAACTGTGGGTACATAGGTTAAATTTGACTTACACGCTTGTGACTCGCCAGTGAGAAAGGTTAGGGGAACTGGCCATTGTAAGCCTACTGCAGTGCTTTTACTAGAAGATAAAAATAAAACCCTGTAGATATGTTTGATACAGCTGGTCCAGCACCAGAGTGGGTCAGTAACGGTATGGAAGGTAAATGTACTTTATTATATTCAATCACCCCCTCCCTGGGTATATATTAAAAAGACCCCTTCCTGGACAACCCCTTATTTTTCAATTCATTTAGTTACAATTACTTCAGACAGGCAGGTTCCAATATTAAAAAAGGGATTTTATCCAGTCACAAAACTGCGGGATGAAGGTGGTGCCATGAATATTGCCTATCTGGACTTCAGCACAAAGCCTTTGAAACAGTTCCCCATAAAGAGCGGAGAAGCTGAGAAGTTAGACAAAATTTGACTTGGTAATGGTGTTTATTCCGAGCAGAGACTGGTTACAAGTGGTGGTCCCAAGGGTCTGTTCTGGGTCCTATTCTTTTTATTATATTTCTAAGTGACATAGGAGAGGTCAGGTAGGTAAGGTTTGTCTGTTTGCTGATGACACAAAAGTGTGTAATAGGGTTGATATTCCTGGAGGTGTCAGTACTATGGGAAATGAGTTAGCTTTGCTAGACAAGTGGTCCAAACATTGGAAATTGCAGTTCAATGTTTCCAAATGTAAAATATTGCACTTGGGGAGGAGGAAACCCCTATCCGAGTATAATATCGGCAGTTCTGTGTTGGCAAAGACTTCAGAAGAGAAGGATTTAGGGGTAGTGATTTCTGACAGCCTTTAAAATTAGTCACTAGTGCAACCAGGTGGTAGGGAAAGCAAATCGTATACTGGGCTGTATAGCTAGAGGTATAACCAGTAGGAAGAGGGAGATTGTGATCCTGCTGTATACAGCTCTGGTGAGACCACATCTGGAATACTGTGTCCAGTTCTGGAGACCTCACCTAAAAAAGGATATTGATAAAAATAGAACAGATCCAAAGGATTTGAATCTGTATAGTCTGGTGGAAAGAATAGAAAGAGGGGACATGATTGAAACCTTTTAAGTATGTTAAAGCACGGATGTTGAGGAGGGAAGTGTTTTAAAAAAAAGAATTCAAGAACAAGAGGACACAGTGGGGGAAAAATCAGAAGCGATGTGAGAAAATATTACTTTACTGAAAGAGTAGTAGATGCTGGGAACAAACTTCTAGGAGATGTGGTAGGTACATCTACAATAACCGAATTGACACCTGCCTGGGATAAACATATATCTACGTAAGATAATAAGAAGGGTCATACTAAAAGGGCAGACTAGATGGACCTGGCGGTCTTTTTCAGTCTTCTATGTTTCTTTGTCATAGGTTCCTGTAGAGACATGAAATTAACCTTATCATATGTGCTATTATGCAAAACAAGAGTCCGTGGAGCCTCAGTTACGAGTCTCAAAACATGGGATAGCCAGATATCTCTAGCCTGATGCCAACGGGGTGCCTCCATGATGGGGAGAGCACCACACCACCCTGATAAATAACCCCTTAAGTCCCACTCGGTGGCGAGTATTGGAACATAGACAGGGAAACAACAGGGTGGCCCCTTTTGTCATTGTCTAACTCAAGATGCGAGTATTGCGATCATGACAAGGGCTTACAAAGGCAGGCCTCCACCCACAGACAGCCGTTTCGGGGTATTTGCCCCTCGTCAGTGTGGGGTATGATTCTGGCTAGTTGGGGCAATTACAAATCAACCAACAAAACACACTAATCACTGAACTCAAGGAGAACAGCGAAAAAAAAAATTCCAATGAAGTACTCAATCAAGAGTCTCCACTGATGCCCCCAAAAATTTAAATATGCAAAACAAGAGTCCGTGGAGCCTTTTGGGGGGATCAGTGGAGACTCTTGATTGAGTACTTCATTGGAATTTTTTTTTTTCGCTGTTCTCCTTGAGTTCAGTGATTACTGTGTTTTGTTGGTTGATTTTTAAATGCCCCGACTAGCCAGAATCCTACCCTACACTGACGAGGGGCAAATACCCCGAAACAGCTGTCTGTGGGTGGAGGCCTGCCTTTGTAAGCCCTTGTCATGATCGCAATACTCGCATCTTGAGTTAGACATTGACAAAAGGGGCCACCCTGATGTTTCCCTGTCTATGTTCCAATACTTGCAACCGAGTGGGACTTAAGGGGTTATTTATCAGGGTGGTGTGGTGCTCTCCCCATCATGGAGGCACCCGTTGGCATCAGGCTAGAGATATCTGGCTATCCCGTGTTTTGAGACTCGTAACTGAGGCTCCACTGACTCTTGTTTTGCATATTTACATTTTTGGGGGCATCAGTGGAGACTCTTGATTGAGTACTTCATTAGAATTTTTTTTTTTCCGCTGTTCTCCTTGAGTTCAGTGATTACTGTGTTTTGTTGGTTCATATGTGCTATTAGTTGCAAAACCAGCTATGGAACCCACATAGTACAAACTACAACTATTGAAATTTGATCACATCTGTCATTGCACCGGATTCGAATTTACTTAGCTCTAGATTAAGGGAATCCTGCCCTTGATGGGACTCTTTGCTCCTTTAGTACTGTACTTTCTGTGGAGCTCTACACTAATACAGTAGGGCACCACAGAAAGTATGTACAGGACTGGGGCTCCTGTCCACTATATGGCTCACATTACTGTACAGTGAGCAGTGAGGGCTGTTGTCCTTTCCCAAGTGCAACACACCATCTAATTTACATATTACATCAACTGAAGATGTAAGGAAAACAACACTGAGGAGGACATCCTCTAACCTGCTATTAGTTTCCCTTTAACCCCTTAACAACACAGGGCTAATATTTACATCCTGTGGCCGCCTTGGGGAGTTCAAAGGGGGGCCGCGTGGCAACCCCGCTCTGAACCGCCGCGGTCCCGGGTGCCGCATGTAGCCTGGGACCGCTGCTATTAGCGGGCACAGCCCGATTGCCGTGCCTGCTAATAAAGTAATCAGATGCAGTTGTCAAAGTTGACAGCTGCATCTGATTACTTATGCAGCCGATCCGTGGTGGTCTAGTGGCGGAGATCGCTCGGCACTCTGTTGCTTTTGGCTGCAGCAGCCAAAAGCAATAGAGTGCCTATCTCATTGATCTATGCTGTATATATATACAGCATAGATCTCAATGAGAGATCAGTGTGCGTATAATAGAAGTCCCCCAGGGGGGCTTCTAGTATAAGTGTTAAAGAAAAAAAAAAAGTGTTCAATATTAGTAAAAAAAAAAACCTCCCCTAAAATAAGTTTGAATCACCCCCCTTTTCCCATGTTATAAATAAAAATAAATAAACAAATGTTTGGTATCGCCGCGTGCGTAATTGCCCGAACTATTATTATTCACATTACTGATCTCGCACGGTAAACGGCGTAAGCACAAAAAAATCACAAAGTGCAAATTTGCGCATTTTTTGGTCGCATCAAATCCAGAAAAATTGTAATAAAAAGCGATCAAAAAGTCGCATATGCGCAGTCAAGGTACCGACAGAACACATCATGGCGCAAAAAATGACACCTCACACAGCCCCATAGACCAAAGGATAATAGCGCTATAAGCCTGGAAATGGAGCGATTTTAAGGAACATATATTTGTTAACAATGGTTTGAATTTTTTACAGGCAATCAGATAAAAGAAAAGTTATACATGTTACATATCGTTGTAATCATAACGACTTGAGGAACATATATAACAAGTCAGGTTTGTCCCAGGGCGAACTGCGCAAAAACAGATACCCCCCCAAATAAACAAAATGCGGGGGGTTCAATTTAACCACACATTGAATTTTTTTGGGGGGGTTTAGCAGTGTGCTTTATGGAAAAATTCAGCCTGTCATTGCAAAGTACAATTAGTGGCCTTTTAAGCACAAGGAGGAAAAAAACGGAACTGCAAAAATGCAAGTTGGCTCTGTCCTTAAGGGGTTAATGGGGTTGGACACCTTACAAGTGAGAAGACATTGCCTCCTTCCACTCTTCTGTCAGAGATGGTATTACTGCCTTTCACCTGTCCTCCACTGCAAGAGGGGGGATGCCATTAATATCTCTGTTGCCATCTTGACTTGGTGCTCTGTGGCAATGGTCCTGCTTCAGACATTGCTGATCTAGCACTGTTGGGGGCCCCATTATTTAGATATTTTGAAAAGTTATGTTATTGTGCCTCATCTAAAAAGTCTCCTATAACATATGATTGTCTTGTTTGATCGTTTACAGCGAACAGCTGAAGGAACCAGCTCCTTTACAACCAAGTATAGACACTATTATTCAGGCAATATTAAAGGAGTGCCGGAAAGAAAATATAAAATACAAGATTATAGCTCTGAAATGTGCAGCAGATGTTCTTGAATCCACAAAGGAGGATCACTTCCAAGAAATGGCTGATATCCTTTTCCCCTTGATACAGAAGGTACAGTCTCTATCATTAGAATTTAATAAAACAGATTCTTAAATTGAATTTGTGTACCCAAAATATTCATGCCACTACAGACTTGGTCACTGGGAGATGATTAGAGTTAATGTTTAACATTGTGAATATTTTAACCAGATGATAAGGCAGTTTTAAATGTACAATCTGAAAGCTAAAGGTATGGAAATATTTCATAAGTACTGTATGGAATTGACAATGTACAAGGAAATCGGCATGAGCCGAAAATCATGTGCCATGTATCCCAATCATGTAAGACAATGACATTTGGTTAATTTCTATTTAAAATACATAATACTGCTAATTGTGATAACTCTTTAGCTTTAAAGGGGTAGTGCGGCGGTAAAGAATTATTTACAGACTAACACACATTACAAAGTTATACAACTTTGTATTGTATGTTATGTCTGTGAATGGCCCCCTTCCCCGTGTCCCACCACCCCCACCCGTGTACCCGGAAGTGTGGTGCGCTATACTCACCTGTCACGTGCCGACCCAGTCTCCGATCTTCAGCCCGTGACGTCTTCTTCGGGCGGCCGGCGAACAGCTCCGACTGTCCCGAATGCCGGCCGCCCTCTGCCGCGTCATCCGATGCTAAGCCGCGATTGGCTGAGCATAACTGTGCTCAGC
This sequence comes from Dendropsophus ebraccatus, assembly GCF_027789765.1. Lineage (NCBI taxonomy): Eukaryota > Metazoa > Chordata > Amphibia > Anura > Hylidae > Dendropsophus > Dendropsophus ebraccatus. The sequence goes on along the minus strand of NC_091456.1, from coordinate 85,822,018 downwards.
CAATCGCGACTGAGCACAGTTGGGGCGCCGGCGGCAGGGATTCGGCCGTCCGTCCGAAGATGACGCTTGTCACAAAATGGCGGACGGCCCTTGACACGGATCAGGTAATGTATAATGCACCACACACTTCCGGGTATGCGGGCGGGGGTGGTGGGACACGGGGAACGGGGCGATTCACAGACATAACATACATTACAAAGTTGTATAACTTTGTAATGTGTGTTATTCTGTGAATAATTTCTGAGCGCCGCACTACCCCTTTAATGTATATAGAGGCCTCCTGACTCTCTGATCATGACAGCAGATGTCATAATAGTGAGGATAAGGCAACGGTGGAGGAGTCTGGCAGTGGCTTTCTTAAAAACCTATGCCAAGTTTGCACGTATAGAGGAATTTTGACAGATGGCTGTCAGCCAAATTATGTTTATATCCTCACTCTTTTCAGGTTTCTTTTATGCAGCACACTATATGTGCGTAGTTTATTGCTGGTTAGTAAACTTAGAAAACAGTCACGGTCACTGGTACAAATAATTTTTTCGCCATTTAGTTCTCCTATGACTCAATGTAGGTCTGATGACTTATTTTACACGTAGCGATAATTTGCCCGAACGTACGATTAACGATTTCGAAGTAACGATTTTTTTTTATAACGATCAGTGTTTAGATGGAACGATATATCGTACGGAAAAATCGTTTTGCGATCGCTTAAGCCTATCTCGCACATAGTCGTTCACAGATTTAACCTGTTTACACTGAACAATCTGTGAATTTTTTGGGAACGACCAACAACGATTTGAGAACATGTTCAAAGATCAAATTGAACTATTTCTCGCTCGCCGCTTAATCGTTCGCTGCGTTTACACGCACCATTATCATTCGCATTCGATCGTTATCGTGCAAATTCGCATGATAATCGTTCCGTGTAAACGCAGCATTACAATGGCCAATTATTGGCAACGAGCAATCCTAGAAATGCTCATTTTGCTGATAATCGACTTGTGTAAGTTCCAGCGATCAGCCGACAAACGTGAAAACACCTGCTCATCACATTTTTTGTGCGAAAGTAAAATTTGTTATAGGCGACACATCTTTTTGTAAACAGCAGATGAGCGGCCTATGATAACAAATGTTAATGGCCACATGAATGGTGCAGCGATTGTTCATGTGTCCTGGGCATCTGATTAATCTTGTCTTCTAAAGACACTGCAAGTGAGCGCTGATCACGCTGATCTGGCTCGTTTGCTACAGCGGATAGACAGAATAAAAAAGGGCCCTAAGAGGGAGGTTCTTGTAAGTCATCTTACTGGATGTTTCTTAAAATTAATATCTTGAAATCTCTTGTTTCATTGTTATTTATTCAGGCTTCTAAGGAAACTGTGGGGGCTCGATCACCAAAGGAAGAGCAGGATGAAGAAGATGAAAATGAAAAAACAAAAGAACTGCACACAGAAACTTTGTTGTGTGCCTTTTCAACTTTAGGAAAGACCTGGCCCAGAAATCCTGACACTCAACGTAAGTTATATGCAGAGGCCATGATAACTAATACAACTGAAAATTTGTGCAGACAAAAAGTAAACATTTTGGCCCCAATTTGCTCTAAAAACAAAATAGTTATCCAGGCTGAAAAAAAGCATAGTTTGTTTCTTGCAAAAAATAGCACCATTCCTGTCCTCAGGTTGTGTGTGGTATTACAGTTCAGAGTACAGCTACATTCACTTCAATGGAACTGAGCTGCTAAACCGCTCCCAAACCTAGATGTTGTTTCTAGAAGAAAGCGGTCATGTTTTTCTAAGCATGGGTAACCCCTTTAACCCCTAGGCGACCCTGGACGTACCTGGACGTCCAGGGCCGCCTACAGGTGTCCAGAGCGGGACCGCGCTCTGAACCGCCCAGGTCCCGGGTGCCACATGTAGACAGGGGCTGCGGCTATTAGCGGGCACGGTCCGATTGCCGTGCCCGCTAATTAGGTAATCGGATGCAGCTGTCAAAGATCCGATTGCCTAATGCAGCCATTCCCTGGTGTCTAGCGGGGTGGATCCACACATTCGGCTCGGGCTGTGGTCTGCGCCGTAATGGCGCTGATCCCGGCTCGGCACTCGATTGCTTCCGGCTGCAGCAATCCAGTGCCTATCTCGTTGATCTATGCTGTATTCCTATACAGCATAGATCTCAATGAGAGATCAGTGTACTTATACTAGAAGTGTAAAAGGGGGGGGGGGGGGGGGGAAGTGTCATTAATAATTAAAAAATAAAAACCTCCCCTAATAAAAGTGTGAATCACCCCCCTTTTCCCATGTTATAAATAAACATGTTTGGTATTGCCCCGTGCGTAATCGCCTGAACTATTAATTAATCACATTCCTGATCTCGCACGGTAAACAGTGCAAGCGCAAAAAAATCCCAAAGTGCAAAATTGCGCATTTTTGGTTGCATCAAATCCAGAAAAATTGTAATAAAAAGCGATCAAAAAGTCGCATATGCGCAATCAAGATACCGATAGAACACATCATGGCGCAAAAAATGACACCTAACACAGCCCCATAGACCAAAGGATAAAAGCGCTATAAGCCTGGGAATAGAGCGATTTTAAGTGACATATATTTGTTAACAATGGTTTGAATTTGTTACAGGCCATCAGATAAAAGAAAAGTTGTACATGTTACATACCGTTGTAATCGTAACGACTTGAGGAACATATAAAACAAGTCAGTTTTACCCCAGGGCGTATGGCGCAAAAACACATACCCCCCAAATAAACAAAATGCGTTTTGGTTTTTTTTCAATTTCAGCGTAAAAAAATATGGCGTAAAAAAAATACCCTCCAAATAAAAGAAATGTGTTGTTGTTTTTTTTTTTTCAATTTTACCACACATTGAATTTTTTCCTGCTTTTGCAGTGTACTTTATGAAAAAATTCAGCCTGTCATTGCAAAGAACAATTAGTGGCACAAAAAATAAGGGCTCATGTGGGTCTCTAGGTGGAAAAATGCAAGTGCTATGGCCTTTTAAGCACAAGGAGGAAAAAACTAAAAATTTACCTGGTCCTTTAAGGGTTAAAGAAGTTCTCTGGGATTTTCTGTTTTCTGTCTGGCAGAAATTGGTATGCTTATTTTCATGAGCTGAAGCTTCTCTCACTGTTAGAGCTCTATTACATGGAGTGATAATCGGTGTGATTCGGTTATCACTCCATGTAATAAAGGCAACAATCGGCTAATGGCAACGATCGCGGGCTGATGGTGTCTTTTGGTCACTGACTGCGCACTGTTATGTGTAATAGTGATGTGTGGCCAGTGGCTGATGAATGTGTTAAGAAAATAATAAAGTTTATACATATCTGTCCACACTCGCCAGTGTCTTCCTGGTTTCTGCCCGCAGCTGTTGCTGGAATTTCAGAGCCTGTCTCTGAAGTTACAGGCTGCTCAGCCAATCACTGCCCGAGATGGCACAGTGCAGTGGGCAGTGATTGGTGGAGTGGCCTGTCACTTCAGCTCTGCAATTCTGGTGACAGCTAAGGGCAGGGGACAGGAAGACACCGGAAAGCGTGGACAGGTATGTATAAACTTTATTATTTTACATTAAAGGCAAGTGCTGCACGCTACCAATGGCCATGCAGCCCTTGATGCACAATAGTCGAGATGTGTAATCTACTAGATCGACGCTCGCTTACATAGAGATGCAAATATTGCATGCTAATATTCTAAGACTCTCGACTCAAGTCTCATAGACATAGACAAAAGACAGATGCAGAGAGTCAGAAGTATGGTCTCTTAATGGGACTCTGTCACCTCCAACCCTAAAGTCATCTGTATTTGCTGATACCAAATCTGTAGTTTGTAGCTTTCTACTCCTTTGTATTTCACCATTGTAAGCCTACAGATGGTGCATGTTGATGTATAGAGAGGACTTCTTAGCTGAAGTATATAATAAAGAGGACTACTTTGACTCCTTCATTTGTGGGCTTACAGCAAAGGAATGTAAGAATATAGATGAAAATTGCAGATATAGAATCACAGTTGTATACTCTACTTGAGCAGGTGTTTTAGAGGTGACAGAGTCCCTTTTAAGCATTCAGAGGCATCGGAATGGCATCCTAACCTGGAGAGAATGCAGCACTGTAAGAGAACTTCTTTATTAGCTACCACTTTGTTGCTGGAGGTAAGAACCCTGTTTTTACTGCAGTTGTTGTGACACGTAATGCCTAAACTGTAAATTAAATATAAATAAATGCTCCATTATTTAAAGTACACACATATTGTTGGCTATACCTCATTGCTGGTTTTTATGGTACAATAGGTTGCTACCGTTTAGAAGTTTGCAAGTTGATGTGTGAAAGGTTGAAGCTGAGCACTTGGAAAGTTCAGCATGCTGTCCTTCAGTCCATGAACGCATACTTTTATGGGTAAGTTGTGTTGCTGGGAAGATATATATTACTCCTTTTAGAATGAGATTTGTGATTACTCTCGTTAAAGGAGTTGCCCTTTAAGAAGGGTTTTGTTTTGTTTGTTTTTTGGTTGCTATAAAAATAAGCAATACTTCTCCCAATCCTCCATCACTGCAAATCAGACAGCTCTAAGTTACCGCTTGGCCCAGCTTTCTTCTTGTTTGTGTGATGTGTCATCCCTGCAGGAACTTGCCCAATGAGCCAATAACAGGCAAAGGTGGTACACTAAGGTGGCCAGTGATTGGCTGATTGGGGCAGTTCTTGTTGGGACGACATGAAGGTAGGTAATTGGAGCCTCCTTAATGTTTGCAGCAGCAGGGAATCGGGGAAGAAGAGTATCGCTGATATTTTCTGTTCTGTAAAGAAAACTTTTCAGCATTCTTCTCACTATTATCACAGGCAAGATTAATGTAAAGTGGGCACCAGTATACAAGATGGTATTACAGACCATTCACAGTCAGGGTTCATCCTCAATTACCCCATCCGCCCAAACAATGACCTTTGCACAGGACACAGAGAGGGCCTAGGAAACTTTTCCATAGAGGTCAGTAAGTCAGCTCCAGACTATTGTTAGCGATGCTTTACTGCAAGCTACATAAATCTATGTATCTTTCTGGTTAGTGTTGTCTGTTGTGGCAAATTTTTTATAGCTGAATACAACAACAGAAATCTCTTCTCCAAATGGCTACAGTGCAACAGTCCAGGTGCTCTAGGCTGTTTACATTTAGCTTACATTTTACTATACTTGGCAGTTGTATTGTGAGAAGTATTAGGCTGCAACTATTTTCATGCTTTCATCCACTGTGAGCAAATGGGGATCTTGAAAATGTTGATGAATTAAAGAGTATACCAGACTCAATATAAAATGATTAAGTAGTTTTACATGAAATCTTAATTTTAAGAATAACTGGACCTAGAAACTAATTTTTCAATTAAGTGGCCCTCCAGCAGGTCCATATTTGCTGCTTAAGCTGCACTAGCAGGAGCGTAGCTAGGATTCACGGGGCCCCATAGCAAAAAACTGTAAGCCCCCCCCTATCCCCTATGCACAAGACAAAGCACTGCACTGTATATATATGCAGATAAAGGCTCTTATGGATCGAGCTGAAACATTGCTTATGCATTTTGTGGGAGAAATAAGTCACCGTTTGATTGGAGCTCTGCAGTTGTATTCTTTGTTTTATATATGTATGTATATGTATGTATATGTATGTGTATGTATATATATATATATATATATATATATATTTTCCGTAATGTGGCAAAAATGAGCCAATGGCTGCTTGCTCTGTCAGTACAATGTTAGAAGACAAGTAAATCTTTGCTTTACTGCTGGTGCACTGATAACCCCTGACCTATGCAAGACAGGCAGTGAGAACAGAGGTCAGGGGTTATCAGTGCAGGGAAGCAAAGTTTTTTTTCTCTTCTGCCTGTTAACCCTTTTTTTTGTGTTGCAGCATGTAAGTAAACATTGGGTCACTTACACACTGCAGTACATAAGGGGTTAAGCAGGACAAAACAGGAGGCTCTTATCTTCTCCCCCGGGACCCCCTCCTGCACGGGCCCCATAGCAACCGCCTACCCTGCCTCTATGGTAGCTACGTCACTGTGCACTAGGCACCTACTAGTGCTGTCACTCAGCTGATGTGTCTAAGGGGGTGAATATGCCAAGTAAGGAAAGTATACTGCATACATCCTTATTGTGACCTGATTATTAGCATAGCAGCTGTGGCACAACTGTTGTTAGATACATGCAGTATCCTTGTATAGTACCAGCAATACTTCTAGGAGCTCAGAACCTGTGGACTCTAAATTACATGTCATTACTCTAGGGTTGCTTCTTGTTCCTTATTCTGTGCTATAGTGTTTACAGGAGTGCCGGTAAGTCTGTCTACACAGGAAGACTGGTCATCTAAAATATGTCCCATAGTGTGCCGCCCTAGATACTTAGATACAGTATAGCATGCATAGCAGTTAATCCAGCCCTGTCCAATAGGTGTAACTACATAATTCTATTTTTTTACATAATAAAATACTATTACAACTCAACTTTCTAATTGACTTAACACAGCTCCCTGACACACTTGTGATCAAGTTAACCTTGGCTACAACTCATGTTAAGCCTGACTACATCTGTATGTGCCCTCCTTTTATAATCTGGTTATCCAATACAGTAATTGTAAATTTTTCTTATTCTTGACCCATACAATTGTTTATAACTTTTGATTGCTTCACATTGTGCCTAATGGACTACACCTTTAAGGGTACTATTACACGGAACGATAATCGGCCGATTATCGCTCCGTGTAATAAATACAACGGTCAGCCGATGACAACGATCATCGGCTGATTGTTTAATATAGGTTAGAACCTATATTTGTTGGGAGCCGACCGCGCACAGCTACTTGTAAACGTGACTGGCAATATACATTACCTATCCAGGCTCCAGGGCTGCTCCTGCGGTCCGCTTCTTCCCGGGTCGTGCGCGCTCTAGCTTTAGAGTGGCCTGTCAGCTCACAGGCCACTCTGAAGCTAAAGCGAGCGGGACCCGGGAAGAAGCAGACCGCAGGAGCAGCCCTGGAGCCTGGATAGGTAAAGTATATATTTTAATCAAGGGCTGCAAGGACAAGTAACTATGTCCCCGCAGCCCTTGTTAAACGATTATCGGGCCGCGTAATAGGCCCAGTAAACGAGCGCTGATCTAGTAGATCGTCGCTCGTTTACAGGTATTATCGGGCCCCCATCGGTCCGTGTAATACCACCCTAAGAATTAGCTGTCACAGATATGGACAACTGTACACTAGCGTTTTCCACATCCTGTTAGTAAAACATCATCCTTACAACAATATTAAAACATTAATTATGATCTCTTCGGCTATTATTTTTGCCTTCCTCTAGATCAGCACTGTTGGGTTGTACTGTATTGAACTTGATTTGATTCTTCTCTTTTTCTTTTTTCCTTATTAACTATGTAACCATGCTATTGACTTACCCATCATTGAGAATCTACAGCAAGAGTGGGGAATGGTAATGCAAGGCTTCTCTTTGTGGTGTTTTTTAGTCATATTGTATTTCATGATTGTACTGATAGTATACACTGATAAACAAAACAATAAGGGCGCTGGATAGTGCAGTATCCTCTTGACCATATGATCCAATGTAGTAGCAAAAAGAAAATCCCTAACCTTGCGGAGTTGTGCTTTGGCATAGGCATAACTCTGCAGCACTGTTTGCTGGATCAGGGACCTGGGAGCAGACATATATCTCATTTGCCTACAGTAATTGCTCCAAACAACTATAACAGATCACAACCATACGATCACTCCCTCAACCTTGGTGCGGGATCTAGAGACTGGTTTAGATATATATAAACGCTGTGTTTATTTTGGCAAACCTAAAACCACATGCAGGCTGGGCTTGATGAAGACGCTGGGATGGCGTGGAAACACCTTGCTTGTGGTTTTATGTTTGCCGAAATAAAACCAGTCTCTGAATACTGCGCCAAGGACGAGTGAGTGAGTGCCTGGTTGTTGTCTGTTACCATGATTGTACTGATAGTAGTACAGTTTTATTTCATTGTTTCACTTGACTGTGTTTTTTTTTTATATTTTTCAGCTTACTGATCTTAGAAAAGGAGCATTCGGACATCACAGCCCTTAAAGAAATCCTCACAGAAGCCTGTCCAGCACTTGCACATTCTCTAGGTACTGCAGTAGTCTTTGCACTTACTCTTATTGGGTCACAAATCAGTTTTTCTGATCAGTTCAATAGACAGTGATAAAAGTTTCCTCCAGCCTCCATAGTAGTGATCTTGTTTGGTGTACATACTAAATTGTAAAATGTCAGTATACAGTGAACTTCCGTAGTTTTGGCTGCAGACAGAATTTTATATTTAGCACAAGCAGGTATAAGATGGCACAGCCGCAATAATCATTCACTCTGGCATAGAACCTTGCAATTAACCTCAGCTGTTATACATGTATCAGACCAGTGTTGCTCAGTCAGTCCAAGTCTCTTGTAAATCCCGTAAAGATACACAGCGGCAACACTCACCAGCTTTCTTTTTATAGAGATTTCTATTAAGGCAAATAAGCAGGGCATAGGAATGCTTTTACAAAGAAAGAGACGGCAGTTTCACATCACAGCGCTTCTTTGGGTCCAGAAGAAGCACTGTGACGTGAAACAGCAGTTGCTTGTTTTGTAATTGCCTGCCTATGCCCTGCTTTTTTGCCTGAATGGGGTAGTTCAGAAAAAAATCTTTACAAATCTCTGGCACCAGTTGATTTGAATTTTCTTCTATTAAAAAATCTCTAATCTTCCAGTACTTATCAGCTTGTCAGGAACTGTCCAGAGCATTACCAAATCCCCATAGAAAACCTCTAATGCTCTCCGGAGGGAAAAGAATACTGCTTCAGTGACATACAGCAGCTGATAAGTACTGGAAGACTTTGAGATTTTTTTAATAGAAGTAAATTATAAATCTCTGGCACTTTCTGGAACCAGTTGATGTGAAAGAAATAATTTTTTGCTATACTACCCCTTTACTAAGAAGGAAGCTGGTGAGTGCCATCACTATGTTTACCTTTATGAGAATTTTATATTCTAGCTGCTGTAGATTTGTAGCTCTAACACTAGCTCTGACACATTAGTATTATACAGAACACATTCATTTGAGGGTTTATTCATTTACATGCATTGGTTACCTTAATAGAATGTTATCAACATTTAGTTGCAGTATTGTAATAAGTTTCTTTATGTTTAACAGAAAATAAGAGTTATGCATCTGTAAGAACAGAAGCTATCTCTGTAATAGAAATACTTCTAAAGAAACTAGAAGGTAAGTAGGTGAAGTGAATAGTCATAAAAACCTAAAAGATTGTCAGCATCTAAGTGGTTAAATAGTCAGCAGCAAGCCCCAAACCCTCCCCATACCCCCTAATGGCTACATGCCGATAATAAACATCATGGGCTATTAAGGGGTTAAATTTGATTACTGTTGATTTACCAATCACATGTTTTTTTTTTATATTGCTCCTGATCTTTTCTCCAGGTAATCGCAGATTCTTTCCCCTTTTACTTGTTCAGTTTTTTTTTATTAAAAAAAAACACCCCCTCCTTAACCTTATTTAGGCTTTTAAAGTGAATGTACCACTTAGTATGAATTTTTTTTTTATCATGATCTATCTTGTTGGCACCCGATGATATGGACCATTTTTTAAACCACTGCCAGGTTCCCACTATCTGCACTGGTTTCTGCAAATCAGGCCACTCAATATCCCCTCCCCTATTTGATGCGGCCAGACTTTATTCTTATGGAGGCATAACACGGGGGGGTGTCCGTACACTAGGGATGCCGGCCCGCCTCGAGTGCATAGAGTGCATCTTGGTTTCTTCTTGGCTTCAGAGTTTACAGATTTGGTCAGATTGTCTTTCCTAATAGGTTTTATGTTTTATGGACCATTTCTATTTTATCAATATTTTTTTGTAGGTTAGGTTTCCAGAACTGGACACAGTATCCCAGATGTGATGATGTCACTAGAGCTCTATACGGTGGGATCACCGCCTGGTTGCACTGGTGACTTATTTTAATGCTGTCAGAAATCACTCCCCCTAAATCCTCCTCTCCTGAAAGTTTTCACTACTACAGAACTGCCGATATGATACTTCTTTAAAGGATTCCTTTCCCCCAAGTGAATTATTTTACATTTGGAAATATTGAACTGCTTTTCACTGTTTTTGACCACTTCTCTAGTAAAGCTAAATCATTCTCCATATTACTGACACCTTCAAGTATATCAACCCTATTGCAGACTTTTGTGTCATCAGCAAACAGACAAACCTTGCCTACCAAACCTTTTTAACACACCACCATTATTACCAACCCTATTACTATCCACGGCACCACCTTCATCCAGAACTTTTGTGACAGTCTAAGAAATCAATAAGATTAGTATGACATGAATTGCCCTCAATGAAGCCATGCTGGCTTTGGTCAGTATTGTTTGTTTTTAGGTGTCGTTATTTTTTTTTTTTTTTTTAAAGAAGATTTTTATATTTTTTACTAATACAGGTGTCAAGTTAACTGGTTTGTTACTAGTGGCCTCTTCTCTACTACTTTTTGTCAATGGGTATAACCTTGGCCATTCTCCAATCATTAGGAACATCCTCTGTTAGAAGGGATTAGGATACACAGATCAGTCCGGTGTTTGTGTGTGTGTGTGTGTGTGGGGGGGGGTTGTAGTTACTAGTTATAATCCTTAAACCCAAGGATCTACAGATTCACCACTTCATAGAAAACAATGGGGTAATCTCTTCTCTGTTATTTTCTTAAATATAACACAAGAATAAAGGAAGAGAAATAGACTTGTGAATAACCCACATAAAAAAATCTTAAAAAAAAAATGTTAATTTCTGATTAGCAGTACACAATAGGTACAAAATTACTAGGTACAAAAGTTTAGGCAGGTGTGGACAAAATGCAGCAAAGTAAGAATGCTTCTTAATAGTGTTAATAGTTTATTTGTATCAATGAACAAAATCTAAATTAGATGAATATTTGGAGGACCCCCCCCCCCCCCTCCCCCCGGGCGTCTTCAGAACAGCTTCTATGTACTGCAAAAATCCTTTTGAGGATTTATCCAAGATATTTGGAAGTCTACATCTTCAGTCTCTTCATGTAAACCCAGACAAACCGAATGTTGTTGAGATCAGGGCTATGACATCACTTCTAGGAGTCCTTTTTCCCCTTCTGCATCCTTGGGTCCCCCTCAAAACAAACCCACATCCACTTCCAAAACCGGCTTGAGACAGGACAGCGTTGGGGCCAGTGATTGGCTGAGCGGGCTGTCACTGTTGAGACGGGGGACCCAAGGACACCGGAGGAGCACGGTGAGGTAAGCATTGCTTCTTTATTATTTTATAAATATACTTGCAACAATATATAAAAAAAAAAAATTATACTCTGGAGTAACCCTTTTAAGCTCTGTGAAATCATAAAGTCAAACTTAAATCCGAATTTTCTTATTTCTGTTGAGTTTATGCTCTGCCATACATATCTGATACTTTGCATGTCCTTTATAATCTTGTGTATTTTTTCAGTAAATAAGAAGCTGCTCCTTGTTGTATTTTGCTAATTGCATTGATGTTTTTCCAGATTCAGAACAATGGCAAAGCCTTACATTAGACAACAGAAACCTGCTTATTACATCTTTATCTACTATGGAACTGGACAGCAGGCCAGACCTGAGAGATAAAGGATTATTGCTGAAGAAGAAGTTGGAGAACTTAAATTAATCTGTATAAAAAGAATACCTGTGCAACTCAACCCAAACATGTTTCGTGGATTTTGAGAAGAATTTGACACAAGCTTACATTTCTGCTTTAGCATGCATCATTCCACGCATAAAATAAATATTTCCATGAAATCTGATCTCTTGTACACTGTCTGCATTTTATAGGTTACAATGATACATGAAAATAGTTTTAGGCTATGTTCACACTACGTAAAACAACGGCTGTTATTTTCAACGGCCGTTGTTTTGAGGCCAAAACATCGGCCGTAGAATTACGACCGTACGGGCTAGTCGTGAAACTACGGCCGTTGTTTAATATTGCCTCCTAGCATGTTTTTAATCGGGCTGAAACATGTCATTTAATTGAAACACTGCGACTAGCCGAATAAACCACTCAGTAAATTTTTTTACATTAAAATCAAGTTTAATTTGGCCGTAATAAATTTTACGTGTGCGGCCGCATTGAAATCCATGGCCGTAGTTGTAACATTACCGGCCGCAAATAAATGTCATGTTCATTTTTCACGGGTCCGTACAAACTACGGCCGTAGTCTTATACGCAGTGTGCATCGTATGACCGTAGTGCGCATGAATTGCTATATCGTACCATCCTCAAAACAACGGCCGTAGTTTTGGTGTGAAAACTACGGCCGTTGTTTTACGTAGTTTGAACATAGCCTTAAACAGCTTGAGGTTTGCCAAGAAATTTCATGGAAGTTCTATGTACTACGACATCAAATGTTTTATTTGGAATTGGTCAGTTGACTAAATCTTTTATTGAGTTTATAAATTTTGGTTTTTATTAACTTTGTAACATTTGTTATTTCTATGTTCTAAATAGATAGTGAACACTAAACAGACCAATAGAAAAAAAATGCCCCCCTCAAAAAGAAAAAAGAAGCAGATGCAGTGTGTTCAGACAGTGAATGAGAAAATACTTGTATTCTCTTACGTGTTGCTGCTACTCCAGAATGACATTGTTTTGACATTTAAATCCATTATGGCCATTACAGTTGTTCACATTGGCCATACACAATCACTGACACACATGGTGAAGGAGGAACAGTGTTTCTGGTTATGTTCTGAGAATATTTGTGGATGATAAATCTTTCCAAAAGGAAATATATCTTTTGGCCAAACATTTTGAACACTACTTCTTTTTAGAGGATGGCCAGTTTTCTTAAAGAGAATTTGTCATCTGCAATTTGCGTCCCTAACTACTGACATTGTTAGTGAGCTACTAGATGGTACCTTTCATATATCTGTGCCTGCAGATTAGACATCTCTGCCCGAGACAGGAACTGTCCAGAGCAGCAGGAAATTCCCATAGGAAACCTTGTGTCAGACTGACATTGAAAACATTTCCTGCAGGGCATACAGCAGCTGATATAGAAACACTTGAGATTTTTAAATAGAAGCAAATTACAAATCTATATAACTTTCTGAAACCAGTTAATTTGAAAGAATTTTTTTTTTATTGGATAACCCCTTTAAGTGGCACGTTATGCTGTTTGCAGCATACTGCACTGCTAGTAACTGACAAGTTACTAGCAGTGAGCTAGCATCACTGATCACATACACAGCTCTGTGCAAAGTTACTATAGTAATGTAAAAGGTTTGGTGCTTGTTATATCTGGTGTATGTAGAATGGGCCCCAAGAATCAAATTCCCAGTTGGGCCCAAGGTATCGCAGCCAAAATCTGTCCGGGCTGGTGCTCCATCTAAAATCCACAGGATAGGGGATATTAAGCTGATTGGTAGGGGTCCCAGTGGTCACGAGAATGTGGGAAAAGTGTCCCCCTTAAATTAACAGAGGGGACGGTGCTTCATTAAAGGGGTAGTTGGGTGTTAGACATTTATTCACTAAATAACACACATTACAAAGTTATACAACTTTGTAATGTGTGTTATGTAAGTGAATGGCCCCCTTCCTGTGTTCCCCCCCCCCCCCCCCCCCAGAAGTGTGGTGCATTATACTCACCGTATTACTGTCGACCCTGGCCGCCATCTTGGGACAATGACAAAATCTTCAGGAGGCTGGCTGGACGCCTCTGACGCGTCATCAGCTGCTTCGCCGCGATTGGCTGAGCATAGTTAGCAATGGGTGAGTCAATGAGAGTCATTGTCCCAAGATGGCGGCCGGGGTCGACAGTAATGCGGTGAGTATAATGCACCACACTTCCGGGGGTGGGGGGGAACACTGGGAAGGGTGCCATTCACTTAAATAACACACATTACAAAGTTATACAACTTTGTAATGTGTGTTATTTAGTGAATAAATGTCTAACAACGCACTACCTCTTTAATTCTCTAAGGCTTGTTATCCTGTGAATAGCTTTGAGAGAAGGGTACTGTACATTCTCATTTACTATTGTAATCTGGCATATGGCTTTTTGGGGGGTGCTGCGATGGTAGCTGAGAGTCAATGGGGAAAAGTTAAACACATTTTTTGTGGCAGGCTATGCGTTTGATGTTTTGCCATAGACTATGAGGGGAAAGAATTTAAAGGGGTATTCCCCCCAAAAATTATTTTTGCATTAATACGCTGCCCACCCGTAGCTTTTCATCTTTCCAATATACAGTTATTATGGATTCTGCACAGTTTTGCTGTTATCTAGGTATATTCACCCCCACGGATTGCATAGAATCATCAGACCTCAGTCCAACCCGACACGCTCCCTGCTCCTGGCCCCCACCCTCTGTGTCGGCATCACGTGTCCTCAGTCCCAGCACAGTGAAGTGACTGAGAACACTGATGGCGTGGCTGCTGTTAGAGAGGGAGACAATGATCAGCGCAGCTAACTAACAGCAGCCACCCGGTCACCCCCAGCCCAGAGCTCACCCCCTGTGTCCAGAGCCTCCCCACCGTCCAGCACTCACCCGCAGCGCACACAGCCCCGTGCCCCACAACCGACCGCCCCCCCATCACCCGTGGCATCCCTCACTCACCCGCAGCTTAGCCTCCGCACTCACCCGCGGCAAGCTCCGCCCCCCCCCGCAATCGCCCGCGACAAGCTCCGCCCCCGCAATCGCCCGTGATAAGCACCGCCCCTCGCAATCGCCGCGTCACCGCCAACTCAGCTCTGCTACACCGTCAACTCAGCTCTGCTACACCGTCACCACCAACTCGGCTCTGCTACACCGTCACCCCCAACTCAGCTCTGCTACACCGTCACCCCCCAACTCAGCTCTACTACACCGTCACCGCCAACTCAGCTCTGCTACACCGTCACCGCCAACTCAGCTCTGCTACACAGTCATCCCCAACTCAGCTCTGCTACACAGTCATCCCCAACTCAGCTCTGCTACACAGTCATCCCCCAACTCAGCTCTGCTACACAGTCACCCCCAACTCAGCTCTACTACACCGTCACCGCCAACTCAGCTCTGCTACACCGTCACCGCCAACTCAGCTCTGCTACACAGTCATCCCCAACTCAGCTCTGCTACACAGTCATCCCCAACTCAGCTCTGCTACACAGTCATCCCCCAACTCAGCTCTGCTACACCGTCATCCCCCACTTCAGCTCTGCTACAACGTCACCCCCCAACTCAGCTCTGCTACACCGTCATCCCCCAACTCAGCTCTGCTACACCATCACCGCCAACTCAGCTCTGCTACACCGTCATCCCCCAACTTAGCTCTGCTACAACGTCATCCCCCAACTCAGCTCTGCTACAACGTCACTTCCAACTCAGCTCTGCTACACCGCAACCGCGATCTTAGCTCTGCTACACTGTCATCATCTCCTTCATTGTCTCAGCTCTGTTACTTCACCATCATCAGGCAGAAACATTGCATGATGGGAAATGTAGTTTCCTATCTTGGATATAGATCGGCTTTTAGAAAAACTTGTAACTCAGGAACGGCAGCAGCTAGAAAGATGGGAGACTGTTCAAAATACTCAGGGGGACTTGGGGAGTAAGACCAGCTAGGTTTGGGAGCATTTCATTTTTTTAGCTCTTGGGGGGAATACCCCTTTAATGTCTATAAGCAAATTACATAAAAAAGAGAAAACAGCAGAAAAAGTTCCAGAAAAAAACAGCAAAAAGCTGGATAATGTTCAATCTTGGTTCAAATTTGAAGTAAATTTGCTGCTGTGACTTTTGTGGATTTTGTAGAATTAAAGGGTTACTCCAGTGATTTTATTTTTTTTTCCCCCAAATCAATTGGTGTCAGAAAGTTACAAAGATTTGTATTTAACTTTTTTTTTTCCCCCAAATCTCCAGTGTTCCTGTACTTATGCTATATGTCCTGCAGGAAGTGGTGTATCCTTTCCAGTCGGAAGCAGCGCTCTCTGCTGCCACCTCTATCCATAACAGGAACTGTCCAGAAGTTTTCTATGGGGATTTGCTACTGCTTTGGACAGTTCCTGTAATGGACAGAGGTGGCAGCAGAGAGTTCTGTGTCAGACTGGAAAGAATACACCACTTCTTGCAGGACATACAGCAGCTAATAAGTACTAGAAGATTTTTTTTTAAAGTGGAATACAAAGCTTTATAACATTGACACCAGTTGGTTTGAAAGAATTTTTCTTTTTGCTGGAGTACCCCTTTAATACTGTGGACTATTTTACTTTTAAACAACCCCTTTGTACAGTCACTGCAGTTTCTCCAGTGATTCTCCAACTAATTGGGTGATCACTGATTTCCTATGAAAGCCTGGGAAATGTAGTTTTACATGCCACCCATACTGTCTTGGGAAGATTTCCAGGTAGGGATCCCCTCCTTCTCTATTCATTTCACTAGCTTTATTAATAATACTCTTTGGCCGCCCTTTCCACATACAATTACATGAGATTGTCAGCAGTGTCCTTCATGTTATCCAATCTGCTGTATATAACCGTATACCAGAGGATTCTAAACTGAGTGACAGGAAATGCCAGGAATTGTTGTGTATAGAAATGTCTGTGAACCACAAGTGTCCCTCCAAAAAAGTTGGGAGGTATGGAGGAAGGGCTGACTGCTAAGCATTATGGGGAAGATTGATGTCATGTGTTTTCAGTCATCATCATCATCATCATCATCATCATAAACTTTACAGCAATGGAGCAGCTTTATCAATCTAATTTGCCCATAGCAACCAATCACAACTCACCTTTCATATCTTAACAAGCTCTTATAAAATTAAAGCTGAGCTTTGATTGGTTACTATGGGCAAGTTATTCTGTCTTATGGTGTGTTTAGACAGAGAGATTTATCTGACAGATTTTTGAAGCCAAAGCCAGGAACAGGCTATAGACAGGGAACAGGTCATATAGGAAAAACAGATTTCCTGACTCTTCTCAAATCCATTCCTGGCTCTGGCTTCACAAATCCGTCAGATAAATCTCTGTCTAAACATGGCATGGCAACCAATCACAGTTCAGCTTTTATTTTAACAGAGTAATTTGAGAAATGAAAGCTGAGCTGTGATTGGTTGCTATGGGACACATCAAACCATATTATCTAGTCTTCTAAGTGTTGCCTGACCATAAGCTGTTTGCTTGGTCACAAGTGTGTTTAGTGACCTCTGCAGTAAAGCACATCGCCATTCATTAAGGGGTTAATGCTTCAGATGTGTTGGCCTGCAGTAACCATGGCAACCGTGCACTGTGATGACAAGCGCTTATGGTATAAAGAGAGTTCCATAAAGCAATGCACCGCCCCCTGATCAGTGCCATCTTGGATGCGCCAGAGGACCTTGAGCTTGACTACTTTACTGGCCCCTATCCTTGATGTAATTTGGAGGTTCTAGCAGGGGAAATGGGGTGGTCTTCTTTAGACTACTACTTCATTGAGTCTCCCCCTTCTTGAGACGTGGACCTGGATCTGTGAGGGACAAGAGATACATCCGCCTAGGCATCAATAAGGTGACAGATATTGCAGCCACATCTCTCTCACATCCAGTTTACTATATTTATAGTATTTATATTTATAGTATGGTATTAGTCCAGGGGAGGGGCAACTCTCCAGCCATGGCTCCCTCGAGGTTTCCCCCACAGGGTTTTTTTCCTCGCCTGAGTGCTGGAGGGTGACTCTTTGTCGGCGGTCTGCCATTTTCGGTGTCATGTAATTTCAAATAAAATTGGGCCCCTTTGACACCTGATTACTATGTGTTGTGTCTTTATTTTGTGTTCTTTGGTTTAAGGTATTATGCTTGGGAGTTAGGGATCCATTACATATTACATCATTAAGCTGCCCCCCCCCCCCCCAAACGACAGGATAGGGGATATTAAGCTGATCGGTAGGGGTCCCAGTGGTCACCAGAATGAGGGAAACATTTTGCAATCTGCAATCCCTCCTGTTCTTGCATTTTTGTTCTGATTACATGATGTTATGATTTGTCTAGAATGTGGAACACGTCTAGATTTTATGAAGTTGTGTTATTTGTTACTTTTGCAGCTTTATCAGACTTTTTCACAGTTGGATTTGGTAACAAGTAGAGATGAGTGAAGCGCTTCATTTGATCTGTGCTCCACTCATCAAGCAGCTGGCCTTTCACCGCTGCTAAACTCACTGCTGCTCCATCCTGGGTGCCGGGGAAACTGGGAGAAGTTTCCCAGGATTTTATCCAGCTTTTCTTGGCATCCTGGGAGGAGTGGCAGTGAGAGGAGCAGCACTGGAAGGCTGGCGGCTTGATCAGTGGAGGACAGATCAATTGAAGCGCTTCATTTAGATTTAGCTTTTTGCTCATCTCTAGTAACAATATGACCGTAGTTCTAGTTTCTCTGAAAGGTAACGGATCATCCACATTTGTTTTTACAGGCTAGAGCCAGATACTGTATACTTTATTTTTTTTTTTCCTGATTCTATTTTCTAATTGTATTTGTTTTTTGGTAAATTATTATGGGGGTAGCCATTTTTCCTGAACTGTTCTACCAGCATTTAGTGATATACTTTACAGCAAGCCACATAGACCATAGGCACAATAGACAGGAAATAAATAACATACCCTAACTTCCCTGGCCCCCGCCCATACTACTTTGTTCTGGTCCCGCTAGGCTTGTGTATGACCCTAATATTACAAATAGCTTTGATAACAGAGGTTTCCTGACTTTCAGATTCTGTCATTGAAAAACTTTGTAACAAAAAAAAAAAACAGAGTGCAGTCACCTTTGTGCAGTTCACTCGGGTAACTATAGCATTATCAAAGAGGAGTTGGGCTTTCTTTAGCCAAGCGCAAACTTCAAGATGGTACAGGACAACTATGCACATAAAGGGCTGTAAAATAAGGCCTGTGACCAGCTCCAGCACCAAATCCAATAATAAAAATTCTGGGCTGGCGTTATTCCTGCTAAGTTCATGACAAAATACATACAGACATGGTGACAGCTCATCCGCTCGCTAGACTTATTTTGGTCAGTGGCCTTAAACAGAGCATGATAAAAATAATGAATATGTAAGTATGAGTAAAAAGTGGGAGTAGTGTTTTGAAATCCATGACGTCACAAAATGGGAACTCCCACATTGACATTCCTGCTTTTATCATGTATTTAAATCAAAAAAAGAGATTACATGGTCACAGCCGACCTGAAAGATGCATATCATATCTCCATGTACCAGTTCCTCCAGCCCATCGAAGATTTTATGTCAACAAGCAGGAAGGGACTAGGTCCTTCCAGCTAGCAGAAGAATGCTGACTTCTGATTAGAGATGATCGAACATCAGAAAATCGTAGGTTCAATCGAACTCGAACATTCTCGAACCTGCCTCATTTGATTGCTGATGCCTTCCTGGTAGGTGCGGAAGAAGGAGCATGCACGGGGACCGAATTCCGGGATTCAGCTTAGGAAACAACGGAAAATCATCTTCGGGGCATCCGAGCAGTCAACATAAGGGGAGAAGTGAACTAAAAAGGTGTATTAGCTCAGTCAGAACCAAGTCAACCCAACCAAATGGAGTCTGAATCCAGGAGGGAGCTTGTCATGTGAGCGGGCGTAAGCTGCGCCCACCCACTTCCTCCGCGTGCGTTAGTTTTGCAGAGACACAGACAGCTACACATCAGACATCAACTACAGCTGCCCTAGATGGCTGAAGTGCCCATCATTTCCCTGAAAGGGGTCAGTGATTTGATCAAATCCCAAGGGAAATCATGGAAGGGCGCCGTCATTTCATCATTTTCCGGGATTTATCTATATATATATTTCCTGGACGTCCTCCGGCAGCACAACAATGGGTTAAGTTCAGGTTCCCTGGAACAAGTCAGAAGAGACTAATTAGCAGTAATTAACAATCAAAGATAATTAAGCTCCTATAAGACCGCAGAGAGACCACCAACACACTGAGTTTTATTTCTTCTGCAAACATCTTAGAAGAGACTGTGGACTCTTAGGAGTCAGGTTTTTTATTATTATATTTATATATTTTTACTTTTGTCTTATACTAATATGTTTTATTTGTTTCAGAACACTATTGTGGGCTTAAACCTTCCTAAATATAGCAGCGAGGGTTTCTGCTAAGGAAGTTTTATTCTAGAGTTCCATGCAGCAAGTACCTGCAATAACTCTATCCTGTGTACGGTCCCGCAATCCCCGGTGTTTCTGCTGAAGTTAGGGTCCGCCGGTGTCCTCCACGTGTCAAGATGGCGTTTCCGGGATTGGAGGTCAGACCGGATGTGACGTTACGGCCGGGGATGACGTGCTTCCGGCGGAAGGCACAAAAATTGCGGACCTATGCCTGATGATGCCCGGGATGACACTTGTGATGCCTGTTTAGCCCCTCCTGCTGTCAATTATTTCCAGTCGCAGGCACAAGATTTCTTCACCTGGTTTAAAGATCAGTGTGGCAACATTATGGGTTCTCAGCAACCAGCTAAGAGGTCAAGGTCTGATAGATCCCCCTCTCCTCCAGCACGCTCCTCTGCTGCTTCCTCTGATTCGTCTTCTGATGATCTGCATGAGGGAGGTTCTGAGGATTATTATTTATTTAATAAGCAGGACTTAAATAAATTGATTAAAGCGGTGAAAACTACAGTGGAATCAGAAAAGCCCCTTCCTAAGAGACCCAAGAAAGAGGCTTTATATTACTATCCTGCGGGGGAAGAAAAAGTTTTTCCGAGTCATCCACTGTTAAAAACCTTGTTTGAAGCAGACTGGAAAAAACCCGAGAAAAGGGTGGACCCTGGGGCCAGGTTCAAAAATCTGTATAAAATAGGCGCTACAGAGTGTGAAGCATGGGAGTTGCCCCCTAAAATAAACCTAGCTGTAGCTAAGCTATCCAAGAACTCGGTTTATCCTTCTGATGAAGCAACATTACTGAAGGATGCTATGGATAAGAAAGCAGATACGCTGTCTAAAAAAGCTTATTCCTCTGCTTCCTTTACAGCTAAGGCTTCACTTGCAGCAGTCCCAGTCGCCCGAGCTCTCCGCACCTGGCTCAGTCATCTGACCAGAGATCTGGAAGAAGGAATACCACGTGAGGATATTATTAATAAAATCCCTCAGATGAAAAGAGCCGCTGAATTTTTATGTGACTATCCGGTTGATGTTCTCCGTTTGAGTTCTCGCACTCTGGCATTAACGAATTCCATACGCAGGTGTCTCTGGATTAAACAATGGTCGGGTGATCTCTCCTCTAAGAATAATTTCTGCTCTCTCCCCTTTGATCCAGAAAGCCTGTTCGGACCCCAACTTCACCCAATTCTAAAAGATATCAATGAAGACAAGGGGGCGGTGTTTCCTTCATCTGTGAAGAAACAACCTGGGAAACCGTTTCATCGGAGACGCACCTCACCAAAATTTAAGAAAAACTATAGGCCTTTTCGCTTTCGCAATTCCCGACAGACCAGAGACTCGACAACCTACAATCCTAAAAAGGAAAAGCCGCAGTCCAAAAGATCTACAGAGCAATGACGCCAGGCTATCAGTTCCACCAGTGGGGGCAAGGCTGCTACATTTTTCTTCCACCTGGCGGAAGTCTACAGAAGATTTGTGGGTGCACAAAGTCGTCTCCGTGGGTCTCTCACTAGAGTTCAGAACCATTCCTCAGGACAAGTTCTTCATAAACACCTCATCCGATCCTCACCTTCCCCCCCTGGTCCAGCAGTTCCTGTTGAAAGGTGCCCTGGAAGAGGTTCCATTGAGTCAAAGATGCCGAGGGGTATATTCCAGACTATTCACCGTGCCAAAGCCAAACAAAAAGTTCCGGCTAGTAATAGACCTAACCTACCTAAACAGGCACCTGGTATCCAAACACTTCAAAATGGAAAATATAAAATCAGTCATCGCCTGTCTGCAGCCAAACGATTTTTTTGCATTAATAGACTTAACAGATGCATACCTGCATATTCCAGTGATTCCAGCTCACAGGAAGTTTCTGCGAGTAGCTATCCTCGATCATCAGACTCAGAATCACTACCAGTTTACATGCCTTCCCTTCGGCCTGTCCTCCGCGCCAAGGGTATTTACAAAAGTGGCCGTAGTTCTAACAGCAGCTCTTCGTCTACAGGGAATAACCGTAATACCGTACTTAGACGATTGGCTCATCAAAGCACAGTCAGAGTCTCTCCTTCGCTCTCAGCTGGCCACCACTCTAAACTTTCTTCAAGAACACGGGTTTATCATAAACGGAGAAAAGTCTAAACTGGTTCCCGCACAAAGGGTCCAATATCTAGGATTTGTTCTGGATTCGCACCAAATGACTCTTACTCTTTCAACCGAAAGAATCCGGAAACTGAGAGCAGAAGTCCGAAATTTAATAGTCCATCCTCATTCTTCAGTAAGACGAGCGATGAGGACTCTAGGCTGCCTAACATCATCCATAGACGCTGTGAACTGGGCACGGGCACACACGAGAGCTCTTCAGGAGGACATCCTGACGTCATGGAAGAGGACTTCTTCAACCTTAGACAAGCCACTATTCATTTCTCACAAGACAAGACAAGACCCGACATGGTGGTTGCATCCAGGGCATCTAGAGACAGGAGTGTCTCTCTTACCTCATCCGAAAGTGACCGTCACCACGGATGCCTCGTTCTGGGCTTGGGGTGCCCATGTAGGGAAAAGGTGGATCCAGAATGCTTGGTCCTCACAAGAGAGGATGATGTCATCAAACTGGAAACAGCTGCACGCAGTCAGATTGGCGTTACAGCATTTTCTTCCTCTGATTCGCCACAAAGAGGTCTTGGTGCAGTCAGACAACATGGCAACAGTCTTCTATCTGAAGAAGCAAGGGGAACGAGATCCGACTCCTTGATGTCGGAATGCAGACTACTATTCCAGTGGGCAGAGAAGAACATTCTTGCCATTTCAGCAGTTCACATAAGAGGGGTCCTGAATGTGACAGCAGATGCCCTCAGCAGGCATCGCCTGATGCCGGGCGAATGGAGCCTGAACCCCAAGATCTTCAGGGAAATAACCCAAAAGTTTGGTCTCCCAGAAGTAGACGTGATGGCCACCAGTCAGAATGCAAAACTCAAGAAGTTTTGTTCCCTGGTCCGTCATCAGAACCCCTATGTGCTGGACGGGATGTCCATGTCTTGGAAGACAACTTTTGTCTATGCCTACCCTCCGGTTCCTCTGATTCAGAAGGTTCTAGAAAAAGTCAAACAAGAGAGGGCCAAAGCCATCTTAATTCTCCTGTTCTGGCCTCGCAGGGCCTGGTTCTCGCTCGTCTGGTAACTCTCGAGAGGAAGATTCTGGAAGCTACCACCTCGTCCCGACCTCCTTTCCCAGAGGGGACTATACCACCCAGATCTCGAGAGACTCCACTTAACAGCCTGGTTGGTGAACTAGATCAACTTCGCCAAGAAGGTTTCTCAGAAGAAGTCATACAAACCTTAGCGAAAGCCAGGAAACCAAACACGCTCAAGACATATGAAAGAATCTGGAAGGTCTTTAAGTCTACCATCAGCCCTTCTACCTCAGAAGTTTCCCTCCCTTCAGTTCTACACTTCTTGCAAGAAGGATTGAAAAAAGGTCTGAAACTAAATACTTTGAAGCTGCAATTGACAGAGATTAATGCACATCTTAATGGGAAATTTTCGAATAATCCGATGGTCAAGACTTTCTTCAAAGCTGTGAAGAATATAGTACCTGCAGTAAGAAGTCCCTTGCCTTCCTGGGATCTACTCCTGGTGTTAAAGCATCTGGTTCAAGAACCATTCGAACCACTTGAAACGGCAGACATAAAATATGTGTCATGAAAAACACTTTTTCTGGTCGCTATGGCTTTAGCAAGAAGGGTGAGCGAACTCCAGGCGCTGTCATCGAGGGAACCTTACCTGAGAGACCTGGGTGACTGTTTAGTATTACGTACCCTTCCGGGGTTTCGCCCCAAAGTATCATCATCCTTCAACATGAATCAGGAGATCGTCCTGCCTTCCATTGACTCTACGGATCCTGCAGTGGCACTACTGGATGTGAGGAGATCAGTCTTATGCTATCTGAGCAGAGTCAGTGCAGTAAGAAAATCTGAACACCTTCTTTTTTTCTTCATCAACAGAAGGTAATAAAGCATCCAAGCCCACCCTGTCCAGGGGGATTAGAGACACTATAGCTTTCTGCTACAATAAAGAAGGTCTTGAGATTCCAAGTCATCTCCGAGCTCATTCGACGAGATCTACTGCCACCTCCTGGGCCGAATCCAGATGCGTTCCGCTGGAAGAAATCTGCAGAGCGGCGACGTGGGCAAGTCCGGCCACCTTCATCCGACATTACAGATTAGACATGTCTACCTACTCAGCCTTCGGCAAAAAAGTGCTACAAGGGGCTGCAGAGAGTATTTCCCCCCCCTTAAAAGGCTTCACAAATCCCATTGTTGTGCTGCCGGAGGACGTCCAGGAAGGAAATAAAATTTGTCACCTGTAATTTTCTTTTCCTGGAGTCCGAAGGCAGCACTAAGGCCCCCCCCAATAAAGTTGTTTTTTTCTGCATACTACTCAGTGTGTTGGTGGTCTCTCTGCGGTCTTATAGGAGCTTAATTATCTTTGATTGTTAATTACTGCTAATTAGTCCCTTCTGACTTGTTCCAGGGAACCTGAACTTAACCCATAGTTGTGCTGCCGGAGGACTCCAGGAAAAGAAAATTACAGGTGACAAATTTTATTTCTATATATATATATATATATATATATATATATATATATATATATATAAAGGACTTGACGAGGTTCTGCTTGGAGATATAATATCCTTCCCGTTTTCTACTAATGAATTCATAATCTCTTTATTAATGCATATGTATGAACTATATGGCACTGGTTGCATCAGTTCTTACTAAATTACCAGATATAATTGGACATTATCAGATATATTACATGAACTTTGTGTGAGGTTGTACCAACTGTTGAGGGAATGGGGGATATTTCTCTAGGGACAAATGTCTATTGATCTATTGACCATTTGTTATTTACTGCAATATCTGTTTGGTTGCTAAAAAAGGAATCTTTGCCTTAGAGGAGGTGAAGTGATAGGGGGAGAGGAGATGAGAGAAGCGGACAGAGAGAGATGGTAAGGAGGAGTGAAAAGGGGGAAGAAAGAAAAAGGAAGAAAAGAAAGGAGAAAAAAATGGGTACTAAAAATAGGAATGAGGAGTTGAACCCCAGAAAGTCAGCGAGGTCAGGTTCTTTGGTTCCCCAAAGTGCTAAAATAAGAGGCCAATGGGACATCTAAAAACAGAGGTAACTTGTACCCGGAATGACCTTAGCAAGGTGGGAGAACGGGTGGTAGGAGAAAAGGTGGTAGAAGTGGAAACCAAAATCTCCCAACTAGAAGATGTTCAGAAGAAAATAGTCAAGGAAGGTAAAAAACTGGAATCTGAATCCAGAGATTTTCCAACATGTAGCAGAGAACTTTACTTACCCGGATCTGGACGTGATGGCAATCAGACAGAACAAAAAAGTGCAGCGCTTTTGATTAATTTTCAAGCAGGATTCACCATATTTTTTGGACGGCCTGTCCATCCCGTTGGGAGGGAGACTTAAAGAGAACCAATCACCTAAAATTAACTGTCCCTATAATAAAAGATTATCTCTCCCTAAATCTATTCCTGAAGATACAGACTGCCTGTGCAGTCTGTATCTTATGCTTTTACCTAATCCTGTAAAGCGGAGCAGTAAGGACGGGGGCGGCCATCTTGATGACGTCACAGTGGTGCGTTCCAGCGCTGGAACGCAAGGGATGTAATCAAGATGGCGCCCGGCTTTACTGCACCGCTACAGAGGACTGTGTAAAGTATAAGATACAGACTGCAAAGGCAGTCTGTATCTTCATGTAGTTTATTTCTGAAGATACAGACTGCCTGTTCAGTCTGTATCTTATACTTTACCCAGTCCTCTGTAGCGGTGCAACTAAGCCGGACGCCATCTTGATTACGTCCCTTGCGTTCCAGCTCTGGAACGCACCAGTGACGTCATCAAGATGGCCGCCCCTGCCCTTACTGCTCTGCTATACAGGATTAGGTAAACGCATAAGATGCAGACTGCACAGGCAGTCTGTACCTTCAGGGACATACTAATAGGCCTAGTTAGAATAGACATACACAGTGATCTTGCGCTGTATAGCGCGGGATCACTGTGTATTTACAGAGCGGCGGCAAAGGCTCATGGGAGCCCTTCCCGCCGCTCGGCATGCCGGGAGCTTCCTGTCTCGCGCCGGCTCTTTTGAAAAGAGCCGGCGCGAGACAGGAAAAGAGAATGTGTATATTGTAAAATCACGGGCGTAAAATTAAATAATTCCAATTACAAATATTAATAAAATATTAATTTACAGCTAATTAGCAAAAAAAAAATGAAAAAATTTCGGCCATGATTGGTCTCTTTAATGTAGGTAGCAAAGGTAGGTAGTTGGCAAGGAAGATGCAAGTAGGTACAGTGCAAACTATTTAATTTTGATATTTTGGGGGCCAATCTATGCCTCTACATACCGCTAACATTGTGAGAAGTTACCATCATATTTTTAGAATAGTTATTTACTAATTTGTAGCTATCTAGGGGCCATTCCATCCAAACTGAACCTTTCGTAACACCCGTAACACCTAGTTAAACCTAGTAAAACTGCAATTTAAACACTAAAGGTATAAATATACATTAAGAGTCTTAATGTATATTTAGAACTTTTGTGGTTAAATTGCATTTTTTTTAAATTAGCTGTTAAAAAAAAATGTTTAACTAAGTGTTACGAAAGGTTCAGTTTGGATGGAATGGCCCCTATATGGATGGATAGACATACAGATAGATAGACAGATAGATAGGCAGGCAGGCAGGCAGCTGCATGGGTGAATGTTATCCATGGTAGAGCATGCGCAATGTGAATTGGGGGCGTCGTAAAAAAAAAGGGGGGGCTAGGGCTGGTGTTGCTAGGTAGGTAAGACAGGCGCAGTGATAGGTATTAGCTGTGCAGTAAAAAGAGAGAGCCACCCACCGCCAAAGGAGATCAAGCGTGGCGTCTCCTCAAGAAGTCGCAGCAGGCATTGCTTCTCGGCCTCTTTGCTAAGATGAAGTGTAACGTGTAGTACTATAACCAATTGTATCTAGGGCCGTGTGCTGAATGGATTTTTATAACAGGGAGATGGATGTTTTGTTCTCTGCAGGCATTCACCTGGTATTGCAGGCCTTCCAAGATCACTGCACTCCCCATTGTGTTGCCCAAAAATGCGCCCCGAAATATGTTACCCCAAAAATAAACCCCTTGCTGGGTGCGTAGCTACACCCCCAAATTTGTTACCCAAAAAATAAACCCCCTGCTGGGTGAGTAGCTGCACCCCCAAATATGTTGCCCAAAGATTAACCCCCCTGCAGGGTGCATAGCTGAGTTTTTGTACCACTTTGGGTGTCTTAAGCACCTTCCTAGGGGAGTGCATAAGATGCTGTGCATTTTCATACAGCACTGTCCTGTCTCAGTTGCCATGTCAACATAGGGCAAAGGTTGTTTACAGCTAGCCTGCCAGGAAAGTGTTCCGTGGTGATGTCATCAAGGCTGTGATGATATATATAGCTGCATATATAGGCAAGCAGTTTAGTTGCAGCTAGGCAGCCAACCAGTTAGGTAGCAAAGGTAGGTAGTTGGCAAGGAAGATGCAGGTAGGTACAATTCAAACCATTTAATTTGATTTTGAGGGGCCAATTTGTGCCTCTGCATACCGCTAACATTGTTAGAAGTAACCATTGGTTTTTTTAACAAAATTTGTAGCTATCTATATGGATGGATGGACAGACAGACAGATAGAAAGAGTCGAGACGTAGGTCCGCTGGCACCAACCCTCCACCATTGAAGCAGTGCTGCTTTTTTCTAGAGATAGATAGATAGGCAGGCAGCTGCATAGGTGTATGTTCCCTTACGTCCCACAGCGGCACAATAATGGGGTATTCTTGCCCCTGTGAGCTAGGCAGGACAAAAGAATATTTACTAGTACAAAACAAATAAAGTTTTATTATTTCCAATAATGGC
The DNA here is from genome assembly GCF_027789765.1 of Dendropsophus ebraccatus. Classification (NCBI taxonomy): domain Eukaryota; kingdom Metazoa; phylum Chordata; class Amphibia; order Anura; family Hylidae; genus Dendropsophus; species Dendropsophus ebraccatus. The sequence continues at coordinate 85,793,919 of NC_091456.1, read as the reverse complement.
CCCTCCTCCCTCTAGAATAAGAGGAGGCGGATCCCCACAGCCAGTGAGTCTATTTTTGTCCTTGTAAGAAGGCAGGACGTTTTTCCCTCCTCCCTCCCGTGTATGTGTATTTCTTTCTTTCTTCCTTTCTTCCTTACTTAATAGGAGATCTGCGGTGACATCTGCTAAGAGTTGACAGCCTGTTCTCTCGCTCTCGTGTGTACAGACCTCGGACCGGCATTTGGAACGCAGTTTGCGTTCCACAGGCCGGATGTGACGTCATTGACGTCACTTCTGCTCCTCCGTACGCTCCGAAACAGGAAGTAGTGCGGCATTCCCGTCAGTCCGGCTAGGAGCATGTAGATGAGCGCTCCTTCAGGTATTTTGTTTAGGTGTCTGTTGGTTTTCTCCTAGACCCTCTTGTGTATCACCTGCTTAGTCTTCACCCATGTGGGCGGAGCTTTATTTTGGCGCCAAACGGGGTTTTTAAACCCTGTGCTACCATCCATAGCTTGCTGTCTCTTGCTGGAGCTAGCTTACAGGATCTAGTGTGCAAGTGTCTCTGCTGTGCAGCCTTTGCTAGTAAGTGAAATTACATTGCATCTGCATACCTATGTTTCTGTGTATATACTGAATTGTATATTCCTTACAGTCATGTCTAGAGACTCTGCTACTCGCAAATCTTCTAACAAACGGCATCATCTAGTGTGCAGAAAATGTGAAGTGCCTTTACCTGATGACAGTGAGTTTACTACTTGTGCTGCCTGTCGTCCAAGGATTCAGGTAGGACCAGGAATCCTATTTATATATGTCTGCCTGCACCTCCTTACCAGGTACATAATAATATATGTTCCTTAGGGGAAAGATGAACCTACCATTCAAGACGTGGTTATATGGGTCAGTGATCTGGTACACAATTCCATGAATAGTTTAAAGGAATCATTGTCTCAGCCCAGGTATTTTATAATTTTTACAGCGATCTTATAGGACATATAGGGACCTAAAATAAAATAAAGTACTCTTTATTTAGGAAAAGACTTAGAGGTGAAGAGGAGTCCCCTTCAGTATCCTTGGAAGGTTACAAGGTCCTTGACGAGATCTATTCTGATTTTGATGAAAAAGAAGATAAGGAGAAGGAGCGTTTCCTCTTCAATTCTGAGAACATTGCTAAACTTGTTAGACTTGTGCGTAATGCCAATATGCCTGACCAGGAAGAGCCTTCATCCTCAGAAACAAAATCCTTCAGGATGGATGACTTCATCTCTGACCTTATATTCTCTGAATGGAAGAAGCCTGACAAGGCTCCTTCTATCAGTAAGAAATTCTGGGCTTTATTTCCTATTGAGGAGGATCAGTTTGAATCCTGGATTGATCCCCTCAAGGTGGATATGGCCATTGTCAAATTGTCTAAGAAAATGGTGGTGCCTTCGGATGATGGGTCAAGCCTTAGAGATCCCATGGATCGTAGGGTTGAAGCAACCTTGAAAAGGGCTTATTCTTTTGCTGTTGCTCAAACATGTATAGCTGTCTCAGACCACGAGGTCGCAAAAGCCATGAAAATGTGGTTAGATAAAATTCAGGAAGACATTGATGCTGGGGTAGATAGAGATGCCATTCTTTCCTTTTTTAGGAAAATTAATCTAGCAATGGATTACTTATCTGATTCTGCATCTCATCAAGCCAGGCTTGCTGCCAGATCCATGGCATTATCATCTGCAGCTAGAAGGGCTTTATGGCTGCGTACTTGGCCAGGAGATAATCCGTCCAAGTTTAATATATGTCATTTGGAATTTTCCCCGGGTAGGCTCTTTGGTCCAGAGCTTGATACCCTTATGTTAGAACTTTCTGACAAGAAGGGCAAATCTCTCCCTCCTGCCAAGAAGCCCTTTCGCTATAGAAGAGAAAGGTCACCTCAAGGAGGCAGACAAGGTCGCTTTCAAAGAGGTAGAGGGTATGGAGGTTACAGAAAAGGTGAAACATCAAGAAGAGGGAAGTCCTCCCCAAAAAGCAAGGACTTCTGACGCCAACTTTCCTGTTGGGGGCCGTCTCTCCCATTTTTTACCCGAATGGGAGAAAATAATAAACGATGTGTGGGTATTAAACATTATCAGACGAGGCTATGTTCTTTCCTTAGATCCTCTGCCGCCGAGAAGGTTTCTCGTTTCCTCGCGTCACTATCCGGAGAAACAAAGGTTATTGGAGCAATCCATTCAAGAACTAATCCGGTTGTCAGCCCTAGAACCAGTTCCTCCCAACGAGAAGGGCCAGGGAGTTTATTCACCTGTTTTTCTAGTACCCAAACCTTCGGGGAAAAACAGGTTAATAATAGACCTCAGGTACCTGAACAGGTTCATGACCAAGAACAAATTTCGTATGGAAACAATAAAGTCTGTAAAAATGATCCTAAACAGGGGAGACTTTATGGCGTCTCTCAATCTCAAAGACGCATATTTCCATATACCTATCTTCAAAGAACACAGAAGATTTCTTCGGATCGCAGTCTACATGGGGAAGCAAATTCTTCATCTCCAATTCAAAGTCCTTCCTTTCGGCATAACATCAGCCCCATTCGTATTTACAAAGGTGGTGTCTTCCGTGGTGGCAGTTCTAAGGATACAGAACGTAAATGTAATACCTTACCTAGACGATTGGCTCATCATAGCAAAATCTCAAGAGCTCCTAAACCAACAGGTATCCCTCACTTTAAACCTGCTCACCTCCCTAGGTTGGCTGGTAAATTGGGAAAAGTCAGACCTTATACCCTCCACAGTCAAAAGATATCTGGGATTTGTGATAAACTCCCAAGATATGAGACTGTATCTCCCGCCAGAAAGGAAGTTGAGAATTATGGAAGGATACAAATTCCTGAGAGTTCCCCAACAGATTTCTTTCAGAACCCTGATGAGTTATCTAGGTCTTCTCTCCTCTGCTGCAGAAGCAGTACCCTGTGGCATCTGAGACCCCTACAGGCGGAAGTTTTACAGAAGTGGGACAAGAGGACTTCGTCGTTAGACAAGAAGATCAGGCTCTCACTAACAGTAAGAAAATCCCTACCATGGTGGGCTCAAGTAAAGGATGGAGCCAATATACAACAACCAGTCTGGACTTTTCTCACAACAGATGCCTCGGGCTCAGGGTGGGGAGCTCACCTAGAAGAGAGAGAGATCCAAGGAAGATGGACTGGATCAGAAAGAACCCTCTCTTCAAACCAACTGGAGCTCAGAGCCATTTTCAAAGCCCTCACACTTCTTTCTCCTCAGATTCAGAATCGAGCAATCAAGATAAGATCAGACAACGCTGCTGTGTATTACCTGAACAAGCAGGGAGGCACCAGATCCAAGATTCTCCTAGAAGAGGTAGGAAAGATTCTAAATTGGGCCAAATCGAATTTAGCCACACTAGCAGCAGTGCATATAAAGGGGACTCTGAATGTAGTGGCCGACAGACTCAGTCTAAATTTATCAGTCCCAGGGGAATGGTCTCTGAACCCTGCGATATTTAGTCAGATTATCTCCAGGTGGGGCTTGCCGGAGATAGACTTGATGGCAACGTGCTTCAATGCAAAAGTCCCGAAATTCTGCTCACTTTATCAGGAGGACAACCTAGTAGCGGTGGACGCAATGACGATAACGTGGGACTTCAGACTGGCATACATATTCCCTCCAACGGCCATGATATCCAGAGTGTTACTGAAGATCAAGCATCTCTTCATCTGACGGCCTGGAGACTAGTCAGTCCTTATTAAGGGCTAAAGGGTTTTCTAGCAGGGTGGTAGACACACTTTCTCATTCTAGAAGTGATGCTACCAACAAGTCATACGCTAGAGTCAGGAGAATCTTCCAATCTTGGTGTTCTCCCAAACAAATAGACCCCAGTAACCCTTCAGTCCCAGAGATCTTGGAATTTTTGCAGGATGGCTTCGATAAGGGGTTGTCCCCAAGCACCTTGGAGATACAGTTAGCAGCTCTTTCAGTTCACCTGCAGAAGAGGCTCCTGCAGATTCAAGAGGTAAAGGGATTTATAAGAGCTATCACCAGACTTCGTCCTAGGGTCTGTAGACCTGTGAATCCTTGGGACTTATCTCTTGTTTTAAAGACCTTAAGTAAAGAACCTTTTGAACCACTGGACACAACATCCATTAAAATGCTCACTCTGAAGACCGTCTTCCTCTTGGCCATAACATCTGCCAAGAGAGTAGGAGAGTTGCAAGCCTTTGCTGCTAAAGAACCCTACACTATTTTCTTACAGGATAAAGTACTTTTGAAATTTTTGCCAATTTTTTTCACCTAAATATCCCTCTTTCAGCAATTTAAATCAAATGATTTCCATATCCAGACTACCTTTGGATCTTACTGCTGAAGACCCAGAGTTGGCAAACCTAGATGTTGTTAGATGCTTTCAAACCTACCTTAGGAGGACTGAAGAGATTAGATTAGAAGAACTGAAAACCTATTCGTATCCTTCATGGGAAAGAACAAAGGCAAGAAGGCATCTAAGCCTTCTATCTCTAGATGGATTTCAGAATGCATCAATGTCTGCTACACCTTAAATGACCAAGATCCTCCAGAATTTACGAAAGCCCATTCCACCAGGGCAATGGCGACCTCATGGGCAGAAAAAGCCCTTATACCTCTGGAACAAATTTGCCTTGCAGCAGCTTGGTCTACGCCTAGGACTTTCTTTAGGCACTACAGAATAGGGAACTCTATTCCAGATTTTTCCACGTCGGTGGTTAACTCGGCCTTTCAAGAATCCCACCCTAAGGGGGTTTAAAAGTACGTGTTAAATCCCCATTATTGTGCCGCTGTGGGATGTAAGGGAAGTTTACATTTGATGGATAATGTGTTTTCCCTTAGTCCCATCAGCGGCACAACTTCCCGCCCTTATTTCTTCATGTTGTTTGATTATACTTTCTACTTTAAAATGACTCACTGGCTGTGGGGATCCGCCTCCTCTTATTCTAGAGGGAGGAGGGGCCATTATTGGAAATAATAAAACTTTATTTGTTTTGTACTAGTAAATATTCTTTTGTCCTGCCTAGCTCACAGGGGCAAGAATACCCCATTATTGTGCCGCTGATGGGACTAAGGGAAATCACATTATCCATCAAATGTAACCTTATCCATAATAAAGCATGCGCAATGTGAGTTGGGAGCATGTAAAGGCTTCTGGGATCACTGCACTCCCCATTGTGTTGCCCAGAAAATAAAACCCCTGCAGGGTGCCTAGCTGCGCCCCCAAATATGTTACCCAAAAAATAAACCCCTGCTGAGTGCGTAGCTGCACCCCTAAATATGTTGCCCTAAAAATTAACCCCCTGCTGGGTGCATAGCTACACCCCCAAATATGTTGCCCTAAAATTAAACCCCTTCAGGGTGCCTAGGTGCGCTCGCAAATATGTTATCCAAAAACTAAACCCCCTGCAGCTGCGCCCCTAAAAATGTTACCCAAAAAAGAAATCCCCTGCTGGGTGTGTGGCTGCACCCCCAAATATTTTGCCCAAAAATTAAATCCCCTACAGGGTGCGTAGCTGAGTTTTCTTACCACTTTGGGTGTTCTTAGCACCTTCCTAGAAGAGTGCATAAGATGCTGGGCATGTCTTATGCACTTTTCATACAACACTATCCTGTCTCAGTTGCCATGTCAACATAGGGCAAAGGTTGCTTACCTACCATGAAGGCAGGGCAGGCTTTCTCGGGCCCCCTTCCTGCAGGGGCCCCATAGCAGTCGCCTTCCCTGCCTTCATAGTAGCTACGCCACTGTGCTGTGCTATGTATAATATAAGGAGTGCGCTGTGCTTTGTGCTATGTGTGATGAGGGTAGTGTGCTGTGCTATGTGTTCTGAAGTAAGTAAGGCATTCTCCTGGTATTGCAGGGCTTCTGGGGTTTACTGCACTCTCCATTGTGTTGCCCAAAAAATAAATACCCTTCAGGGTGCCTAGCTGCGCCCCTAAATATGTTACCCAAAAAATAAACCCCCAGCAGGGTGCATAGCTGCACCCCCAAATATGTTTGTGTACCACTTTGGGTGTCCTAAGCACCTTCCTAAGGGAGTACATAAGATGCTGGGCATGTCTTATGCACTTTTCATACAGCATTGTCCTGTCTCAATTGCCATGTTAACATAGGGCAAAGGTTGTTTACAGCTAGCCTGCCTTGAAAGTTTTCCGTGGTGATGTCATCAAGGCTGTGATGACATATATAGCTGCATATATAGGCAAGGAATTTAGTTGCAGACAGGCAGCCAACCAACCAGGTACTGTATTTATGTCCTCCCACCTATTCCTCTGATCCTGCGGGTCCTCAACAAAATCCTACAGGACCAAGCCATATCGATAAGCATTCACCCTTACTGGCCCAGAAGGGTATGGTTTCTGCTCACACTGAGGCTTTTGAGGTCACTTCTGGAAGATCTTTCTACACATGGAGATCCTTCTTCGGAACTGCCTATATCACCCATCTTCGGACAGACTTCATATCAGGGCATGAATGATGAGAGGTTGAATCACAGGGGTCTGTAGGACAGTCTTATTGAAGTCCTAGCACCATCAAGGTTTATGATCAACTAAAAAAGTCAAATCCTGGTGTTCCAAGAAACAGTCCTCTCCATCTACACTCACCAGTGTTTTGGAGTTCCTTCAGAAAGTGTTTCATAAAGGATTTAGGCTTAACACCTTGAAAGTACAATTTTCAGCCATCAATGTATCTCTTGAAGGACGTTTGTCTTATCAGCCTCTTGTCAAAGGGTTCTTTAAAGCCATTAACAACTTGTGCCCACAAGTCAAAAGCCTGGTTCCCTCCTGGGACTTTCCTCTGGTCCTAGAAGCTCCTTTTGAATCATTTTTAAGTAGATCTCAAGCCTCGCTCCTGAAAGGAGGGGAGATCTCAACACTGTCTCATTCTTTGTACACATAGAGATTCCCCCCCACCCCCTAAAGTGGAATAGACAGTATATTGATCAGGATCTATTTCTGCCAAACTTCTTTAAGAATCCAGCTAATGAGCAGATGAAGTGGCATTCTCTGGATGTTAAAAGAGCAGTTAAAGTATACCTGGACAAACTAAATCTTTCAGAGCTTCTGAGTCTTTACAAATAAAGGGTAAAAGCGGTTTCTAAAGCTTCTCTTAAGATGGACCAGAGACCGTGGTCTTTTGCTATTCATCTTTAGGGGTTCCAGGCCCCACTCGACAAGAGCTACATTAATATCATGGGTGGGCCATGACTAGAAATCTACAGTACTAGCAAAGCACTTTGCTAGGCTTGGCTTGTCAGCCAGCCTTTGAACTCTATGCTCCTTGTGCTTGTAAAAGCTGGATCCAGTGCTTGGAAACTTCTCCCAGTTATCCTGGACTGGATCCAGCTTTTCCAGGCCAACAAAGTTTGAAAGAGGGCACTTACCGTTAAAAATGCTTTATTGAAGTGGTTTCAAACAAACATGCAGATATGTGCAGCCAGCGGGGATGCCAATGAAAAAGTGGTGATGAGGCCAGAGGAGCGGCACACAAGTTCAAAGGCAGCCGGCTGACAATCAGAACCCTAAGTCTAGCGAAGCGCTTTGCTTGTACTGTTACTTCGCTCATCCCTAGTAGGAACATTATGGAAAGTTTAAATTTACTTACCCAAATTTTTTTCTTTCCAGAGTCCCAAAGCAGCACAATATATCCCATAGCCATAATACTGACAGACATGCCAGAGATATGTGAAAAGTTTTGATAGGTCAACATCTAGATGTTCACCCCCACAATCGCTAGAACAAGTGGAGATTAGATGCAGCAGATGGGCTCTATAGACTTTTTAAAGAATCAGACTTCCGCAGTAAGACAAGGAGTGAGTGCTTCTCACCACATCAGAGGGTATCTCAACAGGTCAATAGCTTAAACACATCTTAGTGACCATGTCATAGAAATTTAATGTTCCCTCATTGACAACTCTAGCACGTGACAAATGACAAACATGAAATGGAAAGGACCTGAAACAGGCCAGGTACACAGTATTCGGCTTCCTCTCCTGTCTTATCCCTATTACACAGATCAGTACCAGGCAAAAGGATGGAGATAACTGCTGCACAGTTCTCTATGATCAGTCAGAGGTATTTTCTAAGAGCTTTGCCCCATCACTAGGGAGGTAGTCAGGGCAGCATGTCACTGCTGGATCACCCAGGGAATGCACTATAAGAAAAAGGCACTAGGCCCTGCCTCAGTCACAAAAAACTGGGATGACAGAATCACTATAATTATCTATAAATACAAAGATGATAAATAGCAATGCTTGTTAGGGTATATTCACACATAAAGATGTGGCTGCACACATTTTTATGACCGAAAATTGGAAATGAGTGAACTTACATTAAGATCAGGTTCACGTGAACCCAAAATATCGGCATTTGATTCCCGCAATGTGAAAAGGGCTGCCTGGAAAGCATGGATACAGCTATAAGTTGTTTTCCAGACAGCCCTAGGGCTGCATCCCTCTTCTCCAGTCTATGGGAATCAAATGCCGATAGTTTGGGTTCATGGAAACCCAAGCTTAGGGCATATGCACACTATGGACCCACCTGATCAGTGTGTTGATTTAGTGTAGGGACTCATGTGAACCAGGGGACCTGCACGTGGTACATGAAGCAATATGCTTTGATCAAATTATATACCAACATCCTGGCGTTGGTTTTTAAATGTAGCTGAAAGGCATTAGTGTCAGCTATAGGTGTGAGGTGCAGTGCTCCTTTCTCTCCATGGCCGTATGTTACAACCTGCAGCACTCCCAGAACACGCAAAGAGGCTTTCCTGAGCTCCTGAAGCACAGCTGGATATAAGACTTATATGACAGATTCCCTTTAGTGTACATCTCATTACACACAACTCAGATTTGAAACAAAGTAATTTTTTTTATTCCAAAGAGTTTATTTATACACAGTACAGGAAATAGGAAATATCACAAAATATTGGCCAACGCTGCTCTATAGTGGATACAAAATAACGAGCATTTAAGTTAAGTGCGTCCATCATTTTGTGATGCATTAAACAAAATATTTGACCTCATCACAGGAAAATATATACAGTAAGGAAATAAATCACATTCTAGAAGGAAAAAAAAAGGACAAACATCAAGATAAATACTGTGGAAATGTTATGGAAAGATCCAGTCTGACTGTATAGTACATTAGTATCTGATAAAAATAACTCATGCATCCACTTGCATGCGGTTTCTTTTTTCTTTTGATTTGCTCTTGTCTAGTCTCTGGCCTGTGGAAGCTCCTCCATTCTGATTCTGTGCAAACCGGGCAACTGTAGACACTCCATCCACAAACTTTGTCTTGAACAGGACATTGGCGTTGTTAAACATTCCATCTTTAAGCGATACAACTATGAACTTCAAGGGTTTAAAATTTGTTAGTCATGTAAACAGCAACAAAAAGTCAAATTTAGATAAATGAAAAAATAGGAACTAGTAGCCCAACAAATCCTGGTGTATATCCCTTTGCATGAAATTAAATCTTTTGTGCAACCATTTTTCATTAATGGGATCACTGATATCTAGGCTGATAAATATCCCACTGGTCAGACCCCTCCTCTGACCTAGCTTTATGCAATTAAATGTACCCTGGCTCAAAAACATGGAAGATGGTTCACATACAAAAAGGGAGGCAATCAATCTGTTTGGCACAATTTACACAAAGAAGTTGTTGTAAAAACCATGTACCTCTCAGTAAATCTGCTGTGGAGCAAAGGGGCAGGGCTTTGTTAGACCTGAATACAAGTAAATCTGGTGCATCTGAGGCTGTCATATGACATCACAGAAGTCTACAAAGCTGAGCTGGTTTGGTTTTTGCATGATTTACACTTGCTAGCAGGCATAAATTAAGTGTGGCAGGAAGTGACACCCCCTTCTCACTTGGCCAAGCCCCATTTGCTTGGTTTGTGCAAAAATCTGTGCATTTATGCTGATGTATACCAGACGTACCTTTAATAAATTCCCTCCAGTGTTAGGATTTTACACCAGATCAACACTTTAAACAGATCTCAGAATGTCTGGCCAATAAGCATGTGTTTAAGACACATCTGTCATTCAGTGAAAGCTCAATTATCTTAAGGGAACTTGCGGATCAGGCAACGTAAAGATTACAACAAGTTATTGGGGCTGCCCCCCACGGCTTTTCCCACACCCACAAGTCTTGATTGATAGATCTTTCTCTTGAATATAGGGAGAGTTATCTTTTAACAATGCTAGGCAGGAAGAAGCCACCAGGTTTCCCCCTGATGACTGTTCAGGTATCATGAAAGTGATGAGATGTTTCAGTTACATTTCTGTCCAAAAGTACAATTGACTAAACTGTTGATGAAAACGTGCAATTGGACAGATTTCTGGAACACATCAGATTGGAGGACAGGACATTTTGCACCCTGCACCAGAAAAATGAAGACAGTCTTCTAAGTAGTCAGGGTACGTAAAGACACAGTTGAGAAGTTCCCCTAAAAGTAATTTATGATGTTCCACATACCTGTGAATGTCTAAAGTGCGTACGAAGCATCTGACCAATGTTTTGGGTATGAGAAAGGTCCAAGGCAGCATCAACTTCATCCAAAATATAAATTGGAGCAGGTTTAAAGAGCAGCATGGCAAGAATGAGAGACAGCGCCACAAGTGATCTGAAACGGTCAAATTAAAAACCTTAATGGTGATCAGGCCATTTGGGGGGGCTTAATGTATATTCTGTGAATTTGTACACCACCACTTGTGCCACTCAGAGTATAATCAAACAGTTTATCGCAGGAATAAAGAAGCACAGCACTTAAAGGGATTGGCCACTTTATAGTAAAATAATTCAGTGTACAGTATTCGTGAGTGTACTCACAAGCACTTACTGACAGCAGCTCCCTGTGTACCTCATAGAGCTAAAATCAAGACTCCCCTCCTCCAGGCTGTGCTGCCCTGCTCTGTGGTTATTCTGTCCATAAGATGCCAACATGGAAGAGTATGTGACCATGCCCCATCCCCTTGTGTTCACCACTGAGCCTTTATGTGCCTATTGAGAACACTGGGGGCAGGGCATAGTCACATGCTGCTCCACGTCGGCCATGGAGTTGTCCTTCAAATTGCAAAGATATTTACCGTTGTCCCCCACTTAGTTCTGTCAAGTTCTCTTTCCATGTGCTGCCCAAAGCAACTTTGAACTCCAGTCCATCTAGTACACCCTGCCCTTCTGGAGGGGCCAGCATAGCATTTGCTCCTGGTAAAAGTGTTGAGAAGATAGAACCAAAGTCTTGATTCACCTAGAAAATAGAAGATTAATAGTTACATCACTATGGAGGACATCTGCACCAGCACAAACTACTGACATAACCTAACCCAAGTCAAAAGGGAGCTTAGACCATGAGCGCTGGTTACCTTTTGCCATGCAATATTCAAAGCCTCATTCTTCTTCTGATCAAGTTCTTTAATAGTATCCAAAATCTTTGACTTGTCATTCTCCACTATTCTTTTCTTTTTCATCAGGTCATTGTACTGTAGAAATAAAACTGAGCATTATGTCCATTTCCAGATTTTAAAGCAATGTCTGCTTACAAATACCATATTTTCCGGCGTATAAGACGACCCATGACTTTTAATCAGATTTTCAGGGGCTCGCCTTATACACCGGAAAATGTTAACTGCAGCTAAATTAATGAAAAATAACAGTTAACTCACCCGGGCTCGTTCCAGACCTCTGCGCGTCTCCTTCTCGGCTGCCGGCGCAGCCAGTGTGACGTACACTGGGTGCGCTGGGGATGCCCGAAACTCTCCCGAGCCCTCAAATCGGAGACACTCGGCTGCTCGGAAGAATGACAGAGGCTTTGGGTACTTCCGAACCCTCAGTCATTCTTCCGAAGCTCTCCCGAACAGCCAAGTGTCCCCGATTAGACGCTCGGCTGCTCGGGAGAGCTTCGGGCATCCCCGGCGCAGCCAGTGCACGTCACACTGGCTGCGCTGGGAACGGGAGCAGAGAAGACGTTCGGTGGCAGAGTTAACTGTTTTTTTGTTTGTTTTTTTAAATGGTCGCCCCATACGGTGGGGATGCGGGCCATTTTTGAGCCTCCCCACCGTATGGGGCGACCATACCCGGCGTATAAGACGACCCACGACTTCTGCCAAGATTTTTCAGGGTTAAAAAGTAGTCTTATACTCCGGAAAATACGGTAAGTAAATAAAACAATCCAGCATACTCAAATGAAGTGGTACAGTATATGGCTACAAATTATCCTAGGTCATGCAGGGTAAGACCATTTACTGTCTGGTCTGCCAACCAAAGCAATGTTGCTGGAGATTAAGACTCACTGGCACCTGTAAAGGTCCTGTGCTGAGGTACATGTTACATTGCAGAGAAAGCCCTATAACCATAATAGAGGTAATAAGCTGCTTACAAGCTCCTCACAGCCTTCCATACAAACTTTACCTTCTGGGGGCCCAACTAGCACGAGCTAAAAGTTTCTCAGCACCTTTGATAGATTCTCTTTGGTGCTACTACTTAACAACATGGGTCATTTGCAATTAATAACTATATAGATTTTTTATTTTTTTTTTAAAGAAAGTCTGACCCTTCTCAGCTTCATTAATTTTAATCCCAGATCTGCTCCAAACCTCACTGTCGTTAAATTTTTTTTTTTTGCAGAAATCAATAGCCCAGGCGATTTTAAGAAACTTTGTAATTTGGTTTATTGGACAAATCTGCCATTATCTGCATGTAAAAAGGCTTTTCCCAGGTTCCCCCCTCCTCTCCTTTCTGTCATCCACTCCTCAGAATCAGAAAATCTCGACTGTTTTTTCATCAGTCGGATCCTGTCTGGTCTATGAAGAGGAGAAGGGGGAGGGGGAAGGAGCGAGACACCTGAGAGCGAGAACAAAGGTTTGCTCAGCAGGGAGCTATTCAGAGCCCTAATTAGTGGTCAGAGAGGTCCATGGTGCCTATCAGAAGAGAGCCCACAATGTGAATGTAAATTAACTCTTTGTTGTCCTGTTTTTTGCTGCCTTTACTTTCTCTCTCCATAGGAAAACCATGAAGACAGGGGGGAGAGCTTCAAACTGCTTTTTCATGATAAAATTCTTTTTTCGGCTAATAAACCCAATTACAAAGTTTCTTTAAATCGCCTGGACTATTGATTTCTGCAATAAAAATTTTAAACGACAGTGACACTTTAAGATATCAGAATGAGTAATTGTGCGGCTGAGCCTTTTTTGGTAAATTTAGTGATTTACAAGTGTATTTACATGCAGGGAAGCTATTTAAAATGACACAGACTACTTAACTCCCGTACACCAATAGGTCCCTAAGATTGTACAGAGAGAGGGTCACCCCATTCTGCAGCATTTAAATGTCATTAAAACAGGATCTGTGTTCTAGTGGTGTGGTGAAAATAAGTCCGTCATTGCAAGGTACAAAAAAATAAATAAAAAGCTCATATGGGTCTGTAGGTGAAAATATGCAGGTGCTATGGCCTTTTAAACATGGAGATAAAACTTTATCCGATTTTGAACGACTCTGTATGGCACCTACATGCCCCTCTCACGCTATCTCTCTTATTTACAGCATGTTACTATCTCCTCGCTCCCAACAGCTGCCCTCTTATTGCTCTGCATGGGAGGAGGAGCTGGGGAAGCAATTCTCCCTGAAGCAGTGGCAGAAGGCCTTCTTCCTCTCCCACAAGGCTGTGATAGCGTGTGAAGCCCAAGAAACCAGTTACAAAATAATCTCTCGCTGTTATAGGGTCCCGGAGGCACTACATACGTGGTATCCGGCGGTCCCAGATGAGTGTTGGCGGTGTGGGAATGCAGGTGGCAACATGACACATATCTGGCAGGGTTGCCCGAAGCTGCGGAGCTTCTGGAACACTGTACTACAGCTTATCCGCGAAATTACAGGCTTTCTATTCCAGGCACCCCTGAGGCAGTACTCCTGTTTATGTTTCCACCCGCCCAAACCCGCTTTAAGAAATCTCTGGCTCGCCATCTCCTCCAGGTTGCTAAGACGGTAATTCCTAGGAGGTGGAAGTCCTCGGACCTCCCTGGATGAGTGGTTCGCCAAGATTAACCAGATCCACCAGATGGAAAATCTGATTGCGCGCACCCAGATAGAGGTCAAGAAGTACACTGCTACCTGGGGCTCTTGGTTGTCTTTTCAGAACACGGACACTTACAGTAGCGTCACCTCCTGAGGAACTCAGGCCCGTTTTGTGTACTAGGTTTCCTGGGTGAGCTCCTCTCCCTCTCCCTTCCTTCTTCCCGTTCCTTTCATTTACAACAGGTGTCTGTATGCCGCCGCAATTCTCACTTCCTCTTTCTCTTATTAAGTTTTAGTCCTTGGTTTGAGAAACCTTTCACTCTACCAAACATGTTCATGGACATCTCCACTTTTCTCTCCCCCCTTGAGTGTGTTGTCTGTATTCCCTTGTCTATCTCTGTAGTGTTCATGGCACTAAGTAGATTCTCTCTCATTGTTGTGTAGTTTCCCGGGCACCTTCATGACCCACAGGTCCCATTCCCACTTGTGTCAGGTGCTTTTTCATATTTCTCTGGTTTTCGTTTACCACTGCCCAAGTTAGGCACCTTAGTTGTTACTGCTTGAACCAACTACTTCACCTTGGTTTGCACTGTTGCACTGTAATACATATTTGCCCTGTTCTCTACTTATGTGTTATTGTATTTTGGGACTTCTCAAGGTCCGCGTCTTGCCTTGCCGGTAAATGTTTGTTTTTTGAAAAATAAAAAACTTAAATATTAAACATGTAGATAAAAAAAAAAAAAAAAAAAAACACACACCAGGTCTTACCCTCTCTTCTGCTTGTGTTAACATATTCATTGCTCTCATGTTAACATTCCGGCCCAGCTTCTCCTTCATTTCTTGCAGTTTCTGTAGTCTCTGTCCTGCAGCTTTAGGGTTGTTGGTTTTGAAGTCATAGGCTGTGTTTTCTTGGCCAAAAAGATGCTTCTCAGTTGAAATCCATTCATAGTCATTAAGCATTTTTCCAACCTTAATGCAAAAAAGTACCATCACATATGTGGTCAAAAACTTTCCATGTTGCTCTGGCAATAAAACATTTTTATCAAATTGATTCTACTAAAGAGCACATAAGGCTGGGTTCACGCAGTGTTTTAACATCCATTTTATGGTTTCCTTTTCAGTATGTTTAATGGGGTTGTCCAACCAGGAATTCTTTTTGTGCTATGCCAAGGGAGGGTGTAAGTGGAAAAAAAAAATTACGCTTACCTCCCACCTATACTCTGCCTCCCTGGTCTTTGTTGAGCTGATGCTTTCATGTTCAGGGACGTAACATAGCAGGCCCACTCAGCGGCTGTAGTGGTGTCCTGCCTCTGCCACAGCATGGCTGAATGGGCCTGTAACATCACATCTCAAAACCCAGAGGTGGACACACAGAGAGGAACAGAGCAATGGAGTATGAACGAAAAAGCCAGGGAAGTGTGTTATTTTCTCACTTACCCCCTCCCCAGGCATAGCACAAATAGATAATAAATAATCACCATACACAAAGGAAAACTGCTAACAATGCCAGATAAAATTGAGACGTATCGATAGGCTATCCCTATCTAATAGGGACAGTGCTTTATTGCGGATATATGGAGGACAGGCTTCCCCCTTTGTAACTATGTGAAAGTGTTTATATTTCATTATATATATATATATATATATATATATATATATATATATATATATGAGATTCAAAAGAACAAACTATAGTAATGAGGAACATTTAGAAAATTGATATGAAAGTTCAATAATGGTTCAAACATTTTTCCCCAGCCCCATTCAAAACTAGCTCTGAGTTGGCAGCTAACTCTACACCCGTGACAGCAGCATCTGTTTTTGCATCTTTTTTCTTTTTAACTTGTGAAATAAATGGACAGAAAAACGTAGTGTGAACCCAGCCGAACACTTACTGCTGTATATTAATAGTAGCATCCCCCTCTTACCCTGGCAGCAGCATCAGCACTGTCTTTCTTGTGCTTGCTGATATTATGCTCTAGCTCTTTTATTTTGAGCTGGGTATCATTGTTGCTTTCCCTCATCTTGCCGGCTTCAGTTGATTTGCTCTTAATTTCTTTGTCATGGCTCAGGATTATTTCCTTTTGTTTAGCCAGCTCTTCTTGAGCTTTCTTCACTATTTCCTGGGGGGAAAAAATGAATATTTTATATAATATAATAACACACACACACACACACACACACACACACACACAATAGTGCTTTCAATCAGACAATAAGCCAATAAATAATACTAGCCTTGTTTTTAGCAACCTCTGCTGCCATGCTATCTACTTGTTC
Source organism: Dendropsophus ebraccatus (assembly GCF_027789765.1). Classification (NCBI taxonomy): domain Eukaryota; kingdom Metazoa; phylum Chordata; class Amphibia; order Anura; family Hylidae; genus Dendropsophus; species Dendropsophus ebraccatus. The sequence continues at coordinate 85,777,627 of NC_091456.1, read as the reverse complement.
CTGGTAGCTTTTCATGGCTTCATCCACAGCTTCAATTTGCTGTTGATAACTTGTCTGCTCTCTTTTCAGTTCCTCAAGCTCCAAAACAAGAGCATCAACTTCCTACAATATGAACACAATTAGTAAAATTTTAGCTGGGGAACTAAGAGTTTTCCCACATCTTCAAAACATTTCGGCAACTGTACAAGTCCCTAAATATCAGTTGCTCAAAAAATGGATTATTGCATATCCAAGCTCACTAGCACAAAATAGAACTTCAATCACCATAGAACCCCAAGAATTTGGATAAAGGGCTGTAAGGTCGCACGCATATCACATTTTCTAAGTACATCACTGGCATGCATCAGGAGGATGCCAGCAAAGGGATATCCCAATGCATACCATGATGTACCTACTATGAGCCCAATGGTTGTAACAGGCGGAACACAGTCTATTAGCAACTAAGTTAGCTCAATTTTCGAAATGTTTATTTTAAATGGGAAAGCATGGTTCACTACACAAAAAAAATGCAACCAGTAGACAACTAAAGTCAATGGGAATGTTGCAATATACTTCTAGAGTACACTTCTTGAAACCGGATGAGAAAGGGGCCTGCCAGGAAGGTTAGTAAAAGAGGAATAACTGGTTTTGTAAGCATCAATAACCCAAACCAGTACCCTTCTTTGAAATATATTTCAGAATGTGACACCAACTTGTTGCTTTTCTTTCATCTTCTTATTTGAAGCATCTGCTTTTTTCTTTGCGGCATCTAGTTTTTCCTGTGCTTCCTTCAGTTCTTTCTCTCGTTCAGCTTCTGCATTTTTCATCTTGTGCTCAAGCACTTTATATTTTTCTTCGGCTTTCTTTTGGACCTCCTTAGTTTTCTTCAGAGTTTCTTCACTTTCATCTATCATTGGAAAAAGCCAGACATTTACATTTATTAAAACAGTTAAATATTTAGTCCTGCAAATAAAGGCTAACAGTTTAATATGACATGTTTCTGGCTCAATCCGATACCTTCATTGAGTACATCTGCACAGAATAAAATGTTAGCTTTTTACTATATGTTACCTGGTGCAATAAATAACCAGTAAGATGGAGGTGTGCTGAGATTCCAAAGGGATTTTACTGTGGAATTGCATCCTAGTTTTATACATGGATAGCCACAAAGTACCCTCTGAACACTGTGCCTACTGCTGCACAATGCAATCTGGTGACCATCACATAATGTATCATTTGAAAATTCCCCACACTACATTCTAAGGCTGCGTTCACACTACGTATATTTCAGTCAGTATATGTATATTTCAGTCAGTATTGCAACCAAAACCAGGAGTGGATTAAAAACACAGAAAGGATCTGTTCACACAATGTTGAAATTGAGTGGATGGCTGCCATTAAATGGCAAATATTTGCTGTTATTTTAGAACAATGGCTGTTGTATTGAAATAATGACAGTTATTTACTGTTATATGGCGGCCATCCAGTCGATTTCACCATTGTGTGAACAGATCCTTTGTGTTTTTAATCCACTCCTGGTTTTGGTTGCAATACTGACTGAAATATACGTAGTGTGAACGCAGCCTAATGCTCAAAGAGAAAAGTGTCATGGGTCTGCTAGTTTTGAACTGGAAACTGGAAACAAATAAAAAGATTCTAACCAATAGTTTGCTTAAGTTGTTCCAGTTCTTCTTGCTGTTTATGATAGGAGCTCTGCTGTAATTTAGTTTGAAGGAGATCAGCTTCCTCAGACTTCATCTCCCACTGCTGTTTCAACTGTCGATACCTGTTAAAAAAAAAAAAAAAAAAAAGACAAAACGCCAAGACGTGACTAAAGCTACATATCATTTAATGAAGGGTTATCCATAATTAGAAAAACATAGCTGCTTTCTACAAAAAAAAAAAATAAAATAAAAATCTTGCACGGCAGTAGTATGCAGAAACTGTAATGTGTCTGAAATGGCCACAAAGACACACAAAACAAAACACACATACTATGGTGACAGCCCTCTGGGGGAGATGTAAGTGTCTAAGGTCCTTTTCAAGGCACATATTTATCGCATGACATGTGATTTTTTTCTTTAAACTATAGGTATTTAGACGAAAAGATAAATCACTTTGAAAAGGCGTTAATGTAATTGCGTTTGTACATTTAAAAATTTGGAATTGTGTTTACACTGAAAGACCCGAGAACGATTAATGATGATTTTGAGGTCAGCTCAAAAGATGCGATCAATGACATGCAAACAAATTTTTGTTTGTAGTTTGATAGTTGCCGCGTTTACACCAGAAGATTATCACTTAAATTCAAATGGTTTGACGATTTTTTGCACAATAATCGGCTTGTGTAAAAGGCCCTTAAGTCAAATTCAGGATCAGAAGCCCACTAGCCAGAAAAAGGGGGGACAGACTAGCAAGCCTCTGAAGAGAGAGAAGAGGGCAGAAATGTTTAGAGGCGTGTGTTTGTAGGGACTATCCGTATGGAACAACTATACCTGTTATGGAAGACTGAAAATGTAAGATGTATGCATAGCCACAGTAAAAGAAAACAACCGGCAGAACAGAATTACTTTATTTCATTTTCACATGGCGTATCAATGTAAGGAGTTCCAAAAGGCACAACAATGGCATAACACCAGTGCTCCACCGAAAGGGGGTAATATGCCTATTTTGCAATGTCAAGCATTCTCCATAACAGAAGAGCGAACTTAAAGAACACTAGTACTATGCCAGAAGAGAAGTGTGTCATTTGCATATCAGCATTGCACCATCTATGGAGGGGGTAATGTAGCCACCAGCGTAGCAGCATCAGTAAGGGCCCTACTCCACAGTAACGATAATGGGCCGGATCGGCCCCATTTGGCCCAATTCGGCCGATTATCGTTCGGTGAAATAGAGAGAACGATCAGCCGATGATCGAGTCATCGGCTGATCGTTCATTTAGGGCCAGACCTAAAATCATCGTTCCCCCACCGCGCATCGCTACGGTTGAATAGCGGTGAGCGGCGGGGGGGGTTGCGACTGACGATTTGACAAGCAGCAGCGGCCCGTGGAATAGGACCCTAAGTCACTCTGAAAAATGGGGGAAATGGGGGAAATGGGGGAGGGTAGTGTTTACTACCTCTTTCAAAAAGGGGCCAATGCAGAGTTTGCTGTATAAGGTGGAGAAAAGGACATTGTGCTGCAGGAGGAGCAATGGTTGTCCTGCAGTTAGGTATCCAGACAATCCTTGGCATCACACAGAACCAGTAGCTCCATTACCCAAATGTAACACTAGGGGGCTCATGATCATCACGTAGCCTGACTACACCTGGAGGGAGTGACTGAAGGTGAGGAACCCTTGTACACCAAGACCTATGGTGTATGAGAGGGAAAAGGCTGGGGAGGACACTAAACCACAAGGGCAAAAATGCCAGAAGCTGAGACGGGTGTTCAGCTTCTTGGGTATGTGCAGAGTCACCCTTTCTGTTTCCTTGATCTCAATAGGCAGGGGACCAGTACTCCAATTTGCGGTAGCAGAGAAAGAGATGGCAGCAGAGCAAAGAACAGGACAACATTCTGTTTGTTTACCGCCACCATTTTGTAACCTAAAATGTTTCCTAATGGGGAAGGGTTGTTTGAGAATTGTACAAATTCTAAATGGTTGCACGTTTGACTGAATAATATTCGGTACCTTTCAGCTGTATTCTTTAGGGAAGCCAGTTCTTTTTCCACTGTCTGTAGCTCTGCCTCCTTTGCTCTCAATTCATCCTGCACATCCTTGATCTCTTGTACTTTGGATAATACAGATGGGGCCTGGGAACGGGCACCTGCATGGAGAGGGGGAAAAAAAACCCACAATTGTCTTAAATCGAACAAAAACACACAATTAGTGTTCTTACAGTCTGCGATTTGTTCAACTATGTACAATGCATTACAGAAAAAAAAAAAAAGTTACCTCCACTGAGAGTTCCTTGTGGATCAAAAATATCTCCTCCAAGAGTCACAGTTTTAGTTGACACTCTTTTGTCAAAGGTGACTTTTTTAGCATTGTCCAGTGTGTCACAAACTAATGTGGTGCCAAACACAAACTCCATGGCTTTTTGCAGTTCTGACTCATATCCAACCAATGTAAGGGCAAGGTGTACATTGTCGGCTCCAACCTTCCAAAAAAACAAATAAATTAAAAAAAAACAAAAAAAAAAACGCTACTTTATCACCTGAATAGGCACTAACCAAATACATACCAGATTTTTTGCCACATTAATGGTATCGTCTCCAATACGACGTACTGAAATTTTATTGAGGGGAATGATTGTGAGTCTCCTCTTTAATTCTCCTTTTTCCAGCAATTTTTTACCTGTAACCTAAAGTGTACAGAAACGAATTCAAGTGCCATTTATCCACACACATTTTCCTTAAATGGATTCTGCAATATAAGTGAATGTTACCTCTGAATCAACCACAACATTGTACAGCCGACCTCCAGCTACCACTTCTAAAGCTGTTGCAGTAGAAATGTCCTTCACAGAGATCAGTTTAGCCACAAGACCCTTCACACGGTTTTTATCCCAACCTTTTTCTGGATCCCTTTTAAGAAAAAACATAATACAGTATGATGAAAAGTAGCAACCGTGCCTCGACATCACTGGCCATTGATGGCTCTCCTCATCCCCTGATGGCTCTCCTCATCCCCTGATACTTAAATATAATGCAAGCACCCACATTAAGTTGAAATCCAGCACACCTAATCCTTACCTCCCCTGACTGCTGCCATCAAAATGTTTAATGAAACCGGTAACTTTCATACCTATTACTGCCCTGCTGTGGCATACCTGTATTCAAAGTGAAGGTTGGAATAGCGAGCCATCAGCGACTCATAGGTCTCCCTAAGGCGTCCAACATTCCGTGATAACTCTCTGCGCTTTTCCAAAAGCTTCTCCTCTTTTCCATCTACATAAGAAAGGATTTATATAATTCTTAATAGCATTCCAAAAATATTACATCTATGACTATAAATGTTATGTTTGTTAGGCAGATTCTCATACCTTCATAGTTGAGTTTCTTCATTTCCACTTCAAGTTTCTCCTTGTTTTTCTTAACGGCTTCATATGCCTCATTGTCTTTCTTGTATCCACTGTCCATCTTCTTTACCTCAGCCTGCTTGGTTTTTAGTTCCTGCTGTGCATGTTTCAGTTTCATCTGAGCCTGGAAAATATAAAAAGAATATATATGTCAGATTTACTTCTATCTAACCTTTAGGTCCTGCAAACAGATCAATTTTTTTTAGATAATATATATCATTTTTATATAGCACCTCAGATTATATGTAATAATCATCTGTAATAAGCACTCTTCTGTGTACCAGAAATGTTTGATCTGCAAAAAGTGCATAATACAGTGGAATAATGTGGAATTAACCAGATGTAACCATCTACAGAACATTTAACGAAAAAATGATTATGTCTAAAGGATTATCAGGAGAGGAGTTTAAACTATTGGTAAGAGTACATAGGAATTTAAATAAGCAATTGAGTATGTAATTACATATAGGTATAAACTAGTATAGCATGCCAATAACGGGAAAAAATAGTTGATCTCAAAAATAGTCCAGGGGGAATTGTATATGGCACCAATTGGCACCCATCATTTTGTAGAAACTGTATTCTACCTTCAAAGCATTGCTGGGCTGAACAGTTAGCGAGACAACCATACAACCATCCAGCGAGTTCCATGCAAGAGCACTTTTCTAACTAATAGAACTTGTCCATGGAATTCGCTGGGCTGCCGCGGTAACTTGACAACCCAGCCAGGGTATTGTCTCCCCACACGATATTTTGCAGAACAGACTGGAGAACAACTTGTGTTTTAAATTATATTCCCCAAATATTACTATTCTTATAGGGAAAATAAAAGTTCCAAGAAACATACCTGCTTGGCCTCAGTTTCTGCTTTGCTAATATCATTCTTGCAAGTCATCATCTGTCCTGCCAATGTAGCCTCCTCCCCGTCCTCATTACTGGACAGACCTGCAGACACTGCATTGAAGTGTTGCTGTGCAGCAGTAAAGGCCTCTGTATCCTTCTGACTGGTTTCTTGTAGGGTGCTAAAGCTATCTGTAATCTTCTTGATTTCCTTCTCTCTGTTAATTAAAGCCTTGGCATCCTTTAAATGGGAGATTAAAACATTAAGTTCACTCTTTAAAAACATTCAGATCAGAAACCGTTTTCTCCCCCCTACCATACCTCTTCCATACTCTTGACCAACTCTTTGCGTTTCTTCTCTTCACCTTTTATGTTTTGCTTTTTCAGATCCAAGGCACTTTGTGCTTTAGTGTCAGCTCTTTGAGCTTCAGCAAGGCCTTCCTCTAAAGTACGTAATGCACCTCCAATTTCCTTTAAAATGCAATTGTCATGAGTCACACAGGAGACTTATCGAATTCTAACAAGCAGTTAACCTAAAACATGCATAACAAAACAGGTAATGTAATAAAATAAAGTGGTCCCTCAACTTACAATGGTATCAAGATACAATATTTTCAACATACAATGGTTGTTTCTGGACCCTCGTAACTTGAGACCAGACTCAACATACAATGCTACAGTCAGGCACATGGGAATGACTAAATGATCAACCAATGAAAGTTGCAATTTTACAAGTAAAACCCCACTATTACTGAAGTGCAAACACTGGTTGGCTGTCTAGTAGTGATTCTCTATAGGAGAATGTGATACTACATGATCTGTACTGCCTTTTCCTTGTGCCAGGATGAGTTGCTCCTTTGGGCACCAGGTAAGGGCGGCTTCATTTTATTTTTCTGGCACCCTCTGTGATTTGTACAGAACCCTAAAAATGTTCCAGCCCTCTACATAAAAAGTAATTTACAGCTTCTAGTAGCTCTTTCTGTTGGATATAAGGACTTGCTTTGACCATATTAGTTATCTGCTTTATTTTAATTTTTTTCATATTTTGGAAGAATATATTGGGGTTTTAGAACCAATTACCAGTCTTCCATAGAGTTTTGGTCTCAACATACAATGGTCGTCCTGGAACCAATACCGTATGTTGAGGGACCACTGTATAAACGTTACTATGTTTCATCTTTGAGGGTATTAAGGTTTCATTATTCACCACTGACTTACAGCTAACATCTGACCATTGCATTTCTGAAACAAAACACACATTTTTTTTCTGAGAAATCGCTAGTCCAGCCTGAAAAAGAATGGAACACTTGCTGCCAAATAACCCACACAGTTGATAAAGAACAGTGGGGAGTTCACACAGAAAAAAAAAAACGGACAACCCTCTTAGTGCCAAACTCATAGTTCGTAACATTTTAAGTATATATAGTAGACGCAGTAGATATAGCAGATATAGTAGCTGCCCTTTCAAAAACATCTGCCTATATTACATAACTCATTAGCTGTCATTGCTACAAAAATCAGTCATACCAGATCTCGCTTCTTCTCCAGTTCCGCTATTTCTTTGCTCAGTTCTTTCACCTTCCGCTCATTCTCAGCCATTGTCTCCTGAAGTTTCTGAACAGAGTCCTGCATGTCCTTCAGTTCCTCTGCAGAACGCACTTTGGTCTCCTCTGCGCAAACAAATTGATAAGCCACGTAGAGACGACTCAGATGCTCAATTTCTCTTGTGATCTTCTGGTATTCTAAATATGAGGACCTTTCCTTCAAAAAAGCAAAACAAAACAAAACGACAACAATTACACCCTTAAGAGTCTGTGAAATTATACATAAATTAAACCCCTTTCACAAAACTACTGAGGCTATAATTCTTCTAGATGGCAGTAAGAAGTAACTTTACAGAAACTCTACATTATTCTGTGTCATATAAACAAAAGCTGTTCCTCATAACAGAATTTCCCCCATCACTGAATACACACTAGCATCATAGATTGTATAAAGTATGAGGGTAACTAAATACTAAATGTAGACTTACCTCCTTAAGTTTGTGTATAGTGGGAGTGATCTCTTCCTCCAGAATCTAGGAGACATGACAAATCATATTTTAGGTGTGTTGTAAATGTGTCATCTGGTTTGGTCGTAGCTGAATAAATCTGGAACAATTTGCAAAATCCAACTAATACTGCCCAGGGCTAGTAAAAATGCCACCAGTTACCGTCTGGATTTCCTTCAGCTTGGCTTCCTTTTTCTCAATAGTTTTTTGAGCAGCCAATTTCTTACATTCATACATTCGGGTGCCTGCAGCTTCTTCAATCATTGCTAGAATCTACATAAAGTTAATGAGGGACAGAGTGTATTATCAGGAATATGAAGTAGAACTAGTAAAGTGATAATAAAAGGTAATACATTAACTATAAAAGAACTAACCAAAAAATGCTGTACATAAATATCTCATTCACACTCCAGGTATCAAAAACAAAAAGACTATTAAGTAGGACATTCCCATCAGAGCCATCACTTAAAGGGGTGTTCCAGGGAGAAACAAAACAAGTCATATCCCATCCACTGGAAATGAACCAGAGTTAAGGTTGCAGTATCCTGGCACCATGACTAGAGAGCCAACTGCTTGTGGCTCCACTGTCAGTGTAGTCTGGGCACTGAACATCTGATTGGCAGGGTCATCTACTAACAGCCTATAAATAATTATTACCTGGAAATACTCTTTGAGGATCTTAAGGAAGTGATCACTGGGACTACCATCAATACTAAGAATGAAGGGATCACAAGTGAATGGGAGCACAATGCAATACCCTTCACAGGTGAAGAGGACAGGGTGTGAGAGCAAAAAAACAGTAAGGGTTTGCAGCGCTAAATTATCTCTGTGGCCCCGTCATTCTCAGGATTAGGCTCGATTCTCATCTACATTTGCTCCTCTGCCCGATTACCATTTTGTTACATTTGGGGAATAGAGAAACAGAATTGAACTGATCAGTTTAAAGGCCTTGTCCAAGATTAGAAAAACATTGTTTCTTTCTTGGTGTTACAACTCTGCTGCATTACTGTAACTGAGCTGCGATACTACACAAAAACAAGAGGTCAGGAGTGGTTGTGTCTAGAAGGAAGCAGCTATGTTGTGTTAATTATGACATTCAGCAAACATGCAGTTCTATTCTTACAACATCTGGACAGCCATAGTTAGCAGACCACCATATATAATTTTCCCCAAAAACTGCTATGTACTGCTACCACCCTCACACCGCAGTCTAGGTCTATGATTATCATGCCTGAAGGAGAAGCCTCCCTACTGTTACAGGACCACCTCAGCTGATTATCGCTCTCCGTGTAACAGGGCCCTAACTTTGTATGCTATCTGGCAGGCCAGTTGCGTCCCTTAGTCATTGGCTTCTCCTAGCTGACTTACCTAAGGGCCCTATTACACCAGCAGAAAGTCCAACAGCCAAAGTCAGGAATGGATTTAAAAAGAGGAGAAATCTCAGTCTTTCCTTTATTACCTTTCCCTGCTTGTAGTCCATTCCTGGCTTTGGCTCCCAAAAATCTGTCAGATAATCTGTTGGTGTAATAGGGCCCTACCTAGCAGCCGTAGTACACGCCCATTGTTTACTGGGATTCCAGGAAACTGACCGCCCCGTCTGTAATCCCTTTTCCCCCTCCACAAATTAGATAGATTAGTCTGGCTGCTGGCGAAAAATATATTTCCATTCACTGGTGTATTATCTGAAATGTCCTTATGGGGCAATGGGTATTTCCCTGAGGTCATCTGACAACAGTCCCTATTTTTGCATAGCGTATAATGTGTGTACCATTGGTGATCTTTATGAAGGTTCTGCATGTCTATGCTTCCCCCAATTGCAGTCCTGATTTGATATTCTACATGCACATTTCTTTCTACCCTTAATTGGTGTATTAATTGTCATTTCTGGTGTGTAAATGGTTTTACTATGGATGACCACTTACCCACATTGTTAATGTAGAAACATCAATTATACCTTATGAATAAGTAGAATAGGGGCCATCCAAGGAAATGCACTAAAACATGGAAATTTTGTAATAATTTTCCCCTTACTGTCATCGCCTTCTCCATTTCAGTAGAATTCCTGGTTTGTTTGTATTTGGAGCTGTCACTTTCTGGGGCTCAGGGGGATGTACTCAATGGATATTACCCAGGGGAAAAGGGTGTGCCTACAACCTCTGGCCTATAGGCTCTCATGCATGTACCAATAGTTTGAATTTTGTTTCGTTGTTATATTCATCATGATTTTCTACCGATGTACCTTCTGTAACCTAAGGGCCGCTTTTTCATGGTACATTACTGTGAGCACTTTGTAAAAGTGTTCTTTAGACTTTTGAACGCTATTTCCTTCTGTGATCAAGTTTTCAATAAAACAAGTTAAAAAAAAAAAAAAAAAAAAAAAAACACACTTAACCTTACTGGGGTCCCAAAAATCAAAACCCCCACTGATCATAGAAAGTGACAGTATATCCTAGCCATCACTGTTTATAATAAGAAAAAATATTTGGAAGTATGTTGTAGCAATCCTTATCCATTCTAGTTTTATTGTTTTTACTTATCCCCAGTGACCTCAGTTTTTTTTTTTTTTTTTTTTTTTCATTCAAGTAGTTCTAGGAATATCAACTCACTGGAACAAAAGCTGCAGCTTCCAATAAGTAGTTGTGGTTCAGCTGCAACAATGGTCAAAAAAGCGCCATAGTGCCATAAAAGAACCATATATTTACCTCTGGAGGCTTCATGTTCAAAACTTTTGTTATCCTGCCCTAAAATTAAATAAATAGGTACAATTGTCAGCAATGTAGTATGAAATACACTTCATAGAGAGAACATAATGGAAAATATTTATATACATTAACAAGATCACTGTCATATGACTGATGGTTTTAGCAGTGTACAGGGTTCAACAAGGTTGTAGGTTTTATTGATTTGGGAGGGGGCATTATGGCAGTTTTCCTATTATAAATATTAAAAGCACATTTCAATTAAAAAAAAAAAAAAAAATCATCCAATATGAACACTCACATTACAGTACATACCTGCATGATGAGAAAGTGAGGATTATTCACATTGAGACCTACAGAACAGAAGAGATCTTGCACACGAGTGTTGTTAGCATTGACGCCATTGATTAAATATTTATTTCTGCCACCAATGACAACCTGAAATTTTTTTTTTTTAGATAGGGAATAATAATAAATAATAATAATAATAATAATAATAATAATTAATAATAATAATAATAAATAATAAAAATAATAATAAATAATAAAAATAATAATAAATAATAAAAATAATAATAAATAATAAAAATAATAATAAATAATAAAAATAATAATAAAGCTTGTGCCAGTATATGATGAAATATTACTAACCTGTCTTGTCACAGTAATCTCATCATGTGCTTCAAATCCTAGAGGGCTCTGCTTTTTGTCAAGATTTTCAAATGTGATAGATACTGTGGCTTTAGTTATTCCAGCTTGACCATTTTTATAAACAAGATCTTGCAAGTTGGAAGCTCTTACCTGGTTTAAAAAAAATAAAAAGGAGGGGGGGGGGGGGTATAATGTTACCAATAAAAGTTCTAAAAATTGTACAAAACAAAAAAGGTCACACAGCAAATACACAGTACCTTATTGCAGAAGTTTTCCCCCTTGAACCAATACCTCTAAATGAGAATATCTCAGCAAAACAGTATCCAATAGAGAAAACCCCCTTAGCCACTGTCTCCTTCACCTCACCTTGTATCTTGTAAGTGCTCCCGGGCAGGGTCTTACACCCCTATGTACCAGTCTGCCATCTACCTTACTCATGTGACAAGGTTTAAAGGGAACCAATCACCTAAAAAAACGATATGAAGGCAATAATCTGTGCTAATACGCCCCCTAATACACTTTCCACACATGTCTGTAACTTCTGTCCCTGCTCCATACACCCCAAAATCATACTTTGATCTTGTCCCCGCCGTATGCAAATCCCAGGAAGGTAGTCATGTGGGCGTTTGTACAGGCTGAGTAGTCACGGCCTCGGTGGGCGGGGTATCGCTGTAATCACGCCTCTATGGGCGTCATTCACTGCCCCCTGACACTGCATCATAGGGGGCGAGGCCTGGGGCACTGACATGCACAGCACAGCGGCACCGTATCCTCGCTGTACTGTGTATGTGTCATCTAGCATTGGCCTAATACAGCCAGCAGCACAAACCAAGCACCAATATTCCTGTGCTGCTAGCTCCTGCGGGGTTAACATAATTCAGTGAAGCTCCTATCGCCCCTCCAGCAATTACTGTGGCCCCCTCCTCTCTCCATCTCCGTGACAGCAGCGGCCCCCCTCCTCTCCCCCTCACCTTCCCTCCCCCGGCCGGCGGCAGATCATCGCTCTGAAGCCGCGGCACTCTGTCTCCCTTCTCTCTCACAGCAGCGTCCCCCTCCTCTGCTTCCACTTGTGCTTCTGGTGGACGCTGCTGTGCCGGAGATGGAGAGAGGAGGGGGCAACAGTAATTGCCGGAGGGGCGATAGGAGCTTCACTGAATGATGTTAACCCCGCAGGAGCTAGCAGCACAGGAATAATGGTGCTTGGTTTGTGCTGCTGGCTGTATTAGGCCAATGCTAGATGACACATACACAGTACAGTGGGGATACGGTGCCGCTGTGCTGTGTATGTCAGTGCCCCAGGCCTCGCCCCCTATGATGATGCAGTGTCAGGGGGCAGTGAATGACGCCCATAGAGGCGTGATTACAGCGATACCCTGCCCCCCCCCCCCCCCCGAGGCCGTGACTACTCAGCCTGTACAAACGCCCACATGACTACCTTCCTTGGATTTGCATACGGCGGGGACAAGATCAAAGTATGATTTTGGGGTGTATGGAGCAGAGACAGACGTTACAGACATATGTGTGGAAAGTATGTTAGGGGGCGTATTAGCACAGATTATTGCCTTCATATCGATTTTTTTAGGTGATTGGTTCCCTTTAACTAACAGAACATTACAAAATCAAAACCTATCACTTGTATAGCGCTCTGAAATCATTACACTGCACATTCTTTATTCTTCCTTTCAGATTCCACATGATACATATACAGTAATACCTTCGCTTAGGAACTTGAACTTTTAAGTATTCGAATGAAAATTTACTTGGAAGTTGCATTCGGAACTCAAAATTTGCTCAGTATCCCGAGGGTTTTTGGGAGCGTGGATGGTGGGTTGTACCTGGTGAGTTTAGCACTGGTGAGGCTTTACATACAGTACTGTATAAGACTGCTAGGGTGGGGTTGCACTATACAGTAAAGGGTCAGTGAAGAGTCGGCGCACTACTGTACTACAGTTGCTGGTTTTGTTGAACATTTCTTGTTTCTAACTGTACTGTACAGTTAAAGGGAGAGTATTAGCAGTAGGGCTGAGCGATATATTGTGAAAATACCGATACTGTCTCTGCATCGGTTAACTGACCTCATCTTTGCCAGGACGGTATTTGCGGTATTTTTTCTATCTCCCTATCTGAGCTGTGAGCGCTGCAGATTGGAAGATGACTCCTATGTGCTGTATGTGCAGGGATATCCCTGCTCTCTCAACAGCCAGCCCCTACCCCCCCCCCCCCCCCCCCGTCTGCAGTGCACCACACCATCCAGCAGCCCCATCTGCGCCACAATGCAGAGCCCAGTACCACCACCCAAACACGGTTAGCAGCGCATCTCCCAAACCCGCCCTGGTCGGCACTACAGGGCTCCAGACTAAAAAATTTACCTAGGAGCCATTGGCTCCTAACCTGAAAAATTTAGGCGCCAAATAGAATATTTGGTCGCCAACATTTTAAACCATGTAAAATTAATGTTATGTTACATGGGACTTACTGTGTGCAGAGGCCGCGGCAGCCTCCTCCTCCTCCTCCTCCTTTAGATCCTTTCTTTTCTTAGTTTGAAAATGTTCAACATGGAAACTTGCAACTTGACAACCATATACAGTCTGACTCAGTACTTCAGCCTCACTTGGCTAGCCTTTTAATGAGGCTTACTCTTCTGAACTTGAACTTAAAGGGAACCTGTCACCCCCGGTGACGGGGTGACAGGCTCCCAACCCCCCTATACTCACCTCATCGCGCCGGGTCCCGCTTCTGAAGATGGTCGGGTCACGGAGATCTCAGCCGCTGCAGCCCGGCGTGCGCTGAGAGATGAGTCCAACGCTCATAGAGAATGACGGGAGAGTCCAGCGCTCCTTCATTCTCTATGAGTGTTGGACTCATCTCTCAGTGTGCGCGCCGGGCTGCAGCGGCTGAGATCTCCGTGACCCGACCATCTTCAGAAGTGGGACCCGGTGCGATGAGGCGAGTATAGGGGGTTCTAACGGGGGGTTGGGAGCCTGTCACCCTGGCACCGGGGGTGACAGGTTCCCTTTAAAAGCTTGCAACAGTCTATACATAATGAGCTAGACTTATGACTGCAGCCATAGTGACCCCCCCCCACAAGATGTGTATATAGATAGATATATCTCTCACCTAGTGACTAATGCAAGTGACCCCCTACAATACAGACACCTGAGGGGCCCTGATAATAATAATAATGGTGCATATATCTATCTCCCAGTGTCTGCAGCCAGTTTGCCCTACACTTATAGATGGCCCCCTCCCCTTATAGATGCCCCCTCCTCCCCCCATTATAGATGCCTCCTCCTCCCCCCCATTATAGATGCCCCCCTCCTCCCCCCCATTATAGATGCCCCCTCTTCTCCCCCCCTTATAGATACCCCCTCTTCTCCCCCCCTTATAGATACCCCCCTCTTCTCCCCCCCTTATAGATACCCCCTCCCCTTATAGATGACCCCCTCCTCCCCCCATTATAGATGCCCCCTCCTCCCCCCATTATAGATGCCCCCTCCTCCCCCCCATTATAGATGCCCCCTCCTCCCCCCCATTATAGATGCCCTCTTCTCCCCCCCTTATAGATACCCCCTCCTCCCCCCCATTATAGATGCCCCCTCCTCCCCCCCCCATTATAGATGCCCCCTCTCCCCCCCATTATAGATGCCCCCTCTTCTCCCCCCCTTATAGATACCCCCTCCCCTTATAGGTGCCCCCTCCTCCCCCCATTATAGATGCCCCCTCCCCTTATAGGTGCCCCCTCCTCCCCCCATTATAGATGCCCCCTCCTCCCCCCATTATAGATGCCCCCTCCTCCCCCCCCATTATAGATGCCCTCTTCTCCCCCCCTTATAGATACCCCCTCCTCCCCCCCCATTATAGATGCCCCCTCCTCCCCCCCCCCCATTATAGATGCCCCCTCTCCCCCCCATTATAGATGCCCCCTCTTCTCCCCCCCTTATAGATACCCCCTCCCCTTATAGCTAGCCCCCTCTCCCCCCCTTGAAGATGGCCCCCCCTCTCCCCCCATTATATATGCCCCCCCTTCTCTTCCCCCCATTATAGATGCCCCCCCCCCCTTCCTCCTCTATGCTAAGCAGTATTTAAAAAAAAAACAAAACACACAAACTCACCTGACAACCCGCTCCCCCGGCGATCCTCTTCTTCTTCAGGCGCTGTCCCCGGCTGATGCGCGGCTGCCGGGGGTGTCCCGTCCTATCCCCGGCAGCGCGGCGCGTCAGTGAGCTCCCTGTACGCCGGGGCTGTGACTTCTGACACAGGAAGCGTCTCTGACGTGCGCTTCCTGTGCCGGAAGTCAGGGCCCCAGGCAACTCACTGATGCGCCGCGCTGCCGGGGATAGGACGGGACACCCCCGGCAGCCGCGCATCTTAAAGAGACAGCGCGCCGCCGCCGGGGCCAGTCGCAAATGGCGCCCAGATTAATAAATCTGGGCGCCATTTGCAAAATATCAGTCGCATTGGCGACCATTTTGGTCGCCATCTGGAGCCCTGCACTACCATAGTCAGAGTCACCGCTGTGGTCCCACATTGTTTCCTTCTCTCTCTTCATGTCGGCGCCTGTAATGTCACTTGTGCGCCAGCATGAGGAAGACGAAAGCAATGTGGGACCACACCAGTGACTGAGTATGGTAATGCCATAGTGCAGTGCACTCAACAGCCTCCATCTGCTCACACATCAGGGAGCTCTGGCTTTCATTTAGCCTCATCTTTTGCTGGAGGACACTTTCTTGTCCCACACCATTCACATGATGCAGTAACCAGACAGAGCCATGAATAAGGGCAAGATGCCCCAAACATGTCAGCATTTTAACAAGCACAACAAATAAAGCTGTAACCCCTGCTACAGAGGAAGATTGTACTGTTAGCTATGGACAGGGATTCACAGCTTCAGACACTGGTTCTAAGGGGAGTTGGACTACATATCCCATGAACACTAGAGCCTGTCTGTTCCCTCAGCCTATGGGAGATGGAGCATGGGGGAAAGGGGCTGGGCTGAGCAGGGACTTGTGGGAGAAGGCTAGAGAAGGGGGGAGAGCCTGCAGACATCTTGGAAAGAGCAGCATGGTCTAAAGAGACTGTGGCATACCCCCTGCAGAGAGTAAATTCTACTTACAGGCAGACAAGAGAAAGGGGCTGCTGCAACCAAGAGACTACATCCTGCAGTGAGAATAGAGACAGAGAGAACAGCACCTGTATCATCTGCACAGAGCATCCAGGTCCTGCTGACAGGAGGATTCTGCCTGTGACCCCACAGCCAGCACAGACTCCTGCCATCATCACCCCTGCTGGAGTTATAGTCAAGACAGTAAGTGCACCACCACATCCACGTGCAACAAGCTCCTGAGTACCTGGGCCCCAACTGACAGACTCATCTTATAGCTGGCCAGCAGACTGTATCAGTGAGTCATAGGGGAAGATAGGAGTGTGCTATTTGGTCTTTAACCAGAGACTGTGTGGGGTGTTAATAGTTGGGATACACTACTGCCTATTGTACTATTACTACTGTTTCCCTACTAGGGTTTTCCCTTATGCTGATTTGTCATCTGTTCCCTACCTGTTTATTACCTTACCCAGACAGTTATCTCCCTGTGGTCTCCCTTTCCCCTAATAAATCTGTTATCCTGTTACTCCTTCTCTGGAGTGAGTGTGTACTGAAGCTGGGCAGGGGTTTTCCCAAATCAATCCCTGGCAATAACATTAACAATTTACTGCATACCTGAAGAGCTACAATCAAGATTTGGGTGGAGGCACTGCGCTATAGTGAGGTGAGAGCTACATTACCACACACCCTGCCTACAGAGGTCAGCCCAAAGGGGTGTTACAAAGCATTTACATTTTTAAAGAGAGCTGGAGAACGCATCTTTTTCTTTTTCCTAACCTGCTCATAGTTACCCTTTAAAATGTGGTCATGTGGAAAAGGTCACAAAGTACATAGAGCAAAGTGGGGGGAGTTTGTATGTAAATGTCTATAAAATTTACCTGGGTAAGATTAGAGATGCCAAGAAGGAAGCAGATAGAATCCAGGATATTTGACTTGCCACTGCCATTGAGTCCCGTTATGGCATTGAAAAGTGGATCAAAGCCATTGATCTCTGTTCTCTGAGCATAGGATTTAAAACCCTCAATGATAATTGACTTTATGTGCATCTTTCTGCTCGCTGTGCCTGTAAGAGAATAAAATATGTTAAGTACATATGGAATGCATTAGTATATACATATGTAAGGCAACAATCCTGATGTGGCTTGCAACATATTTACAGCCAAAAAAATAAATAATTTTTTTTTTTAATATATATATATATATATATATATATATATATATATATATATATATATATATATATATATATATATATATTATACACAGTCATATAATGGCCCAAACCATGAGTGGCTGCCATAGTCATGTGATGCTAGTTTGCTGCATTATTTCTGCACATGTACCTTTCAAAAGAATTCACGTGTGAGACAATATTCTACTGGGAAATAATGTTTATAAGCAGTAATAAATGGGGTTATGCCAGGCTTTATAAAATCTACAGTTATTATCCATATGGCAAACTCAGTGTAAGGATATGTTAAAGCGAATGTACCATCAGTACATTCGCTTTAAGTTTTGCACATGAATAGTGCCGCGGTGCCTCTTTGAACCGCGACCCAGTTACTGCGTATGGTGCCGATCTATTCCCAGGCACCGGCCGGGCTAAAGCAGTGGAGGCGGGCCCACCCCCAGTGGGAGGAATCCCTCACCCCTCCACGATGCAGGGATAGGCTGGCCCATCTCTAGTGTTTCCCCCCTCTGGTGGCATGCATCAGAACTGTGCTGTACGCTGGAAACAAGCTTGTGGTAGATACGCTGCCATTTTAAAGCGACTCTGTACCCACAAACCACTTGTACCTTCAGATAGCTGCAATGATCTGCAGTGATTAATGCAAGATCTGTCCTGGGGTCCATTTGGCAGGTGATGCAGTTATTGTCCTAAAAAACAACTTTTAAAGAGACTGTACCACCAGGCCCAGGCTGAAGCACTAGAGGCGGGCCGACCCACCCTTAGTGGGAGGAAACCCCAGCCCCTCTATGATAGGGTTCCATTGATTCTACTGGAGTCACGTCATGGAGGGGCTGGGGTTTCTTCCCACTGGGGGTGGGTCGGCCCGCCTCCAGTGCTTCAGCCTGGGCCTGGTGGTACAGTCACTTTAAACTTGCAGCTCTGTGTCAAATTGGCATGGCCTAGAGCATCTGTGCCCTAGGCTTGCTCCGCCCATCCTCATTATTAGAAATGCCCCAAGAACAATTTCTCCTATTAATCCCCTGTCTGAACACTGCACATGAGCTGGCTCGTTAAGGCACCTGTGCAGTGTTCAGGTGATGAATAGGAAAAGTCCTGCCCAGGGGCTTTCCCAGTGATGAAGAGGGCGAGGAGTAAAGATGGAGGGGTGTTGCAAGCCTAGGGCAAAGACACTCTAGACACACCAATTTGACACAGGGCTGCAAGCGTAAAAGTTGGTTTTAAGGACAATAACTGCATCATCTGCATTTGCTAATTTGTCACCTGATTGTTAGCTTTACTGTGCAGGCTGATGTACAGGGTGATATTGGCCTGTTAGGCAGATAATCGCCCATAGAGCCCGTAATACACTTTCCAACCCCTACCCAATATGAGCACCGATTGCCTAGATCTTTACTGTTGCAATAATATAGGTTGACAGACGGGCAAGGCTGCACAAATGTTTGCTGGATTGTTTATGCAGCCCTATGCTTTTATAATTTGTTGGCCACACACATACAGTACCTTATTACACAGACTGAGTATTGTCAACAAGTGATTTATAATTTCCACAATTTGCCAATTACTGAGCCGACTACAAACAGGATAACAGACTAGTTTGGCCAATAATCACCCCATGTAACAGAGCCTTTAAGGGGGGGGGGGTCTGCAGCTGCCATTGATGTCAATGGGAGCATCACAGCATAACTGCACAGATGGGAAGTGACATGTCATTACCTTCAATGGGAGTGGGCTTCCCTACCATGTGAGCATATCCTTACAGTGAGCATGCATAAATATGGTGACTGCTGGGCGACACACAAGACACGTGCCCTATACATCAACTCTGCACCTAGAAAATACATAAACGACTAATAGACCTGCCCTTCAGGAGTCCGGGAAAGATGGGTGCTCTTAGCTGTGGGAGCAGTGATGGCCACCCTACTGCTTATCACTCAGCTGTCCCGGGACTAAGCAATAGGACAGGAAGGGGAAATCTATTACACTTGTACACAGGCAGACGCTGTGGCATTATAGGGAGCAGCCATTACCAGCGCCTGTGCTGTCAGTGCTGGGTAACGTGTCACCCGAGAGGGCGCAGCACAACCACACAGCGCTAAGTTATGGGGGCACTCACCTCAGGATACGCGAACCAGCACTTCAAGCTCCGCGTTCTTTTCGCGCCCGGTAGTTTTAAATAAAAACGCAGTTGGCCAAGACGGGAGTGTCCTTACAGCGCCTGCTCTGTTCTTCGGCAAAATGCGAGCAAGTAAAACAAATGCCCGGAAGAAGGATGATTTTACGCCAGAATTAGGCGCAAATACACAGCTAATATACCATAACGTAAAACTTCCCTGTCAGAAATGTCCTTCTGACACACTTTAAAAAACAGGCACAGTATGGACAGCCTCACTGATGATCCGCTCCACCAGCAAGACCCCAGAGGGGCGGGCACTTCATTTGAATCACAGACCTCTGCTACTGCCGTGCTAACATTGGATCGAGCGCTAAAACATCACGTGACATGCCCAGGTTCAGCCATCTTTATATAGGGCATTATTCCCGGATTGTTTGTTTTTGTTATGTTTTCATCCAAGAAGCGTTATCTTATATCACACTATCTGTTATCCATGGTTTACATGCATAGATATTGTACAGAATACACATGCCAAGCTACCGGAAGTAATCTGCAGTGTTAAAGTTGACTGGAATGCAAAACATTGCAGCCTTTTCATAGTATAGTATAGTATTCCATATAGTATAGCTTTCCATTCAAGTGAAGGTGTTGCCTAGATTTTTTTTTTTATTGCTTACCGGTTTCTGTTTTCTGATTGTTATTTTTTTATTTGATTTATTGTACATTAGGGGAAGTCCGGGCAAAATAATCTTAAAGGGAACCTGTCACCGGGGACGCAGGCACAGAGCCCGCGGTGCAGCCCCCGGATACTTACCATTTCTGGCGAGTCCCGCTCCTGAAGCCGGTCCCGGGACGAATATATCAGCGCCCAAAGCCGTGCGCGCGCTGTATTCAAATTACCTGAGATGAGTCCGTTTCCCATAGGGAATGAATGGAGCCGTCATTCTCTATGGGCATCGGACTCTGCAACACGCGTGCACGGCTTCGGGCGCTGATATCTTCATCCCGGGACCGGCTTCAGGAGCGGGACTCGCCAGAAAGGGTAAGTATCCGGGGGCAGGTTGCCAGGTTCCCTTTAAGGTATGTTATTGCCCAACAAAAGTTCTGAAAATTACTAATAGACACTTCTTTGGGAAATGCACCTATAGTGCATTTTCCCTGCACTTACTACAGCATGGCGTGTTCATTTCTCTGTAAAGTTGGTTATGTCAAATCACATAGACTGCCGACTCTGCTGCTCCATCCTGTCCAACCGCTGCACCGGCACAGCAGTTTATGTGACGTGACATCACCAACTTTACAGAGACCCCATGCTGTAGTAAATGCAGGGGAAATGCACTATAGTAAGAGTCTATTAGTAATTTTCATAACTTTTGTTGAGCAATAACATATCCTAAAATTATTTTGCCTGGACTTCTCTTTAAAAGTTCATTCAGACATCTAGGATTTGATGTCGCTGATTTGAAGCTGCTGATTTGATGCTGTGTTCAGTCATTTAGTTACACTGATTACTGCAGCTTCGAACCTGCAACATCAAATCTGCAGATCCTGTATGTATGAATGGACCCAGAGGTATCCCCATCTTGGACATATGGCGTAACCACATGATATGCTATAAATGACCCCTATAGCTGTCAATTTTGCTCAGTGTGAATAGGCCCTTGCTGTCTAAAAACTGTAATTTTTACTTTTCCATTTTATGAAGGCTTTTTTTCAGTTGCACTTTGCAATGCCTCCTTTCATGTCACCATAAAATCTATTAAAAAAATTTAAATTTATATAATAAATCAAATAATTTGTGGGATAAAATTGAAAACAAAACTTGCAACATCATTTACACTGTGATCTGTATCTTTTATCAGTGCCATTTTGGGATAAATTTGAACATGGAAACCGATAAGCACCCTGTGATCACATTGTAGGGGAGCTGATCCAACAGGAGTGGAAGCTGTCATTTTGCCATTTAAAGGGAACCAGTCAGCCCAGTTTACCGTCCGCGGCTGCAGCAGGAGCTTTCTACGGGAGAAAAAAGAGTTCTGCCTGTCAGCGTGCTCCCCAGGATGATTGATAGGCATAGAGGCCAGTAATGGGCATCTCTGCCTGTCAATCATCCCCTCGGAGTGCACTGACAGGCAAAGTGCGGTGACTAGATATGGGCGGGTAGTTGCCCAGATGACTACTTCCCCGCCCGTGTCAGTCACGCGGCCGGAGAGTACAACTCTTTTTTTTCTCCGGTATAAAGCTCCTGTTGCAACCGCGGCCGATATGTGCCGCAGCTGTTGCAGGAGCTTTATACAGCGCTCCTTGGAACCATATCAGCCCAATTGGGCTGATTTGTTCCCTTTAAAGAGGACCTGTAGCCTACCCTGAAGTAGGAGATGTTACCATCTTTATAGGAAATATATCACAAGGTCTGGGCCAGGGTAGTTTACCCAGACCTTATCATGTGTAATAGTGGAAACAAAAAAAGCACACTAGAGAGCGCTATCTTTGCTGTTATTATGCGGTACCAAAATGATTTTTAGTTCCAAAAATACACTCACTTCTGGAGTGGTCGAGCTTGGTATACAGCCCCGTCAGTAGCAGAATAATAAATCAAGTTTCTGCCTCCCCCTGTCTGAAATCCCGGTGTAAAATGTTAGGAGGATGTTGTGCAAAACTTCTTTGTGCTGGAGGAAGAAAAAAGTTGTAATTTTGTGGCGCACACTTATCCTAGAGGATGAGCTCGTAAGCTTTAGAAATACATGTATGTGCTTCAGATGGGTTCACTGTGATTTATTGGTAAAATTTTATAGCAAATTGTGCCAAATTTTACTAATAAAATCACCCTATTAACCCACCTGAAGCCCATACATGTATTCCTGAAGCTTACAGGCTCAACCTCTAGGACAAGTGTGCGCCACAAAATTCCAACTTTTTTCTTCCTCCAGCCAAAGCAACTCCTGCACATCACCTTCAGATCAGACCTTGTGATAGATTTAGGCAGAAATATCCTTGTATCTAGTTTCTGGGGCAGTGTTTATTATATACCTTATGTATACATGTTTCAGCCAAGCATGCAGCATAAATGTTACGTACGAACCCGAACTCTCGGCAATGATTCCCTCTGTCTGCCCGCTCCGTGGAGAGGGTGGATACAGCGGGAGGACCGCCTGGAAAACTGGGATACAGCCATAGCCGTAGGCTGTATACCATTTTTCCAGGCGTTCCTCCCGCTGTATCCACCCGCTGCACGGAGCGGCCAGACAGCCGGAATCTGATGCCGAGGGTTCGGGTTCATACGAGCATCGGACCATCCCTGCTTGTGACTATAAATGGGCACAGGTGCAGTTGTTACATCTATTATGCTTCTTAGAGGATATCTTTGCTTTTAGCATATTTCAGTACAATACCTCGAATTAAGCTAAACTTTTTGTAACCAGCCTCAACTAGTATCTTATGGCCTAAAATGTTTATTAGAACCAGAATAAGGTTGACCCTTACACGAGTGTGTATTAGACATACAGGCCAATGTAAAACATTGTATAATTACACCCATTGCATTTCTGTAGAACTGCCCCCAGTGCACTAAACCACTAAATTAAGATTTTTAACCCTTAGGGGACACAGCCAGTTTTCATTTTTGTGCTTTCGTTTTTCCCTCCTTGTGTATATAAGGCCATAGCGCCTGCATTTTTCCACCTAGAGACCCAAATGAGCCCTTATTTTTTGCACAACTAATTGTACTTTGCTATGGCAGATGTAATTTTTGCCTAAAATGTGTCGGGAAACCAGAAAAAAATTATATGTGTGGTGAAATTGAAAAAAAAAAAATGTTGTTTTTTTTTTATTTGGGGGGGGGGGGGGGTGTTTGTTTTTACTCCGTTCGCCCTAGGGTAAAACTGACTTGTTATATATGTTCCTTAAGTTGTTACGATTACAACGATATGTAACATGTATAACTTTTATTTGATTTGATGGCTTGTAAAAAATTAAAACCTTTTAAAGAAAATATATGTTCCTTAAAATCGCTCCATTCCCAGGCTTATAGCGCTTTTATCCTGTGGTCTATGGGTCTGTGTGAGGTGTCATTTTTTGCGCCATGATGTGATCTTTCTATCGGTACCTTGATTGCGCATATACGACTTTTTGATCGCTTTTTATTACAATTATTCTGGATTTGATGCGACCAAAAATGCGCAATATTGCACTTTGGGATTTTTTTGCGCTGACGCCATTTACCGTGTGAGATCAGGAATGTGATTAATTAATAGTTCGGGCGATTACGCACGCAGCGATAGCAAACATGTTTGTTTATTTATTTATTTTTATTTATAAAATGGGGAAAGGGGGTGATTCAGACTTTTATTAGGGGAGGGGATTTTGTGTTATTAAAACGCCCCCCCTCTGAACTCCCATAGCGGCACGAGGACGTTCAGTAACGTCCTGGTGCAGCTATGGGTTAATAAAATTTAATAACTTTTATATTGAGAGCTCTGCTAGATCCGTGCCTGCTTACAGAGCCTATTACGCGGCTCGATTATCATGCAGCAAGGGCTACGCAGACATCATTAGCGACATCCATACAGCCCTTGCTTTGGTGTAAAATAATAAAGATATAATAAAGATATATACTTACTTGATTACATTGCCCTGTGTCTGTGGGATTCCCTGGTCTCCGCAGCTGTAGCTTTCACTTTTGATCCTGTCTCTGAAGTAACAGGCCACTCAGCAAATTACTGGCCATGGCACTGTCTCGTCTCGCCCAGTGATTGGTTGAGTGGCCTGTAACTTCAGAGACGGGACCAGAAGTGAGAGCTGCAGATGCAAAGACCGGGGAATCCCAGAGACAAGGCCTGAGGACACCGGGGGAGCCTGGACACGTAAGTAATAGCTTTATTATTTTATACACAATCATTAGCCGTTGCCCGTGCTACCTATTACATGTAGTGATGTGCGGTTGGCGGCCAATGATGTTGTCTTTATTACACAGGGCGATATCAGCCTGATTTGTGCAGTTATCAATCCGTGTAATAGGACCCTATGGGAGGCCATCAGTCATTTTCGCCTGGAAAACCCCATTAATACCAACATAGAATTCTTTACATTCATGGATAATGTACTCACAAAGATATAGGAAATCCGATACAGTATGAGTCATAAATACTGTAATTAAATAAATAAAAAGCAGCAACTTGCTTTCCATTGTTGGAATGTTTTCTCTGAAAGCAGGAAGACATTTGTGCTTGACTTAAGCAACAAGAGCCGTAACCTGCATGTATTTATCACTTCTTTTCCTTTAGGCCTTGGTTTTGACCTCCTTACTCAGGTCACCATGTTGACACACAAGTAGTGCTGCTTACCGTCAATGGATGACACCTTCTATTTTTTTTTTAAATTGGCTCACATACATCCGCTGTTGAAACACAGAATTTCCAAACTTTCTATAATCCTCCTGATTAGCAAGCAGTAATAACTGTAGGAGAATAAATCTTAACACATTATATTGGATTACATTTTTTTATACATAAACAGCAAAAAATTGTGTGGGGATAAATAAACAGTTCAGTAGTGTAAGTGGCTGCTTGGTAAACTGATCATAGGCCATAATCCTCAGGGTCTAAGAAATTATCTGTGATGAACACATGGACAAAAGACTGGATGAAGTGCGAGAAGCTCATCCAGTGGGGTTATCTCAAAACCTTGATACAGACCCATAAAGATAAGGTCCCGTCCACACAGCCATGGGTGACACTGTAATGTTTGATCTGTGATTGTGGGTGGCCGGCAGATGTGCCGCCAGCAATCACAAACCAAGCACTTCTTAAGGTGATTAAAGCCCAGACCACAAAATGGTCCATATAAAGGCAGGTCCTATTTTCACAGCATCCTCACACCACACATGGAGGACGTCACCTTTGACCCTATCAGGAACAGGAAACACACAGAAGTTAAAAGAGCACTTCCCACAACCCCGTTTCCCCCAGTATTTTTCCTGTTCCTGATAGGATCAAAGGAAGATTGAGGTTACCTGTGATCCTTTTGGCCACAGGTCCTGTGATATGAAGCGGCCTGCAGGTCCCTCCAGGCAGATTTACCGCTGTAGTGTCGCATTCTTTGGGGTGCCTCTGGTCCCTGCAGGCTCAGACTGGCCCACAGGGGAGCAGGGGAATCCCCCGGTGGGCCCTACTCCTTAGTGGAGGTGAGCAGGAGGTGGGCCTCCCTACCTAGCAGCTCCAGGACAACATACAATCCCCCAGCAGTGCTACACATGCCTTTCACCCAGTCACTCACTGCCCACTGCCCACTGTCACAGCCCCAGCTCCTTTAGCTACAATCTCACATACTCGGCTGATGGATTGCCTTCTCAGCCAGTCAATGACTACAGCAGTGTCTGTCCCCAGTCAGTGATTGGCTGAGCAGTTGATCCATCAGCTGAGTATGTGACATTGCAGCTGGAGGAGCTGCAGGAGGCCGGTAGCTATTGGATATCAATAGAGCCGCGTCATACAGTGGAGGGAATTCCCTCCCACTGGGTGCGGGCCGGCCCGCCTCCAGTGCTTGAGCACCGGCCCGGGACCTGTGGATAGAATGGCACTGTACATGGGAACCGGGTCGCGGATCGAAAAACGGACCGCGGCATCGGCTTGCCCGTGACAGCGCCGTTCTATCCCTGTGTCACATTAAAGAGGATGTACCTGGTGGTACATCCTCGTTAAGGAAGAACTACAGGGGCACACGGATATACCGGCAACCCCCTGCCTACTTGAGATTTGTTCATTTCATGGGACTATTCCTTTCAAGAAACTGAAGTGGCACGTTATGCTGTTTGCATAGAGTGACTGACAAGTTACTAGCAGTGAGCAGCATAGCTGATCACATACACAGCTCTGTGCAAAGTTACTATAGTAATGTAAAAGGTTTGGTCCTTTTAAATCTGGTGTATGTAGAATGGGCCTTAAGAATCAAATTCCCATTTGGGCCGAAGGTATCCCAGTCTGACACTAGTGCCGGTGCTCCCTCTAAAATCCATAGGGTGGGGGATATTAAGCTGATTGGTAGGGGTCCCAGTGGTCACGAGAATGTGGGAAAAGTGTCCCCCTTAAATAAACAGAGGGGACAGTGCTCCATTAATTCTCTATAAGGCTTTTTATCCTGTGAATAGCTTTAAGAGAAGGGTATCAGGGCAGCTTAAAACCAGAGGGCAAAAGTTGCACGGGCACCGGGCCCACTGGTTAAAGGGCCCCCCGAGCAGGCCGGCCTTTGCTATGTGCGACCAGTGCGGTCGCACAGGGCTCCGGACACCAGTCTGTCAGGAGGAAGCTCCATGGATGGGTAATCTACTTACCCATGCATGGCGCCCCCTGCACAGGGACAGCATGGTCGGGGGTTAACCCCACACTACTCACTGGCTGATCCCCCCTCAGCTACACTCTTCTGCAAGCTGTGGGGGCCGCCCGATACGCTCTGCTGTCTTTCTGCACTGAATAACCTCGGAGTCCCGCAACTTGCCGGCAGCTTCAGTACGGAGATCGGAGGTTATCAGTGCAGGAGCTGATAAAGCACATTTGTCCTGTCTTCAGGTTTTAACCCTATCGGCTCCTGCACTGATAAAGGGTTCTGCTGCGGAAGCAGGACTGCACAGAGAGGTACCGACAACTCCACAACTACTATCCCCAATATACTGTACTAGGGCAATGTGTCAGTATAGTATATTGGGCATAGTAGTTGTATGGCTGACACATAGCACTAGTATAGTATATTGGGGATAGTAGTAGTATGGCTGACACATAGCACTAGTATAGTATATTGGGGATAGTAGTTGTATGGCTGACACATAGCACTAGTATAGTATATTGGGGATAGTAGTTGTATGGCTGACACATAGCACTAGTATAGTATATTGGGGATAGTAGTTGTATGGCTGACACATAGCACTAGTATAGTATATTGGGCATAGTAGTTGTATGGCTGACACATAGCACTAGTATAGTATATTGGGCATAGTAGTTGTATGGCTGACACATAGCACTAGTATAGTATATTGGGCATAGTAGTTGTATGGCTGACACATAGCACTAGTATAGTATATTGGGGATAGTAGTTGTATGGCTGACACATAGCACTAGTATAGTATATTGGGGATAGTAGTTGTATGGCTGACACATAGCACTAGTATAGTATATTGGGGATAGTAGTAGTATGGCTGACACAGCACTAGTATAGTATATTGGGGATAGTAGTTGTATGGCTGACACATAGCACTCGTATAGTATATTGTACTAGTATAGTAGTTGTATGGCTATGTGTCAGCGATACAACTACTATCTTTAATTGACTATGCTAGTGCTATGTGTCAGCCATACAACTACTACCCCAACATACTTTATGGTGTGTCAGCCATACAACTACTACCCCCAACATACTATACTGTGTGTCAGCCATACAACTACTACCCCCAACATACTATACTGTGTGTCAGCCATACAACTACTACACCCAACATACTATACTGTGTGTCAGCCATACAACTACTACCCCCAACATACTATACTGTGTGTCAGCCATACAACTAATACCCCCCACATACTATACTGTGTGTCAGCCATACAACTAATACCCCCCACATATTATACTGTGTGTCAGCCATACAACTAATACCCCCCACATATAATACTGTGTGTCAGCCATACAACTACTACCCCAACATACTATACTGTGTGTCAGCCATACAACTACTACCCCCAACATACTATACTGTGTGTCAGCCATACTACTATCCCCAACATACTATACTGTATGTCAGCCATGCAACTACTACCCCAACATACTATACTGTGTGTCAGCCATACAACTACTACCCCAACATACTATACTGTGTGTCAGCCATACAACTACTACCCCCAACATATTATACTGTGTGTCAGCCATACAACTATCCCCAACATACTATACTGTGTGTCAGCCATACAACTAATACCCCCCACATATTATACTGTGTGTCAGCCATACAACTACTACCCCCAACATACTATACTGTGTGTCAGCCATACAATTAATGCCCCCCACATATTATACTGTGTATCAGCCATACAACTACTACCCCCAACATACTATACTGTGTGTCAGCCATACAACTAATACCCCCCACATACTATACTGTGTGTCAGCCATACAACTAATACCCCCCACATACTATACTGTGTGTCAGCCATACAACTACTACCCCCAACATACTATACTGTGTGTCAGCCATACAACTACTACCCCCAACATACTATACTGTGTGCTAGCCATACAACTAATACCCCCAACATACTATACTGTGTGTCAGCCATACAACTACTACCCCCAACATACTATACTGTATGTCAGCCATACTACTATCCCCAACATACTATACTGTATGTCAGCCATACAACTACTACCCCAACATACTATACTGTGTGCCAGCCATACAACTACTACCCCCAACATACTATACTGTGTGTCAGCCATACAACTACTATCCCCAACATACTATACTGTGTGTCAGCCATACAACTACTACCCCCAACATACTATACTGTATGTCAGCCATACTACTATCCCCAACATACTATACTGTGTGTCAGCCATACAACTAATACCCCCAACATACTATACTGTGTGTCAGCCATACAACTACTACCCCCAACATACTATACTGTATGTCAGCCATACTACTATCCCCAACATACTATACTGTGTGTCAGCCATAGAACTACTACCCCCAACATACTATACTGTGTGTCAGCCATACAACTACTACCCCCAACATACTATACTGTATGTCAGCCATACTACTATCCCCAACATACTATACTGTATGTCAGCCATACAACTACTACCCCCAACATACTATACTGTGTGTCAGCCATACAACTACTACCCCCAACATATTATACTGTATGTCAGCCATACTACTATCCCTAACATACTATACTGTATGTCAGCCATACAACTACTATCCCCAACATACTATACTGTGTGTCAGCCATACAACTACTACCCCCAACATACTATACTGTATGCCAGCCATACTACTATCCCCAACATACTATACTGTATGTCAGCCATACTACTATCCCCAACATACTATACTGTATGTCAGCCATACTACTATCCCCAACATACTATACTGTATGTCAGCCATACTACTATCCCCAACATACTATACTGTATGTCAGCCATACTACTATCCCCAACATACTATACTGTATGTCAGCCATACAACTACTACCCCAACATACTATACTGTGTGCCAGCCATACAACTACTACCCCCAACATACTATACTGTGTGTCAGCCATACAACTACTATCCCCAACATACTATACTGTGTGTCAGCCATACAACTACTACCCCCAACATACTATACTGTATGTCAGCCATACTACTATCCCCAACATACTATACTGTGTGTCAGCCATACAACTAATACCCCCAACATACTATACTGTGTGTCAGCCATACAACTACTACCCCCAACATACTATACTGTATGTCAGCCATACTACTATCCCCAACATACTATACTGTGTGTCAGCCATAGAACTACTACCCCCAACATACTATACTGTGTGTCAGCCATACAACTACTACCCCCAACATACTATACTGTATGTCAGCCATACTACTATCCCCAACATACTATACTGTATGTCAGCCATACAACTACTACCCCCAACATACTATACTGTGTGTCAGCCATACAACTACTACCCCCAACATATTATACTGTATGTCAGCCATACTACTATCCCTAACATACTATACTGTATGTCAGCCATACAACTACTATCCCCAACATACTATACTGTGTGTCAGCCATACAACTACTACCCGCAACATACTATACTGTATGCCAGCCATACTACTATCCCCAACATACTATACTGTATGTCAGCCATACTACTATCCCCAACATACTATACTGTATGTCAGCCATACTACTATCCCCAACATACTATACTGTATGTCAGCCATACTACTATCCCCAACATACTATACTGTATGTCAGCCATACTACTATCCCCAACATACTATACTGTATGTCAGCCATACAACTACTACCCCCAACATACTATACTGTATGGCAGCCATACAACTACTATCTCCAACTACTATAATAAAACAAAAAAAAGGAATTATCACCTTCCCGAGCTCGCACAGTATACAGTGTTTGCACCAAAAAAAGAAAAGCCAAAGTCATATATGCAAACATGGTACCAATCAAAGCTGCAGATCACACAAAGCTGCACAAAAATGACTCTCAGACAGCCCTACAGTTATGGGAATCATACACACTTTTGTCTTAATGCAACATCCTATATCCTATCATATACCTTGTGGTCAACTGTTTGCATGCAGCCTCTCTGCTGCTACTACAGCTTTGCTTACAATTTACACCAAAAAGAAAAAAATGCTGAACTTACGTAGCAAGAAAATTCAATCTTTATTAAATACATGTATTTTAAAACAATTCATAAAAAGAGAAAAAACCTAACATTAAAAAAGAACGATGGCTATCCCGGAGGTGTTTATTGATATGTTAACTCGTATTATTTGCTGTAGTTCCCTGACCCACAACACAAGTCTAGAGATTTTTTTTTTTTATAGCAAATTACAAATTTCTGGCACCAGTTGATTTAAAAGATTTTTTCTTTTTGCTGGAGTATCTCTTTGATACTGTGGACTATTTTACTTACAATCAATGCAGTTTCTCCAGTGATCAACTAATTGGGTGATCACCGATTTCCTATGAAAGGTTATGTTCACACTCAGTAAATCAGGTGGAATTCCGGTGCTCAAAGAAGTGACATGTCACTTCTTTGAGCAGAGAGTGGCCGCAGCGGAGGATCACGCGCTCTCCCATAGACAGGCTATGGCACGCTGAGGCTGTCAGAATTCCGCCTGATTTATTGAATGTGAACATACCCAGGTAGGGATCCCCTCCTTTTATATTGATTTCAACAGCTTTATTAATAATACTCTTTGGCCGCCCTTTTAACATACCATTACATGAGATTGTCAGCAGTGTCCTTCATCTTATCAAATCCGCCGTATATAACCGTATACCAGAGGATTCTAAACAGTGACAGGAAATGCTGGGAATTGTAGTGTATAGAAATGTCTGTGAACCACAAGTATCCCTCCAAAAAGTTGGGAGGTTTGGAGGAAGGGCTAACTGCAAAGCATTATGGGGAAGCTGTCATGTGTTTTCAGTCATCACCATCATCATCATCATCATAAGCTTTACAGCAATGGAGCAGCTTTTTTAATCTGCCAGAGACAGCTCATAGCAACCAATCACAGCTCACCTTTCATATCTTAACAAGCTCTTATAAAATTAAAGCTGAGCTTTCATTGGTTACTATGAGCAAGTTAGACTGTCTAAAGTTTAGACAAAGAGATTTATCTGACAGATTTTTCAAGCCAAAGCAAGGTACAGGCTGTAGACAAGGAACAGATCATATAGGAAAGACTGAGATTTCTCTAATCCATTCCTGGCTTTGGCTTAAAAAATCTGTCAGATAAATCTCTCTGTGTAGACACACAATTAGTTGCGCATGGCAACCAATCACAGTTGAGCTTTTATTTGACCAGAGTAATTTGAGAAACAAAAGCTGACCTGTCATTGGTTGCTATGGGCCACATCAAACCATATTATTTAGTCTTTTTAGTGTGGCCTAACCATTAGCTGTTTGCTTGGCCACAAGTGTGTTTAGTGACCTCTGCAGTAAAGCACATTGTCAGTCATTAAGGGGTTAATACTTCAGATGTGTTTTCCTGCAGTAACCATGGCAACCGTGCACTGTGATGACAAGCGCTTATGTCATAAAGAAGGTTCCATAAAGCAATGCACCGCGCCCTGATCAGTGCCATCTTGGATGCGCCAGAGGACCTTGAGCTTGACTACTGCCCCCTACCCTTGATGTAATTTGGAGGTTCTAGCAGGGGAAAAGGGGTGGTCTTCTTTAGACTATCCCTTCATCGAGTCTCCACCTTCCTGAGAAGTGGACCTGGATCTGTGAGAGAAGAGATACATCCGCCTAGCCATCCATAAGGTGACAGATACTGCAGCCACATCTCTCTCACAACCAGTTTATTATACTTATATTATGTTATTACCCTCTAAGCCCAGGGGAGGGGCAACTCTCCAGCCATGGCTCCCTCGAGGTTTCCCCCACAGGGGTTTTTTCCTCGCCTGAGTGCTGGAGGGTGACTCTTCGTGAGTCGGGGGACTACCATTTTCGGTGACATGTAATTTTAAATAAAATTTGGACCCTTTGACACCTGATTACTATGTGTTGTGTCTTTATTTTGAGTTCTTTGGTTTAACTTATTATGCTTGGGAGTTGGGAGTCCGTTACATATTGCAGAGTCATAAAGTTGGACGTCTGACTGCTACTCAGATCCATCACTTGCACAATGCGCCCAAGTAGGATGGAGCAGGATGGAGAATGTATGTGCGTATCCCTGGATTAAAGGGACACTCAAATTTTGAAGAAAAAACATTAATTGCAACATAAATGTTGCATTAAACTGCAACATTTGTCAAAAGATTTTTATCAAGTGACTTAGCAAATCATAGCAACATGGACACCACCATAAATGTACATCATATATACGCAACCCTCCTCGCCTTCTAAGACCCATAACTTTTTTATTTTTTCACCTACAGGTCCATGTGAGGGCTTTTTTTTCAGGAGCAGGTGTACTTTGTAATGACATCTTTCAATCTGCCATAGATTATTAGCAGTAAAACTTTTTTTTGCAAATAGGAATATTTAATATGGCCCTATTGTGACTCTTATATGGCTTTTATTTTTTCACCTACGGGGTCATATGGGGCATCAGTTTTTGCACCATGATCTCTAGTTTTAATTAGTAAAGATTTTTTCTGGATCAGACATATTGATCGCTTTTTTTAACTGCTTTTTGTTCACGTCGTTCATTGTGCGGGAATAATAATGTTTTAATTTAATAGAGCGGACGATTACGCATGCTACGGTATATTATATGTTAAATAACTTTATTATTTTTTGTGTTTTATGTATAAAATGGGAAAGTGGGGTAATTTTCACTTTTATTGGGGGAGGGGCTTTGGGTAATTTTTTAAAAAGAATTGATTTTCCTTCTTTTTTTTTACTCTATTTAAGTTTCTTTAGGGGACTTTTACATATAAACATTTGATTCCATACACTGATCACTGCTATGACACTGTACTGCATAGCAGGGATCAGTGTTATCTGTGATCTTCTGATAGAGCCTGCCTGTGGCCTGTGGCAGACTCTATTAGCAGACTGAAGACCTGACTGCACAGAGGAAGGTAAGAGACCTCCGGCAGTCAGGCCATGCGACCTATACACAACATTGAAACAGTGAGGCAGGTGGGATTCCAAGTGGAGTCTGCGACAGGTATTATGCTCAGAATTTCCGCCTTTCTTCCGTAGTGTGAACAGGCCCGTACAATTAAAGGGATTCTTAACCTGGTTTTATAAGCATCCAAGCGTTATCGGTTAGAACCACTGAGATCCTCACACAGAAAGCTGCGGGTCAAGCGAACATTATTTTTTTTCTCTAAGGCTAGGTTCACACTTTTTTGGTGTTAGTTTAACATATATGTTAAAAAATTGATTCTTCTTTATGCCATACTGCAGAATCTGTTTCCAATTGATTATCATTATCAAAAAAGAATTGTGGCAGTCAAAGCCCATTAAGTTAATCACTAACTGCAGAGCTGTCCTACCTCTGAGCGTTCTAGCATGAGGGTTCAGCAAGCTCCTTGAAGCTGCCACAGTAGGACCGCAGATGAACGTTGTTAGGTAAGAGTAGCATGTCTGTTATTTTCTATTTAGCCCAAGCACTACACTATAGGGCTATGTTCTCATACAATATTTTTGCTCAGTATTTTGGTCAGTATTTTGCAACCAAAACCAGGAGTAGATTGAACACACAGAAAGGCTATGTTCTCAGACTGTTGAAATAGGTTGGATGGCTGTTGTTCAATGGCAAATAAAGGTCGTTATGTTACAGCAATGGCTAGAATCATTCATTTTGATCTTCCAACATGTTCTCAAATCGTTCGCTAAAAATTTGCAGATCGATTTCTGTAAACAGTCTTTCACCGATTCACCCTATGTGTGAGATAGGCTTAAGCGATCTTAAAACGATCACAATAACGATTTTTCCAAACGATATATCGTTCAATCTAACGCTGATCGTTATAAAAAACACACCGTTATTTCGAAATCTTTAATCGTTCGATTGGGCAAATTATCGCTTTGTGTAAACTCAGCATAAAGTAGAATAGTGTACCAGCACTAAGGGTGCGTTTACACAGAGAGATTTATCTGACAGATTATTGAAGCCAAAGCCAGGAATGGATTTGCAAAGATGAAAAATCTCAGTCTTTCCTTTATGACCTGTTCTCTGTATATAGTCTGTATCTGGCTTTGGCTTCACAAATCTGTCAGATAAATCTCTCTATGTAAACACACCATAAGGGGAGGCCAGACAGCTAAATGATGTCTGTCATTTTAGACATAAAACAGAGCTGTGAAATCGCTGTGTGAACATAACCTAAAGGGGTTTTCCCTTGACATAGCTGCTTCTTAGATTGTGTATGGTATTACAACTCTGCTCCATTCATGTAAAATGGAAAGTAGAGAAGTGGAGAAGAATGGTGGAGAAGAGGAGAAGAGAAGTACTATTTCTGAAAGTAAGCAGATATGTTTTTGTTTGATATCATGGATAACATAATATGTTTTAGTGATCTTTGGTGTACAGATGAGTGTGCACTAAGGTTTTCATTTACCATTATTCCTTTATTTGTGATTGGAGCACACGTGATACAATACAGATCACAATAACTATTGTCTTTGGTGATTATATAGGAGCTTATTTTTCATTTTTGTTTAATCAGTTAGTAAAGTATGTTAAATAAATTAAATACAAGCTATTGACTGCGTTATTGTTCGATTATAAATGTGGTTAGATATATTTGTCGATCGATAACCTTGAGATAAACATTACAGATACTTCAGATATGATTTCCCGAATACAAGGATACCGGTAAACACAAAAAGAAGTAAAGAATGCATTTGTCAGAGATATGCAGACAGTGTGCATAGTTGTCTTTCTTGTTCTACGTGTACTGACCTTCCTGATATTTGCTTAGACTGTTTTACATATTGGAGGAGGAGACGGCGGTGAAACCAGTGTGAGTCAGGCAGTTCTCTGGGTTTGTGTATAAAGTAACAGACTTTCTCAGTTAGAGGACACATTAGCTTATTGCCGCCATGGCATCACCAGGAGACAGTAAGCAGACCAGGATAGAATTGAAGCATGTCCTCATTGCAGTCATTGTCATCGGGTCAACCTTGTCACTCATTGCATCAGTTGCGATGATCACCATTGGATATCTCAATCCTTTTGGTACAGTCGGACTTGGAATACTAGGAGGAGGCTGTGTTTTGTACTTTGCAACCATACTTTTTCTCTGCTCAAGTGGTATTTGGGTAAAAAACAGATACTATCCTGAGGAAAAAGACCTCCTAGATAATGGCACCCGAATATACAGTGAAGATGTGTCTCTTCTGAAACCTTCTTTAAATGTGACCTCACCTGCAAAAAGTGAAGCTGGACTTATAAATGAGACTGTAGGTCTATCGGATAAGATGGTTCCTTTGTGGTCAGTATCCACTGTTTTTTCTTCTGTTTCCTCATCAGCATCGACAGCTCCAGATAAAACATTATTATGGGATGATGCAGAGGGGGCTTTGGACTCTGATGTCTTCTCATCTTCCTTTACTACCATGCAGCACACAGATATGAGGTTACAAGAAAAACTAAAATTAAAACAGAGGTCAACTGAACAATTTGACTGTGATTCAACTTCTGAATGGAAAATGAAAGACTTGGAAAAGAAGAAATTTACGGACGTACCTATTCTTTATAATAATGGAAAATCTGTATCTGATATTCCTTGTCAGCGTAAGCCTGTGGTGATGGATTGTGTGGGGACTACATATTCCAGTGCTGAAGAAAAGCAGCTGAAGAACCACTACATGAGTGGCCAAAGTAAGGAAGGTAATAATGTGAATGAAAATTCCCAAATACATGGGAGAAACAATATTTTATGTCCAGTGGAAGGTCCAAGCTCTTCAGCTCAATTCAAACATAGGTACTTCCTTGATCTGTCACAACCTAGGTATAAAAACAATGAAACAAATGCATATAGCCAGGAGGGCAAACCAGCATTGGAGAAAAGGAAAGTGCATCCTGGTGAAAAAGTCAATCAAGCACGTGGCAGATATTGGAGCGTCATCTCGGTAAACGATTCATGGATACACAGTCCAAGGTTTCAGGGCACAAGTAAGGGTGTGAACACTGTGCCAACAGCTATTTCACACACAGAGAAAAAGCACAGATCTTGTGATAGACTAGATAAAATGAGTTAAGAGAAAACCAAAGGACCTGCGCAAAACCTAATACCAAACACTTGGCTGGATCAAGCAGAAAAAGGACAGTTGTCCAGCTAGATGACGGAACAGTGAATGAGAAAAGCTTCTGACACAAACTGACCTGAAAATGAATGTGTTTGGTAGCACAGAACTGCTGTGTTTGGGATGAACTAGTTAAAAACAAAGGTCTTGTGTAGAAGGTAAATTGTTCTTTCTTTGTTGTGAAGATTTTGTGCTCCACCCAAAAATAAATACTTAGCACATTCCTCAAAGAAAATAATAATATACCACTCACATTAGTGTTTTTTCTGATCCTTGTAGGATTTCTTAGAACCCATTTAAATAAATATAAGGCCCCTATTACATGGGACGACGGAGAGAAGAAAACGAGCACTGTCAGCACTCACTTGCTCTTTGTTCCCTGCTCTCTGCCGGCGCTATCACACGTGTCGGCAGTGAGCAGGTGAGTACAGGGCAGGCAGGGAGCTCCGGGATGGGATGCCCAGGTGATCGCTAGATCGTCTGGGCAGCCCATAGCATTTAACAGCGGTCTGCTGCTGCCACTCCTGTTCCACGGAGCGATGGCAGCAGATCGTTGTTAATTTAGTCGTTTGTCTTTCAACATGTTGAAAGACAAATGACAGCGTCATCATTCATGTTGGCTGATTGTTGCCTTCTATTACACAAGACGACTATCGTCCACAACGGCTGATATTGTCCGAATATGGCAGATATTGTCCAAATGTGGCCATTGCCAATAATCGTTTAGTGTAATAGTGCCTTAAGGGTTGCTGAGAAGATCTGAGTCCCAGTAGCAACCCATTGGGCTCTTTATCTGAAAGAGCTTGAAAGACAATTTTTCGATGAAAAATTCTGTCTGTGCCAAAAATGTGTGGTATATAGTAGGTTACTCAGAGATTTTTTTGATATGTGTATGTTTTCCTTTGTTGTACATTTTCATTTAGTCTTTTTATGTAATATTGTCCCCAAGATAAAACAGAAAAGGTTTGAGAAGACCACCCAAAATTGACCACTGTGCATTATATATAGTGGGTTGAAAATCTATGCACTTACTCCACTGATGGGTTTGGCCATCAGTATATAGTGTATGTGGGTCTCCCAAAACTCCTCCGGCAGATGATGTCGGTGATGATAGACGTTGGGCTTGATAGAAAATCACTGCTCGACTCCTTTATTCTTGGAGAGCTAAGACACCACCAGAGCAGTCATGAGGAACATTCATGTATGTGGGGAGGACATGAGAGATATTGAAGGTGTATACCCCTCTTTACTGTTTAACAATTCTGTACTCACCTAGTCCTGTGGGTTTAGTAATTCTAAGTGCAAAAGAAAGTTAAGTCATGTTGTATTCTCTTTCCAGCAGCTAGTAGCACCACTAAGAAAGCTGAGCTGTGATTGGTTGCTGTGAGCAATTTACACCAGGTGTATATTTACACCCTTTCATAAATCTCCCCCTAGAGTTGTGTTTGGTATACTTTTACATCGCTTTAGGATTAGGAAGAAAGGAAAAATGACTAATAGATTCTTGCTCTTTAGCTATTCTAGCTGACTTTGTGGTACATTTATACTTTATTACACTTTGTTTTATATATTTCTACATAGAATAAATATATTTTTGTTATATTACTTATACTTTATGTCATGTGAATTTTCAGAAATGTTGAGATTGCTATTTTCTTTTGGATTATTATAATATACAATAAAACACATATTTGTGCATATTTACATACTGTATATATATATAAGGTGCAAGAAATGGAAAATATTACACTAAATCAAGGTGTTTTTTTCAAAGCAGCTAGACCTGTTCATCAGGTATTCAAGAGCAATTTTCATGCATGGACATTGAAGTGGACTGTAGATAGTTTTCTCCTACTGTATATACTCTTTACTTTTGTGTTGCCAAGTTAGATCATTGCAAACATTGTATAGCACTGTTGTTAACATACTCTTTGTTGCTACTTACCAAGAAAAAAAAACATGAATTGACAAACTGTACAAAGACGAAAACTTATAATTTAAGTAAAGTAGTCAAAAAGTAGACTGCCTTATCACAGAAGGTAGTCATGACAAAACAAATGGAAAAGGGCTAGACTTTTTCCTTATGATCAGCAACAAGAGTTTGGCAAAAGTCATGCATTATAATTTAGGTTCAAATAGCTAATTTCTTCAATCTTTAATAGGGATTAAAGAAATCTATGTGTTTGCTGCCATTCAGGTGAATAGAATTGTTTTAAGTAACAGAAATTTGTGCAAAAAAAATCTGTTGGAGTTTCAGGGACCTGCAAACAGCGGGAAATTCAAACGGAGACAGACTCAGGAGAGATGGTAAATGTAAAAACAATGTTTATGATTCATTGGGGTTTTTTTTTATCGGCGCCGGAGTACCCATTTAAAGTTCTCACCTATCCACAGAATAATTGATAACTGGCTAATCAATGAGGGGTTGACCATGGGTCCGTTGTCTTCAGAGTGAATAGAGTGGCAGGATACATGCTTAGCCACTGCGCTTTTTACTCTCTATGGAACCTCCGAAGATAGCCGCAGTAGCTCTTATCTTTGTTTTGAAGTCCCAAAGAGCATTACACTAGCACTTGTTCACACTATTCAGTTTTCACGCTGCCGTGGCTAACAATGTGTCACATGTGGAGGTGTGGCTACCTCCTTTTAGCCTTGCACTTAAATGGTTACCTTCCTCTGAAACATTGGCCTTTGAAAACACTGAGACTGAATCCTCACAGCTGGGGGCAATGTCCACCCATGTTGTCATTGTGAAAGCCTTCTTATGAAAATAGTGATGTGACACACAGACCACAAGGCACTCACCGAATCTGCAGGATTGAGGCTTTTTTATTCAGCCATGCACTTCATAAAGGGCGTTTCTTCCTACGGGCTCGTTCCCACTGAGCAAAAGCAGCTGAATTTCTGCGCTGAATCAGCGCTGAAATTTCAGCCGTTAAAATAGGTGCAGAGCTAATTTCCATTGTGTTGAATGGAAATTCTGCTCTGCAGTTCACACAGTGGAATTTCCGCACTGAACTAATCCGCTTTCCGCCAGAAGAATGAACATGTTCATTCTTCCGCTAGCGGAAGCCTATACAAATCAATGGGGCTCTGATTTTCTGTTTCAGCGCGGATTCAGCGCGGATTCAGCGCGGAATACAAGCGTAATACAAGCGGAAATTACTCGCTGAATCAGCGCGGAAATGGGGAAAAGGGGGGGGAGGAGGATTCTAGTATATGTTCTGGTATAGTCTAGTTTACTCACCAAATACTCGCTGAATTTCAGCGCTGAATGCATGCGGATTCAGCGCGGATTACTCGAGTATTCCGCGCTGAATTTGTCAAGAGCTGATTACGAGCTGAACACTTTCCTAGCAGAATACGCAGGGATTCTGCTTGCATTCTGCTTATATTCTGCTCGGAATTCAGCGTCAGTTGATTTCAGGCGGAAATATTTCCTTGCGTAATCCGCTCCTTTTGCTCTGTGTGAACGTAGCCTACCGAGGACTCCTTGTGAAAATACTGAGCAGAAGTAGGCACTGAGATGGTCAGTGACCGCCTTATCTCTATCAATAAATGTATTCTCCTCATTACTTATTTTTGTAATGCTGCAGTTTTTCTTCTCACCAGTATATCTTAAGATTTTATTCCTCTTTTTTGCCATTTCTTCCTCTCCTGAGGCTTCTAGCAGCATTTATCATCTTCTTTGCCACCTTGCCTTTCCTCCTCTGAGAGCACATAGAGGGGAATGTATAAAGGCTTCTATGTCAGATTTATGGTGTACAAAGGTTGCATAGTATTACACAAGCCTTGTTTGCATGTTGTAAATTTCAATCTGAAGGTGCAGGGGCAGAAAAAGATATACCAAATATTTTCCAAGGCATGTCTTTCTTAACACATTTGGTACATCTTTGTTCAGCACAGCTTTACTTCAGACTGGTATGTGAAATGCTGGTCTTAGTAAATTGTCTCTATACTGTCTGTCTGCACATTGACGTCATTTGACACTTGAAGGCACCTGATAGTTAAGTGTGTGTGACAAATGGTTTATTTGTATATTTTCTTTAATGTGTAACCTTTAACCTTTCATGGTTATTAATCAATAATAAGCAAGTGCCCTTTAGTGATATGATCCATTGTTACACCAGACACACCTAACACCTGCCACATAGCTGCAGATCAGAACATGTGATGACATCTCCATACCAAGTTCTTACTCCTACTTGCAAAGTTTTTGTACCAATGTCATAGGATATTACTTCTGATGGTAAACTTTAAGAATTCAGGTAGCTGTCAGATTGTCTGGCAACATAAACATAAATGCTCTGCACATTCTCAATTGCCAGCTAAGGCTAGGTTCACAATGTGTTTTTACATCCGTTTAACTGTATATGTTTCAGAACATTTAATTTTAACATGCAGAAAAACAACCACATTTTAATAATATAAGTCTATGGAAAACTGATGCTGAATGATGACTTACAACTGTTTTTTCATCATTTTTTCCCTTCTAAATGGGAACATTAACCCTTTAAGGATGGAGCCAATTTTCGTTTTTTGCCATTTCATTTTCTCCTCCTTGTGTTTAAAAAGCCATGGCGTTTCCATTATTACACCTCCAGACCCACATGAGCCCTAATTGTACTTTGCATTCTGACTTCTTTTTTCATAAAATATGCTGCACAAGTGGAAAAAAGTGTTTATGCAGTAAAATTGAAAAAAAAAAACACAAAAGGTTGTGTTGACACCTTTTGCCCCATTGTAAAAGTAACATGTTATTTATGTTCCTCAAGTTGGTACAATTACAAAAATAGGTTAC
Source organism: Dendropsophus ebraccatus (assembly GCF_027789765.1). NCBI lineage: Eukaryota > Metazoa > Chordata > Amphibia > Anura > Hylidae > Dendropsophus > Dendropsophus ebraccatus. The sequence continues at coordinate 85,735,628 of NC_091456.1, read as the reverse complement.
TTGTATAACTTTTATTTTATTTGATGGCTTTTAAAAAATTAAAACCTTAAAAAAAAAAAAAGTTCTTCAAATTGCTCTATTACTATGCTTATAATGCTCTTATCCTTTGGTCTATGGGGCTGTGTGAGGTGTAATTTTTTTATGCTAGGATCTGTACTTTTTATCGGTACCTTGACTGCATATATGCAACTTTTTGATCACTTTTTATTACAATTTTTCTGGATTTTATGTGAAAAAAACCCAGCAATTTAGAATTTTGGTGGGTTTTGCGCTTACGCCATTTACCTTGCAAGATCAGGAATGTGATAATTTAATAGTTCGGGTGATTACGCACGCGGCAATACCAAATATAATTTTTTGTTATTTATTTTTATTTTTATTTTTTTTTTTATTAGGGGAGGGGATTTTTTTTATTAAAGAAAAAAATTTCCTAATTTAACTTTTTGTCCCCCTGGGGGACTTTTATTATCACTGCAGTGATCTCCCATTAAGATCAGTGATTGTTTAAAGGGGAACTCCAGGTAGAGGTTAAAAAAATGAAACTTCTGCAGAAGCAGAAAGCATTGCTTACCTATCTATTCCAGTTTTGAAACTACCAAAAATCAATTTGTTTTGGGGGGTTTTGTTCTGTTTTGTGTTTCTGCACTTCCTGGTTTATCAGTTGTACACAGTACTAAAGGTTCCAGAATGCAATGCTTTCCCTCAGCTGTTCATCACAGTCTCCCACCCTGCCTATTCCCCACCCAAAGCTGTTGCAGAACATCTAGGCTGTGTTCACACATTGCAGTTTCATTGTTTTACTGAATTATTTGCAGTAATTTATGATTTCATTGTGGTACCACCCGCACAGCGCACTGTATTCTCTACCTGTAACACCACACAGCATGCTGTATTCTCTACCTGTAACACCACACAGCACGCTGTATTCTGTACCTGTAACACCACACAGCACGCTGTATTCTCTACCTGTAACACCACACAGCACACTGTATTTTCTACCTGTAACACCACACAGCACACTGTATTTTCTACCTGTAACACCACACAGTGTGTTGTATTCTCTACTTGTAACACCACACAGCACGCTGTATTCTCTACCTGTAACACCACACAGCACTGTATTCTCTACCTGTAACACCACACAGCGCGCTGTATTCTCTACCTGTAACACCACACAGCATGCTGTATTCTCTACCTGTAACACCACACAGCAGGCTGTATTCTCTACCTGTAACACCACACAGCGCGCTGTATTCTCTACCTGTACCACCACACAGCACGCTGTATTCTCTACCTGTAACACCACACAGCACTGTATTCTCTACCTGTAACACCACATAGCATGCTGTATTCTCTACCTGTAACACCACACAGCACACTGTATTCTCTACCTGTGACACCACACAGCACGCTGTATTCTCTACCTGTAACACCACACAGCACACTGTATTCTTTACCTGTAACACCACACAGCGCGCTGTATTCTCTACCTGTAACACCACACAGCATGCTGTATTCTCTACCTGTAACGCCACACAGCAGGCTGCATTCTCTACCTGTAACACCACACAGCGCACTGTATTCTCTACCTGTACCACCACACAGCACGCTGTATTCTCTACCTGTAACACCACACAGCACTGTATTCTCTACCTGTAACACCACACAGCACTGTATTCTCTACCTGTAACACCACACAGCACTGTATTCTCTACCTGTAACACCACACAGCACTGTATTCTCTACCTGTAACACCACACAGCGCGCTGTATTCTCTACCTGTAATACCACACAGCGCGCTCTATTCTCTACCTGTAACACCACACAGCATGCTGTATTCTCTACCTGTAACACCACACAGCAGGCTGTATTCTCTACCTGTAACACCACACACCACGCTGTATTCTCTACCTGTAACACCACACAGCGCACTGTATTCTCTACCTGTACCACCACACAGCACGCTGTATTCTCTACCTGTAACACCACACAGCACTGTATTCTCTACCTGTAACACCACACATCACGCTGTATTCTTGACCTGTAACGCTGATATTGGAATAAAGTAAATAACTTTTAGAATTTTTTTTTCTTTTTATTTCCACGCACATATTATGATCAAGCATCTGTTATCTTTGAAGTTGAACCCCACAATAAGGCTCTGATCCTCTCTGTCGTTTAGCATCATTTACTTGTGTTACTGCATCATCTTTGTGAATACGCTGCAGTACTGCAATGACACTTTAACATGTGTGAACACAGCCCTAATTTCACTGCACACTTCTGCACAGTTAGAGAAATCAGTGCAACACCTGCTTCTGGCTTGTCAGAGATGGTGAATAACTCAGGGGATTGGGGGATCCAGCCAAGCCTCCTGGGACATCCCGCCCTGCCCCCTGTCTGCATCATCAGCCTGATCTCAGTAAACACACACAATGTGAGACAGAGGCATGGAATTTTTGTCTCCTAAGGGGGGATAGCAGAAGGAGCAGGGGACAATGTGGATTTGCACAGATGCCATTATTCTTCACTTCCTATTTCTATCAGCTACCAGTGTGGCAGAACCGTACAGATACGGTAATACATTGTATAGACACATATATTTAACTTTTAATGTACTTTTAATAGAAAACAAGTTTTTCTTATCCGGAGCTCCCCTTTAAGGCTGCTGGAGCCAGAAGCAATCTATTACCGAGTCGGGATCGGCATCATTTAGACACTGCGGCCCGGGCCAACTAGGCAGAAGGGACCGTACCTCCCTGATTGCATCGCGTGTGGGGGCGATCTCCCCCACTAGACACCAGGGATGGGGCTGAAACAGCTAGTAATGGTGCGTTTACACAGAGAGATTTATCTGACAGATCTTTGAAGCCAAAGCCAGGAACAGACTATAAACAGGTAACAAGTCATAAAGGAAAGACTGGCTTAAAAAATCTGTCAGATAAATCTCTCTGTGTAAACGCACCATTAGATGCAGCTGTCAGCTTTGACATGTCACTTCTTTAGGCGGATAGCGGAATACTAAACTGTAAGAGTTTGGAAAGTTGAGGCACTCAACACCGCGCCTTCATAAAATAAATAGCTTTTCACATAAATGCAGGTACATAGATACAGATGAGTGAATGGGCGACAGCCTGTTTCGCGTGTCTAATCACCACGCATCCTCTGTGTTAAGTGGGCGGGTCCTCGCGACGTTAGCGCCACTTAGCCCCGCCCACAACGCCACAGTTGGCTCCGCCCCCTCACAGCCCATTTAAACAGGCTGGCCAAAAGGTCCAGACCCCACCCCCTTTAAGGCGACCAACCAATGGGCGTCAAGGTGCAGTTGTGGCTAAGTGGCGCTAATGCCGCGAGGCCACGCCCACTTAATACAATCTGCAGTTGATAAAAGGACACTTTTTACTTGAACAAGCGCCATGACGTATGATATGAAATAAGGTATGAAAAACGCTAAATTTACCCATTACACCTGTGTAGAGATGTCAGAATGCACAAAGGGGGTGACAGTGTCACTTTAAGTGCTGTATATTCAGCGTCTGTAAGATTTTTGTCGGCCTGCGGATAGATCAAAGATTTGATCTCACGCAGTACATTGTGTTCAAATTGATCTAGGGGTGAGCCAACAGACAAGGGGGTAGTGGAATACGTCGGCCCATAGAATAGGCGCACGGCCGTGCGTGCGGACAGACAGAATTCCGCGGACATTATCCGTGAGAATTCCTTAGTATGAACCAACCCTTAGGGGGTGTTTTTATGTTTTTTTGTGTCTTTGCATCTTTAATAAGAACACGTCACTCAGAAGCTCCAGGTCCTGACAGGTGAGGAAAACATCATTTCAATGCTGTACTTCTCAGCTTTATGTTTTCAACAAACATAAAAAAGGGGGTAAGAACAGTACAAGAATGCTGTTCTCCTCCCCTGTCAGGTCCAGGGGACATTGTCTAAGACAACGGTTCCCAAATAGGGTGCCATGGCACACTGGGTAAAGTGAGAACTCTCCAGGGCTGCCACTGCATTCTGGCGGGCATGTTCCCTTTAAGCATCCTGAGGCTAGGTTCACACTGCGTTTTTGCAATCTTTTTTTTTTTTTTTGCAAAAAATGGATGAAAAAAATGGATGCATTTGTGTGCATCCGTTTTGATCCATTTTTCCATTGACTTCCATTGTAAAAAAGAAACGGACCAAAACGGATCTTTTTTTTTTTTTTTTTGAATAATCACTGTGTGTGGGGTTGGGCACAACAGAGAGCATTATCACTATGTGGGGTTGGTGCACAGCAGGGTGCATTATTACTATGTGGAAGGCTCAGTAGGGCCATTACTAGTATGTGGAGGGCCCAGCAGGGCCATTATTATTATGTGGAAGGGCACAGCAGGGAGCATTGGTCTGTTCTGGGTCCTATTCTTTTTAATATGTTTGTAAGTGACATAGGAGAAGGGTTGGTAGGTAAAGTTTGTCTGTTTGCTGACGACACAAAAGTGTGCAATAGGGTTGATATTCCTGGAGGTGTCAGTAATATGGAAAACGATTTAGCTTTGCTAGATAAGTGGTCCAAACAGTGGAAATTGAAGTTCAACGTTTCCAAATGTAAAATAATGCACTTGGGGAGGAGGAATCCTCTATCCGAGTATGACATCGGCAGTACTGTGTTGGAAAAGACTTCAGAAGAGAAGGATTTAGGGGTAGTGATATCAGACAGCCTTAAAATGAATCACCAGTGCAACCAGGCGGTGGGGAAAGCAAATCGTATGCTGGGGTGTATAGCTAGAGGTATAACCAGTAGGAAGAGAGAGATTGTGATCCCGCTGTATAGAGCTCTGGTGAGGCCACATCTGGAATACTGTGTTCAGTTCTGGAGACCTCACCTAAAAAAGGACATTGATAAAATAGAATAGGTCCAAAGACGGGCTACAAAAATGGTGGAGGGTATGAGGCATAAACCATATCAGGAAAGACTTGTAAGTACCATGTAAGTAGTCACGGTGGGCGGGCGGCTTCTTCAAGTAGTCACGGTGGGCGGGTATCTTCTTCAAGTAGTCCGTGTCCTGGGCCGGCTCCAGCGCTGTAATCACGCCCCTCTGGGCGTGTGTAGAAAGCGTCGCATGGTGACGTCATGGGGGGGGGGGCATTGCACGTCGGCCTGGCCGACGTCTTTACTAAGCTAAGCTAATAAACTAACTTTGCGGGCTCTATGTACAGGGGACGGAGGGGACAGGGGGATGGTTAGGAAGCGTGCTGGCTGATCTACCAGCACGTTTCCTTAGCTTTATAGCCTATTTTTGTGTGATTGGTTCCCTTTAAGTATGTTAAAAGGACTAAATAAGGTTCAAGAGGGGAGTGTTTTTAGTAAAAAAACTGAGCTCAAGAACAAGAGGACACACTGAGAGGTTAGTTGGGGGAAAGATCAGAAGCAATGTGAGAAAATATTATTTTACTGAAAGAGTAGTAGATACCTGGAACAAACTTCCAGCAGAGGTGGTTGGTAAATCTACAATAACAGAATTTAAACACGCCTTGGATAGACATATATCTATCCTAAGATAATAAGAAAGAAAATACTAAAAGGGCAGACTAGATGGACCCAGTGGTCTTTTTCTACAATCTTCTATGTTTCTATTATATGGAGGCACAGCAGGGGATCCTACATACTTACTCACTTTACTGCATATGACACCAAACAGCAGAATTACTACTTTGTAAGACCCTATAGGTAGGAAAAAATGACGGAAGTTGCCCAAAAACGGTGGAGCCTAAGATGTTTGTTTGAAGAGATGAATGGAAGCTGGAAAAAATTGGCATGGTGGTCTGGACCATATGGAGAAGAAGCTGTAATGTGAATGCATCCGATCAAGGAAGACTTCACCTGTAAGTCAGTGAATCATATATTTTTGTATTTTGTAGAACATTATTTGGTAGGGGTGTCCCAAGGTAAATAAAATTTATCCAAGGGGTGCCCCAAGGTGGATAAGATCGAGAAAAAATGGTCTAAGGCCCCAGAGATAGTGGATAGTGGAAAGAAGGGCACTTTCTTGCAGCAAATATAAGGAACATGACTGCAGGTTATATAGCAAGAAACAGAAGACACAGAGCACATATGATTCTGAGGTGTGTCAATGTTTAATAGAGGCCACACCTTCAGAGAAGTTGACTTAACAGGTTCACAGACAAGTGAAACTAGCTTGAAATATTTTTTCTTTTTAAATTTTGATCAACGTAACTTTTTCTCACAAAGTTATATGTTTGTTGAATGCTTAAATCTTTTATTACATGTCATAATTTATATGTACTTGTCACAACATAAAATTATAGCCTTGGGTATATTTATTATAACCTTGGGTAAAAGTTATGTCTCCAATAACGTTTTCAGCTCCATTTAGGCTAGATCATTCTTCTCACTATACAACAGGAGTTGAAAGAATGGACAGGTGTCTCACTCAATCTTATCCACTTTGGGGCACCCCTTGGATAAATTTTATTTTCCTTGAGGCACCCCTACCAAATAATGTTCTACAAAATACAAAAATATATGATTCACTGACTTACAGGTGAAGTCTTCCTTGAACGGATGCGTTCACATTACTGCTTCTTCTCCATATGGCCGATAGTCAGTGTATGAACATGTATTTGCAAACATAAGGAGAGATTTATTAACTAAGTATGCCAGTGGTTTGGCATATAAAAAAGTCACACAATTTTGCTCAAGTGTCATTTTGTGCAAGTAGGTGGGGCTTATTGGATAGGGGGCGTGACATCCCGCCCCTGATGAATTTACCAAAATGTACACCTGTAAACAGGCATAGGTTTTAGCAGACTGTTGGCAGAGAAAGAATCACCTCTTCAGCACTGATTGGCTGAAGGGGAGCCGTTTGAAATTCCCGGCTCATCTCTTCAGCCAATCAGTGCGCTGAAGAGGGGAGTCGGGGGTGTCTGAAGACCTGCTGTGCGGAGCAGGTAACGTATGTTCTTGGCGGTGGGGGCGATCGGAGCGGTGGCGGTGGGGGCGATCGGAGCGGCGGCGGGCGGGCGATCGGAGCGGCGGGGGGCGATCGGAGCGGCGGGGGTTGCGCAGGGGCTGCGGTTAAGCGGGGTGGGGGGGGCCGGCTGCGGGCGGGCCGGGCTGCGGGCGTACGATCGCAAAACGATTTTTCCGTACGATATATTGTACCGTCTAAACGCTGATCGTTATAAAAAAAAAAATCGTTACTTCGAAATCGTTAATCGTACGATCGGGCCAATAATCGCCTCGTGTAAACTTAGCATTAGGGCCCTTTTACACAGAAAGATTATCTGACAGATTATCTGCCAAAGATTTGAAGTCAAAACCAGGAACAGACTATAAACAGAGATCAAGTCATACATGAAAGCCTGAGATTTCTCCCCTTTTCAAATCCAGTCCTGGCTTTGGCTTCAAATCTTTGGCAGATAATCTGTCAGATAATCTTTCTGTGTAAAAGGGCCCTAAGCTTCCAGGTGTCAATCGAGCAGGGAGGAATAAGGAGGCCTTCCAGCTTGCAGATGAGGAGCATTTCTCTACATCCTGGGAGCACAACTGAATATATGAAATGCATGTCTCCTTGTCCTCAAAGCTATCTAGCAATGTCAGCAGTCTGCAACCTCAATTGCACTCTTTTAGTGTCCTCTAGTGTTCAGTTTCGTAATGAAAAAAAAAAAAACAAAAAACATTTCCCTTCTAAACCTTTTTTAGCCCTTTCAAATGTTTGAGGGTTTTATTAATGTGCCCCTCCTTTTCCTGCTTTTTCTGCTTTTTCTCCAGACTATACAAGTTTAGAACCTTAACCCCTTAGTGCTACAGCTAGTTTTTAAAATCTGACCTGTCTCACTTTATGCGATTATAGCTCAGTGATGCTTTAACGTATGCTAGTGATTCTGATATTTTTTTTCATAACATGTAGTACTTTATGTTACTGGCAAAATTTGCTAGTTTTTAGTTTTTTTGTGTGTGTGAAAAACATCAAAATATCATGAAAAATTTGCATTTTACGAACTGAAATTCTGAACTGAAATTCTCTGCTTTAAAAAAAAAAGTCATAGCACATAAATTAGTTACTAAGTCACATTAACAATATGTCTTCTTTATTGTGGCTTCATTTCATAAACATATTTTACTTTTAGGGTGTTTCAGAGCTTAGAAATGTAAGAGCAAATTATAAAAATTTCATGAAAGTTTCCAAAACTGATTTTTTTAAGGACCAGTTCATTTTTTAAATTGATTTAGGAGGCTTGTATACTGGAAACCACCATAAGTGACCCCATTTTGGAATCTAGACACTTTAAAGAATTAATCTAGGGGTATACTGAGCATTTTGAACCTACATGTGCTTGAGGAAAGTATTTGCCATTAGGCCGTAAAAAATTGGAAAATTTTAATTTTCCAATAATATATCTGTTTAGATTAAAGTTCCTAATTATCACAAGGAACATGAGAGAAAAATTACCCCAAAATTTGTAACACAGGTACTCCCAAGTACAACAGTACCCCATATGTGGGCATAAGCCACTGTATGGGCACACAGGGGGACTCAGAAGAGAAGGAGCGCCAATTAGCATTTTCAGTGCAGATTTTTCTGAAAACGTTTCCGAGCGCCAGGGGCGCTTGCAGTGCCCCTGTAGTGTCAATAGATTAGAAACCCACCAAAAGTCATCCCATTTTGGAAAGTTTACCACTCAATGAATTCATCTTGGGGTGCGGTGAGCATTTTGACCCCACGAATATTAGGGGAAAGTATTCATAATTGGACAGTAAAAATCAAGAACAAGAATTTTTCCAATAATATGTTTGTTTAGTTTGAAATTTCTCAATTTCACACGGAACAGAAGAGAGATGGCACCCCAAAATCTGTATTGCAGGTTCTCCTGGGTACAATGGTACCCCATATGTGGGCATAAGCCACTGTATGGGCACACAGCAGGGCTAAGAAGGGAAGGAGTGTCATTTTGCTGAAGCAAAACCGCAGCTAGTAACTGTTATTAGAATGGCGCAGTTGTAAAAAAAAATTGAGATTACAGGCAATCTGGAGGTGGTTACAGGCAACCTGTGGTGGTTACAGACAATCTGGGGTGGTTACAGGCAACCTGCTGTGGTCACAAGCAACCTGGGGTGGTTACGGGTAACCTGGGGTGGTTACAGGCAACCTGCTGTGGTTGTGAGCAACCTGCTGTGGTTACAAGTAATATGCTGTGGTTACAGGCAACCTGCAGTGGTTACAAGCAACCTGCTGTGGTTACAGGCAACTTGTGGCGCTCACGGGCAACCTGCAGTTGTTATGGGCAAGCTGTGGTGGTTACGGGCAACATGGGGTGCTCACAGGCAACCTGCTGTGGTTGCAGACAATCTAAGGTGGTTACAAGCTATCTGGGGTGGTTACAAGCAAGCTGTGGTGGTTATGGCTATCTGGGGTGGTGACGGGCTATCTGGGGTGGTTATTGGCAACCTGTGGTGGTTACGGGCAACATGCGGTGGTTACGGGAAACTTGCGGCGCTCACAGGCAACCTGCGGTGGTTATGGACAATCTGAGATGGTTACGGGCTATATGGGCTGGTTACGAGCAACCTGTGGTGGTTATGGCTATCTGAGGTGGTTGCAGGCATCTGGAGTGGTTACGGGTAATATGGGGCGGTTACAGGTAATCTGGGGCAGTTACGGGTAATCTGGGGTGGTTATGTCTAACAGGTGGTTAAAGGTGGCAACTAGGGGGGGGCACACTGTCACTTTTTATTCCCTGTCACCAATGATTTATGGTGACAGGGGCGACTAGAGGGTGGAGGCGACTTGGGTGGGGGCACACTGTCACTTTTTATTTCCTGTCACCGATGATTTATGGTGACAGGGGATAAAAAGTGACGTTCAGTACATGGAACAAGCGATCAGTGGTATATAGTATATACTGCTGATCGCTTGTGTCAGGGCCACACAGGGTGGTCCCCTATCACTGCCACATGGGACAATGGGGCTTTGATTGATTTTACTTTTCCATCACTGTGAACAGACATACTCTGTTCACAGTGATGGCGGCGGCCATCTTGGATGTGATGGCCGCCCGGGGAGGGTTAGTTACTGGGCCACTAGGGAGTTAATCTGGGGGGTGGGGGGAGACATTTTTTCATCTCCTCTCACCGTGGATTCACGGTGAGAGGAGATGAAAGTCTGCAGCGGTGATCGCTGGTGCGGGGGGCAGCCGGGATGGACCCCATACACTTCCCCGACCCCTCAGCTACCTCCGGTAGCTAGGGGGAGGGGGTGGGGTCTCACTGGTGCCCCTGCTCTATTCTCTGCCATCGCCATAAAAAGCTGATGGCAGCAAAATAGAGCCCATTAGTGACCGCTGTAGAAAGCCATATTGGTGGTCACTAAAGGGTTAAAGGGGTATTCCGGCCCCCAAGAGCTAAAAAAAAAGAAATCTCCCAAACCTGGCTTTTCTTACTCACCAAGTCCCCCTGAGTATTTTGAGCTATCTCCCTTCTCTCTAGCTGCTGCCGTTCCAAAGTGACAAGTTTTAAAAAAAGCCGATCTGTATCCAAAATGGCGCTGGCCAGAAAACTACATTTCCCATCATGCAATGCTTATGCCTGATTGGTCCATGATGTAGCAGAGCTGATATCCACATGATATAGCAGAGTTGAGGCAGCGACACTGCTATGTCACTACCTCAACTCTGCTATGTCACTGCCTCAACTCTGCTTTGTGATTATTGAATTGCTTATGCCTAATTGGTCCATGATGTAGCAGAGCTGATATCCACATGATATAGCAGAGTTGAGGTAGTGACATAGCAGAGTTGAGGCAGTGTCATAGCAGAGTTGAGGTAGTGACTAGGGATGAGCCAACCGGCCGAGGTTCGGGTTCGTATGAACCTGAACTCTTGACTTATGATTCCCGCTGTCTGCCCGATCCGTGGAGAGGGTAGATACAGCCTGAGGACGCCTAAAAAACTGGGATACAGCCTATGGCTATGTTCCTCAAGGTTGTATCCACCCTCTCCACGGAGCGGGAAGACAGTGGGAACCAGAAGCGGAGAGCTTAGGCTTTAGGAACCCAAACCTCGGCTGGTTCGCTCATCTCTAGCAGGCCCGCTTCTGCCATGAGGCAGGCTGAGGCTTCCGCCTCAGGCGGCAGCTCTTGGGGTCCTGCAGGGGGCGGCAGAACCTTCCCTGACACCAGTGGCGTCTGCGTCTGGCATTTGCACTCCGGGGCTGGGTCCAGCTCCCCCCAGCTCAGCCCCTTTACAATCACATCCATTTAGCAGACGTGCCATGCGCAGGCACGTCTGTTACAGCACACTTCTGATGGCTGACGTCACTTTTCCGACGCACCTCAGAGGAGCCGGAAGGGGAAGGAGAAGGAGATGAGGGAATCCAGGCCCTAGAAGAAGGAAGACACAGCTGAGGAGAAGAGTAAGTGTTCTTTAATTTATTATTGTGTCCACTTGGAGGCTGCACAGTGAGCGGGTGGGCAGGGGGGATGCTGCAGAGTGAGTGGCAATGGCGCCCCCCCCCCCCACCCAAGCACAGCATGGCCTAGCTCCGCTCACCCCTCCTGCCCCACAGAGACAGTGTCTCACTGTGGCCTCTCAGACCAGCACGATCCGTACCCCTCCTTCACCCCCTGCCTCTCTGCCTTACCTCACAGACAGGGTTTCAGTACGGCTGCAGCGTTTCCTGGACCCTGTGCTGGAGGGACCATGCCAGAGCCTGTCAGAGTACTTAACCCCTTCATGTACTGCAGTGTGTAAGTCACACAGACTTCACTTACAGGCTGCAGCACAAAGGGTTAAAGAGCTTCAGAGAATTAGAGGTCTGCTTCTTCACTTCTTGTACAGTGATAACCCCTGACCTCCGATCTCCAGCTGCCAGTAGGTAGAAAAATGTGCGGGCTCCGTGCAGAGGTCAGGGGTCACCAGTGCAGCGCAGTGAAGAAGACCTCTCCTTCTCTTATGCCCTTTAATTATATTTGTGCTGCAGCCTGTAAGTGAAGTTTTTGTCACTTACACCCTGCAGTACATAAGAGGTTCATACACTGGTTCTTTATAAAGTAGGAGGCTTATGTGGTTCTGCAGCAGCTGAGGTGTATGATGAGGTTCTGCAGCAGCTGAGGTGTATGATGAGGTTCTGCAGCAGCTGAGGTGTATGATGAGGTTCTGCAGCAGCTGAGGTGTATGATGAGGTTCTGCAGCAGCTGAGGTGTATAATGAGGTTCTGCAGCAGCTGAGGTGTATGATGAGGTTCTGCAGCAGCTGAGGTGTATTATGAGGTTCTGCAGAACATCATAATACACAATGAGAAAATAAGTTTACTTATAGCTGAGGTATCGACGTGTGAATAGTTGCTACACAATTGATTCTAGCATGGGGGGGGCGCCATTTTAATTTTCGCCTCAGGCAGCAGAAAAGCTAGAATCGGCCCTGATCTCTAGTAGTGACAAAGCAAAGTTGACTTGAGGTAGTGATATAGCAGAGTTGAGGCAGCAAAATAGCAGCGTTGAGGCAGCAGCATAGCAGAGTTGAGGCAGTGACATAGCAGAGTTGACTTGAGGTAGTGATATAGCAGAGTTGAGGAAGCAGCAAATCAGAGTTGAGGTACTGACATAGCAGAGTTGAGGCAGCGCTACTTTGCTTTGTCACTACCTCAACTCTGCTATGTCACTTCCTCAACTTTGCTATGTCATTACCTCAACTCTACCATGTCACTACCTCAACTCTGCTATGAGATGCAGACCTCCTCTCCAAATTCCAGCAGGTATAACAGGTGCAGCTACTCCCAACAGATGAAGTATAAAAACTACTTTATTAAAATAATAAAAACATGTATGAAAGGCTCAGCATTACGCGTTTCTAGATCAGACTGGTCTCTTCATCAGATGCAGAGTTGAGGTAGTGATATAGCAGAGTTGAAGCATTGCTATGTCACTACCTTAACTCTGCTATGTCACTGCTTCAACTCTGCTATGTCACTACCACAGCTCAACTCTGCCACTATCCCTCATCTCTCGCCGCGGATGAGCACGGGGGGGGGGGGGGTGAATGCACGTAGATAACAGCAAAACCGTGCAGAATCCATAATAAATTGATATTGGAAAGATGAAAAGTTATGGGTGGGCAATGTATTAATGCAAAATTAATTTGGGGGGGAAGGGGGTACCCCTTTAAGCCATTCAGGCCATATACCATTCTTGTAGGCTGTGTCTGGATTTGTTCTATTTTATTAACGTCATTTTGTGAGTTCTATACAGCGGGATCACAATCTCGCTCTTTCTACTGGTTCCTGCAAGGAACTAGCCTTTCATGGTCATATCCATAGGTACTCGAACTTCCCACAGTAGGAGTGACTGCGCACCAATTGGGTCACCAAACTTCATGACAGGTACCCTTTAAGTTACAAAATATGATAAAGTTGACAATTTAGTTAGACTTTGGTATAGGTGCCTGGATATTCAGTCTTACAAAATTGATGACTTATTCTAAACAAAGGGAATCAGTATTAGCTCTGTATTGATTTGACACCCTGCAGATTAGCTAATTGAAGGGGTTGTCCCGTAAAATGTGAAGATTAAAGGGGAAGTCCGGGCAAAATAATTTTAAGATATTTTATTGCCCAAAAAAAAGTTATGAAAATTACTAATAGACACATATTATTGGAAACGCACCTATAGTGCATTTTCCCTGCAATTACTACAGCATGACATGTTCTGGTCTCTGTAAAGTTGGTGATATCACGTCACATAAACTGCAGACACCTGCTGCAGTGGTGGGACAAACTGGAGCAGCAGTCGGCAGTTTATGTGACATGACATCACCAAATTTACAGAGACCTGAACATGCCATGCTGTCAGGGCCGTTTTAATACGTTGGTGGGCCCAGTGCACAGCCCTCAAGAGTGGCCCCCTCCTTCCCTTTCCGCACATTGTATAATGTACTGAATTTGCCCCCACACTGTATCAGGAGCCCCAATACATACAGTAGTTACCTTATAACACTATTTCCACCATACAGCGATTACATATTACATAAAAACTGCACTAAACAAAACAGAAAGATATCACCAATGATACCATTACATAATACCGCCACATCATGACCCCTAACACTACAACCCTATAACAGAGTGCAGTGACTCACCGGGGGCGTCTTCTCCGATCAGAGTCTGTCACCTTTTCTTTTTCTCTCCATCCAGCCTGGGCCACCTTGAAGTCTTCTCCTGGCTGTGAATCTTCTCTCCAGAATCTGCCAGACAAATATTTTAGGCTCCAACACATACAGTAGTTAGGTCCCTTGTACCCCTAAACAATAGTTACACCCCTCTCTACCCCTACAGTTACACCCCTCTGTTCCTCCATAGTTTTAAGGTGTCCCTGTAGTATATAGACCCTCATGTGCTCTTCCAGTTATATACAGCCCTCCTGTGCGCTCCCCCATTAGTATATAGCCCCCCTGTGCTCTCCCACAATAGTATATAGCCCCCCTGTGCTCTCCCACAATAGTATATAGCCCCCCTGTGCTCTCCCACAATAGTATATAGCCCCCCTGTGCTCTCCAATAGTATATAGCCCCCTATGCTCTCCCACAATAGTATATAGCCCCCCTGTGCTCTCCCACAATAGTATATAGCCCCCCTGTGCTCTCCCCCCAATAGTATATAGCCCCCCTGTGCTCTCCCCCCAATAGTATATAGCCCCACTGTGCTCTCCCCAATAGTATATAGCCCCCCTGTGCTCTCCCCAATAGTATATAGCCCCCCTGTGCTCTCCCCAATATATAGCCCCCCTGTGCTCTCCCCCATAGTATATAGACCCCTGTGCTCCCCAATAGTATATAGCCCCCTGTGCTCCTTAATAGCATATAGACCCCTGTGCTCCCCAATAGTATATAGCTCCCCTGTGCTCCCCAATAGTATATAGACCCCTGTGCTCCCCAATAGTATATAGCTCCCCTGTGCTCCCCAATAGTATATAGCTCCCCTGTGCTCCCCCATAGTATATAGCTCCCCTGTGCTCCCCCATAGTATATAGCCCCCTGTGCTCCCCCATAGTATATAGCTCCCCTGTGCTCCCCCATAGTATATAGCTCCCCTGTGCTCCCCTATAGTATATAGCTCCCCTGTGCTCCCCCATAGTATATAGCTCCCCTGTGCTCCCCCATAATATATAGCTCCCCTGTGCTCCCCCATAGTATATAGCTCCCCTGTGCTCCCCCATAGTATATAGCCCCCTGTGCTCCCCCATAGTATATAGCTCCCCTGTGCTTCCCCATAGTATATAGCTCCCCTGTGCTCCCCCATAATATATAGCTCCCCTGTGCTCTCCCATAGTATATAGCTCCCCTGTGCTCCCCCATAGTATATAGCTCCCCTGTGCTCCCCCATAGTATATAGCTCCCCTGTGCTTCCCCATAGTATATAGCTCCCCTGTGCTCCCCCATAGTATATAGCTCCCCTATAGTATATAGCTCCCTGTGTGCTTCCCAGTAGTATATAGCT
Source organism: Dendropsophus ebraccatus (assembly GCF_027789765.1). NCBI lineage: Eukaryota > Metazoa > Chordata > Amphibia > Anura > Hylidae > Dendropsophus > Dendropsophus ebraccatus. Next base: position 85,720,138 of record NC_091456.1, on the reverse strand, counting down.
CCCCTGTGCTCCCCCATAGTATATAGCCCCCTGTGCTGCCCAATAGTATATGCGCTCCCCCTCCCATATTACATTGAAAAAAACCAAACACTTTTACTCACCTAGGTCCACGCGTTCCTCTTCTCTTCCCTCTTGTGGCCGCACTTCCTGTGGTAACAAGAGGCTGCACTCCCCTTACCCTCGCGCCGACGCTCCAGTGACGTCGGGCACTAGAGGGAGAGTGCGGCCTCAAGAGTGACTGACAGGGAGGGAGCCAATGGCTCTCTCTCTGTCAGTATCGCTGCTGCTGAAGCGCCGACGCAGCAGCAGCGGGCGGGCGGGGGCAGCGGCGGACGGGGGGCCCTGCAGGGGGCGCCATCGAGGGGTAAGTAGATTACCCATCCATGGCACTCCTCCCTGACAGGCTGGTGGCCGGAGCCCTGTGCGACCACACTGGTCGCACATAGCAACGGCCGGCCTGCTCGGGGGGGCCCCTTTAACCAGTGGGCCCGGTGCATGTGCACCATGTGCCCTCTGGTTAAAGCGGCCCTGCATGCTGTAGTGAGTGCAGAGAAAATGCACTATAGGTGCGTTTCCCATAATATGTGTCTATTAGTAATTTTCATAACTTTTGTTGGGCAATAAAATATCTTAAATTTTTTTGCCCGGACTTCCCCTTCAAGCATGTTGCTGAAATCCGGCAGTGACAGCAGAGTGGGATGGGTAAGTATACATGTTAGTATGTATCCTACTGTTCCAGTTTGATTACAATTTTTCACCAGAAAACCTCTTTAACGCCTTAAAGACAGAGCTTAAAATGGCTGTAAGGATCACGCCAACTTTCATTTTTGCCTTTTAGTTTTTTCTTTGTAATGGTGCCTTTCAATCTACCATACAATTAATCACAAACCCCCAAAATATCATTTATGGGGTGAAATTGGGATAAAAAAGGCAATTCCGCATATTTTGGGGGGCGTCTGTGTTTACATAATGCACTTTACGGTAAAACCGACATAATGTCTTTATTCTATAGGTAAGTCTGAAACCAAATAAAAAAGTTCCAGCAGCACTTTGCCTGCAGGTAGTAGCGGGTGCCAGCAGATCCAGGTCAGAGACCACTGACGAAACGTAGATAAATGTAGAACAGTCCACAGCACTCCAGATGTATGCCAAAATCGTGAGGTGGTTTATTCAAAAGAACATGTAGAAATTAACAGCAAACACAATGCTGTTAATTTCTACATGTTCTTTTGAATAAACCACCTCACGATTTTGGCATACATCTGGAGTGCTGTGGACTGTTCTACATTTATCTAAGTCTGAAACCAGTGATATGCATGTTTATTTTCCTTAGTTTTACTATTTTTATTAAGTTAACCTTTATTTTGCAAATAGTTTTATTTAAAATGGCCGTATTGTGACTCTTATAGGGCTTTTATTTTATCACGGACGGGGTAGTATGGGGGGTGATTTAGACTTTTATTGGGGGAGGGGCTTTGGCATATTTTTAAAAACATTTATTTTATTTTTTTCTGCACTCTAAGGGCCCTATTCCACGGGACGATTATCGTTCAGATTATCGTTAAATCGTTCGAATCTGAACGATAATCGTTCGGTTGAAATGCAGTTAACGATTAACGACCGAACGAGAAATCGTTGATCGTTTAATAAGACCTGGACCTATTTTTATCGTTGCTCGTTCGCAAATCGTTCGCATTGAATAAGACATCGTTCGGTCGTTCTCAATAGATACGAACGCAATAGCGAATAAATAGCGAAGAGAAACTATCGCAATTACGATCATAAGTAACGATTATCGTTCCATGGAAATGAGTGAACGTTTTCAGGTCTTTCGCAATAGCGGTCGTTTGAGATCGTTAATCGTTAACGATTATCCAAACGATAATCGTCCCGTGGAATAGGGCCCTAAGTCCCCTCGGGGTACTTTTACATACATAAATTAGATTGCTAACACTGATCACTGCATAGCATGGCAGGGATCAGTGTTATCTGTGATCTTCTGATAGAGCCTGCCTGTCACAGACTGAAGATTGAGACCTGACTGTACAGAGGAAGGTAAGAGACCCCCGGCAGTCAGGCCATACGATCGCGACCCCAGCAGACACACTGCGGGGGTTTTGATCGGTAAGTGACAGGAGTTGCTTCTGTCACTTTCACTTAAATACCACAATCGTGGCAATTAAGTGGTTAATGGCACACAGCCACGTGATCGCGGCAGCCCATCGTTGACAGTAAGGGCCCGGCTGCTGATAGCAGCTGGTCGTCACCTGCTATGAAGTGAGCTCAGCTCCTGGCGGGGCATACATTTCAACCATTTGCACCAAGGCCCAGGCTGTGGTCCTCTAAGGGGCTCGCGCGCCTCCCATAGAGTGTCATTATGACGCAAAGGCTGGCGGCATTCCGCGGCGGAAGGTTCCGCTGTGGAATTTCGCTGTTCTTGCTCTGTGTGAATGGGGCCTTAGAGGGTAAATGGTGGCGGGGAATGGCCAGTCTTAATAAATCTCCCCCATGTGCCAAACTTTTCAAAGGGGCAGGGGCGTAGCTAGGATTCATGGGGCCCCATAGCAAAAAACTGTATGGGGCCCCCCTCCCCTACACACTATACAATGTATATATATATATATATATATAGAGAGAGAGAGAGAGAGAAGAGAAAGCCAATGTCTGCTTGTTCTGTCTATCCACTGTATTTAACTATAACAGCCTATTAGGAGCCTCATGGTTATATACATAGGTGCAGGAGCAGACTACCTTTTGCTTAACCCCTTATGTACTGCAGTGTGTAAGTGACCCAGTGTTCTCTTACATGCTGCAACACAAAAAAAGGGTTAATAAGCTAAAGACAATTAGCTCTCTCCTTCACTACTCCTGCACTGATAACCTCTGACCTCTGTTCTCTGAGCTCCTGCAGAGGTCGGGGGTTATCAAAGCAGTGAGGCAGAGAGCTGATTGTCTTTAGCTTATTAACCCTTTTTTTTGTGTTGCAGCATGTAAGAGAACACTGGGTCACTTATACACTGCAATACATAGGGGGTTAAGCAAAAGGACACAGGAGGCGCTTATCTTCCCTGTGCATCCCCGGGCCCCCTCCCCCCATGGGCCCCATAGCAACTTCCTTCCCTACCTCTATGGTAGCTATGCCACTGTGTAGGGGTCTCTCAATCTTTTAAGACCCTAGCAACGCTTCCATCAGACCACCTTCTGATTTAACCGTGACTATATTGTGGAACAATACTTTTAAATTTTGCCCAGGGCCACACTAGCCCTAAAACCAGCCCTGTCTAGGTCTATATAAGTCAATGACAGAAAAAATACAAACTATAGTGCTGTACATATAGTATGTACTGATGGCACTTCAAGCTTTAAATTGGTTTTCTTTCATTCACTAGGCTATTTGTATTCACAGCAATGACTTTATCAATGACATTAGGGTCCTTTTACACACACAGATATCTGACAGATTTTTGAAGCCAAAGCCAGGAATGGATTTGAAGAGAAATCTCAGTCTTTCCTTTATGACCTGTTCTCTGTTTATAGTCTGTTCCTGGCTTTGGCTTCAGAAATCTGTCAGATAATCTCTCTGTGTAAGGGGTATGTACAGGATCCACAGCAGATCTGCAGCACATTTGAAGTTGCAGATTTTCTTTGAATCTAATCTGCTCCCTCAAATCTGCAGTGGATCCTGTACATGTGAATGCACCCTAAAAGGACCCTTAGGCTAGGTACTAAAGTACATCACACACTCTCTTTATGCGTGCTGAAGTGGAGAGTGTGTGATGCACCTCAGCTCTGAATGATTTCATTGTGCTGTATACACAAAGGGGGAGATTTATGGTGTAACCTGGTGTAAACTGCCCACAGCAGCCAATCACAGCTTAGCTTTCAGTTCTGGTAAAATATAAGAGGAGCTGTGATTGGTTGCTGTGGGCAGTTTACACCAGGTGTATATTTACACCCTTTCATAAATCTACCCCAAAATGTCAAGTGAATAAAAGAAAACCATTTTGAAGTAAGAAGAACTGTCTGAAATAAAAATGTTGTCAAATACACATTAGTGTCAGAATTAAAGAAGACAATAATCCAAATGCAATAAGCCTCTTTCACCACTAGGTGGTAATATGGTAGTATCAGGGGGGAAAGCATGCCATGCAATGGTCTGTTGCAATTTTCAGCAATTTTTAGGTAGCCACATCAAATATTTTCTATGCAATGTGCCCCCCAAACAAAATACATAATAATAATATTTATACACAACCACATGAGGCATACGTATGCTTTTTCCTATTTCAGTCACTTTCACATGGCAGTATCTAGGTCAGTATTTGTAAGACAGAACTAGAAATAGTATTAAAGAGGTGCAAATCTTTTCATTATAATTTTTCCCCAGGTTACACTAGTTTTGGCTTACGATTGATGTAAAATACTGCAGTGTGAAAGTGGCACAGTAAAGGTAATATGTGGGACTTATAAAAATGCTACATAGCTTGGCACAAGGTGAGAAGGTTTGTTAAACCAGTGCTCTTCATAAAAAGACTTTTCCACTTTCGTGAAACAATGAGCAACTTTGACCAAATAATTGCCTAAAATACAGGTACTATGTGACCCCAAAGTCATACTCTGTACTGTGATCACTTTTAAAGACAACCTGTAGCCCACCAAAAAAACTTACTATTATAAATTGCTTAGGCTGCCCAAATTACAAACATTTTTACACTTCCTTGATACTCCAGTTTTTCGAGATATGTAGGTTTACAGTTTGACAATTCAATTAAGAGTCAGATGGGTGTGAATTTAATTTTAATAATGGAACGAATATCATAAGTGTTTATACAGTCAGGGGGTGTAGTGTTTTACACTGAGGGGTTTGCATGTAGGTTCTCATTAGCTAACATTGTCACCTTATACCAACCTACCAGGCCTACAAGCCCCACATGGTACCACTGCCAATTACATACAATGGACATGATTTGTCTCGTTTGGTCAGTAGTACTTCTTTACCTGGGCTTCTTACTGTATACTAACCTAATCAACCTTTAAAATAGAGTAATTGGCAATTGGTGGGAAAGTAGAAAGTGATGTCTCTATAGTATGATTGATGTCAGTGCATTCACCGGTCAGTGCCTTATCACCAACATAAAGATGTCACTGTACCTCATGCCTGTTGGGAGAACTGCATATTTTCCCTTTGTTGGCCTGTCAGCATAATTAGCTCTAAATACAAAAACACTAATGTAGTCAAACAGGTTCACCAAGAGAAATGATCAACATTCTTATCATATTCTCAGTAATCCTGACAGTGTTTTTTTAGGCTAGGTTCACACTATGTAACTGTGCGGCTGTATTTTTTATGCGGCTGTAAATGTGCGGATGAAACTCCGGCCGTGGGAAAAAATAGACATGCGGCTCAAAACATACGGTCATTTACTTTGAAATCTGGTTCAACTAAAAATAACAAATAAAATCTTAAGAAAGTGATGCAAACACCTCTGGATGCATCTGGGAAAGCAGGGAACACAGTTTACATGAATTGCTATTACCGGGGTTTGCGATCCTCTGCACTAATGCCGATGTCTCTCATGGTTAATCTATTAAAATAATAAAACACATTTTCGTTGTAATAAAGTGCCTTTCGTTGTTCACTAATTAAATTTAAACTAATCCATCATTTTGCAATTAAATATACTGTTAAAATAAATGTATATTTATATATATATTTATTTTTTGACAGTATATTTAATTGCACAATGATGGATTCGTTAGAATTAAATTATTGAACAACGAAACTGAATTTATTTCATCGAAAATGTGTTTTATTAATTAAATATTAATTAGTAAAGGAAGCTCCATAAGCCGTTAATTCATATTGCCGGCAAAAGAGCTTTCTGTACTAATCATCACTTTACTTTAATGAAAACATCAAATGTTTCTTCTAATTATGTTATCACAATAGCATTATTAGAAGAAACATTTAGAATTATATGTGCGCTCAGCTGATTGGCTGATCGGCTCAGCGCACATATAAAGAGCCGGTCCGCAGTACAGTGACTCCATTGTGCTGCGGACCAGCGAAGAGGACACATCGGGGTGAGTATAGAGCTCTCCCCACCCCCTCCCCAGCACTGCACCCCTCCCAGCAAGGAAGGGGGGGTCAGTTAACCCCTTCCTTGCTGGGATGGGTGCAGTCTGACATCAGTCTGGCCCCCAAGGGGTTAAGGGGGATGCAATACATCCTCCCTTAACCCCTTGGGGGCCAGACTGTAAGCAGCAATCTGTAAAGATGCTGCATACTGTAAGGTGCACAACACCGCTCACAATGATGGGTGTTGTGCTCCTGTTTGTGTGTTTCTCCCTTTTTGTTTTTCAGATATCGGTATCCTGTGGATTACGTCGGATTCCGTGGACTACGTCGATGACCAGCGTTTTTTTAATGTTTTTTTTTTAATAAAATGGTCAATGAGGGGTGTGGGGGTGTTTTTATTTGAATAAAAATTTTATTTAACTTGTGTCTTGTCTTTATTTCTTTACTTTATAGACTTAGTAGTGGAAGCCGTCTAATAGACGGAATCCATTACTAAGTTGGGGCCTAGTGTTAGCCGGTATAAAATGGCTAACACTAACCCCCTATTATTACCCCAGTACCCAATGCCACCAGGGGTACTGGGAAGAACCGGGTGCCAGCGGTCCCGGAGCGTCAAAATTGGCGCTCCTGGACCGGGCGGCAGCAGGCTGGTAAGATTTAGGCTGGGGAGGGCCTAAACCAATGGCTCTTCCCACCCTGGTGTTACCAGGCTGCTGTCGTTTGGTTTTTAACCCGGCTGGTTATAAAAAATAGGGGGGACCCTGTGCGTTTTTTTTTAAATAAATAAATAATAAAAAAAAACGCATAGGGTCCCCCCTATTTTTATAACCAGCCGGGTTAAAAAAGAAAACGACAGCAGCCTGGTAACACCAGGGTGGGAAGAGCAATTGGTTTAGGCCCTCCCCAGCCTAAATCTTACCAGCCTGCTGCGGCCCGGTCCAGGAGCACCAATTTTGACGCTCTGGGACCACTGGCACCCGGGTCTTCCCAGTACCCCTGGTGGCATTGGGTACTGGGGTAATAATAGGGGGTTAGTGTTAGCCATTTTATACCGGCTAACACTAGGCCCCAACTTAGTAATGGATTCCGTCTATTAGACGGCTTCCACTACTAAGTCTATAAAGTAAAGAAATAAAGACAAGACACAAGTTAAATAAAAATTTTATTCAAATAAAAACACCCCCACACCCCTCATTGACCATTTTATTAAAAAAAAACATTAAAAAAACGCTGGTCATCGACGTAGTCCACGGAATCCGATGTAATCCACAGGATACCGATATCTGAAAAACAAAAAGGGAGAAACACACAAAAAACACACAAACAGGAGCACAACACCCATCATTGTGAGCGGTGTTGTGCACCTTACAGTATGCAGCATCTTTACAGATCGCTGCTTACAGTCTGGCCCCCAAGGGGTTAAGGGAGGATGTATTGCATCCCCCTTAACCCCTAGGGGGCCAGACTGATGTCAGACTGCACCCATCCCAGCAAGGAAGGGGTTAACTGACCCCCCCTTCCTTGCTGGGAGGGGTGCAGTGCTGGGGAGGGGGTGGGGAGAGCTCTATACTCACCCCGATGTGTCCTCTTCGCTGGTCCGCAGCACAATGAAGTCACTGTGCTGCGGACCCGCTAATTATATGTGCGCTCAGCCGATCAGCCAATCAGCTGAGCGCACATATAATTCTAAATATTTCTTCTAATAATGCTATTGTGATAACATAATTAGAAGAAACATTTGATGTTTTCATTAAAGTAAAGTGATGATTAGTACAGAATGCTCTTTTGCTGGCAATATGAATTAATGGCTTATGGAGCTTCCTGTACTAATTAATATTTAATTAATAAAACACATTTTCGATTAAATAAATTCAGTTTCGTTGTTCAATAATTTAATTCTAACGAATCCATCATTGTGCAATTAAATATACTGTCAAAAAATAAATATATATATAAATATACATTTATTTATATATCTATTTATTTTAACAGTATATTTAATTGCAAAATGATGGATTCGTTAGAATTAAATTATTGACCAACGAAAGGGACTTTATTACAAAGAAAATGTGTTTTATTAATTTAATATATTAACTATTAGAGGCATCGGCATTCGGCATTATTGCCGGCTATTTTTGAAGTACTCCGTACGGACCGCCTGTCAATCCTCGGCCGCATGTCCAGCCGCAAACAATGGTCTTGTTCATTTTTTACGGGTCCGTTTACGATAGGGCCGTAGATTCATACATAGTGTGCACTGTGCAGCCGTATATCCTATACTTTCCAGCGTACGCATGAACCACCAAAAATACCGCCGCACAATTACAGCCGCAAATACAGCCGCACAGTTACATAGTCTGAACCTGGCCTTAAAGTGTATCTGATCTATGGCTTCTTCAAATTGTCCAATAATGTAACTATAGATATACTTACATGTTTCTATGTATTTAATGGATAGCTATCATAATTATCGATATGTAATTATTTCACGAAAGACCAGAAATCAGTTGATGATGATGACCTCTAGTCCAGCAGAACCGAAAATCAGGAGAAGAAGAACAGAGCAATGAACAGTTGACAAACACATTTAAATAATTTTTTAATTAAAACGTTTGTTTGTTGATATAACATGATTACTATAGTGGCTAGAGTATTTAAAGGGGTACTCCGATATCAGACAAACAATGTAAATGCTGCAGAAACATATAAAATTGCTTACCTGTGTGCCCCAGTTCTAAAAACCACCATAAATCTATTTAAGTGTTATGCCCCTATTCCACGAGTCGTTTGGAGGAGCAAACGAGCGCTATTAGTGCTCGTTTGCTCCTCGTTCCCCGCTCGCTGCCGCCGCTATTCAACGCGGCTGCAGTGAGCGGGTGAGTGTGGGAGGGGCTGCTCGGAGGATCGCTGATCGTCCGGGCAGCCCATAGGATATAACAGCATCTGCTGCCGACGCTCCTATTCAACGGAGCGACGGCAGCAGATCGCTGCTATATCAGTCGCTTGTTTTTCAACATGTTGAAAAACAAGCGACTGCAACGATCAGCCGACATGAACGATGTCAGCTGATCGTTGCACTCTATTCCACGGGACGAATATCGTTCGTAGCGGACGATATCGGCCGAATACGAACGATATTGCTCCTTTAAACGACCCGTGGAATAGGGGCTTTAGCAATCCTCTCCGCTAACATGTACTCTTAAGGCCCAATTACACAAAGCGATTATCGACTGTTAACGACTGTTACGGCTGATAATCGCTTTGTGTAATAGAAGACAATGATTAGTCGACATGCACAATGTCAGCTGATCGTTGTCTTTCATCTCCATAGCAGCGAAATGCCGCTATCAGGGCTGTGGAGTCTGGGTCGTGGAGTGATAGCTAGTTTTGGCTGGAGTCGGAAAAAACTGCGGCGTTAAAAAATTTTTTAGAACAATTTGGAAGTTTTGCTCATCAATATATATTATGAGCAACATTCTAGTAGGACACTGGCCCTATTAGATAAGGAGGCTCAGGGAAAAGTTGTCGGTCACTATTTGGCAGCTTGTTTCTGAGCTGGAAGAGTCCATTGTGTGGAGGGAGATCTGTGCTGTTCCCAACATCATGGATGCTGGATGATTGTATATGAGCAGCAGTGTAATATGAAGATATCCTGTGTAATATAGAGAAGGAGGAGAAGACATAAGTAGTGCAGCAGTAACCTCTGTCCTCAGTGTGGTGTTTTTCTTCAGTGTTCTATGGATGCAGCAGGCTGTGTGTGTGTGTGTGGGGGGGGGGGGTTATATGGCTGCAGCAGGCTGTATGTGTGTGTGCTATGGCTGCAGCTGTGTGTGTGTGCTATAGCTGCAGCAGGCTGTGCGTGTGTATGCTATGGCTGCAGCAGGCTGTGCGTGTGTCAATGTACTATGGCTGCAGCAGGCTGTGTGTGTATGCTATGGCTGCAGCAGGCTGTGTGCATGTGTGTGCTATGGCTGCAGCAGGCTGTGCGTGTGTGTATGTACTATGGCTGCAGCAGGCTGTGTGTGCTATGGCTGCAGCAGGCTGTGGGTGTGTGCTATGGCGTGCTCCCACACCCTCAGTGACCCCTCTATATCACTATGGCTGACCTGTATATTACAGGTATCTGGCATTAGCAGTGTTTCTGTGTGTATGGTGAATATTTAGTTATAAACATAGAAGATTGTCAGCAGGAAAAGACCACCTGCTCTATCTAGTCTAGTTGTGAGTAGTTCAGGACATGGAGGCTGGAGACTGGCTGTATCCACTGCACACACAGGAGAAGCTGCTTTATATCTTTTCTTATTCCATCATCAAGTTGCCCCAGGATCATGTAGGACATTAGGGAGAAGCTGCTGAGCCAGTATGAGAAATAACTCCCCTGGTATATGACTGACCATTTATGAAGGAGCAGGAGTCAGGAGTCGGATTTGGAGTTGGTCCTGATAAAATTCAGGAGTCGGAGGTGAAGTTGGAGCTGCGGCTTACCGACTCCACAGCCCTGGCCACTATACACAGCGATATGCTGCTCTCCATAGCAGACCACCACTATCTTCTATGGGCTGCCCATACGATCTAGCAATCACATGGGCAGCCCCCGCAGCTCCTCCAGCTCTTACCCGCTTGCTCCTGACTAGGGATGGTCTGAAACTTCCGAGGTTTGGGTTCATATGAACCCGAACGCTCGGCATCAGATTCCCGGGAGGACCGCCTGGAAAACTGGGATACAGCCTATGGCTATGGCTGTATCCCAGTTTTCCAGGCGGTCCTCCTGCTGTATCCACCCTCTCCACGTAGAGGGCAGACAGCGGGAATCATTGCCGAGTGTTCGGGTTCATACGAACCCGAACCGAACTCGGTTCGGACCATCCCCACTCCTGACACGAGCAATAGCGGCGGCAGCGAGCGGGGAACGAGGAGCAAGCGAGCGCTGACCTGACAGGTCGGTACTCGCTTGCTCCCTCTCGTCGCCCCGTGTAATAGGGGCTTTACTCCTACCTGGTTAAGCAGTTGCTCAGTTCATTTCCCAGAATGCATACCTTTTTCTCACCTCTCCTTCACAGCCCTTCAACCCTGCAACTCCCCCACAGCATACCTGCCAGTTCACCACCCAGAGCTGTTGCAGAACATTGCTCCTGAGACCGCAGAAGTCAATGGGGGACATTTATGAATGGTACAGGAGGGGCATATGCCAGGAAGAAGGGGTAGATTGGCCCCTTCTCCCCCGCTCGCCCAATGGCCTCCTCCCGCACCCATTAATCATGATCCATACCTACACCTGCTGGAAGCAGGTATAGATTTGGTATGCCGGTGGCTGGTTCGGATGCCAGGCCAGCCAGATTCACAAAGAGGAAAAGTGGGTGGGGTCTAATTTAAGACTGGCGTACGAGTACATAAATCCCCCGTCCAAAGGTTTTCTCAGGACTGAGACAGGAGCTGGGGATCTGGAGACAATACCACAATCTGTAGTTCTTTCATTTTAACCTTCCTGTCATGAGTAAATCAAGCAAGAACAACATGCTGAAGCCAATACAATATCTTGAGGTGATTAATTTTATTTAAAAATTATTTTTTGATACCGGAATACTGCAGTGTCCCTGGCACTTGAAAAACTTTTCATATGTCACAGAGATACTTTGAAAGTTTTGATCTGTGGGAGTCACCCATGCTCTTCTCCCAAGAGGTCTGAATTCCCAGACCTCAACCACCAGTGAAAAAAAACATTTCTTTGTAACACACAAAATATTTGACATGTTGCAGTGTTGGCTTGTGTTTTACATGCCAGTTTTAATCCACACTTCCTTAGAGTACAAAAGGGCAAACATTAAAACGCTGTGGCATCTGAATCATTTCTCCAATCTATACCAGCAAAGTTGGTTGGTAACGGCGGAATCTGCCTGTGAATATAATAGAGCCTGGGACAGACGGAACTCCAAACGGGGCCACGCGGAATCCACTTGAAGTTCCGACCTCTTTCCCGTAGAGCGCACATAGCCTAATGCTGGCCTTACACTCTGGATGGCTGCCAGTAGACTGCTCTTTTAGACTGTCTAAGAGTCCATGTTTAGGCCCTTTCACACAGCTGTGGCTTTTATTGCCACAGGGCACACAGCCCCAACTGACAGACATCACGGCCGTGACAAAAGATCAGGCTTGCTAAAATCTGACATGATTTCCTCTGATACGCTGCAAGATTTCAAAGCAAGCACATGTTATAGTTTCAAAGGTATAGCATTTTCACATACCTAACAAGAAAGAGGAGCAGTGGGTCCTTACACAGGAGGACAAATCTGTAAAAGTATAAGAATTTGTTTCAGCAACTCAACATGCAGGCAATTATTTAGATACTGTGCATCGAAAAACACATCAAAACACAATCATTTTTGACAAACCCACATCCCATCACACCAGTTTTTTATGTGTTACCCAAGATACACAAGTCCCTGGACAAACCACCAGGATGTCCCATAGTAGCATCAACAGACTCGATCCTGTCACCCTTATCCATCTTCTTAGACAAAATCATCACACCTCTGATTAAGAACACTCCATCCTTTATCCTAGACACTGGCCATTTTTTACAAAATCTCAAGAATCTTAAACAAGTCACGCCCTCAAGTCTCCTGGTTACACTTGATGTAAATAGCCTTTACACTTCCATACACCATGACAAGGGCATACATGCGGTTAAAACCCTTCTTGCAGAAACAGACTTGTCTAACCAATCTATAGAATTCTGCATTGAACTACTACATACAGTGCTACATGAGAATTTCTTCTTATTTGGTGACACATATTACATACAACAATGTGGAACAGCCATGGGCTCTAACGTAGCGCCCCCGTACGCTAACAGCTACATGGCCCTATTTGAGAAAGAACACGTCTACAACCACCAACTATTCCAAACCCACGCCCTATGTTGGTATAGATACATAGACAACGTGTTCTGCATCTGGAATGGTAGCGAAGACACATTGAGACAATTTTTTACAGCCCTTAACAATGTCCGTCCAGAACTACAGTTTACAGTACATCAAGACCAACACCAGATTTGTTTTTTAGACACACTAGTGATCAAAAATACCGAAGGCCTACTCACCACAGATATATACTCCAAACCCACAGATCGCAATAGTCTGCTTCACTATAGAAGCTGCCATCCCAAAGCCACTAAATTATCACTTCCCAGATCCCAATACAAACGGGTCTCCAGAAAAGTCTCAGACGACACACTCATACCTCAACGCCTTGACAACATGTCCAACAAGTTTCAGGAAAGGGGATACCCCAGGGCATTACTTGAAAAAGAAAAATCCCTATGCCTAAATCCTCAACCCCCCACTCCCAAACGTAACAATACTACACGCATCCCATTTGTTCACACGTACCACCCCATAATCCCGAGAATACAACAGGTGGTGATAAAGCATTGGCCCATTTTAAGTAGGTCTTATCCACAAATCAAGGAATTCTCCAAACCGGTCATGATGTGCCTTAAGCGCCCACCCAACATCCGAAATACTCTCATCAGGGCAGATGTAGGTAGCTTTAAAAGAAATCCCAGACAAACTATACTTAATCCCAAGAATAATGGCACCTTCCCATGTTTAGCCTGGGTTCACACTATGTATATTTGAGGCTGTATTTGGTCCTCATGTCAGGTCCTCATAGCAACCAAAACCAGGAGTGGATTGAAAACACAGAAAGGCTCTGTCCACACAATGTTGAAATTGAGTGGATGGCCGCCATATAACGGTAAATAACTTCCATTATTTCAATACAACAGCCATTGTTTTAAAATAACAGCAAATATTTGCCATTAAATGACGGCCATCCACTCAATTACAACATTATGTGAACAGATCCTTTCTGTGTTTTCAATCCACTCCTTGTTTTGGTTGCTATACAGCCTCAAAAATACAGCCTCAAATATACGTAGTGTGAACCCAGCCGGGGGCTAGGTTCACACTATGTAACTGTGCAGCTATATTTTTTATGCGGCTGTAAATGTGCGGATGAAACTACGGCGGTGGGAAAAAATAGACATGCGGCTCAAAACATACGGTCATTTACTTGGAAATCTGGTTCAACTAAAAATAACAAACAAAATCTTAAGAAAGTGATGCAAACACCTCTGGATGCATCTGGGAAAGCAGGGAACACAGTTTACATGAATTGCTATTACCGGGGTTTGCGATCCTCTGCACTAATGCCGATGTCTCTCATGGTTAACATATTAAAATAATAAAACACATTTTCGTTGTAATAAAGTGCCTTTCGTTGGTCAATAATTAAATTGAAACTAATCCATCATTTTGCAATTAAATATACTGTTAAAATAAATATATATATAAATAAATGTATATTTATATATATATTTATTTTTTGACAGTATATTTAATTGCACAATGATGGATTCGTTAGAAATAAATTATTGAACAACGAAACTGAATTTATTTCATCGAAAATGTGTTTTATTAATTAAATATTAATTAGTACAGGAAGCTCCATAAGCCGTTAATTCATATTGCCGGCAAAAGAGCATTCTGTACTAATCATCACTTTACTTTAATGAAAACATCAAATGTTTCTTCTAATTATGTTATCACAATAGCATTATTAGAAGAAACATTTAGAATTATATGTGCGCTCAGCTGATTGGCTGATCGGCTCAGCGCACATATTAGCGGGTCCGCAGCACAGTGACTTCATTGTGCTGCAGACCAGCGAAGAGGACACATCGGGGTGAGTATAGAGCTCTCCCCACCCCCTCCCCAGCACTGCACCCCTCCCAGCAAGGAATGGGGGTCACTTAACCCCTTCCTTGCTGGGATGGGTGCAGTCTGACATCAGTCTGGCCCCCAAGGGGTTAAGGGGGATGCAATACATCCTCCCTTAACCCCTTGGGGGCCAGACTGTAAGCAGCGATCTGTAAAGATGCTGCATACTGTAAGGTGCACAACACCGCTCACAATGATGGGTGTTGTGCTCCTGTTTGTGTGTTTTTTGTGTGTTTCTCCCTTTTTGTTTTTCAGATATCGGTATCCTGGGGATTACGTCGGATTCCGTGGACTACGTCGATGACCAGCGTTTTTTTTTTTTTTAAATAAAATGGTCAATGAGGGGTGTGGGGGTGTTTTTTTTTTAATAAAATTTTTTTTTAACTTGTGTCTTGTCTTTATTTCTTTACTTTATAGACTTAGTAATTGAAGCCGTCTAATAGACGGAATCCATTACTAAGTTGGGGCCTAGTGTTAGCCGGTATAAAATGGCTAACACTAACCCCCTATTATTACCCCAGTACCCAATGCCACCAGGGGTACTGGGAAGAGCCGGGTGCCAGTGGTCCCGGAGCGTCAAAATTGGCGCTCCTGGACCGGGCAGCAGCAGGCTGGTAAGATTTAGGCTGGGGACGGCCTAAACCAATGGCTCTTCCCACCCTGGTGTTACCAGGCTGCTGTCGTTTGGTTTTTAACCCGGCTGGTTATAAAAATAGGGGGGACCCTATGCGGGTTTTTTTTTAAATAAATAAATAATTTAAAAAAAACGCATAGGGTCCCCCCTATTTTTATAACCAGCCGGGTTAAAAACCAAACGACAGCAGCCTGGTAGCACCAGGGTGGGAAGAGCCATTGGTTTAGGCCCTCCCCAGCCTAAATCTTACCAGCCTGCTGCCGCCCGGTCCAGGAGCGCCAATTTTGACGCTCCGGGACCACTGGCACCCGGCTCTTCCTAGTACCCCTGGTGGCATTGGGTACTGGGGTAATAATAGGGGGTAAGTGTTAGCCATTTTATACCGGCTAACACTAGGCCCCAACTTAGTAATGGATTCCGTCTATTAGACGGCTTCCACTACTAAGTCTATAAAGTAAAGAAATAAAGACAAGACACAAGTTAAAAATGGTTTTTATTCAAATAAAAACACCCCCACACCAGTCATTGACCATTTTATTAAAAAAAAAAAAAAAACGCTGGTCATCGACGTAGTCCACGGAATCCGACGTAATCCCCAGGATACCGATATCTGAAAAACAAAAAGGGAGAAACACACAAAAAACACACAAACAGGAGCACAACACCCATCATTGTGAGCGGTGTTGTGCACCTTACAGTATGCAGCATCTTTACAGATCACTGCTTACAGTCTGGCCCCCAAGGGGTTAAGGGAGGATGTATTGCATCCCCCTTAACCCCTTGGGGGCCAGACTGATGTCAGACTGCACCCATCCCAGCAAGGTAGGGGTTAACTGACCCCCCCTTCCTTGCTGGGAGGGGTGCAGTGCTGGGGAGGGGGTGGGGAGAGCTCTATACTCACCCCGATGTTGTCTCTTCGCTGGTCCACAGCACAATGAAGTCACTGTGCTGCGGACCCGCTAATTATATGTGGCTCAGCCGATCAGCTGAGCGCACATATAATTCTAAATGTTTCTTCTAATAATGCTATTGTGATAACATAATTAGAAGAAACATTTGATGTTTTCATTAAAGTAAAGTGATTAGTACAGAAAGCTCTATTGCCAGCAATATGAATTAACGGCTTATGGAGCTTCCTGTACTAATTAATATTTAATTAATAAAACACATTTTCGATGAAATAAATTCAGTTTCGTTGTTCAATAATTTAATTCTAACGAATCCATCATTGTGCAATTAAATATACTGTCAAAAAATAAATATATATATAAATATACATTTATTTATATATATATTTATTTTAACAGTATATTTAATTGCAAAATGATGGATTTGTTAGAATTAAATTATTGACCAACGAAAGGGACTTGATTACAAAGAAAATGTGTTTTATTAATTTAATATATTAACTATTAGAGGCATCGGCATTCGGCATCATTGCCGGCTATTTTTTAAGTACTCCGTACGGACCGCCTGTCAATCCACGGCCGCGTTTCCAGCCGCAAACAATGGTCTTGTTCATTTTTTACGGGTCCGTTTACGATCGGGCCGTAGATTCAGACATAGTGTGCACTGTGCAGCCGTATATCCTATACTTTCCAGCGTACGCATGAACCACCAAAAATACCGCCGCACAATTACAGCCGCAAATACAGCCGCACAGTTACATAGTCTGAACCTGGCCTTAAGCTGTATGTGTTGTTCCAATGTCATCGAAGGAGACCGATTCACACACCCACACACGGGTAAATCTTTAACATCAAAGGACACCACACTTGCAACAGCCGTAATGTGATCTACCTTATTAAATGCCCTGCGGTCTCGCCTACGTTGGCGAGACTTCGCAGCGGTTCAAAGACAGGATCAGCAGCCACAAATCGACGATTCGCTGTAAGAAGACGTGGCTCCCGATCCCGGAACATTTTCATGACAAAGGACAAACTATTGCACAACTTAGATTCCAGATACTGGAACAGGTTACCTACCCCCGCAGGGGCGGCAACATGAATCTATTACTGAGGAAAAGAGAATCCTACTGGATCCACACTTTACAAACTCTTACACCGAACGGTCTGAATCGAGAATATGATATCTTACTTTAAGTCTGTATTATACTATTATCATATGTTGTGATTCTGTGCATTGACAATTTTGTTGCCTTGCCTCCTAGGTCCCATAAGCACTCCAACTTCAGAACCTGTGAGGTAGTATGATTTCCCCCTTGCCTCCCTCCCCCCCCCCTCTCCCACCCTTTTACCTTCCTGTGTATATCTTGTCCCTTTCCCTTTCCCCCCCCTGTTTTCCCCTCTTTGTTTTGTTTATACCATACCTCCCAACCGTCCCGGATTTCGCGGGATAGTCCCGTTTTCGGGGTGCTGTCCCGCGGTCCCGGAACGGCCCCCAGTGTCCCGCATTATATGTGGCCCCAGCGAAAAAAACAATAAACCAGTAACTCACCTGTCCTCCGGTCCCAGCAGCTCCTCTCCCGGCAGAGCGCGCACTCCCGTCATCCTCCAGGGCGGGCAGCGGAGTACAGAGACACTGACTGTGCCGGAAGTGACCTGCAGCCTCTGTCATTAATCACTTCCGGCACAGTCAGTGTCTGTATACCCCGCTCCCTCCCCCGAGGATGACGGGAGTGCGCGCTCTGCCGGGAGAGGAGCTGCTGGGGCCGGCGGACAGGTGAGTTACTGGTTTATTGTTTTTTTTCCTCTGGGGCCACAGAAATGGGGGGTATTGGCTACTCTGTGGGGCACTATATGGAGGATTGACTACTATGTGGGGCACTATCTGGGGGCATTGGCTACTATGTGGGGCATATATGGGGGCATTGGCTACTATGTGGGGCATATATGGGGGCATTGGCTACTATGTGGGGCATATATGGGGGCATTGGCTACTATGTGGGGCATATATGGAGGATTGGCTACTATGTGGGGCATATATGGGGGATTGGCTACTATGTGGGCACTCTATGGGGGTTTGGCTACTATGTGGGGCATATATGGAGGGATTGGCTACTATGTGGGGCATTGGCTACTATGTGGGGCACTATATGGGGATTGGCTACTATGTGGGGCACTATATGGGGATTGGTTACTATATGGGGGATTGGATACTATGTGGGGCATATATGGGGGGATTGGCTACTATGTGGGCATATATGGGGGATTGGCTACTATGTGGGGCACTATATGGGGGCATTGGCTACTATGTGGGGCACTATATGGGGGATTGGATAATATGTGGGGCACTATATGGGGGCATTGTCTACTATGTGGCGCACTATATGGGGATTGGCTACTATGTGGGGCACTATATGGGGGCATTGGCTACTATGTGGGGCATATATGAGGGGATTGGCTACTATGTGGGGCAATATATGGGGGATTGGCTACTATGTGGGGCACTATATGGGGATTGGCTACTATGTGGGCACTATATGGGGGGATTGGCTACTATGTGGGGTACTATATGGGGATTGGCTACTATGTGGGGCACTATATGGGGCATTGGCTACTATGTGGGGTACTATATGGGGGCATAGGCTACTATGTGGGGCTCTATATGGGGGCATTGGATACTATGTGGGGCACTATGTGGGGGATTGGATTCTATCTGGGGCACTATATGGGGGCATTGGCTACTATGTGGGGCACTATATGGGGGCATTGGCTACTATGTGGGGCACTATATGGGGGCATTGGCTACTATGTGGGGCTCTATATGGGGGATTGGATACTATGTGGGGCACTATAATGGGGGATTGGATACTATGTGGGGCACTATAATGGGGGATTGGATACTGTATAGGGCACTATTCAGTCAGCAGCATGTGGTCACTGTAGGGGAGTGGCTATGGAGAGTTGCTATGGGGGCGTGGCTATGGAGGGTTGCTATGGGGGCGTGGCTATGGAGGGTCGCTATGGGGGTGTGGCTATGGGGACCGCGGCGCACATGTCCCTCTTTGCTCTTTGCAAAAGTTGGGAGGTATGTTTATACCTCTCCATCTATCCTCTATGTCTTCCCCCCCCCCCATTTCTATTACTCCCTCTCTCTTATTTTTCTCCTCCTCCCCCCCTTCTTTTTCCCCTTTTTTCCCCCCTTTTTTTTCTCCCTCCTTCTTTTGTCCACTCTACCTCACCCTCGATCCTCCATTCTAGTACATTACATCCAGACCCAGACATACATATTTATTTGGATATATGGAGACATCATTTCCATATGACACACATTACTCCATGTAGCTATCACACATACACACATCAGATTAGCTCCTCCCCTTGCCTTACTACACTCCTGTAGACTTCTTGTGCTACTTTCTACAGTTTACAATCCCGCACAGAGAGCGCATGCGTGTTTTTTCGACATGCGTTCCACAGTGGAACGCATGGTGAGGCGCACCGGAAGTGACGCACCGAACTTCCGGTCCTAGTGTTTTTAAGCCTGCATACAGCCATGATCCTCACACAGCGCTTGATACGCCCCAGGATAGCACCAGGAGCGCTCCCCGTCAGACCATACCACAGGTTAGCCACCAGCACTCTCTCGGACCGCATCACTCCACTCTCCCCCTTACTCTATACTTAACCCTTGCTTCTCCTACTCCCACCTGGTTTGCCCCTCCTCCATGTTACCCTACCCTCCTTCCATGTCCCCCATACTGTCCAGCATGCCCATACCCATTTTTTTATAGCATGCTTTTTACCATATTGTGCGTATATCTGATTAATGACTCTGTATTGTTTTTTATTCTGTTCAATATGCATTGCATCTGCTCTGGTATGCTTTCTACCTGCGACATCTCTCCCTATTTCTGCTTTGCTTACTGTAATATTTGTATTGTACTAGATCCTATTATATATACATTATATTACAACATATATCCAGCCTACAGTCTACACATATTATAGTATACTTACCCACACCTGATAGCTTCTCAGGACTACACTACTGATATCATTATAATAGTCTCACCACTTGTCATCTCATCTATAACTTCATCTATGACAGAACTCACATACATGTATCAACCACTGTATATATTTGGTTACTTACAGACATATTTTTTCTTCACAGCGACGTTGATAAAGGTCCTGGATAGGATCGAAACGTCCACAGTCACTACAAGCCATAAACCATTTATTGTCTTGCTAAAAAAGAGAGCATTGTTATTTTCCTGGCCTTACCCTTTGCACGCTATTAATAAACTTATGAACAATTTTTGCATATGAAAAACGAGTGCTTCGGATTTTTTCTATTGGATCATCGAAAAACAAAAACATGAGTAAAATAAACCATAGGTGTCATCTTTCTTATTGCTCAGGTTACAAACTCTAGCTTGTAATGTGAGTAACAGTGTCAAGCACATACAGTATAAAGAAGACTAGGACCCCAACCTTCAATAGATATAACCCCTTTATACAAGAAAAATGATAGTTTTAAAGATAAGTCAAGAACAGAGAGTACAGTGTAGGAGGGGATTTCCTTCACTGGTCTAAGTCTTGCTAGGTTTGACTGACAGGTCCCTCTTTATGTGCTTATAGGAAGAGACCTGTCAGAGAGTATTAGATATCCTGTCAGGTAAGTGCTTGCTTGCTTGCTCCTCGTTCCCTGGTCCATGTCAGTGCTATTACAGGCTCCGACATCAAGCGAGGAGGAGCGGGGGGGGGGGGGGGGGGATACTGCAGGATACTACAGGATACTGCGGCTGCCAAGGTAGTGCAGTTCCTGCCAGATCAGTGGGAGGAAGGGACTGCGGGGCAGGCAGTGGTGTTGTTGGTAGCGGTTCGGGAGAGGACAGCAAGGCTAGGCAGGCTGCCTGCTTTGTCTCCGGCTGAATGAAGAGGCAATTGGAGAACAACTAGCACCGGAGGGCGCCAGACCAGCGGGAGGGTTGCGGGGTGTGCAAGCTACCTGCAGTGTCCCTGCCCAAAGAAGACTTGCGTGCGTGCGTGCTCAGGAATAGCTGTCGATCAATACCAAGCTATGTCTGTGATCACGGAAAGAGCTGGGATTTCCTGTTTTAGGTCTTTTTTTTAACCGAAAAAGACGAGGAGAAATCATGGACTGCAGTTTTGACAGGAATGGCGACACCTGGTGGACAAAAAAAAAAAAAAAAAAAGAATGTATTACAAAACTGATTGCTATCACAACCCCATGTTGATTTAATTAAAAAAAAATTGTGACTGTGCCTCTTTAAGTAATGTCTGTATATTTGCATATTTATGAAAATGTGAGCAAACACTCAGGGCATTTGCATAGCACAATGCAGTATAATGTACATGTCTTAGACAGATGTTTCTGCCACCTGTCACCTACATTTTAGATCTCAAAAGGTTAAAGTTTTGACATTTTATATACAGTATTTTAAATGACATACAATTTAAATTAAATGGCCGTGTTAAGAATTTATTACATATTCAATAAAATATGTTTCATAAAAATTATAAAATTTTATATGTATTTACTAAGCTGGTTGGTGCATCAATGGAAGTTGCTTGCTGAAGTGGACAATGATGGTCCATATAAACATACTTTATTTGAATACAAAGTTTGTTCTTTGTGTCGGGCAATAAGGTTTGTGTTTTTTTTAAATAAATAACTAGGAAAATATAAGAAAACAATGTTATGGTGAAGGACTCCTACAAAAAAAAAATGGGATTCATATAAAACAACACTGAAATGCAGAGTGCTGTAAAAACGTATGTAGATAAACAGGGATTGAATAAACTGAAAATGAAAAAAAAAAATGAACACAAGAATAAGGGGGCACAATCTGAGGTTATCAGGAGGAACATGAGAATATATAATTTACATAAAATATCAGTGGAGGCTGGGAACAAACTTCCAGCAGATGTGGTAGGTAACTCTCCAATAACTTCTATGTTCTTCTATGTTTCTCCGAATTGATAGAGAATCAGGTAGCATGATTTTTAATTCATATATTTTATCTATTTGTATATTGTATGTATATGTTTTTTTTCTGTCATTCTCTTAATAAAAGGAGGAGTCTTGATGGTTGAAGATATAAAATATATTAGAAGTAGTTTGTTAAAAATCATTTTATTAAAGGTAAACAATTGGGCTTTAATTGCTGTTGCCTCCATTGACTTACCTAAGGCCAAACATTGTACGATTGGATGTTAAATAGGTATGTGGTATTGTAAGAAGAAAAATAGGTTATATAAATAGTTTTATAAATACATTATACTACTAATAAGCAGTGTACTGTATACAGGAGAAAACAATTGACTTTATGTAAAAGACAAACACTGAATGCAGAGCCATTCTTTCTGTTAAAATGACAAAAACCATGAGAGTGGAAGTATAGTCAAATGGCCTATTGGCTGCTAGTGGTGTGTTCTGTATGTCACATCCGATGATTAGTCATGGGACTCTTGAAGATAGTACTGCACTTAGCTAGTTTTGGAAGTCCCATTGTGAATGAATAGAGCGGGGGCTGGGCATACACACTGTTATGTTCCTTGATTGGTGGGGGTCCCAGCGGTCAGACCCTCACCATTCAGATACTTATCCCCTATACTGTGGAGAGGTAATACATTTTTTGATTTTGGGATATCCCCCTTTAACAGTTTCTACGTATTACAGATGCAGCCCATGTTGATGTTATGGGCCCCCGGAGGGGACAATTCAAGGTTTGGGTTTAATGAGCGGAGACAGTATGTCAAAATAGAACTGTGTAGTTATAATTGTACATAGAGGGCAGTAGCACATCCAGTGGCAGGTAAGTAGGTATGTCTATTCACTATGCCCTCCACAGCTGGGTGGACAACATTTAGACCTATTAATATTATTTTTTATCATTTTAAACTGCCCATCAAATGACTATTTAAAGTGCAGTAGAATGTTAAAAGCCACCATATTAGATCAAAGGCAACCTTTTCCAATCTGAAAGCAGCCGGGGTGTAAGCCAGGTGCTGGGCAAACAAAGCCCTTTACTTTGGTAGTGCCTTCCACCGTACAGTCTCGATGTAGTGCCCTTCACCATACAGTCTCTATGTAGTGTCCTCCACCATCCAGTCTCTATGTAGTGCCCTCCACCATCCAGTCTCTATGTAGTGCCCTCCACCATCCAGTCTCTATGTAGTGCCCTCCACCGTACAGTCTCTATGTAGTGTCCTCCACCATCCAGTCTCTATGTAGTGCCCCCCACCATCCAGTCTCTATGTAGTGCCCCCACCGTACAGTCTCTATGTAGTGCCCTCCACCATCCAGTCTCTATGTAGTGCCCTCCCCCGTACAGTCTCTATGTAGTGCCCTCCACCATCCAGTCTCTATGTAGTGCCCTCCACATCCAGTCTCTATGTAGTGCCCTCCACCGTACAGTCTCTATGTAGTGCCCTCCATTGTACAGTCTCTATGTAGTGACCTCCACCGTACAGTCTCTATGTAGTGCCCTCCACCGTACAGTCTCTATGTAAAGCCCTCCACCGTACAGTCTCTATGTAGTGCCCTCCACCATACAGTCTCTCTGTAGTGCCCTCCACCGTACAGTCTCTATGTAGTGCCCTCCACCATCCAGTCTCTATGCAGTTCCCTCCATCGTACAGTCTCTATGTAGTCCCCTCCACCGTACAGTCTCTATGTAGTGCCCTCCACCGTACAGTCTCTATGTAGTGCCCTCCACCATACAGTCTCTCTGTAGTGCCTTCCACCGTACAGTCTCTATGTAGTGCCCTCCACCATCCAGTCTCTATGTAGTGCCCTCCACCGTACAGTCTCTATGTAGTGCCCTCCACGGTACAGTCTCTATGTAGTGCCCTCCACCGTACAGTCTCTATGTAGTGCCCTCCACCGTACAGTCTCTATGTAGTGCCCTCCACCATCCAGTCTCTATGTAGTGCCCTCCACCGTAGTCTCTATGTAGTGCCCTCCACCATACAGTCTCTATGTAGTGCCCTCCACGGTACAGTCTCTATGTAGTGCCCTCCACCGTACAGTCTCTATGTAGTGCCCTCCACCGTACAGTCTCTATGTAGTGCCCTCCACCGTACAGTCTCTATGTAAAGCCCTCCACCGTACAGTCTCTATGTAGTGCCCTCCACCATACAGTCTCTCTGTAGTGCCCTCCACCGTACAGTCTCTATGTAGTGCCCTCCACCATCCAGTTTCTATGTAGTTCCCTCCATCGTACAGTCTCTATGTAGTCCCCTCCACCGTACAGTCTCTATGTAGTGCCCTCCACCTTACAGTCTCTAAGTAGTGCCCTCCACCATCCAGTCTCTATGTAGTGCCCTCCACCGTAAAGTCTCTATGTAGTGCCCTCCACCATACAGTCTCTCTGTAGTGCCTTCCACCGTACAGTCTCTATGTAGTGCCCTCCACCATCCAGTCTCTATGTAGTGCCCTCCACCGTACAGTCTCTATGTAGTGCCCTCCACCATACAGTCTCTCTGTAGTGCCTTCCACCGTACAGTCTCTATGTAGTGCCCTCCACCATCCAGTCTCTATGTAGTGCCCTCCACCGTACAGTCTCTATGTAGTGCCCTCCACGGTACAGTCTCTATGTAGTGCCCTCCACCGTACAGTCTCTATGTAGTGCCCTCCACCATCCAGTCTCTATGTAGTGCCCTCCACCGTACAGTCTCTATGTGGTGCCCTCCACCGTACAGTCTCTATGTAGTGCCCTTCACCGTACAGTCTCTATGTAGTGCCCTCCACCGTACAGTCTCTATGTAGTGCCTGTCTCTATGTAGTGCCCTCCACTATACAGTCTCTATGTAGTGCCCCCCACCATCCAGTCTCTATGTAGTGCCCTCCACCATCCAGTCTATATGTAGTGCCCTCCACCATCCAGTCTCTATGTAGTGCCCTCCACCATACAGTCTCTATGTAGTGTCCTCCACCATACAGTCTCTATGTAGTGCCCCCCACCATCCAGTCTCTATGTAGTGCCCCCCACCATACAGTCTCTATGTAGTGTCCTCCACCGTACAGTCTCTATGTAGTGTCCTCCACCGTACAGTCTCTATGTAGTGCCCCCCACCTTCCAGTCTCTATGTAGTGCCCCCCACCATTCAGTCTCTATATAGTGCCCCCCACCGTACAGTCTCTATGTAGTGCCCTCCACCATCCAGTCTCTATGTAGTGCCCTCCACCGTACAGTCTCTATGTAGTGCCCCCAGCATACAGTCTCTATGTAGTGCCCTCCACCGTACAGTGTCTATGTAGTGCCCCCCCACCATACAGTCTCTATGTAGTGCCCTCCACCATCCAGTCTCTATGTAGTGCCCTCCACCATCCAGTCTCTATGTAGTGCCCTCCACCATCCAGTCTCTATGTAGTGCCCTCCACCGTACAGTCTCTATGTAGTGCTCCCACCGTACAGTCTCTATGTAGTGCCTTCCACCGTACAGTCTCTATGTAGTGCCCTCCACGGTACAGTCTCTATGTAGTGCCCTCCACGGTACAGTCTCAATGTAGTGCCCTCCACCGTACAGTCTCTATGTAGTGCCCTCCACCGTACAGTCTCTATGTAATGCCCTCCACCGTACAGTCTCTATGTAGTGCCCTCCACCGTACAGTCTCTATGTAGTGCCCTCCACCGTACAGTCTCTGTGTAGTGCCCTCCACCGTACAGTCTCTATGTAGTGCCCTCCACCGTACAGTCTCTATGTAGTGCCCTCCACCGTACAGTCTCTATGTAGTGCCCTCCACCGTACAGTCTCTGTGTAGTGCCCTCCACCGTACAGTCTCTATGTAGTGCCCTCCACCGTACAGTCTCTATGTAGTGCCCTCCACCGTACAGTCTCTATGTAGTGCCCCCACCGTACAGTCTCTATGTAGTGCCCTCCACCGTACAGTCTCTATGTAGTGCCCTCCACCGTACAGTCTCTATGTAGTGCCCCCACCGTACAGTCTCTAAGTAGTGCCCTCCACCATCCAGTCTCTATGTAGTGCCCTCCACCGTACAGTCTCTATGTAGTGCCCGCCACCATCCAGTCTCTCTGTAGTGCTTTCCACCGTACAGTCTCTATGTAGTGCCCTCCACCATCCAGTCTCTATGTAGTGCCCTCCACGGTACAGTCTCTATGTAGTGCCCTCCACCATACAGTCTCTATGCAGTGCCCTCCACCGTACAGTCTCTATGTAGTGCCCTCCACCATCCAGTCTCTATGTAGTGCCCTCCACCATACAGTCTCTATGCAGTGCCCTCCACCGTACAGTCTCTATGTAGTGCCCTCCACCATCCAGTCTCTATGTAGTGCCCTCCACTGTACAGTCTCTATGTAGGTAGAGCCCTCCACCGTACAGTCTCTATGTAGTGCCCTTCACCGTACAGTCTCTATGTAGTGCCCTCCACCGTACAGTCTCTATGTAGTGCCAGTCTCTATGTAGTGCCCTCCACCATCCAGTCTCTATGTAGTGCCCTCCACCGTACAGTCTCTATGTAGTGCCCTCCACCGTACAGTCTCTATGTAGTGCCCTCCACCGTACAGTCTCTATGTAGTGGCCTCCACCATCCAGTCTCTATGTAGTGCCCTCCACCATACAGTCTCTATGTAGTGCCCTCCACCGTACAGTCTCTATGTAGTGCCCCCCACCGTAGTCTCTATGTAGTGCCCTCCACCGTACAGTCTCTGTGTAGTGCCCTCCACCGTACAGTCTCTATGTAGTGCCCTCCACCATCCAGTCTCTATGTAGTGCCTTCCACCGTACAGTCTCTATGTAGTGCCCTCCACCATCCAGTCTCTATGTAGTGCCCTCCACCATCCAGTCTCTATGTAGTGCTCCCACCGTACAGTCTCTATGTAGTGCCCTCCACCGTACAGTCTCTATGTAAAGCCTTCCACCGTACAGTTTCTATGTAGTACCCCCCACCGTACAGTCTCTATGTAGTGCCCTCCACCGTACAGTCTCTATGTAGTGCCCCCCACCGTACAGTCTCTATGTAGTGCCCCCCACCGTACATTCTCTATGTAGTGCCCTCCACCGTACAGTCTCTATGTAGTGCCCTCCACCTTACAGTCTCTATGTAGTACCCTCCACCGTACAGTCTCTATGTAGTGCCCCCCACCATACAGTCTCTATGTAGTGCCCCCCACCGTACAGTCTCTATGTAGTGCCCTCCACCGTCCAGTCTCTATGTAGTGCCCTCCACCGTCCAGTCTCTATGTAGTGCCCTCCACCGTCCAGTCTCTATGTAGTGCCCTCCACCGTACAGTCTCTATGTAGTGCCCTCCACCGTACAGTCTCTATGTAGTGCCCTCCACCGTACAGTCTCTATGTAGTGCCCCCCACCGTACAGTCTCTATGTAGTGCCGCCACCGTACAGTCTCTATGTAGTGCCCCCCACCGTACAGTCTCTATGTAGTGCCCCCCACCGTACAGTCTCTATGTAGTGCCCCCCACCGTACAGTCTCTATGTAGTGCCCCCCACCGTACAGTCTCTATGTAGTGCCCTCCACCGTACAGTCTCTATGTAGTGCCCTCCACCATCCAGTCTCTATGTAGTGCCCTTCACCATCCAGTCTCTATGTAGTGCCCTCCACCATCCAGTCTCTATGTAGTGCCCTCCACCATCCAGTCTCTATGTAGTGCCCTCCACCGTACAGTCTCTATGTAGTGCCCTCCACCGTACAGTCTCTATGTAGTGCCGCCACCGTACAGTCTCTATGTAGTGCCCTCCACCGTACAGTCTCTATGTAGTGCCGCCACCATCCAGTCTCTATGTAGTGCCCTCCACCGTACAGTCTCTATGTAGTGCCCCCCACCGTACAGTCTCTATGTAGTGCCCTCCACCGTACAGTCTCTATGTAGTGCCCTCCACCATCCAGTCTCTATGTAGTGCCTTCCACCGTACAGTCTCTATGTAGTGCCCCCCACCGTACAGTCTCTATGTAGTGCCCTCCACCGTACAGTCTCTATGTAGTGCCCTCCACCGTACAGTCTCTATGTAGTGCCCTCCACCATCCAGTCTCTATGTAGTGCCCCCCACCATCCAGTCTCTATGTAGTGCACCGTGCAGTTGTGAGGCAGCCCCACGCCCGGCACCTGCTGCCGCCCGGCCACACCCCCTAATAAATATGAATCCGTTTGCCCCGGGGAGGCTCTTATTACCGCCTGTACACAAAGGACGGGATCTTCTGTCCCTGCCATCCCTTGTGTCCTGTATTCTCATCCCTCACAGTCACGCTGCCTGCACTAACAGAGTGCTCCATCTTCCCCAGTTCTCTGACCTCATCCTCCCGGCGCCGCCACAGCCAGGGAGGCTACAGCAGAGCACTTGTCATGACTTATGAATGAAGAAGCTTCCTGCAGGATCTGCCCGGGGACCGTACTAGCCGGGCGGCAGCAGGGAGGAGGCTGGAGCAGTGGTGACTGTGTGGCTACAGGGTGTGCATTGGGACAGAGGGCTGGGCTTGTCTCTCCTGCTCCCAGCTCACTGCTGCAGCGGGCTCCAGACCAGGGACAGCACCTGACCACAGCTGCAGGACTGGTGCAAAGGTAAGCGGGGCTGCGTCATGTCTGGGGGCCCGGGCTGAGGTAAGGCTGGGCTGCAGCCTGCAGGGACGCGCTCTCTGTTATCTGCCATATGGTCCTGTGAGGAATGGGGGCAGGGAGTCCCTGCTGCAGCACAGGTTGGCGCTGGGTGACACATGGGCAGGTGTGCTGACAGGCAGGGGGCACACACCCACTTACAGTGACATCATGTGGGACTTACCTCAGCCCTCTGATCAGGGATCTCACTCCTTATTGAGGTACACCACTCATGTCCATTGACTTTGAGGGGACTTTTTTGTTGTTGCCTAAATTGTATGAAAACTAGTGCTGGGAAAGTGCCAACCACTAGGGCACGGCTCATGGTTCAAAGGCTGTATGGGATGTTAGTGCTGTGCATAATGGAGTCACCTTCTTGGTTATACATAAGACTGGTATGAACCCCTGTACTCTCCTCATGAGGTGCATTACACTGGGGTTATGTCTCACTATTTTTATACACAGAATATTGGCAAGAAAATCCGTTTTTGTGTCCAGTCCCTACAGTGGAGTAATGGTCTTAGCTCATATATTAGAGCGATTCTTGCAAATGTTCCTTGAGTTTTCCTAGGGTTTGTAAAACAATGCTTGTACCCTAGATGGGTTACAGAGAGGTTCACACAATGGCAGGGTTCACACCACCATTTGCCTTCTGTGGCACTTAAATGTAAACAGACTGTTAAAATTGGGGGCCAGTGTCTACGTTGACTGACAGACACAGGTCCCATTCACCTTTATGGCCCCAACACAGTCAGCTAGTGACTGTGTACAGCATGGGTCTCCAAACTGCGGCCCTCCAGCTGTTGCAAAACCACAATTCCTATAATGCCCAGACTGCTAAAGCTTGTGATTTGGCTGTCCAGGCATGATGGGAAATGTAGTATTGCAACAGCTGGAGGGCCACAGTTTGGAGATCGATGGTGTACAGGTTATATAAAGCACATATACATTTATTTAACACTCGTGCTGTGCATTTGAGTCCAAGTCAATACACATGTATGTTTGGGACCATAATTGACTATGTTTGGGTCATTAAAGTCATTGGGGCCCATGCCTGTCCATTCATGTTATCCATTAGATCTATGAGGGTCTATAGACCCATAGAGCTTATGCACTTGGCACCCATCTGGTCAATATTGATCCTGTACAGCATATACATTGGAAGTACCACTGCATTGGAAGTACTGCTAGGTGTGCACATAGCAGCTTTACCTATCGTAGGCTGGGTTTACATAAATCAGGCGGTCTGGAATCCTTCTTTTGATGACAACTGATGCCAAAACTGATGGCAAAAACAGCGATCAGATGTCTCAACTGAAGTGCCGGATGCTTTGAACTGTCCCATTCAAGTTCCATCCGGCACTTTGCTACAGGGCCGGAGGATAATGCTGGATCGCCAGGTAAATGTGAACTCAGCCTTAGACAGTTGTGTTGCTGTAACAGAGGTTGTGTTGCAAAGGTTTCAGTCACTCCTGAGGGATATCTGCCATATATGCGGTAGTGTAACTAGGCAAAGCAGAGGCGTATAGTAACTGCGCAGATATGGTATTTTATTATATAGCTTGTTTAGGTAGTCTGAGAATGGTACAAACAAGGGGGCAGATTTACCAAATTGGTGTAAAGTAGAACTGGCTCAGTTGCCCCTAGTAATCAATCAGATTACACTTTTCATTCCTCACAGACTCTTTGGAAAATAAAAGGTGATATCTGAGCCAGTTCTACCTTACACATTGTTTGATAAATTTCCCCGAAGATGTTTTTAGGGAATGTGCACACAGGCAAAAACCTGACTTGTGTATGCACTGTTGCTGTCTCTGAGACACAGTTAGACCCTATTCACCTGTCAGTAATTCCGCAATTGTAGATAGAAAATAGAGTCAAAGTATTTCAGAGTCCCCATTCACACATCCGCAGTTGTGTACAAGGCTGTGACTCATACTGCAAAAAAAAAAAAATATACAGGCCCTAGTGCGGACTGAAATACCTCCATGGACTCACCAATAGAATTAATGTGATCAACAAAAATACAGATCCACAATCGCAAAAAACAGTACTAGGTACATTTCTATTAAATTAGTTATCAACTTCTGTGTTGGCTTATACTAAGTTTCAGATAATACCTTTGGATTTTGTGCCTTCAGTGTTTATGTCCAGGAATGATGGGCCCTATAAGCATGTTGCAGGACAGAAATGTGCAACTTTACTTTTTAGGGTGGGTTTACACATAATGTATCCATTGCAAATCCCTTCAGTGTCACTTTCAATGAGGTTACATACTCGCAGCAGATTTGTCATCCTGCTGCGAGTAAAAGCACCCCCCTTAACCTCCCGCGGCCCGGTGCATGCATTACGGTCCACACTCCAGCTTGCTTTGGGGGTTCACCGCATCTGGACGTCCCATTCAGCCAATGGGGGTCTGTGGCCGGGCAGAGCACTGATTGGCTGAGGAGGATGTCCAGACGCCACGCAGGCCATATAAGTGCAAGTGCAAGTATTTTTTTTTATGTGAATAGGGCTTCCTGCATATACTGTATAGCCACAAAAAGTTTGTGTGCATTGCCCTATATGAATCAGTAGGTTTTATACTGTCCTTAATTATAGACAATATACAGATGATATATGTCACATGGTCATGTGAAGAAAGCCTTGCGCTGAAAAAATTGTCACAGGAACTGCAGTGTGAATAGGCTTGTGACCAGCGGGGTCAGAACCAGGCTGGGCTAAAGAATTAAATAGAAATACAGTGGTCCCTCGGTTCTCGAACTTAATTGGTTCCGGAAGGCAGTTTGAGAACCAAGCAGTTTGAAAACCGAGCAGTGTCTTCCTATAGGAAATAATGTAAATGTGATTAATTGGTTCCAGCAGCCACCAATAATTACCTACAATACTCATTTATTACACTGATAAGTGCTCAGTATAATCACTGCAGTACAGTACAGAACAGCACTATATACTGTACAGGACATTAAACATAAGAAATGTTCATCAGAACCAGCAATTATAGTACAGTAGTCACCAACTCCTCACTTATCCTTTACTGTATAGCGTCCCCCCCATCCAAGCACTGTAATGTATGGGAGATGGTGGTGCACTGCCTGTACTACTACTGCACTGTATATGCACTCCCGCAGTCTTATACAGCACTGTACTGTATGTGAAGCCTCACCACTGCTTAACTCGCCAGGTACAACCCACCATCCACGCTTGCAAAAACGTTGGAAAAACGTTTGAAAACCGAGCAAAGTTCGAATTCCAAACACTACTTCTGGGTAAATTTTCGTTCGAATACCAAGCAGTTCGAGTTCCAAAGCATTCGAAAACTGAGGTATTACTGTATGTGTATTTATTTGCTGTCCTCCCATTGGTGCCTGCCGCACTTTCTGGTGAGGCCTCAGAACAAGAATTGCCACCTTTGCCATCATCAGCTGCAGAGATTTTAATGCTTCATTAAGGCTCACCCTACCTAGTCACATTTACACATCAGAACAGGTTCCCAGAGAATACCTTTAAGGGTAGCTTCACACGTACCGTAACGCTGCGTTTTTAACGCTGCGTTTTTATCGCTGCGTTTTTGGTGCGATTTTTACATGCGAGTTTTGATTTTCACATGAAAATCATGTGAAAATCAAAACACGCATGTAAAAAACGCACCAAAAAGCGATAAAAACGCAGCGTTAAAAACGCAGCGATACGGTACGTGTGAAGGCACCCTAAGGGTATGTTGACAGCACATGATAGATGCCAATAATGTCTGTTGTTTGTCACAGGATCCCTAAAGCTGGGCCTAAAGCTGGCCATATACATTAATATGTTAGCCCCATACACTTTATACTTTTGTTGGTCATATCCTCCAATATCATCAGGTTCGGCCATCAGTTTAAAGCATGTGGGGCTCTCCCGACCATCCACAAAAGATGATGTTGATGGAGATGGGGTCAGGCGCTATAGAAAATCACGTCCGACCCCTTTGTTATCAGATATAAGCCTCCACCAGGGTAGGCTGTGGCCTAATCCTCACCTCCCCATACAGAACACAGGAGGAATGCTTGTTACTGTGCATGGGGAGGGCGGGAGAGATAACTGGTCATTTAGCCAGCAAGTATTGAAGGTGTATGGCTACCTTTAATGGTGCTTTTATACAGAACGATTATCGGTGAAATTTTCGTGATTACGATCGCATTTGAGCAATAATCGGCTCGTGTAAACACAGCAAACGATCAAGCGACAAGCCAGATCTTTCAACATGTTCTCAAATCGTCGTTGGTCATTGGCTAAAAATTCACAGATCGCTTCTTGTAAACAGTCTTTCTCTGATTCACCCTATGTGTGACATAGGCTTAAGCGATCTTCAAACGATCGCAATAGCGATTTTTCCAAACGATATATTGTTCCGTCTAAACACTGATTTTTATAAAAAACACATTGTTACTTCGAAATAATTAATCGTTCGATTGGGCGAATAATCGCTCCATGTAAACACAGCATAAGATGTGCTCATTCCCAACCGGGAAGCCTGCATATATGAAATATCCAGGTATTTGTTTATCGGTTTATAACAAAAAGTAATAGGTTATGTAATAGGGAAGAGATACTAAGCACAATGTTATGGAAGATGTCCAGATTCATCATGGGGGAGATTTATAGTAAGATATTCTGTTGTCCATAGCAGCCAATCGCAGCTGAGCTTTGACTTCTCATATCACTCTGGTAAAATATATGCTTGATAAATCTTTATTTGTTTTGGCGTTCTCTGTATCTACTGGAAAAAGGGTTTCTGGAGGTTTTCATTGTAGGCGCCAGCTGAGGGGATTTAGTTACCCCTGCACCAGTTAAGGGCACTGATGGGAACGTTCTCGTCATCTCATAAAGCACTTGCTACAGAGGTGCCTCCTGATAGCTTGAGGAATGACACAACTTTGAGTGAACTGCTTGTGAGTTATGGTGGTTTTACACGGAACGATTTATCGTTCGAATTTGCACGATAATGATCGAATTCGAACGATAATCGAACGCAGCAAACGATCAAGCGACGAGCGAGAAATCGTTCATTTTGATCTTTCAACATGTTCTCAAATCATCGTTGATCGTTCGCAAAAACTTCGCAGATCGTTCAGTGTAAACATTCTTTCAACAATTTTACCTATGTGTGAGATAGGCTTAAACAATCGCAAAACGATTTTTCCGTATGATGTATCGTTCCATCTAAACACTGATTGTTATAAAATAAACATAGTTCATTCAAAATCGTTAATCGTGCGATCGGGCGAATTATCGCTCCGTGTAAAACCACCATTAGTAACAGAGTTATTTTTATTCCACCTCACGCTCCTACTAATTATACAATAAAATGTATCTTTGTATTGCTGGATCTGTGTGTCGGTTCTTCCTGTCTCTATAAATAAACTAGAATGGCTCCCTTCTTCAGACATCTATTTGACGTGGCTTATACAGATTACATTCTGGGGACAGTCCTATCAAGATCTAAATACATGAGACAATGACTTTAGTTTGACAACACCCTGAACACACAGCTTAAGATGTGTACAATGTCTTGTGCCTGGAGATGCAACTATTGATCAGTGGATCTTGCATTTCTTCACTAAAGTGCTGTCCCAGATTTATTTTTATCCTGCAGTAAAGATGTCAGACAAGGCCTTGTACACACTTATCCCTTGTTCTGAAGCTGTAAAACTGCTTTCTAGTAATCATTCACATCTGACATAACGTCTATTATTGAACTGCCCTATGTAATGGAAGCATTGTATGGGGCAGTTTTAAGCCTGTAAGATAAATTATTAGCTTTGTGTGCTCCCCCCATGTACTGTACTGGGGACGGCGATTGCGGACATCATATACTTCCCTAAAAGATTACTGAATGTGTGAATGAGGCCTTGAGATCCTTCCATAAGGCCTGATATGGGGTAATGCAAGATTGCAAGCAAGCATCCATCAGTGAAATATGCGCTCATTGAGAAGGCAAGATTATTGTTTGTGCTGCCATTTAAATATGTTGCAATTGGCCTCACCAGATGTCGGTATATTAGTATAGTATAATAGTATAATCAATGGTGATTATGGGAATTCCGAACTCCATTTCATAGCACATTGCCTGTATTTACGGACCATGCATTGAACATGTGGTACTCCCTTACACAAGCCAAAAATTGCCAGTCAGGGTTCTTAGCTGCAGATAATCAGACCGCGTAAAACCCCTTAGGGCCCTTTTACACGTAAAGATTATCTGCCAGATTATCTGCCAAAGATTTGAAGCCAAAACCAGGAATGGATTTGAAAAGAGGAGAAATCTCAGGCTTTCCTTTATTACCTGATCTCTGTTTATAGTCCATTCCTGGCTTTGGCTTCAAATCTTTGGCAGATAATCTGTCAGATAATCTTTCCGTGTAAAAGGGCCCTTACCCGAAGTCCAGGAGTAGTTTAGAAAGTCTAGGGAGGATTTATCTTAAATTAGGCCCCGTCCCCTTTTCCCCGTCCAGATGGCGGCTGGCCATGTGCCTGACCCTGCGCCCAGGGAGCCCCCTCCCAGCCCATCGAAAGAGCAGGGGATATGGCAGGCGTACGCCAGGGAGAAGGGGCGAATCTGCGCCTTCTCCCTGGCGTACGCCCCTGCCGTAACTTTGGTAAATGTCCGCCTCTGTCTTGTTCAGCCTAGCCTGATCTGTTCAGAGTTTCTGGTACCTGCTGTACTTAGTTCTTCTGTCACATTATATTTGGGCTCTTCTTTTTGAATAGCAATCTTTTTGTTGTTTGCAGGAACTAGGGCTGGGCGATATGGCCAAAAAATAAAATCTTAAACATTATGGACAATTCTCGATTTAAATCTTTGCTTAATAAACAACTTTTTTAGATATGGTGTTTGAGACAGAAATTATATTGATTCACACAGTAAAGCCCCTATTACAAGGGGCGATCAGAGGGAGTAAGCGAGCGCCGACCTGCCAGGTCAGAGCTTACTTGCTTCTCATTCCCCGCTCGCTGCCGGTGTTATTGCATGTGCCGACATTGAGTGGGTAAGTGCGGAGGGCAGCCCATAGAAGATAGCAACTGTCTGCTGCCAGCGCTACTATTACACAGAGCGACAGCAGCAGATCGTTCCTACCGTTGTCTTTCGCCTTTAATATGTTGAAAGAAGTTAAAAGACAACGATAAGCTGACATTGTGCCTTTTACTACACAAATCGATTATTAATTAGTCGATTAATGGCCGATAATCGGACAAATACAATCGATAGTAACTTTGTGTAATAGGACCTTGACAGTGCCCCCATATAAGCAGTTATGACCAATTTGTGCCTTCAAATAGTATTCAGGTTGTTCTGTACCCCCATATAGTAAACAAAACCCTCTCTTTTTCCCCCATAGAGTAGACAAGCCCCCTCTGTGCCCCCATATCGTTGTTGGGCCCTCTCTGTCCACTCATGTAGGTAGAGGTATAATAGATGAGGGGTGTAATAGTAGTAGCAGCAGCAGTATTGCAGATGAGGAGTTTAGTAGCAGCAGCAGCAGTATTGATGGTGAGGGGTGTAGTGGTAGCAGCAGTATTGCAGATGAGGGGTGTAGCAGTTGCAGCAATATTTTAGTGAGTATAGTAGTAGCAGCAGTATTGCAGATGAGGGCTGTAGTAGTAGTAGTAGTAGTAGATGATAGGTGTAGTAGAGGGAGCAGTATTGTAGATGAGGGGTATCATGCTAGTAGATGATGGCTGTAGTAGTAGCAGCAGCAGTTTTGCAGATGAGTGGTGTAGTAGTAGTAGCAGTATTGCAGATGAGGGGTGCAGTAGTAGTAGATGATGGGTGTAGTAGTAACAGCAGCAGTATTGTAAATGAGGGAGTGCAGTAGTAACAGAAGTATTGCAGATGAGGGGTGTAGTACTAGAGGATGGGTGTAGTAATCAGGGCTGTGGAGTCGGAGCTAGTTTTGGCTGCAGTCGGAGTCGGAGCTAGTTTTGGCTGGAGTCGGAGTCGGAGCTAGTTTTGGCTGGAGTCGGAGTTGGAGTCGGAAAGAAATGTACCGACTCCGACTCCAGCTTTAAAAAAATCTTAAAAAAATGTAGAATTAAATTTTTATATGAATTTTACAAGTTTTGCTCATGAATATATATTATGAGCAACATTCTAGTAGGACACTGGCCCTATTACATAAGGGGTGTCCTGGAAAAGTTATCGGTCACTATTTGGCAGTTTGTTTCTGAGCTGGAAGAGTCCATTGTGTGGGGGGAGATCTGTGCTGTTCTCTTCCTGGATGCTGGATGACTGTATATGAGCAGCAGTGTAATATGAAGATATCCTGTGTAATATAGAGGAGAAGGAGAAGACATAAGTAGTGTAGCTGCAGCAGGATGTGTGTATGTGTGCTATGGCTGCAGCAAGCTGTGTGTGTGTGCACTATGGCTGCAGCAGGCTGTGTGTATGTGTGCTATGGCTGCAGCAAGCCGAGTGTGTGTGTGTGTGTGTGTGTGTGTGGTGTGCGCTATGGCTGCAGCAAGCTGTGTGTGTGTGTGCTATGGCTGCAGCAGGCTGTATGTGTGTGTGTGTGTGTGTGTGTGTGAGTGAGTGCATGCTATTACGTGCCCCCTCAGTGACCTTCTATATCACTATGTGTGACCCCTCTCTATATCACTATGTGTGACCCCTCTCTATATCACTATTTGTGACCCCCTGTATATCACTATGGCTGACCTCTATATTACAGGTATCTGGCATTGTTAGCAGTGTTTCTTTAAGTATGGTGAATATTTAGTTAGAAACATAGACGACTGTCAGCAGGAAAAGATCACCTGCTCCATCTAGTCTAGTTGTGAGTAGTTCAGGACATGAAGGCTGGAGACTCACTGCATCCACTGCACACACAGGAGAAGCTGCTTTATATATACAGTATTCCTTAAGGGTACAAACACACACAGCAGATACGCAGCAGATATGCAGCAGATACGCAGCAGATTTGATGCTGTGTTCAGTTATTTAGATCTAATCTGCTGCGTATCTGCTGCGTTTCGCAGCAGTAAATACGCAGCGTATATGCCGTGTGTGTTTGTACCCTTATTCACTCAGATGTCACCCCAGGATCATGTAGGACATTAGGGGGAAGCTGCTGAGCCAGTGTGATAAATAACTCCCCTGGTATATGACTGGCCATTTAAGAAGGAGCAGGAGTCGATAAAATTCAGGAGTCGGAGTTGGAGTCGGTCCTGATAAAATTCAGGATTCGAAGTTGGAGTTGGAGTCGGAGCTGCGGCTTACCAACTCCTCAGCCCTGGTAGTAATAGCTGCAGTTTTGTAGATGATGCAGTATTGTACATGTGGGGTGTAGTAGTAGCAACAGTATTGGACAAGGGGTGTACTAGTAGCAGTATTGTAGATTAGGGATGTACTAGTAGCAGCAGTATTGTGGAGGGGTGCAGTAGTTGTAGAATAGGGGTGTGGTAGTAGTAGAGGTATAGTGGCTGATGGGAATAGTAGTAGCAGGGCCCAGTACAGGTAGGCATGGTGTGGGCAGGGCACTTTGGCGGGTTCATAACCGCTTATCGCTAAAGGCACTCTTTCTCTGGGCTCACTCTCCTGCTCCTCGCTCAGCCCCTAGTGGCCCCAGTCCCTCCTCAGGGCCTGGCTGCTGCTGGAGGATCTCTGCTTCTGTGTGCAGGTGGCAGGGGTTAAGTGGAAATCCAACAGGGGGTTCCCAGCTGCAGATCTGCAATTACGGAAAATTTTGCGGATGTGTAAATGAGGGCTAAAGCCAAAATTATTTTCAGCTTTAAAACAATGTAGCATCAAAAACATGAGAAAACACTGTACATGTGAATGGACCAGTGCACTGCACAAAAAGGCTTAATGTTAATACTAAGCTCACACGATGGTTTTTGTCCATATTTTAGTACGACCGTCTTATTTTGAGGTGAAGTGCACCCTTTTTTAATAACTGCCTGTGTATTTTTGCCTCCGAATGACAGCTGTCTAAATGCGAATGAAAACAAGCATGTGTGTAATGGTACATTTACACGGGACGACTGATCGTTCGTTTTTGCACGATAACGGTCAAATTCGAACGATAATCGTACGTGTAAACGCAGCGAACGATCAAACGACGAGCAAAAAATCGTTTCAACATGTTCACAAATCATCGTTGATCGTTCGCAAAAAATTTGCAGATTGTTCAGTGTAAACATTCTTTCAACAATTTCCCCTATGTGTGAGATGGGCTTAAACGATCGCATAGCGAATTTTCCGTACGATGTATCGTTCCGTCTAAACGCTGATCGTTATAAGAAAACCATCGTTCATTCAAAATCGTTAATCGTGCGATCGGGCGAATTATAGCACCATGTAAAAGTACCATAAGAATGTTATGTTCTCACAGTTACTTGTGGTAATAGAGAGGTGTATGGCTTTCTAACTAATTTACTTCTAGAGAAGAAAGCACAATGGTAAGTCTTGTAAGCATATATGTAGGTTGCTTTAGAGTACATGGATGCTGAGGTGTAACAGAGTATGACATGTTGCCTGACAGGTGAAAGTTAAAACTCTGTCTTTTGTTTGATTTCCTAAATGATGCGCTACAGCTGGAAGGCCACAATGTAATCGGATAGGACACAGCCTTCAACTTGTTTAATGCTTTCCATTCTTGTGCAAGTTAACTAGTTAAGTACCAGCAAACTGCATTGTAAAATGTGGTGCACAGGTGTACAAGGTGCTGGTGCTGTGACTTCATAGAAGTGTGTACATATCACAGAGCCAGTGGGGCAAACACTTATTTTAATTAAAAATGCCCTGTACACGGCATGTTTCTGCAGACCATAGGCATTTTGGCAAAAAACAGATGCAAAAACAGATGGTAAAATTGGATGCTGTTGTATGCCATCCGTTTTGATTAGCTTTCCATTAACTTACATTATAACCAAAAAAGGATCAAAACGGATCCCTTTTTCTTTTTTTACATTTTGAAACGTAGAGAAAAATATGGATCACCACGTTTTTCTGTACATTTTGCAAAATGGATACAGTAAGACGGATTGCAAAATTTTGATGTAAACCTAGCCTAATACTCATCCGCTGCCGCAGACCTTGGAGGTAGTTGTGGAGCTCTTTACAATCCAACACAGTGTTCCCTGCTGCTATTTCTGTGTCTGTGTCTGGATTGAAAAGCAGTACTTCTCAGTTCCAGTCCTCATGGCCACCAACGGGTCATGTTTTAAGGATTTCCTTAGTATTTTACAGGTGATAGAATTATACTCATCAGGTATGATGACAGGTGTTCTTTGTATGGGATATCCCCTTAACATGACTTGTTGGTGGTCTATGAGGACTGAAATTGAGAATCACTGGTCTAAAGCAGGGTTTAAATCCTCATAGAAAACCTCTCTTGCTCTGGCCAGTTCCTGACACCTAATACTGTACCTATGGGGTCCAAATGCTCATTACACTCCTAGGTGAATTATTTGAGGGCTATAGTTTTGGTGTTTCCACTGTACTGTTACCATCGGATGCTCTGCAAATGTACCTGGTGCAAAAAAAATTGTTAAATTAAAGATGCAAAATTACGCTCCTGCCCTTCTGAACCCTGCTGTGTGCTCAGACAGCAATTTATGACCACATATGGGGAACTGCTGGACTTGGGAGAAATTGCGTAACAAATTTTGGGTTGTGTATGTCCCTGTTTCTTGTGAAAATAAGAAATGTTAAGCCAACTTTTTTTCCGCTGGAAATGCAGTGTAGGAAAGTACAGGAAAGGTTCTATATATTATAGTACTGGAAAGGGTTTATGGCCACTGCAAAGAGCTTAGCTTATGTTGCCCCCCCCCCCCCAGTGTTCAAGTTTGCTATTCTTCTTATTCTCCTATGTATATTCATTTGTATGTGTTTCCATGTCACATGGTGTGATGATGCAAACGGCCTAGTGTCACGTGACTTTCCCCGGCTGCCATAGTAACCCCAATAGCCGTCGAGCTTTTGGCTGGGGTCAGTTAGTCACTCCCCTTCTAGTTGGTTGTTCTCCCTCTACCTTCAAGAGGGAAGGACGTGTTCTCTGCTGCTGCTGCAACTTAGTGTGATCCTCTCAACTACCTCAGAGACATACTCCGGTCCAGTCCTGACCATTCTCATCCTCAAGATTCCTTCTTCTATTCAAGATCTGGGTGCCATTCTCCAGTCGCTATCTTCTTCTCATCCTCAACAGCAAGTATTCTGTTCAGTATCAGTCCACCCAGCATCATTCTCAGGGAACTACTACCCTCATCCTCCGTTAAGATTTCTCTCGCCCAAAGTGACACTATCACACTACGGCCTGTTGCAACATCACCCATCTTCTCAGTTGTACTCAAGTCTGTCTATCACTGGTTGCATCCAGAGAAACTGTTGCTATTGACAACTACTGTGTTAATAAACGCACAACTCCCGTTGTTTCTGAACCCTGGCATTGGTCTAGTTATTGGTGCCTTGACTAAGGGCAACAAAGAATTGTCCTGGGGTCCCGCTTGCTCAAGTTCCCGTGGTCTAGCCCTGCACCCTCGTGCCAATACCGTGACCAT
Organism: Dendropsophus ebraccatus; assembly: GCF_027789765.1. Lineage (NCBI taxonomy): Eukaryota > Metazoa > Chordata > Amphibia > Anura > Hylidae > Dendropsophus > Dendropsophus ebraccatus. Next base: position 85,678,605 of record NC_091456.1, on the reverse strand, counting down.
AACATCTGACAGTGGCAGCCCAGGTACCGCTAACATCTACCTCCCCAGCGGGTTACTCCAGAAAATATTGTAAATTACACAAGATAATCGTTCTGTGTAATAGAACACAACGATCAGCCGTGTAATAGGTGCTTTACTCACAGAATCATTTTCATCTCTTGCTGAGGATAAAGTCATAAACTCAGCCCAACTGAATAGTTTGGACCTTGATGAAATATTTAGGCATAGATAGATATAGGAAAAATATCTGTCATGGCCGCGGCGGCGTCCCGTGCTCCGGACCGCCGCCGCAACCTCTCCATGCAGCTGCCGGGGTCCATGTACAGGGACCCGGCGCTGCCACTAGTTCGGCCCCTGGGGGCGCCTTACCTCGCCCCGCTCCCGTCACCCGCTGTGCCGGGCGGCGCGCGCGTCCCCGCCTCCTAGGGCGCGCGTGCGCCGGCTGTCTCAGAGTTAAAGGGGCAGTGCGCTCCTAATTGGTCCATGTGTCTATCACTCCCCTATAAGTTCCTGCTCTGCCCCCTTCCAGGGGTTAGAGCCTCTACTTGCTTCCCATAGCATTTGGCCCAGCTCCCTGTTGTTCCTGACCTTAGTCCTTGTCCCTTGTTCCTGTCTTCAGTCCTTGTCCCTAGTCCTTGCCCGCTGCCTTCCCATTGTTCCTGAGTCCTGTCCGCCACCTGCGGTCACATCTACAGTCCTCTGCCGGCACTATTTCCTGCCTACTGCTACTGCCACGCCTCGCCTGCCGTCACTAGCAACCAAGCCAGGGGTAGCGACCTGGGGGTCGCCTGCCGCAGCAAGTCCATCCCGCCTTGCGGCGGGCTCTGGTGAAGACCAGCGGCCCCTTAGACTCTGCTCCCTGGTGAGGTTAGTGCCATCGCTAGTGACGGTCCAGTGGATCCACTACTCCAGGCGTTACTGTAGGCTCCAACCATGGATCCCGGCGAGGTGCCTGATATCCGTGACGTAGCCCGAGTGGTCGCCCAACAGGCGCAACAAATCCAGCAACAGTTGCAGCAGATCCAGCAACTCACTGCCGCCTTACAGCAGCATACTACAGCCCAGCGCACACCACCTCCTGCTGCTTTTTCTACACTTCGACTGGCTCTCCCAAGCAAATACTCTGGTGACTCCAAGTTGTGCAGAAGATTCCTGATTCAGTGCACCATGCATATTGAACTTTTAAGTAGTCAGTTTCCCACCGAGTGCTCTAAAGTGGCTTTCATCATCAGCCTATTGGAGGGAAGAGCTCTGGCCTGGGCCACGCCGCTGTGGGACCGAGATGATCCTGTTGCTGCCAATCTCCGAACCTTCCTAGTCGAGTTTCGCTCCGTCTTTGAGGAACCTGCCCGTGCCTCTTCAGCTGAAACTGCTCTCCTCAACCTCTCTCAAGGGAGCTCCTCTGTTGGTGACTACGCCATCCAGTTCCGCACCCTGGCGGCAGAATTGGACTGGAATGAGGCCGCTCTAATAGCCACCTTCAAGAAGGGCCTGTCCAGTCGGGTGAGAGACGTGCTTTCCGCCCGAGACCTACCTACCTCCCTGAACAAACTCATCCTACTGGCCACCAGGGTCGATACTCGTTTTTCTGAGAGAGAGGAGGAGGTCTGGCATGAACGGCGACTAAGCCTGTCCCGTCGCCATCACCAGCTGGCGCCGGTCTTCCAGAATCCTGATGTTCCGGTGTCCCAGTCGACTCCTGAGATTCCTATGCAGGTGGAACGGGCTCACCTTATGCCTGATGAAAGAATTCGTCGTCTGGAGCTGAATCTCTGCCTCTACTGCGGTGGTTCGGATCACTTTCGGCTGAGATGTCCTCAAGCGTCCGGGAAACGCCAGCACCTAGGTCCGGTGGGAGAGGTCTCCCTAAGTGTGAATGCCACCTCTCCAAAGTTGTCTGTGCCAGTCTCCATCCAGACACCCTCAGGACAAACTCACCAGACTTCTGCCTTTCTCGATTCTGGGTCAGCAGGCAGTTTTATTGCGGCAACATTGGTCCAAAGATGGCGGCTACCTGTGACCCTAGCCAGGCCCCTGACTATCTCCTCGGTCACGGGCGAGATTCTTACCGACCATGTGTACTACCAGACCGCACCTCTAGTCCTCCAGGTGGATCCTTTACATCAGGAAAAGATATCCTTCTACGTCCTGCCCCATTCTTCTCCCGCCATCCTCCTGGGACTCCCTTGGCTGCAATTACATGCCCCTAAGCTGGACTGGAGAACCGGGGAGATTCTCAGTTGGGGTCAGGACTGTTCCAACCAGTGTCTCAAGTCACCTCAGACCAAGTACTCTATGTCGTCACCTGACCCCGCCAAGCCTCTATCCGGCCTACCGGCGGAAGACCAAGACTTGGCTGATGCCTTCTCTGCCGAGGAGGCGGACTCTCTACCATCTCACCGGGCGTACGATTATCCCATAGACCTCCTTCCTGGTACTTCTTCTCCACGAGGTCGGATGTACCCTCTCTCCGTATCCGAGACTGAGGCCATGTCCCCCTATATCCGGGAGAACTTGCAGAAGGGTTTCAGCCGCAAATCCACATCCCCTCGCCACATAGGGATGGACTTCATCACTGATTTGCCTCCATCTGCAGGCAAGAAAGAGGGGAGGGCCAAAGGGGGGGGTACTGTCACGGCCGCGGCGGCGTTTCGTGCTCCGGACCGCCGCCGCGACCTCTCCATGCAGCTGCCGGGGTCCATGAACAGGGACCCGGCGCTGCCACTAGTTCGGCCCCTGGGGGCGCCTTACCTTGCCCCGCTCCCGTTACCCGCAGTGCCGGCCGGCGCGCGCGTCCCCGCCTCCTAGGGCGCGCGCGCGCTGGCTGTCTCAGAGTTAAAAGGGCAGTGCGCTCCTAATTGGTCCATGTGTCTATCACTCCCCTATAAGTTCCTGCTCTGCCCCCTTCCAGGGGTTGGAGCCTCTACTTGCTTCCCATAGCATTTGGCCCAGCTCCCTGTTGTTCCTGACCTTAGTCCTTGTCCCTTGTTCCTGTCTTCAGTCCTTGTCCCTAGTCCTTGCCCGCTGCCTTCCCATTGTTCCTGAGTCCTGTCCGCCACCTGCGGTCACGTCTACAGTCCTCTGCCGGCACTATCTCCTGCCTACTGCTCCTGCCACGCCTCGCCTGCCGTCACTAGCAACCAAGCCAGGGGTAGCGACCTGGGGGTCGCCTGCCGCAGCAAGTCCATCCTGCCTTGCGGCGGGCTCTGGTGAAAACCAGCGGCCCCTTAGACTCCGCTCCCTGGTGAGGTTAGTGCCATCGCTGGTGACGGTCCAGTGGATCCACTACTCCAGGCGTTACAATATCTTGTGTGGTTTATGATCAATATATTCATGCATGCTAATGTCAAAACATGTAATGGGTGGGTGGAAACTTAGACAGATCAATTCGGCTTTATATCTAATGCACCTTAAAGTGGTTATCCAGGACTTTGATATTGATGATCTATTTTAGAGGCTATCTGAAAAGCACGCTTTAGTGCTTCAGCGAGTGAGACATCTCCTCTATTGTTCAAAACAGCTCCAAACATTTTATAGTGCCTGTGCCTGGTATTGCAGCTCTTCCTCATTCATACATAGAGCTGTTCTGAAGCAGATAACCCTTTCTATGGGGCACACTCTTGGAAATTAAATGTTGGCTATTTTGAAGGAGATGTGCAGAGGATTATAAAATCCGGCAGGGGGGAAATTGATTACAAGTACTAACTTACTTCTCCCCGTGCCTGCGGTGAGCTGTGCCCCCCCCCCAAATGTGATGATGTCACAACTTTGTCTTAGTAATGGCCTGTCCCGGCTGATGGACTGGCTGCTCAGCTGGGTCGTTATATGTCAGCTCCAGAGGTCCTGGAGCCCAACGGGGGTCCAATCGGATAACTGTGGGCACAGGGGGAGGTAAGTTAGTACTTGTAATCAATTTCCCCCCTTCCCCTGCCGGCTGACGGATTTTATAATCTGCCGGACTTCTCCTTTAATTTGCTTCATCATTTTTCTATGTAATGGACTATTACGGGCTGTACCTGCATGGAAATCATATTGAACATGTCGGAAATTTGTTAATGCAGTTAAGTAGTATCTAGCTAGTGGCACAGTACTGAACTGCTTTTACTGCTTCTTTACATGCAGTCATTTAACCCTTTCCTGCACGAGGACGTAACTGTACGTCCTCGCGCGGGTGCGGGCGTTCAGAGCGGGGCCGCGCGGCGACCCCGCTCTGAACCGCGGGGGTCCCGGGTGCCGCTTGTAGCCCGGGACCGCCGGTATTAGCGGCCACGGTCCGATCGCCGTGCCCGCTAATACAGTAATCAGATGCAGCTGTCAAACATGACAGCTGCATCCGATTACCGGATTCAGCTTATCCCTGGTGTCTAGTGGCAAAGATCTCTGTCCCGGAGGAGCGATCTCCGTTTCTGAAGCCGGCCGGGGACCGCTCCAAGATGGCGCCGTCCCTGGCTCGGCACTCGTTTACTTCCGGCTGCAGCAGCCGGAAGTAAACGAGTGCCTATCTCATGGATCTCTGCAGCATATCTATGTTGCAGAGATCTCTATGAGAGATCAAAGCACTTATACTAGAAGTCCCCTAGGGGGGCTTTTAGTATAAGTGTAAAAGTAAAAAAAAAGTATTGTTATAAGTAAAAATCCTCCTCCCCTAATAAAAGTCAGAATCACCCCCCTTTTCCCAGGTTATAAATAAAAGTAAATAAATAAACAAATAAATAAACATGTTTGCTATCGGCGCGTGCGTAATCGCCTGAACTATTAATTAATCACATTCCTGATCTCGTACGGTAAACTGCGTCAGCGCAAAAAAATCCCAAAGTGCAAAATTGCGCATTTTTGGTCGCATCAAATCCAGAAAAAATGTAATAAAAAGTGATCAAAAAGTCGTATATGCGCAATCTAGGTATCAATAGAAAGTAAACATCATGGCGCAAAAAATTACACCTCACACAGCCCCATAGACCAAAGGATAAAACCGCTATAAGCCTGGGAATAGAACAATTTTAAGGGTATAAACCCACACACCGTATAAGCAGCGTATTTACTGCTGCGATACGCAGCAAATACGCAGCAAACACGCAGCAAATACGCAGCAAAAACGCAGCAGATTATATCTAAATAACTGAACACAGCATCAAATCTGTACCAACAAATCTGCTGCGTATTTGCTGCGTATTTGTTGCGTATCTGCTGTGTATACGGTGTGTGGGTTTGTACCCTAAGGGACGTATATTTGTAAACAATGGTTTGAATTTTTTGCAGGCCATCAGATACAATATAAGTTATACATGTTATATATCGTTTTAATAGTAAAGACTTGAGGAACATGCATAACAAGTCAGTTTTACCCCAGGGCGAATGGCGTAAAAACACAGTCCCCCCAAATAAAAGAAATGCGTTTTTTTTTTTCAATTTCACCACACTTTGAATTTCTTTCTGGTTTCGCAGTGTACTTTATGCAAAAATTCAGCCTGTCATTGCAAAGTACAATTAGTGACGCAAAAAATAAGGGCTCATGTGAGTCTCTAGGTGGAAAAATGCAAGTGCTATGGCCTTTTAAACACAAGGAGGAAAAAACGAAAATGCAAAAACGAAAATTAGCCTGGTCCCGAAGGGGTTAAAGGGGTACTCCAGAAAAAGAGATGAAATCAACTGCAGCCAGAAAGTTGTACAAATTTGTAAGTCACTTCTATTTAAGATAATTATGTACATGTACATCTGGGGTTGCTGCCTGTTAGCAAAACACCATGTACAGTTGTGCTCAAAAGTTTACACACTCTGGCAGAATTTTTGCTTTCTTGCCCTTTTTCAGAGAATATGAATGATAACACAAAAACTTTTTTCCACTCATGGTTAGTGGTTGGGTGTAGAGATGAGCGAACCTCAAGCATGCTCGAGTCCATCCGAACCCGATCTTTCAGCATTTGATTAGTGGTGGCTGCTAAAGTTGGATAAAGCTCTAAGGTTGTCTAGAAGTCATGGATACAGCCAATGACTATATCTATGTTTTCCCACATAGCCTTAGGGCTTTATCCAACTTCAGCAGCCCCCGCTAATCAAATGCTGAACGATCGGGTTCGGATGGACTCGAGCATGCTAGAGGTTCGCTCATCTTTAGTTGGGTGAGGCCATTTATTGGCAAACTACTGTGTTTTCTCTTTTTATAAAGACAACCAAAAACATCCAAATGACCTTTATCAAAAGTTTACATATTCCAGTTCTTAATACTGTGTATTGCCCCCTCTAACATTAATGACAGCTTAAAGTCTTTTGTGGCAGCTGTGGATGGGGCTCTTTATTTTCTCAGACAGTAAAGCTGCCCATTCTTCTTGACTAAAAGCCTCTAGTTCCTGTTAATCCCTGGGCTGTCTTGCATGAACTGGGTGCTTGAGATCTCCCTAGAGTGGCTCAATGTTATGGAGGTCAGGAGACTGAGATGGCCACTCCAGAACTTTGTTTGGTCTGCTGTAGCCAATGACAGGTCAACTTGGCCTTGAGTTTTGGATTGTTGTCATGTTGGAATGTCCAAGTACCAATATGACCAAGTTTCCTGTGGCTTTGTAGCTCACACATCCCCAAAACATCAGCGATCCCACCTCTGTGGTTTACAGAAGGAATGGTTTTCCTTTCATCATCGGCCTCGCTGACACCTCTCCAAATGTAATGTTTATGGTTATGGCCAAAAAGTTTGATTTTGGTCTCATCGCTCCAAATGATGTTTTGAGGCTTCTCTCTGTGGTGTTTGGCATATTGTAGTTGAGATACTTTGTGGCAGTAATGGCTTTCTTCTTTCTTTCTTCTTAACCAAAAACAAATGCTTTGTAATGACATGTAATGTATTGAAATGATGCAGCACTGCACTGAACTAATCAATTTCTGCAGTTAAATGTTGCATTCACATTGGATTTTTATTGTGTTACTGCAAGTGTGAACACAGCCTAAAGGAACAGGAGCCTGGAACGTAAGTGTATGTTATTTAGCGCAAAAAAGGGTCCTGGCTGGACATTTCCTTTAAAAGTTATGGACTGATTATTGTTGATTTTGCTTCCTAAAAGCAAACAAAAGCAATTTTTTAAAGTCTTCATTAACCCTTTGAAGACCAAGCCCAAAATGACCCAGTGGACCGCGCAAATTTTCATTTTTGTGTTTTAGTTTTTTCTTCCTCCCCTTCTAAGAGCTCTAGCACTTTCAGTTTTCTATCCACAGGGCCATGTAAGGGCTTGTTTTTTACAGGAGTAGTTGTACTTTTTAACCCTTAGGCGACCCTGGACGTACCTGTACGTCCAGGGCCACCTACATGTGTTCAGAGCGGGGCCGCGCAGCGGCCGCGTTCTGCACCGCCGCGGTCCCGGGTGCCGCGGCTATTAGCGGGCACGGTCCGATCGCCATGCCCGCTAATAAAGTAATCGGATGCAGCTGTCAAAGTTGACAGCTGCATCCGATTACTTTATGTAGCGGTTCCCTGGTGTCTAGTGGGGTGGATCGCTCCGGAGGAGCGATCCACACATCCTGCTGCCGGGCTCAGCGCCGTAATGGTGCTGATCCCGGCTTGATTGCTTCCGGCTGCAGCAGCCAGAAGCAATCGATGTGCCTATCTCATCAATCTATGCTGCATATCTATGCAGCATAGATCTCAATGAGAGATCAGAGTACTTATACTAGAAGTCCCCCAGGGGGACTTCTAGTATAAGTGTAAAAGTAAAAAATAAAGTATTATTATTAGTAAAAAGCCCCCTCCCCTAATAAAAGTCTGAATCTCCCCCCTTTTCCCATGTTATAAATAAAAATAAATAAACATGTTTGGTATCGTCGTGTGCGTAATCGCCCGAACTATTAATTAATCACATTCCTGATCTCGCACGGTAAACAGCGTAATCGCAAAAAATCTCAAAGTGCAAAATTGCGCATTTTTGGTTGCATCAAATCCAGAAAAATTGTAATAAAAAGCGATCAAAAAGTTGCATATGCGCAATCAAGGTATCGATAGAAAGAACACATCATGGTGCAAAAAATGACACCTCACACAGCCTCATAGACCAAAGGATAAAAGCGCTATAAGCCTGGGAATGGAGCGATTTTAAGGAACATATATTTGTTAACAATGGTTTGAATTGTTTACAGGCCATCAGATACAATAAAAGTTATACATGTTACATATGGTTGTAATCGTAACAACTTGAGGAACATATATAACAAGTCAATTTTACCCCAGGGCGAACGACGTAAAAACGGAAAGAAAGAAAAAACAACAAATAAAAAAAGCGTTGTTTTTTTTTTCAATTTCACCACACATTGAATTTTTTTCTGGTTTCGCAGTGTACTTTATGAAAAAGTTCAGCCTGTCATTGCAAAGTACAATTAGTGACGCAAAAAATAAGGGCTCATGTGCTATGGCCTTTTAAGCACAAGGAGGGAAAAACGTAAACGCAAAAATTTAAATTGGCCCGGTCCTCTAAGGGTTAATGGCATCTTTCATTCTACCATGAAATGTATGATGGAACCCCAAAATTATTATTTATGAAGATATAAATTGGTGAAATCGTAAAAAAGAATGCAATATGATATTTTTTTGGGGTTCCAGTGTCTACGTAATGTACTATATGGTAAAAGCGACATGATACCATTATTCTATAGGTCAGTCCGAACACAACCATATTAATTATAAATAAAATGGACCTATTGTGACGCTTACTATGGTTTTATTTTTTCACTACGGGGTATGGGGTATCATTTTTTCCGCCTTGATCTCTAGTTTTTATTAATACCATATTTGTGAAGGTCGGACGTTTTGATCACTTTTTATGAACTTTTTTTTAATTTAATGTAGCACAAAATCGGTAATCCAGGCACTTTTTTTGCTCTTTTCGTTTACGCCGTTCACTGTTAGTGATGACAATTGTTATATTTTAATAGTTCAGACAATTACACACGCTACTGTACATAATATGTTTATTTATATATTTTTATATGTTTTAGTTATATAATGGGAAAGGGGGGGTGATTTAAACTTTTATTGGGGGAGGGGCTTTGGGTTATTTATAAAGGCATTTTTATAGGCATAGCATTGATCAGAATGAAAGGCGCTCTGCTGATTAAGCCTGCCTGTGACAGACTTAATCCTTAGAGCGCTGACCGGACTGCACGCAGGAAGATGAGAGACCTCCGGCGGTCCGTTAAAACGATCGGGACCCCCACAGTCACACTGGGTCTCCTTTAAAATATACTACTGTTTAGCTGGTGGCCATCTCAGTGTTAGAGATAGCAGCAGGGAGGGGATGTAAGTTAAACACCAGGCTTAAAGGAAAAGTCAGGCGAAAATTTTTATTAAAGTGTTGTATTGCCCCTCAAAGGTTATACAAATCACCAATATACACTTATTACGGGAAATGCACATAAAGTGCTTTTTGCACTTACTATTCCATCAAGGCTTCACTTCCTGGATAACTTGGTGATGTCACAACCCGACTCCCAGAGCTGTGCGGGCTGTGGCTGCTGGAGAGGATGATGGCAGGGGGACACTGAGGGACACAGGGCACTGAGCATCCCCCTGCCATCATACTTTCCAGCAGCCACAGCCCGCACAGCTCTGGAAGTCGGGTCGTGACATCACCATTTTATCCAGGAAGTTAAGCCTTGATGCAGTAGAAAGTTCAGGGGAAAAAAACACCTTATGTGTATGTATGGAAGGACAGCTCATTCAGGGTGGAGAAAGAGTAGAGACCAAATATAAAGCAGTCTGCATGGGAGAATTATATAGGTTGTGAACTGAGATAGAGCGATAATGGAGCATATGCAGCACAATGTAGAAGCAAAAGTAAGTAATGTTTTTGGTTTATTTTGCACCAAAATAATAACAAAACTAAAATAAAAAATGACATCCAAAGGTGCCCATAGCTATGATAAGTCACAATCTTCTTTAAGAACTGCATAGTATCTCTGAGAAATTTCTTTAGAACTGATTCAATTTTTAAACCCATTTTAGATGTTGACCAGTGAATGTAAGAGCCGAAGGCTTGGCTTTCTGCGTGATGACTCACTGTGTTGACTTTGTCTGTTTTTGCTGACCTTGGTTACTTACTCATTAACCTTCAATTTTGTGAGGTTTTCTTTTGTTTTGCTGGCAAGTAATGCTGATTTCAAGCCATCATGAGACAGAAAGAATATTGCAAGTTAAATATTCATTTTAATATTTCAAAATATGGTATGTGAATACGACCCTGTGGGTAGCACTTTCTGGCCTCTTATAGTTGGCTGCATCCAGAGGATATGTTATTAATCTTTATAAGCTGGATAACCCCAATTAAAAAAGTGTAATTCATTTTTTGGTTTGTTTATAGGCATTTTTACAGAAAAGACATTTTCACAGGGAACTGTTTTGATCACAGTTTTTTTGTAAGCCAAAACCCAAAAAGTAGGTCTAAAATACAGAAAAGATACATATATTTCCACTAGGCCAGGGCTGCTATTAGGCTGTTAAGAAAATAGCCCAGTTTCAAGCCAGTCACAGCAGCACGCAACTTGCATTGATATCTGTGGTAGGAAAGTTGGGTGCCACTTTGCGTGGCACGTGACCAAGGATGGATTTTTTTGTGATTGTCGCAGTCATGCTATGTCGCAGTCACAATGCAATAAAGTTCACTAATATTGGGTGAGACATTGCAGGATCTTTCTGTTGTGGGACCAATGTTGCCTTGTAGTCCTAGTTGGTATTTGTTCCGCTACTGGTTTTGGCTTACAAATACAGACTACATATCAAAATGCTGCTGTGTTTAAGTGGCCAAAGGCTGGTTACAAGTATCATTTTTTTTCCTGGATAAAAACAGATCACCAAACTGTGCCATATTGTCCAGAATTTTGGCAGAATATGCAATGAAAGTTCCTAACAGAACCTCCAATACAGATGTAACTGTGTGTTAAAGGGTGACTGTAATTCTAATTAATAAGGATTGTGCACTGACCTCGCTGGGGAAACCTAACTTCCAGCATAATCTATAAGCTTTGAAAGAAACAGATATGGTGCTCACCCTGCAATTGCATCTTCATAAATCTTTATTTCATTTGTGATTTCTTACACGCAAACAGGTTACAGAGTGGATGCTGTGAGCGATGCAGCTAACGAACTTTTTGTGCCGGGACACTCCTTCCAGCTGCGTGGCTACGTGGCTGGTCTGTTTGCATGTAAATGGGTATCCCTATCTTCCAGCATCACCTGCGACTGTGTCTCAGTCTGGCTAGAGAGGCATAGTGACAGTTACCCTTTAAGTTTTAAGTTGCTATATTTTATAAAATATACAAAAAAATGGCTGTACACTCAAGGGGTTAATTTGCCTGGAATTTATTATTATTATTATGCATAGCCATTATGTATTAATTATAGAAAAGGAAACTTAGAGAAAAACTATGCAGAGATCCTAAAATACCTTTTGTGATTTTCCTAGACTATAGCCATAAGCTATGTCAATCTCAGGCAGACACAAACAGTACATATGATCTTTGCTCATGTTATCTACAAGCAAAGTCCAATGAAACCTAATCAGACCATAAACTCTTAATTACTGTGGTTGGCCAAGTAAGCACTGCAGTTTTATAGTTGTGTAGTTATAATATTAACTACATGGCTTTAAAAAAGATACAGCAATTTCATATCAATTACAATACACTATGTCGGTAACTATTATTAGTGTAAGGGTATGTTCACACTACGGAATCAGCAAGGAATGTCACGCAGAGTTCATGTCAGTTCTTTGGACGTATGGCGGTTTACGCTTAGGAAATACCATTGAATCAATTAGACAGGGAGAATTTCAAGTGGAGACTGCGGCATAAATTCCGCTTGAAATTCCTTGCCCATTCCATAGTGTGAACATAACCTTCTGCTTAACATTTTGCAGTTGAAGGCTATGTTCCCACACAGTATTTTTATCAGTATTTTGCAATAAAAATAAGGAGTGGATTAAAACACAAAAAGGCTATGTTCACACACTGCTGAAATTGAATGGATGACCGCCATTTAATTACCCTTCATTTGAAACAATAGGCGTTTGTTTTACAAATAATGGCCGTTGTTAGCCATTAAATAGTGGCCATCCACTCAATTTTAACAGTGTGTGAACATAGCCTTTCTGTGTTTTTAATCCACTCCTGGTTTTCGTTGCAAAATAGCTTAGCTTAAGGGGGTATTCAAAGGTCTGCAAATTTGTGAACGTTACAGACAGGGAAGGAATGTCATAGATTCATTCCCTGCCCGGCATAATGTATCATGCCAGCAGCGGGGAAACCCTTTAAATCGCTATGCCACTGTAGTGACATAGCTGTCGCGATTCAATGGGGTTTCCCAGCTGCCGGCATAATACTGACACATCATGGCGGGCGGGGAACCAATCCATGACATTCCTTCCCTGTCAGTAACGTCTGCAAATTTGCGACATGTGACATGTGAATGCCCCGCTGTGGATTCTGCAGCTCTACCCCGCTCGCAGACGCTGGTGGGCTCGCGCATCCCCGCTTGTCCCATAGGCTTCATTCTATGCAGATTCTGCCGTCCGCCCGAAGAATAAATGGTAGCAGCGAACATGCATGGTCACCAGCGCCCGAAAGCGGGAGTGAGTTACGGAATCTGTGGCAGGTGATCTGCCGGGATTCTGTAGTGTGCACATACCCATACCCTCAAAGTACTATTGTTCCCTATTTAATAATGAACCAAGGTAACTTTTTATAAAATGGGAAAACAAAAACATTTTGGCATTCCTAAGTTGTGTGTACACAGTTTTCTAGCTTTGCCCTTTGTATGACCTGGAGCATTGTTGCTTTTATTGTTAGTGTGTTGTAACAGTATGTACCTGAAATTCATGCTGGCTCGCTATCAAATGGACCATGACAGGTGAAGCTAAAGAAAAAGTCCTATCACTGTGAGATAAACACTAAAGTTATGTGTCAATATCTACTTTTTTTTAAACCAAAAACTACAAAAATTCTGATGGAATTGGTTGTTGGGAAATTATGGTGCACATTATGAGCTCCAGCTTTTTAATCCTACTATAATAGAACAATGACAGGCTCTTGTATGGATACATAATAAATCAGTCAACAGGGCATCCCATTCAGTTTATGTGATTACAGCTATGTAATTATAATAGTGATATGTATGCCTTGGAAATGAGTTCTGCAAGTGGAGTCATTGCTTGTATAACCTCATAGTAGAGTTTTTTTTCCAATAAAAGAGTCATTCTCTTTATTTTGAATGGATCTGCACAGAACAAACAGTAGAGCAGCTTCTCTTTGCCTTGGGCAGTTTTTGTGTGTGCTGGATCAGTCGTAATATAGTAGAGTAAACAATATCGTGCTGCTTAAATCTCTGTTTAGAAAGGCAAATCAGACCAACTGTTGCCTAATGCTGAAAAATTTTTGAAAACTGGCAAAGAAGCATTTAACCCCTTAAGGACAGAGCCAATTTCGCCAATTTTTGCGTTTTCAGTTTTTCCTCCTTGTGCTTAAAAGGCCATAGCACTTGCATTTTTCCACCTAGAGACCCACATGAGCCCTTATTTTTTGCGTCACTAATTGTACTTTGCAATGACAGGCTGAATTTTTGCATAAAGTACACTGCAAAACCAGGAAAAAATTCAAAGTGTGGTGAAATTGAAAAAAAAAAAACGCATATTGTTTATTTGGGGGAAATGTGTTTTTACGCCATTCGCCCTGGGGTAAAACTGACTTGTTATATATGTTCCTCAAGTCGTTACGATTAAAACGATATATAACATGTATAACTTATATTGTATCTGATGGCCTGTAAAAAATTTAAACCATTGTCAACAAATATACGTCACTTAAAATCGCTCTATTCCCAGGCTTATAGCGCTTTTATCCTTTGGTCTATGGGGCTGTGTGAGGTATCATTTTTTGCGCCATGATATGTTCTTTCTATTGGTACCTTGATTGCGCATATACGACTTTTTGATCGCTTTTTATTACAATTTTTCTGGATTTGATGCGACCAAAAATGCGCAATTTTGCACTTTGCGATTTTTTTGTGTTGACGCCCTGAGATGGAGTCCGACGCTCCATTCATCCTCTATGAGTGTCGGACTCATCTCAGGAGCGCGCGCGCCGGGCTTCGGGCACTAAAATCTCCGTCACCGGACCGGCTCAAGATGCGGGACCCGGCATGATCAGGTAAGTATAGGGGGTTCTAGCGGGGGTCGGGAGCCTGTCACCCCGGCACGGGGGGTGACAGGTTCCCTTTAAATGTGCCTTCACACATACCATATCGCTGCATATTTATCGCACAAAACTTGCATGAAACTCGCACAAAAGTAGCTGCGTTTTTTGTGGTGTTAAACTCTCCTGTGAAAATCAAAACTCGCATGAAAAAATCGCACCAAAATCGCACCAAACACACAGCGAGAATACACATACATTGACTTTATAGCAATCAGTTTCATTGTAGATTTATGTGCGAGAAACTTGCAGCGATAAATACGCAGCGATACGGTACGTGTGAAGGCACCTTAACCCTTTAAGGACCGTGCTAACTTTCGTTTTTGCGTTTTCGTTTTTACCTCCATGTGCTTAAAAGGCCATAGCACTTGCATTTTACACCTACAGACCCACATGAGCCCTTATTTTTTGCGTCACTAATTGTACTTCGAAATGACAGGCTGAATTTTTCCATAAAATATGCTGCGAAACCAGAAAAAAATTATATGCGCAGTGAAATTGAAAAAAACCCGCAATTATTTTTCTTTGGGGGGGCTTCATTTTTACGCCGTATGTCCTATGGAAAAACCTATTTGTTATATATGTTCCTCAAGTCATTACGATTAAAACAATATATAACATGTATAACTTTTATTGTATCTGATGACCTGTAAAAAATTAAAACCATTGTTAACAAATATACGTTCCTTAAAATCGCTCTATTCCCAGGCTTATAGCGCTTTTATCCTTTGGCCTATGGGGCTGAGTGAGGTGTCATTTTTTGCGCCATGATGTTTACTTTCTATCGGTACCTTTGATTGCGCATATGCGACTTTTTGATCGCTTTTTATTACAATTTTTCTGGATTTGATGCGACCGAAAATGCGCAATTTTGCACTTTGGGATTTTTTTGCGCTTACGCCATTTACCGTGCGAGATCAGTAATGTGATTAATTAATAGTTCGGGCGATTACGCACGCGGCGATACCAAACATGTTTGTTTATTTATTTATTTATTTTTATTTGTAAAATGGGAAAAGGGGGGTGATTCAGACTTTTATTAGGGGAGGGGATTTTTTATTAATAAAAACACTTTTTTTTACTTTCACTTACAGTAATATGAAGCCCCCTGGGGGACTTCTATATACACAGAACTGATCTCCCATTGAGATCAATCCTGTGTATATAATAGAGCAATGATCCATCAGATCACGGCTCTATTATAATGGTCTGCTGCAGACCATCTAAATAGATTGCCAAGCCGGGAACAGCGTCGGAGCGACGCTGAGCCCCGGCCGGCTCAGTACAATGGATCTCCCCACTAGACACCAGGGAGAGGGGCCACATTCACTGTTCAAATGCAGCTGTCAGCTTTGACAGCGCCATTTGAATGGTTAATTAGCCGGCCGCGGCGATCGGCCGCGCCGGCTAATACACGCGGTCCCTGGCTGCACTTAGCAACTGGGGACCGCGCGCTGCAGAGAGGGCTTACGCCGGGAGCCCTCTCTGTTTACTCTTAACGGCCGCATGACGGGTATACCCGTCATGCGTCGTTAAGAGGTTCAGGGCATGTTCACTCTATGGAATATGCTCAGAAATTTCAAGGGAAGACCTGTCCCATTGACTCAGTGATATTCTCAAGCTCAATTTGCCATCCACCCAAAGAATTTACATGTTTGCCGCACGGCATCCGCTTAGAATTTCCGAGCATGAGCATAGTGTGAAGACAGAGAAAAAAGTTTTTTTGATCTGTTGGGGTTTGCAGCAAGTGGGACAGCAGTTAACCAGAGAGAGTAATCTGCCACATTTTCCCGGCTTGCTCTAATGATTGGTGGGGTCTAAACACCCAGAACCTGACCGATCAAAACATTTCATATGTATCTTGAACATGTCAAAAGTTCTTTTTTTTTCTGGTTCAATCGTTTTTTAAATTTTTGAATATTATTTTTTCATTTTACAAAACAAACAACGTTACATCTTGATGTACTGTAGAATGAATAAAGAAAGAGGCTTATGCCGAAACTTAGGCTGAGTTCACACTACGTTTTTGCAATCAATTTTTTTCTTACATTTTTGCAAAAAAACTGATCCATTTGTGTGCATCTGTTTTGATCCGACTTATAGGAAAAATGGATCAAAATGCATCAGTTTTTTTTTTACCATACTCAAAAATAAGATCAGCTACGTTTTTGTATACATTAAAAAAACTGATTCGTTTTGATCCTTTTTTTTAAATAATAAAAGTCAATGAAAAAACGGATCAAAACGGATGCATGCAAAGTTTTGCAAAAATGGATGAAAAATAAAACGGATAAATTGAGGTAACATTCTGCATAAACATGGCAGAAAATAGTCAGAACTAACTGATGATTAAGTCCATGTATGATTGCTTATAAGGTGCAGGCAAGTCCAGTAACCTGTGAAAGAACACAACAGCATAGAACCTACTGTGGTACTGAGGGTATGGTGTCAAACAGATGCTACGATGGTTGCATGTCAGGAAGTGTCATGTGAAGGACCTTAACATTGTGTCTCCCCGAAAGTGTAGTGACATGTCCTATTTTTTATCGGAAAGGATTTGAGATCCGTTACAACACGGAACATGTGAATAGCCTCATAGAAAATACTGTGCTATAACTTGTTCCGGATCCGTGCGCACGGACAAGTTCCCGGAACGTGTGAATGCAGCCTAAGGTATGAATGTACAAATTTTTTTTTTTTTTTTTTTTCAATTCGTAGGAATTTTATATTTTTTTTCAAGTTACATTATTTACAGTTGCAAATGATCGTTGTGTATTATATAATATAACCTTTAAGGGGGCTGGAGGAGGTGGATAGGTGTGGGACTGCATTTATCAGACATTTGTATACTGTGGATTTAACCAAAATGTCATTACAGGAATATAATTTTTTTTTCCTGCCTTTGTATTAAAAACAGCCCAGACCTTGTATACTACTCTGTCACAAAGAATTGGGGTGGAAAATGAAGTGCATTCCCATTCGAAACTAGATTTGCCTGTCATTTGGTATTATAGGTTATCTCAGGCTTATGTGTGGCTTCAATGGCGTTTCAACCAAGTAAAGATTTTTTTCAGGATACACATTTCAGCACCCTATGGTCTCCTTTCTTAAAGCTCAGGGCCCATTTCCTTGCCCTTGAGTAGTTGTTTGTCCTACCTACTGTTTGTCCCCATGTACTATTGAGCATATAGTATTTTTTTATAAGGAACCAGAAACACCCAAGCAAATAGGGGACACTATGAACAAGCTCCATAAAACCATAGTGTCTGCACTGCTTTCTGTAGATCACTGTGTGCCATTATTATCCTGAATTAGAAGTGATTTCATGTGTGATGGCCACTACATAACAGCTCTGGTAACATGCTAGATAATTCATACCATAACCCATAAATAGTTACTCTGTACTTTTATCAGATGCACAGACATGAAAAGATACCTCCCATGCAATAAAGCGGCAGGTTTTACATTGTATTTCCCCATTGTAAAGAGAGTGACGTGTTAGTATAGTAAGAGCAATAGCTGCCCTCTGACATGCGAGAGGAATAAATTGTTCTTCTATCAATAATACCATCAAATGGCCTTTCAGAGTGTGCCGCAGATTAACGCTTTGGAGGTTAGTGGCTTGTGCGTGTCACCCAGACAGGTAGACTCACTTCTTGTGTTGATAGCCATACTCCTTGCATTGCTGTCTGTCTGCTGTCCTTCTATGATTTGTTAGTATAGTTCAGAGATTTACATTTCTATTTGTAAATTCATCACTGATGGGTAAGTTAATATACCAAATCAGTGACTATAATTCTCGAGATTTCATTTTAATATTGTCCCCTACACGCTTGGTGTGGGTGTTTTAGGTTACCTCTGTAATTCAGTCTTCTAAAATGGTACTTTGTTGCTTTTTACAGAGTTTCTGTAACACAGTGTAAAACAAACCTTGTGATCTAAGCTTTTATAACCTTTGTACCATTCACTGTACCTTAATAACTCAGTTTATAGGTGGAGGCCTATAACTAGATTACTTGTGTGGCAGTAATAAAAATGCCTGGGGCATAGTTCTTTGGCAGAGATCTGTGTGGATGCAATACATTACTAGAATTTGTTATGAACATTCTTTTCTGTCTGGAAACATTATACTTGACAGCAGATAAAATGGTCAGGAAGGTGGTTTTCCGGATGGTTTATACTAAGCAGGGTTGATTTTTATCTACTTAAGACATTATCATATTTGTCCTCTGTAATTTATCAAACCCTTTGAAAAACTGAGATATTTGCAGCCCACATGAACATTGGGAAATGTATTATAACCTCTCTTTTTGCGACTTTAGCAAGTGATCCGTTGTTATCAATTTTGTAAAATAAGAGGGATCAAGACATAGACGTAGATACTTTTTTAATTTTCTTTTAAGCAATTTAATTTACTAGATTTATGGTAACATATAGGTTTAAGATTAATGTAATAGGGAATGTGTGGCTGATGGCTGATTAATGCTAGGGCCACACAAACAATCTAGCTATTCTTTGTGCAGCCCTGGCCGTATGATTATCATGCTCTGTAGAGGAGCACTGATCTCCTAGATTGTTTATTGTGCAGCTTGGGCTATCAGATACGGTCTTTAGGACTCATTCAAATGTTTAGTATTTTTTCAAGACCATATATTATATCCGCCATTGTCTGCAATCTGCAAAAAAATTGGCCATAGTGCATCTGCAATCCGTATATTTTGTGGATACACAATAAAAGGGAAAGTGATAGTGAAGTTAAGGCTATTCATATTTTTTGAGGACGTTATAGATGTAGCATCCACATCATCCGCAAAAAATGCAGACTCTTCAGACTTCTTACGTTTGATTTCTTGTTCTGCAATTATGGTCTGCGCTAGGACATGTCCAATTTTTTGTAAAACCACGGATAGTGTGAATTGCCCAATAGAAATCAACGGGCTCTAACTTTATGGTTGAATAAGGCCTCAGTCTCCTTGTATCTCCGGCAAAACATGTGTACATTGGTTCTCCTGTTTGACTTAAAGAGGATGTACCACCAGGTACATCCTCTTTAAGCTGAACCGACGGATCGAACGGCGCCGTCACAGGGAAGCCGGTGCCGCGGTCCGTTTTTCGCGTGCACAGCGCCGTTCTATGCATCGGAACCGGCCGGTGCTCAAGCACTGGAGGCCAGCTGGGCAGCCCCCAATGGGAGAGAAATCCCTCCCCTGTATGACGCGGCTCCATTTATTCTAAGGGGTTTTCAAGTGTAAACTGCTAATTTACCACGCTGCTGGGGGTACGTGGAACAGAATAGCAGTATACTGTTGATAATATATAATCCAACATTGCCAAAGTAAAAAATTCTATTGTTGCAACAAAGAAAAAAAATCTGAGTTTGAGAGAGTTATCATGGACTATGGATTACGAAACTAGAATTATGGATTACTTGGTTATTTAGTCAGTACTGAAAAAACATGGCAATAGGAAGAGTCCCTTTAACCATGTCAGTTTTTAATCTCTGGAGGATGATACGTCAGAGGATATAATTGACTCCTCTAATGCTGCGTTTACACGAAACGATAATTGGCCCGATCGTACGATTAACAATGTCGGAGTAACGATTTTTTTTCATAACGATCAGCATTTAGACCGAACGATATACCGTACGGAAAATTCATTTTGCGATCGTTTTGCGATCACTTAAGCCTATCTCGCACATAGGTAAAATTGGTGAACGACTGTTAACATGGAACGATCTGCGAATTTTTTGCGAACGACGGATCGTTCGCTGCGTTTATACGTACGATTAGCGGTCAAATTCGATCATTATCGTGCAAATTCGCACGATAATCGCTCCGTGTAAACGCAGCATAATGGTCCATTTACACAGAAAGATTATCTGACAGATTATCTGCCAAAGATTTTAAGCCAAAGCCAGGAATGGATTTGAAAAGAGGAGAAATCTCAGGCTTTCCTTTATGACCTAATCTCTGTGTATAGTCTATTTCTGGCTTTGGCTACAAATCTTTGGCAGATAATCTGTCAGATAATCTTTCTGTGTAAATGGACCCTAATGCTAAGTTTACACGGAGCGATTATCGGGTGAATTTTCGCGATAACGATCGAATTCGAAAGATAATCAAACGTGTAAACGCGGCGAACGATCGAAAAATCGTTCATTTTAAACTTTTAACATGTTCATAAATCGTCGTTCGTAGTTCGCCAAAAAATCGCCGATCGTTCCGTGTAAACAGTCGTCGCGCGATAGTCCGGCCACCCCCAGCCCCGCCTGCCGCCCGGCCCCCTGCTCGCAGCCCGGCCCCCCGCTCATCTGCAGCCCCCTGCGCCGGCTCTGATCGCCACCCCCGCCGCCGCTCTGATCGCCACCCCCGCCACCGCTCTGATCGCCACCCCCGCCGCTCCGATCGCCGCCGCCGCCGCTCCGATCGCCACCCCAACCCGCCGCTGCCGCTCCGATCGCCCCCACCGCCTCGGCCAAGAGTATACGTTACCTGCTCCGCGCAGCAGGTCTTCCGACATCCCCGGCTCCCCTCTTCAGCGCATTGATTGGCTGAAGAGATGAGCCGGGAATTTCAAACGGCTCCTCTTCAGCCAATCAGTGCTCTTCTTCAACACTGATTGGCTGAAGGGGAGCCGTTTAAAATTCCCAGCTCCCCTCTTCAGCCAATCAATGCAAGGCAGCACTGATTGGCTGAAGAGGGGAGCCGTGAATTTCAAACGGCTCCCCTTAAGCCAATCAGTGCTGCCTTGCATTGATTGGCTGAAGAGGGGAGCCGTGAATTTCAAACGGCTCCCCTTCAACCAATCAGTGCTGAAGAGGAGCACTGATTGGCTGAAGAGGAGCCGTTTGAAATTCCCGACTCACCTCTTCAGCCAATCAATGCGCTGAAGAGGGGAGCTGGGGATTTTGAAGACCTGCGACGCGGAGCAGGTAACGTATGTTCTAGGCCGCGGGGGCGATCGGATTGGCGGCGGGCGCGCAGGGGGTGGCGATCGGAGCGGCGGGGGGGTGGTGATCGGAGCGGCAGGGGTGGAGATCGGGGCGGCGCAGGGGGCTGCCGTTTAGGGGGGCGGGCTGCGGGCGGGCCGGGCTGCGGGCGCGCGATCACAAAACGTTCGCAAAACGATTTTTCCGTACGATATATCATACCGTCTAAACGCTGATCGCTATAAAAAAAAAATCGTTACTTCGAAATCGTTAATCGTGCGATCGGGCCAATTATCGCTCCGTGTAAACTTAGCATTATATAGATCAGTTGAGTGCTGAACCTGTTTCCAAACAGCTTGCCTAGTTAAATTATGCACCCAAAGAACATACAAATTTCTATGGGACGTCAGTAGGCTTATTTGAACCTTTAGCAAGCATTTTTCTCACACAGGAAACTAAACCATGTACTACAACTTCTGTACCAAAATATAAAAACTCTATAGGAGAAATGGAATTACCTTATTTATTTTGTTTTGAGTAAGGCTGGGTTCACACTGCTTTTTTTGCAGTTTGTTTTTTTTTATCCAATTTTGGCCTACCACGTTTTTCTGTATGGTAAAATAAACAGATGTGTTTTGATCATTTTTTTGGAAAAACAGATCAAATGAATGTACACAAATACATCTGTTTTTCATGTTTTTTCCAAAAAAAAAAAAAAAAACACAATGTGAACACAGCCCAACAACTTGCTTTTATTTCACATGAATTTACAGGAACTATCGTTAGGTGAAGCACTAATGGTGCATTTACACAGACTGATTTATCTGACAGATCTTTGAAGCCAAAACCAGGAACAGACTATAAACAGGAATTAGGTCATAAAGGATTTGGCTCCTCCTTCCTCATGCGCGTGAGGAAGGAGGAGCCTGTCCTCCGAAACGTCCGCAGGACACCAGGTGGACGCTTGGGTGTGTGAGCAGCCTGTGAGCTGAATTGTACCGAGTATCCTGGAATAAATAATATTTTGGATAGTATCCAGAGTTTGTGGATTCCTTTCATCACAGGTATCCCGCTCAGAAAGAGGACTACAACCTTGGGATACGCAGGTACAGGTGTATTTAACACCAGTTTACTCTCACTATTTTCTTTCTTATATTGGGACAAGACAGCGTCATAGCCTCTGATTGGCTGGACAGTCTGTCACTTCAGAGACTGGTGTAGAAGCTTCAGAAGCGTCTCCAATTGGAAGAGACAGAAGGACACCAGGGAGCGTGGGCAGGAAAGTATACAGGTTTATTATTTACTATACAAGTTCATCAGCTGCCGACCATGGACCTCCTATTGTGCAGAGAGATGCGCAGTCAGAAGCCGATGATTTTATAAGATGCTGAAAGACAACGATCAGCTGATGATCGGCTCCTCAACTGATCATTGTCTTTATTACACGGGACAATATCTGCCCGAATCGGCCTGATTTGGCAGATAATCGACCCATGCTATAGGGCCTTAAGGATAACATGGAATTTTTAAAGATGATGTAAAATTTGGATTGAGACCCTAACTATATGTGGCTTACTTGTGATATGACTGCACTCTATCCTTCCATTCCACACAGTAAGGCAATAAAGGCAATTCAACACACAAATATAGAAATTATTCTGATGTGTTACAATAGTATACAATATTTTGGTTGTCACTATTCCTCTGTTAACACATGTTTCTTTTCAGTTTGATGCATCCTTCTTACTTCAGGCCTTGGGTTGTCTGATGGGGGGCAATATTTCATCTTCATTGGCCAACCTCTCCATGGCCTGATGGGAGGAGAAATACATCTAGTCTGGTGATAATCCCTTCCATCACCACATCACCTGCTATGTTCACTATAGACATTATGTCCACAATGAATGAACACAATAAAGTCCTTTTCTAGGTATATTGAAGATAATCATGATAATCTCATAACGATAATCATAATCTCATAATGATTATTATTTTTTGGGATGTTACCCTAAAAGGTGACAGTGATTTTCTGGAAGGTCATTGTTTAACTGTTTAATCTGGGAACTCTCTGTTGTGAGCTGACAGTTGTCAGCCCTTCTGCTTCCTGGCACTCACTTTCCGAGATCACCTTAACCCTTGTCATTGTGTACCTGGACGACATTCTGATCTGCAGATGCATGTAGCCCATGTACGACAAGTACTGAGATGCTTAAGAGTAAATCACCTCTATGCTAAGCTAGAGAAGTGCTTGTTCCACCAGACCTGCCTTCCGTTTCTCGAGTACATTGTCTCCGACTGCGGTCTGCAGATGGATCGAGCTAAGCGGTCGGTGGTTCTTTAGGAGCCATGCCTTGTTGGACTTACAAAGGTTATACAAAGGTTACTGGGTTTCTCCAATTACTATCGGCAGTTTATCCCGCACTTTTCCACCCTGGTCGTGCTGATTGTGGCCCTTACCAAGAAGAACGCAAACTTCAAGCAAATGCCGGTTGAGGAGATTGAAGTCCACTTTAGATTCCACTCAAATTCTCTCTTGTCCAGATCCTGCCAGGTCATTCTTATTGGAGCTGAATGCCTTTTTGATAGGGGCCAGAGGGGTTCTCACACAGAAGGATTCTTCGGAGAATAATAAGATGAGTGGCTTCTTCTCAAAGACATTTTCTCCTAGTAAGTGGAATTACACGACAGGAGATTGTGAGCTATAGGTCAATTTGGCTCTGGAGGAATGGCACCATCTCTTGGAAGAGGCAAATCATCCCGTTACCATCTACACAGATCATAAAAACATCCTCTTTCTTCAGACATCAGTGTCTCAATCCCAGACAAGCCAGTTGGTCACTCTTCTTCTCCAGGTTCAACTTTGCCATTCACTTTTGACCAGAGGTGGACAACTTGAAAGCCGACACTCTCTCGTGCTTCTGATGTTCTTGGTCAGAAAGACACCCCCACCACACATTATTCCACCTGAACGTTTAGTTCCTGTGGCCACCTCAGCTCTCCAGAATGTCCCACCTGGCAAGACTTATGTGCACCCAGCATTCAGAAGGAGAATTCTGAAATGCGGTCATGGTTCCTTGGTTACTGGGCATACTGAAGTTCATAAAACTGGGCAGTTGATCTCCCGACATTACGGGTGCTCAAATCTTTCTGAGGATATCAGGGACTATGCGGGTTTCTTGCACCACCTGTGCCCAAAACAGGCCTTCCCATTTAAAACCGGCCAGTCTGCTCCAGCCCATTTTAGATCGCATTTGGCCGCATATTGCCGTGGACTTTGTCACCAACCATCCTCGTCAGCAAGTAACACTGTCATCTGGATGGTTACCTACCGGTTTTCCAAGATGTCCCATTTTGGGCCTCTCCCTGGTTTGCCTTCCCCTCCTTGTCTGGCCAGACTTTTTCTCCAGCATATCTTCCAATTGCTTTTTGTTCCCAACTCCAGGTGAATCGTATGGGGGTGTGGATAGTCAGGGTTAAGATAACCACACAGATAATCCAAATGTCACCACCGTGTCTTTTACAGAAAAAAACAACTAATTTGACAACCGTGGTTGATTTATGTAAAGATGAAACGTAGGTTTAATTATAGTATAATATAAAAATTTGTGCTGTGAGTGAACAAAAAAGTACTAGATAAACATACTCAGAAAAACTCTGACCTGAAAAAAGTTTGATAGGGTGGTATATATATAGTCAGAATGTCACCCTATTAAGTCCCTGCCTGTAGCTAGATGTGCCTGCCTGGTGTGGGCATCCCCTATCGCCATTAGGGACTAGCCCTATCTCTGCGGTGTAAGAATAGTGATCAAGGTATGAACCCTGTCGGTGTGGGGCACTATATTAGTGTAGAATGGACCATAATAGATCACACAATATGTAGTCTCGTGTAGACTCTAATCATAAGGCTATATGATGGAACCATGTGTAAATGTCCATTTCATATGCAGTCAGTGCAATGTCCTGTAAACTGCCAATTGACCCTATGCCGTCATCCGACGCGTTTCTCCCAGTCTGTGGCTCTCACCTTCAGTTCCAGCCATCTTCTGGGACACGAGGACTCACTGCTCCAACGCCAATGCACTTTATATTTTTGATGGCATAGCCTGATAACCATCAGCAATAGGTGATCCAGGCACTGGGTCAATCTACAGGATCCTAAACCAACTAATAGGGAGTAACATCCAGGATAACATACTAAGAAACCTCACATTATCACTATCTATCAATAAGGGGATTGTCTGATATCTTCAAACTCCCCTCATTATCAGTGAATTGTACATATGTGTTTGGAGCATTAGATATTTATCCGCTTTGAATCTTACCAGCTGCACTAGGGGCTATGGTCCAATGCTACATCAGTGATGATTTGACCAGACCACATATCATATACAGCTGACCCACTTAATCACTGAGGAACCCAGCGCCACAGACTGGGAGAAACGCTTCGGATGACGGCATAGGGTCAATTGGCAGTTTTCAGGACATTGCACTGACTGCATATGAAATGGACATTTACGCATGGTTCCTGTAGCTAGATGTGGCTGCCTGGTGTGGGCGTCCCCTATCGCCAGGCGGGACTAGCCCTACCTCTGTAAGAGTAGTGATCAAGGTATGAACCCTGTCTGTGTGGGGCACTATATTAGTGTAGAATGGACCATAATAGATCACACAATATGTAGTCTCGTGTAGACTCTAATCATAAGGCTATATGATGGAACCATGCGTAAATGTCCATTTCATATGCAGTCAGTGCAATGTCCTGAAAACTGCCAATTGACCCTATGCCGTCATCCGAAGCGTTTCTCCCAGTCTGTGGCGCTGGGTTCCTCAGTGATTAAGTGGGTCAGCTGTATATGATATGTGGTCTGGTCAAATCATCACTGATGTAGCATTGGACCATAGCCCCTAGTGCAGCTGGTAAGATTCAAAGCGGATAAATATCTAATGCTCCAAACACATATGTACAATTCACTGATAATGAGGGGAGTTTGAAGATATCAGACAATCCCCTTATTGATAGATAGTGATAATGTGAGGTTTCTTAGTATGTTATCCTGGATGTTACTCCCTATTAGTTGGTTTAGGATCCTGTAGATTGACCCAGTGCCTGGATCACCTATTGCTGATGGTTATCAGGCTATGCCATCAAAAATATAAAGTGCATTGGCGTTGGAGCAGTGAGTCCTCGTGTCCCAGAAGATGGCTGGAACTGAAGGTGAGAGCCACAGACTGGGAGAAACGCGTCGGATGACGGCATAGGGTCAATTGGCAGTTTACAGGACATTGCACTGACTGCATATGAAATGGACATTTACGCATGGTTCCATCATATAGCCTTATGATTAGAGTCTACACGAGACTACATATTGTGTGATCTATTATGGTCCATTCTACACTAATATAGTGCCCCACACAGACAGGGTTCATACCTTGATCACTACTCTTACAGAGGTAGGGCTAGTCCCGCCTGGCGATAGGGGACGCCCACACCAGGCAGCCACATCTAGCTACAGGCAGGGACTTGATAGGGTGAAATTCTTACCATATATACCACCAGTTTTTCTGAGTACATTTATCTAGTACTTTTTGTTCAATCACAGCACACATTTTTATATTTGATATATTTTTATACTATAATAAAAGCTATGTTTTATCTTTACATAAGTCAACCATGGTTGTCATATTTGTTGTTTTTTTTTAACTCCAGGTGAGGGAAGCTAGACTTTTCTTTGGTCTATCATCCTAAAACCAATGGGCAAGTCGAGAGAGTCAATCAGGCCCTAGGGAATTATCTCTGTCATTTTGTTTCTGCTCGCCAGGACTGGGCAAGGGACTGGTCAAGGACTTCGCCTCCATTTGGGATCACACACACCAATCTCTGAGCTTTCCTGCCTGTGACTCCTGAGAGTGACATTATTAATTCTACTTTTTGCAAAACATTAGTGTGCACAATATTAGTTTGATAGGTTTTCCACACATGTGAATCAAAATGCATTGCATATATACCTGAAGTTGTGGATCTATTTTTGTGTTTGTCCTCTCCCACTCTCAAACCTGTGTGAAAAAAAGGAAAGCCCCCTTAAAGGAGACCTTTCACCCTTTCACAGATACTTACTCCCTCTTGCAAGTCCCATTCCAGAAGCCGTAGAGAAATGCGCGCACTATATGTAGAAGATCACTGCTCCAGTGATTTCCTATGGATGTCGGACTCATCTCTGGTGAAAGGTCTCCTTTAAAGTATCTATAAGTGAAAGAGGTTAGGAATGTTTTTCTTCTCTCCAAACAAAACCAATTATTCCTATACCACTTCTGAAAGCTGGTTTGGCAACTGTTTTACACAGTAGGTAGTGCTGATGACAGATTAAAAAATGTAAACGGGTGTTCCCACCCCAGCCATTTATGTCATATAAGGCTTGGTTCACACTACGTATATTTCAGTTAGTATATGTATATTTCAGTCAGTATATTTCAGTCAGTATTGCAACCAAAACCAGGAGTGGATTAAAAACACAGAAAGCATCTGTTCACACAATGTTGAAATTGAGTGGATGGCCGCCATTATTTCAATACAACAGCCGTTGTTTTAAAATACCAGCAAATATTTGCCATTAAATGGCGGCCATCCACTCAATTTCACCATTGTGTGGACAGAGCCTTTCTGTGTTTTTAATCCACTTCTGGTTTTGGTTGCAATATGAGGACCACAATACTGACTGAAATATACGTAGTGTGAACATAGCCTAAATATGATATGCCATAAATGTCTGATCTTGGAACCTGCTTGTATCTTAAGAATAGAGGTCTAGGAGGTGGGACCCACTTTTATGAAACATTTATGGCATAGCCTTTGCGTATGCATTAAATGTCTGAGAGAGAATACCTTTTAAAGCATATATTTTTGTTTTTCTTTTTGGTTTCTTTTCCCATTGATATGTTGGGATGGATCAGGGTGGAAGCTATTATGGATGTATAATATAGCATTTTATCTTTATAGTATGTTCTGTAATCTTATTAGGAAAAACATTATTATACTGTAAGAAATGCTTGTTTGTGAATAGAAGGGGAAGAGTTAATAAGTAGTGATGTACTAAAGCAATTATGTGAACAATAGCATTA
Source organism: Dendropsophus ebraccatus (assembly GCF_027789765.1). NCBI lineage: Eukaryota > Metazoa > Chordata > Amphibia > Anura > Hylidae > Dendropsophus > Dendropsophus ebraccatus. The sequence continues at coordinate 85,650,341 of NC_091456.1, read as the reverse complement.
GGCAGATGCTGCTCTGTATGATGCAATGCTGCAGCACAAATGAAACTGATCTGATTTCCTGGATATAATTTGACTGGTACATCTTAGCCTCTGTAAACAGTTTTCTTTCTTCCCTGATCAGCGTACAATTCCACTTCCTCAATGACAATCTCTTTTTGGTCCCATTATCTTATATTTAGTTTCTACATTGTAATCATTATTAAAGGAGAGTACAGTTCTAACAATATGCCTGTTGTTTACTGATTGCCAATGAAAGGCACATTGTTAGGAGAAGTATTACGTTTCAGCGGAGAGCAGTAATAATGAAATGGGTTCTCGGTAGATAGGGCTATTGCTTTGCAGCATGGGGTGGTGGGTTTGAATGGGGTTTATATGTTATTCTTATGTTTGTGCAGGTTTCCTCCAACACTTTAAAACCATATTAATGTATTTATTGCTCTTCTTCAGCATTGATTCTGGTATGTGTGTTGAAACAGGGAATTAATGTTGTCACACAGGGTATGATGTGAGTGATGGCAATCTGTATAGCAGAATCTGCGGGCATTATTCAAATCTAAATAAAAATAAATGAGAAACTCTACTTGGTTATGTTATTGAGAAGAAACAATTAGAAATGGCCAATACACAAACCATGAGCCACTTGATGCTGTATTACAATTCAGAGCAATGATCAATGCTCTAGACGCCAAGTCTATGACCTGTACAAAAGCAAATAAAGGCATGGCTTCACCACCAGACTAATAACCCAGAGAGAATTCAGCACTTGATTTATTAATCCAATTCTATTTATGAAGCTCCACCACAATAGTCCTGTAGTGAAAATTATGGAAATAACGGACAGTTAAAGTACTCAGAAAACCATTTCTTGTCTTTATTTTTGATCTACGGTACAGCATATACAATAGATATGAGGGAGGAGGCTTACCCTCTGAAATGTCACTCACCAGAGAGACGTGTCCAGGAGACAAACCCAAGTCTATCATATATGATGTAAAGTGGATCAAAAATAAAGGCAAGAAATGAGACCTGTATTGTGAGTATGAACAGCAAAGATTGGAAAAGTAGTGTCCATTTTCACCAGTTCACTACTAGACTAAACCTACATAAATATGTTGTGTTCCTTGGATTTTTTCTTTGCTCAATAAGGCCAGTATGTTGTGTACCTGGCACTATTCAGGGCTGTGGAGTCGTGGAGTCGGTGCTAGGTTTGGCTGGAGTTGGAAAAAATTTACCGTCTGACTCCAGCTTTAAAAAAATCTTTTACAAATTTAGAATTGAGTTTTGATATGTTGAGTTTTGATAAGTTCTGCTCATCAACTTATTTTATGAGTAACATTCTAATAGGACACTGGCCCTATTAGATAAGGGGGGTCAGGGAAAAGTTGTCAGTCACTATTTGGCAGTTTGTTTCTGAGCTGGAAGAGTCCATTGTGTGGGGGGAGATCTGTGCTGTTCACTTCCTGGATGCTGGATGATTGTATATGAGCAACAGTGTAATATGAAGATATCCTGTGTAATATAGAGGAGGAGAAGACACAAGTAGTGTTGCAGTAACCTCTGTCCTCAATGTGGTGTTTTCTCTCTGGAAGAAGATTGTTTGTGTTTTTCTTTAGACTTCTATGGCTGCAGCAGGCTGTGTGTTTGTGTGTGTGTGTGTGTGTGTGTGTGTATGAGTGTGTGTGCTATGGCTGCAGCAGGCTGTATGTATGTGTACAATGGCTGCAGCAGGCTGTGTGTGTGTGTGTGTGTGTGTGTGTGTTTGCTATGGCTGCAGCATGATGTGTGTGTGTGTGTGTGTGTGTGTGTGCTATGGCTGCAGCAGGCTGTGTGTGTATGCTATGGCTGCAGAAGGCTGTGTGTATGAGTGTGTGTGTGCTATGGCTGCAGCAGGCTGTTTGTATGTGTACTATGGCTGCAGCAGGCTGTGTGTGTGTGTGTGTGTTTGTGTTTGCTATGGCTGCAGCATGCTGTGTGTGTGTGCTATGGCTGCAGCAGGCTGTGTGTGTTAGCTATGTCTGCAGCATGCTGTGTGTGTGTTTGTGTATGCTATGGTTGCAGCAGGCTGTGTGTGTGTGTGTGCAATGGCTGCAGCAGGCTGTGTGTGTGTGCTATGGCTGCAGCAAGCTGTGTTTGTGTGCTATTGCTGCAGCTGTGTGTGTGTGTGCGGGTGCGTGCGGGTGCTATGGCTGCAGCAGGCTGTGTGTGTTGCTATGGCTGCAGCAGGCTGTGTATGTGCGTGTGTGTGTGCTATGGCTGCAGCAGGCTGTGTGTGTTGCTATGGCTGCAGCAGGCTGTGTGTGTAGCTATGGCTGCAGCAGGCTGTGTATGTGCGTGTGTGTGTGCTATGACTGCAGCAGGCTGTGTGTGTTGCTATGGCTGCAGCAGGCTGTGTATGTGCATGTGTGTGTGCTATGGCTGCAGCAGGCTGTGTGTGTTGCTATGGCTGCAGCAGGCTGTGTGTGTAGCTATGGCTGCAGCAGGCTGTGTGTGTGCGTGTGTGTGTGCTATGGCTGCAGCAGGCTGTGTGTGTTGCTATGGCTGCAGCAGGCTGTGTATGTGCGTGTGTGCGCTATGGCTGCAGCAGGCTGTGTGTGTTGCTATGGCTGCAGCAGGCTGTGTGTGTAGCTATGGCTGCAGCAGGCTGTGTATGTGCGTGTGTGTGTGCTATGACTGCAGCAGGCTGTGTGTGTTGCTATGGCTGCAGCAGGCTGTGTATGTGCGTGTGTGCGCCATGGCTGCAGCAGACTGTGTGTGTTGCTATGGCTGCAGCAGGCTATGTATGTGTCTGCTATGGCTGCAGCAGGCTGTGTGTGTGTGTGTGCTATTGCTGTGTGTGTGTGTGTGTGTGTGTGTGTGTGTGTGAGAGAGAGAGGGGGGCAGAAATTAAAGGGGTATACTGGGCAACAGTGAAAAATTCAGATGGGACTGGGGGTGGTTGGTTCATAATAAAGAAGTCCTATTTACCCATCCCCATGCCCCCACAGTACAACGTGTAATGCGCTCCCAATCATGTGATGTCACGGCCCCACTCAACCATTCAGTGAGTGAGGTGAGGAACAGTTGTAGTCACTGACAGGCTAAATGGGTAGTACCTGACACTGACAGAGAGCTGATACATCTGGGCCTATGGCTGACCCCTCTATATCACTATGTGTGACACCTCTATATCACTATGGCTGACCCCTCTATATCACTATGTGTGACCCCTCTATATCACTATTTGTGATCCCTCTATATCACTATGGCTGGCCCCTCTATATCACTATGTGTGGCCCCTCTATATCACTATGGCTGACCCCCTCTATATCAATATGTGTGGCTCCTCTATATCACTATGTGTGGCCCCTCTATATCACTATGTGTGACTCCTCTATATCACTATGGCTGAGCCCTCTATATCACTATGTTTGGCCCCTCTATATCACTATGTGTGGCCCCTCTATATCACTATGGCTGACCCCCTCTATATCAATATGTGTGGCTCCTCTATATCACTATGTGTGGCCCCTCTATATCACTATGTGTGACCCCTCTATATCACTATGGCTGACCCCCTCTATATCAACATGTGTGGCTCCTCTATATCACTATGTGTGGCCCCTCTATATCACTATGTGTGACTCCTCTATATCACTATGGCTGACCCCCTCTATATCAACATGTGTGGCTCCTCTATATCACTATGTGTGGCCCCTCTATATCACTATGTGTGACTCCTCTATATCACTATGGCTGAGCCCTCTATATCACTATGTGTGACCCCTCTATATCACTATGTGTGACCCCTCTAAATCACTATGGCTGACCCCCTCTATATCAATATGTGTGGCTCCTCTATATCACTATGTGTGACTCCTCTATATCACTATGTGTGACTCCTCTATATCACTATGGCTGAGCCCTCTATATCACTATGTGTGGCCCCTCTATATCACTATGTGTGACTCCTCTATATCACTATGGCTGAGCCCTCTATATCACTATGTGTGGCCCCTCTATATCACTATGTGTGACTCCTCTATATCACTATGGCTGAGCCCTCTATATCACTATGTGTGGCCCCTCTATATCACTATGTGTGACCCCTCTATATCACTATGGCTGACCCCCTCTATATCAACATGTGTGGCTCCTCTATATCACTATGTGTGGCCCCTCTATATCACTATGTGTGACTCCTCTATATCACTATGGCTGAGCCCTCTATATCACTATGTGTGACCCCTCTATATCACTGTGGCTGACCCCTCTAAATCACTATGGCTGACCCCCTCTATATCACTATGTGTGACCCCTCTAAATCACTATGGCTGACCCCCTCTATATCACTATGTGTGACCCCTCTATATCACTATGTGTGACTCCTCTATATCACTATGGCTGAGCCCTCTATATCACTATGTGTGACCCCTCTATATCACTGTGGCTGACCCCTCTAAATCACTATGGCTGACCCCCTCTATATCACTATGTGTGACCCCTCTAAATCACTATGGCTGACCCCCTCTATATCACTATGTGTGACCCCTCTATATCACTATGGCTGACCCCTCTATATCACTATGTGTGACCCCTCTATATCACTATGTGTGACCCCTCTATATCACTATGTGTGACCCCTCTATATCACTATTTGTGATCCCTCTATATTACTATGGCTGGCCCCTCTATATCACTATGTGTGGCCCCTCTATATCCCTATGGCTGACCCCCTCTATATCAATATGTGTGGCTCCTCTATATCACTATGTGTGGCCCCTCTATATCACTATGTGTGACTCCTCTATATCACTATGGCTGAGCCCTCTATATCACTATGTGTGGCCCCTCTATATCACTATGTGTGGCCCCTCTATATCACTATGGCTGACCCCCTCTATATCAATATGTGTGGCTCCTCTATATCACTATATGTGGCCCCTCTATATCACTATGTGTGACCCCTCTATATCACTATGGCTGACCCCCTCTATATCAATATGTGTGGCCCCTCTATATCACTATGTGTGACTCCTCTATATCACTATGTGTGACTCCTCTATATCACTATGGCTGAGCCCTCTATATCACTATGTGTGGCCCCTCTATATCACTATGTGTGACCCCTCTATATCACTATGGCTGACCCCCTCTATATCAATATGTGTGGCTCCTCTATATCACTATGTGTGACTCCTCTATATCACTATGTGTGACTCCTCTATATCACTATGGCTGAGCCCTCTATATCACTATGTGTGGCCCCTCTATATCACTATGTGTGACTCCTCTATATCACTATGGCTGAGCCCTCTATATCACTATGTGTGGCCCCTCTATATCACTATGTGTGACCCCTCTATATCACTATGGCTGACCCCCTCTATATCAACATGTGTGGCTCCTCTATATCACTATGTGTGGCCCCTCTATATCACTATGTGTGACTCCTCTATATCACTATGGCTGAGCCCTCTATATGACTATGTGTGGCCCCTCTATATCACTATGTGTGACCCCTCTATATCACTATGGCTGACCCCCTCTATATCAACATGTGTGGCTCCTCTATATCACTATGTGTGGCCCCTCTATATCACTATGTGTGACTCCTCTATATCACTATGGCTGAGCCCTCTATATCACTATGTGTGACCCCTCTATATCACTGTGGCTGACCCCTCTAAATCACTATGGTTGACCCCCTCTATATCACTATGTGTGACCCCTCTAAATCACTATGGCTGACCCCCTCTATATCACTATGTGTGACCCCTCTAAATCACTATGGCTTTTTTTTTATTGCTAGGTGAGGAATTGTAGAGATAGATAGGTCTAGCATTACTCACAAATCAACATTTACTTACAATACAGAGGTTTGAACATGTCTTAAAGTTTTGCCACTTGAGTAAATTTTGACTGAGCCTGTTCTGAAAGTTTGATGTACTATAGCATGTCAGTGGTAATAGGTATTTTCAACACTTATGTAACTTCAAAACCATGTTTGAAGCAGTCGGTTGATTAAAGAGAGCTAAGTACTTGTGACTTACATTTTAACCAATTACATGGAAACATCTCTATTAAAGAACATCTACAAATGCGAGGCATTTTACTGTAATTGCCTGAATTATAGGGATATGCTGATGGTAGGATTTCTCAAACATTCAGCTGTAAATACTCCCTAAAATGTTGTATCCTTGACTGTCTCAATATTTGATATAAATTAGACATTCCAGGCATTTCAACGCTGAAGTGAAGAAACATTGTTTTGTTGAGAAAATATCTTGAGAATCCTGCATTTGCTTTAGTATCTAAATTTGACGTGTTGAATATGATAACAAAGCTCTGTAGATATAAGTGCTTCCATTCAGCATTTGTTATTATACATGTTTTAAACACAATATAAAAGTATACATATATTCATGCTTTTTGTGGCTTTTTTATTCACTAGCCTGTTGTTTTTGTTTTGATAAAGTTTAAAATAAGCGCCAGAAGTGATAATGTATACAAGTATTAACTCTACAGAGAGAGGGTGTATAATACACAGATTTTCAAGAGAGCTTTCACATTAAAGGGATTATACACAGAATTATGATGTGCAGGGCAAATAGGGTTAATCCCTGCAGACTTCATAATACATGGATAATAGATGACAGAGTCAGCAAGTTGAAATTACGCGATCTTTCGTCTGGCCTATTTTTCAATTCTCGAGGGGAGGAGAGAGCTCTCTGAAAGCTTTTTTCTCCCAAGATGCACATGGTGTATATTCAGTAAACAAATTTAGTATGGCTAAAGCATTCACCCAAGGATGGAATATAAAGATAGAATTGTTTTAATAGTTGTCCTGGGATATGTGCATTTGATTAAACAGATGGCAGGGTGCTACGGATGCAGTAGATCTTTACACCAATAGTGCTGTTGGCTTGAGTAAACAACTTTTCAAATATTTTAGATGAAGTCCTAATAGGGTTTACCACAAGCTTAGGTCAGTTTTACATTTAACACCGTAAGCCTACTCAGTCATCATTTAAACTCATGAAAAAGTCTCCATGGTTTTGGACCATCCAGATCCACCATAGTTTTAGACCATCTGCTCCTTCTTTCAACCACAGTCGCAGATTTTTGCAGGTATCCTTTCTTTGTTGTGTTTAGAAATGTGTCTGCATTCACAAATATTACTTGTGATGTCAATGTTGATCTTCATAATGTGTGACTAAAGTTTTTTTGTAGCCCTAGCCTTAAGGCCCTATTACACGGAACAATTATTGTTTAAAAATTCACTAAAACAATTTAAATGAACAATTTTCTGTCCATGTAATAACACCCAACGATAAAACTACTAATGAAAAATCGTTCATTTTGGTCTTTCCAAATGTTGAAAAATTATCGTTGGTAGTTCGCCCATATTTGTTTGTGTAATAAGACGTTCGCTGATAAAACACGTGTGTGGGTCGTCCTGAGGTACGATGAAACAATCGTTCATAACAGTAATCAGTGAATGTAATAACCTCAAAATCTTTCGCTAAAAAAATCGCTAGTTATTGCTACAGAATGATCGCTTTAGCGAATCTTTGAACGATAATCGCTACGTGTAATACAGCCTTTAAAGGTGCCCAAAACGTGAACCAATATGAAGTTTGATTTAAGCTGGGTTTATACTTGTGTTTGAGGCTCTGTTGCATGCCTCTATCACAGGTTCCTTCAAATATATGTTGCACTATTTTGTTCAGTGAAGTGCTAGACACTATTGTGTAAACCCAACGATTCCCATTAAAGTCAGTGGGGTCTGATTGGTACCATTGGTGGTGTGCTATGGATCTGCCAGCACTGTCAAAAATTAATAAATAGTGCAGGTTAAAACCCAGCTTGAGTAAACTAAGGTGGCATTAAAGGGGTTATCCAGAGCTACAAAAACATGGCCACTTTTTTCCAGAGACAGCAGTACTCTTGTCTCCAGCTTGGGCGGGGTTTTGCTGCTCAGTTCCATTGAAGTGAATGGAGCTTAACTGCAAACAGCACCTGAACTGGAGACAAGAGTCGTGTTGTCTCTGAAAGAAAGTGCCCATGTTTTTGTAGCACTGGATAACCCATTTAACACATCCACAGCACTGGGGATGTGCATCCGCAGCTGTCCGTAACATGTCCACATTTGCACAGACTTCTTTTGCTATCGCCGCATGCGGATTCACCCAAACTATTAAAGTGTATCATTAGTAGATGTGAAATAAATGGAAATGAAAATCATGAAAAACATAGCAGTATACCTGTGTTTAGTCTTTTTTAATAGAAAGTCCCATGTTTCCCAGGTCATCTGCACAGTAACAGAGAAGGCAGTCATGTGATTATTTGGGCAGATTGAGCTGTGACACTCTGTACTGGCCAGACTTCATGTATTTAGGGGAAGATTTATCAAACATGGTGTAAAGTATTTTCCAAAGAGCCTGTGAGGAATGAAAAGTGGAATCTGATTGGTTGCTAGGGGCAACTGAGCTAATTCTACTTTACACTGTAAGCCTACATTCACACATTTGGTAATGTGCCCGTAATTGCAGACCCGCAATTATGGACACCACTACGGACCCATTCATTTAAATGGCCCCATTCACATGTTTTGTACGTGCTGAGAGGCTGTCATTCTTGCTGGATGAAAGACGGGCAGGTCCTACTGTGGGCCCGCAACTTTCTATACAGGTGCGGACCCAGACTGCAAAGGGCCCCTGTGCAAAAAATGTGTGTGGGCCCCCCTAACCCATTAGTTTCTCCAGCTTTCTGGTTAGAAGGTGCACACATATGTACGCCAGGGTATACGGTACATGTGTCCTGGTTTCTCAGGAGGGCCCTACATCACAGCACAGATGCCAGGGCCCACTAGAGGACTGTACTGCAGTCTGTGCAGGTCCAAGTGTGGGACTGGGGTACCTGTGGCCCACCAATAGAACTGGTCATGGGGGGCACCCAAATAAAGAACCCATTAGAAGGGACATGCTGACCTTGTCCCATTTTGGACTGATGTATCTGTGACCACAGCTGCCTGAATAACAATAACTACAACTCTCAGAATGCCTTACACTTATGAAGCTCTCAGAGAATGCTGGGAATTGCAGTTTCCGAGAGGACAACCACTTAAGTTGTCTGCTCATTTGTACTTCAAATCCCAGCATATTCTGAGGGCTGCAGACTGCAGTAAATGCTGGGAGTTGTAGTGTTTGCAACTGTTATACTTGGAGGGTCCTGGATGCATTATACACTCGATGCTGTGTAGGGAATGACAGTATATAGCTGTGAGTGTGGAAGCTATAGAGTGTGGAAGTGACCCCATAATAGCACTAATAGGGGATAGAACAAATGGGCCCTTAATCACTGTTGGGGCACAGGTGGGGTACATGTACTGTATGTGGCTGCACAGGTGAGAGACATGTACTGTATGTGGCTGCACAGCTGGGATACATGTACTGTTTTTGGCTGCACAGGTGGGAGACATGTACTGTATGTGGCTGCACAGGTGGGAGACATGTACTGTATGTGGCTGCACAGGTGGGAGACATGTACTGTATGTGGCTGCACAGGTGGGATACATGTACTGTATGTGGATGCTTAGGGGGAGATGAAAGAGAAAAACAACCATGTTGCAGGGGAGAGGGGGGCACATATATTGGCTAAAAGGCAGAAACTTACAATAAAACTTACAGCACCACTGTGCTTTCTCTTACACAGTCCATCCTATATCTTACGTCTTCCAGCAGCCTGACAGACACATTGACAATAATCACTCACTGTCAGAGCTGCCGCTGTTGCTCCTCTTCACAGTCCTGTCCCTGGCAGCCATAACCCTGCAGGCTCCCTCCAGCCCCTGTCATAACATGCTCTCTCTCCTCTCCTCCTCACACAAGGTATGCCGGACAGTGGAGTACAGGAAGGGGGGGGGGGGGGTCGTTCATCACATGCTCTCTCTCCTCTCTTCCTCATACAAGGTATGCCAGACAGTGGAGTACAGGAGGGCGTGTCAGCAGCAGCGTGCAGAGGAGAGAACCAGCCCCGACTGGGCACAGCATGCAGTCACTAAAGGGGCCCACTACAGACATGTGCCATGCTGAGCTGACACTTTAGAGTCTGAGCCTGGCGGACCCCTTTATTGGCCTGGGCCCCTGTGCAGCTGAACAGACTACACAAGTGATAGGTCCGTCTCTGTTTCTATAGGCTGGGCTGCAGACCCCTTACAGATGCACTTCTGTAGGCTGTCCCTAACTATGGGTCCTTGGCTACAGGCAGCCATTCGGAATGTGTGAATGAGACCTAAAGGTCTATCTAAGGTGTATGGGACTCTTTAGAATCATCATGTCAGTGGAGATAGGTGTCACGTGTGATGGAAAATCATCACCTGAGCCCTTTGTTATAGGAGAGATAAGCCACAGGCAGAGCTCTCTGACTTCATCTTACCCCTCCCAATAGAAAGCACAGGAAGACTTGGCTGTGCCAAATGTTCTTGTGTATGGGCTAGATGGGCGGTGGGCAGGATAGATAACTAAAAAATATATATATTTATGAACACAAATAAATGTTTGCACTAATTAAGTTCTACACAATGATACTTTTATTTGTTATGGAAGTGAAAACCTATTCAGTGGAGAAGCAGCTGACCATTATTGCTTTATTTAGCTATGAGACCAAGGAGAAGCTTTGTAATAGATTTAATTTGATTATGCATGACAAGGGAGAGACAAATGTACAAGTCATGAAGGAACATTTGCAGGTAATGCAATAGTGCTGGATCTGTAGGGTGGCTTTACACGCTATGATTTTTCACAGTGATTATTTCCTATTGCATTTAGTAAGTGTGTGTAAATAATCTGCAGCCATTTATTTTCTATGAATTATGGTGACTGTAAATCTGAGTCTCACTCATCCACAAAGCACTGACTATTATTCAGATAATAATAACCGATAAATAACTACATATACATAGCAGAATCGTTGTATACAAACAACAAAGCACGAATGTTCTAGTAGATGTAGCTACTCATAGCCTCAGGCATCTAATGATTTGGAAACCTGTGCTTTGGGTATAATCACATCTACACTGTTTGCAGCATGTTTGATGCTGAATGTTTTTGGCTTTGCTCCTGCTTAGTTTTGTGCATTAAACTTGTAACAAAAGAGAAAACATGAAGCTGACAACACTGTATGTGTTATTGTAACTTAGAAGTATTTTCCATGATAGATTTTACATTGAGCCTTAAAGCAGTACTTTGGAGAGAAAAAAAATGTTTTCACTACCGACTTCCATTTAATAAAAACTCAAACTTTCTAGTACCTGTAGGGCATACAGCAGCTGACAAGTACTGAAAGATCTGAGATTAAATAGAAAGTTATATAGATTTGTAAATTATTTCTGACACTAATTAACCCCTCCTGGACCGGGATAGTTTTCGTGTGCGCTTTAGTTTTTTTCTCTTTGTGTATATAAGGCCATAGCACTTGCATTTTTTCACCTACAGACCCACATGAGCCCTTATTTTTTGCGCTACTAATTGTACTTTGCAATGGCAGGCTTAATATTTGCATAAAGCATGCTGCAAAACGAAAAAAAAAAATTAAATGTGTGGCGAAATTGAATAATAAAAAAAAAAGCATTTTTTTAATTTGAGGGTTTTTTGTTTTTACGCCGTTCTCCCTAGGGTAAAACTGACGTGTTAGGCATGTTACTTAAAGTGACTCTGTACCCACAATCTGACCCCCCCAAACCACTTGTACCTTCAGATAGCTGCTTTTAATCCAAGATCTGTCCTGGGGTCCGTTCGGCAGGGGATGCATTTATTGTCATAAAAACAACTTTTAATCCAGCAGCGCTGTGTCTAACGGCCGGGGCTTACATTTGTATATGCATTAGGCTGGCACACCCTCTCTGTCCTTCCTCCCCACCCTCCTCATCATTAGTAATGCTCCAGGCAGATTGCCTCCTATTCCCCACCTGTGTGTATAATGAACATGGGCTGGATCGTTAATACACCTGTGCAAAACAGCAGTAAATGTTCCTGAATAGAGATGAGCGAGCCGGGTTCGGGTTCGAGTCGATCCGAACCCGAACGTTCGGTATTTGATTAGCGGCGGCTGCAGAACTTGGATAAAGCTCTAAGGTTGTCTGGAAAACATGGATACAGCTAATGACTATATCCATGTTTTCCAGATAGCCTTAGGGCTTTATCCAAGTTCAGCAGCCACCGCTAATCAAATGCCGAAAGTTCGGATCAACTCGAGCATGCTCGAGGTTCGCTCATCTCTATTCCTGGATCATTCCTAATGATGAGGAGGGTGGGGAGGAAGGACGGAGAGGTGGTGTCAGCCTACTGCATATACAAATGTAAGCCCTGGCCGTTAGACACAGCGCTGCCGGATTAAAAGTTGTTTTTATGACAATAACTGCATCCCCTGCCGAACGGACCCCAGGACAGATCTTGGTTTAAAAGCAGCTATCCGAAGGTAAAAGTGGTTTGGGGGGGGGGGGGGCAGATTGTGGGTACAGAGTCACTTTAAGTTGTTACGATTACAACAATATGTACAGTAACTTGTGTAACTTTTTTTTTATTTGATGGCTTTTAAAAAATTAAAACCTTTTTTTTTTTTTTTAAATAAATGTTCCTTAAAATTGCTCTATTACCTTGCTTATAACGCTTTTATCCTTTGGTCTATGGGGCTCTGTGAGGTGTCATTTTTTGCGCCATGATGTGTACTTTCTATCGGTCTATTGCGCATGTGCGACTTTTTGATCGCTTTTTATTACAATTTTTCTGGATTTGATGCGACCAAAAATGCACAATTGTGTACTTTTTTGTATTTTTTTGTGCTTATGCCGTTTACCATGCGAGATTGGGAATGAAATACATTAATAGTTCGAGCGATTATGCACGCAGCAATACCAAACATGTTTGTTTGTTTATTTATTTTTATTTATAAAATGGAGGAAAGGGGGTGATTCAAACTTTTAATAGGGGATGCCACCGGGCCCCCAGACAAAGAGAGGGCCCAACTACAGATAAGAGCATGAAGAAGGGACTTAGCTATAGATAGGGGCACAGAGATGGATCTATTACTGTTTGAGGGCAATATGATAGGGAGTTTGTATAAAGGTGAGAAAGGTGCTGGAAAAGTATGGTGCCAAAGATGCTTGTCTGGCAGAATTTCCACAGATTAGTCATGGCTGGAGAAAAAAAGATGTTATATAACTTTGTAATGTGTGCTAATTAGGCAGAAAAAGAAAAACGCTGCACTACCCCTTTAAGTCCAGTTTTTCTATTTATGAGTAACTGTATCAAAGGCTTTAATGGTCTGATAGGCAATATATACAGCACCACCTTTCCAGCACTTTTGTGATGTAGTCAAAGAAATCTATGAGATTAGTCTGACATGAACTGCCCACTGTAAAGCCATGCTGGTTTGGATCCATCAAGTTGATGATTTTTACAAGTGTTTCCATCGATTTATTACTACAGACATCAAGCTAAATGGTCTGTAGTTACTGGCCATTACATTGGCCATTCTCTAATCATCAAGAACATCGGCCACTGAAAACACTGGGGCTGAACCCTTACAACTGAAGGCAGTGCTGTGCCAACCATATTGTTTTTGTGAAAGCCTCTATAACATCGCACTTATTCCCTGGCCATAAGGTATGGTGGAGGAGGCATTTTCGGCTATGATCATGTTGTGCCTTGCCTGAACACAGCTCTAGTCCTCTGCTGGGGTAATTGAATCTCTACCACACCCATCTCCACCTCTGCTGAGATTCTCTGGCTGTCAGATTGTTAAGTTGGGTTTTTGATCTGTGAGTGACAGCCTTCATTGCCACTCTAGCGTTTCCTGTTCCTTTCTGTGTGTGGCTCAGATGTCAGGGCCTGGTCCTATCCTGCCTCTCTCATCTTGTTTATTATGACCCTCTGCTATTGCTATTTGCTATTTTTTTGGTTCTGATTTTGTACTTCGCTGCTGCTGTTCTGACCCTTGGCTTGGATTTCCTTTGCTGTATTTTTTTTTCCTCTTCTGCTTTTTGTGTATTCACCTTTGTCGTAGGAAGGGGACGTTGACAAGTTGTCCTCTACTGCTTAGGGTAGTTGAGATAAATAGGTAGGGACAGCTGGGTGGGTTTAGCATTAGGGCCCACTGCCCTTGTCTGAACCCCCCCTCCAGACGTTGATAGAAATCAATGGGCCCTAAATTTGTCCACAATTACGGACAAATTTACTGAACATGTTAGTAAGGGGGTTTTCTAGAAATACTTTTGCTGCTCTTGTGGCTGAAAATGTGTTTCGTTTGTCATTTTTATCTGCATTGATATTCATATCACAGCAGAAAGGGTTCTTCCCTCCTACCAGATACTTTGGGGTAAATAAATTCCAGTGTACACCACCCCAGAGAAATAGGAAATCTCTTTAGGCACTGGGATACTCTGGCCTTACCCAGACATATGGGGAGGGGGTTGGGACCATAATGCAGCTGTGCTGCTGTAGCTGACTTATCTCACACTGTGATTTCACTGCAAAATTATGTAGACATCACATTAATCGCCTCCTGCTAGTCCACTGATGTAATGCCTCTTCTTCTCTGATTCCATCATGCTTTGAGCTTTTATGAAGTTAACCCATAACCATTCTGCATGTTTGCATAAAGAAATAATTTAACTGTGATGGAACAATATGTGATAATTTTTATTAAATAAATGATTTTACTAACCTTACATATAGGTCTGATATGCTCTGCTATTATGTACACAGACGTATCCACTGATACCTGCAATATGGTTTCTCTAAAACACATGCATACACACACTGGGGCAATTTTTATTGAAAGAATATTGATCAGTATATTTTTAGAGTGTGTTATAAAACCAGAGTACCAGCAGACAACACCTACAAATTCCAGACAGATTTAGCTTTTATTGAACATAAAGCCATTGCAGCAGACAGGGCAGTTTCTAGGCCATTTTGGCAACGGAGCGACTCTGAAAAAAGTGCCCCCCCCATAGCCCGTCTATGGGAGAGCACACGCTCCTCTGCAGCCACCGCTCTCTGCTTAAAGAAGTGACATGTCACTTCTTTGAGCGGAGAGCGGTGGCTGCAGAGGAGTGCGCGCTCTATCACTGAGATGCTATGACAAACTGAGGAAGGCGTAATTCCACGGCGGAGAGTTCTGCCGCAGAATTACGCCCATTTTACTCAGTGAACATACTCTTACAGAAGGAACCACTGAGAAGGGTTCACTGGGTTCACCCTACGTTTTTGCGATCTGTTTTTCGAAAAAATGGATTAAAAAAAACTGATGTATTTGTAGGCATCTGTCTTGATCCGTTTTTGCACTGACTTCCATCATAAAAAAAAACCAAATTTTTTTTTTAACGTACACAAAAACGTGTACGTTAAAAAAAGATTCGTTCTGAGATGATTGACAGGAAAAGAGGCTTCTAACTGACCTCTTTTCCAGTCAGTCATCCTGCAGAGCTCCCTGATAGGCAGAGAGCCGTGACTAGTCACAGCCCAGGTGACCAGTTCCCGGCTCTCTGCTTGTTTCATGTTCCCAAATAAAAGACTTTGTTTCAGCAGCTAAACATTCTACAAAAGACATGGGACACATGGTAAGGGAGCGTTTGGGCATCTCCTGGGTGCTGCTAGTAGTAGCATTAACAGGACAACCTAAGTGATTGGTTTGCTTTATCTTTTACAAGTCTATGGCACTATACATTCTTCCAGAGGAATGAAAATCTGCCTCAAGAATGGAGCGCCATACACTGTAATAGAAATCAGTATCGCAGCAGATTTCACCATGAAACTTGCAGCACATCTAATGCACATGTGGTATGTGTGGATGTACACTTATAAACATATATATATATACTCTCTCTCTCTCTGGCTCTCTATATACACATTAATATACTACACAGTATGGGCATCACACATACATAGAACACAAGCAGCACACTATACATAACATAGGACATCACACATACACAGAACACAAGCAGCACACTATACATAACATAGGACATCACACATACACAGAACACAAGCAGCACACTATACATAACATAGGACATCACACATACACAGAACACAAGCAGCACACTATACATAACATAGGACATCACACATACATAGAACACAAGCAGCACACTATACATAACATAGGACATCACACATACATAGAACACAAGCAGCACACTATACATAACATAGGACATCACACATACATAGAACACAAGCAGCACACTATACATAACATATGACATCACACATACCTTTGCACATTGTACTTTTTACACACAAATACGGTGTGCTTACTTTTTGTAGCTGGGTGCAGTCTAGAAAGGGTTAAATCATTAAGGCCCCGTTCCACGGGACGATTATTGTCCGTATTCAGCTGATATCGGCCGCTACGGACGATAATCGTCCCGTGGAATAGAGTGCAACGATCAGCCGACATCCTTCATGTCGGCTGATCGTTGCAGTCGCTTGTTTTTCAACACGTTGAAAAACACGCGACTGATACAGCAACGATCTGCTGCCGTCGCTCCGTTGAAACGCTGCTGTATCCTATGGGCTGCCCGGACGATCAACGATCACACGGGCAGCCCCCCCCCGCAGCTCCCCGCCACCCCTCCCGCACTCACTCGCATTGAATAACGGCGGCAGCGAGGGGGAAACGAGGAGCAAATGAGCGCTGAGATCGCTCGTTTGCTCCTCTAAACGACCTGTGAAATAGGGCTTTTAGACAGAGGTCAGCTTGGTGGTCTCACTTGTGTGCACAGTCCTGTGCAGCTATTAATCCCCCCCAACCCCCTGGTCCCGACTGACAGCAGAGCCTAGCCAACTGAGGGGAAAGCATTATGGGAAGTTTCTTAAGTTGTCAGGGGGGGGGGGGGCTTAAAGGGGCACAATCAGCACACACTGTAGCTCCTCAGTGCTGTGAGCAGTACACCTGGCCACAGCAATTATCGGCAGTGAGATAATTCCCAGTCCAGACCAAAAGCTATTACAGCTGCAGCCCAACCCCCCGCCCTGCAGAATCACATAGTCACCTGGACACTGTACAGCTGATTCCCCACAGTGACAACCTCTTCCGGCCCCCAGCTCGGCTGTAATAGAGAGCAGGACTTACACAGCTGATTCTCTTCTGCTGTGAACGGGTCGGGGGTGGAGACGCCCCCACACAGGAGCAGCAGAGCCTCAGGAGAATGTCAGGAAGTGCTGCCTCCTCTCTCCCCTTCCCTGCAGCCCCAGGAAACAAAAAGAGCCCCCCAGGGTGTGTGCTGTGTGAGGGACGCTGTGAGGTCTGAGCTGGCTGTCCAAGACACAATGTCACTGCTGCTGAGAGAGGTTTGAGAGGGCGCCCCCTAGCTGTCAGCGCCCCGTGCCATAGCCCGTCCCGCACGGTGCTAGAAACGGCCCTGGCAGCAGATTTGTCACTCTGGCGCTCTGTACTGGCTGGGACTTCATGTGTTTAGTCTGGTTTTTTTTTGTTTTTTTTCAAATTAACACAAGACTAAAAAACTGGACCTGGATTTCTGGTAAGTATAGCTTTTTTTATGTTTCTGTCAGTGAATGAGCATGGAGTTCAACATCTTGATCATATTTCCATTGCTTTATCCACAGTACAGATAAATAATTATTCAGTAGGGAGTGGAATGGACTCTCTAAGGTTTAATTACAATACAGTTCCCTTTAGCAGTGATTTGCAATGGAACAGGTGCATTATAGTAAACAACCATAGTTTTGGTTCATGGAAAGACATAAGTCATGGAGAAGTACACACCTCAACATTAAAATTGCATCACCAAAAAGGACAAGCTATCATCTGTGCTGTCAGTTTTCTTTTGTTATTATCGTTGTGATTAGGGTCCTCTCTCCAGTATGTCATTTACTTTAGTCATGTTTTTTCTTGATTTTATGTTACATTCTGCATGTTAACCCCCTTATCATATTAAAATAAATAAAAATAATTATAAGGGGATGAATGAGGAAGTAGCAGTTAGAGCAGGAGTAGTGCCACTGTATTGCACAGCCCAACCCCTGCCCAATACAATTGCCAATGACTGGCGCTCATTTAATGAGTCTATTACACTGCTTGCTTATCCAGCAGACAGGGCCATATGGATGACCACTGGATGTGCAGCTGACCATGCATAGAGCCAGGGGAGGATTAACTTTACCATAGGCCCCAGGCTGTTCACCAACCCTGGGCCCCTCCAACCCACTGTAACTATGGCAGCACTATTGTAGTGTTCATAGTACAGGCTAGATAATGCCATGATGCCCTGATTTGTGCAAAATTTTGGCAAAAAAGCAGCAATATTTTGCAAATCATGGCAGAACTGTTGCCAAGAGCCAATATAACACTAAAAATATAAGTCTTTTTGGGCGACCATGGGCCCCCCAGGAGCTCAGGGCCCCGGGCTACCGCCCGAAACGCCCCTATTATAATCCGCTACTACATAGAGCCACCAAACTAGAATTTTCTTTTTTCTGCAGCTGGCTGCTGGGATTAATACACAGGGTCTGATGAGTGAGTGTGGTGCAGCAGGCCTCGTAAAACAAGCTGTGCCCTAAAAGCACAGAATAGAGGAACTTTGTGAGCCTGCATGGTGGTGAGCAGCAGATGTGAGTACAACGTCTGTTAGACAAGCTGGTCAGCAGACAGGACAGAGAGACTAGTTGGTTTGAGGCATACTGAAGAGCTTGTTTCTCTATGTTTAGAAAAGTCAGTGGACTGAGCAACAAGTGGAAATTGAAGCTTTACACTTTGTATAGCAAGACATTAAGGCTGTGTTCGCACACCATGAAAATGAAGGCTGTTATTTGCTGTTTAATGATGGCCTTCTAATAAAAACGGCTGTCATTTTGACGGTATGTGTGAACATAGCCTTATGCCTTTAGGTTGCTCATTTTAAAAGACATTGCTGTAAATTGTTTGGATAGCATAAAATACTTTATTACCTGGAAATGTATATTTTATAAATGCTGAAACTGTATCTCACACATTACATGGATAAGAAGTAAATGTGTGCTGATTCATCTCTATAACTTGCAGTCTTCTCACTGCCCAGGGCTCTTCACCTGCTTTTAAACTTTGTCTTTCTCTTCTTGATAATTGTCTCTAACCCACTATGTACTTAATTTATTTGTGGATCAAGAAGGTTCCATGTGGAACATAAGGATAATAATTTTGTTTGAATTGGCTATAAACTATTTTAAAAATACGGTTAAGGCTACATTCACATCAGCGTTTGACCATCCGGCACCATTCCGTCTACCTTTTCCGTTTTGGAGTAAGCAAAACGGAAACTGGCGGATCCGTTAAAATCCCCATAGATTCCCATGATATATTAGTGTGCTCCGTTTGCCTTAATTGTGCTTCGTTTGCATGCAATCCGTTCAAGATCTGTTTTTTTTAACGGAGAAAAAAATTGTGTTTGCAGTATTTTTCTTTCCGTTTAAAAAAACCGATCATGAACGGAAAATGCACTTCCGTTTTTTTTTTAATTGTAGTCAATGAGGACGGATCTAAACAGAAGGTATTTCCATTCACATCCTTTTGTTTTCATCTGTTTTGCACTGAGTATGCGCAGAAGCAGCAAGAAACCAAAGAAGAAAAATAAACTGATAGAAAAACGGATGCTGACTGATGCAAACGAATGCAAACTGATGTACAAAAGTCAGTTTTTTTAAGCCAAAATACAAACAGACCATTAAAAAAAGATGAACATTTTGCAATAAGTTTGCTTCAGTCTGCTCATCAGTTTATGTTTATCCGTTAAATTAATATGGACGGATCCGTTAGAAAAAAAGGAAAACGCTAAGCTGAGCCCTAAGTTATAGTGCTTAGAGTCATTTAAACCAGTACAACTGAGGCCACTGTCAATGCATATAACCTTAGGCTATGCACTTTTAAAGGGGTTGTCTTGGTAGCAATCAACGTCTTACATCTTGAGCTGAGGAGAAATCTCAGTACAGTGGTACCTCGGTTTAAGAGTAACTTGGATTGAGAGCGTTTTGCAAGAAGACCTCACAGTTTTTCAAAATTGTGACTTGGTTTGAGAGCATTTCTTTGGTATAAGAGCTCCCTGTACTGAGTGGAACGGGTAGTGGCGGAGGGGCCTGCTCTGCATAGCGGCGTCTAAAGCCCTGTACATTTCAGGCTGGGGCTTGCATCAGGGGACCAGACTGTGAAGGTAATCTCTTCATAGGTGTAACCCCTCTCTCCTCGGACAGAGTGTGCTGCATTTATGTTCCCACATATGCCATGCTCATTCCTTCAGGTTCCTGCAGTCTCTGTCAGCCCTAGTGTTTACCATCCTCTCCATTCCTGCTATAATCTGCCTGCACTCACACTCAGCTATACACACTGCTGCTATAATGTGCCTGAACATACACTCAGCCATTCACACTGCTGTATAGGAAAGTTTCTTTCACTGTCCTCGTGCACAGCTCTGTGATTCTCACTTCCTGATTCGTCCATGCTGAGCACACACCCCTTCCCATACTTCCCAACTTTTGCTGGGAGGAAAGAAGGACATTCACGGCACCATGCCCCTATATCCACATCACCTATTACCAGTGACTTAAACCCTTTACCATTACTACATAACCTCCTCTATTCAAAGACCAGTATCTTCACATACACTGACCCATATGGAGGTAGACAAAAATGGTGCACAGGATCTATACACCATATACGTGATTACAGTACAGCTACATTCAGTGACTCACAGAAGGGCGCCTTCTCTAATTGTAATTGCTCACTTTTTCTTTTCTTCTCCATCTGGCCTGTCCATCATGAAAACCACTCCTGGCAATGCCTTGTCTAAGACGAATCTGCCAGACAAAATTTTTGGCTTTCTGCTTTTGCACCATCCTCACCATCTATACAAAGTCTGCAAAGCCCTCATCTATATTGCACTCTACTGTAACAGTGCTCACTCTATGCCACCATGTAGTGTTTAGGCCCACTGTGAACACTAAGGCCCCTCTATGCCCTCATATAGTAGATAACTACCTCTGTGCCTTCATATAGTAGCTAGGCCTCTCTGTCCCCCATACAATAATAAGCCCTTCTCTTCTCATATAATATAGGTATTATCCCCTGGTATTAAGACACCCCCCCAAGTAGCCATTGCCCCCTTGTAGTGAGCCCCTATCTCCCCTCACAATATAGGTATTGTCGCCTGGTAGCAAGACCTCCCCATGTAGCCATTGCCCCCTGGTAGTAACCCCTTCCCCTTCAGGTAGCCATTGTCTCCTTTCCTGGTAGTAAGCCCCCCATGTAGCCATTTCCCCCTGGTAGTAAGCCCCCTCCCCCTCAGGTAGCCATTGTCTCCTATCCTATTGTAGCTAATGTAGCTATTGTCCCCTGTTAGGAAGCCCTCCCCCCATGTAGCCATTTTCCCCTGGTAGTAGCCCCCCAATGTAGCCATTGCCCGCTGGAAGTAACCTCCCTCCCATGTAGCCAATGCCCACTGGTAGTAACCCCCCATGTAGCCACTGTTCCCTGGTAGTAACCCCATGTACTTCTTGCCCCCTGGTAGTAGCCCTCCCCCCACCCATGTAGCTGCTGCCCCCTGGTAGAACCCCCCCCCCCTTCCTCCCATGTAGCCACTCTCCCCTGGTAGTAAACCACCAATGCCCCCTGTACAGTAAAAAGAAAAATCCATATACTCACCTCTGCAGCTGGGCTCCTCTGTCCTCCAGTGTCTCCTCTCCCTGCTCTGTGTGCAAGAGTGACGTTACTCATGCGCCGGAGCTATGGGGGAGAGAGCGGCCTCTTGTGGTTGGAGGCAGAATGATGCCATTGGCCACGAGAGTTTTGGCAGAACAGGAAGCCGATGTCTCCTGCTCTGCCAGTGTCACTGTGATCGCTCATCAGGAGCGCTCACAGTGAGAGGCCCCTCTCACCATCCGGCTTGGCTTGGATCCGGGACAGTTGGGAGGTCTACCTTCCCCATTACTGTCATGTAACCACACAGAACTCTGTTCAGCTGTATCTAAATGTTTGTTTCATTTGTTTTACATGTCATTCCGAATTTTAAAAAATTATTACTATTATTATTTTTGGGGTGTGAAACCAATTGTCTGCATTTCAGTGATTTTTAATGGGGAAAATTGCTTTGGTTTAAGAGTGATTAGGATTACAAGCACAGTCCCATAAAGAATTATGCTTGTAATCCAAAGCACCACTGTATTTCCTTGACCGGTTCTCTGTTTATAGTGTGTTTGTTCATTTGGCTTTAAAAATCTGTCAGATATTTTTGTGTGTAATAGGGTCCTTAGTCCTGATCATTGCTGTCGAATCCACACCCACACACAAAGAGCAATAGCGGCAGAATGTCACCGAATTTGCAGCGAGATTGTGAAGCTATGTGATTAGGGCTTAAACCTGCTCTCTCTCATACTAAAAAATAAATTTCAATACCTAAGGAAGAGTGGATATAAGCATTGGGGAGAAAAAGACATAAGACGTGGGAAAAAGTCACCTCAAGTTAAAAATGTCACACTAAGTTTCAGTCTCCAGTCTTCATTCCTTCATTTATTTGCAGTCCATGATATTTAGTTTACAGTTAAAGTGTTGTTATAACTTTCAAAATCTAAATCAACAGCAGATGTGATATAAAGCAAGTTTGCAATTTACATTCATTATTAACCCCTTCCCGCAGCAGAACTTACCAGTATGTCCTGCTATGTGTGTGTGTGTGTGTGTGTGGGGGGGGGGGGTTCAGATAGGGGTCGCGCATAATTGTCCAAAATATTAAATTATCAAATTCCTGATCTCGCACATTAAAGCACAAAAACCCACCAAAGTGATTTTTTTGTCACATCAAATCCAGAAAAATTGTAATAGCCCCATAGACCAAAGGATAAACGTTGTTAAAAGGATGGTAATAGAGCAATTTTAAACACAAAGGTTCATCAGATGATTGATCAACTGTTATTCTATGTAATGTGTATAAGCCACCTTTAAATAGAAACCGCTACATTTATCATTAATTTTCTAGGTATTTGGTTACACTAGTAGAAATAGTCTATAGCATTGTAGTTAAAAGAGTAATAATTCATATACTTAGGCCTTATTCACATGTCCCATGAAATTGTCTGTGGTCGCAGACAGTTTTAGGATCCATTAAATCCTATGTAGGCATTGCTTGCTTCTGTGGCTCCCAGCATCTTGATGTCCTGCTTAGCCAATCAGTGCACTGTCCCACCGCAGCCACTGATTGGCTGGCCGGGACGTCAGGGAGCCACAGAAGCAAGTCAGAGCGCGGACTGGTAATGTATTCACTGGTCTGATGCGGGTTAAGTGGGACAGCATTTACATATTCTGCTGCGAGTATGTAAACCTATTCAAACTGACAGCACAGGAATCGCAGCGGATTTTCCTGCGAACTCACAGCGTGAAATCCGCTGCGATTCCATAATGTGTGAACCCACCCTGAAAAAGCTTATTTTGCAAGGATACTATTAATAATAATTATATTCCAGTTTAAAGTATGTATATGTACATACAAATAGAGGTCAGATAATCTTTGGACCCATGACAGACATTCCCATGTATGCTGCTAACATAAAATGACCTTTTAATATTTTATTAGTAATCCTTGACATTTTGCCCTTATCTTTACTGAACTGAAGTTATGAAGCCCTTTGTTCCAGCTGTGCTTGCTTGTTCCAACAATGAAGATATCTTAGGAATGATGCTGTGATTTTCGTTCAGACCTGTTTATCTGAGAGATGTCTGTCTCTATGAGCTGACTCTTCCCCTGAAGGATAGATCCCATGTGTACATTGATACTGAAATCAACTGTGCAGGCGTTTTTCTTTACATACATTTAAAAAAATGCTCTATTACTTAAGCACTGTGGACATTGTCCTAACCCATGGGTGCCATAGTGGGCCAAAATGAAAGGGCCAACCTTGATAGTTTCTGAAAAGACGTGTACAACTGAGGAGGTTTTTCTCATCATATATAATGACAAGATATTACATTTTCATATGACAACAAACTTGCTTAAAGCGACTGTGTACCCACAATCTGACCCCCTTCCCCCCCCCCAAACCACTTGTACCTTCGGATAGCTGCTTTTAACCCAAAATCTGGCCTGGGGTCCGTTTGGCAGGTGATGCAGTTATTGTCCTAAAAAACAACTTTTAAACTTGCAGTCCCGTGCCCAAAGGGAGTATCTGTGCTCTAACTTTGCACCACCCCTCCGTCCCTCCTCCCCACCCTCTTCATCTTTAGGAATGCCCCTGAAACATTTTTTATCCTGTCTGAACATTGCACAGCTGCTTAACGATCCAGCCCATGTTCAGTATTCACACAACTGATGAATAGGAGACAGTCTGCCTGGGGCATTCCTAATGATGAGGAGGGCAAGAGGAGGGACAGAGAGGTAGTGCCAGCCTAATGCATACACAATCTAGGCTACGCCCGTTGGGAATGGGGCTGCCAGTTTAAAAGTTGTTTTTAGGACAATGACTTCATCACCTGCCAGACGGCCTGCAGGACAGATCTTGGATTAAAAGTAGCTATCTGAAGGTGCAGGCAGTTTGGGGGGGTCAGATTGTAGGTGCAGAGTCACTTTAAAGGGGTTGTCCAGACTTAAAAAAATATGGCCACTTTCTTCCAGAAACCGCACCACTCTTGTCCTCAGTTTGTGTGTTGTTTTGAAGCTCAGTTTCATTGAAATGAATACAGTCATGGCCAAAAGTTTTGAGAATGACACAAATCTTATATTTTCACATGATCTGCTGCCCTCTGGTTTTTATGTGTGTTTGTCAGATGTTTTTATCACATACAAAAATATAATTAAAAGCAGCTATCTGAAGGTACAAGCGGTTTGGGGGGGTCAGATTGTGGGTACAGAGTCACTTTAAGTGGTACACAAGACAAAGACAGGACAAAACAAACACAATAACCTCAGGGTCAACAAGCCAGGTCAGGAACTATAGGTCGTCACGGTACAAAATCAGAAGTCAGAGGGATAGTCAGGAAGTCAAGCTAAAATCAGAAAAACCAGGGAATAAAAATCAGGATACAACGCTAGCTTAGTCACCCACAAAGTGGCTCTATCACAGGCAAGGAGGCATGATGGATGTAGTAGTCTTATGGATGCTGGGTTTGATAGTAATGCAGAGCACCTGGGCCATCCGTCCGGGGGTGGTGCAGGCCACGACGAGAGATACTAGGGACGTTGCTGATGCGCCCCTAGCATACAGCCAGGCTGGTTGCCAGGGAGCATCCAGGAAGCTATTGGCACACTCCAGCAGTGTCAGGAGCCGAGCATGCTGGCTGGTGCTGGCTCCTGACAGCAGTGTTATTCTATACGTCAGTCCGAATACAACTATAGCCATGTTTACATAGCTTTTCTAATGTTTTACTTTTTTTTTTAAGTAAAACTTTATTTTGACTTATCTACAGGGCTGTATGGGATGTAATTTTTTTGTGCCATGATCACTAATTTTTATTAAAGGGGTAGTGCGGCGGTAAACAATTATTCACAGAATAACACACATTACAAAGTTATACAACTTTGTAATGTATGTTATGTCTGTGAATGTTCCCCTTCCCCGTATCCCACCACCCGTGTACCCGGAAGTGTGGTGCGCTATACATACCTGTCACGTGCCGACTCGTCTCCGATCTTCAATCTGCGATGTCGTCTTCGGACAGCCCGGCCGAATCCCTCCGAGCGTCCTGAGTGCCGGCCGTCCTCTTCAGCGTCATCAGATGCTCAGCCGCGATTGGCTGAGCACAGTTTGGCTCAGCCAATCGCGGCTGAGCAGCCGATGATGCGGCAGAGGGCGGCTGGCAGCCAGGACTCTCGGAGGGATTCGGCCGAAGACGACATCGCTGACTGAAGATCGGAGACGAGTCGGCACGTGACAGGTATGTATAGCGCACCACACTTCCGGGTACACGGGTGGGGATGGTGGGACACGGGGAAGGGGGCCATTCACAGACATAACATACATTACAAAGTTGTATAACTTTGTAATGTGTGTTATTCTGTGAATAATTGTTTACCGCCGCACTACACCTTTAATACCATATTTTTTTAGATCGGACGTTTGGATCACTTTATTAATTTTTTTTTATACATAATGTAACAAAGATCAGCTATTCTGATGCTTTTCCCTCTTCGTTTACACAGTTTACTGTGCAGGAACACAATAAATCGGACAATTACGCACGTTTCAATATTTATGTTTATTTTTATTATTTTTACATGTTTTATTTGTATAATGGAAAAGAGGGATGATTTAAACTTATTGGGGGAGGGGCTTAAGCTCCTGAACTTGCTTCATAACTCCGTAGCAAATACTGGTGTACAGGTACAGCATGGGTCATCTGGTCACAGGCGCCCATGCTGAACCCGTATGGCATAAGTCATCTATGGGTTGATCTAGGGAGTTTTAGACATAGTGGTGGTAGTGAAAACTAGAATATTTTTTGGATTATTTTGTGATATAGATAGTAAAATAGGAGAGTAAAATGTGAGATCTGAAAATTTGTTAAAAACAAAAAACAAAACTTGATTTATACGATAGGTCATCTTCTGATAGCACACTCCCTTTAAAGTGGGCAGAACTCTAATTTCAACATGTCCAAAACTTTTGAGAGGTCTTTTTTTCTCTCAACACGTTCAGAAAATATACTTTCAGCCACACCTGTACCTGAAATCTGTTCTCATAGAGGGCATTAGTATTCAGTTGTACAAGAAAAGTAGATAAGACAATTTTAAAAATGTATGTTTCTTAGGGTCGATTGGCCTGATCAATAATGTATTTGGGTGTCAATCTGCTACTTGGGCATTTGTTTACTGAGCCTAGCGTTTACTGAGTGTTAGAGATGTCCTTGCGGCCCTTGCCCTAAACTGTTATACACCACGGCTGCAGCTTCAGATTGGTCTATCTGAGCTTCCCGGGACCTCCGTGGCCAGTGATTGGCTGAGCAGCCTGTCAGCTAACAGCCTGTTTTGAAGCTGCAGCCACCTGGAAGCAAACAGATGGTGGGAGAAGAATGTATAACAGTGTATTCAGCTGTTAGCCACCCGCTATTACACGTAGCAATGAGTGGTCGGTGGCTGATGATTCTAGGTCTATGACGCAATCAGCAGATGATCGTTGTTTCTATTACACCGAGCGATAATCGGCAGTATTGGCCAGGGGCGTAACTAGAAATGGCTGGGCCCCATAGCAAACTTTTGATTGGGCCCCCCCCGACTGACCACTAAACGGTCAAGTGAAGTCATAACTACATAACTGCTAGCTCTGGGGCCCCCTGATGCGGTGGGCCCCATAGCAGCCGCTATGGCTGCTATAGTGGTAGTTACGCCCCAGGTATTGGCCTGATTCGGCTGATTATCGCTCCGTGTAATAGGGCCCACACTTTTGCACTTTTTAATTACATTTTTGCAGTATACTTTAAGCAAGAAAGGAGCAAGACATTTGTGAATGCCTAGTTACAGTAACATAAACTAAAGGTGGAAACAAATAAACATTGCGGCACTTGGCTATGAAAGGAGATTTCAATTACACCATTGAATGTACAGCCAACTAATGCCATTCAGTGCACCTGTACTGTGAGAAACCTTTTGTCAGATGTTGAAAGATAAAGGTTGAGGCTTTTGTAAGGCGCCAGGTCGATAAAAAGAAGTTAACACACAAAGTGGATGTGAGTTGAAGCTATAATATGAATGGTGATGTAGCTTGACTGGAAAGGGCTAAAGTGTCTGATAAAACTAGTAATGAGGTAATGAGTGAATGTCCGCAGGTCACAGGTCTGTTTACTTTACAAGCTACCACTCCTAGGTATGTTCTCTCTGCTGCAATAACAAACCCTGCTACTAATGCAAGACTTGGATACCTCCTGCCAGGCCCTTTACAATTTTACAATTCAGGGACTGAGAACAATATTAAATCTGTGACAGTTGTTTTTCAAGAGAATAGATATTACTTCTTACCTTATTGCTCGAGAAATGAAATAAAATGGTAGTCCTGGACTGTACAACGTGTGCGTTTTAGGAGAAATGAAATGTGCTTATATAGTTCAGGTTTATGCTTCCATCCTAAGTAATGCCTGTCTAGGTGAAATCCAGATTGTAAGTTGTCATGTGATTGTATTGTACACAACTTTGGGGTCTACATATATACCATGTGCACACATGTGCAACTCTCAAAGCATTGGGTGACAGGATTGCATGATGGTATTACATGACAACCTGCAGTTGTATTGTTTCTGAATAACCTGTAATGTGTAAATGAAGGTTAGGGGGAAAAAAATCTATACAGTAGGCATGTGAAATATTTTTCTACTGTAGACCTGGAGAGACCTGGCCTTAGAGGTATGCAGTACAGTGCAGTCACAAGGCTAAAATTATAACAACCTTAAAATT
The DNA here is from genome assembly GCF_027789765.1 of Dendropsophus ebraccatus. Lineage (NCBI taxonomy): Eukaryota > Metazoa > Chordata > Amphibia > Anura > Hylidae > Dendropsophus > Dendropsophus ebraccatus. The sequence continues at coordinate 85,621,936 of NC_091456.1, read as the reverse complement.
AAGCACAAAGCACTTATTTAGGGCAGGGCTGTGGAGTCTGAGTCGAACTTAGTTTTGGCTGGAGTTGGAGTCAGAAAAAATGTACCGACTCCGACTCCAGCTTTAAAAAAAATCTTAGAACAATTTTAAATTGAGTTTTTAAATGAATTTGAATGAAATAAATATGTTTTGCTCATCAATATATATTATGAGCAACATTCTAATAGGACACTGGCCCTATTACATAAGAGCGGTCAGGGGAAAAGTTGTCAGTCACTATTTGGCAGTTTTTTTCTGAGAAGAGTCCATTGTGTGGGGGGAGATCTGTGCCGTTCTCTTCCTGGATGCTGGATGATTGTATATGAGCAGCAGTGTAATATGAAGATATCCTGTGTAATATAGAGAAGGAGGAGACATAATTAGTGCAGCAGTAACCTCTGTCCTCAATGTGGTGTTTTTCTTCAGTGTGCTCTAGTTGCAGCTGTGTGTGTGTGTGTGTTTGTGCGCTATGGCTGCAGCTATGTGTGTGTGTGTGTGTGTGTGTGTGTGCACTATGGCTGCAGGCTGTGTGTATGTGTGTGTATGTGTGTGTGTGCTATGGCTGCAGCTTTGCGTGTATGTGTGTGTGTGCTATGGCTGCAGCTGTGTGCGTGCTATAGCTGCAGCTGTGTGTGTGCTATGGCTGCAGCTGCGTGTGTGGTATGGCTGCAGCAGGCTTTGTGTGTGTGCTATGACTGCAGCTGTGTGTGTGTATGCATGCTATGGCTGCAGCAGGCTGTGTGTGTGCGCATATGTGCTATGGCTGCAGCAGGCTGTGTGTGTGTGTGTGTGTGTGTGCTATGGCTATCTTACTATGTGTGACCCCTCTATATCACTATGGCTGTCCTCTATATCAGTGATTTTCAACCAGTGTGCCGTGGCACACTAGTGTGCCGCGACACATGGTCCGGTGTAGCGCAGGGAAAGTTCCCCAAACTATGGTGCCCCTGTGAAACAGGAGAAAACAATGGGGGAGAGAAACCTGGGGATGGGGGAGAAACAGCGGAGAGAAGCAGGGGGGAGAGAAACATGGGGATGAGGGAGAGAAGCAGCGGAGAGAAGCAGGGGGGAGAGAAGTTTGGTGGAGAGAAGCAGGGGGGGAGAGAAGTATGGTGGAGAGATGCACAGAAGAGAAGCATGGGGGAGAGAAGCACAGAAGAGAAGCAGGGGGGGAGAAGTATGGTGTAGAGAAGTAGGGTGGAGAAGTATGGTGGAGAGAAGTAGGGGGGAGAAGTATGGTGGAGAGAAGTAGGGGAGAGAAGTAGTGGGGAGAAGTATGGTGGAGAGAAGCACAGGAGAGAAGCCCAGGCCCAGGTTTCACACTGAGTGAGTATAAATACATTTAGAATCTATATTATTAACTATATGTATAAAATGTACTGTTTTAGTGTCATTTTGTGCCATTTTGGTTGGTGGTGTGCCCCGGGATTTTTTAAGTATAAAAAGTGTGCCGCGGCTCAAAAAAGGTTGAAAATCACTGCTCTATATTACAGGTATCTGGCAGTGTTAGCAGTGTTTCTGTGTGTATGGTGAATATTTATTTAGAAACATAGAAGATTGTCAGCAGGAAAAGACCACCTGCTCCATCTAGTCTAATTGTGAGTAGTTCAGGATATGAAGGCTGGAGACTGACTGCATTCACTGCACACACAAGAGAAGCTGCTTTATATTTTTCCTTATTCCCTCAGAAGTCGCCTCAGGATCATGTAGGACATTAGGGAGAAGCTGCTGAGCCAGTGTGATAAATAACTCCCCTGGTATCTGACCGGCCATTTATGAAGGAGCAGGAGTCAGGAGTTGGAGTTGGAGTCGGTCCTGATAAAATTCAGAAGTTTAAGTCGGAGCTGTGGCTTACTGACTCCACAGCCCTGAAAGGTTTTTTTGAACGTTTGGCCCTAAAAATGACTGGTTTGCAAATTTCATATAAGAATTTGCTGTAGCCTGTTAGCCATTAAAAAATAATAAATACATTTTATATGTCATAAAATTCAGTGTGCACACCGCACAATCTTAGCATGTATTATTTTTGCATAGCAAATAGGCGATAGCTGCAAGAGAAAGGAGGGGGTTACACACCAGCTCAAAGAGTAGATAGGGAAGAAAGAAACTTTGGAGGACAGCGCACACAGGATGGAGAATATTCCACACAGAGGCTGTGGGAGAAAAAATAAACAACATTTTTTAATAAAGACCCACAGAGAAATTCTTTTGCACCATTATGATAAAAAAGAAAGGGAAAAAACGCTTTATAAAAAGTTGTTCTTAGCTTTTAAATTGATTTTATACTACTTCCATATAATTGTCTAAATAATATAGGTCTATAACACTATTATTTAGTCAATTATATGGAAGTATTATTAAATAAATGGTAAAAGCATGCAAGTTGATGGCATTATTATTATTATTATTATTATTATTATTATTATTATTATTACATTACTGACAGGAGAATACTGCCCGGTATGTGGCATTCTACAACTAAGCTTCGATTTATGGTAATTAGAGTTTTATTAAACTGAACCTGTTTGCTACAGGAAAATAACATAGCATTTGAGAACACCATAGTGGCAGTAAACACTTTCTTACTGCCAATAAACACTTGCCTGCAGTAAACGTTTGCAGGAATAAAGCAATGTGTACTCTGCTGTTAACTTCAAGATGTTGCCTGGTGCTGCTGCTCAGTAGTGATTGGATCAGCGACACTTCTTTTGGTAGAACCCAAACCCAGGAAGGGCTAAGCAGCAGGACCAGGCAGGTAATACACGTTTCTTTCTTTTTTAGCCCAGCCTGAGCACATTTATATATAAATATTAGTCTCCAAAAAACCCTTTAACTTATTATTTGTGAGAATGTAAAAATTTTTTCCAATGAAGCTGGACAATTTTCTATAAATCTCTGTGTACTCTGTGTACTTTGCCAATGACCAGCACAGTCAGCCATAGGTTTTATTGTATATGGCAAACTAAGGCTGCATTCACATGTCCTGTAAAATTGTCTGTGGACACAGACAATTTTAGGTACCATTGAAGTGAATTAAACCATTGCGAAAAATAGGAAATGTCCTATTGTGGATCGCGGCATGGATCATTTCCACCCTTCCCCTTCCTGTCATCACATCTACTACTCACCTACTCCCCCGTGCTGACCGGCTTCAGGTTCACCAGAAGTGACCTGGACTACGCTGCCTTCTTCTTCCCGGAGCGCAGTCTAGGCCACTTCTGGTGAGCGTGCATAGCCGGACTGCATGGGGGAATAGTTGAGCAGTAGATGCAATGACAAGAGCGCACATCTTGCGCTTCTGTCATCTCTGCTGCCGGGGGTGGGTTTGGGGCATCCTTGGCAGGGGGCTCCGGAGGAGGATCGCGGCACAGATCCCCTAGCCGGAGCCCCCTGCGGATCGTATGGATCGTGTGAATAAGGCCTTAGACCTCATTCACACTTAACCTCTTAATGATTGCCAATATGCCTTTTCATAGCAGTCATTAAGGTGCTTATTCTAGGCTGCCACCTTTTTATGGCGGGCCTAGAATATGGGATTAGTAATAAAAAATACAACTTGGGAGGCAATCATGGAAAAACTAAAAAATGCACTTGGCCATTAAGACCCAGAACGTGTGATAGGTGAAGGGGTTAAGTATTTGATTCAAGAAAAAGCTAAAGTGTAACATTTCATTACATAGTGTAGTGTTTATGTTTTACTCATGGTTACGGCTTTCAAAAGGGATAAAACATAATTGTCAGTACTAAGTTGCTGATATTTGAGTACAGAAGTTTCACATGGCAACCACCAGCTCAAAACAGCATTTTTTTTAATTTTTTTTACTGTTTATGAAGTTTTAAGAATCTTTTTTCTCATTTACGCCACAGGGAAGATTTTCTTATATAACACACTAGAATAAAGTTGATCTGTCGGCTACACCCAACAGAGGTATCCACTATATGCCCAGTGGAAACAAAAGCCTGAATTGTATTCACATTCTGTTATTTCATAGTGAATTGATATGTTACATTCTACTTACTACATGAAAGATGCATCCATCGGGTTTAGATGTCAGGAGAACAGGACAACTCATATTTCATATTCTAATAAGTGCAAACTAACAGAGAGCTTCCATATGTTAGAAAACCTAGCAACATAATATTTAAAAACCCTATGCATAAATATTCCCCTGAATATCAACATATCTTGTGTTCAGTAATATGGTACTTGTACATCTCAGAGTAATACTTTGCATGTATAGCATCAATGACCAATTTTGATAAGATTGTAATTTTCTCCACAGATGTCATGGCAGCCTCAGTATCGAACCTCCAAGTACCGCCATGTCTTCGGCAAACCTGCAAACAAGGAGAACTGCTATGACAATGTGCCTATTACAAGAAGCGTACATGACAACCATTTCTGTGCCATAAACCCAAACTTTATTGCTGTAGTGACAGAATGTGCAGGTGGAGGAGCCTTCATGGTCATACCCATACAACAGGTATGAAGTACCATGTTTAAGCAGTTTTTGGCTGCAACCATGCAACATGCTTTTTTTGGCCATTTGACAGATGTTTTTTTGGATGGCTGGGAAAGGTGTGGTGCTGGTGCATTTTTTTGTTTGTTTTTTAAGAAAGCATCATATCTTAGAAAAAGATCTATAATACAGGATCAAGAATTTAAGTATATTGATATTATACAATATAAGAAATTGACCTCTCAAAGAAGTCCAGCAGATTATAAAATCCGTCAGCCAACAGGGACAAAAGGGAAATTGATTACAAGTACTAACTTACCTCTCCCGGTGCCTGGGACCAATCGCAGGACCCCTGCTGGAAAGTTGTGATGACGTCACGACTGGAGGGAAAAGGCCTGTCCCGGCTGATGGACTGATCACTCAGCCAATCAGTGGAGCAGCGTCCTGTAGTCCATCAGCTGGGCCGTAACGTGTCAGCCCGGGGTCTATCGTCCGGTCCTGCTGCTCACCAAGGGCACCGGGAGAGATAAGTTAGTACTTGTAATCAATTTCCCCCTTGCCCTTGCCTGCTTCCAGCTTTTATAATCTGCCAGACTTCTTTAATTTGTTAAGGCCGGTTTCACACATGTATTACATGTGCATTCATCCAGGCTTAAACACAGGTCTGATAACCCGAACAAACAGTCGTAAGTTCGAGCGCTCAGAAATGCAGTGAGGCTGCATGGTACAGATTGCTAGGGTACATATCTTTAAGGGTTAGTGACATAATTTTTCATATGTTGCTGCCCATGCAGAGACTAACAATTCCTTCTATACCTGTTATTATTTATTCAGTCTCCTTCCCCCCAGTTCTGAGCTGCTGTTTTCTGAGACTGATGTAAAAAAGTACCTTGTCTGTTTTATCTGAAACTTTGTAGCAACTTTGTAATGCTGGGAGGGTTAATTACATTGAGTTTATCGGCAACTTGACCTTAGATTAACCCTCACAGCATTATAAATAAGCTACAAAGTAACAGATGCAACCTGCCAGGGGCTTGTTTATATGAGGCATTTTGGAAGGGAGGGAGAGGAGGGAAAAATGGAAAGAAAAGCTCACGCACAGATTTTTGTGTCTTTAGCAGAAAGCAGCATCTCAGGACTTGGGGAAGGTGACTGAATAGATAATAACTATGCAAGGAATTGTTAGTTTCATCATGGGCAACATATGTCAAGTTATGTTTGAGCAGAATACCCCTTTAATGTTTCCATGGGGAGAAATAGGGTTCTTGGGATCCCTGCAACAGTTAGAAAAACTTGAACTTGTTTTGTATTTACGGTTCAGGGAAGAAAAAGAGCGCTGCACCTCACACCTATGGCTGACACTAGTGCCTCTCGGCTGCATAAAAAACATCAGAATTTTGTGTATGAATTGATCAAGCCACACTGCCCCATGTACCGCGTGCAGGTATCTGATACACATGGGTCCCTACACTAAGTCCACACTGTGTCGGTTAGTGGCCACCACCCCCGCATTTTTGGGTCTGGTCCTGTGATATGGGTGTCGCAGGGCCGTTCCATGGCCTCCCTTCCCTGACTGTGCACGCCTGCGGGGGTGGTGGTCACTGACCGGCACAGTGTGGACTTAGTGTAGGGACCCATGTGTATCAGATACCTGCACGCGGTACATGGGGCAGTGTGGCTTGATCAATTCATACACAAAATTCTGATGTTTTTTTATGCAGCCGAGAGGCACTAGTGTCAGCCATAGGTGTGAGGTGCAGCGCTCTTTTCTCTCCTGTATTGCATTTTGATTTGTATTTACCTGACGTTTTTACTTTGTTTTCCAAAATGATAGCATAACTTTATTGTATGTTTGCATATGTTGGAATTTCATTGCAGTAACACAATGAAGGATGGCTGGACAGCTAATAAATGATGCAGTAACGCAATAAAAATGTATCTGTGAACACAGCCTAAGGGTTGCCTTTACACAGACAGATTTATCTGACAGATTTTTGAAGCCAAAGCCAGGAGTGAATTTGAAAAGAAAAGAAATCTCAATCTTTCCTTTATGGCCTGTTCTCTGTGTATAGTCTATTTGTGATTTGGGCTTCAAAAATCTATCAGGTAAATCTTTGTGTAAAGGCATCCTTAACAAAAAGTCTTGTGTCAATGAAAACACTGGTTTTCGAAGTGTGTATAGCTTTTCCTTAGCTCCAGCTGTGTGCACATCAGAATGGTGCAGTATATAAAAACAGAAATTAGAGGATCTGATAAGAAGGTTTTTAGCAATTATACACATTTGTCTTATTAAAACAGCCTCTGGATATGCTCTGGATCTATGTTTTTTAACAAAGTTATAATCACAGAACTTGTATTCCTTGAGTTTATTTAGTGTAAAATATTTCTGTAATAAATGTCTACAGAGCTCATAGAATTAAAACTGTGATTATGATAATAAGGAGCATTAACTTAGATTACTTTATCAGACTGTTTGTGATTAAATTTATGTGACTTGTCAGGCATAATAATGAACATCATTTTATTGAGTCAGCTTGTTAATTATTGTTGCAAAAGGGGTTTGTGATACATACATTAATTAGCTTGAACATTAAAGGTCCCCATATACTTTATACATTTGTCAACCATACCATACCTACCGCTAATGGCGGGTTCAGCCATCATTATAAGGTATATGGGGCTCCTTCAACCATCCACCTGGACAGAGCTGACTGGCTGCGGCTTACTCCTCCTCATAGAGACCACAGGAATGCTCATCTGTGTATGGGGAGGACAGGGGCCAGATTGGAGAGCTAACTGACCGCCAAACAGTTGGCCAACAGTTATTGAAGGTGCATGGCCACCTTAATACTTAGTAAATAAGAGAACCTTCCTAAAATGGATCAAGGGAGAACAACAGCTGAACAAGGGTGGTGCCGTTTGTTCAATTTTGGGTGGAGGTGGAAGAAATGTACAGTACTGACTCCAGCTTCAAAATAAAAATTAACCCTTTAAGGACATGGCCCATTTTCGTTTTTACGTTTTCGTTTTTTCCTCCTTGTGTTTAAAAGGTCATAGCACTTGCATTTTTCCACCTAGAAACCCACATGACCCCTTATTTTTTGCGTCACGAATTGTACTTTGCAATTACAGGCTGAATTTTTGCATAAAGTACACTGCGAAACCAGAAAAAAATTCAAAGTGTGGTGAAATTGAAAAAAACCCCGCATTTCTTTTATTTGGGGGAAATGTGTTTTTACGCCATTCGCCCTGGGGTAAAACTGACTTGTTATGCATGTTCCTCAAGTTGTTACGATTAAAACGATATATAACATGTATAACTTATATTGTATCTGATGGCCTGTAAAAAATTCAAACCGTTGTTAACCAATATACGTTCCTTAAAATCGCTCCATTCCCAGGCTTATAGCGCTTTTATCCTTTGGTCTATGGGGCTGTGTGAGGTGTCATTTTTTGCGCCATGATGTGATCTTTCTATCGGTACCTTGATTGCGCATATACGACTTTTTGATCGCTTTTTATTACATTTTTTCTGGATTTGATGCGACCAAAAATGCGCAATTTTGCACTTTGGGATTTTTTTGCGCTGACGCCGTTTACCGTACGAGATCAGGAATGTGATTAATTAATAGTTCGGGCGATTACGCACGCGGCGATACCAAACATGTTTATTTATTTATTTATTTGTTTACTTTTATTTAAAACCTGGGAAAAGGGGGGTGATTCAGACTTTTATTAGGGGAGGGGGCTTTTTACTATTAACAACACTTTATTTTATTTTTTTACACATATACTAGAAGCCCCCCTGGGGGACTTCTAGTATATACACTGTGATCTCTCATTGAGATCTCTGCAGCATAGATATGCTGCAGAGATCCATGAGATCGGCACTTGTTTGCTTTCGGCTGCTGCAGCCGAAAACGAACGAGTGCCGAGCCGAGGACGGCGCCATCTTGGACGCGTCCCCGGCCGGCATCAGTAACGGAGATCGCTCCTCCGGGACAAGGTCCCGGAGGAGCGATCTCCCCCACTAGACACCAGGGAAACGTTGCCTCCGGTAATCGGAGGCAGCTGTCAACTTTGACAGCTGCCTCCGATTAGCTAATTAGCGGGCACGGCGATCAGACCGTGCCCGCTAATAGCAGCGGTCCCGGGCTACTCGCGGCACCCGGGATCGCGGCACTTCAAAGCGGGGCCGCCGCGCGGCCCCGCTTTGAAGTGCAAGTGCGGACATATGACGTACCGGTACGTCATATGTCCTTAAGAGGTTAAAATAAATATAATTAATCAATTAGATTATTAGTTTTCAATGTACTAAAGTAAATTGTAATACATAAGCTATTTACACAGTTCTTGTTGGAGTTGAGCTCTGAATTTTGGCTTACCTTGCCAGCAACAAGGTCATGAATGCCCAAGGCTCATTGATGTGCTTGGGGGAGTATAGGCTAGCCTATCTGGTTGAATGGCACTATAGTACAAATTGCAGAAAAAAATTAATGTTGGCTTTGAAAAAGGGATCAGAACACACAGTATTGTGTATTGAGAGGTGTAAATACTGCAACATTTGTTCAGGAATAGTTTGACTTGGGAGATGGGAAAAATATAAAAAAAAAAAATATCAGTCTAATAATGCATCTGTAGGATGTAATTGAAAAAATCAAGTCAGATCCACAATGTCTACTTTGGAACTTACATTATCTAAAGGAATACTATTAACTTCTTAATGCCATAAGACACCTCATCAGTTTGAGGAATCTATGCCTCTATGGGTCAGAGCTGTTTTGGTGGAATAAGGGGAAGTTACTGAGTATTAGGCAAGTGGCTTTAACATCATGGCTGATCAGTGTATATTTGTGCTCTACTTCAAATTGTAAAAAACTTTGCAGGAGATATATCATTGCATACCTTAAGGTGGCAGGTGGCCAGATAGCACGGTAGGACCCCATCAATACTAAGGAATGAGGCCTTTTTGTGAGAGGAAACAGGATATGTATACCTTTTGTTAGATTTATGGTGTTAATATGCGGTGTACACACTGGGAAATTCTCCTGTCAGATATGTCTAACACCACCCTAAGCCCCCTAGGACTCAATGGACAGTTTATTGTGTAAACCTAAAGGCTCCTATACATCTTATACAGCCATGAGTATAAGGTTTATGGGGGGGCCTCTTGAGTTTTCCCTGACATCATGGATTTTCACCGTCTGACCACTCTGGTTTTTAGAGAGATAAACCGCTGCCAGAGCTGTGCGGTTGCAGCCTACTCTTCCCTATAGTGAACACATAAATATTCGGCTAAACTTTCATGTGTGGGGAGGACAGGACAGATAACAGTCATTGAAGGTGTAGACACCTTTTGTCTGTTGCCTGCTAACAAGTCTTTCAGTTTTTAGGAGAGCTGTACAGACATTACTATAACCTCTAGACACTGAACACCAAACAGAATCCATATAATGTGCAATGAAAGTATTCTTTAAATATCAGGACATTTTGCAATTTAAATTAGCTTCCCCTTTCATAGATGCTTAAATAATAGAGACACTTGGCTCATACTATGTCAGTATAATTTCCTTGTGCTTGCTTATGAAGTTTGTGTTTTTGTTTGAAGTCAGGAAAGCTTGATCCTCATTTTCCTAAAATCTGTGGTCACAGAGGAAATGTGTTGGACATCAAGTGGAACCCCTTTGATGACTACGTCATTGCCTCCTGTTCTGAAGACGCTTCTGTAAGTTTATAAAAGACTGTATGTTTGTAGTGCTAACATGTACTATGTGTAATGTGGCTAAAATACAGCCTCATTTTATTTCACATTCTAAACTAAGTTCACTAAACTCTAGGTTACCATGAGAGTTACTGATGATTGAGCAAATTACTTTTTTTTCTAGAGTAAAGTTCCTACTACAGTATCATCTTATAGGGCGGGTGCTAAAAAATTTCAGTACTGGACTAAAGAATCTGCAGTCGCATCATACGGTGGGGGGAGCTCAAAAACGGCTGCATCACCGCCGTATGCAGTGACCATATGAAAGGCAGAGCAAGCGTCCGGGGTATGGAAAAAAGAGATATGGTAGAGTGGTGCTGTGCCCAGAAAAACACACCTTATTCACCCATCTGGCCTCCCTTGTATCCTATCGGTATTACTGTACCTCCTTCTCTGCCTCTCAGATCTGACTGCTGTCTGATGTTTTTTATAAATTATTATTTGGTGTGCGTTGGAAGAGGGTTAGTCTTATAGGGCGAGTATATTCCAAACTCTATATTTTACCTGGAAATGTTGTGGATCGTCCTATACAAACAGTGATCTTATACACCAGAAAATACGGTAATTTTTTTTTTCCGGTTAATCATTAAAATATTTTACTGTAAAACTGAAGTTAAGAATTAAGTTATATGTTATACGAGTATCCCCATAAAGGGTCTGCAGTTGTAACTTGCTGCACTATTATTAATACTATACTTATATACATAAAAAAAATAATATATATATATATATATATATATATATATATATATGAATGACTGCTGTTACATACCAGTCACACCCAGAGAAAGTCACTTTGCTTTCTGAAAAAATCCTAGTAGATTGAAGTCTTGTGAGCATAGTTTATATTTGCTCATGACTACAGTTTCCAGGAATAAAAATGTAAGTTAAAATTCCACTTAAGCAATGACATGACCTTCTGAAAAAGTTAGTTGTGTTATGATGTGCATAGCTTAGCTTGATCTCAGAATAACCCTTCCAGCATTACAAAGAAGCTACAAAAGGATGGGGGAGAAAGGGGTTAAGAGAAGAGGCGGAGAGAAAAGCTTACACACAGTTTTATCTGTCTTTAGCAGAAAACAGCGTCTCAGAACTGGGGGAAGGAGACTGAATAGATAATAAAAAGTATAGAATCAATTATTAGTCTCACCATGGGCAGCAATATATGAAAGTTATGTTTGAGCGGAATACCCTTTTTACTGCAAACAGGTGTAAACCATGCATAAATCTACACCTGTTCCGGAGTATATTGTGCATGTGTTTTCTGTAAGGCATTGTTTAACTTGATTTGCATTTACCTTTACAATTTAAATATTTTCCTTGTTAATGATAATATCTAATTGTCAGCGTACCAGTCACTAAAAATAACTTTTGACATGTCATTAGACATGTAAAAATTTATTGATCACCCAATCTAATGATCACCCAATCTAATGAGAAGATATAGCTGGGTAGAGAGCACAACAGCGCAGTGCACTGTCTGGTCGGCCTTACAGTCTGTGAATGTAATGTAAGTCTATGAGAAAATATTAATGAATTGAGTGGCTGGCCAGGTAGAGGATCACACTACTGTAATCTTTCCTTGGCTATATCTTGAGATCAGAGCAGGTTTCAGCAGTGAGCCCCGCTGTGATCAATAACTTTTGACATGTCTCATGACATGTCAAAAGTTAGTTTTTGTGACAGTGCCCATTTAACTGTATGCCTAAAAGAGCTTAGCATGGGATGATAAAGGAAAAAAAACTTGTACTCAATTGCTACAATATCCCCCACTAGTGCCTTTTCAACAGTGCCTTTTCTAGTTTCCAGGTGCTTCCTGGTCCATTCGCAACACACAGGAAATGCTTACTGAGCCAATCACAAACCAAAACCTTGACCCTCCCTTAGATAATGATTGGCTAAACTGGCATTTCTTGTGTGTCTAGAGAAGATCAGGAAGCTGTTGGCAGTGGGAGATCAGTAGCAGATGAGTACAGGTGTTTTCTTTGTCATCTCACCCTAAGTTCTTTTAAATCTAAAATTAAAGAAGTCAGGGCAAATGAAAAATATTCAGAATGGGCAGGAGGTGGGGGAAACATAATAAAGAACCTATACTTACCAGTCCCTGTGCCTTTGCAGTGTCCTGCTCCTGGACCACCATCAGGATGCCCCGCTCAGCCAGTCAGTGACTGGGTTGGGACAATGCAGCAGTCACTAACTGGCTGAGCGGGCTATGTTCCACCCTTTCCTGCCAGGTTTTGATGTACTAACAAAAGGAAAGAAGATGACATCCGGCGGGGTAAGGGAGTCTCATGATTTGGCACTGGGAGGGCACAGGAAACAGTAAGCAAAGGTTCTTTATTATGTTCCCCCCACCACTTTAAGACTCATAAATAACCTTTTTAATGTTTTCTTTTTCTCTGATACTGATTTATTTTCTTCCACAAACAGGTGAAAATTTGGAATATACCAAAGCCTTTTGTAACCAAGAACATACTCAATGCATGGAAAGAACTTGTGGGTCATTCAAGAAGAGTTGGTCTTATAGAATGGCATCCCACAGCTAGCAATATTATACTCAGCACTGCCTATGATTACAAGGTGAGGGATTAATAATCTGATACTTTCTGTTCTGTAGAGATCACTTCCCAGCAGTCATCTTGTTGTTATCACAGGCAGGATTGCAATGAAAGGTGACACAGATATATAGATAACTCTGAATCCATTATTCATAGTAGGTGACAGGGGCGTAACTACCACTATAGCAGCCATAGCGGCTGCTATGGGGCACGCCGCATCAGGGGGCCCCATGGCCTGTTCCTGCAATACACTGGGCCCCCTGAGCTGTCATCAATTGCCTCACCCTTATGGCCCTGCTGGTCTCCCGGGTTTTGCAAATGTCCCTTTAACTGCAAGCACTCCAGACCAGCGCTTGCAGTTATGACTACACTTGACCGTTTAGTGATCATTCGGGGGGACCCAATCAAAAGTTTGCTATGGGGCCCAGCCATTTCTAGTTACGCCCCTGGTAGGGGATGATCACAACTCCCCATTTCCACCTTTTTGTACAGTAACTTCCACAGAGATCACAGAGCATGCCTTGAACATTCTTCCATAGAAGTCAACGAGTCATCTTCAAACTGCTGTTTTCTATGGTCCATGTGGCTGCTGTAAAGCATATCTCTAAATGTTGTTAAAAGCAATTCGGGCAAGATGGCTGCACTTATAATCAGGTATATAAAATAGAATTTAAAAAAATCTATATTCAGATAATAAAAACAGATAAGCCAAAACAAATTTTTATCAACAAATCAGTTTTTTTTTTTTTTTAACATTAAACATAATAGATGTTATGTTAACTTTAAAGATACTTAGTACTATATGCAGAATAATAAATTTTGGGTATTGCAGGATGATGTGACTAAAATCACTTGATAAACTATATGAACATTGTAAACAGTTTCTCGTATCACAGGCAGTTAAACATAGCAGAACTAGGTTGTGTTACTATAGTCTAAAGTGCTGATGACACCTTAGGTATATACTATATTATAGCTGTGCCGACATTTATAAGAGGACCATTGGCATTGCTCTGACATCACAGTAGTTTCATTGTATGCAGTTTTTCTTCCTCAAAAAAGCCTACTGTGAATTAAAAGAGTCTGCCTTTACCTGATGAAACAATGCCTTATTATAGAACTGAGCTGCATAAAAAAATTGAAATATGCTTGCCTAATGGTCAAACGCACAAAAACAAAATGCTTTTTTAATGGTAATTCTATTTTATCTCCCCTACTGACTTAGGACACTCTGGTTGGCATTACTGCGAGCACTGAAGCTCTAGGGGCTATAGTAGCTGTCACTGTGAGGGCCACTTCACATGGAGCAAAAGCGACAGGATTCTGTCTGCTTTCACTTCTGTCACTGTCCGCTTAAAGAATTGACATGTCAATTCTTTGAGCGGAGGCGCGCAAGCCCTCCCATAGAGACTGTGTGAGACCGAGGCAGGTGGAATTCCACGGCAGAGAGTTCTGCCGTTTTTGCTCCGTGTGAACTGGCCCTAAGGCTATGTTCACACAACGTATATTTTCGTAAAACCACGATTTACCCAAAAATATATGTGCCATTGCTGGCTATGGGATCCCGGTCAGAGCGTATACACATAGCATACGCTCTGGCCGGGATCCCTAGCGGCGCCGCAAACAACTCACATGTCAGTTTTTTGCGGCCGCTATTCATTGAATAGCGGCCATAGAAAACCATGTGAGTGCACTCTGTGGAGCATAAGAGCGAGCGGCTCCAGCCGCTCGCTCCATAGTGTGCTGTGGGGAATTCACCCGCATCAGAACTCTGTGGCCCGAAAGATCATCCGGCCGGTACTGCAGATGATCTTTTCAGAGACCGTTCGTTCCGTGACCCAGCCGGCTCACGGAACGGACGGTCTCTTATGTTGTGTGAACATAGCCTAAATGTAGAAGTAAAAACTTCAAACAGGAGAACAGTCTGGAAAAAAACTGGTACACCATTTTACCTATTGCAATGCCAGAGGAGGTGCAACAGGGTGTTTTACCAGCAGGTCTCCTTTTTAGTTCTTGTGTGAATCTCGAAAGTAATACATGTTTAAACCAGCATAGACCAGAAAAGGTAGTGCACTATATAAAAAATATTGTAGAATTGTGTCTTATTTTAACTATTAGGTCAAAGTCTTACTGTTTCAGTATTTGCAGTTTTCTTTTGGTCCAAAAAAAAAGTACCTAACGTTATACGAAATTGCGTAAAACATAATGGTGCATTTTCTGTCACTTCGCCACTTCACAATCAGCTTCTAATTTAGCTAGATGATCATTGAAGTGGTTTTCTGTCTGATTCCAGCAGGGCATCTCTAATCAGTACTTACTGGAAAAAACAATTCCTTCAAAGCCAAATGCTCTTAATTCATAGTGACCGTTGTCAGATGAATAGGGTCCCTAAAGCATAACTGAGTGGACTAACCACTAAGATATATTTAATTTCACTTGTTGTATACATAATCATACAATTTGTTTATTTTACAGATCATGATATGGAACCTTGACAATGAAGAGCCAATAATTTACAGCCCTGTCCGGACAATAGAGTGTCATAAAGATGTCATTCTCTCTATGTCCTTCAATCTAGATGGAAGTCTTTTAGCTACGTCATGTAAAGACAGAAAAATCAGAATCATTGATCCGCTAAAAGGATGCATTATCCAGGTCTGTACGTGCAATTTGCCCACAGTGATTCTATTTCACTGATTATTATAAAGCTGCTTTTACTGTATATTTTATTAGTTTTACTTTTTGAGATGATCTCGGTAGATCAATCTTACATTATTATTTGGATCCATGCATTATACTTGTATATTTAAATTTGGAAAACCTAGTTACATTTGAATACAGTGGTAAACTTCATTTGTAAAGATGTTTTAGTTAATAAAATACTCTAATTGACAAAAAAATAAAGCACCAAGAAGTAGCATTTGGAATTGGAATTATATGTGTAATGTAATGATGATATACGTAAAGGGCCTTTTACACTGGCCGATTATTGTCCACGAGCATTGCAAGAAACCCTCTTGCGTTCGATAATGGGCCCATGTAAAAATGACAGTAATCAGCTTCGCACGGAGTAAATGATTTATTTTGCTGCATAAAGTCCTGTATCCGGCAAATTGATAAATGTAAAAAGACCACGGATCAGGTAATGTATAATGCACCACACACTTCCGGGTACTCGAGCAGGGGTGGTGGGACACGGGGAAGGGGGCAATTCACAGACATAACATACATTACAAAGTTGTATAACTTTGTAATGTGTGTTATTCTGTGAATAATTTTTTTGCGCCGCACGTTATTGCTGCGATTTAATTTACGTCAATGGGATGACGGACGTCCAATGCACACAGTGTATAAAATAACGGACGTTGTCTGTGTGGACATCAAAATAATGATCATGTAGTTTATTTTTGAATGTCTGTTGCAAACAGCAGATGTAATTGTTTTGTTGTTTTACACACAGTTTTTCTTTTTTCTCCGTCCTTTCACCGTTTTTACAAGGCGGATAGACAGCTAAATGACGTCCGTCATTTAGAGTCACAATTACGGACGTCATTTTAAACGGAGCTGAAAAAAAACGTTGTGTGAACATAGCCTTAGAGTAAAAGGATAAGTTTATTGGGGAAATCTGTTCAAGATACAATTAGGCATGGAGGTATCCATGTTCTATATGGCATCCTGCGTCATATTTTACAGCCGGCCCTGTAGGTCCTACACTCAGGTTGCTAAAGCCCTGCCATGAGAGGCAATATGTATCTGCAGAGTGTCCTGCATATATCGCTGAACTGTTGTCCCTTGCAACTGAGCAGTCTCCCTCTGGTTCCAGTTTATAGCAGTTGACGTTTTTTGTCCACAACACCAATACAAACTAAGGCAATGGTGACTATGAATAGCAGGACACATGGTGGGTGCCGTAACATCAAATTTCCTACTGCTAAATACCTAAAAATTGTCCAGGTAGAGACAATAATATTTAATGAAGGTGCCATCTGTGTATGGATGGTGGACTCCTACAGGAAGTTTTACCTACAGGGGGATCCTGTATGGGACCCTATAGGTGAGGAAAGGGGAAGTAAGATGCTGGAAAAGTGCAGAGCAAGTTGTTTGTCTGGCAGGTTTTGCATAGATGAGTTGTGGCTTGAAGATTGTCATGGAGGTCTGATGTCACCTGTATGTCACTGGATGTAAAAGCACTGTAATCTACATAGCAAGCAGAGATATATAGGTTGCACTTTTTTGCTGTTTGTCAATGTAGAGAAAAAAATTCCATGGTGGAAAAAGGTTGGTTAAACACTGGTCTGATCAGTTAACACCTGTAATTATTTTAATATCTGCTTGAGACTTTTTTCTGCATGCTGAGTTCTTCATGCACACTGCATTTCTATCTTGGTACATAATTTTTTATGTCAATGATTGTACATGCACTGTAATAAAAAAAGTAACAATTAAAGGGTGCTCTGTGACCCTGCAGAAAATTCCCATTCATCTACTCACATTCTGCAGTGTTGACTCCTAGAGGGCGTTTCCTACAATGTTGACTTATCAGAGAAAATAGAAAACAGCTTTTTTTTGCAGTGCCCAGGTCCATTATAAAAAAAAATGTACGTATTTTCCAGCAGATGACATGACTGGAGTACTGTACATGCGCTAGGACCCCCACCAGTTTCCAGAATATAAGTGCTGCAGTAGTCTAGAGGACCTGGACAGCTGTGTGTCCATTCAGAGATTATTGGAAACATTGATTCCATATTCTAAGCAAAGTTTTATAGATTTGAATAAGCTTTTTGCTTGGAATGTTGTATGTTTGTTGTATGTATTATTTATTTTTCCAATAACAGAAATGTCTTTAGTGCACTATAGCTGATGGCAAATTAGTGTTGGTGGGGGGTAATAGCTTGCAGACTTCACCAAGTTTATCTGTCTTTATGAAATATATTATCAGTGTATAAATTATGAATTCCCATTTGAAAGAATATATTAAATGTAAATAAAAAATCATAATTAATGCCAAAATGTCAGTGTTTAGTTTGTAGAAAAAGACAAAAAGGGAACCTAAAAGCAGGTTAGAAGACCCTACAGTGCATGGGATACTGGGGATGAAGGTAATTTTTCTTATCTTCATTCTTATTCCTGTTTTCAAATCTTTAATAAATATGCAAATAATGTTGTTTGGTGCACTAGGGGTAATGAAGAGGTAGTGCTTTGCGATGCTTCTATATTTTTAACCTCAGATTGTGCCCTCTGTTTTTGTGTTCTTTTTTTTTTTTATTAGATACATTTCCCTACTGAACCTTATATAGCCATTTAACATATGTAAAGGCTTCATGTGCCCCCTTTCCTTTTCTACCTCCATACTATACAGATTTAGCATACTGGTTATTAAAAAAAAATTGTGACATATCAAAACGAGCAGGGAATATTGCACTGCACTACCCGCTGTCAAACATCTCCATCCTGGTAGCCTCATATAAAAGAGCTGCCTGGACAGAAATCTTTGGGAGCTGAAGAGTACAATGCACTACTGCGCACTTATTCTGACTCATTCTCCTGATCATTAGTGGTCTCAGCAGTGAGACCCCAACCAATCAAAAATTTTGACATGTCCGTGTGACAGTGCCCATTTAAGTCTTTCCTGATACTCTTTATGGCTCACACCCTCCACCATTTTTGTAGCCTGTTTATGGCTTATTCTGTTTTATTAATATCTTTTTGTAAGTGAGGTCTCCAGAACTGGACACAGTATTCAAAATGTGGTCTCTGTAGAACGCTGTACAGCAGTATCACCCCCCTCTTATTATTGGTTATACCTTTAGCTATATGGCCCAACATTCCACTTCTGTACCCTGCTACATAGTCATTGAGGTCACAGTGGCATGGATTCTGCTACAAATACCAGGGCTTCACAGCAGTTGGGCCCCATCTCTGAGCCATTGAGAGTGCCCAACTGCCGTGAAGCCCCGCCTAGGTGACACTCTCCATCAAGTTTTATACAGGTATATATCAAATGTGCTGCATTTAAGGGTCCATTTACACAGAAAGATTATCTGACAGATTATCTGCCAAAGATTTGAAGCCAAAGCCAGGAATGGATTTGAAAAGAGGAGAAATCTCAGGCTTTCCATTATGACCTGATCTCTGTTTATAGTCTGTTCCTGGCTTTGGCTTCAAATCTTTGGCAGATAATCTGTCAGATAATCTTTCTGTGTAAATGGACCCTAAGCTTGTGGATGGTACGGGGAATAGCAAATTGAGTAAGGGGGTTTAGAGTACCACAATATATAATCTAAAATAAAGTAATCAAGGAAAATTCTTCTTTTATTTTATAATTTAGTTGAAAAAAATGATATCTGTATGTACCTGATATAATAATATACCTAATTGGCCACCACTGATACTATTCAACAGACATGCAGACACTATATAAGGGTCTCTGCTAACCACCAGATGGGGCTGCCCTATAGTCACTAGAAGAATTGAAAATCTTAATAGGAATGGTTGACTAAATGAGGCTTAAAACATAACCTTTAATAGCTCGCTAAAATCTTAACACTACTTATATCAATAAATAGAAAATCAGAAAATGTACGTGACAAAACACTGTGATAACTAACTCCCACGTCCAAACAGAGTATAGTAGATATAAATGGACCTAAAAGCAAGATGGTAACAACAAGTGTGGGTGGGGGTAGTGCACTCTGTACTACAGAGAGATGATCTAGCCCTGCCTTTTGGGGTGGTCACCTCCTTAGCAGGGTGGCCCCAACCACGATGGCGGTCCCTACTCTCAAATAAGTGCGCGGGAGAAAAAAATAAACACCAAGGGCCACATGTATCATCCGGCGAACGGATGATTTTCGGCGGAAAGTGCCGATTTGCGTATTTTTTTATACGCAAATGGCCGATTTGCGAATAAAATATTCGCAAATCGTCACTTTCCGCCGAGTACGCCAGGGGGCGGAAAGGGGGCGGAAAAGGGGCGGAACGGAGGGCGCGGACTCAGAGTCCGCGCGATTTACCATCCGTTCCGCCAAAATGTACGCCGAAAACCTACTCCAGTCCTCAGCTGGCGTAGGTTTTCGGCGGTGCGCAACGGCGCGCACAGGATTTATGTAGAGGCAGTCCGCCTCTACATAAATCTCCGTAGCGCCGGAGCTGCGGGGGCATTTTTACGTCCGGCGTAAAAAACGCCGGACTTAATAAATGCCTCCCCATGTGTCCCTACAAAAATATATACCCAAAAACTAATAAAAGGAAAAAAAACGTGTACACTCCATAAATTATGTACAATAATGATCAACAGATATAATTATATATAAATATTCCTACGCGTTTCCCCCGTCTGTTTGCTACGGGTTCATCAGGGAATCAACAAGCAATGATCATTTAATATTTAAAAAAGATAAACAGCAATCTGCACCACTATAAGATAAGAACACACAATGGCTACTGCTATATAACAACTTATAGTATGGTTATCTCTCCCCTGTGGTTAAGGTGTTAGAAACATACCTATAATGCCAGAATCATATATGGAGAAACCACAGCAGTATATTATTCAACTAGTAAAATGTAACCCACAAATGTTTCGCAAATAGAAAACACTGCAGTATGAAGTTAGATCTAGACAACAATGCATCCTAGACCAGATATGGATATAAAGGAGCAATATACTCATCTAGAAAAAGATGGCCAGGAAACGGGTCCACGGATACATATATGTGGGGGGCAGCCTCTTAGTACACCCCACATCGGGAACGCTGGTTAGGGGTGTCTATCTTTCACCCGACCGTGGCCATACATCGCTTTATGCACGCGGGGCATATGTATCCGTGGACCCGTTTCCTGGCCATCTTTTTCTAGATGAGTATATTGCTCCTTTATATCCATATCTGGTCTAGGATGCATTGTTGTCTAGATCCAACTTCATACTGCAGTGTTTTCTATTTGCGAAACATTTGTGGGTTACATTTTACTAGTTGAATAATATACTGCTGTGGTTTCTCCATATATGATTCTGGCATTATAGGTATGTTTCTAACACCTTAACCACAGGGGAGAGATAACCATACTATAAGTTGTTATATAGCAGTAGCCATTGTGTGTTCTTATCTTATAGTGGTGCAGATTGCTGTTTATCTTTTTTAAATATTAAATGATCATTGCTTGTTGATTCCCTGATGAACCCGTAGCAAACAGACGGGGGAAACGCGTAGGAATATTTATATATAATTATATCTGTTGATCATTATTGTACATAATTTATGGAGTGTACACGTTTTTTTTCCTTTTATTAGTTTTTGGGTATATATTTTTGTAGGGACACATGGTGTTTATTTTTTTCTCCCGCGCACTTATTTGAGAGTAGGGACCGCCATCGTGGTTGGGGCCACCCTGCTAAGGAGGTGACCACCCCAAAAGGCAGGGCTAGATCATCTCTCTGTAGTACAGAGTGCACTACCCCCACCCACACTTGTTGTTACCATCTTGCTTTTAGGTCCATTTATATCTACTATACTCTGTTTGGACGTGGGAGTTAGTTATCACAGTGTTTTGTCACGTACATTTTCTGATTTTCTATTTATTGATATAAGTAGTGTTAAGATTTTAGCGAGCTATTAAAGGTTATGTTTTAAGCCTCATTTAGTCAACCATTCCTATTAAGATTTTCACCACTGATACTAGTTGTATTCATAAATCCTACCACTATGTAAAGTTACCCTGATGTCTGTACAATAAATGACTGCATGAAATCCTAAAAGCCCTATAACACAGATCGATTATCTGCCAAATTGTGCAGACATCTCCCTGTGTAATAGAGACAGTGATCAGCAGTGATTAGATGATGACCATGCAGCCCTGACTGCACCATTATTGAGCCTTTATGTAATAGGAAAGCGCCGATCTAGTAGATCGCTGATCGTTTGCAGCGCGGGTCAGGCCGTCTAATACGGCCTTAAAGGAGAAGTAAAGGGGGAGGCAAAAAAATTATTTCGAGACAGGGTGGGGGGAACATAAAAAAGAGGTCATATTCACCTGTCCTGGTGCCCGTGCAGTGCTGTCTCCCGCTGCTGAACCCCAGCCGGCTGTCTTCTTAGCTCCCCTTTGGCTACGTCACTGATTGGCTGAGCGGGCTAAATCTTACCCGCTTGTAATGTTTCAGCCGGG
This sequence comes from Dendropsophus ebraccatus, assembly GCF_027789765.1. Lineage (NCBI taxonomy): Eukaryota > Metazoa > Chordata > Amphibia > Anura > Hylidae > Dendropsophus > Dendropsophus ebraccatus. The sequence continues at coordinate 85,599,977 of NC_091456.1, read as the reverse complement.
TTGTGACAAATCCGGGAGAAGATGACACCATTCAGGGTATGGGAGACTGGTCATGCGGCACAATGTGGCTACGGGGACAGGTAAGCTTAGGGTCTTTTTTTACTCCATCCATCCCCACCCCTCCTACTCCTTTAAGAGTTTTAGTTTAAAGGCAGTGCAGTGATTTACACTGGCAGCTACCTATACTAACAAATAATCTGGCACTCTGATAAAGGAGAAATGTATTCAGATGCCTGTCTTTCATCAGACCCAGGGCTTTGAATGCACCAGCCATGTGTAGGCAGCAAAGAGATGGCTGCATGTGGCCACATCGTCCATAATCCCTGCTATTCTGTAAATATTATGGCTACTTCTAAATATGGTAAAGCCAGTCAGCAAATAATTATGTGCAAATTTTCCTGTCTTTATGTTGAGACACCTAACCTCAGATTTAATTTTCAGATGCAATTTAATTTCCACATCAGTGGCATTGTATAATAACAAGACAATTATGTCTGTATTATATTGCTGTTGTATTTTATTTGTAGTATTATTTGTGCTCTTGCCCAGGGTGATATCATTGTTGTTATTATTATTTATGTGTTGCTTTTACAGGAATCTGATGGCAAGAATCACAAAGCCAGCAAAGTTTTGTTTCTGGGAAACATGAGAAAACTGGCCTCAACAGGGACATCTCGGTGGAATAACAGACAAGTTGCCCTCTGGGATCAAGTATGTGTTATTATGTATTTCCCACGTGATGAAAGACTAGCATTTTGAGCTGCTATAGGGCCAGAATAACATGACACAACAGCTAAATACATTCTTAGATGTGTAAACACCTCTAAGATTTATAACATACTGAAGTCTGAGGCCTATCCAAAAGCATTAAAGGGAATCTAGCATCCGGTTACATAGATTAAACCTGCAGTAGTAGTAACCTGTAGTGGACATTTTAAATAAAGGTATGATTGTACTCTCTGTCCTCTGCCCTGTTAGAATCTATCAGCAGGTTACATCAGCCTAACCTTCTGCTAGATTGCCTTTAGGGTGGAACTCTGTGCTGTATACTGTAGAATGATATTAACAGTGACATATTTAGTACTTAAGTTTTTCTATAAAACTCACAGCCACCGCTTCAGCCCCTATTACACGGGGTGCTACTGAGGAGCAAACGAGCGATGTCAGCGCTCGTTGCCCCTTCGTCCCTGCTTGCTGGCGCCGCTATTACGCGTGTCGGCAGCAAGCGGGTGAGAGCCGAGGGGGCCGCAGAGAGGTGCGGGGAGCTGCGGGGTGGGGGCTGCCCCCCTAGATTGTCCGGGCAACCCATAGAGGAAAGACAGACGACAGCAACGATCAGCCGACATCGTTCATCAAAATGTCTTCTTCATCATGCTGATATGTGGTGGCAACCATTTTTTATGCAGTGACCCCCTATCCTGTACAGTGAGCTATAGAAGAAAATGTATACCTCTGGGTATGGTGGTTTTTTTTTACACCATAGCCAATAGCTATGGAAAATAATTGTGCTGTATACCTCTATATAGACTAAATGCTGTTTGAACAGAATAACTATAACTGCAAAGATTGCAGCACCGGAGACCTCTAGTGGTGTCAGATCATTATAACTAGCTTTGTAGCTTGATGTATAGCAGTTAGTTAATACGGGTTTGTAGCTACATCTTGTATGTCACCTAGCAAATACATCTAGAGCAGAGTCATGTGTAAACATTTAGGCTAGCGGTTCACACACACTAAAATAAAAGCAAAATGCTGAATTCACTGGTTAGACTGTTCAGTACTGCTCTGTATGCTCTGCAACAGCATCTTAGGGTTTGTTACAGAGAGGTAGGAAAGCAGTATTATAGCAATGACAACAGAAGAAACCTCCAGCTTCAAACGGATAAAACAAATCCTTTATTATTTCATTCTTATTAAAACAAAGCATTATCCCCTGTGTTCTGGTGTATGTAGTGTATTGGAGCTATTATACACTCTGCAGTTGAGCTTGGGGAAACTTGACACAGAAGTGGAGCCTGCAGAGAGGCTGTGGGCCGGGGGATGCTATACCATATACTAGTGATAAAATGGTCAGATATAGTACACAGGACAGCACATCCTGAAACTGAAGTGACAGGTACACTGCCAGCTTAAAAACCAAATATACACAGTTGGAAATTCGTTTATAGGCCAACTAAAATGTATTATTTTGTATATGTCTATTGCTAAATAAAATACCATGTGCAGTGTAAAATTGTGTCTGTGTTCCAAACTGCATAAAGTACATTTGTTTTTAAATTTCAGGATGACCTATCCGTGCCTTCACATCAAGAGGACTTAGATGGTTCCTCAGGTGTACTTTTCCCCTTTTTTGATAGTGACACAAATATGCTGTATTTAGTGGGCAAGGTAAGTGTTTGTATCTGCTTTACACCAAAAGATAAAACTACACAGTGATCTAAACTATTTTACTTTTCCACAGGGAGAAGGGAATATCAGATACTATGAAGTTAATCTTCAAAAGCCTTACATGCAATACTTGAATGAATATCGGTCTTTATTACCTCAAAAAGGAATAGGTAAGCTTTTAGTGTTATGTAAGGAAAGAGATGAGCAACCTCAAGCCCTATGGAGTCCTGGAAAACATGGGCACAGCCATAGGCTATGTTCCCACACAGTATTTTGCTCAGTATTTTGCAATCAAAATCTGGAGTGGATTGAAAACATAGAAAGGCTATGTTCACACACTGTTGAAATTGAGTGGATGTCCATAATTTAATGGCAAATAAGGACTGTTATTTGAAAAGAACGGTTTTAAAATAATGTCTATTATTTGCCATCAAATGGCGGCCATCCACTCAATTTCAACAGTGTGTGAACATAGCCTTTCTGTGTTTCCAATTCACTCCTTGTTTTGGTTGCAAAATACTGAGCGAAATACTGTTGGGAACATAGCCTATAGCTTTGTCCATGTCTTCCAGGCAACCTTGGGGCTGCATTGAACATCTTCAGCCACCTATAATCAAATGCATAGAGTTCAGGTTTAGAAAAACATGAGCATGCTTGAGGTTCGCTCATCTCTAGTAAGGGGCATTTATCTCAAAGCAAGACTTTATCAAGTTTAAGGTGTATGGTAATTCATATACAACTAGACATAAACTTAGAAGATATGGTCAAAGACACTGTATACATACAGTAAATATTACTGCTATACAGTACCTTTAAATAACACAGTTATGCTGTGTTAAAGAATAATGCCACCAAAGGGTGCAAAAAGAAAATCACACAGCACCATCGGAGATCCTTCATTAATCAAACCACCATAGCCAAAATAATTGCCAGAATGTGGTGGTCTTATGTGTGATGGGTAGAGTGGTAAAAAGGTTTAACCCCTAGACAAGTACAATGCATGTTTTCACATTCTAGCTGTGATGTCTTGTGCAACTAGAACAAAAATATATCTTCACTTAAAGGAGTATACCACTTTGGGGCATATCCACAGCATATGTGTCCTCTAGATGTGGGTCCTACCTCTGGGCCCCATACCTATCTTTAGATTTAGGGCTCCCTGCGGTTGTATGTCATGGAGCAGGAACAGATAGCTGCCCATGACATTTTCTTCATAGATCTTTAACCACTAGTCACTAAAACTCTCTGTCATTTTACCCTTCACTTCTAGTGACCATACTTTGTAACATAAACATCATGAACTCATATATTAATGCATTTATGTCAGAGAATATATGTTGTGTGAAATCCATATAAATCCAATTATTAACTCTTATTCCTACTATTAACACTTCTATACATGCTTTTCACTAAAGGGTAGAACAAGGTGCGCATATTCCAGCATTTTACAAGTGCTCATATATACAGTGTATGTGTGTGTGTGTATATATATATATATATATATATATATATATATATATTTAACAAAATACAAAAATATAATAATAATGCACCAAAAATGAGTTGTTGGAATTGGATGAAACATTATATTTGTGATTATAATAATGATATATGTAAGTGATTACTATATTAGAGTAAAAAGGATATATTTATTAGGGGGAAACTGTACAATTGACAGGAGACACTAGTACCTTGTTGGCCTGCCTTTAGCCTGATTGACAATAAATCAGGTGAGTAGATGGAGCAAGGATGTGGTGTAGTCTCGTAGAAACATTACTGGCAAATACAAAGCCAAATGAAAGCAGGCAGGCGGGGTGCAGAAAGGCATTGAAGAGGCACAAAAAATCTTCACCCGAGATTTTTGCGCAATTCCTGTGACAGGTGCAGGTTCGGCACGCTGTAGCATCTCTTCCACCTAAATCCAGCCGGGTAATTGGGTAAATTTGTATGCCAGCCTTAATAAATTTCCCCCATAGTCTTATCATAGAGCATGCTGAGTTTTCATTATGTGTGCATTGTTTGTTTTTTTTCTCAATGAGTATGGTAGTGTACAAAAGTGAGTATGCTTTCAAATTTGTTTTTCAAAAGTGTTAATTTTTTTTTTCAATTAAAGGGAAAGTCCGGGTAGAGGTAAAAAAGAAACTTCTGCAGATGCATAACGCATTACTTACCTGTCTATCCCAGTTTTGAAACTGCAAAAAATCCATTTGTTTGTTGTTTTTTTTTGCTCTGTATTGTGTTTCTGTCTTTCCTGGTTTAGCATTTCCCAGAATGCAATGCTTTCCCTCAGCTGACCATCACAGCCCCCACCCATTACAATCAGAAAAATTAGTGTAGCACCTGCTTTTGGCCATTCAGAGATGGTGAATCAGTCAGGGGATTGGTGGATCCAGCAACACCTCCTGTGACATCACGCCCTGCCCCCTGTATGCATCATCAGCAAACACACACAATGTGAGACAGAGGCATGGAAGATTTGTCTCCTAGGGGGGATAGCAGCAGGAGACAATGTGGATCCGCACAGAGGCCATTTTTTTTCACTTCCTGGATTTCTATCAGCTACCAGTGTGGCAGAACTGTACAGATACAGTAATTACATTGTATAGACACGTCTATATAACTTTTAATGTACTTTTAATAGAAAACACGTTTTTTATCCGGAGTTCCCCTTTAAGAATGCAAAGGGAATGAACACAAGAAAAATCTAACCAACATCAATATTTGGTGTTGCCACCCTTTGTCTTGAGAACATCATTAACTTTTCTCGGTACACTTGCACACAGTTTTTGAAGGAACTTGGCAGGGAGGCTGTTCCAAACATCCTGGACAAGTAACCACAGCTCTTCTGTGGATACAATCCCAGACAAGCTCAATGATGTTGAGATGAAGGCTCTGTGAGGGCCATATCATCACTAGTTCTTCTTTATACCAAAGATAGATCTCAGTGACTTGTCTTTAGGTTTGGAGCATTGTCCTGCTGCAGGATAAACATTTAGAGGCATTTTTTACATTTTTCTCCACCTAAAACATTTGCACTGTACTGTATATATGTGTATCTGTACATATACCGTATGTATACAATCAGCAGACTACCTCCTTACAGAGCCTGAAAGACTGGAATTTTTTTTTTGCTGTAAGCGTATTTACAGAATATTAGCATAACAAGAACCTATTAAGTTTAACCTATTACCCTACTATGTTGATCCAGAGAAAGGCAAAAAAACCCTCACGAGGCAAATGCTAGTTGTCCAAATAATGGCAACACATGAAATTTAGTACCCATAACTTGAAATATATTTTTTAAGAAAAGCATCTAGACCTCCCTTGAACTTATTCAATGAATCGGCCATGACATTAACATGTGGCAGAGAGTTTTATAGTCTTACTGCTCTTACAGTAAAAAATCCCATTCTGTGATAATGGTGAAACTTTGTTTTCTCTAGACATAGAGGATGTTCCCTTGTCATAGTTACAGACCTAGGAGTAAAAGGATCACCTGAAGTGTCCCTGCCCAGTCACAGAGACTGAAATACAGGGGGAGGAAAGAAAACCTCCACCCCAAAAAGGAGAGATGATCAAAGAAATTAGTACTCACCATTGGTATCACCATAAGCCAAAGGAATTTAAGACAGAATGTTCTGTAAAATTAGATTGATGTTGCAATGCTTGCTATGGCCTACCAAGTATATTTGGAATCCATAAAACACTAATACCAAATGCAGTGTCACTGTATTTTTGTTGAGCTTTCTGTGTAAGAGTAAATGTGGCGGAATTCCATGGCAGGAGTGAAGGTGCACAAGCCCTCTCATAGACAGGCTAGGCCACACTGAGGCAGGCGGGAACTCTACGCAGTGGAATTCCACCACATTTACTCAGTGTAAACATACCCTAAATGTAAGCAAGGTGGTATGTGCATAAAAAAGCAACAAAAAAAAACCTTGCAGTATGTCTCATTACATGCAGTATATTGGACTAATATATTGGACTTGGCTATGTTCACACAACGTAAGTTGGTGCCGATTTGCAATAATGGCTGTGATTAATACAAACCTTACGTTGTACTGCAGTCAGAGGGAATCCCGTCCGGAGCGTATACTATGCGGCCGCATGAAAAACCGACATGTTAGTATTATGTGGCCGCTATTCATTGAATAGTGGCCGCACAAACCTGACAGGTCACAAGGTGGAAAATGCGGCTCCGGACGCACTCTCGATTGTGATCAAAGGTGAATGCGCCCGTCTCCCAATTCAATAGAATTTAAGTTTATCTGGGTGGTACTGCAGTATCTGATGTTCTGTTATACGGCCGGGTCACAGAACAGCCGGTGTCTTACATAGTGTGAACCCGGCCTTAGAGCTCAGGGGCCCAGATCTACTAATTTTTAGATGCTGGAGGCTTTGACTGGACAGTGTACAAATGTATCAGAGGTATCTGATATGATGTTTAATAAATCTGGTGATTGTCTCATAGGCCACCCCTTTGTCTCAAGAGGTGCATAAAAATCATTTCCATTGCTGTTTGCCAGAGTTCTATTTGTAGCTGCAGAAGTAAATCTGGGCCAGTGTGCTTAAATGAAAACTTGTGATTGAAAACCCAATTCAGAACTAAGCACCTGCAGTACATGCGCTTTCCAGTTCTGGTTTGGACACTGTATTATAAGCCACAGTGCCTTTTACTAGTAATGTGTTTGAACTCGGAAATATTTAGTTCTAATGTAACATGTTCTGTTTATTTAATAGGTGTTATGCCAAAAAGGGGTGTTGATGTGTCTTCGTGTGAAGTGTTTAGATTCTTCAAGCTGGTCACAATTAAAGGATTAATAGAGCCAGTTTCAATGATTGTGCCTAGAAGGGTAAGAGCAATTTCCCTTTTTGTATACTGCACTAAGGCTGGCTGTAAATACAGACATGATTTTTGTATACCTTGTCTAACACTATTTTCCCTTACAAATATATTTCACTGCTATCAAACATACTAATGTGGCTTTTAACTCTGCATCCTCTTTCTTTGTGCCTTACAGTCGGAATCGTACCAGGAGGACATTTACCCAATGACAGCTGGAACACAGCCAGCCCTTACTGCACATGAATGGCTGAGTGGAATTAATAGAGGTCAGACAGGGATATCTTCAAAGACATTGCTTTGCTGTTATCGGAGCACTTACTTGATTTCATTTTTGGTGCTTTTTTGTTTAAATGTCTGTGTAAAAGGTTGACTCTCTGAGCATTTATCAGAGAGAATATAAAACCAAGTGCGTATATAAAACTGGTCTGCGCTTTGAAACCCAGATGTAGCTCAAATTATACAAAGGACTTCTAGATGGAATGGAACTAAGCAGTGTGGAATGCTTAAAAGAGCTATAATGTTTAATATTTAAATACACCATCACCCAGTGAACAGCCAAGCCTGGCAGCTAAAGCAACTGTCTGATGCTCCCCTCCCCTTTTTATAGCATCAATCAGAATGTGCTGTGTAATAATTTATAAGAATACTTCCTTACAAGGCCTTTCATGCTTGGATATCAGTGACTTTAGTAAAAACCATGAATGCAAATACAGTATACAGAGCGTTCATAGATAAATACAATGTGCAATATTGACTTAAAGGAGTGAAAAACAGTTTAGCAAAATTGAATACCTGCAAGCAAGGGTTTACCTACAGTTGGTTTTGCCATAGTTACTTTATGTATCAAAGTATAAAGAAAAAAATAAATATATATATATATATATATATATATATATATATATATATATATATATACAGTGGTGCCTTGGATTAGGAGCATAATTCGTTCCGGGACCGTGCTTGTAATCCAAATCCACTCTTAAACCGAAGCAAATTTTCCCATTAAAAATCATAGAAATGCAGACAATTGGTTCCCCACCCCAAAAATAATGATTTATTATTCTGAACAACATGTAAAACAAATGAGACAAACATTCAGAAACAGCAGAATATGTGATATTATAAGTTACTGTACAGTAATGGAGAGGATGGGAAACACAAGGGCTGACAGAGACTTTACAGTGAGTAGCAGCGCTGCTTTAGAATAGACATCAGGGGAACCTCAGTATGTAATTTTGCTGGGACCAACGCTTTAGCAGCCCAGCAGTTCCCAACACAGCCATTGGTGGAAACAGAAAGGCAGTTTCACCCCTTATTGCCGCTACTCAGTGTAAAAGTTTATTAAAAAAAAAAGTATACATTTTCTTTTAAAACAAAGTTATATTACAAAGTCTCTCAGTTCAAGTTTGGCTCTACTAGGCATTGCTCCCACCTAGCCAGAATCCTGCTCCACACTGATGAGGGGCAACACCCCGAAACAGCTGTCTGTGGATGGTTACCTAGCCTTGGTTTATCCCTTGTCATTACACTGACTTATAGGGCCACTTAATATGGTGGATTTGGTGGTTTCCTAACAGGAGCTGCCACTTGGCTGGGTCCTTCCCGGAGGGATATCTGGCTAGTCCTGTGTTTTGAGACTCTTCAATGAGGCTCCAAGGACTCCTCTTTTGCATTCTCATTTCAAGTTGTCCCTGAACTAATGAGTGGAGAATAACCACTATGATGCCTCCCATATGCTACCCACATGAAAGACATTATAGAGCAATACTGAACAGTATAAGCTGTTAATCCAGCACAGGGGTGTGATATATTAACTTATTGATTTAAGAAAATATAAGTGTTGCTTCTATTAAAATGATGTGCAGCCAAAGTGTTGCATATATTCCATGTGTTCTTCTCAGCAGCCAGTGTCTCCCCATTGCAATTGTTAAGCATACTAACAGTCTTTATATTTATGATGCTGATAGCTTGTGTCAGACACACTCACTGAAAATAATGGGTTGTGAACAAATCTGAATGAGGAAGAATTTTGTTTGGTGTGTTTTATATTTTAAGATTTAGTTGTGCCATAGATATTCAACACATACCTTATCCATTATATCCATCCGCAACTACTTAGCATAAATGTCTACAGTGGACTTTCAAGTGACATGTGCCCTTCAGATGTATCTTTCATTTGATCTTTTATGAATTCAACAAGCCTAAATCCCTAGCGATCATTTAATATACTGACTGTCATGACATCAGCCATGTGAGATGAAACCTCTTGAGTTTTATTGCATAGAGTTATAGTGTAATAGTCGGTAGTGTGTCCATAACGCTTTTATTTTTATCCACACATAGAAAGTTATTTTTACCACACTCGCATTTTGGCTATTAAAGTATAAATATTTTGTGACTGTAGTAGTCAACTTATCTTTGTTAGAAGTACAGATTTTGGCAGGTTTTTTTAGATTAGTCTAATTTAGTTTAATTTCCCAGGTTTAGGCATTTCCTTTGCATTAATGTTGTGTTCTTGCAGCGATTTTGATCCTATTTTGCTATGACTTGCACAATCCCAGCAGATAACACAATTTTTGCAGCAATTCTGTCATCAGTAGGATTAATTTGAAAGTACTTTTCCTTGATGCTGATGTACCTAAAAATAAAAACCTTACAGGGAGACTTGGCTCTTATTTATTAATGTATTTATGAAGGCGATACATCACTCCTCTTAGCATATCCAAAGGGGCATGAGACTTTAGAGTAGAAGTGGATGGATTTGAATTCAGGATCCCAGCACATGAGCACTCCCTCTGAGCAGCCTATTACTTCCAGGCATCCTGGACTCCATTTCCACCTAGCTCTCTTTATCCTTTTCTTGCGCTTCTGAAGTGTGTCACTATACTTATTCTAGATGTGTTTACAGACGACTAGATTGTCAAAGCTGTCTAGTGTGGGCACCTGTTGTAGGTTGAATTTCTTTAATCCCTTCCCCGTTGGAGGATTATTAGCAAATTTCTAACTCCTCACATTCTCTTATATTTTTCCATTAATGAGTCATATAAGGGCTTGTTTTTGCGGGACCAATAGTTCATTTAAAAGACACCTTTCATTTTATCATAGTGCAAAACAAACAAACAAAAAAAAATAACGAATTTATTGGCTTAAATCTGAAAACAAAAGGCTGCAGTTTTAAGGAATTGTCATCATCATTCTGTGATCTGTAGTTTTTATTGGTACCAGATTGGGGTAGATGGGACTTTGTTTGCTTTTTATTCTATTTTATTTAACAAATAATATGGTCAAACATTAGCAATTCTGATGTTTGGTATTATTTTTCATTAAGGCCGATCACCGTGCTAGATCAACAATATTTTACTTTAATAGCTCAGACAATTCTTCACACAGTTATACCAAATATGTTTTGGCGTTTTTTTGTTTTGTTTACATTTTTTATTTGAAAAATTAGAAAAGGAGGGTGATTTGAGCTTTTATTAGTGAAGTTTTTTTAATACTTTTAAACACATATTTTCTCACATTTTTACCTCCCCTAGGGTACTGTAATAAGCAATCATTAGATTGTTATACTGACCAATGATATGCTACTGCATGCTCCGCTGCTATAGTCTGCCTCAGGCAGACTTAAGGTCCCTTTACTTGACCTGATAGTCGATTGTGTACAGCTGCAAATGAGCACTGATCAGCCAGATTGGCAATCGCTTGCAGTGCCTTTATAAGGCATGATTAATTGCGGTGCCTGGGACATTAACCTGCATTATCAACTTCACATCTCCTGTATAGACAGAGCGATGTATGACTGATAACAATGATTTTTACAGCCACACAAAAGATCAAATCAGCCAAAGAGCAGGCATTTGCTTGTCAGCTGATCTCTGGCACTTTTTCATGGGTCAATTATAGACTGATTTAGCATTCCTAGGAATACTTGTTAGTGATATGAGGCCCATGTAAAAGTGCAGACACCTCTTTCAACACCACTCTTTCATTATTTTAACACCCGTTTTAGAGAACGGACTTTAAAATAACAATGTCGGAATACAGTGGGCAGCATTACATTGAATTCAATGCAATGCCGCTGCTGCAGAAAAGATTGGCACCCCTGCAATGTAACTAAGAGGTGCTGACTGGTGGTCAAAGCAGCCCAAGGCCTCTCCTAGGCCTTACGACCTGCCATGAAATCTCTGCTGATAGTCTGCCTGTTGTGGAGTTTACAAGCAGAGCACCGAGCTAACAAATCAGTATAAGACTATGTTACCAGACTATTATCAATAGACGACTGCCTTTTCCCAATAAAATCCCGTAGTGGGAACATAGTATTATACAAATGTACAGTATTAGCACTGAACTGTTATGAGCAATCAAATGGTTGCCTATAATAGGTGACTTTGGGGGATTAGGGGAACTGTAAAGTAAAATAAATAAAATAATTCCTTTATTAAAAATTGAAAGCACCCCCTTTTCCCATTTTTTAAATAAAAATTGTAAACATTGTAAAATTGTAAGCATTTTTTCTACATTCTGGGAGCACAGATGAATATATAAAAGGTACCATGTGTCTTCCTGACCTAAAAGCTATCTAACAGTGTCAGCAGTTTGGAACGTGAATTACAGCTGACTGTTTTCCTTTAGGGTGCGTTCACACCTACCGCATCCGCAGCTTATTTTTCCGCGGAAATCCGCAGGTCTGGTAGTGCAGATTTCAACCTGCGAGAAATCCGCGTATGTGTGCGTTTTGCGGTTTTTCCGCAGCAAGTTTATCGCAACTGAAATGTCAGTTTAGAATGAGAGACATTTTAAACTGACATTTCAGTTGCGATAAACTTGCTGCGGAAAAACCGCAAAACGCACACATACGCGGATTTCTCGCAGGTTGAAATCTGCACTACCAGACCTGCGGATTTCCGCAGAAAAATAAGCTGCGGATGCGGTAGGTGTGAACGCACCCTTAAACAGTTTTGGAGTCCCCAACATCATACTGTAATTAGAGATGAGCTAACATCAAGCATGTCCGGGTCTGCTCTGCATGTCATTACTGGTGGCTGAAGAAGCCTATGGCTGTATCCATATTTTTCAGGCAGTCTCAGGGCTGCATCTAACTTCTTCAGCCAGGGGTTATCAAATGCAAAGTGCTCAGGCTCTGTAACTAGTGAGTTTTCTTTTCTTAGCATTCTAATGGGTGATGAGAGTATTTGTTCATAAAGCATATTGTTTTGTGGTATGTGTTTCAAACAGGCTACTCTATTCATCAAATGGTTTTCATTTATACTCAGGTCCTATTTTGATATCATTAAAACCTGGATCAAAATCATCCCAATATTATAGCGTTCCCTCTGGTGAGGAAGAGAAGCTGCTTGCTAAAGAGCCAAAGAAAATAAATGAAGAAAAGCCTCCTACAAAGACATTATGGGAAATAGAATATAGAACAGAAATCATAAGGGAAGACAGAGGAAGGAGGAAAATCACAGGAAATTCACAAGAAACTAGAAACTCACTAATCTCCAATGGATTGGACTTGTTTGAATGTCCACCACCTAAGACAGAAAATGAGGTATAGTAGATGTGGACCTCAGAAATTTTTATTTGTTTGGATGTGAATTTTACACAAGGAATTCTGTATACAGTCATTGCCAAAAGTTTTGAGAATGACACAAATATTATATTTTCACATGATCTGCTGCCCTCTGGTTTTTATGTGTGTTTGTCAGATGTTTTTATCACATACAGAAATATAATTGCAATCACATTATGAGTAACAAAAGCTTATATTGACAGTTAGAATGAGTTAATGCAGCAAGTCAATATTTGCAGTATTGACCCTTCTTCTTCAGGACCTCTGCAATTCTCCCTGGCATACTCTCAATCAACATCTGGACCAAATCCTGACTGATAGCAGTCCATTCTTGCACAATCAATGCTTGCATTTTGTCAGAATTTGTTGGTTTTTGTTAGTCCACCCGTCTCTTGATGATTGACCACAAGTTCTCAATGGGATTAGGATCTGGGGAGTTTCCAGACCATGGACCCAAAATCTCTATGTTTTGTTCCATTTAGTTATCACATTTGCTTTATGGCAAGGTGCTCCATCATGCTGGAAAAGGCATTGTTGATCGCCAAACTGCTCTTGGACGGTTGGGAGAAGTTGCTCTTGGACATTCTGGTACCATTCTTTATTCATGGCTGTGTTTTTAGGCAAGACAGTGAGAAAGCTGATTCCCTTGGCTGAGAAGAAACCCCACATAATGGGATTGGTTTCAGGATGCTTTACAGTTGGCATGAGACAAGACTAGTGGTAGCGCTCACCTCGTCTTCTCTGAAAAAGATGTTTTCAAGATGTCCCAAACAATTGGAAAGGGGATTCATCAGAGAAAATGACTTAACCCCAGTCCTCGGCAGTCCACTCCTTGTACCTTTGCAGAATGTCAGTCTGTCCCTGATGTTTTTTCTCTCCTTGAGACCAGGCCTTGCTCCAAGAGTCTCCGCCTCACAGTGCGTGCAGATGCACTCACACCTGCCTGCTGCCATTCCTGAGCAAGCTCTGCACTGCTGGTAGCCCGATCCCGTAGCTAAGACACTTTTAAGAGACGGTCCTGGCGCTTGCTGGTCTTTCTTGGGCTCCCTGGAGCCTTTTTGCCAACAATGGAACCTCTCTCCTTGAAGTTCTTGATACTGCGATAGATTGTTGACTGAGGTGCAATCTTTCTAGCTGCGATACTCTTCCCTGTTAGGCCATTTTTGTGCAGTGCAATGATGACATCATATGTTTCTTTAGAGATACCATGGTTAACAGAAGAGAAACAAGCACAAGCCTCCTTTTAAAGTGTCCAGCGGTGTAATTCTTACTTAATCATGACAGATTGATCTCCATCCCTGTCCTCATCAACACCCACACTTGTGTTAATGGGGCAATCACTGAAACAATGTTAGCTGGTCCTTTTAAAGGGAACCATTCACCCCGTGGCCCCCGTTAGAAACAGACATACAGTGACATAAAGGTCAATATACTTACCACATCGCTCCCGGTCCCGTCCCGGATCTCGTTGTTGACACGGAGAAATCGCCGATTCTTCTTCTCGCGCCCATTATGGTAATGAGCGCCGCCGGCCCGAAGTCCAGCCTTCTCCCCGCCTCCGACACTTGATTGACGCCGGGTCTTCTTCCTCCTCGTCTTCTTTCTTCTCGCCGGATCCCGCGCAGGCGCCGTGACGGTCGTTTTCGGCGCATGCGCAGTTCACAATTGAAGCCGCTCTGCAGCTCCACTGTTTACTGCGCGTGCGCCGATTGGCTCGAACACGCATCCTGTTTACCGCGCAGGCGCAGAAGAGGTGACGAGACCATCGCAGCGGCGCCTGCGCGGGAATTCGGCAGAAGACTGAAGACTGAAGACGTCAATCAAGTTCCAGGAGGCGTGGATGGGCGGCGACGAGAAGAGGACCTCATGAATAAGTTGGACTCGTCCGTCGTTTCCTATGGACGTTGGACTCATCTCAGCTCATTACCATAATGGGCGGGAGAAGAAGAATCAGCGATTTCTCCGTGTCAACAACGAGATCCGGGACGGGACCGGGAGCGATATGGTAAGTATATTGACCTTTATGTCACTGTATGTCTGTTTCTAATGGGGGCCACGGGGTGAATGGTTCCCTTTAAGGCAGGCCTGCAATGATATTGAAATGTGTTTTAGGGGATAAAGTTCATTTTCTAGGCAAATATTGACTTTGCAAGTAATTGCTGTTAAGCTGATCACTCTTTATAACATTCTGGAGTATATGCATATTGCCAAATTTAAAAACTGAAGCAGTAGACTTTGTAAAAATTAATATTTGTATCATTCTCAAAACTTTTCGCCATGACTGTAAGTTCACACTTAGGGGTTAAAGGGCTGCTCTGGCAAATATATTTTCCTTTCAAATCAGCTGGTTTCAGAAAAGTATAGATTTGTAATTTACTTCTATTTAAAAAGTCTCAAGTCTTAACATACTTATCAGCTGCTGTATGCCTTGCAGGAAATGGTGTCGTCTTGCCAGTGTGACACAGTGCCCTCTGCTGCCACCTCTTTCGGAGACAGAAACTGTCCAGAGCAGTAGCAAATCCCCATAGAAAACCTCTCCTTCTCTGGACAATTCCCGATTGGGACAGAGATGTCAGCAGAGAGCACCATGTCAGACTGAAAAGAAAACACCACTTCCTGCAGGACATACAGCAGCTGATAAGTATGCAAGTCCCCATACACTTTGTATTTATGTCTGACAAAGGCTATGTTCACACGTAGCAAAAGTAGTGGAATTCTGCCAGCCTCCCTGTCATAATGACAGTCTATGGGAGGCTCACGTGCCTTCTCTCCCCACACTGAAGAATGAACATGTTCATTCTTTAGCACGGAGAGACGAGCAGGAATTCTCCGCTGCGGAATTCCTCCACTTTTGATACGTGTGAACGTAGCTAAACCCACCACAGTCTGCAGGTTTGGCCGTTAAGATAAAGTGTATGGGGCCTCTTGGGGTTGGTCGAGATGGAATTTTACTGCCTGACCCCTTTGTTCTTGAAAAGATAAGCCACCACCAGAGCTGTCAGGCTGCTGCATACCCTTCCCAATAGAAAACACAGAAACATGTAACTGACAGCTGTACAAAAGTGTATTGAAAGTGTATTGACACCTTTAGGTTTCTCACTTTTCCAACAACAGCATCCTCATCTTTTTTTAATGCTCCCTAGGATGTCCCACACAGTAACAGTGCCCCTGCACCCACTTCAGTTCAGCCTGTATACAAGGAAATTTCTTGTATACAGGTATCTAAAAATGTACAACAATAAACGCCTGAGACACCAATTGCTTTTATAAATGCACCTTTTTGAAAAGTTTTGCAAGCATTATATTCCGATATAGACTTTGTAGACAGTATTCCACATGTGGTCTGCCTAATAATGTGTACAAAGGCAAAGCTATGTTCTTGCCATGTGCATCTATGCTCCTTTTGTTACATCTCATTTTAAGGGCTTTGGCAGCAGCTACCTGGCACTGGTTGTTTAAGGTCAATTTACTGTCCACCAATATTCTAGACTTTATTTGGTGTTTTATCATTTAGTACATGATTGTATTTTTTTTTCCTCTACCCAAGTTCATAAAAATGTTATAGGCCACAGGGAGATTAATTTATACTGGCACATATCATAGTGTTGGTGCAGCAGTATTTTATAGTAGTTCGCCTTGTGCTACATACAGTATATCAACATTGTGACTGATAATGTGACTGATAATAGAAGGTGCCACCCATATGGATTATATACAGTTAGAAAAAGTACTATCACTATATCTCTTTTTTTTTGCAGTTGTTGCAGATGTTCTACAAGCAGCAGGAAGAAATCCGCAGGTTACGTGATCAGTTGAGTCAAAGGGATATACAAATCCGGCAACTCGAGTTAGAAATAAAAAATGTTCGAAACAGTTCAGTGTATTAATTCAGGTCTTCTCAATGTACAGCCTACAGAATGTGATGCTGAAGAATCCCTCCAGGAAACCATTACAATTCCTTATTTTTATGTACAAAGAAAAAAAAATCAATGACCAATGTAGCAGTGCTACAGTGTGCCCATGATAGTTATCATTTATTGCACATATTTTAATGTTATATACAGTAATAGCTAGTTGTCCCTAGAGGAGCAGGGCCCATTCATCAAAGGCTCTATATATGTTATGATATAATATTTAAAAATAAGAAAGTGATCATGTTCCTGGTGGTGTGTACTATTACACACAGCAATGGCCAGCAGACCGTCACTATCACCATCAGCCAACATCATGCATGTCGGCTGATAACTGCCTTTCAACATGAGCTATTATATGCAATGATTATCTGCTGAAGTTATAATACGGCCGATAATCGTTTGACGTAATAGGGCCCTTAAGGCCGATAATTGTCCCGTGTAATAGAAGGCAATGATCAGCCGACATGAACAATGTTGGCTGATCGTTGCTGTCGTTCATCTTTCAACATGTTGAAAGACAAATTACTGTGATAGCAGCGATCTGCTGCCGTCGCTCTGTGGAAGAGGAGCCGTGGTAGCAGACCAACACTATCCTCTATGGGCTGCCTCCCCGCAGCCCCCCGTGCACTCACCCTCTCGGTGCCACCAGGTGTAATAGAGGCGGCAGGGAACAAGGAGTTAAAGTGACACTGTCACCTCCTTATGCAATTCTGAAATCTCTACACAGGTGTAAAGGGTAAATTTAGCAGTTTTCATACCTTATTTTATATCATACATCATGGTGCTTGTTCAAGTAAAAAGTGATCTTTTATCAACTGCAGATTGTGTTAAGTGGGCGTGGCCTCACGGCATTAGCGCCACTTAGCCCCACCCACAACGTCACAGTTGGCCCCGCACCCCTCGCCGGCCATTGGAACAGGCTGGGCGAAAGGTCTAGACTCCACCCCCTTTACGTCGGCCAACCAATAACCGTTAAGGGGGCGGGACCAACGGTGCCGTTGTGGACGGGGCTAAGTGGCGCTAATGCCTCTAGGCCACGCCCACTTAATACAATCTGCAGTTGATAAAAGAACACTTTTTACTTGAACAAGCACCATGACGTATGATATGAAATAAGGTATGAAAACTGCAAAATTTACCCTTTACACCTGTCAGAATGCACAAAGGGGGTGACAATGTCACTTTAACAAGCGCTGACAATGCTCGTTTGCTCCTCCAGTTGCCCCGTGTAATTGGGGCTTAAGAGCTGTGCCTGACAGCTATGAGATACTGGGTGGGGTTTACACACCACCAGGGATGTGACCAGGTCCCTTCAACTATGCAGTGATACCAATTCATGATCCTCTTATCAAGTAAGTAGGTAGATATAAATAGTACTTCAATTACTATAAGGGAACCAATGATGAATAGACTAGTTATGTTTTTATGTGTTGTTCTTACACTACTAACCCCATCCTTGCACATTTAAATCCATCATTTACTTTAAAGCATTACTGTAATTTCTAAACTTTTGGCATGTCGTAGATACATTACAAAGGTTTTTATGGGTTGGGGCCAGGTAGTTCAAGACACACTAATCCCTAGAATGAGCTGGGAGAAGTGCTCAGCTAAGCGACTCTTTCCTCGTCTTGCTGCAGGAGGGGAACTCTGTTAAAGTCTATGGAGCCTAGGTGTTTACCAATTTTAAAATCTATTTGAAATGGTTCCAGAGATCCATATATTAGGATAAACCCCTAAAATAATCAGTATTCGTCTCCAGCTGCCTTTTATATGGTAAATTAACCAGTTATTTTTAAAGCTATACACATTCCACACAGTTCCTCTGAACCTTTAGATACACACTGTATCTATTACATCATCTTCTTAATTACAGTCTTGAAATCCGTGGCATATGGATGCCAGCCCTAGCAAACTAATCTGAATTTGAAGAGTTTGTGATGACTCAGATACAGCTACAGTTTGCAAAACAGTTTTGCATTGATGTTTTGCTAGTGACAGCTATCAGCTGC
Source organism: Dendropsophus ebraccatus (assembly GCF_027789765.1). Classification (NCBI taxonomy): domain Eukaryota; kingdom Metazoa; phylum Chordata; class Amphibia; order Anura; family Hylidae; genus Dendropsophus; species Dendropsophus ebraccatus. The sequence goes on along the minus strand of NC_091456.1, from coordinate 85,581,248 downwards.
CGTTTGAGAATTTCTGTGAATAAAAATTACATAACGTAAAAGGTATTTCATTCCATCAGATGCTCTTATTATGTGTGGTCTTGAACTATGCCTTATACCTATACAGTTGTTCCAGAGTGAGCAATATTTTATAGTCTGGTATGTGTATATGTATATATACATACCTACATTATATACCATTAGTTATACCTAGAGATAGGCTGTATGCATGTTTTACAGGCAACCCTAGGGATGCATCCATCCTCTCCAACCACTGGGAGTTAAATGCCGAGCAGTCGGGGTTTCGCAAACCCTAGCTTAGGGCCGACTATGGCCGTTCATTTTAGTAAATGAGTGCCGATCTGCTAGATGGTTAGCGATGTCTATGCAGCCCTTGCCTAAACACCTGATCCCGTACAGCTTCCAGTCTTCTCTCCTGTGCTCCGGCCGTGGCCTGTGATTGACTGAGCGGCCTGTCAGCTGACAGGACACTCAGACGCTGCGGCCGCGGGACCGGAAAGCTGTGGAACACAGGAGAGAAGACCGTAAGCAGGGAGAGGTAAGGAATCAGGTGTTTGGGCAATCGTCAGCCATCAACCACACATCGCTATTGCCCATAGCGATGTGCGGTTGGCACCCAATTCACCAGATTATCGTTCGCGTAATACGGCCTTTACTGTAAATTTGCTTATCTCTACTACATGGGATAAGGAGCTGATTGCAGAATGTCCCCACCAATAAGCTGTAGTCAGTAGAGGAACCTAGCAGCTAAAGTTGAATTCTCCGTGAGCACCATCACAGAGGAAGTGAAGCACTACACAATCCCTTTTAAACTCTGGTCTATCTTTGTGATGCATAGATGTCCGAAGTTCTCCAGAGGGATTCCTCTCTGTTAACCCAGAATTTCCCAATAGAATATTTTTTTATAATCACAAAGTTTAAGAATTCTCAAAGAATAATGTTGGACAGGGAACCTCTAAGGTTAATTTCCCATACTGGTTTCATTATACATTATAAGGGAAAAAATGGCTATTGAAATATGTGTGATTTTCTTTCCATCGTGTATATACTCTACTATTAAGAACTCTATTAAGAAGGGAGTATTTATCAAAGTTGCATATTTTAGCTAATGTTCACACGTCTAGGGCATATACATTGCAATTGTAATTCTTTTAAGTCCAGTTTTATAAATGGGGGAAATGCAGCTCCTCATCCCATGACAAAATCATGTCCATATTCCTGAATGAATCAGTCGCCTAATTTATTAGTCATAGTGAAAATTGGATTTTTAATCAATTCTATGATCAAATAAAAACTTCCTTTTTTAATCAATATAAGCATAGAAACTCTACCATGCCTTAAATGTCCTTATGGTTTGAGAAATCACTGATGTTATGCTTATACACTGGTATTAACTTAAATCTTCCAGTTTTTAGCATGTGTTTTCTACTACTTTGACTACCCTCTTAGTTGCACCCAATCGTTTCAACATTAGTTTATCTGTAAACTGGTTTGTAACTTATTCTGAAATAGTTGAAATCAGAAGTGCCTAACAACAATGTCCTTCTGAAAGCCAAAAAGAAGGTATGGAGGTGTTTTACAGAAACATCTGATCCATCAGGTATATAGACCTATTACATATGTGTTACTTTTATAAAGTGGGACAGCTCACGGAAAATTCAGTAAAAAAACATTTGAGTGTTTTCTGATGCATGGTAAATTTGCATGATACGCATAGGGGTTTGGGTGTAAAACAGCTTTTATTTTACCTGTTAATACAAAGATTAGATTAAATATGGAGGTCACATGTTGTAAAAGCTATGCAGTAAACTTAAATGGTAGCTGCACTGCACTTCAAACGGCCGCCTTCTTGCTGCCATTTCATACTGCTGATGCATTGTACAGATACACATTTTATTTGCCACAATTTAATCTAAATCCTTGCTTGGTAATGTTAAAAAAAACTATCCATGTAAAAAAGTTTTTAATGAAGCATGAGCTACGGTCTTTCTATTAAGATGATTATTTTCCTGTAGAATATTATATTTAAATTATTCTTAATCCACATGAAATATAAAGTGTGTATTTTGTACGACTCAGTACTACTTAATTACCCAAGTACATTATTATAGAGAAGTTGTTAATAACTACAATGTCCTTATAATGTGCTGGCATGCATTAATTACTTGAAAAGTGTAATTTCTCATTGTTTACAATGTAAGCTTTCCAGGTGCAAACAAGTAGCACTTGACTGTTTGGAATACTTCTACATAAATGCAAAAATATACATATCTGTTTATATTTCTGTGAATTTACAGATTTTGTTTTTTTATTGCTTCAGTTTTAGGCCTTCCAAAATCACATTTTTGTTTCAAGTTTGTAATTTTTTTTTGTTCTATTTGTACAAAAAGTTAAATAAATTTTTTTTTCTGAATATTGTATGAAAGAATCTTTAATTCTAATGGCAATCTTCAATTCAGCCATCAGTTATCTCTCCCATTTGGCCCCTGTCCTCCCATACACAGGAACATTTAGCACTGCAAAGCTTTTTTGTGTTCTCTTTGAGGAGAAGAAATGGGTCGGGTGGTGACTTTCCATCACGCCCGCTGACACCTATCTCCACCAACACTCTCTGTTGGTGGTCAGTCAGGAGCGCCCAATACACCTTATGTCAGCTAAACCCGTTGCGAGTGGCGGGTACGGACGACAAGAGTATAAGATGTAGGGGGACCTTTAGTTAAAGTGGCCCTGGGCTGAACTCTGCAAGGTTCGGAAGCCCCTTAGAGAATGAATGAAAATCTGGCTGTGAATGCATGATGCAGATCCATTCAATGACCTCCCATGTCTTGATTGCTGGGGGTTTCAGTGATTAGACCCTTGCCACATTTAGCTAGCTATCCCATATCCTATGAATAAAGGATAACTTGATCTTTGTATATCTTTATTAACTGGCCACTAAATAGCATCATTAATTGAACTGAGGATACTGTCATTGAATGAGCATAAGGCTGGGTTCACACTACGTATATTTCAGTCAGTATTGTGGTCCTCATATTGCAACCAAAACCAGGAGTGGATTAAAAACACAGAAAGGCTCTGTTCACACAATGTTGAAATTGAGTGGATGGCCGCCATTTAATGGCAAATATTTGCTGTTATTTTAAACCAACGGCTGTTGTATTGAAATAATGGCAGTTATTTACTGTTATATGGCGGCCATCCACTCAATTTCACCATTGTGTGAACAGAGCCTTTCTGTGTTTTTAATCCACTCCTGGTTTTGTTTGCAATATAAGGACCACAATACTGACTGAAATATACGTAGTGTGAACCCAGCCTAAGGCTACTTTCACACATCAGTATTTTCCTAGTCAAAACGTCTACCTTTGACTTACAAATACTAATGCAGTGGATACAGCCTAAGGAACACCTAGAAAACTGGGATACAGCCTATGGCATAGGCTGTATGCCAGTTTTCTAGGCGTTCCTTAGGCTGTATCCACACGCTGCACGGAGGGAGCAGGCATCGGGATTCAGATGCCGAGATTTCTGGTTCGTACGAACCAGAAATCCGTAAGGTTCGCTCATCTCTACTGTTTGCCTGCAGCTATTGTGTCTATTTGTTAATGGAAGCATGGCTTTGCAGGTAATGCATAGTTTTACTTGCAAAACAGCACTCCCATTATATGTCTTACAGTCCTGCTCATTGTTATTGGCACCAATGAAGTTTATGTACATAATGTGGAATATCTCCTGAAAAAAAATTAATCACTATCAGCAGGTTCTGCCCAGAGAACCTGCTGATATGACGCACTCATGCTGCGTTTACACGTAACGATTATCGTGCAAATTTGCGCGATAACAATCGAATTCGAACGATAATCGTACATTTAAACGCAGCAAACGATCAAACAACATGTTCTCAAATCGTCGTTCGCAAAAAATTTGCAGATTGTTTCGTGTAAACAGTCGTTCACCGATTTAACCAATGTGTGAGATAGGCTTAAGCGATCGAAAAACGAATTTTCCGTATGATATATAGTACCGTCTAAACGCTGATCGTTATGAAAAAAAAATCGTTACTCCAACATCGTTAATCGTACGATCGGGCCAATTATCGTTTAGTGTAAACGCAGCATCAGTAACTTAGGAGCATATTGCTGTCGCTAATGTTCCTCTTCTCCCCCACATACTTAATTAATTCCCTAATTGCTCTTATGCAAATCTGCTGCCATTTTGGGTGTCTCCCTCTGGCCCGAGCACCACTGCGTCCTGCCCAGTCTGCCCCTCCTGTCCCGCCCACTGTGCATATTCATATATGCATAGTGGGCTCTATGCACCGCGCCTGTGCAGGGAAGATGTCCTGTCAGAGACGGGCTGCTTCCCGCACATGCGCGATGAATCCCGGTCCTCCCGGAGGTCACTCAAGATGTAAGTATAAGTCTATGTTTGTCTGTGAATATGTGTGAATTGAGGAAATTTTTTTTTTTTTTTTTTTTAGAAATTGTAGCAGGTAGTGTGTGCCTGTTGAGTGTGGATGATGGGGGTGTGCATGTTGTGGATGATGAGAGTGTGCATGGTGTGGATGATGGGTCTCCAAACTGCGGCCCTCCAGCTGTTGCGAAACTACAACTCCCATCATGCCTGGACAGCTAAAACTTTGGATTTGGCTGTCCAGGCATGATGGAAAATGTAGTTTTGCAACAGCTGGAGGGCCGCAGTTTGGAGACCCATGGTGTGGATGATGAGAGTGTGCATGGTGTGGATGATGACAGTGCACGGATAAATTGCGCATGTGCGGGAAGCAGCCCATCTCCAATGGGACATCTTCCCTGCGTAGCCATGATAAAAAGAGCCCACTATGCATACAGTATATGAATATGCATAGTGGGCGGAACAGGAGGGAGTGGACTGGGTGGGATGCGGTGGTGCTTGGGGCTGGAGAGTGACCCCCAAATGTCCTTAGGCAGCAGATTTGCATAAGAGCAATTAGGGAATTAATAAAGAATGCAGAGGAGAAGAGGAACGTTAGGGACAGCAATACACTCCTCACTTACTGAGCTTCTGCGGCATATCAGCAGGTTCTCTGGGCAGAACCTACTGATAGTGCCGCTTTAATTGGTATTGAAATTGTGGGTGCCCATGTGACACTAATTTGCCAATGAATGATGACTTAAGTGTTTAAAAAGCCACATTTAGGCCCTGTTCCTTTGTTACAAGGGTGAATACAAAGGAGCTGTCTGAGGACATCAAAACTGTTATTATTAGCAAACACAAGACTTCCAAAGGGTATAAGCCATATACAAAGACCTTGGCATCCCAGTCTCAGCATTGTACAATGTTATTAAGAAGTTTGCCAAGTATAGAACTGTCAAGAATCTCTCTGGACATGGGGGGCAAGAGATGTCTTTGGAGGTTGGTGCGAATGGTGGAAAATACACCACATCAATTATCCACACGTACCACACTAAACCAAGCAGAGCTTAATGGGCCAAGGCCAAGGAAGAATCTATTGCTGAAGAAAAGATATAAAAAGGAATGACTGATCTCTGCCAAAGAACAACTTGACAAACCACAATGCTTTTGAGAAAATGTTTTGTAGACAGATGAAACAAAAATCAAGCTTTTTGGCAATGCAGAGCAACAGTTTGTTTACACATGGCGCAATAAAGCTTCTAAGGAAAAGTTCTGGTTCTGTAGGCCTTGACTGTATCACTGTAATCATAAAATCAGAGAATAATCAAGATTTTAGAGCAAAATTTCCTACCAGGGTAAGAAACTTGGTTTGAGTTGAAGAACATGGGTCCTCCAGCAAGAAAATGACCCAAAGCACACATCCAAAAGTACACAGAAAAATGTACTGTTTTAAAATGGTCAGAGTCCTCACCTCAATCCCATTGATCCTTTCACATGCTCATAATTAATAATAATAAAGTCTGCACCCTCCTCCCCACACCTAGGGTATTTATCATGCTGTTTGTGACCAATTATTTTTCATTTTTATTTTTTTTTGCTCAGAAAAACTGGGATATAATAAAGACGATGTATTAAATTAAACTGTATGAGCTGGTGGTTTCCAGACTTTGAGACTTTCCAAATGTTTCTATAAATTAGTGACAAATCCCAACTAACTTCCTCTCCCAGTTCTTTTTGCCATTTATCTTTACTACTAAATCCCGGGTGGTGATCTCTGTACAAACATCTATATAGCTTAGAAATCTCTTTTCTCCTAATATGCTGCCCTATTAATTTTTACTACCAACAAATCTTGTCCAGCTAATTGCTCATATTGCAACCAAAGCCCATTGTTAAAGTAATCTTCCTTCGCTACCACAAAACTTTTGACCCTACCCCCCTTCCACATATTTCTGATTTTCAGAATTCCTAGTCTCCACAACTCCCCTGCAAACTCTAGGTTGCTGGTCTTAGTCAGATTTTTATTATCCCACAATGGCGAAAATCACATATCCCTTTAATTTTATGAATATTCTTCAGATCTTTCCAAGTTTTTGTCAATGCTTTAACCATAGCCCAATTTTTTAACTCCCCTACTTCCAGTATACCAGCTTCCAATTTCTGAAATATATCCCATTGTTGGTTATCTAAAACCCAATTGATCAAAGAAGGGGCTTGAACTGTGATTTAGCAACCAATAAATGTCAAGCGTTAGAATAGTGGTGAGCATTTCTGCCTTCCATTGGTAATCTTTGGGATGAACTGGAATCTGCCATTGAGAAAAAGAACCCTGGAAACATTCAAGAGCTTAAAGTGTCACTGTCGTTATAACTTTTCAACTCTAAATCAACAGTAGATGTGATAGCAACCAATCACAGCTCATGTTTCATTTTACCAGAGCTTTTTAAAGCGAATGTACTATCAGGTACATTTGCTTTAAGTATTGCTCATGGATAGAACGGCAACGGCGCGGGGAAGCTGATGCCATGGTGCTTTTTTTGAACCGCTGCCCAGTTCCGATGTACGGCATTGTTCTATTCACGGGCATCGGGCCAGGGGTGAAGCACTGTAGGTGGGCTGCCCCCAGTGGAAGGAAACCCCCACCCCCCTATGACGCAGCTCCATTAGAATCAATTTCAGGATAATTTTTCTGAAAACAATAAATATCTATTGTACAACTGATTTTAAGAAACTCTGTAATAGGTTTTATTTACCAAAAGAGTTTCTTTCTGTACTGAAAAAGCAGTTTTCCTAGCAGGATTTCTGTGTCCATTATGTGATTATGGAGAGGGGAGGGGCACAACACCTTGCAATCTTCTTTCAGCAAGTTCCTAGGTAAGCACTGACCTTTCTGACCCCTAAATCCAGCGTTTTAGGTGCCCAGACAGTCTACAAACAGCTGACCTTTATGTCTCTTCTTCCTACTCACTCATCTCCCTTAGGCCCCTCCCCCCTCCATAGTATATAATGGACACAGGAAAACCCATCTTCACTTTGCTTCTCTGTAATGAAGATGGCTTTGCCACAGATAAGAAGTGAGGGAGGGAGGCTTGGAGATTGCTTTCTGAGTACAGAAAGAGGCTTTTTTGCCTAATAAAACCTATTATAGAGTGTCTTAAAATCGCTTATACTACTGATTTCTGTAAAAAAACAAAATATATTTATATGACAGTTACGCTTTAAGATAGCATACTTCTATGTCTAAGCCATGACCATCTTTGGAAAAGATCACATGAAATCTACACTTTCAGATGCAATTCTAGTAAGGAGATAATTTGGAAATATTCTACATTAATCAGAGCAATTATGTGCTAGGGTGGGGCATTCACCTTCTCTAACAGTTTAGTTTAATTGCTTGTCAGTCTTTTGTTCTGCTGATTAATGATATCGCAAGCCAGGAAACATCATTTCTATTAGTGAAAGATAATTAAAATCGTACAAAGACTCAGGGGTGTTCACACGTTCAGGTTTTTTTTTAATTGCAATTATTAAATATATAGAGCCAGGATTAGATTTGAGGAGAGGAGAAGTTTCAGTCTTCACTTTATATATATCCTGCATATATAATCTATTCCTGGCTTTGCATTTAAAGGGAACCAATCAGCCCGTTTGGGCTGATATGGTTCCCTTGAGTATTGTATAAAGCACCTGGAGCGGCCCCGGCACGTACCGTCCACGGCCGCAGCAGGTGCTTTGTAACAGAGAAAATTACTTTTATTACCCGGCTCGTGACTAGATACGAGCGGGGAAGTAGTCATGGTGGGCGGCTCCCCGCTCGTATCTAGTCACTGCGCTCTGCCTGTCAACAGAGGGGATGATTGACAGGCAGAGAGGTCCGTTACTGGCCTCTCTGCCTGTCAATCATCCCGCCGGATGCGCTGACAGGCAGAGCGCAGTGACTAGATACGGGCGGGGAGCCGCCCACCATGACTACTTCCCCGCTCGTATCTAGTCACAAGCCGGGGAATAAAAGTCATTTTCTCCGTTATAAAGCACCTGCTGCGGCCGTGGCCGGTACGTGCCGGGGCCGCTCCAGCTGCTTTATACAATGCTCAAGGGAACCATATCAGCCCAAACAGGCTGATTGGTTCCCTTTAATAATGGCAATTAAAAACCTTTATCTGTGAGTGCCCCTTTAAAATATCACACCATGAATATTAGCAGTGTTAACCTCTTAAGGACCCATGACGTACCGGTACGCGGGTCCTTTAAGAGGGCGCCGCGGCCGGCCGATACGCGATCGAGAGAGATGGCCTGCAGAAATACACTGCAGGCCATCTCTCCCTGTCGGCATGGGGGGTTGTTAACCCCCCCCTGCCGACGATCACTGCTATTGGCTGATCAGTTCAGATCAGCCAATAGTGGCAGTCGGTACCTTTCCGGGCCATGGGTGACCCGATGACCCGGAAAATAATGGCGGCCGGTGCTGTCTGAGACAGTACCGACCGCTATTACTGTTAAAAGTAATGGTGGCCACGGTGCCACGTCCCGATCGCCGTGACCGGCCGCACCCTTACGCAGCTGAGTGTTGATCTGCATCGCACGCAAGTGCGCTGCTAATCAGCAACTCCTCCTTTTTGGCGTAGGGTGTTTTTTTCTATATCCTACTGCCACGGTCTGCTGATAAGTGCCGCACATAAATGCGGCATTTATCAGCAACACCATTTTTGGCGCAGGTTTTTTTTTTTACACTGAATGTTAAAAAAAAACCTAAAAAACACTACATTACACTACACTACATTGAATAAAGTTTTACACTACACCACTACATTCCCCATATACCAATCCCTATATAAAAATTGCCCCCAGGGCGTTTTCGGTGTCGGACGCATACGCTATTATTGCCTCCGACACCGAAACAGCCAGTGAGGATGAATGGGGGGATCCTTCTTTCCTCCATTCATCCTCATCCTCATCATCCAGTGACGTGTCTGGGGGTAGCGTAGCGTACGCTGCCCCCCAGACAAGTCTTTTCCACCAGTACCATCCCAATAAGAGATGACGGTATGGTGTGAAATTCTACAAACTCTGTGAGCGTACCTCAGGGTACACTTACAGATTTAGGGTACGTGCACACTGCGGAATGGCGAAGGATAACCCTTTGTGCATTCCGCAGCTGGCACCCGCCGGCGGGTTGATGCAGGCGCGCGTCTCCACCCAAGTCATAGACTCCATCCTATGCATGGGTGGATTCCATCGTCCGTCCAAAGAATGAACACATTGGACGGAGAGCGGAATCCGCCCGTGCATAGAATAGAGTCTATGACACGGACGGAGACGCGCGCCCGCATCAGTCTGCCGGTGGGTGCCAGCTGCAGAATGCACAAAGGGTTATCCTTCGCCATTCCACAGTGTGCACGTACCCTTAGAGTGTATGAAGGAAGGGACACCCGAATCCAGCCCCCAGATGCCCCCCCCATCCTCGGAGTTAGTGGGGAGATCGTTCGGGAACTGATCTTCCCACTGCTGGATAAAGGTTACCACCTGTAAAGGGATGAGTTTTATACCAGAACCCCCTCTTCCGGTCCCTCGCTGCCCGAGCTACTGTAGCTTGTGGCATGATCAAAAAAATATCAGAAGCAGTAATAGAGCCCTAATATTTAGCAGCCATGGAGCGGACCCAGCGATTCTGGATATGAAGGTCCCCGTATTGCACCAGGGCAACATTTTCCAGGTGACGTCCCCCACACTGGAAAACAGGAGACCCCAGAAGAAGTGCAGAGTGTGGGGTAACAGGGGGATCAGGCAGGACACCATTTTCCAGTGTGCCACCTGTCTTGACAACTCTGCATACTGGAACGCTTCAAGGCGTACCACACGTCATTGGAGTTCTACATTTTCTAAATTCTGCCCCTTATTCCTATTTCAGGGGTCACATTGGTCCAGGGATTATTCTGATTGCCATTATGGAGTCTGGAAGGAATTTTTCCCCTGTGATGAGGCTACTGTCGTCTGCCTTACGAGGGTTTTTTTTTTGCCTTCCTCTGGATCAACACAGGTTGAATTTGATGGACACCTGTCCTTTTCAACCTTATAAGCTAATAATTGGCCTATTAACCCCAAATAAATTAGAATAGTCCCTTTTCCCCAACTAAATAGGTATGGCCGCCATTCCCATTAGAGGATGCCATGATGCAATTACAAAGCCTCTGTGCGGCCAGGACAGTAGAAACCCCCCACAAGTGACCCCATTCTGGAAACTACACCCCATAAGGAATCTAACAAGGGGTGCAATGAGGATATGGACCCCTTGATGACGGGCACATTTGTGCCGTGAAAGTGAAAAATTGAAAATTTTCACTTTCACGTCACATTTTTCCACATTTGTGCCCGTCACCAGTGGGGTCCATATGCTCACTGCACCTCTTGTTAGATTCCTTGAGGGGTGTAGTTTCCAGAATGGGGTCACTTGTGGGGGGTTTCCAGTGTTTTGGCAGCACGAGGGCTCTGTAAATGCGACATGGCCCTTGAAATCCATTTCAGTGAAATCCAGCTTCCAAAAGCCAATTGGCGCTCCTTCCCTTTGGAGGCTCGTCCTGCGCCCGCTTGGTACTTTATGTCCACATGTGGGGTAATTCTGTACTCGGGAGAAACTGCGCTACACGTTTTGTGTTTTTTTTTCCTTTTATCCCTTTGTGAAAATGAAAAATTGAAGGCTAGAACAACGTTTTAGTGTAAAAAATACTTTTGTCTTTTTTCACGCCACATTGTTCGGAAAATCTGTGAAGCACCTGTGGGGTCCAGATGCTCACCGCACCCCTTGTTACATTCCTTGAGGGGTGCATTTTTCTAAATGGTGTCCCTTTAGGGGTGTTTTTTAGGTTTTGGCACCCCAGAGCCTCTGCCAACCTGAAGTGGTACGGTCAAAAATGACCAAATATAACAGAGCCATTGAAATGCACTAGGCGCTCCCTTATATCTGAGGCTTGTGGTTGCGTCAAATAGCGCAATAGGGCCACATATGGGGTATTTTTATAAACTGCAGAAACGGGGCAATAAATATTGGGGTGCATTTCTCTGGTAATAGGTTTATAATTATGAAAAATATTGGATTACAATAAAATCTCTGCACAGAAAATTAACATTTTCAAATTTCTTACACACTTAGCTTTTATTTCTGTGACTCCCCTAAAACTTTCTGGATGTGCTTTTGCAGAGTTTTGGGGGTGCAGTTTCTGAAATTGGGTGCTGTGTGGGGCTTTCTAACATACAGTCCCCTCAAATACACTTTTAGGCTAGGTTCACACTATGTAACTGTGCGGCTGTATTTTTTATGCGGCTGTAAATGTGCGGATGAAACTACGGCCGTGGGAAAAAATAGACATGCGGCTCAAAACATACGGTCATTTACTTGGAAATCTGGTTCAACTAAAAATAACAAACAAAATCTTAAGAAAGTGATGCAAACACCTCTGGATGCATCTGGGAAAGCAGGGAACACAGTTTACATGAATTGCTATTACCAGGGTTTGCGATCCTCTGCACTAATGCCGATGTCTCTCATGGTTAATCTATTAAAATAATAAAACACATTTTCGTTGTAATAAAGTCCCTTTCGTTGTTCAATAATTAAATTTAAACTAATCCATCATTTTGCAATTAAATATACTGTTAAAATAAATATATATATAAATAAATGTATATTTATATATATAATTATTTTTTGACAGTATATTTAATTGCACAATGATTGATTCGTTAGAATTAAATTATTGAATAACGAAACTGAATTTATTTCAACGAAAATGTGTTTTATTAATTAAATATTAATTAGTACAGGAAGCTCCATAAGCCGTTAATTCATATTGCCGGCAAAAGAGCATTCTGTACTAATCATCACTTTACTTTAATGAAAACATCAAATGTTTTTTCTAATTATGTTATCACAATAGCATTATTAGAAGAAACATTTAGAATTATATGTGCGCTCAGCTGATTGGCTGATCGGCTGAGCGCACATATAATTAGCGGGTCCGCAGCACAGTGACTTCATTGTGCTGCGGACCAGCGAAGAGACAACATCAGGGTGAGTATAGAGCTCTCCCCACCCCCTCCCCAGCACTGCACCCCTCCCAGCAAGGAAGGGGGGTCACTTAACCCCTTCCTTTCTGGGATGGGTGCAGTCTGACATCAGTCTGGCCCCCAAGGGGTTAAGGGGGATGCAATACATCCTCCCTTAACCCCTTGGGGGCCAGACTGTAAGCAGCGATCTGTAAAGATGCTGCATACTGTAAGGAGCACAACACCGTTCACAATGATGGGTGTTGTGCTCCTGTTTGTGTGTTTTTTGTGTGTTTCTCCCTTTTTGTTTTTCAGATATCGGTATCCTGGGGATTACGTCGGATTCCGTGGACTACGTCGATGACCAGCGTTTTTGTTTTTTGTTTTTTTTAATAAAATGGTCAATGAGGGGTGTGAGGGTGTTTTTATAACTTGTGTCTTCTCTTTATTTCTTTATTTCTTTACTTTATAGACTTAGTAGTGGAAGCCGTCTAATTGACGGAATCCATTACTAAGTTGGGGCCTAGTGTTAGCCGGTATAAAATGGCTAACACTAACCCCCATTATTACCCCAGTACCCAATGCCACCAGGGGTACTGGGAAGAGCCGGGTGCCAGTGGTCCCGGAGCGTCAAAATTGGCACTCCTGGACCGGGCGGCAGCAGGCTGGTAAGATTTAGGCTGGGGAGGGCCTAAACCAATGGCTCTTCCCACCCTGGTGTTACCAGGCTGCTGTCGTTTGGTTTTTAACCCGGCTGGTTATAAAAATAGGGGGGACCCTATGCGTTTTTTTTAAATCATTTATTTATTTTTAAAAAAACCCGCATAGGGTCCCCCCTATTTTTATAACCAGCCGGGTTGCATCCCCCTTAACCCCTTGGGGGCCAGACTGATGTCAGACTGCACCCATCCCAGAAAGGAAGGGGTTAAGTGACCCCCCTTCCTTGCTGGGAGGGGTGCAGTGCTGGGGAGGGGGTGGGGAGAGCTCTATACTCACCCCAATGTTGTCTCTTCGCTGGTCCGCAGCACAATGAAGTCACTGTGCTGCGGACCCGCTAATTATATGTGCGCTCAGCCGATCAGCCAATCAGCTGAGCGCACATATAATTCTAAATGTTTCTTCTAATAATGCTATTGTCATAACATAATTAGAAGAAACATTTGATGTTTTCATTAAAGTAAAGTGATGATTAGTACAGAATGCTCTTTTGCCGGCAATATGAATTAACGGCTTACGGAGCTTCCTGTACTAATTAATATTTAATGAATAAAACACATTTTCGTTGAAATAAAATCAGTTTCGTTGTTCAATAATTTAATTCTAACGAATCCATCATTGTGCAATTAAATATACTGTCAAAAAATAAATATATATATAAATATACATTTATTTATATATATATTTATTTTAACAGTATATTTAATTGCAAAATGATGGATTCGTTAGAATTAAATTATTGAACAACGAAAGGGACTTTATTACAAAGAAAATGTGTTTTATTAATTTAATATATTAACTATTAGAGGCATCGGCATTCGGCATCATTGCCGGCTATTTTTGAAGTACTCCGTACGGACCGCCTGTCAATCCACGGCCGCATTTTCAGCCGCAAACAATGGTCTTGTTCATTTTTTACGGGTCCGTTTACGATAGGGCCGTAGATTCATACATAGTGTGCACTGTGCAGCCGTATATCGTATACTTTCCAGTGCACGCATGAACCACCAAAAATACCGCCGCACAATTACAGCCGCAAATACAGCCACACACTTACATAGTCTGAGCCTGGCCTAAACCTGAACAGGTCCCTAAAAATATCTGATTTTGAAATTTTACTGAAAATTTGGAAATTTGCTGCTAATGTTTTACGCTTTCTATTGTCTAAAAAAAATGAAGATAGTTTAATAAATGCCGCCAACATAAAGTAGACATGTTGCTAATGCTATTTAATATATAATTTATGTAGTCTAACCTTTTTCTGCATAAGCAGAAAAGTTTTAAAGTTGGAAAAATGCATTTTTTCACAATTATTCACGTAATTTTGTTTTTTTTTCATAAAGATTCGTTAAGTATCTACTCCAATTTACCAGAAATGTGAAGTACAATATGTCACGAGAAAACAGTCTCAGAATCAGCCGGATAGGTAAAAGCATCCCGAAGTTATTAATGAATAAAGTGACACAGGTCATATTCATAAAATTTGCTCCAGTCCTTAAAGGACAACTCCGGCGAAAATTTTTTTTGGCTTATTTAACACACATTACAAAGTTATATAACTTTGTAATGTGGTTAAATACCCGGTCTGGCCCCCTTCCCCCACTTTCCGACCCCCGACCCCCCACCCCGGAAGTTAAAGAATATATACATTACCTATTACGGTCGTCACGGTCCTTTTCTCTGGTGTCGGGTGATGTCAGAGCTGGGGGCGGTCCGGGTCTTCTTCCTCCTCGGCGTCTTCATTGAGAGTGAATGGGAGAGAAAAGGCTGCTGGTGCACATGCGCACCAGCAGCCTTTTCATTGGCTGGAGCGCATCACATGGCTTCCAGCTTGCTCAGCCCTGATTGGCTGAGCTTGCTGGAAGCCATGTGATGCGCTCCAGCCAATGAAAAGGCTGCCGGTGCGCAAGCGCGCTGGCAGCCTTTTCTCTCTCATGGACCCGGAAGAAGGAGACATCGCTGGACGGCGGACGCAGGTGACGGTGAGGCGGCCGGCGGCCGAATGGAGTGGCGATCGTCACCGGAGGGATGGTGAGTATGGTGTCTGTGTGTGTCTGTGGTTTTTTTTTTTTGGGGGGTCTTGCCGGAGTTGTCCTTTAAGGCCATTTCAGGCCCGATCCTTAAGCGGTTAAACAAATGATGGGATAAGGCACATTGCATACTAAAGCTTATTGACTAGGCTCAGAAATTACTTGTAATGCGTTCAGTTTAGAGATGAGTGAACATGCTCGTCCAAGCTTGGTACTCGTTCGAGTATTAGGGTACTCGATGGTACTCGTTACTCGGACAAGCATCTTGCGATACTTGAGAAAATCTCATCATCCGTTTCCTGTAAGTTTGGGCGCGATTTCTCAGCCAATCACTGCGATCACGTGGGACCTATACACATCGATAGCAGCGATTGGTTGGCCAGATCAGATGACCCTGGCATATAATAAATCTCGGCCGCCCAGGCTCGGCTCACATGCATGCTGGAAAAGAATAGGGACAGAGCTTCTGCTTGTCAGGAAGGCGTTAGGGAGGGAATTAGCATTCCAGTAGGCAGGGAATACTAGACAAAGAACCCAACAGCCCTTTTAAGGGCTTAAAATCTTTATTTTTTTGTATTACTCTAGACTGCTGCCTGGGACTTGCAGTGAAGCTACCACGATTTTAGCAGCACACTGTGGTGATCGGCTGCTGGCAGAAAGGGGACAGAAGGTGTTGCATACAGACCGCTAAGAAGTCTTCAGTACTATTATATTATTTTGTGGCTGGTGCTGCTGCTGTTGTTGCACATTACATTGCTGTGATTTGTAGTACAGCTGCATAGAACCTCACTGCTCATTGTCCTGTGTAAGAGGGTGGCATCCACTATATACCTCCATTTACCAACAGATTGTATACCACAGCCTCCAAAAAACTAGTGTGAACAGTATATGTTCCTTTTTCTTATTGCTGCCATATCAAATCTCACTGCTCATTGTCCTGTGTAAGAGGGTGGCATCCACTATATACACCTCGATTTACCAACAGATTGTATACCACAGCCTCCAAAAACTAGTGTGAACAGTATATGTTCTTATTTCTTAGTGCTGCCAAATGGAATTTCACTGCTAATTGCCCTGTGTAAGAGGGTGGCATCCACTATATACCTGCACTTACACACCCAGACTCTATACGACTACCTCCAAAAGTAGTCTGAATAATATATTTTCTTGGCTTGCTGTGATCTTTAGTGCAGCTTTCTCAGTCTTGACTGTGCAGTGTCCATAAAAAGGTGAACCCCAGGGGTAAGGGTCGAGGACGAGGGTGTGGGGTTCCAAGCAATGCAGTGGGCAGAGGCCGTGGTTCAGGGCAGGGTGACACAGCAGCACCCGTTGAAGAGGAAGCAGTGGCACACCGCAGACATTCACTTACTAGCTTCTTCTCACAACTTACAGGGTCTCACGGTACACCGCTATTGAAACCGCAACAGTGTGAACAGGTTATCAGGTGGATAGCGGATAATGTGTCCAGTAACTTATCCACCACCCAGTCTTCCACGCAGTCCACTAACACTTCCCAAGGGAGTGGAACCCTTGCTCCAGCAGCTCAGCCTCCTTCCCCACAGCCTGGCCCCTCCAGGGAAAGGAGGGATTCAGATCCACCACCATGCTCCCAGGAACTCTTTTCTGGACCCTTCTCTGAGTCTGAGCAACTGGAGCAGTCGATCTGTCCCGAAGCCCAAACTATGCAGCTCATGCAGTCAGTGGGTGATGAGAGTGGGGACTTGCGCGCGGAGTTTGAGGAGGTGTCTGATGATGACGATGAGACCCGGTTGTCAGACAGTGAGGTTGTTGTCATGGATGTAACTCAAAGTGGGGTGCAGAGTGAGGAATTGGAGAAAGAGCTGGTGGATCAGGACGAGGTGACTGACCCGAGCTGGGTGGATAAGGCTAGTGAAGACAGTGTTTCTGAGTGGGAGGCAAGTTCACCCGCAGGATCGGTTGGAAGAGGAAGAGGGGTGGGTAGAGTGGCCAGGCCTAGATGTTCGCAAGTCTGGAGGTTCTTTAAAGAAAGTGCGGATGACCAACGGACTGTAGTGTGCAACCTGTACCACACCAGGATCAACAGGGGAGCCACCACTACCAGCCTAACCACTACCAGCATGTGCAGGCATATGAGTGCTAAACACCCCACTCAGTGGAACTAAGGCCGTTCAATGACTGCAAGTCATACCCATGCTCCTTCCCCTGTGTTACGTGCTTGCTCTCTCAGTCCCCCCGCCCAGGCCCCAGGCACGAGCCCCTCTGCTTCGACAGCCTCCAAAAAACTAGTGTGACCAGTATATTTCCTTATTTCTTTATCTCTTAGTGCAGCCATATCGAAGCTCACTGCTAATTACCATGTGTAATTAGCAGTGAGCTTGGTTGCGTGTGACAACGGGCGGAACCTGGATCTGCAACTCAGCAGCCTCACACATGTACCATGCCTGGCCCACGTCTTCAACCTAGTGTTGCTGCGGTTCCTTAAAACCTACCCCAATTTGGCTGACTTGCTCACCAAGGTGCGGCGCATCTGTGCGCATTTCGACAAGTCAACCAGGGAAAGTTACCCCAACTGCTACAGTCAAATTCAAAGTCAAATTCAAAGTCAAATCAGCAGTGGGAAGAAGTGGTGAGTCACATGATGCAGGGAAAGTTATCCCAACTGCTACAGTCAAATTCAAACTCAAATCAGCGGTGGGGAGAAGTGGTGAGTCACATGATGCAGGGAAAGTTAGCATATGAATGTAAACACCCCACTCAGTTAAACCAAGGCCGTTCAGTTACTGCAAGTCACACCCCTGCTCCTTCTCTTGAGTCACGTGCTGGCTCTGTCAGTCCCCAGGCCCCAGGCACGAGCGCCTCCCACCCTACACCCACCCCTTCACCTCCACTATGCTTCACACCCTCCAGCAAGGTGTCCAAGCACAGCGTTCAACTGTCTCTACAACAGACCTTTTAACGGAAGTGCAAATACACTGCCACTCACCCACATGCACAAGCCCTAAATGTGCACATAGGCAAACTGTTGAGCCTGGTGATTCTGCCGTATTGGCTGGTAGAGACAGAGGCTTTTAGGAACCTCATGGCGGTGGCGGCCCCTCGGTACTCTACTGTGTCATGCTTAATGTTTGGGAGGTTCCACGCCTGCCTTATCGACCTTGTTCACTGCCATGCTCTCTCAGGCCTAATTTTTAGGAGGTTCCACGCCTGCCTCATCTAAAGGCCGGTAAAGGCCACTTTATGGCCTTTTTTTCCAATTTTTAAATCAAATCAACTTCAATTTAACTATTTTGCAGGGCTGTCAGGCCATCTATTGTATCTCCAAGATACACGCCACCGTTCAAAGGAACAGACAGTGAAAATGGTGGATCTTAATTTAGCATCATATGCTACCTCTGTTTTAATGGTTCCCTGTGTTCTCACTGCAATGCTGTGTCAGGTTAAATTTTGGAGTGGTTCACGTGCCCACGCGGTGGAATTGTACTCTCCAGATCGTAGCCAGGGTTTACCAGCAACGCAGAGCCATTGTGGAATGCCAGATGTCAACCTAGGCAAGAAGCTGTAGTCAGGTCAGTCAGCTTCCTCAAATCTACAATGAGGGGTGGACGTGGATGTCTGCTATCTGTCAGGTACTGGGCCCCATTGAGGAGTCAACACAGATGGTCAGCGGTGATGGACTTGGGGAAGAACATCCGCCGCTAGATAGCCAGCCCACCCTCACGTCTGTTTCTCAGCACGAAGTAGAGGAGAAGGAAGAGGAGCAGATTGCTGCCGCGACAGAAGAGGGTACCCATGCTCAATCCTTAGTTGTTGAGCGTGTATGGCCTGAAGAGGAGGAATTGGTGGAGGAGGAGGAGGAGGAGGAGGAGGAGGAAATTGAGAGTCAGCCTATTGAGGAGAGGGAATTCTTGCGTGTTAGGACCCTTGCGCACATGGCTGACTTTATGTTAGGCTGTCTTTTCTGTGACCCTCAGGTTAAAAATATTTTTTACAACACCGATTACTGGGTGTTCACCCCCCTGGACCTTCGGTACGAGCAGAACTTTTCCACTCTCATTCCTGCCAAGAAACGCAGTATGAGAGTGAATCAATATCAACAGGCCCTGGTACAGAAGCTGAAAATTTACTTCCCGTCTGACACCACTAGCGCCAGAGGACGTAGTTCTGTGGGCAAAAAAGTGGGGAGAGGAGGGGTGGAGCAGGCAGCTTGATAAGGAGCAGGGGAACACTCTCTAAGGCCTTTGACAGCTTCATGGCACCCCAGCAAGAATATGTCACCGGTCCCCAGTCTATACAGAGTAGGGGGGAGGCCTTCAGAAAGATGGTGAGGGAGTACTTTGCTAACTGTACCAACGTATACAATCTGTGGGTAACTGCAGGTATATAGTATATGCCACCCTCTTACACAGGGCAATTAGCAGTGAGCTTGGATGTGACTGCAGTAAGAAATGAAGAAATAAGAAAATATAGTGGTCACACTAGTTTTTGGAGGTTGTCATATAAAATCTGTGGGTAAATGCAGCTATATAGTATATGCCACCCTCTTACACAGGGCAATTAGCAGTGAGCTTGGATGTGACTGCAGTAAGAAATGAAGAAATAAGAAAATATAGTGGTCACACTAGTTTTTGGAGGTTGTTGTATAAAATCTGTGGGTAACTGCAGCTATATAGTATATGCCACCCTTTTACACAGAGCAATTAGAAGTGCGCTTGGATGTAACACACAACCACCACTTTTAATTTTGAGTTTGACTTGGAGGTGCTGGGTTGCCCTGCCACTAGCATGTTGTCAGAGCGGTCTTCAAAGCAGCTGGTGGCATCATCACTGTCTGGCATAATTGTTGGGAGGCTCACCTGCTACTGCTTCTACCTGGGTCACTGTGTCCTCACCGCCATGCTGTGTCTGGTATAATTGTTTGGAGGCTCATCTGCTACAGCTTCTACCTGGGTCACTGTGTCCTCACCGCCATGCTGTGTCTGGCATAATTGTTGGAAGGCTCACTTTCTACCTCACTTTTAATGGTTCTCTGTGTTTTCACTGCCACGCTGTACCAGACCTAATTTTTGGGAGGTCCCACGTCTGCCTCAACTAAAGGTTGGCATTTTTTTAATGTTTAATTTCAATTTTCAAAGCACCACAGACATTCACTCCCTAGCTTCTTCTTGCAGCTTACGGGGCCTCAGGGTACACTGCTATTGAAACCGCAGCAGTGTGAACAGGTGATCACGTGGAGAGAACATACAAACTTCTTGCAGATGTTGTCCTTGGTGGTATTTGAACCCAGGACCCCAGTGCTGCAAAATTACAGTGTTAACCACTGAGCCACTCAAATTCAAACTCAAACTCAAAATCAAATCTGTGGTGGGGAGAAGTGGTGACTCACATGATACAGTGAAAATTACCCCAACTGCTAAAGTAGTCAGGGGCTGTCATGCCCCAGCCCAGGTCAGTCTAGTAACTTAAAAAGACAAGTTATTAAGGGGGGAGGAGGGGAGCAGTCAGCTTGTCAGGCACTGGCAGGGGAACACTCTCCAAGACCTTTGACCTTCAAAGGGACCTTCAGGCCTTTGACCGTGGTCACATGTGCCTCGCCCATCTTGGTCTGGGTCAGCACTATTGTCTTGTGGTTGACTACCAGGCTGTTGCCCATAATTTGAGGTAATTGTGCGATAAGGCAGCCTCAGAGGCATCCATGCATGCTGCCCCTGCTGTTTCCTGTCCATTTCCGTGGTGTTTCCATCATTTTCTGAGGTTGATAGGTTTTCACATGACCTTTCCTCTACCAAGCTTGGGTCCCCTGCAAAAATGCTCAAGTTTTCCATTTACTTCAATGGGGTTCGTTACTTGAAATGAGCACCTGTGTATCGGGAAATATTCGTCTTGAGTAACGAGCACCCAAGCATTTTAGTACTCGCTCATCACTAGTTCAGTTGCATTTGCAGTGTTTTGTTCTAGAACAGTGTTTCTAAACCTTTTCAAGCCAAGTTCCTCCACTCAACAAGATGCTCCAGCTGAGTACCCCCAAGGATGCAATAAAACGATTATAAACATTGCCTTAGGGTTGATCCACGCAAACGTTTCACAGTTAAATCTGCTGTGATACTCTGTACTGTTATGGCCTATGGCTTTGCATTCTTGCAGCAGATTTTTATTCTGCTGTAAGGATGTAGCAGCTACTGCCTATTTAACTGTTTAGCTGCCGGGTATTGAACAGATTATGGTTACCGGCCTGCACTCCCACCTGCTTCTTAGGCTCCTGGCTCACTAATGCTCAAGTAATGTCATAAAATAATGCCCCCTTCTCCAATAATAATGCCCCTTTGCGACCAGTCATTGATGCAATGCCTCCTGTAACCTGATATGCCCCCTGCAGCCATATACACCGCTTGCAGTTAGGTATGCACTTTCAGCTTGGTATGGCCCTGGAGCCAGATCCCCTGCAGCCACATATGCCCCTTTGGGCTAGGTATGTCTCTTACAGCCAGTTATGTCCCATGAAGCCAGATGTGCCCCCTGGATATGCTGTCTGTAGCTAGGTATGCCCCCTGCAGTCACATATATTTTTTGATGCCAGGTATGTCCCCTAAAGGCGGATATGTCTCTTCCAGCCGGATTTGTCCCCATGCAGCTAGATACCTCCTCATGTAGCCAGATACCTCCCCCATGTAGTCAGATACCTCCCCATGTAGTCAGATACCTCCTCATGTAGCCAGATACCTCCCCCATGTAGTCAGATACCTCCCCCGTGTGGTCAGTGACCTCCTCATGTAGCCAGATACCTCCCCCATGTAGTCAGATACCTCCCCATGTAGTCAGATACCTCCCCATGTAGTCAGATACCTCCTCATGTAGCCAGATACCTCCCTCATGTAGCCAGATACCTCCCCCATGTGGTCAGTGACCTCCTCATGTAGCCAGATACCTCCACTATGTAGCTGGATACCTCCCCCATGTAGTCAGATACCTCCCCACAGGCCCACTGCCCACTGGGCTGGTTAGATTACCAATCATTGGGCCTCACATTTTCGCCGGCCCTCTGCAGTGGCTGAAAGAACAGCATGGTGCGTCCGCCACGCTATTCACTATAAGGGGGACAATAAGGGGGGCGTCTATAAGGGGGTTAATAAGGGGGGGCATCTATAAGGGGCCTAATATGGGGGGGCATCTATAAGGGGGATAATAAGGGGGGCATCTATAAGGGGATAATACTGGAGTATCATCTATAATGGGGATATCTATAAGTGGGATAATAAGGGGGCATCTATAAGGGGGCAAAACGTGGGGTGCATTTATAAGGGGGACAACATATGGGAAGCATCTAAAAGGGGGACAACACAGGGGGCATCTATAAGGGGGATAACACAAGGTGCCATCTATAAGGGGGAATACAGAGGGGAACCATATACTATGCGGGATGCACAGAGAATGTAATCTACTATAGGGGGAACACACATGTGGGGGCTCTCAAGGAGATGCACATGGGGCCATCTATATGGAAGACTGAACAAGGGGCCAACTATAAGGTGGCTACACAGAGGGGGGTATATAAAAAAGGGGGGGGGGGGGTCCACATAGTGTCAGGGCTACCCACTAAATGAGGATGTAAAGGGGCAGTACAGATGTGCAGTTTGTAAAAATGAGGATGGTGCCAGAATGAGAAGCCTAATATGTCTGTCTGGCAGATTCTGTGCAATCGTGGCTCGGAGAAGTTCTCATAATGGCCCAGGGAAGATGGAGAAGAAGACGAAAAAAAAAGAACTCTGATCAGAGAAGACGTCCCCTGTGAGTCACCTGATATAACTGCACTGTAATGCATATGGTGTACAGAGCCTTTGTAGAGCTGGGGCTACCTCTATATGACTGGATGAGGTGATAGTGATCTGTGTACAGTGGATCTTGTTCAGCAGCGGTGGTGTTAGTCAGTATGTGGCGGTGTTAGTCAGTATGTGGTGGTGTGTGTCAGTAGCAGCGGTGGTGTTAGTCAGTATGTGGTGGTATTATTCATTATCAGTGGTGGTGTTAGTCAGTATGTGGCAGTGTTAGTCAGTATGCGGTGGTGTTAGTCAGTATGCGGTGGTGTTAGTAAGTGGTGGTGTTAGTCAGTATGTGGTGGTAATATTTGTTACTTGTAATATGGTACTGTGTTTTATTGGATTTAGTATACTGGATTATTGGTCTTAGTATACAGGAATTGGTCAGTAACAGTATGATGGTAATAAGTATGTTGATAATATTTCTCTCCTATATACTGGTATTATTGGTAATATCGGTCTTGGTTTATATTTATATGTTGACTTCTTTTCGTGCACCAGGACACAAGAGACATTAGATACGCCTGTGGATAGATAGATCTCAGTTCTTTGCGGTGCCGCGAGGGATCCCGGACGGAGCATATACTATGCGCATGTATATATGTACTATGTGTATATGCTCCAGCCAGGATCCCATAGAAGATAAGGCAGCATGTCTTTAGGCAGCAAGTATGGCCATTGTTGCCAACTGCGACACAGTCATACTTTTACGAAAATATACGCTGTGGTTACATAGCCTCAGGGAGGATATGGTATGTGGGCTGCAAAGGTTTAAGTGCCAGGGCTGATTTTAAGTCCCAGTCCGGCCCTGCCCTTTGGGTAGCTACTACAGCCGTGCAATATCTAGTTGTACATACTTGTAGTAACAAGGTCTTGTGGCAAAACTCTCGTACTACTACATCACCACTTAAAGAGGTTTTCCAGGATTTTTATGTTTTTTCAAAAATCATCTAGCATTATGGCCAAGTCAAGAAAAACCTCCCCATATCCATTTTTCTTCTCTATCAGCTTCTCTTGAAATAAAAAAGCTCTTTTTATATCTTGTATTGTTTGTTTACAAGCTGCTCTGTCTCTGTCTGTTTACATACGCAGCACACCCAGTGGCCAGAGTTGGAATTGCAGTGTATAACAAGCTAATCAAATACCACATGTGCTGCAGCCTCAGGCCAGGTTCACACTATGTAAAAACAACGTCCGTATTTCATAACAATGGCCGTAGTTGTTATGAAATGCGACCATTGTTTTTACATAGTGTGAACCTGGCCTAGGCATAGGTTTCTTACCTAACCAAAATAAAATCATGTCAAATTGTAACATTATAATGAACTGACTAAAATATATATCTTTTCTATTTTTAATTCTTTTTATTACGAATTTGATCTATTTTTTTGGACTATTTTCCTCCTGCTCCCACAGCTTCTGCCTATGGTGCAATGGTAAGTGTCAGGATTACTGTGCTCGCTGAAGGGTTCGGGTCTGGTGACAGAGTTTGATTTTATTTTTTCCCCCCGTCTTAGGGCCCGTTGACACAGAGTAAGAAAGGCGGAATTGTCCGCCGCAGAATGCCGCCAGCCTCCGTATCATAATGACGCTCTATGGGAGGCGCACGCCGCTCCTCCAGCGCCGAGAAATGCAGGGCGCACCTCCCATAGAGCGTCATTATGACACGGAGGCTGGCGGCATTCTGCGGGGAACAATTCCACCGTTCTTACTCTGTGTTAACGGGCCCTTATTTTCCAATGATGGCTTGTGCTAAGCATTATAGTGATTGTATTTCCTCTGCAAAGAAGAAACACTGAGGTATTATACAAACAAGATGAATTTTCAAAGAAAATAATGCTCTACTGACAATACCTATTGACTCTATACCTTCTAAAACTGCCCTGGATATCTGTATACCTGTATTACCTAACCAAGTCTATTTGGTTTTATTATTTATTTATAGACTTGGTTAGGTAATACATGTATACAGATATCCAGGGCAGTTTTAGAAGGTATAGAGTCAATAGGTATTGTTAGTGGAGCTTTATTTTCTTTGAAAATTCATCATGTTTCTGTAATACCCTCAGTGTTTCTTCTTTGGAACTACAATCACCATAATGCTTAGCACAAGCCATCACTGGAAAATAAGATTGAAAAAAAAAAAAAATCAAACTGTGAACCCTGGTCAGTGAACTTGGTAATCCTGACACTTACCATTGCAGGAAAGTAGGAGGAAAGTAGACTATAACAGTGTTCTGCCACACAGAGATCCTCTCCACCCCCTGTCCCGACCTCCTCCTTCCACACAGACATAGGAGGACACCAGCAGCAGCAGCAGCTCTATCTATAGGAAAGTTCTCACTGACATCCCATGAGTCCTGTGTGTGGAGGGGGAGGGGTGGCTTAGCACGGGGGTGGAGATGATTTCTGTGTTGTGACAGAGAGAGCTATTAGATCGGCAGCACAGACACACAGCATCTCCCTCCCAGAGTGACTCTCACTGCTCCTGCTCTAAATGGGATGCAGCCTGCTGCAGCAGTGTGTGATTCACTCTGGGGACCGAGAGACACTGTAGATGTCTGTGCTGCTGCCGAGAGCCAATCAGAAAGCATCAACACCTGAGTCCCTCCCCCTCTCCACACACAGGACTCAGCAGCTGACGTCACCAAACCGGAAACACAGACGGTCCGGGATGTGACAGGAAGTCAGAAGCTCAGGAGCAGGCAACACACGTGACCAGCAGGGGGATCTCCTAGAGCTGACAAGTAATGTTAGGGAAGTATATTAGAAAAGGGTTAACCTTGGTTATCCCTTTCCTAATACCAAAAATAAATTGTTCCTGGAAAACCCCTTAAATCTTAAAAGTATAGGCTTTTACGAAGGGTGTATGCAATACAATAGGGACACCACAGGGGCAACTAAACCCAGTACATCTCATTCAGAATACACACCAGCTGCCTATCTGCCTGAATAAAGCAGCTACTGTACAGGTATCTGGCTGATTCTCTCCATAAATGGACGGAATATACTGTGCTGTGTCTTCTAGTAGCCCTAAAAGGGGCTTTTGTGGTCTTTCCTGCCTAAAATGTGCTAAAACCTCCCTTTCCCTGCAGCAGTCTCTCTTTCGCTGTCTAGGTCTGACATGGCATCTGACGACGAGCAGGAAGTCCCAAGTTTTTGTACTTTGGAGGTCACATGAGTGAGCCAGCCAATAAATATAGACTCTGTTCTCGCAATGCCCGCGTGCTCCTACCCCCTCAACCCCCCCCCCCATTCCTGCATGGTTGTTGGTCCAAAAAAGGCGCAAGGGAAGGTGGGAAGGGAATTGAATTTTTACTGAGCATTCGGACGTATTTTGAATAGCATAGTATTCAATCGAATACCTACTCGATCAAGTACTACTCACTCATCTCTAGTTATAACTTCTAGAGGTGCTGTCAGGGGAACAGCTGGTAAGTATGCCAGAGGAGTAGGGGGTTGCCTGTGGTGCCACTGGTGGGATCAGGGGCGGTCTTGGCATTTCTGGGGCCCCAAGCTAAGTTATGTTTGAGGCCCCCCCTCGACACGCGTTCCAAAACAATAGACCGCTGTGTGTTGCCCCCAGTAGTATATACCCCTTGTGCGCTACCACCAGTAATATATACTCCTTGTGTGCTGCCCCCAATAGTATATACCCCTTGTGTCCTGCCCCCAGTAGTATATACCCCTTGTTTGCTTCCCCCAGTAGTATATAGACCCTTGTGTGTTCCCCCAGTTATATATAGCCCCCCTGTGTGCTCCCCCAGAAGTATATAGACCTCCTGTGTGCTGCCCCAGTTGTATATAGACCCCCTTTGTGCTGCCCCCAGTTGTATATACCCCCTGTGTGCTCCCCCACTAGTATATATACCCCCTGTGTGCTCACCCACTTGGATATAGACCTCCTGTGTGCTCCTCCAGTAGTATATAAACCCCCTGTGTGGTTCCCCCAGTAGTATATAGACCCCCTGTGTGCCCCACCAGTATTATATAGACCCCTTGTGTGCTGCCCCAGTAGTATACAGACCCCTGTGTGCTCCCCCAGTTATATATAGACCACCTGTGTGCCTCACAAGTAGTATATAGACGCCCTGTATGTTCCCCCAGTAGTATACAGACCCCCTGTGTGCCCCACCAGTAGTATATAGACCCCTGTGTGCTCCCCCAGTAGTATAAAGCCCCCCTGTTTGCTCCCCCACTGGGATATAGACCTCCTGTGTGCTCTCCAAGTTATATATAGACCCCATTCTGCTGCCCCAAGTAGTGTATAGACCCCTTGTGTGCTGCCCCCAGTAGTATATAGACCCCTCTGTGAAGCCCCAGTAGTCTATAGCCCCCTGTGTGCTCCCCCTATTATATAGCCCCCCTGTGGGCTCCCCCCGATGTGCTCTCCCCCAGTTAAACAGACCCTTGCGTGCTCCTCCTCCCATATAGTATATAACACAATAAAACAAACACTTATACTCACCTGGGTCCGGGCGTCTCCTCTTCTCTTCACTCTTGTGGCCGCAGGAAGGGTTTTCCCTGCGATCACAAGAGGCGGCACTGCCCTTGTCCTGGCGCCGATGCTCCAGTGATGTCACTGGAGCGCCGGCACCACAAGGACAAAGCTGCCACTTGTGACCGCAGGGAAAACCCTTCCTGCGGTCACAAGAGTGACTGACAGGAAGGGAGCCAATGTCTCCCGCCCTGTCAGTGCTGCTGCATGTAACTATGAGCGCTCATTA
The DNA here is from genome assembly GCF_027789765.1 of Dendropsophus ebraccatus. Classification (NCBI taxonomy): domain Eukaryota; kingdom Metazoa; phylum Chordata; class Amphibia; order Anura; family Hylidae; genus Dendropsophus; species Dendropsophus ebraccatus. Next base: position 85,553,546 of record NC_091456.1, on the reverse strand, counting down.
CGAGTGCTCATAGTTACAGTTCAGATGGCAGTGGCCCTGTCCAGCGGTCTTGAGCACAAGAGCGGGGCGTGGGGGCCCCCTGGATGTTGGGGGCCCCAAGCGATCACTTGGGGTGCTTGGTGCCAAAGACCGCCACTGGGTGGGATAAGCATGATTTTAAAAAACAAATCCCTGCCTTTACATACATACACACACACACATATATGTACAGTGGTACCTTGGTTTAAGAGTAACTTAGTTTAAGAGCTTACAGTTTTTCAAAATTGTCACTTGGTTTAACTTGGTTGTACTGGGTGGGAGGGCGAGTTGGGGAGGGGCATGTTCTGCATAGCGGGGTCTACAGCACTGTACTCTGACCCAGGAAGTCTCCCTCACCTTACTAATTATGGCAGGTCTACTTCAGGCTGGGGCTTACATCTGGGGACAGGACTGTGGAGGTAATCTCTTCATAGCTCCCCAGAGTGCTGCTATACTGTGCTCACTCTACAACCTGCTCATTCCTTCATACTCTCTGCAGTCTCTGTCAGCCCTTGTGTTTCCCATCCTCGCCATTATGGGGATCTGCGGCTCCAAAACAAAAACAAAAACGATTACACAACTAAAATGTTGAGCGGTAGGGTGGTAAGGCACATTTTGAAACTAGAGTTGTCCCCTCATCTGGTGTGAAGAGGTACTGTACAGCTTCAGGCTGGGTTCACATGCTGTAAAACAGCGGCTGTTCAGTGACTCGGCCATGCCACAGAACGACCACTTTCTTTGAAGTTCATCCCGACCGCTACTGCAGCCCAGCTACTCTTAAAGGGAAGTCACTGTTAAAGGGGTGCTCTTTTCAAGCACTATGTATTTCCCTGGAAATCAAGTTTATTTATTTTTATTTATAAAATGGGAAAAGGGGGGTTATTTAAGCTTTTATTAGGGGAGTTTTTTTTTTAAATTAATAAAATATCCCCCCCCCCCCCTTTAACGAACTGCCGCGATTCCTGGCTGCTTATAGCAGCTCTATACAGCAGGGTCACAATCTCCCTCTTTCTATTGGTTATATATCTCGCTAAACAGCCCAGCATTCAATTAAGTGTAAAAACAGGAAAATACTAACCATAAAGAGGCGCTGCCATTGCAAAATTTTTCAAAAACACTGTATTCGTTTAAAAATGAAATTTATTGTGCAAAATAGTGCATACAGGATAACATGTTTCGAGGATCACCCCTTTTTTTAGATCCCAAACTGTATAAAGAGGTACAAGTTGCTGGGTATAAATAAATGTGCAAACAACTAGAATCAGTTCAAATTGGTAGGGCCATAGCTACTGCGATGAATGGGTAGTAATGATCAAACAGATCAGTAAACACAAACACTTTAGATACACCGGACAATAGGACCAGTAGTAAGCCATAAGTCAGACACATCGGAATAAGGGAAATATATTAGTATGGCCTGGGTGTGTTTCACAGCCTCCTATAGGAATATGCCCCATTGGGAGAATGAAGTAAACAGAGAACACTGCAGTTGATCATGGAAGGGATGTGGTTGACACCTCCAGACAATAGCTGATACAAATAGTGTTGGTACTTGCCCAGCAGCCATTGTTGTAGCGGCGTGGTGGGTGGTGTCGCCCACAGTGGCTGTGTCTAGTTGCATTAGAGCTGCTGGACAACTGGGTTGCTCCTCCCTCTGGCACCCTGGTTGTTGCAAAGGTGGTCGCCACAAACTCCTGATGTTAGTAGTATATAGTGTGAAGCAAAAGGATCAGTTATAAGTATATGGGTGTGCTTCAATGTCTATTACAAATAGGAATGGAAAGAGGTAAGTATATTGATATTATGGTGAAGATCATTGATAGGCGGAAGTGAGGTAATCAAAACAACCCAACAGGCTTTCATAGTACATATATATGTATTTATATTAAAAAAGGACCATAATGAGTTAGGAGACATTCTCTATACACTCATTAAGCTGATTAGTGATGGGTCTAGCTAGGGTCCTAAAACATGTCAGGGGCCCTCTGAGTTGCATCAATTTGCCACAAGTGGCTTCCACTAACTTAAGAATAGAAAAAGGGACAACTGATTCCTGATCTAGATTAGCCAATTTTAAGTAAATTTAAAGGGTTATCCCCCCCACAATTTTTTTTTTTGCATTAATTTATTGCCCACCCATAGCTTTCCATCTTTCCAATATCAATTATGGATTCTGCAGTTTTGCTGTTATCTAGGTGCATTCACCCCCAATAAATGCATAGAATCATCAAATCTTAGTCCACTCTGACACCGCTCCCTGCTCCTGGCCCCCACCCTCCGTGTCGGAATCATGTGTCCTCCATCTCTTCAATGGGCTTGACTACGCTTCTAACCTGCCCATTGAAGTGAAGGAGGCCACTGAGACACTGACAGCTGCTGCTGATCACTGTCTTCCTCCCCCCAGGTCACCTGTGTTCCCTCCTGCCCTTGAGCTCACCAGTGGCCAACACTGTGCCCCCCCTGCGCTCACTTGTGGCCCCCATGCTCCCCCCCCTTCCCTCACCCGACAAATATCTTAGACTGTGCACTCTTATAATACCACCTACTCAACTTGTACAAGATGCCCATCCATATTGCTTAAAATCGTAATAATGCCCCCTTCTGTAGCCCAAGCAGTATAAGTTCCCTTAACAAAACCCCTTAATAGTGCCCCATACAGAAGTTATCCCATAATAGTGCCCCCAAAAAAGTAGTTACCATTATTTCTCATTGGGGGAGATTTATCAAAGGGTGTAAAATTTGGACTGGTGCAAACTGCCCACAGCAACCAATCACAGCTCTGCTTTCCTTTTAGCAGAGCCTAAAGCTGAGCTGTGATTGGTTGCTGTGGGCAGTTTGCACCATTCTAAATTTTACACTTTGATAAATCTCCCCCATAGTTTTTAATCCCCGCATAGTAGCTAACTCCTCTCAGTAGTGCCCCATATAGCAGTTAGGCCCCCAATAGTGGCCTACATAGTAGCCAATCTCTCTGTACCATGCTACCTGCACTGGAAGATAACAGAGAATGCAAGAGAAGCTGCTGGGGAGTGGGTGACCTGTGAGTAGCTGCCCGTCCTCCTCCCCCCTCTTAAGCTGGTTAAACTTTCAGGGCTAGCCTTTAAATAGCCCCAGACATTCATGTCTAGCGATGGCCCTGGTTCTAACAGGGTAAGTTATGTTTGGGTAACTTTTCTGAATATGTTGTGTTTGTTTGTGTATGAGTATATGACTCGCCTTAACCCCTAGATGACCTAGGGCTTACCGGTACACAGCGGAGCACGCTTCATAGCAGGTAAGGGTTGGCTGCAGTGAGCAGCCCAGCCCTCACCATTAATGACAGGCTGCAGCGTGTCATTAACCCCTTAAACACCGCAGCGTTTAAGTGACAAGGGCAGTCCACTGTCACTTAGCGATCGGGACCCCCGCAGTCCCACTAGCTTTATCAGACTGCCGGAGGTCTCTTACCTTCCTCCATGTGGTCCATTCGGCTTTCTACTCATTGAGCCTGCCACAGGCAGACTTAATGAGCAGAACGACTATTTCACAGATCAATGCTATGCCTATAGCATAGCATTGTATAGTGTCTATGATTTCATGTAAAAGTCTAATGATTTCATGTAAAAGTCCCCCAGGGGGACTTATAATGTGTAAAAAAAAAAGTACAAGTGCTTTATATGTACCCCAAAGCCCCTCCCCCAATAAAAGTTAAAATCACCCCCCTTTCCCATTATATAAATAAAACATATAAAAATAAACATATTATATACCAAAGCGGGCGTAATTGTCCCATCTATTAAAATATAACAATCGTCATCGCGAACGGCGTAAATGAAAATAGGGAAAAAAAAGTCATAATAGGCCCATTTTATTAATAATTGCAAAAAAAAAAAAAAAAAAAAAAAAAAAAAAGGATTTAATAAAAAAAATATATAACATGAGAATCTGTGTAAACCTGCATATGGTTGTGTTCGGGATGACCTATTGAATAATTCTATCAAGTCCCTTTTACCATATAGTGCATTACATAGACACAGGAACCCCCAAACTGTTACCATATTGCATTCTTTTTTATTTATATCTTCATAAATAATATTTTTGGGGTTCCATCATACATGTTATGGTAGAATGAAAGAAGCCATTGCAAACTACAACTACTCCTGTAAAAATCAAGCCCCCACATGGCCCTGTAGATAGAAAAATGAAAATGCTAGAGCTCTTAGAAGGGGAGGGGGAAAAACAAAAACACAAAAATGAAAATTTGCACGGTCCACTGAGTCATTTTGGGCTTGGTCTTCAAAGGGTTAACTTTTTTTTTTTTACACATTTGAAGTCCCTTTGGGGGACTTGTACATAGATTAGTTTGATTTTTACACTGATGAATGCTATGCCATAGGCACAGCATTGATCAGTGTTATCGGCGCTCTGCTCATTGAGCCTGCCTGTGCAGGCTTAGAGTAGCAGAGCGCCGATCGGACCGCATGGAGACAGGTAAGAGACCTCCAGCAGTCCGTTATACCGATCGGGACCCCCGCAGTCACACTGCGGGGGTCCCGATCGGTAAGTGACAGGGGACTCCCCCTGTCACTTACACTTAAACGCCGCGGTCGCGCCGTGATCGCGGCGTTTAAGGGGTTAATGACACGCGGCAGCGCGATCGCTGCAGCGTGTCATTGCCGGTGAGGTCCCGGCTGCTCACTGCAGCCGGCCCCCACCTCCTATGAAGCGCGCTCCGCTCCGGAGCGCGCTTCATAGCGGGAATAACACCCGTGACGTAAGGTTACGTCATGGGTCGTCTGGGGACAGACTTCCATGACGTAACCCTACGTCCAGGGTCGTCTAGGGGTTAAAAACACTAATACACTACCCCAAAACCCCTCCCCCAATAAAAGTTGAAATCACCACTCTTTCCCATTATATAAATAAAACATATAAAAATAAATAAATAGATAAACATATAATATACCGTAGCGTGCGTAATTGTCCGATCTATTAAAATATAACAAGTGTCATTGTGACCGGTAAACGGCGTACACGAAAAGAGGGGAAAAAGTGCGCAGATTACCGATTTTATGTTACATTATATATATAAAAAAATTAATAAAAAGTGATCAAAACGTCCGATCTTCACAAATATGGTATTAATAAAAACTAGAGATCATGGCGGAAAAAATGACACCCCATACAGCCCCGTAGGTGAAAAAATAAAACCGTTATAAGCGTCACAATAGTCCCATTTTATTTATAATTAATTGCCAAAAAAAAGGATTTCATTTAAAAAAAATATATAACATTAGAGAATCTGTGTAAACCTGCATATGGTTGTGTTCGGGCTGACCTATAGAATAATAGTATCATGTCGCTGTTACCATATAGTGCATTACATAGACACAGGAACCCCCCAAACGTTACCATATTGCATTCTTTTTTGCGATTTCATCAATTTATATCTTCATAAATAATATATTTGGAATTCCATCATACATGTTATGGTAAAATGAATGACGCCATTACAAAGTACAACTATTCCTGTAACAAATAAGCCCTTACATGGCCTGTAGATAAAAAACTGAGAGTGCTAGAGCTCTTAGGAGGGGAGGAGGGAAAAACGGAAACACTAAGATCAAAATTTGCGCGGTCCACTGGGTCATTTTGGGCCTGGTCCTCAAAGGGTTAAATCGTACGTGTGATTACCTATCCACATCCATTTAGCGAGCAATGATTTGTTTCGCCAGAAGATTGGGGAACTATGGATATGACCACAACAGGTGAATTTTATGCACAAACCCTATTCTGACGTACTAGGGCTCACGAATGGGACTCTTCCTGGTCGTATCCATAGTAACCAGGTCTTCCGACACAGGAGTGACTGCACGATGGTCGGGTGAACACAACTAATCACAGGCATGCTTTAAGGCTATGTTTACACAATGTAAAAATAAGTGCAAATAACAACCCTTATTGCAACACAACAGCAGATTTTAACATTCGTTTATTAATGCTGTCCGCACTTTCCTTTGTGTGAACATAGCCTAAAACTAGTAATAGCAAAATGAAAAGATGTCCTGCTTTTCAACACCCCTATTTACTAAACATAATCAAAATAGAATTCTTTAGATTTCAATCTGCAAGGTTTGACTAACCGGATAGAACTAGTTACTTACAGATGGTAAAGATACAGATACTATGCATACTGAAGAAGACAAAACAAGCAATGTATACTTTATGGCACTTCACAGATAATTGCGTAGACATAGCTAATCCTGTCCCAATGGAGTTATACCACTTTCCCTGGAAAACACTCATACATTAGAGCCAGTTTATTAAATCAGCAACTTCATTCCAGTATGCATTTGCACTAAGAACCCCCCCCCCCCCACATGGTAATGGAAGCTGTGCCACTATACAACACACAGTCAATGCCTCCAGCTTCATACGTTTATATCCTATGATGCAGCTCACTCAAACAGTTGATCGGCAAATATACCGGGTGTCAATACACAGCCGATCAGCTATCGATGGCCTACCCACTTAATAGGCAACAACAAAATTTGCCTGTAAAACCCTTTAAAGACAGAGCCAATTTTCATTTTTGCGCTTTTATTTTTTTCCTCGTGCTTAAAAGGCCATAGCGCTTGTATTTTTTCACCTACAGACCCACACAAGCCCTTATTTTTGCGCCACTAATTGTACTTTGCAATGACAGGCTTAATTTTTGCATAAAGTACACTGCGAAACCAGAAAAAAATATATGTGTGGTAAAATTGAAAATACCTTTATTAGGGGGGGGGGTGGGGGTCTTGTGTTTACGCTGTTCGTCCTAGGGTAAAACTGACAAGTTATATATGTTCCTCAAGTTATTGATTACAAAGATATGCAACGTAACTTTTATTTTATTTGATGGCTTTTAAAAAATTAAACCCTTTAAAAAACACAGTTCCTTAAAATTGCTCTATGACCATGCTTATAACGCTTTTATTTTTTTGTGTGTATGGGGCAGTGTGAGGTGTTTTTTTTTGGACTATAATCTGTACTTTCTATCAGTACCTTACTTGCATATATCTGACTTTTTGATCACTTTTTATTACAATTTTTCTGGATTTGATGCAACCAAAAAATGCGCAGTTTTGCACTTACCCAAAAAGCTGACATCATGCGGCAGAGAGTTCCATAGTCTCACTGCTCTTTCTGTCACACAAAAAAAAAAACAAAAAAAAAAACAACTGTCTGTGCTATTGGTAAGACCTTCTTTCCTCCAGAAGTAGACAATGCCCCCTTGTTACAGACCTAGGTGTAAAAAGATCTCTGTACTTCCCATTCATATATTTGAACATCATAATCAGATCGGCCCTAAGGAGGCGATCTGATTACGATAAAGTAAATAGCCCCAAGCTTGAAAATCTGTCTTGGTACTGCAACTCACGCATTCCCTTAATGACCTTGGTCATCCTCCTCTATACCCTCTATAGGTCAGCCGTGTCCTTCCTATTTACAGGAACCTAAAACTGTACACAGTATTACATGTGTGGTCTGACCAGTGATTTATAGAGGCAAAACTATGTTCTCATCTTTAGCATCTATGCCTCTTTTGATGCATCCCATGATTTTATTAGCCTTGGCAGCCACTGCCTGGCACTGATCCCTAAAGTTGAGTTTACTGTCCACAAATACCCCCAGGTACTTTTATGAAGCTGTTTTTCCCAATGTCTGATTATTTATCACATAACTGTATTTGATATTTTTTTGGCCCAAGTGCATGACTTTACATTTATCTACATTAAACTTCATTTGCCATTTATCTGCCCAAGCCTCCAGCTTCTCCAAATCCATCCGTAATATAATATCATCCTCTGTGGTGATTACTTTAACCAGTTTAGTATCATAGGCAAAAATGGAAATTCTTCTCTGTACCACCTCTACAAGATCATTATTAAACATATTAAAAAGAACCGGACCAACTCTGACCCCTGTGATACTACTAGTAACTGTGACCCAATCCGGGTATGTTCCATCAATGACACCCTCTTTTTATTCTATCACACAACCAGTTCCTTACTCATTTACATATATTTTCTCCTAGTCCCAGCATCCTCATTTTATAGACCATGTGGCACAGCATCAAATGCAAGGTCCAGTCTATAACTTGACCTCCTCATGGAAGCTGATCATGTTAGTCTGACAGGACCAATCCATCATAGACATAGTGCTGTGTTTATATACATTTTATATATATATATATATATATATATATATATATATATATATATAATATATATATTTATTTTTTATTTTTGGCAATTACACTCTACTTGTTAAATATCTCAAATTAGGAAGTATTAAAAAAAAAAAAAAAAAACACAACCCAGGTTAACAGCAATATTTCAGTACTAACTATAGCCAAACACAACTCACCTGCATTGTGTGTTTTACCCTAACATGCAAATGGGTTAGAGGAATATTTGTAATTGTGTAAGCATAGCTTAAAACCTTTATACTGTTCAATAACGCAAGTACATTTTTATATGCAAGATATGTATTGCACTGGCATGTCTAAAGTGTAAGGCTGAGAAGTTTGGATTACATTTGCGACAGAGCTGGAGGACAGCTTTATGCCTTCTGTGAAGCACTGAAAATTAGATATAGTGGTGTAAGGCTGTCACACACAGCATTTTTTTTTTAACGTCAGACTGCAGTTTTTGAGCCAAAGTCAGAAGTGGATCCAGCAGGAAGTGTAAGCACTTCCTTTATATTTTCCATTCCTTTTAAATCCAGTTGGAGTTCTGTATCAAAAACTGCAGTGGCAGTTAAAAAAAAAAAACAGTTGTGTGTCAGCAGTCAAAGGCTGCGTTTTCACATTTTTATTGTGTTCTGCTTACATCATATATTTTCGCAATGTCATGCCATCCTATGGACGTTGATTAGGATGAATGTCATCATGAGATTTAAATCAAATTAAAAAAAAAAAGCCACACACTAGATAATGTTTTCAGCATTTCTAAACTTTGGGATGGTAGAGTAAAAGCTAAATTATATACAGAAAAATAAATACACATTATAACTACACAATCAAGAGCAAGTTACTTCTTATTCAGAAACGTAAACATACAACTAGGATTTACTAAATTGTAACATGTTTATTTCACTCAGGTTCTTAAAAATAGTTCATCTGCAGTTGTCGCAAAAACATCCTACTGTAAAAAAATATTGAACTGTTAGGAAAAGAAAGCAAAGCATGAAAAACAGACCCAAAATGTTAAGATTTTATTTACAAAGTGTTTTTTTTTCTTTTTTTTTTTGTTGTTGTACAGAAAGTAAAAATGGTGCTCCAATGTCTATTTAATAGGTAGCCATTGACAATCATGACTCACCAATCAGACACTAAATGTTCTAGTTTGTTAACCCTTAAGAACCCCATTGTACTAGTAAAAGCACTGACCCGGTTTGTTTAGGCGAACATTTTGTGTGTGTGTGTGAGTGAGTATAATATTCCCCCCCTCTGTGTGTGTGTGTGTGTGTGTATATATATATATATATATATATATATATATATATATATATATTTCTTTATTTCCATTTATTTACTTTTTTTGCCTTTTAAAACTTAATTATAAACCAAGATGAAAGCTTCCAGTAGGGTTTATTGGCTGTAGGAATGTCACAGTAACAACTCTTTGGCTCTTTTTGGGTGTTCGGGGATAGGGCTTGTTTTAATTGTTACAATTCATTTGCAGCTTGCTTTTCAGTAATCCATGGATGGGGCCAGTTCAATCAATACTGTGTAATCCAATAAGGTCCTTTTCATTTTTCTTTCTTACAGAAATTTAATCATCCTCTTCATCACCTTCGTCATCTGTGTCCCTCTTCCTCTTTTCTCCTTTTCCAGCTTCTTCTTCTTCTGAAGAATGAGATAGATAATGTTGATTTACAATAAAACAGTTTACACATATAAAAAAGGCAACAACATTGCTTGAAAATGATTGAACAAACAGCTGTAACTAAAACAGAAAGGTGACAAAACACTGATATATGCAGTTTTTTTGTGGTTAGGGTAAACAGGCTGCAGCAGCCTGATGTGACAATACGGTGAATAAATATAAAAGGAGTTTGCCAGGGAGAAGAAGGTGGCTGGTGGTTTTACCCGCTTGTAATGATCGGGATGTACGTCTGCCCCCTCCGCATCTTGAAGGGCCTACTTACAAGTACTGGATTCACAGGAAGTGAGCATTGGGGAGCAGAAGGCTTAAGTTGTCTTCTGCTCCCTGGACATCCCCTAAGGGGTTCAGGACAGGCTGCTGTTTTCATTAATCCCTTCAAGACCGAGCCCATTGAGGTACGGATGTCTGGGTCAAATTAATGCAATGTTTCTCCCCGCCTTCTAAGAGCCATAGGGCTTTTATATTTCCACCTACAGGGCTGGTTGAGGTGTAATTTTTTGTGCCATGATCTCTAGTTTCTATTAATATCATATTGGTGTAACAGAAAAATTGTGATCGCTTTTTATAATTTTTTTTTCTGATCTATAATTTAAAAAAATAAATAAATCAGCAATCCTGGTGTTTTTTTTCCTCCGTATTTTAAACTTTTATTTAGAGGGGGGTTTATAAGGGGTTCTTTTAATACTTTTAAAAACTTTTTTTATTATTACACTTTTTTAATGTAAAACATGCAATCACTAGATTGCATGTACTGATCTATGCTATAGCATAGCATAGATCAGTGTTATTGGCGATCTATGCATAGAGCCTGCCTTAGAGCAGACTCTATCCAAAGATGGCCGATCCGACAGGATGGAGGTAAGTGGATTACCCCCGCCCGTCGGTACAAGCAAAAGGGACCCCTGCAGCCATGCATCACTCAGTGACAGGAGCTTGTCCTGTCACAGAGTACCTAAACGCTGCAATCGCTATAGATCGCAATGTTTAAGGTGTTAATGAGAGGCAGCTGCCTATCATCCTCAGCTCCCAGGACACTGATGTGTGCGGGGCCACTCACATTGCAGGGGTGACACACACACACACACACACACACACACACACACACACACACACGCCCCTGAAGTCAGGAACATAGAAATACATTCCAACTGCACATGGTATGTGCTGATGTGAAGGGGTTAAACTGCAGAACACCTTACCTAACAAGCAACATCTAGTACAGTTTTTCTTTTTTAAAATAAGGGTGTGAAATTTTTTGTGTGAAATGTATCTATTTTGCAGAAAATCTTTCTGAATCTTGCACAATTTTTCTCATATGTGCAAAAAAAAAAAAAAAAAAAAAAAAAAAAAAAGGATTAGTACATTTTACACCTTGTCAGGAGGTGACGAACAGTACTGCAAAAATTGTGCACAAAAACAAATATGTCTAATAGAGCTGCACAGGCTAAAAAAATATTCAGTTAGGCGCATAATAAAAATAAAATTGCACGCACACTATTTTTAGTGAGCAAATTTTATTTCATAAATAGCATGGAACAGGAAAATGAGCTATTATTTAAATTCTTAACTCTTCTCCGCTGCAGCAGCAATTTTTGCAAAAAGGCAAAGCTTCTTGACAAACCTGTTATAAACTGCACAAACTGTTAAAAGGGTTATCCAGTATCAGAAAGAACAGCTACCTTTTCCTTAGTGTACCGTTTTATTGAAGTCAATGGTGCAAAGTTGTAGAACCACATGTGACCTGTGGACAGGTGTGTTGCTGTTTTTGGCAGAAAGTAGCTGTGTTTTCTCTTAAGGGGTTATATAGGATTAAACAGGGCTTGTGGCCTCTTTTTTACCTGCCTGTATTAGTAATTAGTAATAATACATCCCATGAAATTTCAATTCTGTTGCATTTTAGTAGATCACTAGGTTGTGTTATTCCTCTCTTATTAGTCTTAGAAATTTTAAAATAAATTGATAACTAGGGGTTAAAATTTCCTAGTCAATGATGTGTGTCTACACAATCAGATATGGTCAGCACTTATTGGACAGGGACACACCACCAATTGGTAACACCCAGATGTCAATTTATTCATACATTTGGGGGCTGGGTTCACACTATGTATATTTCAGGCAGTATTTGGTCCTCATGTCAGGTCCTCATAGCAACCAAAACCAGGAGTGGATTGAAAACACAGAAAGGATCTGTTCACACAATGTTGAAATTGAGTGGATGGCCGCCATATAACAGTAAATAACGGCCATTATTTCAATACCACAGCCGTTGTTTTAAAATAACAGCAAATATTTGCCATTAAATGATGGCCATCCACTCAATTACAACATTATGTGAACAGAGCCTTTCTGTGTTTTCAATCCACTCCTGGTTTTGGTTGCTATACAGCCTCACAAATACAGCCTCAAATATACATAGTGTGAACCCAGCCACAAGGTGTAACACAGATACAATACAACATAGTGATCTAAGACAAAGCATTGTAGAATTTCAGTTCCATGGGGAACATCATTATTTACTAAAACAGACAAGTCAGGAGTGGTGAAAGGTCTTCTCCCCTTATTAATGTTTGGGTTATCTGAGCATATATTGAAAAAAAAGCTCTTATTTTTTTTATGCCATTTACCGTGCACTAAAATTGACATGTTATTTGTAATCCTTGGGTTGGTAAGATTACAATCATAACCAATGTGTTAAGTGTTTTCTGCTATTGCAATCTGTTGAACTATCTGTGATCTGCTAGTGCAATGGCCTCCAGCTGCTGAAAATAGCCGGGTATGGAGTAGGTTTAAGTCCCGAGCTCTCTCCATACTCTCCTAATGGCGCAAGGAGTTTTCTCATCCTGAGTTGTTAATAGGTTAACATGTCCTGTATTCTCACATACATATGTGTGATCAGTGTGGTGGGATGATATGGAGTCAGCGCATATATTAGTGTAGACACTCGCCAACAACTGACAGGATCACTACTGTTCTCACTGCCTAAGTTGACTGCATTAATGGAATCCAGAAATGCAAGTTAAAACATGAAGGGTATGTACACACCTTTGCAACTATTTATTTTTACTTCAATGCATCTGAAATTAAGCAATCCTGGAAATAGTATTAAATAAATATATTATGCCATTGTGCGTATACATCTTCTTCCAGTTGCATTTGAATTTTGCTACAAACTGTGCTTGAATTAAGGCGTACAGCTAATACATCTTATTTGTTTTAAATGGGATGTGTCCTCAAAAAATGACTGTTTAAAAGGCACAGAGCATCAAGATGAAGATAGCTGTTGACTTTGTTGATATAATTTTTCGTCAGAACAGAAGAGTGCATTTTTTTCCAGATACCATTTTGGAGCACCATATTTGTTTCCTTTTCACATAACTTTACCATCTGCTATAGAAAACAGAAATATTTTACAAATAAAACAAACCTTCATCTTCCTCTTCATCTTCCTCTTCTTCATCTACCTCTCCATCATGTCCTAATTCCTCATCCTATATAAAATAAAGTGGTGTTAGTACAATATAGCACTTTATATTCTCTTTAGTCACTGCTGTTTGAAGTATCAGTTTTCCCAGGCACCCAGGTATTCTATATCAAAGCGCAAAATAGGATGGATAAATGTGCACGATTATTTCCTTTTTCCAGGATAAGGAATGCATTCTTTTGTTTGGTGTATGCAGCCCAGTGTATACCGTTTTGATTGCTTTTTCTTATTAGATTATATGGACACACACTTTAGGGAAAACTTTGTACAGTAAACGCTTTAACCAACTGTAGATGCCAACCAAGAAGTAGTGGTGTGTATTGTGTGCTGCATGTATAACATTTTGTATTCAACACCCCCCCCCCCCCCCAAAAAAAAAACAAAAAAACATACAAGTTATACAGGGTCAAAACACATACGTACAATTGAAAAGTAGATATAAATATGTATATATTTTATGTAGATATAAATAATTTTTTAAATGCTGCAAAATAAAAAAAATATTCAAATACAACACTAATATTCTAAATATTCTAACCTCATCTTCTCCACTACCATCCTCATCTTCATCTTCTTCTCCAACCTCTTCCTCATCTTCATCATCTTCCTCCTCCTCATCTATATCTTCTTCCTCTTCCCCTTCGTCCTCTTCATCATCTTCTTCCTCTTCCCCTTCTAAAATAAATAAATAATAATAAAAATAAATGTATATATACTGTAAGAGCAACAAAGGTAGGGCAATAGGCACCACTAACAAAACACAGTAATCACTCAACTCAAGTAGAACAGTGAAAAAACTCCAATGAAGTACTCAATCAAGAGTCTCCACTGATGCCCCCAAAAATGTATATATGCAAAACAAGAGTCCATGGAGTCTCGGTTGCGAGTCTCAAAACACGGGACAGCCAGATATCTCTAGCCTGTTGCCACGGGGTGCCTCCATGATGTGGAGAGCACCACACCACCCTGATAAATAGCCCCTTAAGTCCCACTCGGTTGCAAGTATTGGAACATAAATAGGGAATAGGCACCACTACCCTCACTCTGAAAAAACAGCAGGCGTATGAAAGGATTAGGAGTGTGCTACTCAGATGTCCCACTGGCGGTGTGTCTATATAGCACAGTCTTGATGACTGATGACTTGATGATCACCGATTACAGTCAGATACTAAAACTTCTTTTAGTTTAATCTGTTTCTATTTTCTGTACTTTGTTATGGTGAGCTGCCAACTTTCCTGAGCTGTTTCTTAGAGCATTTAGTGACATGCTTTGCAGCAGCTGATCTCACTCCATTACATGGGATGGTATCTGCATGATGGCGGTGGGTTTGGCTGGCATCAGTGTATAACGTATGGGGACCTTAAAAGGAGAATTTCGGGCAGGGGGCTTTTGTGCCAAAATGCAGGGGAAGATAAAAGTATTATGCACTTACCTCCCTGGCTTTAGCGCTGATGCAGGTACCTGGCTGCCTTATGGTTAGAGAGAGCACCTTCTAGGCCCGCTCAGCCAGCCAGCGCAGTGGGGTCCCAGCGGCCAGGGACCAAAGCAGCAGTATATGGGCATCAGCACTGGAGCTGGGGAGGTAAATGCACGTCATTTCTGTCATCCTCCCCCTCCCTGGCACTTTGGCAAAAGAAACCCTGCCGGGAATTTTCCTTTAGGTCTCTTTTCATACCCTCGGAGTATACCTTCACCCTAAAACTATAAACAGATGCCACAACGTACCAGACTCCCATAAAAAAACAAACAAAAAAAAACTATGTAGTTCAGAAATAAGTCCCTTTTTTCTTTATACTTTTGAGCATTTTAATAAACTTGTTTTTCTGAAATTTCTTTTTTACCTACTATTGGATTTGACTATTTGACCATCACACAGTTCAGCTTTCATGGACAGGGAGAGGTTGCTATTTGTCAGAGACAGAAATGTGTCAGATTTTTGTCTCTGTCATTTTTGACCAACTTGGCTAAAAATGACACAGGTACTACATGTGAACACAGTACTTGTGTCATCATCACACATTTTCATCCCTGAGTAGTTAACAAAGCAAGTTTTCATTCAATTATTACAAAGCAGAATTTTTGGGGAATTGAGGAATAGATAGAAAAAATGCATATTAGAAGGTGTAACGACTTTTAATTACACAATAATTATTAGCACATTATGAAATACCACAGTAATAGCATAGCACACCTTCATCTTCCTCTTCCTCGTCAACACCATCTCCATCAGCCTCTGCATCCGAGTCTGGTGCCTCCTTATCATCTCTGTCATATCCATCTAAGTATGTTAGCTGGGGGAGGAGTTTGAACACACTTTCTCTGTAGTCATTTAGATTTGTTACTTCACAGTTAAACAGGTCAAGACTCTTCAAATGTTCCAATTTTTTCTGAAAAATATAAAATCCTTTTAAGATCAGTAGCATGTCTAATTTAGTTCTTTGTCTTTAATACCACAGCAAGCAATCTGTCTAAAGCCAACATTAAATTAAGTTTTTATGTTAAACTGTCACTGTCATCCCACTAAACTTTTGACATGTCAAAAAAACAACATGCACTTACCTCTCCAGCCCTGTGCGCTGGTGGCGGCACCTGCCCCCCCCCCCCCCACTCTGGTCGCTTCCTGCTTCCAGAGGCCGCTGACTGGCTGAGCAAGCCTGGAATGTCACGTCCCAGATCTCCTCTCAAACCAGGAAATGGCGCGGGACCAGAGCAGCGGTAGCATCTACCAGCACTATTTTTTTTTCCATCCTCCTGCCACTTTTGAGAAGAAAATAAGAACATCCCTGTCCAGAATTCTCCTTTTCATGTCAATGGAAAGCTGAGAATTGCCACCTCTTCAACATGCATATGGACCAAGCAGCCCTTCCACTGGATCAGTGTGACTTCTGAGGTTCCAATGTGAATAAACTTGACACTGTAGCAAAAGCTTATATAGCTGTCTCTGATGTATGTAAAAAACCAACCCACAGAAACAAAAAGATATAACTTTCTGTTTATTAATTTAACTACATGTAGCCAAATGTCAAGTCTTAAGCTCGAAACAACATTTCTCTGTTGGCAACCAAAAAAAAAAAAAAAAAAAAAAAAAGACATACCAGAGGTTCCAAAGTGCTAATGTCTTTTAATTTGTTTCCACTGAGATTTAGATGCGTCAGGTTGGGAAGTTTCTCTGCTAATACATCCAGACCTCCAGAGATTCTATTGTCACTTAATTCAAGCTGAAAGAAAAAAACAAAAAAACCCCACACAATTTAATAAAAAAAAAAAAATTATATATATGTATATTTTAGGAGATGGGCAGCAGTGACTAAGCACATATTTTTCTAATGTCTTCACTTAATATGCATATCATATTCGTATATAAATTAGATTGTATGTAAATCACTGGCCTAGAACATTAGGCATTAGTGCCATATCTTCCACCTCTGATGTGATGGTTGTTGGCAGCCTTTTCAATGAATGTGCTGGAAATGGAGCGATACAGTCAAAAAATATATGGACAGAATAAAAACAGTTTTTAGTATCTGACTCATCATTAAATAAAAATGTAGGTGATATATTCCCTTTAAAGGAGTCCTGTTACCCCCCGTGCCAGGGTGACAGGCTCCCGACCCCCAGTTAGATCCCCTAATACGTACCTCATCTCGCCGAGTCCCGCTCCCGGGATGGAGATATCCCGGTCATAAGCCGGCGCGCACGCTCTGAAGAGAGGTTTGGCGTCCACAGCGAATGAATGGAGCCGTGCGCGCTCTGGAGAGAGGTCCGGCGTCCATAGAGAATGAATGGAGCCAGACTCATCTCTGAGGCGCGCGCACTGCTCCATTCATTCTCTATGGACGCCAAACCTCTCTCCAGAGCGTGCGCGCTGGCTTCTGACCGGGATATCGCTGGGACCACGGCTATTAGCGGGCACGGTTCGATCGCCCCCCCCCCCCCCCCCCCCGAGCCACAGAAGAGCGATCCACACATCCGGCACCGGCCGGGGTCTGCTCTGTAATGGCGCTGATCCCGGCTCGGCACTCGATTGCTTTTGGCTGCAGCAGCCGAAAGCAAACTAGTGCCTATCTCATTGATCTATGCAGTATATCTATATAAGCCGGGGGCTTCTAGTGTAAGTGCAAAAAAAAAAAAAAAAAGCCCTCTTCCCTAATAAAAGCATGAATCACCCCCCTTTTCAAATGTTACAAATAAAAATAAACAAACATGTTTGGTATCGCCGTGTGCGTAATCGCCCGAACTATTAATTTATTTAATTCTTGATCTTGCGCGGTAAACGGCGCAAGCGCAAAAAATACCCAAGTGCACAATTGCGCATTTTTGGTCACATCAATTCCAGAAAAATTGTAATAAAAAGCGTTCAAAAAGTCGCAAATGCGCAATCAAGGTACCGATAGAAAGTAAACATTATGGCGCAAAAAATTACACCTCATACAGCCCCATAGATCAAAGGATTAAACCATTATAAGCCTGGGAATAGAGCGATTTTAAGGAACATATATTTGCTAACAATAGTTTGAATTTTTTACAAGCCATCAAATAAAATAAAAAGTTATACATGTTACATATCGTTGTAATCGTAACAACTTGAGGAACATATATAACAAGTCAGTTTTACCCCAGGGCGAACGGCGTAAAAGCAAAAAGCACAAGGAGGAAAAAACAAAAACGCAAAAATTTAAATTGGCTCGGTCCTCTAAGGGTTAAGAGTTCACAAAGGAAATATGAGACATTAACTTACCTTTTTTAACTTGGGTAGCTTTGGAAGGTTTGAAACAGACATCAACATGACATTTATTAGGCTGAGAAACTCTAGATTAACAAACTCGGCAGTTAGACCCTCAATTTTGCCTTCTCGTGCTCTGCAGTTATCAAGCACCAGTTCTCGTACCTGTAAAGAAGAAATGCACAACATTACAATGGAGAACCTTATAACATTACAATGGAGAACCTTATAATATTAGAGTGGAGACTGCCCAGACTACTTGTAGCCCCTACCATATGTGTATGTGTGTGTGTGTATATATATATATATATATATATATATATATATATATATATATATATATATATATATTCTAACTGTATAGAAAGACTGCAAGCATGAATATCACTAATACAAAGAGAGTATGAAACTGCTCTTATATGTAGAAACTGCTATGGATATTGCATCTATTAAGGTGTACATAGCCAGAGCTGAGGACTGACCCTGAGTTTAAAAAAAAAAAAAAAAAAAAATCTTTTAAAATGTTATAATTGAGGAACATTTATAAAATGTATATGAAAACTCATCAATATATTTTATGTTCTATCGATCTAAGGACCTTATTTATAACAAACAGAAAAACACTTTCTCACATGAATTTAGTTATGCAGGATGAAGCATTTCCTCCATATATCAGTAATAAAGCACTGACCCTATTAGATAGGGGTGGTTGGGGAAAAGTTGGTGGTCACTATTTGGCAGTTTGTTTCTGAGCTGGAAGACGCGCGCGTGCGTGTGTGTGTGTGTGTGTGTGTGTGTGTGTGTGTGTGTGATCTGTGCTGTTCAGAAGGAGGAGAAGCCATAACTAGTGTAGCAGAAAACTCTGTCCTTAATGTTGTGGTCCCCGTGTCTCTACAGTACAGCATCACAGCTCATAGTCCTCCAACTGGCTTCCCATCCTGTGATGTCACGGCCCTACTCAGCCAATCAGTGAGTGAGGTGGGACACAGCTGCAGTCACTGGCTAAGCAGGTAGTTCCTGTGGGGTCGCGATGATTCAGGAGCACGGACACTGACAGAGAGCTGATAAACCTGGGTCTATGTCTGATCGCTAGATCACAGGTATCTGGCATTGTTAGCAGTTTTTCTTTGTGTATGGTGAATATTTAGTTAGTAGGGAGTTGTTCAGGCCATGGTGGCTGGAGACTGGCTGCATCCACTGCACCCAAACACAGAGGAGAATCCCAGGATCACGTAGGACATTAGGAAGAAGTGACTGAGCAAGACCTACTGGTGGGGAGGCAGTATGACGTTCCAGCAACATCATGTTGCAGGAACTACCTGCTTTACATGACGTTCCTGGAATGTCATTTTGTGGCGAGGGGTTAATTCGACCTGGACATCTGGGCATCAATGACTTTAGGGATTAAGAGTAATTAATAAAATTAAAAACAATTTAAACCACTGCTCATTTCTCATTTTTTAAAGAAAGTAAAACTACATTGTTCCAAGTGCAAACACTAAAACTATTGAAGTGTAACATTATCAATCCTTCTTGGTGAACACCATAAAAAAATACCCCACACAATTCCCCAAAAAAGTCTACCCCCAAATGGCATCAATAAAAACTACAGCTAGCTTTGCAAAAAGCAATCTCTGAATCAAACAGCTCTACAGAATAAAGTTAACATTTCACCATAGAGTAAATTAAAACAAACCCAATTTCACCCCATAAATGCTAAAATTAGGGGATCCATTAAAATATATAACTTGTTAAATAAAAAATAAATAAAAGTACTCGTATGGCTAACAGACTAAAATGATGACTCGAGGAAGTAGGAATAAAAAAAAACAAAGAAAAATTAAAATTGGTGGCGTCTGCTATTAGCAGCTGTACATACTTGTGCAACTAATCCACACTTTTATTAGCCTGTGCCTTTGATAAATAAGTCTTGAACTAGATTTAAAGTTTGACCACATCAGCGGAGATTTAAATCTGACTTTTTACAGTACACAATTTCACCATAAATAAAAAAAACAATAACCCTAGGACAATGTCTTGCATACAAAAGTAATAATACTAAAATATTGACATGTTGGGAAACATTCTTTTCATCCACTTATAAGACTCTTTTGGAGTTACATTATTAGACGTAATTATTTTATCCATGGTTTGTGATGCAATTGTCAACAGTATTTTAATAATAAAAGATAATACAATTGTACTTTTCTATATGGAAACATACATATCTACAAATGACATTAGGAACATAATATTGTTTCCATTTTGATTACTGACTTCTATGCCGAACATGGGCCAGAAAATACCACAAAAAACAAACAAAAAAAAAAGTGGAAAGCCTCTTTCATAAGCGAAACAGACACTAGAGGGCATCATAAAACCCTAGTTGCATAACACTGCACACATTTAGTATGTGAAATGTAATATTTCTACCAAGTACCAAAGGTGAATTTGGTGATTCACAAGAGTAAGTAACTCACAACAAGCAAGGCACATGGACCTACCAACATTAAATGTTTTCTCATTAGGTTAAATTAATATTATATGTTTCAAAACATAGAACTTTTTGCCTAAAGTGTCACTGTCATAATAAAAACTTTTTACATGTCAAAAGTTTTGATTGGCGCAGGTCTGAATATTCAGACAAAGATCCCAGCAGGGGTTGAAACACCATATCTCTGTAAGCTTGGCTCTCAATAAAGATTGAAGACATGTCAATTCTTTCAGCAGAGAGCCATGCAGAGGAAACATTGAGACGAGGCAGGAGGAATTGCAAGGAGTCCACGGCAGGGATTCCATTTGGAATTTCCACCTTGTTTCCTCAAACTGAAAAGAAAACAGCATTTCCTGCGGGACATTCAACAGCTGATAAGTATGGGGAAGACACTAGATTTTTTAAATAGAAGTAAATTACAAATCTATATAAACTTTCTGAAACCAGCGGATTTGAAAGAAAAAGATTTTCGTAGGATAACCTCTTATTCTTTTGCTGCCAGAAATTTGACATTTTGCACTATTGGTAGTAAAGACTAGGGATGGTCCGAACCCGCCGAGGTTCTGGTTCGGCTGAACCCGAACGCTCGGAGTACAGCTGTCTGCCCGCTCCGTTGAGCGGGCGGATACAGCGGGAGGACCGCCTGGAAAACTGGGATACAGCCTATGGCTATGGCTGTATCCCAGTTTTCCAGGCGTTCCTCCCGCTGGATCCGCCCGCTGCATGGAGCGGGCAGACAGCGGTAATCATTACGGATGGTTCGGGTTCGTACGAACTCTGTTCGGACCATCCCTAGTAAAGACTGTTTTATCACTTTTGTCATGCCAATAAGGCTGGGGTTACACAGAGATTCCTGATCCATAAAATGCCACATTGCCCTACCTGGTGAAATGCCTGCCATGCAACCCCACCCTAAAACTAAAATTAGTGGGGGGGGGGGGGGGGGGCGAAACATACTCCCCCATACCTATATATATAATTCACATTAGTAACAATATTAGGCAATGTTCCCACAACTTTTTTTGTGTGTGTCAAAAACAGCCTTTTAATAATGGCGGATATTATTTCACCTAAAAAACCTTTGCCTTAAAATGTCACTGTTCATTTCATAAACGCATGCAATTTCGAGCAATTTTGCAAGAATAGTAATGATTCATAAACTGGAAACTTTGGCCCAAGTAGACAGTTAAACGCATTTGCACCTTCTAAAAAGGAGATCACACTTACAAACATATCACTTTGATCTATCTACATGCACATCTTCATAAAACCACCAGAACTGATAAAGACAAAAAAAAATCTGGTTTGTTGAAAATGTAACCTACAGAGATAGCACACCCAGAAAAGTAATTGCACCCCTAATACCTAGGGCAGCTTCCTGAAGTAAATACTAAATTGGTGGCACACACATATACATATTACATGAATACACCTTAAACACATCCCACTAATAATAGCAAGTAATGACGTCTGACGGCATGTCAAATCTTTATTTATTTAACAGTAATGCTTTAAGATGCGATACCATGCACAAAAAAAATGCATGGCACATTGTTCTAGTACAGTAGTGCTAAGATTTAAACAGTTATTGAGCTCCCGGCATAATAATGAATGATTATGCTGAGGTCCGGTCTGAAGAAAAATGTCTATGCATGGATAGTATTTTGTGGAAGTGTTTTTATCAGCTACTGTATGTCCTGCAGGAAGTGGTGTATTCATTCCAGTGTGACAGTGCTCTCTGCTGCCACCTCTGTCCGTGTCAGGAACTGTCCAGAGCTTAAGCAAATCCCCATAGAAAACTTCTCCTGCACTGGACAGCAAAGAGCACACGTCAGACTGGAAATAATACACCACTTTAGCAGGATTGTATGTTCTGAATCTGACAAGTATGTAAAGTCATTATAAAAAAAAATAATTTTTTTTACATCATAGAGACATGTCAAAGGTTTTGATCGGTCTGGGTCTGAGTGTTCAGACCCTTGCCGATTGGGAGATAGAGTGGGGAGAGGAGCGCAGCTGCAGCACCTCCTCTCATCGCTCTGAGTTAAATGAAAGTCGGGCTCCGAAGTTGTTGTTTTTTTTTTTTAATTCAGAGCGGAGAGAGGAAGGGGTCTGAACACTCAGACCCGGACTGATCAAAACTATGGTAGGTACATCACTTTAGTTTTTTTTACATTAACAGAATGACGCAGGGATGCCAGTGGCACAGTCATTTTTTTTAACCCCTTCCCGGTCTATTAGAATCAATGTAGCCACATCACAGAGGGCAGGAGAGATTGTCACACTGGGGGCATGCAGGCAAGTCTCCAGTGCAGGTTGGTGCTCGGGACTAGACCGGCACCATGCAAGCCAATCAGGCAGCGGTTCAAAAATGACCGTGCCTCCAAGCATCACCACGCCGGTCTGTTAATGTAAAAAACCCCAAGCAATATACCTGGTGGTACATACGCTTTAAGATTTTTATTTTTTTTATCAATTCTTTAGTTAGTATAACAGAAAACTGTTAATCTTGCATGGAAAACTAACACTAATGAAAAGTTTACTTGCAAGGTGTACATCTTATTAACTTCCAGTTAACACTGTGTAACAACATACAGCTGTAAAACAGTAATTCACTTTAGCATTTTTAAATAGAAATAATTTACGGATCTGTATAATTGAAAATAATTAAATAAACTGCCCAGTCTTGAGATGCCTTGTCCACTGACAATCCTTCCCCTCCCTTCCTTTTCTCCTTTTTTTTTCTGCACTTTTCTCTCCCTCTCCCCCCTTCTTCTACCTTCCTTTTCTTTAAATTTGCTTCTTTCCTTCTCCTCTGGCTTTTCTCTCATCTTTTGCCCTATTGTCTCCCTCTCTTTAAATAGTAAAAAAAAACTGTTGGATGACTGAAGTGGTCCTGGCATGGCTCTGAGGGCCTCCTGAAATTAATGTGAGAAGAATCATAACGCAGATAATTTCTTTCATGTTGTTCTTTTATGTATGCGTATATCCTGTTTTTCATACTTCGTTAATTGAGGAGGTTGGATGGGCATGTTGCCGTTCTGCCTCCATTTGTCCAAAAAAGAAAGAATAAAAATAAAAAAAAACCCAGAGAACTCCTTTAAGCCGACTAACAGTTGGTACAAACCTAGATTAGTCATATTTTTTTTTTTTTTTAAATAGCATGACACGCTTTGGAAAATGGAGTGCTAGCTTAAACTTTCCAGTGTGAGAATTATGGTGCGTTTACACAGGCAGATTTATCTGACAGATTTTTGAAGCCAAAGCCAGGAACAGACCATAAACAGGGAATGGGTCATAAAGGATAGACTGAGATTTCTGCTCTTTTCAAATCCATCCCTGACTTTGGCTTCCAAAATCTGTCAGATAAATCTGCCTGTGTAAACACACCATTAGACAGTTTTAGTAAAACTGGGGCAATGTTTGTGTACCTCTTTGAGCGCCCTCATGGCAGCTGGTAAGGATGCTGCATCTATTTTACCCAGGACTTTATGGTAAAACTATGTTGTAAAGAAAGATTTACATGTGAAACAGTCTGTAAATCCACGGTTTGAACAGTTGGCCATGCAGCCGGCAATACTGCCCTTTTGGCACAAGTGTCAAGTGACAGGATCATAAAATGTTGACTAGGCTGCTTATGTTACCAGCATATCATCACTAATAGTTTTTTGCAGAACTAAGTCTTTGTATAGAAGTTCACACTTGGCAAAGAAAACTCAGTTTTCAGCTGTACGCGAGCAAATAAACACTGCTTATAATAACTGTTTATGTAAACGTGATTGCTAGCATCATACTCTTAACCACACAAGGCGCAGCCCATGCTGGAAAGGTGAGCACTAGAGATGAACGAACCTCGAGCATGCTCGAGTCCATCCGAACCCGATCATTCGGCATTTGATTAGCGGTGGCTGCTGAAGTTGGATAAAGGCCTAAGGCTATGTGGAAAACATGGATATAGTCATTGGCTGTATCCATGTTTTCCAGACAACCTTAGAGCTTTATCCAACTTCAGCAGCCCCAGCTAATCAAATATCGAACGCTCGGGTTCGGATGGACAGTAACATAACCAAGCCTTTTTATGACCTCAATACAGGTTGTTACTTATCTTTAGTCACATTCTGGCCACATTTACCAGTTTGTCCTGACCCTTGTGAATAAAATATAATGTGTGATTTGTAGTTGGTGTTCTAGTTATTTTGTCCAGCCCCTTGTATGTTCGTGAAATGGATCAGACATATTCACCAATTGACTATGTTTGCTCCAATGAACTCAAGGTACCCACTGCTAGTATGCCATGGTATATGTCAGAATAACTTTTGACAGGTTGCCGATGTATACATCTGATGGACCCTTAAAACGTGGTATAATGCCGAAACCAATAAAATATTGAATTAAAAAACTAAACAAAACGTGGTATAACATTACAGTTTGTTTCTTACTTAAATGACTATTTTAGAGCCTGGAATAAGTAGCAAATTTACAGTATAACATTAAAGTAGTATTCCCATCTCAACTAATATTGTTATATTTGTAGGACTCAAGTTAAATACTTTTGAGAATAAATTCATTTAGCTAATTTACATCCTTCTCCTTATATGAGTCTTTTTCCCCTCTCATTGGTGACAGCTTATTGTCTAGGTTACAGACCACTACCCTGCTCTAACAGAGAATTTATCATTGTGCGCCACGGCATACTTTTTGCAAAAGGCACCTTTTCTCTGGATAACTTCCCCCTTGCCTAATGGGCGGGTAGGGGGGGTGGCAAGGCATCCCCCACACCTCATTTATCATGATTTACGCCAGCCAGCAGGCAAGTGTAAATCATGGCAAAAATTTGCACCTGCTCCGAAGCAGGTGTATATTTCTGCGGCTGCCGTGTGCAGACCCAGTCCCTCTGGTTTCACTAAGAGGCGTGCACCTATGGTGGGTTGCATGGGGGGGTGAGGCTTCAAATATTAAAAATTTCCGCCCATAGTGTAAATATGGTGTATATTATATCTATATATTCAACAAAAGATTACCTGTGGTAACACAGCAGAGCCACTACGCAATGCATGGAGCAGTGGACTTTATGTGCTACCCTTAAGCTGCGTTTACACAGAACGATCGTGCGAATTCTCACGATAATGATCGAGTTCGAACGATAATCGTACGTGTAAATGCAGTGAACAATCAAACGACGAGCGAGAAATCGTTCATTTTGATCTTTCAACAACTTCTTAAATCATCGTTGATCGTTCGCAAAAAATTCGCAGATCGTTCCATGTGAACAGTCGTTCGCCGATTTAACCAATCTGTGAGATAGGCTTAGTGATCTCAATACGAATTTTTCGTAAAATATAGCGTACCGTCTAAACGCTGATCGTTATGAAAAAAATCGTTACTCCAACATCGTTAATCGTACGATCGGGCGAATTATTGTTTCGTGTAAATGTAGCATTAGAATAGGCTATCAAAATTTGATTATTGGGGTCCAACTCCCAGCACCCACACTGATCAGCTGATAGAAGAGGCCACAGCACTAGTGCGAGAGCTGCAAACTCTGTACATTTGGCAGCAGCTTAACCTGGTACTGCAGTTGTCCCAATAAAATGAATGTACAGCAACTAGCCAGCAGCCTTCAATTATAAAGGGTACTAGGAGTCAGACCCCCACCAATCAGAAATTAATGGCCTTTCCCGAGGATAAAAAACAGACCTAGAGCATACCCATCATTTTAACAACGCGGCAGGTTACGTTGCAAAATTCCTGTAGTTATGCTGTCTAAAACGGACAGTCAACAGAATTACCTGAAGCGCCACAGACTGCATTGTAAGTGTATTACAATGCAGTGTATGGTGCTTCTGGGAATTCAATTCACCACTTGCGTCAGAAGAGGGCAGCGTACCTGCAGGAATTTTGCAATGTATCCTGCTGCATTGTTCAAATGATGGGTATGCTTTAATGAATATAATTTATCAAGGTTTTATACATTTATATTGGTCCTTACAACTTGTAAACACAGTTGCTGTAAATTGCCATATAAACATTCACAGCATCTTGCAATTTTATATATCAAAGTAAACACACAACAAACTCTCTAACATAGGTAAAGTAAGCTTAACGTTAAGTCTGCCTTCATAAATTCTATAGGTAAAATCCCTTCATAAATTTATACAAAATAATCCTCAAGTCTTTGAAGACTTATATGCTTTTAATACTTCAATGACCATACGCCCAACCACAGGCTATAGCTATAGTCATTCAAGCACCTGCATTCCATAAATGTATGAACTGTGCCTTTCCATTGTAAGGGTACAAACACACACACCGTATATGCAGCATACGCAGCAAATACACAGCAGATTTGATGGTGTGTTCAGTTATTTAGATCCAATCTGCTGCGTATTTGCTGCGTATCGCAGCAGTAAATACGCTGCGTATACGGTGCGTGTGTTTGTACCCTAAGGGTATAAACCAACACACCATAGACACAGCGTATTTACTGCTGCGATATGCAGCAAATACGCAGCAGATTAGATCTAAATAACTGAACACAGCATCAAATCTAAACCATCAAATCTGCTGCGTATTTGTTGCGTATATGGTGTGTGGGTTTGTACCCTAAAACACTGTTAAAGGGGAACTATCAGCAGGTTTGAAGCATCTAAACTGCCGATATGCCCCTATAGCGCAAAGGGCACTGAGGATAAAGGCGGGTTTCTTACCAGACTCCATTTTGTGTACTTTAAGCCATATGCTAGTGAAGCGGTTCAGTGCACTGGGGTGGGACTATCGCCCTCAGTGCACAGCGGCAGATGAACATTCATTATAAGGGGTGGGCCAGTTTTGTGTACTAAGGGTGGTAGTCCCTCCCCCAGTACACCAACCTGCCTCAATAGTATATGAATTAACCCCTTAACGAGTATACTCGTCATGCGGCCATTATGGGTAAACAGCCTGCGGTCCCCGGTTGCTGTGTGCAGCCGGGGACCGCGTGTATTAGCAGCTGGCAGCTGCATTTAAATAGTATCTGTGCCCCTCTCCCTGGTGTCTAGTGGGGGGATCTCACCCCCGCGATGCAATCGTGGAGGGGAGATCCCTTGTACTGAGCCAGCTGGTGCTCAGCGTCGGAATGACGCTGATCCCGGCTCAGCAATCAGTGTATCTGGTCTGCTGCAGACCAGAATGATAGGGCTCCAATCTGATGGATCAGTGCTCTATTATACACACAGCATTGATTTCAATGGGAGATATATATAGAAGTCCCCCAAGAAAACAAAAATGTTTTTATTAATAAAAAATCCCCTCCCCTAATAAAAGTTTAGATGACCCCCCCCCTTTTCCTTTTATAAATAAAAAAACATATTTGGGGTCGCTGCGTGCGTAATTGCCCGGACTATTAAATTATGACATTCCTGATCTTGCACGGTAAACGGCGTAAGCACAAAAACCCGCCAAAGTGCAAAATTGCGCATTTTTGTTTACATCAAATCCAGAAAAAATGTAATAAAAAGTAATCAAAAAGTTGCATATATGCAAACAAGGTACCGAAAGAAAGAACAGATAGTGGCGCAAGAACAGCCCCATAGACCAAACAATAAAAGTGTTATAAGGATGGGAATAGAGCAATTTTAAATACATTTAGATTTTTTTTTTAAAAGGTTTTAATTTTTTAAAAGGCATCAAATAAAATAAAAGTTATGCAAGTTAAAATCGTTGTAATTGTACCGACTTGAGGAACATAGATAACATGTCTCATAGGGCAAACGGCGTAAACACGAAATCCCTCAAAATAAAAGGAATTGCACCTTTTTTTCACAATTTCACTGCACATATAATTTTTTTCTGGTTTTGCAGCATATTTTATAGAAAAATTAAGTCTGTATTTGCAAAGTATAATTGGTTTCGCAAAAAATATGGGCTCATGTGGGTCTGTAGGGAAAAATATGCAAGCGCAGTGGCCTTTTGAACATAAGGAGGAAAAAACAAAAGCATAAAAATGAAAACTGGCTCAGTCCTAAAGGATTAAACTACACAGCACACAAAAACAGCATCAGCAACAGGCAGGGCTGTGGAGTCGGTAAGCCGCAGCTCCGACTCCCAACTCCGACTGAATTTTATCAGGACCGACTCAGACTCCTGCTCCTTCATAAATGGCCGGTCATATACCAGGGGAGTTATTTCTCATACTGGCTCAGCAGCTTCTTCCTAATGTCCTACATGATCCTGGGGCGACTTCTGAGGGAATAAAGGTATACTGTATATGAAGCAGATTCTCCTGTGTGTGCAGTGGATGCAGCCAGTCTCCAGCCTCCATGTCCTGAACTACTCACAACTAGACTAGATGAGCAGGTGGTCTTTTCCTGCTGACAATCTTCTATGTTTCTAACTAATATTCACCATACACACAGAAACACGGCTAACAATGGCAGATACCTGTAATATAGAGGTCAGTCATAGTGATATAGAGAGGGGTTACACATAGTGATATAGAGAGGGGTCACACAGTGATATAGAAGGACACTGTGGGGGCACGCAATAGCACACACACACAGCCTGCTGCAGCTATAGCACACACACAGCCTGCTGCAGCCATAGCGCACACCACACACACACACAGCCTGCTGCAGCCATAGCACACACACACACACACACACACAGCCTGTTGCAGCCATAGTGTGCACACACATACACAGGCTGCTGAAGCCATAGCACACACACACACACAGCCATAGAACACTGAAGAAAAACACACACACACACAGCCATAGAACACTGAAGAAAAACACACAATCTTCTCCCAGAGAGAAGCCACCACACTGAGGACAGAGGTTACTGTTAACACTACTTATGTCTTCTCCTCCTCCTCTATATTACACAGGATATCTTCATATTACACTGCTGCTCATATACAGTCATCCAGCATCCAGGAAGAGAACAGCACAGATCTCCCCCCACACAATGGACTCTTCCAGCTCAGAAACAAACTGCCAAATAGTGACCGACAACTTCTCCCCGACCACCCTTATCTAATAGGGCCAGTGTCCTATTACTCATATATTCCCCGACCACCCTTATCTAATAGGGCCAGTGTCCTATTACTCATATATTCTCCGACCACCCTTATGTAATAGGACCAGTGTACTATTACTGATATATTTCCCCGACCACCCTTATGTAATAGGGCCAGTGTCCTATTACTGATATATTCCCCGACCACCCTTATGTAATAGGGCCAGTGTCCTATTAGAATGTTGCTCATAATATTTATTCATGAGCAAAACTTTTAAAATTCATATCAAAATTCAATTCTACATTTTTTAAAGATTTTTTTAAAGCTGGAGTCGGAGTCGGTACATTTTTTCCCCGACTCCAACTCAGACTCCAGCCAAATCTAGCTCCAACTCCAAGACTCCGACTCCCCAGACCTGGCAACAGGTGCACTATAGGAAAATATTAACAGGTTACACTGCCTTCCATGGATGGCACTGTATTTGTCGGCGTAGTACAACTTTAGTGCTTAGCAGGAAGGTGCTATCTCATCATTAAGGATGTTCACGCGGTCAGAATGACATGCGTTCTGCCACCAGGATCACACCGGGTCAGTACTGCACACATACCAACCCATTGTGGACATATCCATGGATAGCTGAACTTCCGGTAGCAGAAGGAAGTAGCTTTTTTTTTTACATTGTGATATGGGACAGAATTAGGGCATACATTGCTAGCATTTTTGTAATTTAATAGCTAATTTATCCATGGAACTATTTTTCTGAAGTCCAACTACAATAAAATACCTTACATTGTGCAGCACTGTGCTGGCCACTAAAACCCCTCACCACTAGAGGGGAGTGCAACTTGAGCATGCTCAAGTTCAATCGTTCAGCATTTGGCCTATGGTTGTATCCATGACTCCCTAGGGCTGCATCTGTCTTCTTCGGCCACTGGTATTGAAACGCCAAACAATCGGACTTGAGCATGCTTGAGTTGTGCTCATCTGTATTCCTCACCATTTTTGTATACAGCACAGTGGACCACCCATGATACATACAGAAGAAGCAACATGGTAACTTGACAAAGGAACTACATGAAAAATATAATGCATTAATGTGGTATAATGCTGGGTTTGTCTTGGCTAACGGTTTTCCCTGGGCACTTCTCCAAGCAGAGAGGACTTTATACCCCACCAAAAACAATTCCAGCAAGGTTTTATGTATTAAATACATATTCCAAAACTAATAAAACTAACAAAAATAATGGCGTATTGCTTGGATATGCTTCATTTTACAATTACTGCTAGTACTCTGGGACTTTATTAACTGAAACAATGAAGGAGTGGCAGAATAGGTGTAGAACTGCGTGCCCATGTAAGCGTGGAGGTCCCTGCATTCTTAGAAAGATTCCCACCAGGGATGAGGTGATGGCTCATTTAAATCCTAATAAACAAGATGGGAAAACACTATGCTACTATCACAAAATATATTAGGGTGCCATGGTCACACACCTTTTTACAGTTTCTTTATATACCCTTTTGTATATGTGAGTTCATAGTTTGGCAGATTGGCATAGTTTGACAATTTAGTGAACCCCTTAAGGACAGAGCCCAAAATGACCTTAAAGACTGACTATTATTAATTTTGCGGTTTCATTTTTTCCTCCTCGTCTTCTAAGAGCTATAACTCTTATTTTTCTATCTACAGAGCCATGTGAGGGCTTGTTTTTTTCAGAAATACTTTACTGTACTTTGTTATAGTCCTCTTAAATCTGGCATTAAATTAATAATGAAAACCCCCACATATTTACATAACATCTGGCAGTGGACAGCAAAGTGAAGGGAGGGGAGACTCCTTGTCACCAAGACCCTAGGACAGTTTTTTCTGGAGTGATTTTTGGTAAATAAAGACATTTTCAAATATGAAACAAACAATGTAAACATAGTGCAAGAAAGAGGCTTCATTTTTTGTAATTTCAAATATATAAATTTGATACAAATGTCTAAAAGGAAGTTGCTTTCAGTTTGTGGCTGCAGCTACCAGCAATCCCTACAAACAGAAGAGGCTTTGGCCAATAAACCACTGCGGGTAAAGGTAGTACGGTATTACCTGGATTGCTATAGTTCGACAGAATGGGAGTCACTTACAGAATATCCCTCAGTTCTGACTAATAACGTATATGATAAGGGGTTCTCATTGTGAGTCAACCCCTCTGAATGAGGCACAGGAAGCTGGATGTTAACATTATTGCCATATATGCAAGAAGCATTCATTGTACATAGTTCAGTCAAATTTTTAGGCATGATTTAATTTTTTAAATGCACATTATGTTGCAGACATTTTGTGGATTTTCATTACAGGCTTTAATTATATCTCTTCCAGTATTACAACAAATGCATTGACAAGTTGAGGGGAATGTATTCCCTATGTTTTTATGAAAGAGGCATTGACTGAAAGTAAAAAGGCCCCTTCTCTCAAAAACACCATATACTTTTGGTTTTACCATGCAAGGAATGTGTTATACAAACATATGTTACTGTTTAAAGGAAACACATCCCTATAAAAGGTGTACACAGTTCACACTGCAGGTCAAATAGAAAGTAAAGCCACTATGTACATTGTTAAAAACTGCATTAAAGGCCATTGAAGCAACCATTAAAGTGTAATTACTGTTTTTAAAAACTTCCACCCCATCTCTTATAGCATGATTGACAGCTGGAGAAGGCAGGCAGCAGCCTGAAGTTACAGCAACAGCCATGGAGCGAGGTGGGCTGAGGCCGTGTAGTCGGGTGCAGAGAGTGTCAAAAAACACACCTCCATGACACTGTCAGCTCAGGGATTAAAGGGGTTGTCGAGCAAAAATCTTTCTCTTTCAAATCAACTGGTTTCAGAAAGTTAGATTGGTAATTTACTTCTATTATAAAATTTCAAGTCTTCCCATACTTATCAGCTACTATATGTCCTGCAGGAAATGTTGTTTTATTTTCAGTGCGACACTGCTCTCAGCTGACATCTCTGTCTTGGCAAGAGATGTCAGCAGAGAGCACTGTGTCAGACTGAAAAGAAAACACCATTTCCTGCAGGTAGAGTTACGCCCTGGAAGTCTGTCACCAGATGACCCTGGACATAACTGTAAGTCCTGGGTCTCTAGGGAGCTATGAAGAGCGCTCCGGAGCAGAGTGTGCTTTTTAGCAGGTGGGGGCCGGCTGCAGTGAGCAGCCGGGCCCTCACCATAAATGACAGGCTGCAGCAATTGTACTGCAGACTGTCATTAAACCTTTAAATGCCATGATCGCAGCGTCTAAGTGTAAGTGACTGGAGCAGCTCGCTTTCCTGGACTGCCGGAGGTCTCCTACCTTCCTCCGTGCGGTCCGATCGGTGCTCTACTGATTGAGTCTGCCTATGGCATAACAGTGATCAGTGTATGCAATCTGATGATTGCATGTAAAAGGTCCCACAGGGGGACTTAAAATTTGTAAAAAAAAAAAAAAAAAAAAGGCCCTTCCCCCAATAAAGATTAAAATCCCCCCCTATCCCATTATATAAATAAAACATATAAAAATCATTAAATAAATGGAAAAAAAGGTGCCAGGATTGCCGATGTTTTGTTACATTATATATAAACTAAAATAATAAAAAGTGATCAAAATGTCCAATCTACACATATATGGTATTAATAAAATCTAGATATCATGGTGCAAAAAATGACAGCCCATACAGCCCTGTAGGTGATAAACTAAAACTGTCATAAGAGTTACAAAAGGACCATTTTATTAATAATAAATTGCAAAAAAGGATTTCAGAAAAAAATATATAACATAAGAGAATCTGTGTAAACCTGCATATGGTTGTGTTCGGAATGTTATCGTATAGTGCATTACGTAGACACAGGAACCCCCCAAAACTTATGATATTGCATTCTTTTTTTCCAATTTCCTCAATTTATCTTCATAAATAAAATTTTTTGGGTTCCATCATACATGTTATGGTAGAATGAAAGATGCCATTACAAAGTACAACTATTCCTGAAAAAAACAAGCCCCCACATGGCCCTGTAGATAGAAAACTAAAAGTGCTAGAGCTCTCAGAAAGGGAGGAGGAAACAAAAACACAAAAAATGCAAACTATCGCAGTCCACTGGGTCATTTTGGGCTTGGTCCTCAAAGGGTTAAGATAGTTTTGTAGGAAAACGACGGATCACAGAGCAGAGCGGAAGGTATGTATGCACTGCTAACGTGACTGGCAAAGGCAAACTGGCAGCATATCCGTACTGTCAGTTTCCCTTTAAAGTTGATCTGTCACTTCTCTTATGCTATCGTATCTGATGCAGGCATGCTTTAGAGGGCGATACACTAAACTCATGTACAGTATATATAATTTTCTATGAGTGGATTCATTATTTTCTTGTAAAAACCCATTTTAAACTTCAGAATTGCCTGTGAATTCTGCTTTCTCTACCCACACAGAACGACTGATGGGTCTACCCATAGGGAAAAACCAATCAATCACTCAGTGTTGGTTGACAGATGCACTTTTAGTAGAATTTCAAGGGCAGGTGTCAGACCAATGGTGCCAAATGATGTGGGAGAAGCAGGGGATAGCAAAGGAGCTGCTGAAAAGATCCCTTTGAGGCTGGGTTCACACTACGTATATTTCAGTCAGTATTGCAACCAAAACCAGGAGTGGATTAAAAACACAGAAAGGATCAGTTCACACAATGTTGAAATTGAGTGGATGGCCGCCATTTAATGGCAAATATTTGCTGTTATTTTAGAACAACGGCTGTTATATTGAAATAATGTCCGTTATTTACTGTTATATGGCGGCCATCCACTCAATTTCAACATTGTGTGAACTGATCCTTTCTGTGTTTTTAATCCACTCCTGGTTTTGGTTGCAATACTGACTGAAAAATATACTGACTGAAATATACATAGTGTGAATATAGCCTAAAAAAGGACAAATAGTGTAGTAGCTTAGATTTTTTAGCATTTATTTCACTGTGTGTAAACAGAGCCTTGAAGTGCCCATACACCCTAAAGATGGTCAAAATCTTGGTTTGGTCAGATATAGTCAGTGGACAGAAAGGTCAGGCATATTGGATTTTCTCACCTGACCCTAATGTTTTAGGGAAAAAAAGCAAAAAAGTCATTTTTTGAAATTTGAAATGAGCTAAACATAGGTAAGTGAAGAGAGATTTGGGGCTGATGGTTATTGAATGTGGATGGCAACTTCTATATGTATGGGCTGCTTTAGAAAATTATCTTATTTGCATGAACAAACCACACCCCACTGAAAGAACATCATCTTTAGGCCGTGTTCTCATATGCCTAGGATCACAAAAGGTTGAAACCATTAACACATTTGTCACCAATAGCTGTGCAATGTTGCATTTAAAGGGGTAGTGCGGCGGTAAACAATTATTCACAGAATAACACACATTACAAAGTTATACAACTTTGTAAAGTATGTTATGTCTGTGAATGGCCCCCTTCCCCGTGTACCCGGAAGTGTGGTGCGCAATACATACCTGTCACGTGCCGACTCGTCTCCGATCTTCACTCAGCGATGTCGTCTTCAGCCGAATCCCTCCGTCCGTCTTGAGTGCCGGCCGCCCTCTGCCGAGTCATCGGCTGCTCAGCCGCGATTGGCTGAGCATAACTGTGCTCAGCCAATCGCGGCTGAGCATCTGATGACGCTGAAGAGGGCGGCCGGAACTCAGGAGGCTCAAAGGGATTCGGCCCGGCCGTCCGAAGACGACATCGCTGACTGAAGATCGGAGACAAGTCGGCACGTGACAGGTATGTATAGCGCACCACACTTCCGGGTACACGGGTGGGGGTTATGGGACACGGGGAAGGGGGCCATTCGAGACATAACATACATTACAAAGTTGTATAACTTTGTAATGTGTGTTATTCTGTGAATAATTGTTTACCGCCGCACTACCCCTTTAATACTGGCGGCACTGCACTGCTATTGGTGAACGCGAGGGTGTGGTTTTAGCCGCATGCATTCCTAGGCATGTAAAAACAGCCTTAGGCTGGGTTCACACTGCGTATATTTTAGTCAGTATTGTGGTCCTCATATTGCAACCAAAACCAGGAGTGGATTAAAAACACAGAAAGGCTCTGTTCACACAATGTTGAAATTGAGTGGATGGCCGCCATTTAATGGCAAATATTTGCTGTTATTTTAAAACAACGGCTGTTGTATTGAAATAATGGCCGTTATTTACTGTTATATGGCGGCCATCCACTCAATTTCAACATTGTGTGGACAGAGCCTTTCTGTGTTTTTAATCCACTCCTGGTTTTGGTTGCAATATGAGGACCACAATACTGACTGAAATATACTGTGTGGGAACCCAGCCTAAAGGCCCTATTCCACGGCCGACCTGAGGATCAAATGAGCACACTCAGCGCTCGTTTGCTCCTCGTTCCCCGCTCGCTGCCGCGCGGGTGAGTCCGGGGGGAGCTGCCTGGGTGATCCCTAGATCGTCCGGGCAGCCCATGGCATACAGCAGCGTCTGCTGCCGCCGCTCCTATTCCACGGAGCGAGGGCAGTAGATCGTTGCTATATCGTTTGTTTTTTAACATGTTGAAAAACAAACGACTGCAATGATCAGCCAACATCGTTTGTTGCCTTCTATTCCACGGGACAATTATCGGCCAAATACGGCCGATAATCGTTTCGTGGAGTAGGGCCTTAAAGCTGCATTCACAGGTCACATAAAATTGTCTGTGGTCACGGATCCACAACCATGGACAATTTTAGGAACCACTCAAGTGAATGCAGCCATTCACACAATCTGCACCGCGAAAAAATAGGACGTGTCCTAATGCGGATCGCGGCACTGACCCCCTCCCTGCCGCAGAGATGTCAGGAGCGCATAATGTGCGGTCCTGTCATCGTATCTGACAACTACTCATCAACTCCCAGTGCTGGTCAGCTTACATGTTCACCAGAAGTGGCGTGGACTAAACTGCCTTTTTCTCCCGACACCATCACAAACCAGCCTAGTCCACGCCACTTCTGATGAGCGTGTGTAAGCCGCCCGGCATCAGGGGAGTAGATAAGTGGTTGTCAGATGCGACAACAGGAGCACAAATTATGTGCTTCTGTCATCTCTGCTGCCGGGCGGCAGGGTTGGGGTGGGTTTGCACTTCTAGAGGGTCTGTCCTCTGCTCATTGCAGCACGCATCGTGTGAATGAGGCCTTAGGGTGTGTTCACACATACAGGATCCACAACAGATTTGATATCAATGTGTGAAAGACCAGAAAAAAGTAAATGGTACTTTAGGTCAGCACTGTCCACAATAATAGATTAACATTTGGAAGAATTTAATAGTAATATAAATGTAAATAAAAAGGCACAAATATGACGTGTTTCGAAGACTGGCCTCTTCATCAGATATATAAAAGTGCACATACACATGTCTTTAAAACGCGTCATATTTGTGCCTCTTTATTTATATTACTATTAAATTCTTCCAAATGTTAGGCCCCCTTCACACGTCCGGAAAAACCATCCGGATTGCCTATCAGGAAATCCGGACCGATTTCCGGACCCATAGACTTTAATTGGTCACGGACACCCTTCCGGATTTTTCCGGAAGGGTGTCCGTTCCGGAAAATAGGTCCGGAAAAAATAGGACATGTCCTATTTTTGTCCGGAATTCCGGCCCGGACGCCCCCAAAAAAGCCTATGGGGGGCGCCGGAATCACGGGCACTTTCCTGATGTACATCAGGAAAGTGCCCGCGATTCCGGTTTACCGGCGCACCCCCCCACCACCCGCATAACTCACTGCTGCCGTCCACTTCTGCTCCCCCGGCCTCCTGCTTCCTGGTGCCGCGCCCGGAGTCCTCACCCAGCGGCACCCCCCCCCCCCCCGGACCTCAGAGTAGCGGCCTGCGCACGGACCGCTTACCCATCGGCACCCCCCCCCCGGACCTCAGAGTAGCGACCGGCACGCTCACCCATCAGCACCACCCCACCCCCGTAGCTCAGAGTAGCGCAAACCAGCTCCCCCCCCCCCGGACCTCACTCAGCGGCACGATAAATCTCCGCCAGACCCCCCCCCCCTTGCCTCGGAGTAGCGGTCGGCGCCCGGACCGCTTACCCAGCGGCACACCACCCCCGCCCCGGACCTCACAGTAGCGACCCGCGCCCGGTCTCCTCGTCCAGCAGCCCGACACCGCACACATCCCCCCGGACCTCGGATCGGCGCCGCCGCGGCAGTGCTGTATCCTCACCCGGTTCCACATCACAAGACCAGGAACCAGGACAGGTGAGATCCATAATGGGAGTTGTACTTCTGCAGCCTGTGGCCATCCAGGTTGCAGAAGTACAACTCCCATCATGACCTGTCAGCCGGCATTATGGGAGTTGTAGTTCTGCAAGCTGTGACCATCCAGGTTGCAGAACTACATCTCCCTTTTTTTCTTCTGATCAGGAAATCCTGAAGGTTTTTCCTGATGGTTTCCTGATGGTAAAAACGGATTACTGTCAGGAAATCCTGATACTTTCCTGATGACATTTGTGGCCTCCTGATCAGGATTTCCTGACAGTAAAAACTGACACGGACGTGTGAAGGGGGCCTTAATCTATTATTGTTAACTCTATCTATTGTGGACAGCGCTGACCTAGAGTACTATTTACTTTTTCTGGTCTTTCACACATTGTTTTCATGGGCCCCATTACTTTTGGGAGTATCCCGTTTTTTGGTACAGTCAGCATAGCTGTCCCTAGCACACTGGGCTCTCTAACCAGCTGGATCGCATCCTGGACTTGGACCTGTACCCCGCAGATTGGAAGGGGTGATATGCACAATGATCAAGTGGAGTTCAGATGAGCCGCTGTTCACCCTACTCCACCCTTTTACAGTTTGGTATCACATGAGGCGCCTGTGCCCGGTGCCTTTCAGTTTTGATATTAATGTAACTAAATAACTGAACACAGCATCAAATCTGCCGCGGATCCTGTACGCGTGAATGCCTCTATTACCAGGTGACGAACACTGTCAGCGCTTGCTTGCTCCTCTTTCCCTGCCGCCGGTATAACACGCGCTGGCAGTGAGCTGGTGAGTATAGGGGGGGGGGGGGGGGGCCGCAGGGAGTGCTGCCCGGGTGATAGGTAGATTGTCTGGGCAGCCCATAGCAGATAGCTGTGTTCTGCTGTTGTCGCTCCTATTCCACGAAGCGATGGCAGCAGATCGTTGCTATATTAGTCGTTTGTCTTTCAACATGTTGAAAGACAAACGACAGCAACAATCAGTCGACATCAATCATGTCGGCTGATCGTTGCCTTCTATTACACAGGACCATTATCGGTCGCAACGGCCAATATCGGCCGGATACAGCCTATAATCATTCTGCGTAATAGGGCCTTTAGGCTAGGTTCACACTATGTAATAACAGCCATATTTCATAACGTCCATTGTGCAAACAGCCGTTATGAAATACCACTGTTGTTTTTACATAGTGTGAACTTAGCCTTAGGGCCCTATTCCACCGGACGAATATCGTTTGCATAATCTTTAACGATTAACGATCTCAAACGACCGCTATTGCAAAAGACCTGAAAACGTTCACTCATTTCCATGGAACGATAATCGTTACTTATGATCGTAATTGCGATAGTTTTTTCTTCGCTATTTATTCGCTATTGCGTTCGTATCTATTGCGAACGACGTCTTATTCAACGCCAACGATTTGCGAACGTTTTGCGAACGAGCAACGATAAAAATAGGTCCAGGTCTTATAAAGCGATCAACGATTTCTCGTTCGGTCGTTAACTGCATTTCATCCGAACGATTATCATTTAGATTCGAACGATTTAACGGTAATCTGAACGATAATCGTCCGGTGGAATAGGGCCCTTAGGCTATGTTCCCACACAGTATATTTTAACCAAAACCAGTAGTGGATTGAAAACACAGAAAGGCTATGTTCACACACTTTTGAAATTAAGTGGATGGCCGCCATTTATTGGCAAATAACTTCTGCTGTTTTAAAACAACGGCCATTGCTTTTAAATAACTGCAGTTATTTGCTATTAAATTATTGTCATCCACTCAATTTCAATAGTGTGTGAACATAGCCTCTCTGTTTTCAATCCACTCCTGGTTTGATTAAAAAATACTGAGCAAAAAAACACTGTGGGAATGGATGTCCTTAAGCAATCTTAAAACGATTGTAAAAACTATTTTTTCAAACAATTGCTTTGTGTAAATGCCGATTGGCATAAAAACCAAATCGTTGTTGCAAAATCGTTAAACGATCGATTGGGCAATTTATCGCTCCATCTAAACCAACCCCAAGGCTGTTTTTAAATGTGTTTAATGCAATTCAGCTCATTACACCTGCAGTCCATGTAACGCATGTGTGAAAGCAACCCAAGGCTTTTTACAAACCGCCCGTTTATTCTTTTTTTTAACATGGGTGCCAATGTATGGAATCTATCAAAAAGAAAGTCTCAGTTAGGTATTTATAACCATGCATAGATACAACATCACTTTTTAGCCAACTCACTGTTGGGGTGTTTTATGTCCTATTTATGACACCACCGAGTATCGCCAGTTCTGTTACAGTTCCTTCTTAGGTCATTGTGACAGGCTCTAACAACAGTGCCGAACCCCACTTCGCAACCCCTGCAGCCAACTGAATGCCAATCTGGAAACCATCTCTGCTACAGAGTGTTGTTCACTTTTCCATCTAGCAGCCCAATGTGATATATTTATAGGTTACATGGGCGTGGTAGTAGATGTCCACCACATGGGCTTCCCTTCACAAATTCTGAATAATGACATCACAGCTCATGACTTTTACCACATCCCTGAGAGAAAAGAATGTTCTACATGCTTAATACCATCTCTATTGGCATATGAAAC
Source organism: Dendropsophus ebraccatus (assembly GCF_027789765.1). NCBI lineage: Eukaryota > Metazoa > Chordata > Amphibia > Anura > Hylidae > Dendropsophus > Dendropsophus ebraccatus. Next base: position 85,513,048 of record NC_091456.1, on the reverse strand, counting down.
CACAAGGCACTGGGTGACCTTCACCAGGTCACCTCACCTATTTGTAGGTGCTGGCAGGAGCAGACTAGTTAAGTGATGACAACCTGTCTAGTGGCTTTTTATGGGTCAGTCCCTTATTATATAGGTGTATATGTAGTGAGGGAGGCAGCTATAGGTGTTGTGGGAGTAATAAATCCTGTACACTATAAAGATGGTATAATAACAGTCCATAGTCATACAGGGTGTGATGGACATCTCCACTATTACGGGAAGCGACTATAAAACATTACAAAGTAGCATCCAGACAGAAGAGATGCATGTAACCTTCAAGGACTGGGCATGAGGAGGGTGGAAGAGGCGAGTGATGGCAGACAGCAGACAAAGGCGCTGAGGGGGGCGGGAAGGAGAAGCCGGGGAGGAAGAAGAAGCCAAAATGCACGGCTACCATCGAGGCAAAAGACAGCGGCGCCATGCCGAAGACTACAGCGGGGCAAAATGGAGGGTGGAAGGCGGGCACTGCAGCTGTCACCAGAGAAGGAGAGCCCCGCCGGCCCCACAGACCCAACATGGAGAGCGGGAGTGAGGAGGAGGAAGACAGGACGACAACATGGCGATACCGCCGCCTCCTCCGACGTAGGGGAGCGCTGAGCGACATGAGGCGCAGCCCCGGCACCGTCTCTCTCTCCACATTAACCCGCTGCATGTGGTTGGTTTTTCCTATGGCCGCGTACTACATGTGTGAATAGGAGCCTGCACATTACTCTCCTCCCCCTCTGCTCGGCTGCGCTTTCCCGCCCGACTAGCTGAGGAGGAAGAGGAGGAGGGGAACATGTCGCCCGGACCCGCTGGAGAGATCTGGGTTTTCTTCCTTCTCTTTCCTCACGCCATAGCCTGTAGTCACACACACAGAAGCGGGGAAATAAGAGGACTACAGCCAGCCCGCAGTGCACAGCCACCAGCTCCATTAGCCGAGCTCTGCTGTGTGGGGCGGTAGTGTCAGCACACGGTATATACCGGGACATGCCTGGCAGCATCCCCAGGGGCTCACACACACAATAGGGGGCGTCCTGCCGGGCACCGAGCCTCACATCAGCTCCATGACTAAACCCTGACACTTCTGGGGGCTCCTGTGGATACAATAACAATCCTGGGGGTCACGTGATGGACTAGATGCAATGGTCTGGGCACAGCAGCAACTTTCCGGATGACTTTCAGTCCACCCTTGTGTGAGGGGAGAGAGAGCGGCCAGGGAGGCTGAAGCATGGGGGGCCAGGGAGGCTGAAGCATGGGGGGCCAGGGAGGCTGAAGCATGGGGGGCCAGGGAGGCTGAGGCATGGGGGGCGAGCGGCCAGGGAGGCTGAGGCATGGGGGGCGAGCGGCCAGGGAGGCTGAGGCATGGGGGGCCAGGGAGGCTGAAGCATGGGGGGCGAGCGGCCAGGGAGGCTGAGGCATGGGGGGGCCAGCCGCCAGGGAGGCTGAGGCATGGGGGGGCCAGCCGCCAGGGAGGCTGAGGCATGGGGGGCCAGCCGCCAGGGAGGCTGAGGCATGGGGGCCAGCGGCCAGGGAGGCTGAGGCATGGGGGGCGAGCGGCCAGGGAGGCTGAGGCATGGGGGGCCAGCGGCCAGGGAGGCTGAGGCATGGGGGGCCAGGGAGGCTGAGGCATGGGGGGCCAGCGGCCAGGGAGGCTGAGGCATGGGGGGCGAGAGGCCAGGGAGGCTGAGGCATGGGGGGGCAGGGAGGCTGAGGCATGGGGGGCGAGCGGCCATAGCCGCCCGTAATACGGGACAGCTCTCTCATCACTCTACCATCGTGCATGCGACCCCCTGCCAGGGTGGGCACACGGCCCCCACTCCTCAGCCATGTTCCTACTGAGAACCCTAGAAGGGCGGTCAGATGTCGCCTGTATGCAAAACATGGCTACCGGTCTGGCAGCTGAAGAGAGTGAACGAGGAGAAAAAAGAGAGGAACCTAAAACTCTGAAAACCAATCAAACCATCCATCTAAATCTAATTTTCCATAACGCCATCCCTTCCTCCTCCTCCTTCCCTCCAGACAACAAACTCACACTCTGATCACCTTCCCTGCCACAGGCATCAAGGGGCAGCACAGACAGGCAAAGTTTAGCCTTGTGCCAGCCGAGGGGCATGGTGTGGCTGCCAGGCGCTGGTGTACAGCCGGCAAAGTGCAAGAAAGTGGAGTGTTGGGTTGTCTGGGAGGTGGTAGAGGAAGGCAGGGCAGCAGCCCATGTGGTGCCCATACTGGACAAGTCCTCTGCTCCCGAGAAGTAAGGGACTAGATAAGGTGAGTGGGCAGCAGCAGGGCTGGCCATGGTAAGGATGCCCGCTGCCAGCAGTGGCTATAAGAAAGAGGAGCTTACATCAGACGGCGTCCTGTTCCGGAGCTCCAGGTGAATCCTCTTTTTCATGTCCATCTTCTCGGGTGTCTTGGAGTCGTTCGTCCCCCGCTCTCTTGTCTGTGGCTCTATGATATATCGGTCTCCCCCCGTCCTGGCTGCTTTTCTAGGTGATCCAGCCCAGAAATAAAAGTTTCACAGGGAGGGGGTGGGAGGCTGCAGAGCAAAAGAGCAGTTCGAGGTGTCTTTAATGGAGGCAGAGAATCTGAGCGCTCTCTGTACAGAAAACGTGTGGAAGCTGCTGAGACCAAACGCCAAGTTAACTCACAAGAGCGAGGAGGAGAAACCATGGAGGGAAAAAAAAAAGGCTCTGAAATAAAAAAAAAAAAAAGGACATTGACACGACTGCCTCCGGTGGCCGCTGGGCGGTACTGCAGCCTGAGCTAGCAAATGCTGCAGCAAACAGCAGATAGCGACAGCAGGGGAGGAACAACGCTTGTATAAGGAAGCTACAGAGAGGAGGACGGCGCGTTCATAGAGCGGTTACATCGCCGATTGCTGAGCTATAATATTACCTGCGCGTTATAGCGATACAGCGGGACTGCGCTACTTACACACACAGCACTGAGGCCAATGGGGGCGGAAAGGAGTGGTCTGGGGTTACAGTTCTGTCTAGTTCAAGTTTTCCTAGTCCTTCTAGGTGGACATTATGTCGTTATCCCCCCCATATCTCTACTTTACTAGAAGTTTGCGAGGCAGGGTGCCACTGTGTAGTATAATGCTAGCATCACTACCAGCGTTCCTTTTATTCACACTAATATTACATTATCAGCCCCCCCCCCCCACACACACACACACACTGATGTGGATATTTCTGTGTGTTTGAGGGAGAAAATGGGATAAGCGGTCATGAGAACTGTCACCAGAGGTCTGTGCTATCTAATTTTGTTTTTCAGAAGGACTGAGGAAGGGGTGTAGTCAGGACTGTGCAAAGTATTTATCAGTGATAGAGTGCATGCATGTAGGACAAGTCACACCAGCTGCAGAGCGTGCATCTGTTTTATCATAGCTTGTTATATAGCAGTCAGTTATGAAGATCTTTTTGGGAATCTTTTTTAAAGGGGTAGTGGGGCATTTAACATTTATTCACTAATTAACACATATTACAAATTTATACAACTTTGTAATGTGTGTTATTTAAGTGAATGGCCCCCTTCTCCGTGTTCCCCCCACCCTGGAAGTGTGGTGCAGGGTACTTACTCAATTGCTGTCGACCCCGGCCACAATCTTGGGTCGATGATGTCACCTTCGCCTCTATTAGCCGGCACGGCCCCCGTTGCCGCACCAACTATTTAAGCATTTCAATGCAGCTGTCAAACCTGACAGCTGCATTAAAAGGCTTTATACTTGATCTCCCTGGTGTCTAGTGGGTTGGATCTCCCCCCCCCCCGCGATGCCATCAAGGGGGGAGATCCGTTCTTTTGGCCAGGCCAGGCCTCAGCGTCGCACTGACGCTGATCCCGGCTCGGCAATACATTGCTCTGGCCTGCAGCAGGCCAAAGCAATGTATCACCGATCTAATGGATCATTGCTGTGTATATACACAGCATTGATCTCTATGAAAGATCAGTGCTGTCTATTTAGAAGTTTCCCAGGGGGACTTCTAGCTAAAGGGATTATTCAGTGCTACAAACACATGGCCACTTCCTTTCACAGACTACACGACTCTTGTCTCCAGTTCAAGTGCGGTTTGCAATCAAACTCCATTCACTTCAATGGAACTAGGCAGCAAAACCCCGCCCAAGCTGGAGACAAGAGTGGGGCTGTCTCTGGAAGAAAGTGGCCATGTTTTTGTAGCGCTGGATAACCCTTTTAATGTAAAAAGTAAAAAAGTGTTTTTATTAATAAAAAATCCCCTCCCCTAATAAAAGTCCAAATCACCCACCTTTTCCCATGTTATAAATATATATAAATAAACAAACATATTTGGTATCGCCGCATGCGTAATCGCCCAAACTATTAAATTATCACATTCCTGATCTTCCACAGTAAATGGCGTAAGCGCAAAAAAATCCAAAGTGCAAAATTGCGCATTTTTGGTTGCATCAAATCCAGAAAAAAATGTAATAAAAAGTGATCAAAAAATCACATGTGCAAACAAGGTACCGATTAAAAGTACAGATCATGGCGCAAAAAACAGCCCCACAGACCTAAAAAATAAAAGCATTATAAGGATGGGAATAGAGCAATTTTAAACACATTTAGTTTTTTTTTTAAAGGTTTTAATTTTTTAAAAGGCGTCAAATAATATAAAAGTTATGCAAGTTACATATCCTTGCAATCGAACTGATGTGAGGAACATAGATAACATGTCAGTTTTACTATAGGACGAACGGATTAAATGCGAAACTCCCTGAAATCAACACAAATTCCTTTTTTTTTCAATTTGACAGCTCAAATGATTTTTTTCCGGTTTCGCAGCATATTTATTGGAAAAATAATGTCTGTCTGTGCAAAGTATAATTGGTGTTGCAAAAAATAAGGGCTCATATGGGTCTTTAGGTAAAAAAATGCAAGCGCTATGGCCTTTTAAACATAAAGTGGAAAAAGCAAAAGTGCAAAAACTAAAAATTGGCTTTGACCTTAAAGAGTCACTGTTAAAATTGTTTTAATGTTTTTGCAGAAATCAATAGTCCAGGCGATTTTAAGAAACTTTGTAATTTGGTTTATTAGGCACACATGCCATTATCTGCATTTAAAAAGCCTTTTCCCAGGTCCCCCCCCTCCTCTCCTTTCTGTCATCCACTCAGAATCAGGAAATCTCGACTGTTTTTCAGACAGTTGGATCCTGTCTGAGCTATAGAGAGGGGAGGGGGGGAGGAGAGACAGAGGAGAAATGCTGGCAGCAGAGAATAAGGGATTACTCAGGGAGGGGAGCTATTCAGAGGTCAGAGAGGTCAGTTGTGACTGTCAGAGGAGAGAGCCTGTGATGTTGCTGTAAATTAACTCTTTGTTGTCCTGTTTTGGTGCCTTGTTTCCCTCTCTCCATAGGGAAACCATGAAGACGGGGGAGAGCTTCAAACTGCTTTTTCATGATAAAAATTCATTTTTTTCGGCTAATAAACTTAATTACAAAGTTTCTTAAAATCGCCTGTACTATTGATTTCTGCAAAAAAAATTTTAACGACAGTGACACTTTAAGGGGTTAAAAAACATTTTCCAGAGCCTTACACTGTCTAAGCTTGTTTTGTCTCCCTTAGTACATGGCAGTGCCATCTCTCCCCCTGGAAAGCAATGCACAGTGTATATGGTGTTACACAAAACATAATTAGATTAGATGGGCTTGTCTGCACTACCCACATGCATCACAAGCCTAAAGGGCCTTTTACATGGGCTGATTTTCATCCAGGAGTGTTGCTGATAATTGGCCCATTCACACAGAAAGATTATCTGACAAAGATTTGAAGCCAAAGCCATGAATGGACTATAAACAGAGATCAGGTCATAAAAGAAAGCCTGAGATTTCTCCTAGTTTCAAATCCATTCCTGGCTTTGGCTTCAAATCTTTGGCAGATAATCTTTCTGTGTAAATGGACCCTAATGCTAAGTTTACACAAGGCAATTATTGGCCCGATCATATGATTAGCGATTTCGAAGTAACAATTATTTTTTATAACTATCAGCGTTTAGATGGAACGATATATCGTACAGAAAATTCATTTTGCCATCGCTTAAGCCTATCTCACACACAGGTAAAATCAGTGAACGACTGTTTACACGGAACGATCAGTGAATTTTTTACGAACGACGATTTAAGAACATGTTAAATGTTAAACATGTTTATCGATAGTTCGCCGCGTTTACACGTACGATTATCGCTCAAATTCGATCGTTATCGCGCAAATTCGCCCGATAATCGTTCCGTGTAAATGTAGCATTAGGGTCCATTTACACAGAAAGATTATCTGACAGATTATCTGCCTAAGATTTGAATCCAAAGGCAGGAATGGATCTGAAAATAGGAATCTCAGGCTTTCCTTTATGACCTGATCTCTGTTTATAGTCTGTTTTTGGCTTTGGCTTCAAATCTTTGGCAGATAATCTGTCAGATAATCTTTCTGTGTAAATGGACCCTAAAAGTGGCAGCAATCAGCTGAGGAGGTTTGCCTGATTCTCAGCTGATCGTGTTATTAGAGCAGGCTTCAAAATTTATGGTTCAACTGCACATTTTGCTATGTAAAATGGATGTGTGTGTGTATGGATTTGTATATACTTACTATCAGCGCTGCTTGTAATCCTGCCATAAGATACAGGACAGGAGAGCCAGTAGAGTGGGATGCCGGTGGAGAAGGTAAGTATGCACTGTTTGTGACCTGAAAACTGACAGCACGGATATATATACATTATCTGCGCTGTCAATTTCCATGGCTACACAAACGATACAGGGATCATTTGTGCAGCCTGGCTACTAGATTTGTCATGCCGTAAAAAGGCACAGCAAACAAGCACCAATCCCGTTGATTGACGCTAGCATTTTATCACATCTCAGTAGAATGCATGTACGGTACTTTAAAGGAAACCTGTCAGCACCCGGGCTCTACATGAGGTGCTGACAGTGTGCTGTAGCTGGCAGTCCCCTAGTGAGCATGTTGTCTTACGGTAATTTGTCCGTGCAGTGGATTCCGCACAATCTCAGGTCTTCTACTGTAATGAGTAAAACACAAGTTGTTGCCTCACTCTGGCACACCTCACCACTCCTTCCTCCTCCCTCTTCTAAATGAATAATCAATGCTGCCCAGCCTCCTGCTTGCTCAGTTTTCAGTCAGTGTCTCTGATTGCAGACCAGTCCTCTGTAAACAGTTTATGTCTGAAAGAAACACAAAGATATAGTTGTATATCTGAGCCTAAATGTGTTGTAGCTGTGGTCTGGGGCTAAATCACCTGTCTAGAGACCTGCCAGCAGTTTATTCACACACAGTATTTTTACTCAGTATTTTGGTCAGTAGTTTGCAACCAAAACCAGGAGTAAATTGAAAACACAGAAAGGCTATGTTCACACATTGTTAAAATTGAGGGAATGGCTGCCATTTAATGGCAAATATTTGCCTTTATTTTAAAACAACGGATGTTGTTTTGAAATAATGGCCATTATTTGCTGCTAAATGACGGCCAGCCACTCAGTTTCAACAGTGTGTATATATAGCCTTTCTGTGTTTTCAATGCACTTCTGGTTTTGGTTGCAAAATATTGAGCAAAAATACTGTGTGTGAACATAGCCTTAAAAATAATACAATATTTAGAAAAAGATCTCCATCAGGGGAGTCGAACCAAAGAAAGACCTGCTGTAGGTCTCTAGACAGGTGAGTTATTCCTAGACCACAGCTCCAACACATATGGGTTCAGAGAGTCAACTATATGTGAGTGATTCTTTTAGACATAAACTTCTTACAGAGGACTGATCTGCATTTAGAGACACTGGCTGACAGCTAAACGAGCAGGAGGCTGGGCAGCATTGTTTATTCATGAAAAAGAGGGAGGAAAAAGGAGTGGTGAGGTGTGCCTGCAGCACAAACAACTCCTGTTTGACTCTTCATTACAGTAGGAGACCTGAGATTGCTCAGAACCTTAAGGTGGTCATATACCTTCAATAACGTTCCTATGTTCTCTATTGGAAGGGGGTAAGCCACCGCTCTGGCTGAGGCTTCTTTCTGAAAACAAAGAGGTCAGTTAGTAAAATTCTATCATGCCCAACCCCTATCTCTACCGACATAATTTGTCAGTGGAGTGCCCATAGACTTCATACTGACATCCGAACCCACCATGAGCTGTTGGTTTACCCGACATTACTATAAATTGAATGGGGAAATTTAGGCCTCTTTTTACATTGTATTTTGGGCAGTATTTTTAGACAAACTATAAGTGGAATTGACACTTAATATTTGCATCTTTATTTGTGTTTTGGATCACTCCTGGTTTTGGCTACAAATACCGACCAAAATAATATGTTTGACAAAGGCTTTACAGTTACCCATTTTTCTTCTGCAAACACACAAACGTTTTTGCGTGGCAACCCCCCTCTGAACTGCTGCGATCCCCGGTGCCCGCTAATTTGACAGCTGCATCTAAATACTTACTCTCCCTCATACCTGGTTTCTTTAGTGGAGGGATCGCCGGGTGATCTGGGGGAGTCCAGGAATTGAAGCCAAGGAAACCATGTTCTGGAGCACTTGATGGACGCCTGTGGAGTGGTAGCTAATAATTCTTCCATGTGGTAGGTGTGGGAGATTTCTGCAAACCACTCCTCTAGGGACGACGGGTCTGGGGCGCGCCAGTGTCGTGGGATCACCGTTTTTGCCGCCTGTAGTAAGTGGCAAAGCAGGGATTTTTACAATTTTTTCTGTGGTATAGGGAACATAAATAGAGTGGCCTACGGGGAACGTGAGTGCCTGTGATTTCCGAAATGAGCTGAAGCACCAGCTGCCAAAATGGCTGCAGCCTAGGGCAGTTCCACCAAATGTGCACCATTTCTTTTTTTTTTTTTCTTTTTTTTTTAGTTTTTACGCCATTCGCCCTGGGGTAAAACTGACTTGTTATATATGTTCCTCAAGTTGTTACGATTACGACGATATGTAACATGTATAACTTTTATTGTATCTGATGACCGGTAAAAAATTCAAACCATTGTTAACATAAATATGTTCCTTAAAATCGCTCCATTCCCAGGCTTATAGCGCTTTTATCCTTTGGTCTATGGGGCTGTGTGAGGTGTCATTTTTTGCACCACAATGTTTTCTTTCTATCGGTGCCTTGATTGCGCATATGCGACTTTTTGATTGCTTTTTATTACAATTTTGCACTTTTGGATTTTTTTGCGCTTACGCCATTTACCGTGCGAGATCGGGAATGGGATAAATTTAATAGTTCAGGCGATTACGCACGCAGTGATACCAAACATGTTTGTTTATTTATTTATTTATTTGTTTATTTTTATTTATAACATGGGAAAAGGGGGGTGATTCTGACTTTTATTAGGGGAGGGGGCTTTTTATTTATAATAACACTTTTTTTTTTTACTTTTACACTTATACTAGAAGCCCCCCTGGGGGACTTCTAGTATAAGTGCTTTGATCTCTCATTGAGATCTGTGCTGCATAGATATGCAGCACAGATCCATGAGATAGGCACAGCGATTGCTTCCGGCTGCTGCAGCCGGAAGCAATCAAGTGCCGAGCCGGGATCAGCGCTATTACGGCGCTGACCCCGGAAGGGGTAAGATGTGTGGATCGCTCCTCCTGGACAACGATCCTCCCCACTAGACACCAGGGAACTTCTGCATTTGGTAATCGGATGCAGCTGCATCCGATTACTGTATTAGCGGGCACGGCTATCGGACCGTGCCCGCTAATACCCGCGGTCCCGGGCTACGAGCGGCATCCGTGTCTGCGGCAGTTCAGAGCACGGCCGCCGCACGGCCCCACTCTGAACGCGGGGAGGCGGCCCTGGACGTACGGGTACATCCAGGGTCGCCTAAGGATTAAAAGCCATCAAACAAAAAAAAAAGGGATACAAGTTACATATCGGTGTAATTATAACAACATGAGGAACATGTATAACAAGTCAGTTTTACCCTAGGACGAACAGCGTAAAAACAACCCCCCCCCCCCCCAAATTAGATAATTGCATTTTTTTTCAATTTCACCACCCATATAATTTTTTTCTGGTTTCACGGCATATTTTAGGCAAAAATTACATCTGCCTTTGCACAGTACAATTAGGGGCGCAAAAAATATAGGGCTCATCTGGGTCTCTAGGTGGAAAAATGCATGCGCTTATGCCTTATATACACGAGGAGGAAAAAACGAAAGTGCAAAAAATGAAAACTGGCTGTGTCCCCTAAGGGTTAAAAGGGTTTTCAATCTCATGTTTTTTTGTTTGTAGGCTATGTTCACACAACGTACATCTTGTGAAAAGACGGCTGTTGTTTTCAATTAAAATAACGGTCGTTCTCTTCATAGTGAAATGTGTTGCTTTGAAGTCAATGTAAACAACAGTTGGTGTTCACACAATGTATTAAACAATGTCCGTTGTTTGATACAGCCGGCAAAATAATTGACATGTCAATAATTTCCAGCCGTAGTGCAATTTTCAGTGCAAAAATAGCCGTTGTTTGACAATCACTACAACGGCCATTGTTTTTGAGCGCCAAACAATGGCCGTTGTCCGTACATAAAAACAGTGTGGGTAGTTCTCACACATATGCTGCTTCCCTGACAATCGTTCCCTCTGGCCAATGGCAGAAGTGATCATTGTTCTTGCCTTTTCTTTGGTCCTCAGTGGTAATAGCCATTGGTGTCTTACGTCTGAGCCCCCACTGGTTAGCATATCACAAAGGTAAACAGGTAATACTTCTTCACCCGCTTAACTCTGACCAGCTGAATTTTTTTGCTGTGCTGTGTGCAAAGCACCTGACATAGTAGATCCACTAAAAGCAGGGGGCCATATTTGCCTAGAGTGGTACAGGCCAGCTGTACTCTCTTCCTTACTTTTTGGCGAAGCGAGTGGGAATCTGGTGGGGTTAAAGAGGAAGTGCCCACACGCTGCCTGGACTCCATGTACATTCTACCTTGAGAAGAGAAAGAACCATGCATCTCTATGTCTTCTTACTTGCCCCCACTTCATGCAAACATGCATTAGTGATCCTGCTAATTTCAATTGGTGGATAATGGAGGAAAATTCAACATTATGGCTGTATAGGGGCATATGTTGAAGTCTTCTGCAGCCACATGGGGCAGCTTATGTATAAATATTTATATAGCATCTATTAAAGTCTGGGGAAACAATTTAAATATGTATGCTGCTTCAAGTGCAAGCTACTAGCAGAATTTGCGAGACACTGACTGTTTTGTCTTTGTTTTGTCAAGAGTCTGGGATATTTACCCTATTTTATAAGGGCATGATTTAGACTGGTTCCCACTGTGGATTCATAATGCATTGACCCTAAATAATCATTACTTGCATCCATCATTATCATTAGACAGCCATCATTTCTGTACTATGTTTGAGATGTTACTGAAGTTTGTAAGCCTTTTTAACTGTTTACCAGGTTGTAATATATTACTAAATGATATGTTTGATTGCACTTAGTATTCCTAGACATGCTGCTGACAGATTATAATTGCAGTGGGGAAGAGACAGAGGCGTAGCTACCATAGAGGCAGGGTAGGCAGTTGCTATGGGGCCCATGCAGGAGGGGGACCCGGGGGAGAAGGTAACCGCGTGTGTCCTTCTGCTTTACCTCTTATGTACTGCAGTGTGTAAGTGACCCAATATTTACTTACAAAAAAAGGTTAACAAGCAAAAGACAAGGAGATCTCTGCTTCACTGCGCTGCGCAATCAAGTAGGAAAGGAAAATGTGCAGAACTCCTCCAGAGGTCAGGGGTTATCAGTGCACGAGCAGTAAAGCATATATCTCCTTGTCTTCTGAACACTGGGTCACTTACACACTGCAGTACATAAGGTGTTAAACAGAAGGTAGTCTCCTGCACCTATGTATTTAATCATAAGGGCTCTTAATGGGCCCTTTTAGGTAAAAACAGTGGACTGTCATAGCAAGCAGCCATTGGCTCTCTGCTCTGCCAGTCACTCTAGTGGCTGCAACCAGGATTCTGTCTCTGGCCATAAGAGCATACACTGTAAATGTAAATATATATATATATATATATATATATATATATATGCATTGCTTTGTGTTGTGCGTAGGGTAGGGGGGCCCTTAAATTTTTTTGCTATGGGGCCCCATGAATCCTAGCTACGCCCCTGGGAAGAGACATGGTTAAGAGTAGGTAGGAGACTATGAGGCATAGAGCCCAGGTGATGGAGCACAGATTGTGAGGCAGTGCAGCTCTGGAAGAGACAGGGGGGTTACACTGCTGGGGATACACTGATGAGAGACCTCTGATAGGAGAGACTACAAAAACAGCAGCATCTAGAGCAGAGGTGGGCAGTTAATTTTTTCATGTGGCCACCTGAGATATTGACACAGTTTTCAAGGCCCAAACTGGTCGGTGGGAATGGCGGGGGGGGGGGGATGTTTGTTCCAAGGCATCACTTTCCCTTTTCCCTCCATCTCCATAATGATTTATTCCAGCTACAATTAGCCTCTTCAGAACCTGCCAGACAAACATCTTAGACTCCGCACTTTTCCTTCAACTTATTTCTCTTTTTCCTACATATATGGTCCCATACAGTAGTAATTTTGCTGTTTTGTGTCATGCACAGTAAATTAAGTAGGTATGTGGGTAGCCCCATATAGCAATAATATCCCCTTCAATGCCCCCCAATATAGCAATAATTTCCCCTGCTGTGCCCCTCACATACTTATAATGCTCCTTACACAGTAATGATGCACCCCCATATAATAGTTATGATCCCCTGTTGTGTACAGCACCCCCACAGTCATAATGCCAGTCATGATGCTATGCATCCCCCACCCATAGTAACAATTCCCCCGCTATACACCCCCCACCACCCATAGTAATAATGTCCCTGTTTTATACAGCCCCCCACAGTAATATTGCCCCCTGCTGTGTACAGCCCCCCACCCACAGTAATAATGCCCCCTGCTCCAACATAAAAAGCAAACATATGATACTCATCTATTGCAGGAAAGCAGCATGACCCTCCATCTTCTAGCTCCAGTGTCTGTCAGCCGCGGGATGGATCCTCCAGCAGACGTGATGACATCATATTATTGCATCTGCTGGAGAGATCGCATCCTGGCTGCTCATACGCTGCGGGCACGAAGCACTGACAGGTCCTACTGCTCTATCCTCACCCTTATGTTCAGCTCGCTTACACTGCAGTGAGCACGCTAAACATAGTAGCAGGCATCCCTAGAAGCTGAGCGTCCGTGGCTTCTAGGGATTCTGAAAGAGGGACACGGGCCAGGCAGAAACGGTTAGCGGGCCAGATGTTGCCCGCTGGCCATATGTTGCCCAGGTATGATCTAAAGCAGGGCTTCTCAAACTGTGAGGTGGGCCTCACAAGTGAGTCCCCCCGCACTAGTTGCTGGTGAGGCAATTTTCACAAAAGTGATTGTAAGCTGCACAGTCCTTTTCCAGACTGCATCAATCTCTGGTTTAGGAACATTGACTAATTTTGTACTTATTTATTGTTATACAGAGTTTAGGAGACAAATAAAGGGTAGACTAAGCAATAGTTGTATGGACTTCCACCATAGATGGTGAGGCTCCAGCATTCTCTTGGCCTTTCTAGTGAGGCCTAGGCATCATTAAGTCTGTTGGGCGAGGCTCCTGTAGAAAAAGTTTGAGAAGCACTGATCTAGAGGAAGCTGAGGAGACTGAGATAGAAGTCAAGGATATGAACACAATGTATAACTCTATGGAATAGATGCAACTTTTAACCAAAGCACGTTGGACACTGGTTGGGCTAATTCCCGGTCTGTGTAGTAGCAGTAAAAAGGAAAAGGTCCCCATCTCCAGATTATTTAAAAAACAATAGCCCAGAATTATGAAACAGTATAGAATAGAAGCTTGTGTGAGCTGTAGCAGCCAATCACAGCTCGTTTGATAAATCTGGGCCGATAACATTTTTTTCCTTCATAGCTAAAATGCTGTACAAGTAGATGATAAAAACATTGCAGAAACTCCAACACGTTTATGTAGCATGATTACAAACTGTAATAGATAAAAATGTGTCAGGGTATCTGTTACATTTTTATAATCTGCTTGTACAGTATTTTAGCTATGAAAAATAAATAGTTTTATGTGTTATGGAGCTGGAGATCCGTTGTTTCTGTATTCCACAATTTATACCACAGATTTATGCCACTGTTAAGCCATAGTGTCGCAAACGTTGACCATTGGTCAAGTTGCAAAAGAAAATGGTTTGCCATTACATCATGCCACGAATAGGCCAAAATGCCTCTCTAGGGAGGCATATGGCTACTTTTGCTGTTGGCACATAAACTGAACATGTTTCCTGAGTGCAGTATGAACATATCCATACATTTTTCTACATACTTACCTTTTTCATAGCACATTTTATAGTTTTACTGATGCCATCGGAGACAGACAACCCTCTTATACATACCCATAAAAGCTTAGCTGACCATCTATGGTGCAAAAGGAAAATTATTTTTTTCTTAGATTACTATGTTATGCATAGTTTAAGGATTTCTCTTCAAAAAATGTATATTGTGAAAAAAAAGCTTTATGCATAAAAAGAAAGAAGATTTCAATGGTAAAGCCTACAGAATGAAGAAAGCCGCTATGGGCTCAGATTTGCTGCCATTTTTGAGGTGATTCTAAATGTAAGCTGGAAAAGGATTTTCAGTAGTGGATATATGCTTTAAATAAACATGTTAAAAGCCATTTGTAAAAATTTCCATGAGACTAGACAAGTCAAAGGTGCTTCAGAGCAATCTGTAAATAGCACAGGGCATTCAAATCATCCTTAGATCCCAAGAGCAAATGATACACTGCTAATTGCACCAGTTTATAATATAAAAGTGGGGTAAAGGCTAGACTACAGGGTACCGAAATGAGATCCTGAGACCCCTTGTGAGACCATTTGCTGGTGCAGTTGGCCCTTGGTACCCCCTTAATGCAGGACAATGCTAGACCTCATGTGGTTGAAGTGTGTCAGCAGTTCCTGCAAGATGAAGGCATTGAAGCTATGGACTGGCCCGCCCGTTCCCCAGACCTGAATCCGATTGAGCACATTTGGGATATCATGTCTCGCTCCATCCACCAACGTCACGTTGGAACACAGACTGTCCAGGAGTTGGCAGATGCTTTAGTCTAGGTCTGATCCCTCAGGAGACCATCCGCCACCTCATCAAGAGCATGCCCAGGCATTGTAGGGAGGTCATACAGGAACATGGAGGCCACACACAATACTGAGCCTCATTTTGACTTGTTTTAAGGACATTATATCAAAGTTGGATCGGCCTGTAGTGTGTTTTTCCACTTTAATTTTGTGTGTGACTTCAAATCCAGGCCTCCATTTGTTAATCAATTTGATTTCCATTGACGATTCTTGTGTGATTTTGTTCTTTCTTTGTGTGATTTGTGATCTTTGCATTCCCCTCTATCCATAGTTACGTTATGTGCGTTGGCACATCACTCAGGACCCAGAAGTGCCCCCTTCTCTGATGACGATCATTAGCAACATTTGTGCTACCAATCATTGTGTTGCATTGTCAACACGATTCTCTTCTACTCTTGACACACTGAGAGCAGTACCACAGAAGAAATGCTACTACAGGCCTCCTGTATCCATTGTTTTAGGTGCCCCACACACTGGATCTTCACGAAGTACACCATAATCTTCAAATGGATAGAAGTCCAAGGGAGTGAGATCTGGAGACCTTGGGGGCCAATCCTCTTCCCAGGAAATTTAATTGAGGAACGTTCGGATCTGATAACTTAGGGTTTGTACCTGCTACAGTGCACAGAGAGGGAAACACATTATCACATAGAAATTTGGTTTGGTCATTGGTGACAGTTTTCAGATTTCAGCTTATTCAACACCGAACCAGTAGCATGAAATTTGGCGAGCAGTTTGCTAACTGTGGCATGGTAGATGGGTGGTCTTGTAGGGTTTCTTGCATTGAAGTCTGCTGCAATGATCCAGGCACTGCAATCACTAGACAATCAACACGTCTGTTCTCTTCTCGTTTGTTAATCTCTGAAACACGTCAATGGCTGTAACAATAACAAAATGTGTCAATAAAAGAATGAGCACACCATTGTTTTTCGTGTGCAATTCTCTATGTTTTTGATGTTTCAAATGGCAAATTCAAAATGGCAACTTTTCAGCTGGCCGACATGGGCGTCACCCAGCCTCAAATATTTTCCCCCTCCCATGTACTAATATGCCACAAACAGTAAGGTGATATCAGCACCACTTCCATTTTATCATATTATACTCTCTCTCTATATGTATATATATATATATATATATATATATATATACATATACACAGTGGTACCTTGGTTTAAGAGTAATTTGGATTGAGAACATTTTACAAGAGGCTCACAGTTTTTCAAAATTGTAACTTGGTTTAAGAGCTCCCTGTACTGAATGGGAGGGGGGGCAGGAGTGAGGCATGGTCTGCATAGTTTGGTCTACATCCCTGTACGTTTACCTAGGAAGTCTCCCTCACCTTCCAAATCATAGCAGATCCACTTCAGGCTGGGGCTTGCACCAGGGGACAGGACTCTTTATAGCTTTAACCCCTCTCTCCCTAGACAGAGTGCTGCCATACTGTGCTCACCCTATACCCTGCTCATTCTTTCCTGCAGTCTTTGTCAGCCCTTGTGTTTCCTATCCTCTACATTCCTGCTATAATCTGCCTGCACTTACACTAAGCTATAGACACTGCTGTATAGACAAGTTTCTGTCACTGTCCTCCTGCAGAGTTCTGTGATTGTCCCTTCCTGATTGGTCCATGTTGAACTCACACCCCTTCCCCATTGCTGTCATGTGACCACACAGACCTCTGACAGCAGCCCTTCTCTATTCTAGCCTGTTGTAGTACGCTACTGCATTATAGGGATATACAGCTCCATCCTGTATCTACAAACTGCTGCTGTTTCTTCTGGTTTATGCACTTACTATACATTATCCCCTTGCCGCAATATGACGTTCTGGAAATGTCATGGGATGCAGGTACTTCCCTCAAAATGATGTTCCCGGAACGTCATGCTCTCCCTGCCTCCCCCCCCTCTGTCCCTAGCGGCGATCGGGCAGCAGAAGGAGGCTGTGTCACACAGCCTCTTCCAGCTGCCCCTGCCTGGAAGGAAGCCGCGCACCCCCCGGGCAGTTAACCCCATAGACACCGCGGTCGGGCTGACCGCAGTGTCTATGAAGCAGCCGGAGGGAGATCCGCTTCCTCCGTCCCCCCTTCACCCACTCGCACGGCTTCAGGGGGGTTACGATAGCAACCCAGACACTGCTTCCCCCGTCTGGGCTGCTATGGAGGAGACCGATCAGGCCCCTGCACTAAGGCAGGGGTCTGATCAATGAATGAGCTGTCTGATTCTGACAGCTCAATCATTCTCTATAATACATTACAGCACTGATCATGTGTTATAGTGTTACCTGCAAAGTGAAAGTAAAACACAAACACATACATACATACACAAATAAATAAATAATTACACAAATAAATAAATAAAATAAATATAATTAAATAAATAAATATACACGTTTCTCATCCCCTTTTATAAATGATCTCCTATAAATGAGATACATATATTTGGTATCCCCGCGTCCGTAATGACCCCGTCTATTAACCCGTTACATTAATTATCCCGTCCGATGAACGCCACAAAAAAAAAATAAAACACTAATAAAAATTACAAATTTTTGTTAATCCCACCCCCTAAAAATATAGATAAAAGCTATCAAAACATCACATGTACTCAAAAGGTGTACCACTAAAAACGTCAGCTTATGCCACAAAAAAAAGCCCTCACATAACTCCATTGGCGAAAAAATTTAAATATTGCTGCTCTTACAATATGCAACACACAAACAGTATAGTATAAATGCCATAAACTATAACAAAAGCTATATAAAATGGATATAGCTGTAATCGTACCAACCTGACGAATAACGATAACATGTCATTTGTAAGGTATAGTAAACAGCGTACAAAAAAATGGTGAAAAACTGCTGCTAAATTGTGTTTTTTATTCATACCACCTCATAAAAAATGTTATAAAAAATGATTAGGGTGTCACATGTCCCCTGAATGGTACCGATGGAAACGTCAACTTGTCTTACACAAATATTTTGGCACCCCAAGGCCTCTGTGACATGGTGTAGAGGCTAAAAAAAACCCTGAAATAAAAAAAAGGCCCCACCAGGTCATGTCTGCGGCCTGTGGTTGAGTCAGGTGACGCCCTGCGGCCGCATATGGGGGATTTCTTGAAACACTGGAATAAGGGGAATAAATTGTGAGTGGTATTTCTCAGTAAGTATTTGCAGTATAAGAGGAAAAAAATTATTAAAATAGAATATCTACCAAAATAATAAAAATTTTAAATTTCCCCTCCAACTTGTTTAAATTTCAGCGAAACACCTAAAGGGTTAATAAACTTATGAAATGTTACTTTGAATACTTTAAGGGGTGCAGTTTTTACAGTGGAGGGATTTATGTGGGTAACTAACATACAGGCCCCACAAATCCACTTCAGAACTGAACTGGTCCCTAATAAAATCAGAGCTGAAATTTTCATGAAAATTTGAAAAATCGCTGCAAAGCCCTCTAACATCCTAATAAGAAAAAGGACGTTCACCAAATGACGTCACCATAAAGCAAACATGTTGTAGATGTTGCATTAATAATTAATTCATGTGGCATGACTATCTTTCTTAGGAAAAGAGAGTTTTGAATATAAAGAAATGTAAATTTTTTCAAATTTCTGCGCAAATGTGACTTTTACAAAAAACTACTGAGTGTATCAACCAAAGTATACCACAAACATAAAGAGGAATATGTCACGAAAAAACAGTCTCAGAATAACCGCAATGGTTAAAAGCACCGCAGAGTTATCACTACATAAAGAGAGACAGGTCAGAATTGATAAATAGGCCCGGGCATTAAAGGAGAAGTCCGGCCAAAATAAATTTTTAATATGTTGTTACTTATTAAAAGTGCCGATCCGCCGCCCGCCGATCCGGACTATATACACTGAACTACAGCTCCCATCATCTGCTCATAGTATGAGCAGTTGATGGGAGGTGTAGCTGGGTTATGGCTATGACTTGCCTGCCGCCGCTGTTGCCACTGTTTATGCCGCCGGGCGCAGGGGGGAGCCGCTCAGTACACAGGAGCGCTCCCCCCTCCTCCTCCTTCCGGGATCCTGGGAACCTCCCCCCTATCCCAGGGCTGACTCCCCGCCTGGCCGCCGATCTCCCCCCACACATACCAGTCCCTGATGCTTCCTGGTGTCCGCACTGATGTATCGGGAGCCGGTATGTGTGGGGGGAGAGCGGTGGCCAGGCGGGGAGTCAGCCCTAGGATAGGGGGGAGGTTCCCAGGATCCCGGAAGGAGGAGGAGGGAGGAGTGCTCCTGTGTACTGAGCGGCTCCCCCCTGTGCCCGGCGGCATAAGCAGTGGCATCAGCGGCGGTAGGCAAGTCATAGCCATAACCCAGCCACAGCTTCCATCACCTGCTCATACTATGAGCAGATGATGGGAGCTGTAGTTCAGTGTATATAGTCCGGATCGGCGGGAATGCGGCGGATCGGCGGGCTTACTGTGATATCCTAATGTAATGATTGAATACATTTATGCAATACTTTGGGGAGCAAGTACACTTGCTTCCCAAAGTATTCCATAGATGTATTCATTCAATAAAGTATACTATACACTACATTACATTACATAGACATCTATAGAAACAATAAAGTCCCATAGACTTCTACATATAGAGCGCCCCCTGCTGGACACTCCATTGGAATTACACCTTTCGTCGTGACGTCACTGTATCTGAGAGAATTCTAACACTTCCTGATCTACTAAATTAAGGGAAATAGCCCTATATGTGCATTTCCCATAATTAATGTACATTAGAAATTTGTATAACTTTTCATAAGTAACAACATATCAAAAATTTATTTTGGCCGGACTTCTCCTTTAAGGCCAAAACAGGCTGAACAAAACACAGTTATCACTGAACTCAAGGAGAACAGTGAAAAAAATTCTCAAAAAAAATAGTACTCAATCAAGAGTCTCCACTGATGCCCCCAAAAATTTAAATATGCAAAACAGGAGTCCGTGGAGCCTCAGTTGCGAGTCTCAAAACACGGGATAGCCAGACATCACTAGCCTGTTGCCACGGGGTGCCTCCATGATAGGGAGAACACCACACCACCCTGGTAAATAGCCCCTTAAGTCCCACTCGGTTGCAAGCATTGGAACATAAATAGGGAAACACCAGGGTGGCCCCTTTTTGTCAATGTCTAACTCAAGGTGCGAGTATTGCGATCATGACAAGGGCTTGCCAAGGCAGGCTTCCATCCACAGACAGCCGTTTCAGGGTTTTTGCCCCTTGTCAGTGTGGAGTAGGATTCTGGCTAGTTGGGGCAATAGCAAATCGACCAACAAAACACAGTTATCACTGAACTCAAGGAGAACAGTGAAAAAAATTCTAATGAAGTACTCAATCAAGAGTCTCCACTGATGCCCCCAAAAATTTAAATATGCAAAACAGGAGTCCGTGGAGCCTCAGTTGTGAGTCTCAAAACGGGATAGCCAGATATCACTAGCCTGTTGCCACGGGGTGCCTCCATGATAGGGAGAGCACCACACCACCCTGAGTGGGACTTAAGGGGCTATTTATCAGGGTGGTGTGGTGCTCTCCCTATCATGGAGGCACCCCGTGGCAACAGGCTAATGATATCTGGCTATCCCGTGTTTTGAGACTCGCAACTGAGGCTCCACGGACTCCTGTTTTGCAAAACAGGCTGAAGAAACAAGGGATTATATACCAAATGCTGATTGCTATACTGTACGGTATGTTATAATATGACATATTCAGCTGTTTCTAAATGTTTGTTCCATTTGTTTTACCTGTTATTCAGAATAAAAAAAATAATTTTTTGGGGGGTGTGGAACCAATTGTCTGCATTTCAATGATTTCTTATGGGAAATTTTTTTTGGTTTAAGAGTGATTTAGATTACAAGCACGGTCCCGGAAAGAATTATGCTTGTAATCCAAGGCACCACAGTATTTGTTGAACTGTCCACATAACCCTCTTCAATGTTACAACATACAGAAACATTTAGACAATTTTATGCCTTCAACTTTCTTGAAAACTAAGGCCCTTCCCTGCTCTAGCATAACTGTGTCTCTATACACAAGGTGAGCCCCATAAAGAAGTAGTTTTACCAGTTTGATGTGGTAGAACACAGAGCCCTGACCACAGCCTCACTGAATACCTTTGAAGTGAATTGTAATGTAGATTAGGAACCAGCCTATCTTGTCCAACACCAACATCTGTCCTTGCATGTGCACATTTAGCTGAATAAGCATGTAAATTGAGACAGACACACTATAGTTTTTTGGAGGAGTAAAAGGGAAGGTGTCATCAGAAAAGTATTTAATGTTTTTATGTTTAACCCCTAGGCGACCTAGGACGTATTGGTATGTCCTGGAAGTCTATCCCCAGACGACCCTGGACGTACCGGTACGTCCTGAGCTATGAAGCGCGCTCCGGAGCGGAGCGCGCTTCATAGCAGGTGGGGGCCGGCTGCAATTAGCAGCCGGCACCTCACCGTTACAGACACGCTGCAGCAATCGCGCTGCAGCGTGACAATAACTCCTTAAACGGCCGCGGCGGGTCCCGATTGGTAAAACGGACCACCGAAGGTCTCTCACCTGCCTCTGTGCGGTCCGATCGGCGCTCTGGTCACTGAGCCTGCACAGGCAGGCTCAATGAGCAGAGCGCCAAAAACACTGATCAATGCTATGCCTATGGCATAGCATTGATCAGTGTCTGCAATCAAAGTTATGTATGTACAAGTCCCCCAAAGGGACTTAAAATGTGTAAAAAAAAAAAAGTTAAAAATCACTAACACACTGCCCCAAAACCCCTCCCCCAATAAAAGTTTAAATCACCCCCCTTCCCATTATATAAATAAAACATATAAAAATAAATAAACATGTAATATACCGTAGCGTGCGTAATTGTCAGATCTATTAAAATATAACAAGTGTCATTGCGAACAGTGAACGGCGTACACGAAAAGAGGGAAAAAATGCGCGGATTACCGATTTTATGTTACATTATATATATAAAAAAATTTATAAAAAGTGATCAAAACGTTCGATCTTCACAAATATGGTATTAATAAAAACTAGAGATCATGGCAGAAAAAATGACACCCCATACAGCCCTGTAGGTGAAAAAATAAAACTGTTATAAGTGTCACAATAGGCCCATTTTATTAATATTTAATTGCAAAAAAAAGGATTTCATTAAAAAAAATATGTATAACATTAGAGAATCTGTGTAAACCTGCATATGGTTGTGTTTGGGCTGACCTATAGAATAATGGTATCATGTTGCTTTTACCATATAGTGCATTACGTAGACACAGGAACCCCACAAACGGTACCATATTGCATTCTTTTTTACGATTTCACCTATTTATATCTTCATAAATAATATATTTGGAATTCCGTCATACATGTAATGGTAAAATGAAAGATGCCATTACAAAGTACAACTATTCCTGTAACAAACAAACCATTACATGGCCTTGTAGATAGAAAACTGAAAGTGCTAGAGTTTTTAGAAGGGGCAGAGGGAAAAACGAAAGCGCAAAGATCAAAATTTGCGCGGTCCACTGGGTCATTGTGGGCCTGGTCCTCAAAGGGTTAACATATTTGTTAAGTATTTTAGTGATGTATTTCTAATTTTCAATTTTAATCTCTCACTGTTTTATAATGTTTGTTGCACCGTTAATGTTTTATTCTTCTCTACTCCTTTGTTTAGCATTCGCTTCTGACACTCCCCAGGTGGGGAGAGAATGACTTCAGGTCCCCCGGATTACATAAATATAAAGTAATCCTGTTATCTTGCAGGTTTCATTCTCACCTCTGGGGCCAAAACTGCAACTTCCTGTTCTGTGTGTGGTGATAAGAGGAGCTGCTGTAAAGTGATCTATACATTATTACAGCGTCAGGTCACACCAGTAGATAGATAGCATTAGTAGACGATAGTGGCTCCCAGCACCCATTCATCTCAAGGGACAGACTTTAGGTAGTACCTCATGGCACAATAATCAAGGGGAAAGGAGCGCCAACTTGTCAGTTCAGGGCTTGCTTCCCCCTCTTTCCTTGCTTGCTGCCTGTGCTACCACACACACAGACAGCGAGTGGGAGCAGCCGCAGGGAACAGTGGGAGGGGCCGCCTAAGCGATCAGCTGCTGCTGCCCCTATTGCATGGAGCACCGTGCAGCAAACCGTAGCTGCACAAATTGTGCTTTTTAAGCATGTTGAAACATGTCCTATTACACTAATGGATTATTGGCCTCAACGGCTGGTAATCAGTCAAGTAAGGCTGATAATCTTTTAGTGTGATAGGACCTTTTGTCTATTGTGGTCTATGTCTATGAGGCTTGCTTACAGTCAGATAATAGAGACAGATTAGAATAAAGGAACAACCTTTAGTACTTAATTGTAATCAGTAAAAGAACATCCAGGTGATAAATTCCCTTTTCGATAGTATTTTTGTAAGGTCTCATTTTGACAGCGAAAGATTGCAAAACGACAATGTGTGAAGACAGCCTATGGATGGCCTATGTTTATACCAGGGATGGGGAACCTTTGGCCCTCCAGCTGTTGCAAAACTACAATTCCTATCATGCCTGGACAGCCAAAGGCTGTTGTAGTTTTGCAATGGCTGGAGGGTGGAGGGTTCCCCATCCCTGGTTTATTTATGTTTTGTGCAAAAAAATGGCAAAGTCTTTAGTAAATTTGGTGTCTTTTTTTACTCCAAATACAACAGTTTTTTTCTGGACACTTTTCAAAATTTTTGAGATAGCTGTAAAAAGTTACTAAAACACATCCGTTTTGTGCATGCCATGTACTACATTGGCATTTTGCGTACTAAAGCCCCCCACTGTTTCTATTTAAGAATTCCCACAAAACTTTAAATCAGACACTTAAATGTGGAAAATGAAGAGTTGTTATAGAATTTAGATAACTGAGCAGTCTTTTTTAGGATGTCAGTTTATTTTAGAATGGGTTCACACAGTATTTCAAGGGTACATCAGAGGTATACATCAGCAACCTGTCATTAAGTGATACCATTGTACACTGTGGCATGTTCCTGGTGAGTCTGTTCATTTTAATGGGCCAGTCTACTGGTGACTATTTCAGTCCATTTCTTGAATGTATACGGTATAGTGGCATTTAGGGTCTATACTGTTTTTCTGGGATTCAGCAGAAGAAAAAAAGCATGGGGGTCTCTGTTTTTGTCTCTCGACTTCCGCATCATACCCCATAAAGTCCATATTTCATTTACTTTTCCCAGTTTGGATGATTACCATACATTATATCTTCATGTTTATTCTACCCCTTTAACAATACATTGTTATGTTCGGAGGGGACTTCGCCAGGGAGCTCAATCCACCCCTTTTTAACAAAGGACTTGTTGTTACTCCTTTACTATTTCCCATTTGTTACACCCACTAATTTACATGTATCAACAGTGGAATCCAGACTCGAGTGGCCGCACAACTCGCACTATAGCTCCATTTAACTAGTATATACATTACTTCCATATCCACTGTTAAGATCAGCCGACCTTCACTCTACCCATACAAAAAAAATCTTACAATAATTATAAATAAGTAAATTATACTATTATAAATAATGAAATTATACATTACGGAGATATACCTCTGTCCCTTATCAGCCTGGTATATCCATGCATTTAGGGCTCTTTCTTTAGCCAATCTGCCCCTAACCCAGAAGCAACTTGACCTTCCTAGAAGAAGCCATCACACTCAGTAATTCCAAACCCGGAACACAGGGATTTCCGTCCAGGCCATCCATTCCAAACTATTTTACTAAGCTCAAGGAAGGGCCTCATCGTCCATAATGGTCAACTACAGTCCTTCCATCGGCTTATATTCCAATTTATTCCTCCACACCTCAAGTTGTACAATGAAAGGAAACGGGTTAAATAAATAGATAAATTAATAATTGCTAAACCACCTTTTGTATCTGCTGTACACCAGAAATACTCCACAAGGCCTGCAATTTTGGAGATGCCCAGGCTCAAAATTACCCCTTGTCGCTCAGATACTTAGGGTCCTTTTACACAGAAAGATTATCTGACAGATTATCTGCCAAAGATTTGAAGCCAATGCCCGGAGTGGATTTGAAAAGAGGAGAAATCTCAGGCTTTCCTTTATGACCTGATCCCTGTTTATAGTCTGTTTCTGCCTTGGCTTCAAATCTTTGGCAGATAATCTGTCAGATAATCTTTATATGTAAATGGACCCAAAGGCCCTATTCCACCTACAGATCTGACGACAGATTGTTGCCTAATATATCCTACTTTTTGACCTCAAGATCATATAACTGTTATATGATAGAGCTCTGCATCGCTATCTGTCATATTATGCTCTCAAACAGTATAAGGTTAGGTTCACACACAGTAAAATAGTTAAAATAAAACAGCCTGTAAACAGATGGAAAAATAAATAATAATAAGCATGCTCATTATGTGGATGGCCATAATGGTGAGTGATTGGTGCTTGGAATTGCTTCACCAGGATACAAAACTGTAATTTGTTTATAGTGTATCTCACATCAAAAGATCCCCCCTAATTGTCAAAGACATTTATCTGAGAGTGTTAGGGTCCTATTCCACAGGCCGAGGAGGGCCCGATCAACGATGTAAACGAGCGGCGATCTGCTAGATCGCCTCTCGTTTACTGGGCCTATTCCACGGCCCGATGATCATTGAGCGAGGGCTGCAAGGACATCATTACCGATGTCCTTGCAGTCTTTGCAGCATCATACATTACCTGTCAGGTCTTCTCGGCGCTGTCTTTATCCCTGGGTCCCGCACGCTCTATCTTCAGAATGGCCGGTCAGCTGACCGGCCAAACTCAGCGAATCACAGGCCGCGGCGGTCCCGGCCTGTGATTGGCTGAGCGCTGACCGGCCATTCTGAAGATAGAGCGCGCAGGACCCGGGGATGAAGACAGCGCGGAGAAGACCTGACAGGTAATGTATGATGCTGCAGCCTGTCAAATCGTCGGTAGCCCACCACGCACTGCTATTCAACCGTAGCGATGCGCAGTGGGGGAACGATGATTTTAGGTCTGGCCCTAAATGAACGATCAGCCGATGACACGATCATCGGCTGATTGTTCTCTCTATTTCACCAAACGATAATCGGTCGAATCGGGCCAAATGGGGCCGATCCGGCCGATTATCGTTACTGTGGAATAGGGCCCTTAAATAGGGTATGTGTGAGCAACTAGACAGTATGTCTCTGTTCTTTATAATCTTGTTACAATGTGCAAATGAAGAAAAATAGGATGGTACATGTTAATAAGAAGTTGGGACTCCTAAAGGATGCACAAAAACACAAACAAACCTATTTGATAAGAAAGGCAAAACTGGTGTCTTCAAACCTGTTCACACAACTGTAGTGTAAAAATTTGTGTTAAGGCCCTATTCCACGGAATGATTATCGTTAATAAACTTGCTCCAATGACCGCTCGTTAACGATAATCGCTTCGTGGAATTGGTGTAAACAAGCAAACGTCAAAGGCGAAATCGTTATACTGTCGTTCAAAATAGTTTTTCAGCATGTCGAAAAAAGTTGTTGGTCTTTGAAGGTTAATTCGCTAATCGGTTCGTAAAATTAGGAATCTTTCAGTCGTTCGTAAAAAGGTTTTAAAAAAGTAGGTGTGTCGTATGGTCATGATCACCCCGGCGAACGTTTTAAACGACCATGTAACGACCGCAAAATAATCGTTACACTACATATATTGATATATATATATATACGTTATGATACACGTTATGTGTTATCGTTCGCAAAAAAAATAGTTTAGTGATCGCTAACGAGCGGTCGTTGGAGTGAGTTTATGAACGATAATCGTTCCATGGAATAGGGGTATTACTCTGAGGCCTAATTCACACATCTGTTGTTCTGTCCGCAATTGCAGGCAGGCAATTGCGGACAGAACATGAAACCAATGTTATCCAAAAGCCCCTTTCTTACGTCTGTACCTGTATACAGGGCTGCGATGCCGTGCCGCAAAGAAGTACCCTAGGCGGCCCAGGACGTACGGGTACGCCCAGGGTCGTTTAGGGGATAAGGGATGTGATTTTTTTTTATTAATTAAAAAGCTTTTAATTTTTGCACTAATTTGTAGTCCCCCTAGGGGACTTTTGTAAGCAATCCATTGACTGCTCATAGAGATCAATGCTCTGATACGTTCTATGTAATCTGTGCTAAATTACTAAGGGATGTTAAAGCCCCTAGTAACCAATTGTTGAGCCAGGACCAGCAGCATTATGTTTCTGACATCTGGCCAAGTAATTATGATGGATCACCCCCCTGCCACTGGACCACCGGCATTTAAAAAGCCATTTAATTGCTGCTGTCAGTTTTAACAGTAGCATTTAAATGGTCATTTAGTATCATGAAAGATCAGTTCGTGTCAGCCAATAGCCTCACTCCACAGCTGATATCTGTGATATCTCTGTACATCCTTAACACTATAATGACATAGCCAAAGGGGTATTCTGATCTCAATTTACCTAGTTAAACTTGCAGGGCTTTTTAAGTTAAATATTTTTGCAAATACATTTATTTAGCACACATGCCTCCTTCTCCCGATATTCTGCTCTTTAACTCCCCTTCTTGGCAGCTTGTTGGCTATCAACCACCTCTCTGCTCTAAAACATGGGTCTCCAAACTGCGGCCCTCCAGCTGTTGCAATACTACATTTCCCTTCATGCCTGGACAGCCAAATCAAAAGCTTTAGCTGTTTGGGCATGATGGGAATTGTGGTTTTGCAACAGCTGGAGGGCCGCAGTTTGGAGACCCATGCTCAAAAAGATTTGGTGTGGCCTTGTGTGTGTGTGTTTTTTTGCTTTCTTTCTCAGTGTTTTTGCACTCCTCCTGGTAAGACCCACATGACCACAATCAGCAGGAGACACCTGAGTGCACATGCTTTTAATTCCTCATGTTTGTCCCATTCTATCTGCAGTAGCTATGGTGAGCGCAATACCTCATCCAGACTCGTGCTGTTTGGGGGCAACCTTCTCCGCCGGCGGTGCTGGCCGGGTTCTGGCGTGGCATTTTTGGGTCTGGTCCTGTGATATAGGGGTCGCAGGGCCATTCCATGGCCTCCCTTCCCTGACTGTGCACGCCTGTGGGGGTGGTGGTCACTGACTGGCACAGTGTGGACTTAGTGTAAGGACCCATGTGTATCAGTTACCTGCACGCGGTACATGGGGCAGTGTGGCTTGAGCAATTCATACACAAAATTCTGACGTTTTTTATGCAGCCAAGAGGCACTAGTGTCAGCCATAGGTGTGAGGTGTATAGGTGAGGGGTAAAAGGGGGATACATCTATAATGGGGATAACATGGGGGGATATCTATGAGGTGGATAACATGGGGGGCAAGAAAAGGGGAATAATATAAGGGGCATCTATAAGGGGGATACATGGGGGACAATCTATAAGGGGGATAAAATTGGGGGGACAAAAAAGGGGGATACATGGGGCCATCTATAAGGGGGATAGCAGGAGGGGCCTCTATAAGGGGGATACATGGGGGGCATCTATAAGAAGGATAACAGGAGGGGCATCTATAAGGGGGGAAACAAAAGGGGGATAACAGGAGGGGCATCTATAAGGGGGATAACATGAGGGGCATCTATAAAGGGGGTAACATGGGGGGCATCTATAAGCGGTATAACATGGGGGGCAACAAAAGGGGGATACATGGGGGGCATCTATAAGGGGGGGAAACAGGAGGGGCATCTATATGGGGGATAACAGGAGGGGCATCTATAAGGAGGATACATGGGGGGGGGCATCTATAAGGGGGATTACATAGCCGCCATCTATAAGGGTGATAACATGGGGCCATCTATAAGGGGATTACAAGAGTAAGCCTACCCACTAAATGAGGGTGTAAAGGGGCCAATACAGATGTGCAGTTTGCAGAGAGATGAGGATGGTGCCAGAGTGAGGAGCCTAATATGTCTGTCTGGCAGAGTCTGTGAATTCGTGGCTCGGATAAGTTCTCATAACGGCCCAGGGCAGATGGAGAAGAAGATGAAAAGGGAAGAACTCTGATCAGAGAAGACGTCCCCTGTGAGTTACCTGATGTAACTGCACTGTAATATATATGGTGTACAGAACCTGTGTAGGGCTGGGTCAGCCTCTACATGACTGGATGAGGTGATAGTGATCTGTGTACAGTGGATGTTATTTAGTAGCAGCGGTGGTGTCAGTATGTGGCGGTGTTAGTCAGTATGTGGAGGTGTTAGTCGGTATGTGGTGGTAATATTTGTTACTTGTTATCTGGTACCAGTGGCGGTCTTTGGCACCAAGCACCCCAAGCGATCGCTTGGGGCCCCCAACATCCAGGGGGGCCCCCACGCCCTGCTCTTGTGCTCAAGACCGCTGGACAGGGCCGCTGCCCCGCTCGCTGCTGCGATCTGAACTGTAACTATGAGCACTTGTAATGAGCGCTCATAGTTACATGCAGCAGCACTGACAGGGCAGGAGATATTGGCTCTCTTCCTGTCAGTCACTCTTGTGGCCGCAGGAAGGGTTTTCCAAGTGGCAGCTTTGTCCTTGTGGTGCCGGCGCTCCAGTGATATCAGTGGAGCATCGGCGCCAGGACAAGGGGAGTGCAGTCTCTTGTGATCGCAGGGAAAACCCTTCCTGCGGCCACAAAAGTGAAGAGTTTGTTTTATTGTGTTATATACTATATGGGAGGGGGAGCAAACAGGGGTCTGTTTAACTGGGGGAGCGCACATCAGGGGTCTATATAAATAGGGGGGAGCACACAGGGGGGGCTATATAACAGGGGGAGCACACAGGGGGGCTATAGACTACTGGGGCTTCACAGAGGGGTCTGTATACTACGTGGGGCAGCAGAATGGGGTCTATATACAACTTGGAGAGCACACAGGAGGTCTATATCCAAGTGGAGGAGCACACAGGGGGGCTATATACTACTGGGGGAGCACACAGGGGTCTATATACTACTGGTGGGGCACACAGGGGGTCTATATACTACTGGGGGAACATACAGGGGGTCTATATACTACTTGTGAGGCACACAGGTGGTCTATATAACTGGGGGAGCACACAGGGGTCTTTATACTACTGGGGCAGCACACAAGGGGGTCTATATAATACTGGTGGGGCACACAGGGGGTCTATATACTACTGGGGGAACCACACAGGGGTTTATATACTACTGGAGGAGCACACAGGGGTCTATATCCAAGTGGGGGAGCACACAGGAGGTCTATATCCAAGTGTGGGAGCACACAGGGGGGGCTATATACTAGTGAGGGAGCACACAGGGGGTATATACAACTGGGGGCAGCACACAGTGGGTATATACGACTGGGGGCAGCAGACAGGAGGTCTATATCCAAGTGGGGGAGCACACAGGGGGGCTAAATACCCCTGAGGGAGCACACAGGGGGCATGTATACTAGTGGGGGAGCACACAGAGGGTCTATATACAACTGGGGCAGCACACAGGAGGTCTATATACTTCTGGGGGAGCACACGGGGGGGGGGGGCTATATATAACTGGGGGAACACACAGGGGTCTATATACTACTGGGGGAAGCAAGCAAGGGGTATATACTACTGGGGGCAGGACACAAGGGGTATATACTATTGGGGGGCAGCACACAAGGAGTATATATTACTGGCAGTAGCGCACAAGGGGTATATACTACTGGGGGCAACACACAGCGGTCTATTGTTTTGGAACGCGTGTCGAGGGGGGGCCCCAGACATAACTTCGCTTGGGGCCCCAGAAATGCCAAGACCGCCCCTGTCTGGTACTGTGTTTTATTGGATTTAGTATACTGGATTTGGTCAGTAACAATATGGTGGTGATGGTAGTGGTTGTGGTGGGGTGGTAATATTTGCCCCTTGTATACTGGTATTATTGGCAATATCGGTCTCAGTATACAGGATTTGCTTAGTAAAAGTATGGAAGTAATATGTATGATGAGAATATTTCCTATATACTGGTATTATTGGTAATATTGGTCTTGAGATATACCAATAGCATTGCTTGGTCGAGGAAGGGGGGGCCCAAGTTGACCTCTTGCACCAGGGCCCAAGAGACATTGAGGGAGATTTATCAGAGATGGTGTAAAGTGAAACTGGCTCAGTTGCCCCTAGCAACCAATCAGATTCCACTTCTCATTCTTCACAGACTCTTTGGAAAATGAAAGGTGGAATCTGATTGGTTGCTAGGGGCAACTGAGCCAGTTTCACTTTACACCATCTCTGATAAATCTCCCCCATTAGCTACGCCCCTGGTGGTGGTGGTGGTGGTGGGGGCGCATCTGGTTTCGGCCGGGGTCACCGCTGTAATGGCGCTGATCCCGGCTCGGCATTCTATTGTTTTCGGCTGCAGCAGCCGAAAGCAATAGAGTGCCTATCTCGTTGATCTATGCAGTATATCTATACTGCATAGATCTCAATGAGAGATCAGGGACTTCTAGTAGTGACTTCTAGTACGTGTATTAAAAAAAAAAAGTTTTTAATAAAAAAAATACCCTTCCCTAATAAAAGTTTGAATCACCCCCCTTTCCCCATTTTATAAATAAATAAAAATAAATAAACATGTTTGGTATAGCCGCGTCCTTAATCGCCCGAACTATTAATTCATTTAATTCCTGATCTCGCACAGGAAACTGTATGCGCAAAAAAATTCCAAAATGCTAAATTGCGCATTTTTGGTTGCATCAAATCCAGAAAAACTGTAATAAAAAGCGATCAAAAAGTCGCATATGCGCAATCAAGATACTGATAGAAAGTACAGATCATGTCGCAAAAAATTACACCTCACACAGCCCCAAAGACCAAAGGATAAAAGCACTATAAGCATGGGAATAGAGCGATTTTAAGGAATATTAATTTTTAAAAAGAAGGTTTTAATTTTTTAAAAGCCATCAAATAAAATAAAAGTTACACAAGTTACATATTGTTGTAATCGTAACAACTTGAGGAACATGCATAACAAGTCAGTTTTACCCTAGGGCAAACGGTGTAAATACAAAACCTCCCCAAATTTAAAAAGAATGTTGTTTTTTTTTCAATTTCATCACACATTTAATTTTTCTCTGGTTTTGCAGTGTACTTTATGCAAAAATTAAGCCTGCCATTGCAAAGTACAATTAGTGGTGCAAAAAGTAAGGGCTCATGTGGGTCTGTAGGTAAAAGAAATGCAAGCGCTATGTCCTTTTAAACAGGAGGAGGAAAAAACGAAAGCGCAAAAAAGAAAATTAGTCCAGTCCTGAAGGGGTTAAGGAGTTAAACATAGTAATTTATCTAAGGGTCCTTTTCAAAGGCTTGATATGCTGCCGCAAGTCGCACACTTATGGCCGTACTACACAGCCTGATCAGTAATTTCGCTTACTCGCTCGATAATTGAGAAGCCCTTTCTTTAATAGTGTAAAATAATTAAGATAATGTAAAATAAGTTTATGGAAATGGTAGTATGGTGTGCTCGACTGAAAAAGTCTATGGGCGATCTGGTATATGTCAAAACCTTGAGTGCACTAACTAGTTCTGCACCTGTTTGAACTATAATAGATATGTGGTATGGAGATAGAAAGTGATAGGCTCTCAAAAGGCGATTGACATAGATAGATCAGAATAATATATACAAATATAGTTGGATTATGACACAATGGATCTCATGATTACCGAATTTATGGTGCAGTTGACTACTGCAACATTCTTCACTGAAGAAAGGATAAGTTATACATCCTGAAACACGTCTGAGGGGTTGCAGGACAATAGCAATATACAGCCGCTGAAAACTTCTTTCCCTCCGCCTATCCCGCATGCAAGGCACACACCGCATGCAAAGCACTTTATGCAAAGCACCTTATCCGAGAACCACGGGGGGGACGCCCTCTGTCCACTTGGATCTGCATGATAGAACGCTATAGATTCAACCAGCCGTTTGCTGTGGAACACTAAGTCCAACATAAGAAACAGTCCAATAGTGAAGAGAGGGGAGCACGCCAGCTGCCACGATACTATCACCGCACAGGTCCGTCAGCTGCTGCGATATAACTACTATACAGGAGCTCCTATAACCCACAAGTACTGGTGAGAGGTGGACTTCCACCACATAAATATATATATATATATACTTGACTTTATATATTTGTCCTATCTAAGGATATAAGGGATATGTAAACGGGAACCTAACAATTGCAAATGCGGTAAAGCAAGGGCCCTGCACCGCCTTCTCTATTTTAAAAGTGCCAATATTCATTCCATCATTTTTTTAACATTTTTTATCATCTTCTTATACTCTATATCATATTTTATTTATTGTTGCATATGAACTAATCCTGCATGGTAAAATAAACATAAGTAAGTCAATACCTATCAAGTAAGCAGATAGACTATGAACAAGACCGTATATAGCTGCTTCACTGCATCTGAAAAGTTCATCATAGCACATTGAGATACAATTTCATTTTATTTGTATTATTTCTGTATTATCATTTTTCTATACATAAAACTAGATTTTAAACCCATAAATTCGGTAATCATGAGATCCATTGTGTCATAATCCAACTATATTTGTATATATTATTCTGATCTATCTATGTCAATCGCCTTTTGAGAGCCTATCACTTTCTATCTCCATAAAATAAGTTTATACATACATCTCCAAGCTCCCGGTGTTCTTCTTGCTTCTGCCTGTTGTCCGAAGCCGTCACTGGAACTTCAGGGCCGATCTCTAAAGTGACAGGCTGCTCAGCCAGTCACTGGCCGCTGCGGTCCCATCTTGGCTAGTGATTTGCTGAGCTGCTTGTCACTTTAGAGACTGGCTCTGAAGTTCTAGTGCTGGCTGGAGACAGTGGGCAGAAGCTAGAAGGAAACCAGGGAGCCTGGACAGAAATGTATAACTTCATTATTTTTTTTCACAGTCATCACACATGGCCACACATAGCTACGGCCGTTGATTTTTAGGTTGGAATAAATTACAACGATCAGCCAATCGCGGCTGAGCAGCTGATGATACGCTGGAGGGGGGCCAGCATGAAGGAGGGCTGGAGCGGTCCGGCCGGCCTCCTGAAATGACCTGACCATCCTAAGATGGCGGCCGGGGATTCCGTAAGTATACAGCATCACACTTTTGAGTCCAGCATATGTGTGTGGGGGGGGAGAACATGGGGAACGGGGCCATTCACTTAAATAACACACAGAAGAAGGTTGTATAACTGTAATGTGTGTTATTTAGTGAAATAATGCTTTACATCGCACTACCCCTTTAGCAAACCCTTTAAGGCCCCATTCACACGTCTGTGTCAGTTTTTACTGTCAGGAAATCCTGATCAGGAGACCTCAAATGTCACCAGTAAAGTATCAGGATTTCCTGACAGTAATCCGTTTTTACCCTCAGGAAACCATCAGGAAAAACCTTCAGGATTTCCTGATGAGAAAAAAAATAGGACATGATGGGAGATGTATTTCTGCAAACTGGATGGTCACAGGCTGGAGAAGTACAACTCCCATCATGCCCGACTGACAGGACATGATGGGAGTTGTAATTCTGCAGTCTGTGGCCATCCAGGTTGAAGAAGTACAACTCCCATCATGACCTGGCAGCCGGGCATAATGGGAGTTGTACTTCTGCAACCTGGGCGGAAGGCTGAGCGTGCGGTTGGCAGCCAGGGGTCCGGGTGCCCGGCAGAAAGGTGTGCTGAGGCTGCGGGGGGTCCCGGCGGGCTCTTAACCAATCCGGAATCCCGGGCACTTTCCTGATGTATATCAGGAAAGTGCCCGTGATTCCGGCGCCCCCATAGACTTCTATGAGGGCGTCCGGGCCGGAATTCCGGACAAAAATAGGACATGTCCTATTTTTTCCTGATCTATTTTCCGGAACGGACACCCTTCCGGAAAAAATCCGGAAGGGTGTCCGTTACCAATTAAAGTCTATGGGTCCGGAAATCCGGATGGTTTTTCCAGACGTGTGAAGGGGGCCTAATAAGTTCAAGATCACACTGCTGCCATAGGCTCTGTATAAAGTCTCTTTCAGCAGTTCCTAGAAGATTCCAGATCTGATCCCCTACAACAATGTGACTGATCTGTAAGACACAGTAATAATGCTCAAATAATGCCAAATAATAATGTCCCCTTTCCCAATAATATATTCCCCTACCCCAGGAACAATCCCCCCTGTGGGCAGTAATAATGCCCATCCTTTAGCTAGATGCAGTGCTTCCTGTAGCCAGATTTGCCTCCTTTAGGCAGAAATTTCCCATGTGTTGGTATTTAATTACAGGGAAGGCTTCTACACATTTTTATGTAGATGTGGCCTTGAGTATGTCAGTTCACACCAATAACAACAAATTCATCTTTTTTGTAAAGGCCCCATTACATTGAACGATTATCAGCCCCATTTGCTCGATTACTGACCGTTCAGGCCAATAATCTTTTAGTGTAATAGCCAGCGCCGTATTTACCACTAGGCTCCCGTGGTCCGGTGCCTAGTGAAGCACCTTGCAGGGGGGCAGCACCAAGGGGAAGGAAACAACTTTTTTTTTTTTTTTAAGTGTCCCACCTGCCATGCAGACTTGGCAGTTAATCTTGAGTCTCTTCAAGAGGGGAAGGGAATAAGATGGTATGGTGGTATTTGTCAGGTCTGGTATGGCGGTATTGGTCAGGCCTCCCGAAGATTACATCATTGTCGCAAGATGGCGGACATGGGATTGACACAGGAAATTTCATGTGAGAATGAATCTGTGTCTTCCCCCTGGCATACGTAAATGTGCCCCCATGTGTTTAGTCTCTTTTTTTCAATCAGCACACAGCTAAAAATCTGCCTTCAGGAGACTGGACCTGGATTTCAGATGCTTATAGCTGGTTTTTACAGCATGATAACTAAAAAAAAATAAAAAAATGTATATAGCGAACTTTCTTTATTTCACATCTCCTGTTGATTTACATTTTGAAAGTTTTAACAACAGGTACACTTTCACCCTCGATTCACACGTTGTAAGAGTGCGGCTGTATTTGCGGCTGTAATTGTGCGGCGGTATTTTTGGTGGTTCGTGTGTATGCTGGGAAGTATAGGATATGCGGCTGCACAGTGCACACTATGTATGAATCTACGGCCCTATCGTAAACGGACCCGTAAAAAATGAACAAGACCATTATTTGCGGCTGGACATGCGGCCGAGGATTGACAGGCGGTCCGTACGGAGTACTTCAAAAATAGCCGGCAATGATGCCGAATGCCGATGCCTCTAATAGTTACTATATTAAATTAATCAAAGACATTTTATTTGTAATCAAGACACTTTCGTTGATCAATAATTTATTTCTAACGAATCCATCATTTTGCAATTAAATATACTGTTAAAAAAAATAGATATATAAATAAATGTATATTTATCTATATATTTATTTTTTGACAGTATATTTAATTGCACAATGATGGATTCGTTAGAATTAAATTATTGACAAACGAAACTGAATTTATTTCCAAGAAAATGTGTTTTATTCATTAAATATTAATTAGTACAGGAAGCTCTATAAGCCGGTAATTCATATGCCGGCAATAGAGCATTCTGTACTAATCATCACTTTACTTTAATGAAAACATCAAATGTTTCTTCTAATTATGTTATGACAATAACATTATTAGAAGAAACATTTAGAATTATATGTGCGCTCAGCTGATTGGCTGTTCGGCTGAGCGCACATATAATGAGCCGGTCCGCAGTACAGTGACTTCATTGTGCTGCGGACCAGCGAAGAGGACACATCGGGGTGAGTATAGAGCTCTCCCCACCCCCTCCCCGGCACTGCACCCCTCCCAGCAAGGAAGGGGGGGTCAGTTAACCCCTTCCTTGCTGGGATGGGTGCAGTCTGACATCAGTCTGGCCCCCAGGGGGTTAAGGGGGATGCAATACATCCTCCCTTAACCCCTTGGGGGCCAGACTGTAAGCAGCGATCTGTAAAGATGCTGCATACTGTAAGGTGCACAACACCGCTCACAATGATGGGTGTTGTGCTCCTGTTTGTGTGTTTTTTGTGTGTTTCTCCCTTTTTGTTTTTCAGATATCGGTATCCTGTGGATTACGTCGGATTCCGTGGACTACGTCGATGACCAGCGGTTGTTCTTTGAATTTTTTAAATAAAATGGTCAATGAGGGGTGTGGGGGTGTTTTTATTTGAATAAAAAAATTTGTAAACTTGTGTCTTGTCTTTATTTCTTTACTTTTTAGACTTAGTAGTGGAAGCCGTCTAATAGATGGAATCCATTACTAAGTTGGGGCCTAGTGTTAGCCGGTATAAAATGGCTAACACTAACCCCCTATTATTACCCCAGTACCCAATGCCACCAGGGGTACTGGGAAGAGCCGGGTGCCAGTGGTCCCGGAGCGTCAAAATTGGTGCTCCTGGACCGGGCGGCAGCAGGCTGGTAAGATTTAGGCTGGGGAGGGCCTAAACCAATGGCTCTTCCCACCCTGGTGTTACCAGGCTGCTGTCGTTTGGTTTTTAACCCGGCTGGTTATAAAAATAGGGGGGACCCTATGCGTTTTTTTTTAATTATTTATTTATTTAAAAAAAAATTCGCATAGGGTCCCCCCTATTTTTATAACCAGCCGGGTTAAAAACCAAACGACAGCAGCCTGGTAACACCAGGGTGGGAAGAGCCATTGGTTTAGGCCCTCCCCAGCCTAAATCTTACCAGCCTGCTGCCGCCCGGTCCAGGAGCGCCAATATTGACGCTCCGGGACCACTGGCACCCGGCTCTTCCCAGTACCCCTGGTGGCATTGGGTACTGGGGTAATAATAGGGGGTTAGTGTTAGCCATTTTATACCGGCTAACACTAGGCCCCAACTTAGTAATGGATTCCATCTATTAGACGGCTTCCACTACTAAGTCTAAAAAGTAAAGAAATAAAGACAAGACACAAGTTTACAAATTTTTTTATTCAAATAAAAACACCCCCACACCCCTCATTGACCATTTTATTTAAAAAATTCAAAGAACAACCGCTGGTCATCGACGTA
The DNA here is from genome assembly GCF_027789765.1 of Dendropsophus ebraccatus. Lineage (NCBI taxonomy): Eukaryota > Metazoa > Chordata > Amphibia > Anura > Hylidae > Dendropsophus > Dendropsophus ebraccatus. Next base: position 85,474,870 of record NC_091456.1, on the reverse strand, counting down.
GTCCACGGAATCCGACGTAATCCACAGGATACCGATATCTGAAAAACAAAAAGGGAGAAACACAAAAAACACACAAACAGGAGCACAACACCCATCATTGTGAGCGGTGTTGTGCACCTTACAGTATGCAGCATCTTTACAGATCGCTGCTTACAGTCTGGCCCCCAAGGGGTTAAGGGAGGATGTATTGCATCCCCCTTAACCCCCTGGGGGCCAGACTGATGTCAGACTGCACCCATCCCAGCAAGGAAGGGGTTAACTGACCCCCCCTTCCTTGCTGGGAGGGGTGCAGTGCCGGGGAGGGGGTGTGGAGAGCTCTATACTCACCCCGATGTGTCCTCTTCGCTGGTGCGCAGCACAATGAAGTCACTGTGCTGCGGACCGGCTCATTATATGTGCGCTCAGCCGAACAGCCAATCAGCTGAGCGCACATATAATTCTAAATGTTTCTTCTAATAATGTTATTGTGATAACATAATTAGAAGAAACATTTGATGTTTTCATTAAAGTAAAGTGATGATTAGTACAGAAAGCTCTATTGCCGGCAATATGAATTACCGGCTAATAGAGCTTTCTGTACTAATTAATATTTCATGAATAAAACACATTTTCGTTTAAATAAATACAGTTTCTTTGTTCAATAATTTAATTCTAACGAATCCATCATTGTGCAATTAAATATACTGTCAAAAAATAAATATATATATAAATATACATTTATTTATATATATATTTATTTTAACAGTATATTTAATTGCAAAATGATGGAATCGTTTACATTTAATTATTGAACAATAAAAGGGACTTTATTAGACAGAAAATGTGTTTTATTAATTCAATATATTAACCATGAGAGACATCGGCTATAGTGCAGAGGATCGCAAACCCCGGTAATAGCGATTCATGTAAACTGTGTTCCCTGCTTTCCCAGATGCATCCAGAGGTGTTTGCATCACTTTCTTAACATTTTATTTGTTATTTTTAGTTGAACCAGATTTCCAAGTAAATGACCGTATGTTTTGAGCCGCATGTCTATTTTTTCCCACGGCCGGAGTTTCACCCGCACATTTACAGCCGCATAAAAAATACAGCCGCACAGTTACAGCGTGTGAAACCAGCCTAAAGATGTACTCCAGCTAAAGTAAAAAAAATAAATCCAGCTGCAGAAGTATATAGCATTGCTTACCTGTGTGACCCACTTCTGAAACTACCAAAAATCCATTTGTTTTGGGGGTCCTAGTTCTGTATTTTGTGGCTGTACTTCCTGGTTCAGCAGTTGCTCAGAACTACAAGTTCCGAAATGAAATGCTTTCCCTCAGCTGTTCACCACAGTCTTCTACCCTGCCCAAAGCTGTTGCAGAACATCTAGGCTGTGTTCACTCATTGCAGTTTCATTGTGTTTCTGAATTATTTGCAGTACTTTATCATTTAATTGTGGTCCCACCCACACAGCATGCTGTTACTACCTGTAACACCACACACCACGCTGTATTCTCTACCTGTAACACCACACAGCACACTGTATTCTCTACCTGTAACACCACACAGCATGCTGTATTCTCTACCTGTAACACCACACAGCATGCTGTATTCTCTACCTGTAACACCACACAGCATGCTGTATTCTCTACCTGTAACACCACACAGCACGCTGTATTCTCTACCTGTAACACCACAAAGCACGCTGTATTCTCTACCTGTAACACCACACAGCACACTGTATTCTCTACCTGTAACACCACAGAGCACGCTGTATTCTCTACCTGTAACACCACACAGCACGCTCTGTATTCTCTACCTGTAACACCACACAGCACACTGTATTCTCTACCTGTAACACCACACACCACGCTGTATTCTCTACCTGTAACACCACACAGCACACTGTATTCTCTACCTGTAACACCACACACCACGCTGTATTCTCTACCTGTAACACCACACAGCACACTGTATTCTCTACCTGTAACACCACACACCACGCTGTATTCTCTACCTGTAACACCACACAGCACGCTGTATTCTCTACCTGTAACACCACACAGCATGCTGTATTCTCTACCTGTAACACCACACAGCACGCTGTATTCTCTACCTGTAACACAACACAGCACGCTGTATTCTCTACCTGTAACACCACACAGCACGCTGTATTCTCTACCTGTAACACCACACAGCACGCTGTATTCTCTACCTGTAACACCACACAGCACGCTGTATTCTCTACCTGTAACACCACACAGCACGCTGTATTCTCTACCTGTAACACTGACACAGCACACAGTTACTACCTGTAACAGTACACTGTATTCTCTACCTGTAACACCGACACAGCACACTGTATTCTCTACGTGTAACACCACACAGCATGCTGTATTCTCTACCTGTAACACCACACAACATGCTGTATTCTCTACCTGTGACATCGACACAGCACACAGTTACTACCTGTAACACCACACAACATGCTGTATTCTCTACCTGTGACATCGACACAGCACACAGTTACTACCTGTAACAGTACACTGTATTCTCTACCTGTAACACTGATGTTGAAATAAAGTAATGATCTTTTTTAATTTAATTTGTACCCTTTTTTCTTTTCATCTTCACACACTTATTATGATCAAGTATCTTTTATCTTTGAAGTTGAGCCCCACAATAAGGACTTTATTCGATATTATCTTACATGGGATATACTGTTTATGCCTTGTTGCAGCAGCTGCTCCTATGACTCCTTGTCTGCTCAGGTGTCGGCTGGGGGTGGTGGTCAGAGATGTTGAATTGGTGATCCACCCAAGCCTCTGTGACATCAGAGATGATGCGCTGACATGGGAGAGAGAAGCTGGGGGTCAATAAATGTATTGTAGTCCTTTCCATTTCCTGTCAGTGGTGAAAAGACAGAAAAGCCTCTGAAGTGAGGAATATTGGTAATAACACTATATTAGAAAGTTGTATATATTGGGGTGATTGTTTTATTTAAATACAATTTACAATATCTAGTAATCCTTTAACTGTTTTTATCTTATCACCATTCCATCTTAAAGGTCCCCATACACCTTATACTAGGGGTCAGCATGATAAAGGTTGAGCTCTCTGACTGTGGCTTACCCCTCCCCTGCCTATAGAGACCACAGGAATGGTAGGCCGTGCCAAACGTTACTGTGTATGGAGAGAGAACTGGTGGCTGAATGATTATTCAGCCATCAGTTATTGAAAGTGTATAAGGACCTTTAGTTTCCTAATTAGCTCCAGGTCATATGAACATTATCTTTCCCTCCTATATATATGTTTCCAAACTTCTAGCTTTTCCCAAAGCACAGCTGCACCGTCCGCATTTAGGTGCAGCCCATCCTTACGTAAAAGCCTGTAGCCAACAGAAGAAGTTGTCCCAGTTCTCCAAGAATATAAACTCCTCCTTTTCACACTACGTCTACAGCCAACTGTTTACTTTCCTAATGTCCTGCTGCCTTTCTGGTGTGCTAGGTGGTACAGATAGCGGGACATTTTTTAAGACTGGCGTACAAATACACCATTCTTAAATGAAGCCCGACCCCATTTCCCCTTAGTACAGCCTGCTGGCCCTGTGCCTGGCACAGGCATTGCACGGCGATCTACAGCTGCTTTGGTGACTTTATTTTTGCCTGTTTTACGCCCGTTTCCAGACATAAACCTTGATAAGTTAGACATGGGAGGAGGCTTCAGGCGAGAGGGGTTAGGCAAGAACGTGTAATGCCCTGTAATGTTTAAACAATTACTACAATTAAGGTCCTTTCCCTCAGCTTACGGCCTAGGTCTATAAAAGCATTTTTACTGGTGCCGGTTTGTACCATGATCTCTCAATGTTCAACAACACCCCAGTAAGCAATATGTTAAAGTGCACCTGTCAGTATAACTTTCAAAATCTAAATCAACAGTAAATGTAAGGTAAACATGATTGCAAATTAACTTCTTTAGGGTACAAACCCACTTGACGTATTTGCTGCGTGAATCAGTCTTAAAAATAAGCAGGCAAAACGCAGGTTGGCTTGATACGATTGTTCTGCGTTAAAATACGCAATTGCGTATTTTTGAAGCGTGAAGCTTGTTGTTAGCAAAGCATCAGTTGTTAACAACCTGTGCGAAAAACGCATGTAGCTTCACACTTCAAAAATACGCAATTGCGTATTTTAACGCAGAACAATTGTATAAAGCCAACCTGCGTTTTGCCTGCTTGTTTTTAAGACTGATTCACGCAGCAAATACATCAAGTGGGTTTGTACCCTTAAAAAAAAAATTAGATTCACCTAGGTTTTAGAGAAGGAAAATGCGGATGCTTGTTTTCGGCTTGCGGATGCTTGTTTTACCATGTGGTGTCCCACCACGGGTGTTGCTATTGGTTACACCCTTCACAAAAGCCTGTTCTTATTGTAGGTCAGTGGTGATGAAGTAGTGATAGAGCTTCACCACTAGATGTCGCTATTTTAGATGTATGTGCTCAGATGCTGCACGGCTGAAGTATGGAGGGGGTTGTTTGTTTGTGTGTCACGTGGACCTGTGAACCTATGGTAGTATCTTCTGTCCTATCATCTTTCTCCTTACTTCTTCTTTATGCACTCTTCATCCACTCAGCACACTTTAGATACGCTGGAGGTAGGAAGTCACATGGTGTAACGCCTGGAGTAGTGGATCCACTGAACCGTCACTAGCGATGGCACTAACCTCACCAGGGAGCGGAGTCTAAGGGGCCGCTGGTTTTCACCAGAGCCCGCCGCAAGGTGGGATGGACTTGCTGTGGCAGGCGACCCCCAGGTCGCTACCCCTGGCTTGGTTGCTAGTGACAGCAGGCGAGGCGTGGCAGGAGCAGGAGGCAGGAGATAGTGCAGGCAGAGGTCTGTAGGCATGATCGCAGGTGGCGGACAGGACTCAGGAACAATGGGAAGGCAGCGGGCAGGGACAAGGGACATGGACTGCGGACAGGAACAAGGACTAAGGTCAGGAACAACAGGGAGCTGGGCCAAACGCTATGGGAAGCATGCAGAGGCTCCAACACCTGTAGTGGGGCAGGGCTGGAATTAATAGGGAGTGATTAGTGCAGCTTCCAATTAGGGGCGGACTGGCCCTTTAAATCTGAGACAGCCGGCGCGCGCGCGCCCTAGGAGGCGGGGACGCGCGACGGCCGGCACGGACGGAGACAGGAGCGGGGCGAGGTAAGGCGCCCCCCGGGGCCGAACAGGTAGCAGCGCCGGGTCCCTGCACAAGGACCCCGGCGGCTGCAAGGGGCAGATAGAGGTCACGGCGGCCCGAGCATGGGACGCCGCCGCGGCCGTGACAGTACCCCCCCCTTTGGCCTCCCCCTCTTTCTTGCCTGCAGGAACCTCTTGATGAGATCTTGGTCCAGGATGTTAGCCTCGGGTTCCCAGGACCTCTCCTCAGGACCAAATCCTCTCCAGTCCACTAGGAAGAACCGTCTCCCTCTGACAGTTTTCATGGCCAGAATGTCTTTAACGATGTAGACGTCGTCAGAGACGGCTTGTGGAGCAGTGAACGAAGACTTATTGGAGAACTGGTTGAGGACCACTGGCTTTAAGAGGGAAATATGGAAGGCGTTCGGAATCCGCATAGTAGGTGACTTTGTCACCTGGGAGAAAATTCGTGGCAGGTCTTCTTCTCTTGTCCGCCTGGTCCTTCATACGGTCAGATGCCTTGAGCAAAGATTGTCGATTCTGTTCCCAGATCGACTGCAGGTCGGATAACAATTCCTCCATGGCTGGGACCTCAGAGGATGGAGAGAGAGGCAGAGGAGGACGAGAGTGATGCCCATAGACCACATAGAAGGGTGACTTGCCTGTGGAACTCGAGTCCAGATGGTTGTAGGAGAACTCCGTCCATGGAAGCAGACTGGACCAGTTGTCCTGGCGAGCGGAGACAAAGTGTCGAAGATAATTGCAAAGGACCTGATTGACCGTTTCCACTTGCCCATTAGTCTGGGGATGATAGGCCGATGAGAAGTCCAGCTTCACTTGGAGTTGAGAGCAGAGAGCACGCCAGAATCTGGAGACGAATTGTGAGCCTCTGTCAGACAGTATATGAAGAGGAAGACCATGTAGGCAGAAGATATGCTGAAAAAACAGCTGGGCCAGGCGAGGAGCTGATGGTAGTCCAGGAAGAGCCACGAGGTGGGACATCTTGGAGAAGTGGTCAGTAACAACCCAAATGACAGTGTTACCCGCAGATGGAGGCAAGTCTGTGACAAAGTCCATGCCTATATGGCACCAGGGGCGGTCTGGAACTGGCAAGGGCTGAAGTAGGCCGGCAGGTTTTTGACGGGAGGACTTGTTTCTGGCACAGGTGGTACAAGGAAGCCACAAAGTCCTTGACATCTTGGAATAGGCTAGACCACCAGTAGTGGCGGGAGATCAGTTGCCCGGTCTTTAGAACTCCCGGATGCCCGGCCACCATAGAGGAATGACCCCATTTCAAGATCCGTCTTCGAAGAGCAGGGCGCACATAGGTCTTATCGGGAGTCAATCTTTGAAGAGTGGATGTGGCAACTGGCACTAGGCGATCGGGAGGTATAATGTGGCGAGTAGAGTCCTCTTGTCCCATGATGTCAGATGCTCGGGAGAGAGCATCGGCTTTCACGTTCTTCTCAGCCGGACGGAAATGGATAATGAAGTGTGAAAAGACGTGAAAAGAAAAACGTGAAAAGAAAAGCGACCACCTGGCCTACCGGGGATTGAGACGTTGGGCCGATTGGAGGTAGAGAAGGTTCTTGTGGTCTGTGTAGATATTTACCGGATGCCTAGCCCCCTCTAGGAGATGACGCCACTCCTCCAGTGCCAACTTAATCGCCAAGAGTTCTCGGTCGCCAATAGTATAGTTCCTCTCGGCAGGGGAGAAAGTCTTTGAGAAGAACCCACAGGTTCGGGTTTTGCCTGATGCGTCTCTTTGCGAGAGAACAGCTCCAGCGCCTACTGAAGATGCGTCGACCTCAAGTGAAAACGGCTTGGTGGCATCTGGGCGAACTAGCGCAGGAGCAGAAGCAAAGGCTGACTTTAGGTGGCCAATGCCTGGGATCCGCCTTCTTAGTGAGAGCCATGATGGGTGCGACCAGGGTAGAGAAGTGTGGGATGAACTGCCGATAGTAGTTGGCAAATCCTAGGAGGCGTTGGATAGCTCTGAGTCCCACAGGACGTGGCCACTGGAGAACAGCTGAGAGCTTGGCCGGATCCATTTGTAGACCCTGGTCGGAGACGATATACCCAAGAAACGGAAGACTGCGCTGATGGAAAACGCACTTCTCTAGTACAGATGATTTGCCCGTAGTCTTCGTAGGACCTGACGTACTTGTGTCACGTGAGTCTGCTGGTCAGGGGAGAAGACCAAAATGTCGCCAAGATAGACAATGACGCAGACATAGAGGAGGTCTCGGAAGATGTCGTTAACGAATTCCTGGAAAACCGCTCTCGTCTCCTTCACGAATACGGATTAAATTGTACGCTCCCCTGAGGTCCAGCTTAGAGAAGATCTTGGCTCCACGGAGACGGTCGAATAGTTCAGGGATAAGTGGAAGAGGATAACTGTTCTTGACTGTCACCTTATTTAGGCCCCTTTAGTCTATGCATGGGCAAAGAGAACCGTCCTTCTTCTGCACAAAGAAGAATCCTGTGCCAGCAGGGGATGTGGATTTGCGAATGAAACCCTTCTGTAGGTTCTCCCGGATGTAGGAAGACATGGCCTCAGTCTTGGGCACGGAGAGAGGGTACACGCAACCTCGTGGAGGAGAAGTTCCAGGAAGGAGGTCTATGGGACAATCATATGTCCGGTGAGGGGGTAGAGAGTCCGCCTCTTTGGCAGAAAAGACGTCAGCCAAGTCTTGGTATTCTGCCGGTATGCCGGGTAGAGGCTTGACGGAGTCAGGTGACGTCACAGAGCACTTGGGCTGAGGTAGCTTCAGACATCGGTTAGGACAGTCTAGACCCCAACTGAGAATCTCCCCGGTTCTCCAGTCTAGCTTAGGGGTATGTAATTGCAGCCAAGGTAGACCCAGCAGGATGTCGGAAGAGGAATGGCGCAAGACGTAGAAGGAGATCTTCTCCTGATGTAAAGCGCCCACCTGGAGGACTAGAGGTGCAGTCTGGTAGAGCACAGCTTCAGCAAGAGTCTTGCCCGTGACCGAGGAGATAGACAGGGATCAGGCTAGCTGAATCACGGGTAGCCGCCATCTTTGGACCAAGGTAGCTGCAATGAAACTGCCCGCAGACCCGGAGTCGATGAAGGCAGTAGTCTGGTGAATTTGTCCTGAGGGTGTCTGGATGGAAACTGGCATAGACAATCTTGGAGAGGTGGCATTCACACCTAGGGAGGCCTCTCCTCCCGGACCTAGGTGCGAGCGTTTCCCGGACACTGAGGACGTTGGGGACATCTCTGCCGGAAGTGATCAGAGCCACCACAATAGAGACAGAGATTCAGCTCTAGTCGGCGAGCCCTCTCATGAGGAGTCAGGCGAACTCGTTCTACTTGCATTGGAACCTCAGGAGTCGACTGGGGTACAGGAGCAACAGGATTCTGGAAAACAGGTGCTAGGCGGTGATGGCGACAGGGCAGGTTTAGTCGCCGTTCTTGCCGGACCTCCTCTTTCGGAAAATCGGTTATCGACTCTGGTAGCCAGTAGGATTAGATCGTTCAGAGATGTAGGGAGGTCGCATGCGGAGAGCACGTCTTCCACCCGACTGGATAGGCCCTTCTTGAAGGTGGCTATTAGAGCGGCCTCATTCCAGTCTAATTCAGCTGCCAGGGTGCGGAACTGGATGGCATAGTCACCAACAGAGGAGCTCCCTTGAGAGAGGTTGAGGAGAGCAGTCTCAGCTGAAGAAGCACGGGCAGGTTCCTCAAAGACGGAGCGAAACTCGGCCAGGAAGATCCGGAGATTGGCAGCAACAGGATCATCTCGGTCCCACAGCGGCGTGGCCCAGGCCAGAGCTCTATCCTCCAATAGGCTGATGATGAAAGCCACTTTAGAGCGCTCGGTAGGAAACTGACTACTTAAGAGTTCAATATGCATGGTGCATTGAGTCAGGAATCCCCTGCACAACTTGGGATCGCCTCCATATTTACTCGGGAGAGCCAGTCGAAGTCTCGAAGAGGCTGCAGGAGGTGGTGAGCGCTGAGCTGTAGTATGGTGCTGTAAGGCGGCAGTCAGTTGCTGGATCTGCTGCGACTGTTGCTGGATTTGTTGAGCCTGTTGAGCGACCACTCTGGCTACGTCACAGAGATCAGGCACCTCGCCGGGATCCATGGTTGGAGCCTACTGTAACGTCTGTAACAAGTAGTGGATCCACTGAACCGTCACTAGCGATGGCACTAACCTCACCAGGGAGCGGAGTCTAAGGGGCCGCTGGTTTTCACCAGAGCCCGCCGCAAGCAACCCCTGGCTTGGTTGCTAGTGACGGCAGGCGAGGAGTGGCAGGAGCAGTAGGCAGGAGATAGTGAAGGCAGAGGTCTGTAGGCGTGATGGCAGGTGGCGGACAGGACTCAGGAACAGTGGGAAGGCAGCGGGCAGGGACTAGGGACAAGGACTGCGGACAGGAACAATGAACAAGGACTAAGGTCAGGAACAACAGGGAGCTGGGCCAAATGCTATGGGAAGCATGCAGAGGCTCCAACACCTGTAGTGGGGCAGGGCTGGAATTTATAGGGAGTGATTAGTGCAACTTCCAATTAGGGGCGGACTGGCCCTTTAAATCTGAGACAGCCGGCGCGTGCGTGCCCTAGGAGGCGGGGACGCGCGCGCCGGCCGGCACAGACGGAGACAGGAGCGGGGCGAGGTAAGGCGCCCCCCAGGGCCGAACAGCTAGCAGCGCCGGGTCCCTGCACAAGGACCCCGGCGGCTGCATGGGGCAGAGAGAGGTTGCGGCGGCGGCCCGGAGCACGGGCCGCCGCCGCGGCCGTGACACATGGGTTGAGAAAGTGTAGATGTCTTTCTATGTTGGACATTGTAGGGAAGGATGCAAGCTAGAACGCTCCCTACAGTGATCCCTTTGGGCCCTGGCCCTCTGCAAGGTCCCCCTACCTTAAAGGATCAATCTTAGTCAGGCTCCTTTATGGTGAGGAAGCAAGACAAGACGCACCTAGTAGTTTTTCTTCAGTAACCTCATTAGAAATTATCCGGATAGAGCAAAGTTGCTCAGAGCCTAGGAACTCTATCTCGCAGTGCGATTATCAGCAGAAAACCATCAGCATTCTGCTCATCCCAGGTAACAAGGTCTGGTGCCTTGTGTCACCCCCTATGTTGGTGCGAAGACCCAAAGGTCAAAACACGGGTACAAGTATTCTCTTCTTCTTAAGTATCTCTCTACCTCATCCTCCAAAATCCCGGCAGAGCACAGTACTACTTGGGTTGGGACTCTCACAACATCCTCCTCTGAAGGCAACTCAGTCAGCACGACTGTACTCTTCACTGTACTCCTACTGCAGATCTGGATCCTGTATTGTCAAGTGTGTTACCAAGTATATTATGAAGTGTACCATACCCTGTCAAAGCAAAGTTGTATGTTCTGCTGCACACAAGTACTTTCGGAGTAAACAAGAGACCAGCACAGTATACACACACTCCTTGGGACGTCTCCCCTTTCTGTGGGTGGCAGTACCGATAGTCCAGGAGGGTCACTATAATACTCCGGCCCACCGTGATAGCATCCCAAGGGACCCCGTAGCAACCCAGCAGGACACTGTCCACAGGGGAACAAGGTACAACTGGCCCTCTAAACTAAAAGCAGGTGTGCCACCATACCTGTGTGCCCAACTGGCACTGGTGCCACGACATAACATCCGTGGGCCCGGCGGTTTTTTGGCCAGCCACCACTGGAGTGGCATCACAGTCTACCATCTAGCAAGTGACTGGCCATTCCTTCACCATAGCACCACGGGGGCTTACCACACCCAGGTCATCTGAGCGCTCACAGAGAGGGCAGTCATTAATTGATGGAAACAATAGAACCGTGACACTGTGTACTAGCCGGACTACATGTGTTTAGTCTTTTCAACCAGCACAAGACTAAAAATCTACCTTCAAAAGACTGGACCTGGATTTCTGGTAAGTATTACAGCATGATAAAAAAAAAAATAATAAATATAAATTGCAAACTTGCTTTATATCACTTCTACTGTTGATTTAGATTTTGAAAGGTTTAAGTGACAGGAAAACAACAAACTTTTGATCCTTGTCTTTATAGCAGATCGCCCTAGTTGTTCCTGTAATAACTGACTTCAATTAAACAGTCCATTTTAATATACTGTTTCAATGAAAAATATAATCAAATGGATAGGTCTACATATTTAAAAACTTTACACAATGGGGGAGATTTATTAAACATGGTGTAAAGTAAAACTGGCTCAGTTGCCCCTAGCAACCAATCAGATTCCACCTTTCATTTTTCAAAGAGTCTGTGAGGAATGAAAAGTGGAATTTGATTGGTTGCTAGGGGCAACTGAGCCAGTTTGACTTTACACCATGTTTGATAAGTCTCCCCCAATGTGTCCTTACTTTTTTGTATAAATGTGTCACAGACCAGCATAACACAGTGTAACACAGTAATAAAACCTTTATTATCAGCATAGTTTACAAACAAGACAATTTTGGAAGGTGGGGATTAGAAACTCGCAATATTAAGAAAAAGCTGCAAGAAATTTAACAATACAAAAGAATGTATGCACAGGGATACTGCAGAAGAAGAATCATATACAGTGGTAAACACATGCTGATGACTGAAGGTCACTAATTTTTTTATGTGAACTGCATTACACCAAACTACTGACATACAGTATGGTATGTCAGCATGACTCTGCAAGCTGAATACTTTCTCTGACTAGGCAGATGTATTGGCACAAGCTCAATGATGGCTTTGGCACTTTCACTACATGAGGATTTTCACACCATTCAGTAACAGTAATGCAAACAGATTCTAGTGAAATCCACGTATACATGTATTCAGGTGTAGGCCTTATATGCTCAGACATTTGTGTCAAGTGTTCATAAATAATACTGACATAAATTTCTTTTCAAATGACTCTATAACATAAAGATAAAAGACTACTAAGCTCTTTACTGCCTCTGCTACTAACCTACACCACTAATCCATGGAAAAACGATGATGGTCCACAAAAAGAAGTCCACGTCTACACCAGCCAGGGAGGGACCCCAGCGTCAAAACACACTTCTTTGGCTCCTCTTCCTTACAGTCTACGCCAGCCATTTGTTTCAGGATGACGTTGGCGTTTTTTCATCCTCCACACAAGGCGACAACCTGACCCACTCCAACTTATCCTTGACAGACAACCGTGCAGGTAGACCACGCCACTTTATGAAAAAGGAATCTGCAGCCTCTACATTAAGCAAAGGAGTCGCACTATTGAAGACTTATATGCAGTCAATCTAGCTTTCTAGGAATTTTGGAATGACTTACAATTGAATTATGGCATGTCACGATACATATAGTTAGCAGTTTACTATCAGCTCCGGTCATAGTATATACAAATATGAGAGCCCAATCTTCAGTCTACGCAATTATGATTGGAGAATTGGCTATTGTTGCGCTACTGGCGCATGCCAGGCAGAAGTTGCAGATTTGCCTTCTTTCCACGGTGTACACCTGCCGTGTCCCCTGCTTACCTGATGGGCAGGTAGGGAGGCGCGGCAAGGCTTAAAGCAGGTAAGCAGGCTGGAACCAGTGCCTGCGCCTGGTGCAGGCACGGTCTAGTTTACTAAGAGGCATGCGCCTCTTATTAATCCGAGTGAGAAAAAGGGGAAGGGGCTTTAAGACCAGCATTCTCTGGTGCCTCTGTTCACACTGTAGGTTGCATGCTGCATGTGGCTTAAAGCGTAACTGTCATGTTTTTTTTTATTGCAGAAATCAGTAGTATAAGCGATTTTAAGAAACTCTGTAATAGGTTTCATCAGCCAAAAAAGCCTCCTTCTGTACTCAAGAAGCAATCTCCCAGCCTCCCCCCTGACTTCTTATCTGTGCATTATCAGGCAAACACGTCTTCATTACAGAGAAGCCAGTGAAGACGGGCTCTGCTCTCTCCATTGTAAGCCTATGAAGGGGGGAGGGGCTGAGGGAGCAGGAAGAGGTGACATGAAGGTCAGCTGTTTGTAGACTCTCTGGGCACCTAAACCGCAGGATTCTGGGGTCAGAAAGGTCAGTGCTTATCTATGAACTTACTGAGAGAAGATTCCAGGGTGTTGTGCTGTGCAGAAATCCTCCGTGCTCAGTCACTCCTAACAGCCCCTCCCCTCTCCATAGCCACATAATGGAGAAAGAAATCCTGCTTCATTTGATGTGAGGGGGGAGGCTGGGAGATTGCTTTTTCACTACAGAAGGAAACTCTTTTAGTACATAAAACCTATTACAGAGTTTCTTACAATCGCTTGTACTGTTGATATTTAATGTTTTCAGAAAAATGACCCTGAAATGACAGTTACGCTTTAACCCCTTAAGGACCGGGCCTAAAATGGCCTTAAGGACCGGAGCAAATTTTATGAATATGACCTGTGTCACTTTATTCATTAATAACTTCGGGATGCTTTTACCTATCCGGCTGATTCTGAGATTGTTTTCTCGTGACATATTGTACTTCACATTTCTTGTAAATTGGAGTCGATACTTATAACGAATCTTTATGAAAAAAACCAAAATAACGTGAAAAATTGTAAAAAAAATGCCTTTTTCCAACTTTAAACCTTTTCTGCTTATACAAAAAATGGTTATGCCACATAAATTATATATTAACTAGCATTAGCAACATGTCTACTTTATGTTGGCAGCATTTATTAAACTATATTTCATTTTTTTTTAGACAATAGTAAGCGTAAAACATTAGCAGCAAATTTCCAAATTTTCAGTAAAATTTCAAAATCAGATATTTTTAGGGACCTGTTCAGGTTTCCCAAGTGTATTTGAGGGGCCTGTATGTTAGAAAGCCCCACAAAGCACCCCATTTCAGAAACTGCACCCCCCAAACTCTGCAAAAGCAGATCCAGAAAGTTTTTTAACCCTTTAGGGGAGTCACAGAAATAAAAGCTAAGTGTGTAAGAAATTAGAAAATTTTAATTTTCTGTGCAGATTTTATTGTAATCCAATATTTTTCATAATTATAAACTTATTACCAGAGAAATGCACCCCAATATTTATTGCCCCGTTTCTGCAGTTTATAGAAATACCCCATATGTGACCCTATTGCGCTATTTGACGCAACCACAAGCCTCAGATATAAGGGAGCGCCTAGTGCATTTCAATGGCTCCGTTATATTTGGTCATTTCTGACTGTATCACTTCAGCTTGGCAGAGGCTCTGGGGTGCCAAAACCTAAAAAACACCACTAAAGGGACACCATGCAGAATACTACACCCCTCAAGGAATGTAACTAGGGGTGCGGTGAGCATCTGGACCCCACAGGTGCTTCACAGATTTTCCCAACAATATGGCGTGAAAAAAGACAAAAGTATTTTTTACACTAAAACGTTGTTCTAGACTTCAATTTTTCATTTTCACAAAGGGATAAAAGGAAAAAAAAAACACAAAACATGTAGCGGAGTTTCTCCCGAGTACGGAAATACCCCACATGTGGACATAAAGTGCCAAGCGGGCGCAGGACGAGCCTCCAAAGGGAAGGAGCGCCAATTGGCTTTTGGAAGCTGGATTTCACTGGAATGGATTTCAAGGGCCACGTCGCATTTACAGAGCCCTCGTGCTGCCAAAACACTGGAAACCCCCCACAAGTGACCCCATTCTGGAAACTAAACCCCTCAAGGAATCTGACAAGGGGTGCAGTGAGCATATGGACCCCACTGGTGACGGGCACAAATGTGGAACAATGTGATGTGAAAGTGAAAAATGTCATATTTTCACTTTCACGGCACAAATGTGCCCGTCATCAAGGGGTCCATATCCTCACTGCACCCCTTGTTAGATTCCTTAAGGTGTGTAGTTTCCAGAATGGGGTCACTTGTGTTGGGTTTCCACTGTCCTGGCAGCACAAGGGCTCTGTAAATGCGACATGGCGTTCATCATCATCATCAGCCAAATCCAACCTCCAAAATCCAAATGGCGCTCCTTCCCTTGAGAGGCTTGCCCTGCACCCACATGGCGCTTTATGTCCACATGTGGGGTATTTACGGACTCGGGGGAAATTGCTCTAAACATTTTGTGTGTTTTTTTCTCTTTTAACCCCTTGTGAAAATGATAAATTCAAGGCTAGACCAACATTATAGTGTAAAAAATGTAATATTTCATTTTCACGCCACATTGCTCCATATTTGTGCCCGTCACCAGTGGGGTCCATATGCTCACTACACCCCTTGTTACATTCCTTGAGGGGTTCAGTTTCCATAATGGGGTCACTTGTGGGGGGTTTCAACTGTCTTGGCAACACAGGGGTCTTTTAAATGCAACATGGCCCCTCGAAATTCATTCCAGCCAAATCCAGCCTCAAAAAACCAAATGGCGCTCCTTCCCTTTGGAGGCTTACCCTGCACCCGCATGGCGCTTTATGTCCACATGTGGGGTATTTCCGTACTCAGGGGAAATTGCTCTACAAATTTTGTGTTTTTTTTAGTTTTTAGCCCCTTGTGAAAATGAAAAAATCAAGACAAGATCAATGATTTAGAGTAAAAATTTAAAACAAATTACACCAAATGTTGGTCTAGCCTTGATTTTTTTCCATTTCCACAAGGGGTTAAAAAAGAAAATAAACACAAAGCCTGTAGGGTAATTTCCCCTGAGTACGAAAATACCCCACATGTGGACATAATGTGCCATATGGGCACAGGGCAAGCCACCAAAGGGACAGAGCGCCATTTAGAGGCTGGAATGGAGGATGGAGGCCATGTCGCAATTACAAAGCTCCTGTGCTGCCAGGACAGTAGAAATCCCCCACAAGTGAGCCCATTCTGGAAACTACACCCCATAAGGAATCTAACGAGGGGTGCAGTGAGCATATGGACCCCACTGGTGATGGGCACATATGTAGAACATGTGCCGTGAAAATAAAAAATAATTTTTTTTTCATTTTCACGTCCCAAATGTGGCCGTCACCAGGGGGCCATATCTCCGCTGCCCCCCTTGTTAGATTCCTTATGGGGTGTAGTTTCCAGAATGGGGTCACTTGTCGGGGTTTTCTACTGTCCTGGCCGCACAGAGGCTTTGTAATTGCATCATGGCATCCTCTAATGGGAATGGCGCCCATACCTATTTAGCTGGGGAAAAAGGGACAATTCTAATTTATTTGGGGGTATTAGGCCAATTATTAGTTTATAAGGTTGAAAATGACAGGTGTCCATCAAATTCAACCTGTGTTGATCCAGAGGAAGGCAAAAAACCCTCGTAAGGCAGACGACAGTAGCCTCATCACAGGGAAAAAATTCCTTCCCGACTCCATAATGGCGATCAGAATAATCCCTGGATCAACGTGACCCCTGAAATAGGAATAAGGGACAGAATTTAGATAATGTAGAACTCCAATGACGTGTGGTACGCCTTGAAGCGATCCAGTATGCAGAGGCCGGGGTGATCAGGACAGGCGTCACACTGGAAAATGTTGTCCTTCCTGATCCCCTGTTACACCACACTCTGCACTTCTTCTGGGGTCTCCTGTTTTCCAGTGTGGGGGACGTCACCTGGAAAATGTTGTCCTGGTGCGATACGGGGTCCTTTATATCCAGAAGCGCTGGGTCCGCTCCATGGCTGCTAAATATTAGGGCTCTATTACTACTTCTGATATTTTCGGATCGTGCCGCAAGCTACAGGGCAGCGAGGGACCGGAAGATGGGGTGCTGGTATAAAAGTTATCCCTGTACAGGTGGTAACCTTTATCCAGCAGTGGGAAGATCAGTTCCCGAACGATCTCCCCACTAACTCCGAGGATGGGGGGGGGGCATCTGGGGGCAGGATTCGGGTGTCCCTTCCTTCATACACTCTAAGTGCACGTGCACACTGCGGAATGGCGAAGGATAACCCTTTGTGCATTCCGCAGCTGGCACCCACCGGCAGATGCGGGCGCGCGTCTCCGTCCGTGTCATAGACTCCATTCTATGCACGGGCGGATTCCGCTCTCCGTCAAATGTGTTCATTCTTTGGACGGACGATGGAATCCGCCCAAGCATAACATGGAGTCTATGACACGGGTGGAGACGCGCGCCCGCATCAGTCTGCCGGTGGGTGCCAGCTGCGGAATGCACAAAGGGTTATCCTTCTCCATTCCGCAGTGTGCACGTACCCTAAATCTGTAAGTGTACCCTGAGGTACTCTCACAGAGTTTGTAGAATTTCACGCCATACCGTGATCTCTTATTGGGACGGTACTGGCGGAAAAGACGTGTCTGGGGGGCAGCGTACGCTACGCTACCCCCAGATACGTCATTGGATGATGAGGATGAGGATGAATGGAGGAACGAAGGACCCCCCATTCATCCTCACTGGCTGTTTCGGTGTCGGAGGCAATAATAGCGTATGCGTCCGACACCGAAAACACCCTGGGGGCCATCTTTATACGGGGATTGGTATATGGGGTATGTAGTGGTGTAGTGTAAAACTTTATTCCGTGTAGTGTAATTGTGTTTTTTACATGTTTTTTTAACATTAAGTATAAAAAAAAAAAACTACGCCAAGAAAGGAGTTGCTGATAAATGCCGCACTTATGTGCAGCACTTATAAGCAGACCGTGGCTGTAGGATATAGGAAAAAAAACACTCTACGCCAAAAAGGAGGAGTTGCTGATCAGCGGCGCACTTACGTGCGATGCTGATCACAACTCAGCGACGATAGGGTGCGGAAAATAGAAAAAAAAAAATTGGGGAAAAAAAAAAAAAATCTTTCTTCAACCCTATAGCTACTGATATGTGTATTATATACACTTATCAGCCGCTAGGGGGCAGTAGAACGCCAATTCCAGAAAAAGCCGAAGTTTGATGACGCTGGAGCCGATGATTACCGATGGGGACCGCCGGAAAAAGACGAAGACCGCCGACGAAGACGAAGACGCGTTCGGAACCCGGAAGACGCGATCGGGACGCTGGATCCGGTGAGTATGGGTCAATACCTGCTCTGGACACCTCAGCTACCTAGCTGAGGTGTCCACAGCAGGTATTTAACCCTTTCATGGGGTACTTATATCGCTCCTAGCCGGCCGGTCCCGGCGATCGGGACGTGGCACCGTGGCCACCGTTACTTTTAACAGTAATGGCGGTCGGTGTCGTCCTCGGACAGCACCGACCGCCATTGCTTTCCGGGCCATCGGGTCACCGATGACCCGGAAAGCTGCAGATCGCCGCCATATGCTGATCTGAATTGATCAGCCAATAGCAGCGATCGTCAGCACGGGAGGGGTTAATCACCCCCCATGCCGACAAGCAGGGATGGCCTGCTATACATTATAGCAGGCCATCTTCCCCGATCGCTGCGTGTGTAAATGTACGCCAGTTTGCGTTAAGGCACGGGTTTTGGGGGCGTACACTTACGCCCGCGGTCGTTAAGGGGTTAAATACAGAAATACAGATCAAACTCTGATCAAATAGTTTGCTAAGATCCTCATCTATAGAGCAGGTTTTTATCGTGTGTACGCCGGGGGGGAGTATGTATGATAAGCCTTTGCACTTTCTGTTTTTTTGTCTTTAAAGAGACAGAGAAGCTGAACAAAATGATGTATCACTTACATTGTTCTGTGCATCTGATCTAGAGATATCCTTCTGAATAACACAGACATTACATAGCCCTCTCCATGTGCATGAGCCCAGTAGTCCTAAATATTCATGAAAAGCAGAAACCTCCACCCACCAGCTGCTGGTTGGTAGTTATCTATCCATGCTGTGTATAGGCAGTCACCTGTCAATCAGCAGCTGAAGACCGGGGGGAGGGGCGTGGCAAGAATCCTATTCTACATTTGAGGAGAAGTAGTACACCAATCTGTTCAGCCTTTTTGTCACTAGTTTATGTACTTATTTAAGATGGAATAAACCTAGTGACAGATTGCCTTTAACAGTTATTATCCTTTAACTACACCACACTTTCTAGATTAAGGGGACAAAATCACTTGCCGGATCCGCAGCGAGTCCTCTCGCTGCGTATTTGCAGCTAGACTCGCTGCAGATCCCGGCCCTATTCTTTCAATGTTAGACAAAATCGCAGCAGGGATGTACATCACCGCTGCAACGTTTGTCCCCAGCTCGCCCGGTTAACCCCCCGGCCGCCGGAGCATATACTTTACCTGATCCCGGCTCCGGCTTGCTTCAGCGGTTCCCGAAGGGGGTTGATCAGGCGGCCGGGGCTGCGGGGGGCACTGTAGCAAGCATATACTTTACCTGATCCCGACTCCGGCTTGCTGAAGACTCCGGGAACCGCCGAAGCAAGCCGGAGCCGGGATCAGGTAAAGTATATGCTCCGGCGGCCGGGGGTTGACGGGCGGGCTGGGGGTTAATGGGGCGGGCTGGGGACAAACTCGCAGCGGGGATGTACATCCCTGCTGCGATTGTGTCTAACATTAAAAGAATAGGGCCGGGATCCGCAGCGAGTCTCGCTGCAAATACGCAGCGAGAGGACTCGCTGCAGATCCGGCAAGTGTGTTTGTCCCCTTAGGACATATATAGTGGTCTTGAAGCTAGTAAATTTGTGGAGGGCACTATAACTATAGCCCACAGCAGTTACAGTAGGTTTGATTACCTTTTTATTTTTTTTCTAAAACCTCTAGAGAGGGATGGTCAGTATTTAATCCACTTGCCAGTATATTGGATGCTGGGTGCCTGAGGAATTCGACCTAGTGCCATACTTGTTGATTTATTAAACCACAAGATGTACCAGGCAGAAAATGATCCCCTCTATATGGCAATTTCCACACAAATTCAATCCATGTTGATACAAAGTTAAGTACAAAAGTGCTAGCCCTTTGGTTTTCTCTACATTCCTAAGAGCCTTTTTACATGGGCTGATTGTCAGCAAAAAAACATTGTTAGAAACTATCATTCGGCTGATAATCGGCCCCTGTAAATTGCCCACTTGTTGGCTGATGGCATCTTTTGTGCAGGTCTATAAATTATTGTTTATTGCCCGCACATCTCCCTGTGTGGCCCATAGCATTGCAACAAGATTAGTTGTGCCGTGTAAATGCTTCTCACTGATCAGTACTGAATTGTGCCTTTGGGCGACCAACAATCTTTATATGTAAAAGGACCTTAACCTCATACACAAGAAACTGGTGGTATTTCTTGGAGGATGTGAAGCCGTGTGCAGTAAAATAAAAAATAAATTACCTATCCTCGTGCCCCATAGCACCGCTCCCAGGTCCAGCTGACAGCAGCCAGTGTCCTGCAGCTCCTCCAGCTGCAAAGTCACATACCTGGCTGACCGGTGGCTGACCGGCTAAGCAGGCAAACGCAAAAGCTAGTCTTTGACGTTACAGCTGGAAGAGCAGGGTATGTGATCTACCCCAGTTTCCAGCAGAAAATGACATACGGCAGCCGTCAGCGTGAATCGGAAACGGAAAGTGAGCGTCAGGATCAAATTCCCCCTTGCCCCTGCCGGCTGACAGATTTGAAAAATGCCCGGACCTTCTCCTTTAAGTGCTATATCGGACTTCTCCTTTAAGTGCTAATCGTCTAGTACAGGGGTAAGAAACCTTGGCTCTACAGCTGTTGTAAAACTCAACTCCCATCATGCCTGGACAGGCAAAGCTTTAGTTATGGCTGTCCAGGCATGATGGGAGTTGTAGTTTTGCAACAGCTGGAGAGAAAAGGTTCCCTACCCCTGTTCTAGTACATAGGCAGATTGTAATAAATAAGCAGCTTGAAAGTACACTGCACTACAAGCCATCAAAGGTTTTCTTGATCAAGTCTTCTATGGGAAACTAAAAATGTAACACTACGGCTGGGTTCACACTATGTATATTTGAGGCTGTATTTGTGAGGCTGTATAGCAACCAAAACCAGGAGTGGATTGAAAACACAGAAAGGCTATGTTCACATAATGTTGTAATTGAGTGGATGGCCGTCATTTAATGGCAAATTTTTGCTGTTATTTTAAAACAACGGCTGTTATATTGAAATAATGGCAGTTATTTACCGTTATATGACGGCCATCCACTCAATTTCAACATTGTGTGAACAGAGCCTTTCTGTGTTTTCAATCCACTCCTGGTTTTGGTTGCTATGAGGAACCTGACTTGAGGACCAAATACTGCCTGAAGTATACAGTGTGTGAACCCAGCCTAAATGTGAAAATGTAAATTGGTAACACTGTATGTGAAAATTTTCAACCTATGAAAATATTATTTATCCAGCACATGAATTGCTGTTTAAAAAAATTATGGAAAATGAAGAACATCAGTACAGTGGATAGCTACCTGTATGTGGTGAATATATGTGAGAAACATTGGTCTGTGTATAATGGTTTCTATTCAGTAGCAGTTTGCTGGTATTATTCAGTAATTATGTGGTGGTAATATGTGGTCAGGCTGTGGTGGTATTATTGCTTCTTGTATGGTGGTATTATTGGTAATATAGGTCTGGGTATACTGGATTTAGTCAGAAACAGTATGTTGATGATATGTATGTGAAAATATCTGTTCATTCTGTACTGTTATGTGGTAACTGTATGATGTTATTAGTTTAAAAGTTTACAGTATTTTATTTCAGAAACAGAAGATTGTCGTACAGCTATGTTGCCTGTGTTATCTCTATATATTCTTTTTGGGTAAAAGGGGGTTGCAAAACAGGCCACTTGGTGGTCAAAATCTAGCAGACAAATGCAGCTCTACGAAATATGCAGAGAGGTCACACTGAATCACATTATGATTTATGCAATCTCTGATTGTCTGGTGTCTGTAACTGATAGTAGGGATCATCTGTAATGAATGATGTGTTGACATTACAGCCCCTATTGGAAGAATTAGAAGAAAATGTTATTGATACCACTAGAGGGTGCTGTTGCACTAATTGGGTTGTAGATTTTGTGTGTGTGTTTGTGTGTGTGTAAATTGTAAATATTTTTAGAATTTAAGAATACAAGATAAAATGAATGCTAATTCATGCTTATATATGAATGTACCCTAACCTCTTTTTATTGTATTTTAATTAAAATGATAATAGTTGTTTAATGGCATGAGTGTGAAGAATAAAAAATATCTGCAAATTTAGTTTAGATACAGCTAAAAAAGGGGTTTGTATAAGCCAAAGCATGACTTACAACTGAAATGAATAGAAAAATAATTGTTGTATGCTTTAAAAGGCTATGTTCACACGTAAAAAAAAAACAACAAACATTTGCTATTTAAAATGACCTCAGTTTTTGCTGCGATTTAATTGACTTGCAATGCATTGAAGTCAATGGGATATCAGATGTCCAGTGCACACAATGTATTAAATAACGGATGTTGTTTGCGCGGATGTCAAAATAATGATCATGTCATTTATTTTCGTACATCTACTGCAAACAGGGGGCGTTATTTTTTGTTGGTCACACACAGTTTTTCTTTGTCACCGTCACTGGGACTAGCCAGATATCCCTCCAGGTAAGGTGACTTCTGTAATAGGACCACTAAAACCACCATAATAAGTTGTCCTTTTAGTCAACATCCTACTCTATTACAAGTCTAAGGGCCCCATTACATGGGACAATTATTGTGTGAAAATTCGTTATATCGTTTGAATTTAAGCGATAATCGTTCTGTATAATTGCAGGCAACGATCCAAAATCATTCGTATTTCGTTGATCGTTGATTTAGATCTGAACCTGAAATTATCGTTGATCGTTCGCTAATCGCTTGCTGTAATTTCACATTCGTTCGCTGAAGTCCCGCATTTTTTCACTAATTGTTCACTGTAATTGCACATTGTTTTTCTGGGATCAGAAGGAGTAAACGATCATAGTAATGATCTCAATAACGATCGTATTAACGACCATCATTCTGTGTAATATGGTGATCGATTTCAGGTTAACGATAAATAATCTGGTTTGCGATCGTTGATCGTTAGTCGTTAATCATTAAAAATCGCTCCGTGTAATAGGACCCTTAGTCTAAGCAAAATATACTTATATCGTTCAAATTAAATCATTTCCTTGTGTATGCAGGCAACAATCAAATGACTAACAAAAATTTGCTAACATCTGGTCATTGATCGCATCTTTTGAGCTGACTATAAAATCATTGGTATTGTTCACAAATCTTTTGGTGTAGTTAAAAATGATTTGTTCGTGATACGAACATTCGTATACGAATGATTGTAATTGCAATTGTAACTAACGATTATTGTTCCATGTATTATAATGAATGATTTCAGGTCCTTCCCAAAAATGCTTGCAATTATTTAGCAGTCATCAGTGGAAACGAAAAAATCTCTTTATCTAATAGGACCCTATGGACATGACAAGCGAAATACCAAAGCCAGGTATCCAGCCACAGACAAGCTATTTTGGAGTGTTGTCCCTCATCAGTGTGGTGTAGGATTTTGGCTAGGTGGGAGCAATGACTAGGAGACCACCATGGCTAAACAATCACTGACCACAGGGAGACCAGCCAAAGAAGACACTGTAAGCTGCTAGGTAAAGCGCTCAACACAGTTAAATCATCCAGGCAGCCTATAGAAGATAGGTGGAGCGACGACAGCAGAAAAATATAAAAAAATCTATTAACATTGTGCATGTCGCCTGATCATTGCCTTTTATTGCACAAGTCATTATCTGCCGAATGGGGGATAATCGGCCAAATACGGCCAATAATCACTTCTTGTAATAGCCTTTAGTAACCAAAAAGCATTTCCTGTTTTGCTTCTCCTCGTATTCTAAGTAATTTTTTCCATCTACAGAGCCATATACTGTAAATACTTGATTTTGGCAGAGTCAATTGTACTTTGTAATAAAATCTTTCATTTTACAGTAAAATTTACTGGAGGAGCGGGAAAAAAGGCATCCTTCACACTACCAGAAAATCTAGTCCAGATCTTTTATCAGGAAATCCGTATGGATTTCCAGACCCGTTGGGTTATATTTAGAGATGAGTGAATTGGGCCAAGGTTCGGGTTTGTACGATATGAACCATCGGCATTTGAATCCTGCTGTTTTCCCGATCCATAGGAAAAGTGGAGACAGCCCAAGTCCACCACAGCCATAGCTGTATTCCTGTTTTCCAGACAGGACTCCCCATGGAACGGGAAGACAGCATCCCGCAGAGCAATCAATGCGCTACACTGACACAGCCACTGATTGGCTGAGCGGGAACTCAGGATTAGGGATGGTCCAAACATGCTGAGGTTCGGGTTCGTACGAACTCTTGGCAATAATTCCCGCCTATGGCTATGGCTGTATCCCAGTTTTCCAGGCGGTCCTCTGGCTGTATCCACCCTCTCCACGGAGGTGGAAGACAGCGGGAATCATTGTCGAGAGTTCAGGTTTGTACGAACCTGAACCTCCGCAGGTTCTGGACCATCCCTAGTCAGGATGCCGCAAGCCATGAAAACAAGCCGGAGCATGAACTGGTAATGTATACACTGGGCAGCCGCGGGTTAAGGGGGCCAGTGTTTACATACTCGCAGCAGGATGACTCTTTTACTTTGGCATAGAGAACAATGTACTAAATAGGGGACCCACTTTATTAATTGGAGTAATTGAAAACGTTTTTTTTTAATAAACAAGACATCCCCTTGAGTATGTGATAGTGGCCCTGCATACTTACGGAAAGGTCCAGTAAGCCTGCCTTCATAAAAGTTATTTACAAACTATATTTGTTATTTACAAATCTATAATGTCCATCCACATAACATTAATTATAACACCGGCACAAGTCCTAGTCTGAGTTAAATCTAGGCCTGAAACAGGAGGAGTTTAACAATCTTACTTATTTACTATGCATATGGATAACTGAAAATATTTTTTTTAGTATCCTATTCGTCTTCATTTAACCTTTGGCAAACTATTTTTTTTTAGTGTGATGCATGATGCAGAGCTGCTAAAACTTGATAAATGTAGCATGACTGTGCTAAAAATAAACGCCACCATGACTTGACTAGTAAACTGATAACAGGTTCTCGATCCATCCTGGCTTTTCTAAAGACCGTTAGTGCAAAGTCAGCGCAACTTATCAATAGCTTAGGTAAGGAAAAATGGCCTTTTTTAAGACCTAAAATACAATTTGATCTAATTTGAATGTAACTTAAAATCTTAACCTCAGTAAAAGGTTGAAACTAACACCACACACAACCAACAACACACACACACATATATATCTTTATACATTAATCAGATATAACATTAAACTTTATATTATGCAGGTGCCCCTTGCTTTACAAAAGCAACTTAAGCCCCTTTTAAGCCCCTATTACACGGGGCGACAGTAAGGAGCAAACGAGCCCCGCTCGCTGTTGGCACTATTACACGCGTTTGGCAGCGAGTAGGTGAGAGACAGGGGGCTGCCTGGGGGATCGCTAGATCGCCTGGGCAGCCCAAAGAGAGGAGCGGCGGTCTGCTGCCACTGCTCCTATTCCACAGAGCAATGGCAGCAGATTGCTGCTATTACAGTCATTTGTCTTTCAACATGTTGAAAGACAAACAACAGCAACGATCAGCGGACATCATTTATGTCAGCTGATTGTTTGCCTTTTTTTACACTGGACGATTATTGGCAATAAAGGGCCGATATTGGCCGAATATGGCCGATATCGTTTCGTGTAATAGGGCCTTTACACACGCTCTTTTGACTGATAATTGCCCTGTGTAAAAGTGTCAGCATAAGTGGCTGATAATTGCCCTGTGTGGCTTTAAAATGTATCACTATTAGCTGTGAATCTCCCTGTGTACACATAGTTAAAGCAGCAATGGAGTATTTTAACTCCTTTTTTATCACAGCCAGCCTGTAAACAAACTAGCCTCTATTCCAGCGTTTCCCAACCGGGTTGCCGCGGCACACTGGGGTGCCGGGAGAACCCGCCAGGGGTGCCGCGGGATCCCGGTGGGAAATGTGCGCTGTCTCTTTAAGCATCCAGAGAAGCTGCGGCCGCGCAGCTTCTCGGGATGCACGGATCACTTTCATGTTCCGCCCGCACTATGAGCGGGCGGAACATTAAAGTAAGCAGAATATAGGAGCAGAAAGTGTCAGCGTCCTGCTCCTATATTCACTCCCATAGGCCGCCGGCACTTCATACCAGCAGCCTATGGGAGGCCGGGATGTGACCTCTCCGGCAGGCGTGATGATGTGACGTCATCACGCCTGCCGGAAGTCCCGTCCCCGCGGCTCGCAAGATGGAGCCCGAAGAGGAGGAGAGCTGCTTCCTGCGACCACAGCGCGGATTAGGTGAGTAGGATGTTTTTTTTTTAGGGGCAGAGCAGGGGGCATTATTAGTTCATGGGGGGCACCTCTGGGAGCATTATTAGTATATGGGGGCACCTCTGGGGGCATTATTAGTATATGGGGGCACCTCTGGGGGCATTATTAGTATATGGGGGCACCACTGGGGGCATTATTAGTTCATGGGGGCATTATTAGTATATGGGGCACCTCTGGGGGCATTATTAGTATATGGGGGCACCTCTGGGGGCATTATTAGTATATGGGGGCACCTCTGGGGGCATTATTAGTATATAGGGGCACATCTGGGGGCATTATTAGTTCATGGGGGCACCTCTGGGGGCATTATTAGTATATAGGGGCACCACCGGGGGCATTATTAGTATATGGGGGCACCTCTGGGGGCATTATTAGTATATGGGGGCACCTCTGGGGGCATTATTAGTATATGGGGGCACATCTGGGGGCATTATTAGTATATGGGGGCACCTCTGGGGGCATTATTAGTTCATGGGGGCACCACTGGGGGCATTATTAGTTCATGGGGGCACCTCTGGGGGCATTATTAGTTCATGGGGGCACCTCTGGGGGCATTATTAGTATATGGGGGCACCTCTAGGGGCATTATTAGTATATGGGGGCACCTCTGGGGGCATTATTAGTTCATAGGGGGCACCTCTGGGGGCATTATTAGTATATGGTAGCACATCTGGGGGCATTATTAGTATATGGGGGCACCTCTGGGGGCATTATTAGTATATGGGGGAACCTCTGGGGGCATTATTAGTTCATGGGGGCACCTCTGGGGGCATTATTAGTATATGGGGGCACCTCTGGGGGCATTATTAGTATATGGGGGCACCTCTGGGGGCATTATTAGTTCATGGGGGCACCCCTGGGGGCATTATTAGTATATGGGGGCCACCCCTGGGGCATTATTAGTATATGGGGGCACCTCTGGGGGCATTATTAGTATATGGGGGCACCTCTGGGGGCATTATTAGTTCATAGGAGGCACCTCTGGGGGCATTATTAGTTCATGGGGGCACCTCTGGGGGCATTATTAGTTCATGGGGGCACCTCTGGGGGCATTATTAGTTAATGGGGGCACCTCTGGGGGCATTATTAGTTCATGGGGGCACCTCAAGGGGCATTATTAGTTCATAGGGGGCACCTCTGGGGGCATCTTTAG
The DNA here is from genome assembly GCF_027789765.1 of Dendropsophus ebraccatus. Taxonomy (NCBI): domain Eukaryota; kingdom Metazoa; phylum Chordata; class Amphibia; order Anura; family Hylidae; genus Dendropsophus; species Dendropsophus ebraccatus. The sequence goes on along the minus strand of NC_091456.1, from coordinate 85,447,375 downwards.
TTCATGGGGGCACCTCTGGGGGCATTATTAGTTCATGGGGGCACCTCTGGGGGCATTATTAGTTCATCACAGCAGGGGATCCTACATACAGGGGGCATCCCACATTCTTACTCGCTTTACTGCACATAACACCAAACAGCGCAGTTACTTTGGGAGCCTACAGGAGGGAGAAAGGATAGGAAGTTGCTAGAAATGTGCGGAGCCTAAATTGTTTGTCTTGCAGGTTCTGAAGAGATGAAAAGTAGCTGGAAGAAATCATCATGGGGATGGAGAGGAAAAGGGAAAGTGACTCCTCAGATCAAAGAAGACGTCACCTGTGAGTCACTGTATGACGGTTTTCTTATTTTGTAGAACATTATTTAGTAGGGGTGCCCCGAGGAAATTTTTTTTTATCAAGGGGTGCTCTGAGGTGGAAAAGGTTGGAAAGCACTGCTCTATTCCATATGCACAAGCCTTAGGCACCCATGACTTTGTTGCCAGTTCACCGGTTGCCACAAGGCCCGTTTTATTGAGGTTAGATGAAATGCATATTACAATATTGATTGTTGGAGTGTGTGAGATGAAGAGGCCAGGAAAGTTGAGTTTTCTTGGTAAACTTCACTTAAACTCTGCTAAGTTTTTCTTCTGAGCCTAGAGTTTTAAAGCAAATTTGTATCACCAGCCACTGTCCCCAAACCCCCAATACAATTTTTTGTTTTTCTCAATCCACTGCTTGGTCCTGGGCTTCCCTTGTATCCTGGTGCCGGTATTCTGGTAAAAATACTTTTTATTCTGGCAGCGAGGTGTCAAAGAGGTGGGGCTAGAGCATCCATGCCCTAGGCCTGTAGGGCCTCTCTCTTTCTTTTTTGTTGGCATGTTCCTGGCCTGGATTTTCATCTGCGCTAGGGCACAGATGTTCTAGGCCCTGCCCCTTGACAAAGCGCCGCCAGAATAAAAGAAGTCTGGTTGAGTTTGAGGTCTGTTAGCAGTGTCACTTCAACAGTTACAGAGGGAAAATATAGGCCTACGGCTGCAGAAGTAACTGATCGGCACCCTGCAATCACGTAGACAGGACCGCACCTGTCATTTGGACATTTAAATTCTGTAATCACTATTGGTTACGACATTTAAATAGGTACATGATTGACATCAGCGGGTGTCTGCTGCTCCCCTGCCAATACACATGAAATAGTCTCTACTACATCACTGACTGGGCGCCCGGTTAGTGATATAGTAGAGTTGCAGAGGGGTGGTTTCCAATGGTGGCCACTGATTGGCCTTTACCCTTGCGATCCTGATTGGGCATGTCATCCGGGCAGCAGATTGGGACGCATCTACCTTTCATTCATGGTGGGAGTGGAGAGGTGCGTCCTTCTTACCAGGTTTCTGTGGGCTAGTTGGCCTACTAATACTTAGGGGCACAGGAGGGGAATTATAACCACTTTGGGGCAATGGAGGGGGGATTATTGCTACTTTGGGGCCTAGGAAGAGGGATTATTCTGAACTTTGTACAGTGGATTTTATTTAGTAGCAGTACTGTGGTGGTAGTTTTCAGTCATGATCAGGATGTGGCGGTATTATTTTTGCCTTGTGTAGTGGTAATATTGGTGATAATATTTAGTCACTATAGGGTGGTAATATGTGGTCATTGTGTGGCCATATTATTTGTTGTTTATATGATGTTGATCTCAGTACAGTGGCTTTGGTCAGTAGCTATATGATGGTTATATATATATATGGTGATATTATTTGTTCTTTGTATAGTGATAAAAGTTTGTTACTGTAGTATTATGGTATAGAATTATATGGCCAGTTGTGCCGAAACTGTTGTGTACTGAACGCTATCTTACTTCCTTTCTTACTTTAGATTTTTTTGTTGGGGACGCTATTTCAGTTTTTGCCTCAGGGAGCAGAGAATTTCAAATCGGCCTTGCATGCACTGTGGTGCTGCTGATGCAGAAGATCCCTATCCCACCTGTGCTGGTATTTCGGTAAACTGTTTTATTTTTAAGTAGAGATGAGCGAAGCAAATCTGACGAATTCAGATTCGCATCAAATTGGGCGTTAAATTCGCCTCGTTGAGATTTGCAAATTCGCCTCATTTGCCTCGTTAATCGTTCACTAATCGATTGCTGTAATTCAACATTCGTTTGCTGTAATTCTACATTCGTTTGCTGGAATTCCACATTTGTTCGCTGGAATTCCGCATTCGTTCACTAATCCTTCAGTGTAATTCCACATTGTTCATTCTTTTGCTGGAATCTGTTGGAGTAAACGATCGCAGTAACAAACAATTCGCGAATAATCGTAATTTGTGCAAATATTTCTCTTTCAATAGTTTTTATTAAGAGTTGTTTTAAAAAGTTTTTACAACAGTACAATTCTGTGTACATCAAAACAAATGAAAGAAAAACAAATGTGCATGGTTTAGATGATATGTTACATAATTATGAGCGAAAATTGCGTCCAGCAGGCTACCTTAACCTGGCAGCAATTAATAAGGCAGACAAAGGAACAGTTAAACAAATAGCAGTGTTAGAAGTCCCACCAAGAGTCCAACAATCCTATAGGAAAGAAGTTGGTTAGCAAGATTTAATATATGATGATATTTATATAGTGAAAATTGTGTATAAGAATCGCAAAAGCCTAACTTGTGGTAGAGGAGAGGTAGGCCTAAGGCTTTAAAGTAAGGCGACGTACGCCAAAGTTCCCAGATTGAGTTAAATTTGTCTATATGGTCGGAACCTCGGGCAATAATTTGTTCATAATGAAAGGTTTCATTCACTGTGTCCACAAATTCCTACGTGGCAGGTATGGCCATAGATTTCCAATGTCGCGTTAGTACTATTTTAGCCTCTATGAGAAGTAGGCTAGTTAATGACCAGTATTTTTTAGGAATAATATGGAAGTGTAAGAATAGGAGGGCATATTGAGGAGTTTTTGGCACTGGGGAGGGTATGATTGTCTGTATTATAGAATAACATGAATTCCAATAGCATTGTGCATGAGGGCATGTCCACAGGATATGGAGCAGTGTACCTCTAGAGCCACATCTCCTTCAACATTAATCTGAGGCATCCTGATATATAGGAGCTAGGCGGTCTGGGGTAAGATACCACCGTAGTAGTGTCTTTGAAGCGACTCCGTACCCACAATCTGACCCCCCAAACCACTTGTACCTTCAGATAGCTGCTTTTAATCCAAGATCTGTCCTGGGGTCCGTTCGACAGGGGATGCAGTTATTGTCATAAAAACAACTTTTAATTCGGCAGCGCTGTGTCTAACGGCCGGGGCTTACATTTGTATATGCATTAGGCTGGCACAACCTCTTTGTCCTTCCTCTCCACCCTCCTCATCATTAGGAATACTCCAGGCAGTTTGCTTCCTATTCCCCACCTGTGGCAGCCCGGCACATAGGCTGGATCGTTAATACACCTGTGCAAAGCTCAAACAGCAGTAAATGTTACTGGATCATCCCTAATAATGAGGAGGGTGGGGAGGAAGAACATAGAGGTGGTGCCAGCCTAATGCATATACAAATGTAAGCTCCGACCGTTAAACACAGCGCTGCCGGATTAAAAGTTGTTTTTATGACAATAACTGCATCCCCTACCGAACGGACCCCAGGACAGATCTTGGATTAAGAGCAGCTATCCGAAGGTACAAGTGGTTTGGGGGGACAGATTGTGGGTACGGAGTCGCTTTAATGCAGGCTCAACATGTGAGCTACATCTGAAAGAGGAATGAATTATTCTTAATGCTAAACGCCAATCATCCTCCGTTAAGTGCAAATTTAGGTCACCAGCCCATCTCTCAAACTGGCCGTATAACTGAAGGTATGATATATCATTCATATTGTTGTATAAAGGTACCCAAACCTCTCTTGCAGGACTGTAAAAAAGTGAAAACAAGCGGGCCTGCTCGAAACCTCGTATGCGATAAATCATTTAGTAGATATTTTAAAAATTCAGTTTTGGGGATACCGTAAGTCTCTTCTAGCCTGTGAAATGGCAAAAGATTGTCTACCTCCAGGATTTTGGAAACCTTCTGGATCCCCTGGTCTTGCCAGGTCGAAAGATCTAGATCTGCTACACCAACTGATAAAAAAAATAGGTATTGTGCAAATATTTCTGAACTTCCCAAATAACTTTCCGAGTGAATGGCTCATCTCTATTTTTAAGGCGTTTAGTCTTATAATACCCATGTTACTTTGCTAACACCTATACCTTCCAATCTTCCCATATACATGCACACCGGGGAGGAATAAGCCGTTGCCAGACTCCTGGCTGTTTCTCATCTCTCACATATTTAAATGATTGTTCCTGTTGAAATACAACAAGCCTTATGCCTCATTCCAGTAACTTCATCTGTTAGGGAATGGTGTGGACACCCACATACATATTGTAGTTAGCCAAGCCCACCAAAATTAGTTGAGTTGACTGGCATATATGAGTATATAACAATTAGCATAGATTTTGTAACCCTTAAAATTAAATTCTTTTAACCAATTACAGTTTGTTTTTACATAAAATGATGAGTGTATTTTAGGTCCATGTGGGGGTATGTGTTGTTATCTGTGCATTGCAGCATTGCTAAAAAAACAAACAAACAGGTAAAGAAATCATGGTTATTATATACTAAGGGCAAGTGCTAAAAGCAAGTGCTCATTCATTGGCTGATTCATTGCATATAACTGTTAGTTTACACTAGAGGCATGCTCAAGCCATAGGCTCCTTTACAGCTGCCAAATGCTGCTTAAATAATATATTAACAATGTAACTGTGCTAAAATGACACTAAAATGTTGCATTCGGATCATATTTAATGTTTAGCATTAGGCCTTATTCCCACGTTCTGCGTTTCACGGATGACAGAGATGTGGTCGGCCTGTAGTGGATTCCCCCCTACACAGCAGCATTTTCCAATATGATGCTGGGAGCAGGAGACTGTATGAATATGCGCTGCGCAGAGATGAAGCAGCCGTGTGACAGCATCATATTGGAGATGCTGCCCTGCAGTCAGTGGGGGGGGATAGGGATTCAACTACAGGCCTTCCACATCGTCCATGAAACACAGAACGTGAGAATAAGGCCTTAGTTCATGTAGACCTTTGACAGCACTTTTTAACACTATTTAAAAACTTTCACATATCACATTTGTAAAGATAACCTCCATCATAGTTAGCCAGCATGTTGCACCACGGGCCAAAACCAACCAGCCAGACACACACCTATTCGTCCTGTGATAAGGAATCATTACTGGCCTCCTGTAATGGCAAGGACTGATAAGACACTTTGGGCGGGAAGGAAAGTTTGCAATGGACACTCCCTTTTTTCTAAATGCAATCTTATTTTTAAATAACTGTGCAAAGTGCAAAGGAGACCGGAGCAGCAGTTTCAGTAATAATGGGTGACTTTGACAAGGACCACCACTATTCCGAGCATTCTGGAGCGTCTGCTCTAGCAACTGGGTATCATCAAGAAAAGCAAGAGAGTCCAGGTAAGATGTGGAGGTCTTCAGTAGTCTGCAGAATGTATGATTCCTTCTGTATGTGGCATATTGTGGCTTATTGTATGGGTGTGCATTATTACACAATTGCCTATTAATAAATGTATTCTTGTTCTATATCTATGTTATGTTTTCACCCTTCTGTGGCATACAGAACATAATTCAGGATTTTTTAACACAATATTCTATTTATAAGCATGGTATCTCGCTCAGTGGTTTGAAAACACAGAAACTGTGCAAATCTTTCCATTATATCTTTGTCCTGTTAGTTCCACTCCTAATTTTGGCTACAAATACTGTGTGTGAACATAGCCATAGTGTGTTTTTCCATTTCTAAATGTCATTTTACAGTACACATATAACTTTGCACATTATTATACGTCTCTTGTACTTATTCCATGCATGCTACTCATTATGCTCAAAATGCTGAAACTGAACCAAATACAGTACATCTATGGCACAGCATAGGAACGCTATTAATAGGGCATGCTATAATAAATGTAATCAGGGTTTGCAGCATTCTGGATCTGGCAGCTATATGACCATATTTCCAATATTTTTATTATACTGATTGTTACTCTAGATTATAGATTGGGAAATATCTGCATGTTACTGTCCATGTGCATTGCTGCACATGCTTATTTGGCTTTGATACCAGATTATACGGTAAACCACATGCCCCAGGCATATTTAGAATTTATTTTAGTAACTTATGAATAACCCCTCCTGTACTGGTCTTGATACAGCTCTAGCTTCCATAGGTACAAATGTAATCTATATATTGTTGGCAACGCACTGCAACACAAGGTCTTGGACAACATAGTTTGTTTACTGCTACCCTGTATACAGTATCTAAGAAGATAAGGGACATGCACACCAGTTAATGCCATGAATCGACCCTAAAGATAAGATTCTGTACAGTTTACAATTCTAAATATACATGAAAACTTCAGTGCACACAAGGTGTTCCAAAAGATAGAATGGGTGTATAACTGAACAATCTCACATTTTTAACTAGTAGTAGGTGGAGGGCTTTATCTCTACAGAAGAAACCTACTTTTTACCCACTTTCTTTTTTCTTTCTTGCTCCTTGTTCCCCACTTGCTACCAGCCCTATTACACTTGCTGACAGCGAGCGATCTGCTGCCACCACTCCTTTTAAACAGAGCGATGGCAGCAGATCGTTGCTATCTGCATCATTGGTCTTTCAACGTGTTGAAAGACAGCAATCAGCCGACATCGTGTAGGTCGGTTGATTGTTGCCTTTTATTACACACAGTGATTATTCGGGCGTATAGGCTGATAATTGGCCAACTACGGCCCAATAATTGCTTCATGTAATAGGGCCTTTAGTTTAATAGGGCCCTCTGTTCTGGGTCCTCTCTACATGTTTACTAGTCTGCCGCTCATTTACTTTCTGTTTTTGTCTATTGTTGGGTACTTAAATCCATTTTCATATGTACAGCGCCGGCACGAGGAAGCTGGTTCCTACACCTCTATATATGGGGGTGACAGTGTTGCTTTAAATGAAAACAAAGTCATAATCTTTCTCACTATTCTAAAATGTATTTGTTTCCTATAATGCGTAGATTGATAATATATTTACAAGGTACCTCTTAAGAAGTAACTATGGTAATTAATGTATTTAT